>NC_135591.1:0-1200000 GCF_965152235.1 Eretmochelys imbricata
GGTAATAGCTTATCTAAAGTGATCACTCCCCTTACAGTGTGTATGATAATCAAGGTGGGCCATTTCCAGCACAAATCCAGGGTTTAACAAGAACGTCTGGGGGGGGGGGGTAGGAAAAAACAAGGGGAAATAGGTTACCTTGCATAATGACTTAGCCACTCCCAGTCTCTATTCAAGCCTAAGTTAATTGTATCCAATTTGCAAATGAATTCCAATTGAACAGTTTCTCACTGGAGTCTGGATTTGAAGTTTTTTTTTTTGTTGTAATATAGCAACTTTCATGTCTGTAATCGCGTGACCAGAGAGATTCAAGTGTTCTCCGACTGGTTTATGAATGTTATAATTCTTGATATCTGATTTGTGTCCATTTATTCTTTTACGTAGAGACTGTCCAGTTTGACCAATGTACATGGCAGAGGGGCGTTGCTGGCACATGATGGAATATATCACATTGGTGGATGTGCAGGTGAACGAGCCTCTGATAGTGTGGCTGATGTTATTAGGCCCTGTGATGGTGTCCCCTGAATAGATATGTGGGCACAGTTGGCAACGGGCTTTGTTGCAAGGATAGGTTCCTGGGTTAGTGGTTCTGTTGTGTGGTATGTGGTTGCTGGTGAGTATTTGCTTCAGGTTCGGGGGCTGTCTGTAGGCAAGGACTGGCCTGTCTCCCAAGATTTGTGGGAGTGTTGGGTCATCCTTCAGGATAGGTTGTAGATCCTTAATAATGCGTTGGAGGGGTTTTAGTTGGGGGCTGAAGGTGACAGCTAGTGGCGTTCTGCTATTTTCTTTGTTAGGCCTGTCCTGTAGTAGGTGACTTCTGGGAACTCTTCTGGCTCTATCAGTCGGTTTCTTCACTTCTGCAGGTGGGTATTGTAGTTGTAAGAATGCTTGATAGAGATCTTGTAGGTGTTTGTCTCTGTCTGAGGGGTTGGAGCAAATGCGGTTGTATTGCAGAGCTTGGCTGTAGACAATGGATCGTGTGGTATGGTCAGGGTGAAAGCTGGAGGCATGTAGGTAAGAATAGCTGTCAGTAGGTTTCCGGTATAGGGTGGTGTTTATGTGACCATTGCTTATTAGCACTGTAGTGTCCAGGAAGTGGATCTCTTGTGTGGACTGGACCAGGCTGAGGTTGATGGTGGGATGGAAATTGTTGAAATCATGGTGGAATTCCTCAAGGGCTTCTTTTCCATGGGTCCAGTTGATGAAGATGTCATCAATATAGCGCAAGTAGAGTAGGGGCGTTAGGGGACGAGAGCTGAGGAAGCGTTGTTCTAAGTCAGCCATAAAAATGGCATACTGTGGGGCCATGCGGGTACCTATAGCAGTGCTGCTGATCTGAAGGTATACATTGTCCCCAAATGTAAAATAGTTATGGGTAGGGACAAAGTCACAAAGTTCAGCCACCAGGTTAGCCGTGACATTATCGGGGATAGTGTTCTTGACGGCTTGTAGTCCATCTTTGTGTGGAATGTTGGTGTAGGGGGCTTCTACATCCATAGTGGCCAGGATGGTGTTATCAGGAAGATCACCGATGGATTGTAGTTTCCTCAGGAAGTCAGTGGTGTCTCGAAGGTAGCTGGGAGTGCTGGTAGCGTAGGGCCTGAGGAAGGAGTCTACATAGCCAGACAATCCTGCTGTCAGGGTGCCAATGCCTGAGATGATGGGGCGCCCAGGATTTCCAGGTTTATGGATCTTGGGGAGTAGATAGATTATCCCAGGTCGGGCTTCCAGGGGTGTGTCTGTGCAGATTTGATCTTGTGCTTTTTCAGGGGGTTTCTTGAGCAAATGCTGTAGCTTCTTTTGGTAACTCTCAGTGGGATCAGAGGGTAATGGCTTGTAGAAAGTGGTGTTGGAGAGCTGCCGAGCAGCCTCTTGTTCATATTCCGACCTATTCATGATGACAACAACATAAACCAGTCGGAAAACACTTGAATCTCTGGTAACGCGATTACAGACATGAAAGTTGCTATATTACAACAAAAAACTTCAAATCCAGACTCCAGCGAGAGACTGTTGAATTGGAATTCATTTGCAAATTGGATACAATTAACTTAGGCTTGAATAGAGACTGGGAGTGGCTAAGTCATTATGCAAGGCAATCTATTTCCCCTTGTTTTTTCCTACCCCTCCCCCCCCAATGTTCTTGTTCAACCCTGGATTTGTGCTGGAAATGGCCCACCTTGATTATCATACACATTGTAAGGGGAGTGATCACTTTAGATAAGCTATTACCAGCAGGAGAGTGGGGTGGGAGGAGGTATTTTTTCATGCTTTATGTGTATAATAAGATCTTCTACACCTTCCACAGTATGCAGCTGATGAAGTGAGCTGTAGCTCACGAAAGCTTATGCTCAAATAAATTGGTTAGTTTCTAAGGTGCCACAAGTACTCCTTTTTCTTTTTGCGAATACAGACTAACAGGGCTGTTACTCTGAAACCAGTCATTAGAATGTGTCTTTTAGATAAGGGTGGTCTTTTGAAGGATTTGTGTGTGTGTGGTTTTAAAAAAAAAAAAAAGTCTGAAAAGGCAAACATTTAAGGCTAAATGACAGGTTTCAGAGTAACAGCCGTGTTAGTCTGTATTCGCAAAAAGAAAAGGAGTACTTGTGGCACCTTAGAGACTAACCAATTTATTTTAGCATGAGCTTTCGTGAGCTACAGCTCACTTCATCAGATACTTCATCTGATTAAGTGAGCTGTAGCTCACGAAAGCTCATGCTAAAATAAATTGGTTAGTCTCTAAGGTGCCACAAGTACTCCTTTTCTTTTTATTTAAGGCTAAAGAGGATTGTGAATCTAAAAATCTATACAAGGATTTTTTTTTTAGAGATGTGAATTTATAATCTTCAACACACTAATAAAATATTTTTAAAGCAAATTTTAAACTAAGGTCCTGTAGACTGACATGTTCTGAATAAATTATTAAAGTAATGCACAACTGTTTTTCTCAGTAAATTCAGAAACTGACAGTATATACCTGGGGTTTGGCAAATGCCTGTTAAATGGCTTCATTACCCCTTGAATGGCTCTTTAACAGTTTCAGTGTTGTGCTAATAAGTCTGGCAGGCTGCCACAAGTACTCTTTTCTTTTCACTTTTAACTACTAGATCCCCTCCTGAGGAAGACTCACCAGGTTGCAGCAGCCAGCTGAGGGAGCCTGCAGGAAAGGATAGAAAGTGAGATGGGTGGACACTAAGACCCAGTGGTGCCCCAAATTTTCAGGTGCCCTATGTAGCTGCGTATGCCTAAAGACAGCCCTCCCTACCCCTCACCTCATCCTAACCCTAACCTAACCAGATCCCTAATCTTAATCCCTATCCCGACCCTTTCCCTCAACCTGAAATTGCACCTGAAACCTCAGAATGCATATTTTATACAATGGTTATTAGACTAGGGTGTAGGATTTGCATACATGGGTATGTCACAGGGAAGTTGTCAACCAATGAACGGCAAGTGTGAGGCTGGAAGACAAAACTAATTGCATCAGCCATTTAGTATCAAATTGTTTAGGACTGTGGGGAAATAGTAGCATAAGGTGTAAAAGTATAAATATTTATCCCAGTTCCACCTGCCTTTCCCTTTTCTCCAACTCTTCCCCCACCCATAAAGGTCATTTGTTTAAACCTCTGCCTATGAGTGATTAGACTTGCTTGGCAAAGGCACCCAGAGCAAGTTCCCATATTAGTGAGTAGGGGGCTCAAGCCAAAATTAAAGAGAATCTCGTAGAAGACGGACTGACCTTTGTTACTGTTGGGATGTTAGCAGAAGGATTAGCTCCCCCCCGCCCCTTAAAAATATCTCACTTGAGTAGATAGAGCAGTGAAAACAGGGAATGCTGGAGGGGGGAAACCCAAACACAGCAGCACTAGGTTTAGCACAGGAGGACCAGGAAGCAAAACTGACCAAACTAGTTTCAGGGTTTGGTTTGCTTCCTTGTTATCTTGTGATGAAAGTTGTGCTTACATTTTTTCACACTTCAAATGGTTTCATTTCTCCTTATCACTACCATCCACCACTTCTACTTATAAATATTTCCCAAAGTTCAGGCAGGTTTGGATCCTAAGTTTTGATTCTGCTTTATATATGCAGAAAAGGTTGCAGCATTGTAGCCACAATGATGCCAGTGGTGCGGTAGTGCCAGGACCCACAAGATTATGGGAACCCAACCAACTGGAGCAGCACTTTTCCTGGTGTCACAATGCTACTCACTCAAATTTGGCCCCACCACCTCTACTATGATAGGGGGCAGTGGGGCTAAATTTGCCTGAGTGGATTTGCAAGTTGGGGCATGGAGTCACAGTGCCACTCAAATTTGGCCCAGCTGCCCTTAATTATGATGAAGTGTCCAGGCCAAACTTGAGTGGCACTGCAAGCCTGTGTATTAGGTGACAATGCCATTCATTGCTCAAATCTGGGGGCTGGCCATGGGCATGTGCAGAACCTCAGGATAGCTAGGAGCAGGAGGAACTGCCCAAGTTCAGGATGAGAGCAAAGTGCTGGGTGGGGGATGAGTGGACAGGAAAATCCCGGGGCTGGTGGCTGAGGAGCTGGTGGAATGAGTTCTGGCTGTGCTTTGGGGAGTGAGGGTTTGGGGGAGAGGGTGTTATTGGGGGGTGGGGGGCATGAATGAGTTGTGGGAAAACAGAGGATGTTGGGACAGGGGGTAGGCTGGGGGCTGGGTGCCTGGGGGCTTTTGAGGACTATGACCTGAAATTGCGATGGGGTCCCTAACCTATTCTTGCATCAGTGCACTTTGGGGCCTTATTACACCAGTGATTCTGAGAAATAACCATGCCAATTCTTGAGGGCGGGTGATATGACTCAGAAAATAGAAATGCCAAGTTTGAGGATGTAATGGATTAGTCTGGTTAGGTGACGCTGAAGGCAAATGTCTTACAAACTTTATTATGTTATTACTTAAAACCAAACAGAAGGTGTGTGGTGGGTTTTTTTTCAAAGTTTCTCATCAGGTCTTTCCTGATCACTACAGCCCTACCAAATTCACGTCCATTCTTGTCAATTTCACAGCCAGAGGATTTTTCAGTTGGTCAATTTCATGATGTCTGATGTTTATATCTGAAATTTCACCCTGCTGTAACTGTGGAGGTCCTGACCCCAAATGGGATCATGAGGGGGGTTGCAAAGTTGCCACCCTCACTTCTGTGCTACCTTTAGAGCTGGGCTCTGAAGGTAGCACCCTCCCAGCTTCATGCAGTTAGAGGAGCTTCCTGGAAGTGGGTAGGATCTCCCCCATGCTTCAGGGAGTGTCCCAGCCAGGGGCTCCTAGCTATTAGTTCAGGCCAGGGACAGATTAAGGCAGGGGCCCCTGCCCAATTTGGGGGGCCCCCAGAAAAAATGGGTGCCCCAGCCCCAGAGAAGCCCCAGGGCAGAAGCCCCTACCGGGTCATCCTGAGACCCGGCAGGAGCTGCAAGGGAAGAAGCCCCAAGCCCAAGCTGCCCCTGCTCCGGCTGCAGCCACCAGGAGGAAGCCCTGGGTTTGGTGCTGGAGCAGTGGTAGGAGCCGCAAAGGCAGAGCGGGGGGAGGAGCTGCAAAGGCCAGAGCCCAGCCTGCCCCAGTTGCAGGAGGAAGCCACACCTGGACCTGGAGCTGTGGCAGGAGTCGTGGGGTTAAATGGAAGGCCGGAGCCCAGCTCCTGGGCTGCTGCAGCACAGAAGTGAGGGGATACCACCTTCATTTCTGCGCTGCTTCCGGAGGCGGGTCTGATCTCCCCACCAAGAGTAGCCATGCAGGAGAAGGACAATTCCTGTCCCTCCCCAGCATGGCTGGACTAGAAGTTAGGATTCCTGGACTCCCAGCAGCAGGGGAGATCAGATTTCATGGGGCAGGGTTGATTTCACAGTCTGTGACATGATTTTCATGGCTGTGAAATTGGTAGGGCCCTACTGATCACTAGCTCCAGATTCCATCAAAGGCATCATGGGAGTTGCAATCTGTGTTCTGTACCTCCAGAATGCTGCTCCCCACCAGTTCCCAAGCATTGTGGGAGTTGCAATCTCCAGCTTGCAATCTTCCCCCTCCCCCAACCTCCTGCAGCTACCTCATCCTGCTCCTCCCCATTCCCTGGGTCACCCCACAACTCCCCAGGCCCCCAAATTCTCCTGGGTTTCCCAGTGCCTCCCAACCAACCGCGCACCCCCTCCTGAGTCCCAGCCCAGCCTCTCCCAGTCCTCCTTGCTCCCCCAGCCCAGAAATACCCACCCAGCCCAAGGGAACTCCACCCTCCCTATCACCCCATCCTGAACATCCCCAGGCCCCTCCATCTCCCTCTCTCCGGCTATTCTTATGCCCCTCACTGCTCCACCACTCCAACTTGCCTGAGTCCATCCTTAATCCCCTCAACCACATCATCCCACCTCACTGCCCCATTCCTTCCTGGTCAGCCTGCTTCTTAATGCCCCACCCAGGCACCCCCCCACCATATTTCCCTCAGGGTTCCCCCAACCACCAAACCCATCCAGCCTCCTGCCCCACCATGAACCTCCACTTATAAAATCTCCCACCTACTTGAGCCCCCCATTCCCAAGCAACCCATTTCAAGCCCTCCCCAATATCCACAAGGCTCCCCCATCCATATGGTCCCTCCCACCCCAGCTCCTCCACTCCCTCACCCCAGTCCCCATTATCTTCTCCTCTGACTGTCCATTCCAAAACCCCACAAACCCTGTGGTGGGGTTTGAGGGAGGGTGTGCACAGGTCTTGGTCTGTGTGTGGAATTCCAGGGTCCCCACAGGAGTTCGTCTGCCCTGCCTATATTACACTAAGATGACAACCCAGCAATGAAACACACTCATTTCTGAGGTTCAGAAATTAGGTTAAGTCTAGTACTGGGAGCTAAGACCCTGGGACAGTGGGGAGTGGGGTGACGAAGGAGCACTGATGTGTACTGAACTGGGTAGGTCTAACACATTCCTTCACTGAAGAATTTCCAGGTTCTGGATTTCCTGGTCCTGCCCAAGTTTACAAACTTACTTATTTACATAGTGTTTCCTCAAATATTCTCCAGTAAAAAGGAGCTCCAGCATTAGAAACTCCCTCTGTCCCTCTCACTGTTGGGCTCATGAGAGGATGTGGAAGGAGGTGCTGTCTGTGACCTTTTATCGGGCTGTTTTCTCAGAGTTCCTAGCCACCTCCATCTACGTCTTCTTTGGCCTGGGCTCAGCCCTCCGCTGGCCCTCAGCCCTCCCCACCATCTTACAGATCTCTATTACCTTCAACTTGGCTGCAGCTACTGTGGTCCAGATTGCCTGGCATGTCAGTGGTGCTCATATCAACCCAGCTGTGACTATGGCCTTCCTGCTTGGCTCTCGTATCTCTCTGGCAAGAGCTGCTTGCTATATGGTTGCCCAGCTGGCCGGAGGCATCGCTGGAGCAGCCACGCTGTATGGAGTGACGCCTGCAGAGGTCCGAGGAAGCTTAGCCATTAACACAGTGAGTTCTTCACCCCTCTTTTAGGTAGTGCTGATGAAAGTGAATGACCATTAACATTGCTATGAGCCAGACATGTGCAAGCTTCCCAACCACACCTCTTCTGGTCCCCTCACTCTTTACCTATGTGGCCCCCCTGCTAGTCCAGGCTTGGGTTAATATGTAGCTATATGTAGTGACCGATAGCAATGTCAATGCCCCTCAATCCTGACCTGAACCCCGCTGCAGGAGGAGAAACTGCCAACCATGCTGAATTATGTTGTAATCCTAAATTAGGAGGCCAGTGCTGTGGTAGGTATGAATTGAGGGGGATTTTTGATAAAAATCACTGCCATCTGCTCAAGATGGAAACACAAATGGGCTGATCTTTACAGTGAAACCTGCCAAGTGACCAGCTAGAAATGAATGCTCAGTACAGGCAGGTTTTTAGATACAGGTCAAACAAAACTATACTAGATACCTCATGAATCTGTGTCTATTTAAGTCAAGCCAACGAAGTGGCTAGTGGAAGTGCTTACCCTTAGTAAAGGCTTGTGCATGTACTAAGCATTTATTACTGTGACTATCACACTTTTACAGATGAGAAGTGAGGCTCAGAACGAGGAAGAGTCACCCAAGATATCAGAACAACTTAATGGACTCCACAGATAGGACCTACAGCTGAGCATTCCTGCTGTTTACATATGTTTCAAATAATTTCCACGCATTCCCAGCTAAGTGGATTTTAGTTGCATGAGTACTTGCCTTCCTCTCTGCTTTTTCATGCTCCCAGCAATATAGTACCTAAACCATAAGGAACAGATTTTTAAAAGAGCTCTGCACCCTAGAGCCCCCATGGTTCTCAATTGATGTGCATGTGTAGAATTCTCCATTGTTCTCAATGAGAGCTGCTAGATGCTGAGCCATTCTGAAAATCTGTCCTCAATAGCCTATGAAAACTGGTTACTACTGTTCCAAAATCTGCCGTCGATGCCTGATCTGTACATTCTGTGCTTATCATTCCTACACTCGGTCAGTTGGTACTGCATGGCTCCAAAATTAAGGAAACAAACCATGAAAGATCCCCTTACCCCCACTGTTATACTTAAGTCTCCCAGGAGCTTGTGTTACTGCAGATGCCTGCTTTTGAGGTGGATTGTGTGAGGCAGCAGCATTACCTAGTGTGGCTGGTGGGCAGAAGTCAATGGGCTGCTGTGGTCTCCTAAGAAGTCCCTTTGCCATCCCTTTCCCCAGGTGCGGAGCAACATCACTTCTGGACAAGCAGTTGCTGTTGAGCTCATTCTCACCTTTCAGCTGGTTCTTTGTTATTTTGCTTCCACCGACAGACACAGAAATGCCAACTCCCCAGCCACATTCATTGGCCTATCCGTTGCTCTGGGACACCTGATTGGGGTAAGCTTGTTAGGCACTGCATAAACCATGGAGAGGTTTATACCTAATGGAGTGCATGCTTTTTATTTGTTTCTAATCAACCAATTCTGAACACCCAAGCAGCGCTTTTGGGAGGCAGGAGGAGGGCAGGAGTGCTGGCTGTGGGGAAAGCTTATTGTTATGCCAGGCCCAGTATCTCCCAGTACAAGATGCTTGCTGTGGGAGGAACTCCCAACTAGGCCAATTCCAGGCTTCTCCCATCATACAGCAATAATGACTAAACTATAAATTAGTAGAGAGAGATTTGTAAATGTCTAACTGCCTAAACTACAACCAGAAAGATATGACAAATCAAACATGAGGTTCATTTGGACTTCATTCATCTTTAGACCATGTCATTTTCCTAATACTTTCTTCCCCATTTCTGTTTATAGATCTACTTCACTGGCTGCTCCATGAATCCTGCAAGATCCTTTGGCCCTGCTGTCATAGTCAATAAGTTTACTGTTCACTGGGTAATATCATTTATGTCCTTTCCCTTTCTGTCCCAGGGGTCTCTACCATCTCCAAAATACCTTGGGTGAGATGTTGAAATTTGGCCTTATTGCACCCCAGATTTCTAGGAGCTCCTTATATCAATGTACTGAGACCCAACACTGAGTAACATGGGTTGAACATTATCAATTATGTCTGCACTGAATGTGATCAATCCAGCACTTACTAAATCCCCAACTCCTTCCCCACCAGGCACTGGGCTCAGTGTAAAGTCTGGGAAGGACACATAGGAGTCAGCCTCCTCTTTAGGTTTCAGAGTAGCAGCTGTGTTAGTCTGTATCCGCAAAATGAAAAGGAGTACTTGTGACATAAGCTTTCGTGAGCTACAGCTCACTTCATCAGATGAAGTGAACTGTAGCTCATGAAAGCTTATGCTCAAATAAATTTGTTGGCCTCTAAGGTGCCACAAGTACTCCTTTTTCTTTCTCTTCTTTAGATGTTCCAAAGACCTGGAAGGGAAGGTCCCCAGAAGTCTGAGTTAGCTGGGTGTACCACTTTGCAGGCAGGGACCAAGTTGTCTTCATCTTCTTGTAATCAGTCAGTGTTTCACTGTTAAGGGGCTAGCTACACCTTTTTCCCCCTCCCACTATCTGGTCTGTGAGTGCACCACGTTGGGTGTTAGGCCTCTTGCCCTCACTTCTCTTGAGGTGAAAGCTTGTGATTCTTCTACTCTTAGCTCAGGGTTCCTTGTATACCAACTGCTTGTTGCCACATAGGGCTAGTTCAGTTTAATCACCTGCTTGTGCCTCCCTTCAGGAACCCATGATCAGTGACATTGACCAACAGGCCTCTTAAAACAAAGTTGTTTTTTTATGTAGCAGTTGGAAGAAACATAAGAACAGCCATACTGGGTCAGACCTATGGTCCATCTAGCCCAGTATCCTGTATCTGACAATGTCCAATGCCAGGTGCTCCAGATGGAATGAACAGAACGAGTAATCATCAAGTGATCCATCCCCTGTTGCCCATTCCCAGCTTCGGGCAAACAGGCTAGGGACACCATCCCTGCCCATCCTGTCTAGTAGTCATTGATGGACCTATCCTCCATAAATGTATCTAGTTCTTTTTTTGAACCCTGTTATAGTCTTGGCCTTCACAATATCCTCTGGCAAAGAGTTCCACAGATTAACTGTGCATTGTAAGTAAGAAATACTTTCGTTTGTTTGTTTGTTTTTTAAACCTGAAGCTTATTAATGTCATTTGGTGACGCCTAGTTCTTGTGTGGCAAATGTAAACACATCATGATTTTATAGGCCTCTATCATATCCCCCCCAGTAGTCGAAGGTAAATCGTGATACTGGAAAGGGCTCCAGTTCCACTGCCTCCACAGTTCTTGGCACCAGTTAGCTAGCCTCCCTCACCCCCAGCTATAGCTGCCAGTGTCTTGGCACCATCTTTAGTTTGTGTCAAGGGCTTCTTCCTCCAACTAGAGTGCTTCCTATTGAATGTTCCAAGCTGTTCTTGTTCTCAGTATGGGGGGGCACTTCTCCATTTTGACTGAGAAGGAAAAGGGGATGGAGCCAGGAGTCTTTGCAACAAGGTTTTCAGTACTGAGGTTGACATGGTCAGTGTGACTGATTCCCCATGGGGTGCCACCTGGAACTGGGGTACCACTGAGCCCTCTGACCCACCAGCCTGGGCTTCTTCTCACACTGTGCTGCTGTGACAAGCTGCAAAGCCCTCCCAGCTTGCACTTTCACCAGCATTTACACAGGTAGGGACACACCCAGCTGCAGTTACATGCAGGCTCTCTAACCACCAGCCTAGGACCCCAGAGCAGTACCATCCTGCCCTGGTCAAACTCTGTCCAGTATATGGGTTTAACAGCTGGTCTGCCTCTCCCTCAATGTGAAGAGGACCATGCACGCTTGTGGTATCCAAGATGAGATTTTTTTCCCCAGTCAAACACACACTGGTTTGGATTAAAACATAAAATAAGTTTAAGTGTTTATAAGTGATAGCAAACAGATTAAAGCAGATTACCTAGTAAATAAACAGAACCACAAACTGAGTTTAACATACTAGATAAGTAGGATGTGAATTAGCAAATTCTCACTGTGAGTGATAAACAGGCTGTCAGATTCTTAAGGCACAAACTGCCTTTGCTTTGCAGCTTGGGTTTCCCAGGTTTTCATATACAGGCTGTATAGTCTGTAAGGAGGTGCCACAGGACTCTGCCACTTTTACAGATCCAGACTAACATGGCTACCCTGCTGATACTATATACAAGCTGAAAGAAAAGGAGTACTTGTGGCAACTTAGAGACTAACAAATTTGAGCATAAGCTTTCGTGAGCTGAATGCATCTGATGAAGTGAGCTGTAGCTCATGAAAGCTTATGCTCAAATTGGTTAGTCTCTAAGGTGCCACAAGTGCTCCTTTTTTCTTTTTGTGAATACAGACTAACACAGCTGCTACTCTGAAACCTGTCATATACAGGCTGGGTTCTCTGCTGTCAGGACCTCAGTTGTGTACTAAATGCAGGTACTTTGAGGACAGTGGGGTATACATTCACTAAATATTGTACTTGAGGTCCATATTTTTGAGATTTGCCTGTTGGGAACCCACCTGGGTAGACCAGAGACAATGAAAGTGTGGGAGGGTCACTCTGATGACTATGCATATTTACTGAGGTGGGGTAAGAGGCCCTCACAAAAACTGAGGAGCAGAAGCAGAGCTATTATATGTTGCTGTGTTATTGTGGGGCTTTTTTGTGATAAGGCATCTGAGGGGATCATAAATTTAATTCTAGCCAAAAAGGCTATGGGGAGGTAAGGGGTGTGATTCTAGACAGTGATTTCACATGGAAATAGAAAACAGAGCCGAGCAGCAGCTCTAGTTACCTGAGCAACAGGCAGAGTAAAGCAACCCTTGGATTCACCCCACAGGGTACAGTTTGTAGCAGAATAACAGCAAAGTGAGAGCGGTTGCATGCACCAGGCTGAGAGCAGAGGAACTTGCACCAACCCTGTGTGTCAGAGTAGGTGTTAAAAGTGTAAATATTTATCCCAACCTGCCTTTCCCTTTTCTCCAATCACTCCCCCCCATAAAGGTCATTGGTTTAAACCTTTGTGCTTGTGAGTACAGACTTGCCTGGCAAAGACACCCAGAGTGATTACAGATGCCTAGAATATTGGGTTGGGGGCTCAAACTAAAACTGAAGAGATGGCCCTAAAATAAGGACCCAGGCTTTGTCACTGCTGGTACATTGCAGAAGGGTTACAAACCCCATGGCCTTTGACTCCACCATAACTAGCAGTTGGCACAAACCACCTCACTCCACTATACAGAGGGGCATAAAAGGCCCCTCCTGTCTGTCCAACCTGTCTTTTTAATTAATTTATTGGGAGGAAATGGCCACCCCTCAAAAAAAAAATCAATAAAAAAGAGTGAAGATGTAACTTCACCAGTTTAAAACGTTAGAAGTCTGTCAGCCACAATGAAGGTGCAGTCTTGCTATCACAGGTGGTAAGAGGGAACTGAAGGAAGGGCAGGCTTGCTTCACCTTCTAATCCTTTGCACAGGAGCATGAGGAGGCAAAAGGTGCATTTGCAGCCTTGCCAGACACTGAAAGTTTTCAAGCTTATACACATGGAATACAGGCATACCAACATTGAGCTCCATACTGACACATATTCAAAGAATGTAAGTTATTTGGGGCTACAATCATTGCCTAGCACAATGGAGTCCTGGCTTCTAGGCACTATCACCATACAATAAATAATAATATGCTATTTGTCTCCCTCTCCCTATCGCTGCAGATTTTCTGGGTGGGCCCTATGACAGGCGCAATCCTTGCTTCTCTGATGTATAATGTACTTCTCTATCCTGACCTGAAGAGTATCTCGCAGAGGCTGGCAATTCTAAAAGGCACCTTTGACATGGAGGCAGAAGATATGGAGGAAGCAAAGCAGAACAGGCAGCCTGTGTCATTGATCAATGTCATACAAAGGGTTTAATCACACAGCATCCCAGAGATAAGTGGGTATCTTCTGAATAGGCCTGCAGTCTAGAGTTGGCCAGGTACCATCCCATGAGCTGGCAGAGCACGATGATATTTGATGGTATCTGGTGGGTGCAGGATCATGGTAGGAAGAGACCTAAGCACAGACAACTTGTGCCTTGGGAGGGGGAGGATGTAAAGGGGAGGACACATGATCGCCCCCCCCATCTCCTCCTGGAGAAACTTCCAGCCATCTCCCTGGTCCAGGGCAGCCAATCCTGCCAGCTCCTGTGGGGGCTGGGGCCACAGCAGCAGGGAGCACATGCCTTTGGAGAGGCCAGAGAATCTGCTCCCAGCACCTTCCCCAGTGACCCCTGAGCCCAGTCCAGGGACCGCTCCGCTCTCCCCACCTCACTGGAATTACCTGGAGGGGGGGAGACGCTCCCCCCCTCCCCCACCCCAGCACATTCATCCACTGTCCCTGGCAGCAGGGCATGGGCAGGGAGTGGGACAAAGCTGCTTCTCACATGGCTGAAGATGGCTGCTCAGGGTCACTGCTCTGTGCAGTGCAGTGGCTGCCTAAGAGAGCCTGGCTGAGGAGGTGGTGGCTGCAGGTCCGCTCCTCGCTCTGTCAGGATTTTCTAAAAAATAGGGCAGGGTGAATTTTGTTGCTTAGGAAAATTTAAAAGCTAATCAGGGAATGCTACTGAGTCATTCTATTTAGGACCTCAGGCACCGTTTGAACCATGTGTTCCTCTCCCCAATAACAAAAGGCCAATGGAGCACACTGTATTTTTGAAGGCTGGGCTCTAAGCCCCATTGGTTTAATGGAGAAACCCACTGCCATCATAATAAAAAATGACTGGTCCCTTTCCTGAGCTTGTGACTCTTGAATTTACTCTGGGTATTTCATCTTCCTGAGAAACTTGAAATCCATCATAAATACAGTTTGTTGAGCAGTGAACCCACTTTGTCACTCACTGCATCAGGCTGTGGATACATTTTACAATGCACACTTCAGTCATGTACTGAGCATCTTTAATGAAGGCTCTAAGATGCCATGAGCTAACTACCTATAACTATTAGCAATATAATTGATCAATAATTTAGTAAATAAGATTAATGTATCAACTATGTCTGCACAGCATTGACTGAACACCCTCCTCCCTGCCAAATCCTGCTCCAACATGCATGGGGCTCAGTTTAACACCTAAGGTGGATTCTCAAGAGTTAGTGGTTTTTTTGTATGATCTATGTCCCCATGACATTACAGCCAATATGGGAGTTTTGAAAGCTTAACCAGGCATTTCACTCATTCATAGGAGCCCTACTAAACCAAGGAATTTCCTAGCCCTTCTCCTCCAAGGCTGTTCTTCTAATAGCCATGAAACAGGGAGCAAATGTCTGTCAAGAGCCCTTGATGGTTTCTCTTCTACAGGGCTGGTCAAGCCAGCAGAGTTCAACAGCCATTGAATGATATTCCATTTGCTGGCAGTTTACATTTCCTTTGTTTGTTTTTCTTGGAATCAGTTCTCTATTTATAACTTTGTAAGTAAATTATTTTGCAAAAGGCTTTTCAGAGTTCTTTACACTGCCCCTAAAAACCTGACTACTAATATGATCAGACCACTTCTTATGCCAGAGGATAGATGAGAGAGCTAGAAAGTGTATAGGTGCATCCCCTTACCACCAGCAGGCCTAGATCTACAAAAGGACTTGGGAGCCTAGAAAAACACTGGAATAATGAGATCTACAAAACCTGAGTCAGGTGCCTGGCCCCCTGCACAATGACTGGGGGAAGACAAGCACCTAAGAATGGGATTCACAAAAGCCACCATGCAAAGCGAGGCACTCCCTACATTAGCCAATGGGAGATGCCAACACACAGGAGGATTTGTCCTAAACCTCACTCCTGTCATGAAGTTAGGCACACAAGATGCAAGTACATGTGACTGTTTGGATTGCCAGATGTCCAGTTTTTGACCAGAATGGTCAAAAAGGGACCCTGGCAGCTCCAGTTGGCACCACTGTCTGGGCCATTAAAAGTCCAGTTGGTGGTGCAGCAGGAAGCTGGGCTAAGGCAGGCTCCCTACCTGACTTGGCCCCATGTTGCTCCCAGAAGCGGCTACCAGGTCCCTACAGCCCCTAGGTGCTTGGCAGCCAGGGACTGGGAGGCTCCGCACACTGTCCCCCACCCCAAATACTGGTTCTACAGCTCCCATTGGTCACAGGGGCTGGAAACCACAACCAATAGGAGTTGTGGGGGGGGTGCCTGAACCCCCTCCTGCAGCCCAAGCCCCTCATCCCCAGCCCCATCAGAGTCTGCACTCCCAGAGCTCATACCCCCTCCCACACTCCAACCCCCTGTCCCAGCCTAGAGCCCTCTTGCACCCCAAACCACTCATTGTGAGCCTGCATCCCTAGCCTGCAGCGCCCATACCCCCTCCCACACCCAAACCCTCTGCTCCAGCATGGTGAAAGTGAGGGGGGGGGAGAGCAAGAGGAGTGGGGGAGGGCTTGGAGAAAGGGTGGGCTGTGAGCAGGGCCTCAGAGAAGGAGCAGGGCTGTTCAGCTGTGTGTGATTAAAAAGCTGGCAACCCTAAGCAGCAACAACTACTCGCCGTGTACAACCACAACGCTGGGGCCAAGCAAGCTGAGGACTACAACTCCCAGAATGCCCAGCAGGCCATAGCTAGCAGCTGCTGTGTGATTCAGCCAGCCCAGCTAGAGTCTGAGGGTTGGGTAACAGCTGCTCCGATCCATGTGAGCATGTACTGCAGATGCCCTGTGGCATCCGAGCTGTGATCCGCAGATATCCACACCTGTGGATTTGCAGAGCTCTACGTACACCATCCTCCCTGATCCTTAAAAATCCTAGCTCCCATTCCTTTGTTCTAACCTCTCTAGCCTACCTTCCTTCCCCCTGGATCATGCTTGCCCATAGCTGTATATTTTACAAACCAAGTAGCGAAACTGCCCATATGAATCTGGCTCATTTGATTTGTTTTATTGATTGATCACTAGCAGAGGAACAGATGACATAAGCAAAAATTGCTCCTCTCACAATTCTCAATTTGCTTCCCACTGTTTTACTTCTCATGCCTTCTGTTCAGACATCATAATGATGCCAATAATACTTTGCACATCAATTGCTAATTCTACTTTGTGAAGCCAACTAGTTAAGCCTCAGAACATCACTTACTCCTCTTTGTTTTAACCACCTTCAAGCTTGTCTGGTTCTTGTGAGCATTTTTAAAATCAAAGTTCCTCAGATATTTCTTCAGGCTTTCTGGGATGCTTCTTCTAAGTGGGAAAGTCTAAGCCTATTGTGTCCAGATTGCACTACTGAGAGAGCAGAGCCTTTAAGAGACCCTTTGTCAGAGCCGCCTCACCTTTGTTTCATACATACAACTGTCTATTACTGAAGAATTTCTCTTTTCGTCATGTTTTCCAGTCTTCCTGACCTTGCTATTTCCTCATGATCGCTGCCAATTTTAGACACTAACAGAAAATACTAAGAGCATTAAATAAGATACATTTCTCCAATAAAATTGATGTCTTGTATTTTTTCCACCAAGATACAGAAGAGAGAAGAACGAGAGAGAAAATGTCTGTCTGGGTAATAATTACCTTGTAAATCTTTTTGTCTGAAGCTCAGCAGATGGCAAATATCCCCTCTACTCAGAACTTTAATGGTCAAGTTTTTATTGCCTTTCAGGATATTTGCAAGAGCTTTTTTATGCAATTTTTACAAGGATTTATATACATCAGACTGGAGCATAAGCATACAGGATTAAAAGGATGCTATCCAAAAAAAAAAAAAAAGCTACCAGCAGAAACCAACTGGACCTGACAGATTTCACAACTGCAAGGTACTAAAGATGTGTTGATTTGTTAATACCATTTTTAAACGAAGTCTGTAACAAAGGTTTAGGGAGGCAAATTGTGTTTAAGAGAGGGTAATCTAGATTACAGCAAGGGACTGGAAAACTATGTTTCTATTTTAGGTACTTGTATAGATACTATGGTAATAGGAATTAAGTATTTCACAGTTGTTAATGTATTTATCTTCATACTACCCCTATGAAATAGGGATGTACTATTACCCCTATTTTACAAATAGGAATGGAGGCACAGAGAGTTTGTCTACATAGCAACGCAATACCCATGGCTGGTCACATTAGCAAGTGCAGCTAAAAGGGGAAACACTCTAGAGATGAACAGCTTTAGGGTGACAAAAGTAGACACATAGGGTGTCTATTTTAGACATCCTCTGTGACAAAGTTCCTCCTCTACCTTGGTGGGTCTTGCGCTTATTGGTGGATTTGCTCACCTTGGAGCTTCACAGTAGTCCTCAGTTTTCATGAACCCATAGTCCAGGTCGACTCCTCCTATCTCTGACCAGGAGTTGGGAGAATTTGGGGAGAACCCAGGCCCGCTCTCTACTCTGGGTTCCAGCCCAGGGCCCTGTGGAATGCAGCTGTCTAGAGTGCCTCCTGGAACAGCTGTGCAACAGCTACAACTCACTGGGCTACTTCCCCATGGCCTCCTCCCAACACTTTCTTTATCGTCACCGTAGGACCTTCCTCCTGGTGTCTGATCATGCTTGTACTCCTCAGTCCTCCAACAGTCCGCATTCTCACTCTCAGCTCCTAGTGCCTTTTGCTCCCAGCTCCTCACACGCACACCACAAACTGAAGTAAGCTCCTTTTTAAAACCCAGGTGCCCTGATTAGCCTGCCTTAAATGATTCTAGCAGCTTCTTGGTAGGCTGATTAGAACACCTGCAGCCAGTCTGTCTGTCTTAATTGTCTCCAGAAGGTTCCTGATGGTTCTGGAACCTTCCATTACCTTACCCAGGAAAAGGGACCTAATTAGCCTGGGGCTAATATATCTGCCTTCTATTACTCTCCTGTAGCCATCTGGCCCGACGCTGTCACACCTCCTATAGCACTTCAAGCAAATGTAAAAGTGGAGTAAGATTCCTTATACAAGCTGTGCTATTTAATAGGTTTTCTGAAGTTTCAATATGGAGTGGATTGCTTACCCATAAAAGGCCATCTCCCCTCCTTTCTTTTAGTTCAAGATGGCATCTGCTTCTTTAGTATGATAGCATTTGTAATTATGTCATCCCAATCCCAAGTGACTCAAGCAGAACTCCTTGTGTCGTGCATTCTATCAGACTTTATGAAGCCCTGAAAGGCACACTTGCCTAATTCTCGATCCTCCCTTCATCTCTAGGAAAATCTAAACAATCTATACCTAAGTTCCCTCTAAACTGCATGGTCACATGGCTGCGCAGCTGCTTATTAAGCCCTGTGCAGGGGCTCAGGGCTGCAGCAAGGAGAGGCACCTCTTCCTCAGCACAAACCTGCCCCGGACTTGCTGCAGCCAGGGGAGAGGCACGTCTCCCCCACCCCCAGCTCAGGTACTGCTGCCAGGAGAGGGAGCTGGGTGGAGTCCTCTCTTCCGGCCATAGCTCCTAGCAGCCTGCATCCTAAACTCCTAGTCCCTGGCCCCACTCCAGAGCCTGCACCCCACAGCTGGAGCCCTCATGCCCCTGCACCCCAACCCTCTGCCCCAGCCCTGAGCCCTTCATCCCCAGCCCAGAGCCCTCACCCACCCACCCCCACACACCAATCCTCTACCCCAGGCCTGAGCCCCCTTTCCCCACTCGGCCCCCCACCACATGAATTTTGTTATGTGCACCAATACGGAGATGACACATCACCTCCATATTGGTGCACATAAAATTCATTCCACACATGAGTGTGAAAAGTTAGATGGAACACTAATCTGTACTAACACCACAAACTGGGCAAGAACAATTACCATTCGTGTTAAAACAGATCAGTAAGGATGGTCAGAAACTTAACCTGACACACAGATACCACACTGAAGTGTAGGAAAGCCTGTAATAGGCAATGGAGGGCAAGATGATCTCCTGACACTTACAAGATTGTAGGGGCCTCTCCCCTCACCTACAAGTCCATAGACTTCTCTTCTCCCTCAAGTTGTTACACCTGTTTATTTCTAACCTCTGCTGACTCAGAAAATCTATTTTCTTACCCACTTTCTTACTACAGTCATTGATCTATTGGATCACATCCTGGGCAGGCAAGGTAAAAATATTTGTTTCCTGGACTGTTCTGGCAGTATTTCAAAGGGGGTGGGTTTGCTGTGGGAGGCAGCAGCAGAAAGAAAGAGTGGAGAGAATCTCAGGCCTAGCATGAACTTTGGTCTGAAAGATGCCATGTTAAACACACAAATGAGAGAAATGCATTAGCCAAAATACAAAGCAACCTGGGCCTCATTAGAAAACTGTGATTTTACTTTTTTCAGATATACCAACTGTACATGATTCTTATAGGCAGAAGTCAGTACAGTTTCCAGGAACTTAATACAGAGAAGCAATGTTTAGAAGCATTGGTACATGTTTAACAAGTCTTCTGGTGCAACAATGGGCTAGGTAAATTAGCATCCCCTCTCATATCCTGGAATTTGGAAAACTCATTAACAAACATGTCCATCCCAAAAATCAAGAAGAGTAGTACAATTTTTAAAAGCACCCACAGTACCAATCCAATAATTCTTTGTGCAAGTATCTGTAGACAGTCTTATCTATAAAACTTTTCTTTACAGACAGCAGATATTTTTAATGTAGTTCTGCTGTATAAGTCATATACCAAGTGGCAATTCGTTAAGAACAAACCAAACTCACTTTTGTAGAAGCCGAGGCCAAAATTACTGGCCTGTACTCAAGATAGATACAAACTTCAGTACCATATTTACAGGCTGAGCCACTTTATAGTACACAAATAAGTCTCAAGATTTATGGCAGGTTTAGGCGCATTATGGAACACTGGTTTTTGTAATTTTTCACGTGGCCAAGTTTTAAGAGTTCTCGTTTTCTAAAGTCACTGGCTTCACTAAAAATAGACTTGCAAAAGGAAGAACAAGTGTTCCTCAGCATTCACTGCTTCTCAATAGACAGGATCAGTACTCTTTCCCCAAAGGATTATGCTAGTTCTCCTGGAACAAGGTAGGATTACTGCTGGTGCAAAATGCTGCCTTATAGTTTTCAAAAAGTGTTTAAATGGAACTCCAGTAAGGTGCTCTTAAACAGATGGAGGCCAGCTTCCCATTGAAAGATATATATTTTCCAAATTAAAATATTTTTGTGGCAATTTGCCTTAACATACTGACTAGATCTTGCCAGTTACTTTTCTCGCTAATGCTAGATGTAATATAGCACTAAATATTTAATAAAATACATTGCACAATAAAAATCTCAATTAAGCTAAAAACAAAAAAAAGTCATAAGATTACACCCTAGTACACAGGCTGCTGAGAGTAGTGAAGGGCAGTTAGTCCTTTATTGTAGTCATGCATGTGTGGGCTGTAAACGTTATAAAAGGGCTGAAACTCCATGTCCATTTTACTTCAGCATAGGAGAGGCAAAGAAGTATCCCTGGCGTCCAAGGTTGGTTGCTGACTTGCTTTTGCTCCCAAATCTAAACAAACAGAAATGGTAAGGATCTGTTCTAAAGCAATAATTCCCAGCCCTGCCATTAGAGCACCTCCTTGTGATGAACTAGTGAATTAGCACCTCTACATGTACAGTGACATCTTTTTTCACCATTCTGTGCTTTTTTAAACACTCCTTTTTAACTTTGATTTGTTTGTGGTCCCCCCTCCCTGCTCACGATGTCACATACTACTTATGATGCAGCTGCCTTTTGTTGGTTCCCAGAGTCTGAAGTACAGGCATTCTGTTTAACTTAGTGCCATGGAAGCTAGGGAGAGAAGCTTGGACCTGTACACATAAGCTGTCCCTCTGACTAGCTGCACTAAGAGCCATGGAGGAGCATGTTATGAAATTTGCATTGAGGAAGGGCAGATCCAAGCCCCTGTAACTTTCTCAACTCCTTTAGTTCTCTGCCATATATTCCACCCCACCCATGGAGTAGTGCCCCTCTCCACCGCAATAAGCAGTTGATTAGTCTCTTATAAAAAAAACTACCATCATAAATACAAAAGGGAAGGGTAACAACCTTTATGTATGCAGTAACAAAATCCCTCCTGGTCAGGGGTACAGAATCACTTACTTGTAAGAGGTTAATCAGTTCAATTAACCTAGTTGGCACCTGACCAGAAGGACCAATGGGGAAAGAAGACACTTTCAAATCTGGGGGCGGGGGGAGGGTGTGTGTTTGTGCTCTCTGGTATATAAACACTCAAATATAGTGTATGATATTATTTGGACTGAGACAGTAGCTCAGATTGTCTACACTACCACTTTTGCCTGTATAACTTATGTCACTCAGGGGTGTGAAAAAAGCACCTCCCTGAACGACATATGTTACACTGACAGATGCGCCGGGGTGAACAGCTTCTCCTGCCAACATAGCTACCACCACTTGAGGTGTTGGTTTTATTATGCTGACAGGAGAGCTCTCACCCATTGGCATAGAGCGGCTACACAATCGATGTTACAGCAGGTTTCAGAGTAACAGCCATGTTAGTCTGTATTTGCAAAAAGAAAAGGAGTACTTGTGGCACCTTAGAGACTAACAAATTTATCTGAGCATAAGTTTTTGTGAGCTACAGCTCACTTCATCGGTTTCCACAGTATGCATCCAATGAAGTGAGCTGTAGCTCACGAAAGCTTATGCTCAAATAAATTTGTTAGTCTCTAAGGTGCCAAAAGTACTCCTTTTCTTTTTGCAAATACAGACTAACACGGCTGTTACTCTGAAACCTGTCATTATGCAAGGCACTGTATTTAGCTGTATGGAGTGGAAATCTATCAACTGCACGAAAAAACTTGTACAGATACAGACAGACATCATCTTCCTTTCCAAATGCAAACAGATCTTACAGCAGTGCTGCTGCATTGGTACAGCTGTGCCACTGTAAGTTCTCTAGTGTAGACATGGCCGTAGCATTTGATTTTACTATCCCAAAGTACACAGCACCACTTACTTCGGGGTAGTCTTGCTGAGCGTAGATCGGACCTTCTGGGACAGGGAGCTAGACGAAGGAGTCTTTGTCAGTTGCTGTTCTGGAGTAGTGAGAGGACCCAGCATGCTCACTTCCAACAGAGGAAACAAGAGTCATATTAGAACAGGTTTCAGAGTAGCAGCCGTGTTAGTCTGTATTCGCAAAAAGAAAAAGGAGTACTTGTGGCACCTTAGAGACTAACCAATTTATTTGAGCATAAGTTTTCATGAGCTACAGCTGTAGCTCTGAGCTGTAGCTCACGAAAGCTTATGCTCAAATAAATTGGTTAGTCTCTAAGGTGCCACAAGTACTCCTTTTCATATTAGTACAAGCACATGATAACTCACATACAATGTTTCTTCTTAAACTAAGGTAATGGGATTATATTTTGCCCCGTTGACATGTGGTAAATCAGGATAACTCTGCTGAAGTCCATGGTGGGACTCCAGATTTACACAAGTGAAAATAGCAGAACTGGCCCAATATGTTCTATAAAAATAGAGGCACAACAGCAAAGCTAAGTGAAGCAGGAGTCGCTGCTTAGTACACGTTGTACGTAAAAATGTGTTAGTCTTCCACTAGGTTTGCTGAAGTTTGAGAGAAGCTTGTCTTTCCTGTCATAAGCTACTTCCCACTCCATTCCCCCCAGAAATGCCCTGGTAACATCGCACCAATTGACAATGCCACAGCTAGATATTTAACTCTTTAAAGCTTCTTCGTAGCTTGACATTCAGACTTGCAGCACTGAAGGCAGCAGGCGTTACAGATGCTTGGTTATCACAGTGAATGGTTACAGTTAGGCCTAGGCTGGGGACTAAGAGCAAAATGTTATGTCCTCACTGTGAAAAAGTAAGACTCCTCCTGAGGCTGGGAGGTGGGTAAAACGGACCAAAGAATGCCTGCTTTGAAATGCCATTAGAGAGACGAGATGGGTGAGATAATATCTTTTGTTGGACCAACTTCTGTTAGTGAAAAAGACAAGCTTTCAAGCTACACTGTGTAGCTAGAAAGCGTCTCTTTCACCAGTTGGTCCAATAAAATATATTGCCTCACCCCACTTGTTTTTCTATTATCCTGGAATCAACATGGCTACAGCACTTGAAATGCCATATCAGCGATAAAGAGCCATGACCATCAGTATCAAAGGCTGTATGGTAACTGTAAGGTGGAAGAGGAGGAGTAGGAATTATGCAGTTTGGCAAGCCTGTTCCAACACAATCTAACAAAAGACTTTGATCTGAGGTCATTGTTTTAGTGAGAGTGGATGTTTGACCATAGTTGAAGATCTGATAGAGCAACATTCCAGGGCTACCTTTAACATCTGGTGTTCGAGGAGTGGAATAGGCATTGGAGTTTTCAATTATATGCGCTGGGTCAATGTTTTCTTGCTCCACCATCATGAACTGGCTCCAGTATTCCACTGGCAGTGACAGCAGCCGCTCTACCACCTACAGAAATACACTTTAGCACACAATTCCCCACTGTACCAGAAACCTACAACTCATTCAGCCTAAAAGTGGTATCAGATGGGCCAGAGGACAACAGCCCCCCAGGTGCCAGTATAATCAGATTCTTTAACAGGACACTTCATGTGTCTTACATCCACATTCTACCTCAAGGTGTCATTGCTAATCACCTACCTTGGGTTGTCGTTTAGTGTCCTGCAAGAGTGTCATGGGGTCAGGATCTGGCACAGCATGGGCAACTATTGTGGGACCAAAGACTTTGGACAGGTTGGTGATGTCCATTTTAGTGTCTGGGCTCTGAGCCACTCTAGACAAGAAAGAAAGAAAAAGAAAAGGACATTGAGTAAATTTTGTTCACAGATAGAAAGCCCTGATAATGTAAGCTGATGTCAATTATATCTGAATTTGCAAACAGTCCCAGGTAAAGACTCCCCTGTCACTCAACCCCTGTAGAAACAGAACTACAGCATCATCTTTTTTTCCCCATTTCCAGAACTCCTAACCTGGCTGAACCCACCTCTGAAGATGAATCATGAGGAAAGCGAGTGTGTCTCTGTTAGCCTGTGGGAGTTCACCAACAGCTTGGTACATGGCAGCCACACTGTTGTCTTCATCTAGAATTTCTTTAAATAAAAAAAGAAAGTGATTAGAGAGGCCCATGGGACCATTTTCCTCAGACAGTAGTATGTTCCATCACAGTGCTGGAGAGTGTTAAGATTCTGGGTCCCATGCTCCCGAGTTCTAATTCTAACACTGATACTGTCTAACCTTGAGCAAGTCATTTAAACACCTGTGCCGTGGTTTCCTTGTCTAAAATGGGGCTAATACCAGTGTCTCAGAGGTTTTGTGTTATGAGGCTTAATGTGTGTAAAATGCTTTGAAATCCTCTGGTGAACAGCACTGTATTGTGATCTCTCTGTTGGACACTGATTTCAAAGATTTTCTGTACAAATGTTAGAATAGCTTCAAAGACTGCACTAAACTTGTGCACCATTCCTGAACAGGATACTGACTACCAGGACTATTCCAAAAATCAAAACATGGGATTATTTAAGGATTAATCTAATCTAAAAATATGGGATCTAGAGAGTGAGTATCCACCTAATGTTAGCAGACTATATGATAAAATCCACAGAATGAGATAGCTGCAGCAGCAAGGCAGATTACTGATCAGAGAAAGTTTGTCAAAGACCTGGATGAGATACTTCACTAACACCAGGCAGTGTTGTAGACGTAGATCTGCAGTAGGAAGGAAGACCTCTTTATAGTATACCCAGTACTGCCAATACATTCATAGCCGAGAAGGACTGCCAATTCAGATGGATCTGTCTGAGAATGTTCCCTCAGGCACGACAGCTGCCAATGGCATTTGGCTCGCCTCACCTGCTGCCTCCATAAAAGTTTTATTTAGCCGGAATGTGAGAATGGGTTCCTTTAGGCTGCGCAGGAAGTCTTTAAGAAGGCCACAGATGGCATGGATATCATCCACTTTGCTGAGCAAGGGCACAGTCTTCCCTCGAAGGAACTTCTCCTTCAGCTCTTTCACTGTCCGGTCACAGCCAGAAATTCGGTATAGGCCTGTCTGTTAGAGAGTAATGCCTAAAGTCAGGACTTCACCTGCCCAAACATCTTGAGAAGGTAAAGTCTAGATTCTTCAGTAAAAGCAGTCTCCTGTCCCCATTGTAAACTGAGAGATCTCTGAGTAGGGACTGTAACTTGCTCATCGTGACTCATGTATTGAACAGCACTGTGTACATCTACAGCATCATAAACAAGAGATTCTCAAGTTAACCAACTGTGGCTCTAATATCACAGCCAAATTCATTTCACTAGCACCCCCACTGATTTCAGGTGATTCTTACCTCACGTAGCCCCCGCTGCTCAATTTCATTCACACAATGAACTATAATGGAAGGAATCATTGGCGGAGTCATGGGCACAAAGTCCACCAGCGTCCCCTAAAAGAAGGAAGAGACTGATTTTGCAACATTGACATTTACAAGCTTCAGGACACTGGAAGTGCTCAGGAGATCCCATCAGATATAGGCTTAGGAATAGTCACGGATTCTCATTCCCCAGACCCACAGAGGTAGGTGCCATGGGCACAAAGAGAGAACAAACACTATGTAGTCTGGTAGAGAGCTAAACAGTATCTACCCAGAAGTCCTCCATAAAACACATTCTTACTCTATAGGAAATGGAGAGCCAAGAACTGAGTTTCACTTAACTCCACAGGTGCAACACGTCTTACCATACACTAGAAGCTTGGGCAAAAGACTCCTGCTTCACAGGCCAGTGGAGAATGGACCATGCAGCAGATATGAAGGGAAAGGAGGAGGGCAAGTAATATTAACATTTAATAAATCAGATACTCTGGCACCTATATATCAGGATCTTAAGTCCACTAGAAATGTCTAGACTGCATTCAGCTCTTTATAGCAAACGGAAGGACTACTACTGTGAGTGGCCAAAAAAGAGGGATCTAGCCTGAAACAAGCAGGAGACGCCTAAAGACAAGCTTAGCTGTGCCATCATTCACCAACCTGAAAGCATCTTAAGGCTCCAATTTAAGCAAAATAACTTTGCCAATAACTTCAGTTGACAGATGAGGCTGCACTGGAAACACTGATACATGCAGAGCGAGAAATAGTTTCTGTGACTGCTTGCAAAATCAGAACAAAATGCCTCCACCACATACTTTCAGAACCACCACATACAATTCTCCTCCCTCCAAAAAACCCACATTCCTACTATTCTTGGCTTTATTTAACAGTCTCATTTATGTATTTCTATTAGATCTGTAATAAAGCAGACAATCCACATAATGCAGAAACAAGTTAACCAGTATATAAGATTCCTGGAGTCCTTAAGCAAGGTCTAGTTCTCACAAATGGGCATTAGCCCATTTGTTGTTGGCAGCTACAGGGTTTAAAGCTCATCTCACATAAAGCCATACCTCTCCAATTCTGATAGGAGTTCCTGTTAACGTTGGGATGCAGGGAAGGGGACAGCGGTCCCGACATTCTGGGTGAGTCACCACACGGCAGTCCCTGCACTTTAGGGACAGTTTCCCAAACTTTATCCGCTTTCCACATGGAACGCATGACTCTGGTTTGATAACCTGGAAATAAAGAGCCTGTGTGTGAGGAAGTGGTAATAATGCAACAAAACAACATATACAGTTTAGCTGCACAGGTATATTGAATGAGTGTCTTGTTCTATATTGATGGCAAAGCACAGATACCATCATGTCAAATTCGTAGAAAGAATAATGGGGTTGGGAGTTAAATAGGTCCTTGTCAATGGTTGGTGATTTTGCTTCTAGCAAACCCTGCTCCTTTATTTTACCATCTTAGTTCCAGCCATCATGACATCTGTTACAGTCACTGGGACATGCATGGGAAGTTTAAACTCTGGATCTCAAGGGCTTAACTGTCAGCTGTTAAACTTCAGCATAGCAGTACAAGAGGTCTTTCACAGCAGAAACTAAAAGATATATGCCTGCCTACAGGGCAGTCCCTAGGGGGGTGCAGGGCCTAAGACATTAGAAACTCTTGTGCCCTTGTTCCTCCCCCGTCAGCACCTCCTGACACCATGAAACATCTGATCCACGGCAGGCGGTGAGAGGGAGGAGGTGGTGGTGCTGGAGGGAGGTGGAGGTTCTGGTAGGGGGGCTCCTCCACCCGCCCACCCACCCACCTCCTCACCCCATTCACCTGCCTCTAGCCTCACCTCCCCGCTTCACCCTGATTCGCCATACCCAAGGGACGGCTCTGCCTGCATATATTCCAGGGCATAGCTCGGGACTCCAGGTCAGAGCCCAGAGCTGAAGCTGGCAACATCAGTTTGATAACTGACACTGTGCACCAGCCTGCACTAAGAGGGATGCACAGCAGTAGGTCCAGTGAATCTCTTTCAGGACTGACTATAATCCACCCACAAGAGAACTGAAAGGGGAGAGCTGCTCAAGTTCCTACTGCCTGTACACATACCGTCTTTGATACAAATTCATGCAGCCTCATCCCCCCATTGCTCTGAGGAGTGTTAGATCCATCAGTTTCAGATCTGGGTTCCAGCTGCCTACTGCCCAAGCTCGAGTCACTATTCCAGGGCTGTAAACTGGCTGAAAAAGAGAAAAAGAGAGAGATCTGTAGAATAATTTTCCAGTCTTCTGTTTTCAGTATAAAGACTATATAATGATTGAGACAAGTGTCCTGGAACCGGCAGGAGATTATTGTGAATGACAGATATCCATGGCCTAACAAGTACTACCAGTTGCACCTGGCATCGGTGTTATGCCAAAGGTAGTGCCCCCAGCAGAGGCTGTTACAAGATACAACTGGCAATTAACGGTTAATTATGCAGTCTTGTGTTCCTTTCTATCTCACAGGCAATCACTCTTGCAGACATGCTTTCCAAAGCCAAACAAGAAGTATGGTGTATTAGTGTGTTAAAACTGAAAGCAAAGCCATGTTACTTTTGAAAGCAATTAAAATCAGAGAATAAGGGCAACAAGCTTCAATTATTATTGCCCAGGAGCAGCACATCTTGAGTTAACTGAGAGAATAAGCATTAATACAGGCACATAGTTCTTATATTGGATACACATTGAGTTACCTCTAATCTCTCTAGTATACAAAACTTCTTTGAGCTATTACTTTGCTTATGAATATATAAAAGCAATGCTAGAACCCCCCCCACTCCCTGCGTTGGATTTATCAGAATACCTCCACTCGGAAGATTTATGAAAGAGAAGTTTTAGCGGTTAAAGTCATTTATTTGGAGACGGCCAGGAAGAGAAGGCTAAAAGCAAGAAGTTCATCTTTTGTCTTTCAGTTTGATTTTCTCTGGGCTTGAAATAACTATGGTCTGTTTCAGAGGGTCTGAAAGGAAAATGCCCCCATGTTTAGTTTTTTCTTTTGCCTTGATCCCATTTAAAGATCCTTCTGTAACCCAACTTTCAAAGAGAGGTTTATTCTTTTTAAAGAACAAGTTAAATTTAGAGTTTCTCCAATAGCCAGGATTAGGACACCTGAGAGAGACTATTATTTGATTACTAGCTTTCAAGATGCCAGTTTAATGCTAATTATAGGAGAAATGGGAAGCAGCAGGTGGAGGGAACAAAGATTTTCTTGGAATTTTGTTTCCATCCTCCTTACTTCATCCTCCTCTCCTAGATATTAACACTTACTAGCCCAGTTAGATTTAACAAATAAAGAGATGGCAGAGAAAAACTGTGTGCCTAGTTTATTTATTGTGAAGTTGGTCATTGTGAAGTGTGGTTCAGCAAACAAGTTCTGGTCTTTGCTGTAAACTTTACTAGTAGCCATTAAGATCCCTCAGACTACCCTTTTTCAAAATAAGTTTTCAACATAATCACCCCCATTTCTCTCAGTGTCTGCAGAGACAGGCAAATAAAGATTCATGAAAATTAATGACAAGTAACAGCATTGTGCATTAAAACCAGGATAAGGGACAGCCTGCAGACATACATATACCTGTCCCTGTCTTCCTCCGGCTTCTGAGATGATAAGGTATAGTCTGAATAGTGGAGATAGCTTCAATTGGGCCACCATCATTAGGGACCATAAGTGTCGTTTTTGCAACTATAGACTCGTTTCCCTGAAATGAAAGAGCTATATGATTAGTGATGGCAATATGATGTGGCAAGGGATATATAGCTTTTATTGGCCCCAGCAGATCAATTATATTGCATTAATGTGTACAACTTAACCAGATGTCTAATTTAATCTTGTGTCAAATGCCAGAGGTACAGAAAAGGAAGATAATTTCCAAATTATTATGTGACAGGCATTAGCAGTGACTTCATGAGATGCTGTCCTGTGAAACTGTTATACTAGCTCTAATTTCAAAAAGTATCCTACGCATTTGAGGGCTACACAAATACAGCCACCTCTGACAAGAGATTTTAGATGCACACAAACTCAGCTGGGTTTACATACCTGGTCCACTGTGGAGCCAATTGATCGGGTTTTTTTTAAAGGACCTGGAGGGCCTTCTATGAACTGTCTGGAAGAACGCTGAAAAGAAAATGGGTGTTAAACAAGATTGGAGGTGTCAAACCTAGAGCATCACACTGCATTTCCTGAAAGTCTGGGGTAAATTCCACTGCAGTGTTTGCAGATACTGAAGTCCATAATGATTTCTATTTAGGAAGGATATGAAGACTTGTGAAATAAGGTAGCCTAACTGACCAGTAGAAATGATTTAGCACACATTCTTCCCAAGAAGTCTGACTGGCCAACTCAGTGCTCTACCACCAAGACCTTCAGGGGAAGTAATTTTCCCCCTTCAACATGAGGAATGCTATTGGAAAACACAGAGCAAATACCAAATCCTCCCCCAATAAGACAATCATCTCTTCTGATGGTTCAGTCCCCCTTCCCTACCCAACCCACATGCTGACTGCAGGGTAGTAGGACAAATCCTGAGCCCACTATTATAATGGAAACACCTAACTTTGATTTCCCCCTATTTCATGTTACCAGAATGATGGAGTAGATCCACCAAGAAGCTTCACTCCAAGTAACTTCCGCTTGTAAGCTGCAGGTGAGACTAGAATGGGATGTGGAAATTCACTCCATCATCTCCAGCTGACAAGTGAAAGTTACTTCCAAAGCTTTCATCTGAATCCACACAATAGTGCTGAATTTTTGGATACAAAGAATTAAGGATTTATTTTTCTAGATAGTCCAGTTCTAAAACTAAGTCAGAAGAAGCCTTCCATCTCTTGCCCATGGTGCAGCTTAGACTGCATTTCTGGGTGGTCTGATCTGACTGAACTTGGACAGTGACCACCAGATCAGAGTGTCTATTATAATAGCTGAACTACCACATGTAGCCACAGTCCTACCTATGGTTACTCCTGACTGCTCCAACCACTTAACAGGAAAGAATGTAACATACCCGTTTCTCTCTTTTCTTCAGTCTGACAGCCTTCACCAAAGAGGAATCCCAATCCTATAGGTAGGACAAAGTCTTGTGTTAACATACTACAAATATCTTTCAGACTTTAGCCATGTCTTTCATTAAATCAATTTTAAAGAACGGTGGAGCAGCGAGCTTAAGACAAATATAATACAGGTTCATCTTATCATCCAGTTATGAATCTAGTGTTTCCTCTGGCTCCATTTGTGATTTCTGAAGGGTTATAACCAGGGAAGTCAGCTTCCCTGCAGTTCCCTCACCTCTGTGCTCATTAAGATTCTGACAGCAGGGATAGAAACAGAGGTTCAGAATTCTCACTGGCCTCTACTACCTCCTCCACCCCTCATTAGTCATTTCTTACACTCACTGCTCCCTTTAAATTTCATGCTGGAACTACTAAGACTCAGACTTTAAGGTCAGAAGGGACCATCATGATCATCTAGTCTGACCTCCTGCACATTGCAGGCCACCCATTCCTGTAATGGGCCCCTAACCTCAGGCTCAGTTACTGAAGTCCCTAAACCATCTTTTAAAGCCTTCAAGTTACAGAGAATCCACCATTTACACTAATTTAAAGCTGCAAGTGATCACTGCCCCCACGCTACAGACTAGCAGAGGTGGCCAACCTGTGGCTCTGGAGCCACATGCGGCTCTTCAGAAGTTAATATGCAACTCCTTGTATAGGCACTGACTCTGGGCTGGAGCTACAGACACCAGCTTTCCAATGTGCCAGGGGGTGCTCACTGCTCCACCCCTGGCTCTGCCACAGGCCCTGCTCCCACTCCACCCCTTCTCTTGAGCCTGCCATGCCCTCGCTCCTCCCCCTCCGAGCCTCCTGCACATCATGAAACAGCTGATCGGGAGGTGCAGGGAGTGCGCTGATTGGTGGCGTTGCCAGTGGGCGGGGTTGCTGATGCGGGGGAGGGGGACGACGGACTTCCAAAGCTTGGTGGTAGAGCACTGAGATGTGGGGGGGCTGCGGACATATTACTGTGGCTCTTTGGTACATTGGTAAATTCTGGCTCCTTCTCAGGCTCAGGTTGGCCACCCCTGCTACAGAGGAAAGTGAAACCCCCCTAGGGTCTCTGCCAATCTGACCCAGGTGAAAATTCCTTCCCAACCCCAAATATGGCAGTTAGACACTAAGCACGTAGGCAAGACACACCAGCCAGACACCTGCGAAAGAATTCTTTGCAGTAACTCAGAGGCCTCCCTATCTAGTATCCCATTACCAGCCACTGGAGATATATGCTGCTAGCAGTTGCAGATCACTACATACCAGTGTAGGCTGTCTCATCATACCATTCCCTCCATAAACTTAACAAACTTTGTCTTGAAGCCTGTTAGGATTTTTTGCCATTCCACACCAGACGTGAATCCCTAGTTATAACATCACAGTACTCGGTTTCTGTAGACAGAATGGTAACTAGAGACTAGAAACCTGATCTTGTGGTATCACACCCCCCCCACACTGATTAGAACACTAAATTAGAACACTCATATCGTAGGTCTGTAAGGAGAATCAACATATAAGGACACTATTTAACTTTGCTTAGCAGTGCAGTGTTTTTATGGTTGATACTGCAAGACACTGAGCTGCTGAAACAATATGGAGAGTGAAGATAGATAATTCTCAAAGATTGGAGTTACATTACCAGTGACTCGTCAGTTTTGTCAAAGCTGATGTCTGATAGAATTGAGCCAGATTCATCTATTGTTGAAAGTCTAAGAAGTAAAGTAAAAAGCCATTAGTCTGTGGGTTTCACTTCCAGTTGACCTCATGATTCCAGGGCAAGTTTACTGACCAGGCAATAGCTATGTATTCCAGTTCGGAACAAGGCAAGACCTTGATGCTATGAATGTAGCACTAATGTAGTATAAACATAATAATGATTTTTGCAATCATTTTAGTGCTTCTTGAGCCCCCTTATTTCTGCTATAAGGAATATTTAAGTGCCATTACATAAATCAGTGACATGACCTCATCTGGATCACTGTATTCAGTCTCAAAGATATGGCAAAAATATATTTTTGTAATGATTTTGAGAGGATATCAAAAACTTGTAACTTGTAAATGCAATTACCTGCTTTAATTAGATTTAATGAGAAATATGAAATTCTTATAGCTTTCGATAAGAACAGTTAAAGTTTCAAATTTTTCAAACTAAAATAATTTATGTTATGCATTAGATCACTTTGAGGAAGAGGTCATGTGAAAGATCCTGGAATACAGGATCACAGGCGAAAAAAGCTGATAGCTTTGGGGTATTGCAAAGGAAAAGTCAAAAATCTCTACCAAAGTCAAAGATTACTGTAAATCTACGGACCAGATATCCAAGAGTTTAAGTATTTGTGCTAATCAGTTGTTTCCCTTATGGTCAGGTTGCTACCTTCCCTACCTTCTGTTCCCAGAACCTCCAGTGGAAAGGTGAGGCCTGTTAAGGAAGGCCAGGGCAGATTTCTGTTCTTCACTTAGCTGAATGCTTCCAGATGCATCACACATCAGTAGCTCCCGAATGAGTTGGATCTGCCGCTCCTGTAAAGCGGAAAACATCAGCAGTAGCTAGGGGAGAAAGCGTCACTTCAGATTTATGGGAGACAGGCAGACCAGAAGACATTTAATACAGCTAATGCAGGTAGGCTTTGAGGAAGTTTGCTACTCCAACACCATATTAAAAGCCCATAAAGCAGAAACTGGTGTCATAGCTTCCAACAGGTAACAAACTCAATTTAAAGTAGCAGCAGTGAGATTCTTCTGAATTAAATCACTACTCAAATGAAGGCTATACTCTCTTGCAATAGAAAACAATTTATTGAGGTCTTATTAGGTGCCAGTTATTGTCTTCATAAATCCAAGTAGCTTAGACCTTTTTAGACTGCTGAGAAACGCACAAAAGAATTATAGAGTTGAACAATTCCAGTCTGCTGAGGAAACCAATATGGAATCTTCCAAACACCACATTAGGATGAATTAAACTCCATACTAATCTTGCCAATATGCTTCAATTCCTACCTGCAGGGTTATAAATGTCTACAGTTACTAAACCCTAAAGAGCTGGAGAGACACTGCAGCAAAAGGCCTCACAGACAGTCACAAGATTCCCAATAGAACTTCCTGAAATTTGTTGATGTCTCACAATGCTGCAGTGACGCAAGTAGTCATGGTTTTGTGGCTCTCTGCAAATCCATGTAATATAGAATTTCTCTTCATTCCTGCCTCACACATGCAATTGGTGGGAGGCTGCCTATGTCCTCTCTACCTGAGACCAGGAGAGTGAAAAGAGTTCCTATCAGGCTCATTAAACTCCCAGAAGAGCTGCATGTAGCTTTGAAGCTACAAACTGAACTCAAGCAGTCAGAACCATACTGAACACTCCTAATACTCTAATCAGATGAAGGTGCTTCATGTGCCATTTCCTATTGCCCAGTGTCATTAAAATCAGTGGAGTCTTCCATTTTGTTACATTTGAAGGTGATGGTACCATGGAAAACATGTATAGCTATTAAATATACTACAGGAATTAATATTTTTATGCCAACACATTATCTATAGCACGGAAACACTCATTTAAGTGAACCTCTATGTAATTAAGGCAAAGCCTGTTCCACACACAAGTCACATCACAGGTAACATGATACCCACCAGCTTCTCACAGTCTGCTTCAGCTCGCTGTCTTCGCTTGATCTCCACATCCACCTGATTGCGAGCGTGTTTCAGCTTCACATCCAGTGCACTACACTCAGTTTCTGTTTTCATCAGAAGATCCTTGTACCTGGCCAGCTCATGATCTGCCTTCTGCCACTTCTTTCTGAACTCTTCAAAGTTCTTTGCCAACTGGATAAACTCTGAGAAGAGGACGCTTAGTCTTAACAACAGTGAATCAACTGTCTTAACAACTCTAGAATCAACCAGTCGATTGTTGGTGACCACTGGTCTAGCTGATGTCCCCAGCAGTTACATCAGTTCCCCATACCAGAATCATGGATTCCTGTTTTACTGGCCATCCTGTCTCTAGCATGTAATGTAGACTTCAATATAAGAGAGTCGCTCCCCAGGTTTCATATGTTATGCTATATCAGCTTAAAGAAAAAGATGACCTTCCTGGCAAGTTGTCATACATCCGGCCAAAACTACTGCTATTAAAGTAACATGAAGACAGACTACATTATCGTCACAGCTTAGTACACCAGAAAGACTTTCAATAGCAGATTCAAATATAACTGCTGTAATATGCTCCAGTAGATGTAAATTAGTATTATGGATGTCTGGAGCTGCAACTCCATTCAGCTAGATAATTTTACTTTCAAATCAATATTTGTATAAAGCCAATTTCCTTTAGCTGTTTCACACTGCCCTAAGGGGAATATAAATGTTCCACCCTGCAAAGCTACAGCAAGAAGAGATTTCACAAGTTTGCCTTCAGCCAGCGTTTTCCCCCCTGCTATTTATGGAAGCAGTTAGTCCCAGACAGTGTAAACTCTCCTTGGGCCCATGTCGAAGAAAGTTAACTATTGGGGCCCTCTAAGGTTTTCACCCCCTCCTTTGGTACTAATTAGCTTACTCTACACACACACACACACACACACACACACCTTACAAACCTTGTAAACTCCAACTTTGAAATTCTGTGTGCAAGAAAATCAGGATGCTACAGCATGATGCATTCCTTCGAGAAGTTCAGCTGGTCACTTCAAGCATCCAGTCAGAGCAAATGAACCAAGTTTGCTCCCAAATCTATGTACCTAGAAGAGCACCACTACCTACAAAGCCATCAGTGGGCTCTTTAGTACTCGGGGCTGAAGTTGAAATGAGCTAGTAGTTGTCTATTCTTACATTGAACAACATACATGAGTTAACTGTGACTTGACTTACGGTATTCATTTCCTTCATTTAGAAATTCTGACTGGTGCACGAGTTGATCAAACAGATTCCGTAAATTCAGCATTGCAGTCTCCATCTTCCTGCCAAGAAATGAAAAGAGTTAAAGTGATCTATCCAGGTTTTTCCACTCCTCCAGACACAGGAGTCATTCATTGCTAGCCTAAGACAAACCTGTGCTCTAAAGTCTCTGACTTAACATTTGCAGCCAAATACAAAAGTCTCTCAAGAATGCAGTTTCAAACAGCTGTATGTTTCTGATCTTATTCCTTGAAGAAAAGGTCTTCAAGTGTCCCCATAAATTGAAGATGGTCGAGACAGCTTTGTACAGAACCACTACATTTCCCCCATACACACCCCCACAAACACTCCAATGCTTCAGATAACTTGCAATATACCGTAGGGCCTCATACCCCCAACAAGACAATCAGGGATTTCCTGCCAATTTATAATTTTGAAGGTATACAAAATGTTCCAATTCCGGACTAGGAAGAATATAACTCTTCAAAGGACACCATTATCCATACAGTTTCAGAGCTACATACATAAAAAATTAAACAAATGTCCTTGGAAGATCTTTGGGTAGATTTGGATTTTGCTTCATTTTTTAAATTACTGTTCTTATTGAAAAGATCTTTTAAAATGATGGCCATGGTAGTACCAGTTACATCACAGGAATGATGAAGACAGAAATTGCTAGCTCAGCAGTGCAGAAATTACTTCTCTAATGCAGGTTTCTGCTGGAATGCTTATGAGAACTCTGGCTAATATGTTAATACCAAGTACAGGCAGATGATTACATTGTAATATGTCCTGGCATCCAAGCTACACAACACACCACCTCCACAATTAGAAGGGTAAAAGCAGTTTACATATGAAGCACTGTGAACAGGCATGCTTTAATTCCATTCGGCAGGGAAAATTCAAACACTTTAGAGACCTGCTGATGCCTCAGAAGAAAAATTCTACTGCAAGAATGTTATTCTATATTTCTGTTCTTTCACTCTACACTCTTCATTAGTAGGGACACCTAAAAGAAAGGGGGACATCAGTTTTTAAATGTTCATATGTTCTCCTGCTTAATTCTGTTCATTTCTCCATGACTGATGTCAAACCGGTGTTACAGTGCAGAAAAGCCTTATTAGCAAGTAATCTTTAGTTACAGGAGTAAGGCTTTGCAAGGACTGGACCTGGATTACGAGTTCAGATACCAAACCAGCATCAGAAGCAGATGAATCCTCAGATCTAATTTTCATGAAAATGTTCTTAGTAAGGGAAGAGCGTAATATGATAGCAGAATTGTTTTGAAATGCTTTCCAGTGGACTGATTCTCATAACCATATTCCTGGACTTCAGCAAGGCTTTTGACACAGTGCCACATGACATTCTGATAAGTAAGCTGGAAAAATGCAGGCTCAGTGGAACTACCATTAAGTGGCTACATAATTGGTTAAACAACCACAAACAAAGAGTAACTATCGATGGAATTGCGTCAGATTGAAGGGAGGTCTCCAGTGAGGTTCCACAGAGATTTGTTCTGGGTCTGGTGTTGTTCAGCATCTTTATTCATGTTTTGGATGTAGGAATACAGAGCATACTGATCAAATTTGCATATGTCACAAAGCTGGAGAAGTTAACAGCATTTTGGAAGATACAGCTAAAATTCAGAGTAATCTTATAAATTGGAGAACTGGGCTATTGACAACAAAATGAAATTCAGCAAAGATAAATGTAAGGTGTTACGCTTAGGGAAGAAAAACAAATGCACAAATAGAGAATGAGGGATAACTGACAGGGCGGCAGCACTGCTGAAAAGGATCTGGGAGTTATGGTGGATCACAACCTCAACACGAGTCAGCAATGCAATGCTGTTGCATAAAAAGAAAATGCAATTTTAGGTTGCATTAACAGAAGCACAGCATGCAAGTCACAGGAGGTGATAGTACCACTGTACTCGGCACTGGTTAGGCCTCAGCTGGAGTACAGCATCCAGTTTTGGTCTTTATAGAAAGGATATAGAGAAACTGGAGAGGATCCAGAGGCGAGTGACAAAGATGATCAAAGGGATGGGATGTAAGCCATATGAGCAAAGGCTGAAGGAACTGAGCATGTTTAATCTGAAAAAGAGGAGCCTGGGGGAGACATGATAGTGGTCTTCAGATATTTGAAAGGCTGCCATAAAAAAACGTGGAGAAAAGTTCTATCTTGCCACAGAGGACAGGACAAGAGGTGATAGGTTCAAACTACAGCATAGCTGATTTAGCTGAAAATTTAGGATTAAAACCGTAGGAGCAGTAGGACAATGGAACAGACTGCCTAGGGAGGTTGTGGAAGCTCTTTCACTGGAGGTTTTCAAAAGGAGTCTGGATAGCTATCTGTGTTGGATGCTTTAGACACAACAAAATTCTGCATCTTGGCAGGGGGTTAGACTAGACCTGAACTCTTTGGTTCCATATCCAAAATGATATGCCTCTTAAGAATCAAGCACTAACCAAGAAACTCTCTACAGCACTCTCATTACACCAATAAAGAGCACTAGTGCGTTAAATGTCCTTCGAATCACTTCAGCAGCAGTTCTTTTTATGGATTCTTAATGGGCAAGTCTCCTGTGGTTATAAAAATAAGAAAAAAATTGAGTACAATTTTTTGTTACTTAAAACATTTAGAACCAATCAGACATGACATTATTGGCTACACAATGGGTCCCTCCACATCAACCAACGGAAGTTGGAAAAAAATTCAAACAGGCTGCAGGCAGTAGTGCCAGCTCCTCTATTGGGAATCCAAAGACCTTTCTTCCCACACTATCCATTTAACTGAAATGCACACTTTACTATTCCCTCATCCCAAAGCAACTTTACAGACATAGGAAGCAGTACACCACCGCCAGTCATTCCTGTCCATGGCTTTTTCCTCTGCTAAACCCAACCTCGCTGTGTTCTTGCATACAACGTCCTGCAGTCTAGCTGGTGGTCAGACTCTAAGTCAGACTGACCTTAGTTGTGTTTGCTAATTTTCTTTGCCATCCTATCATCTGTTTGTCTTCTACAGGCTCCACACTTTACAGTGATACCATTTATTTATACCTCACCTGACAGACATGTTGCTAGTCAGCCCTAAGAGAATCCTGGGATTCAGGTCCCCATGTTCCAAGGTTTATGTAATAGGATGTAGGTGGCAATTGTGTTTACTTACAGAAGCGAGCACTCTTGCAGCAGAAAATCATTACTGCATCACCAGCCAAACTGTGCCAGCTCTGCAGAACTATCTGAAGCCTTCTTATTTAACTAAGAGTGTCTCAAGCACCTCTTGGAACTTTGCAGTCACCTCAATAGTTGGCAAGCCTATCTCATATTTCTGCAGGTGGAGGATTGTTCTCAGTAGAGAAGGATTAACAACTAGTCCACCACTGGACAATGACATGGTATTTGAACATTCCTGTTCTCACCATGAGTGCTTAGTGCTTCACTCCACAGTTCTCTCACCAGTAACACTTACGGGACAATATAAAGGTATACTAGCAAGCCCTCCAGTACATCTATGAGAGCTGCATTCTTAAACTGTAAATAGATACACCCATTCCACCATAAATAGAACCCTAACATAGTCTAAATCCTACTTTCCTTATTCATAAGAGCAGTCCCACTAAAAACAATGGGATTACCTCAAACAGCGAATATAACCCTGATTTACATAGGAATAGAGTACAGATGTCTAAGAAAGAAAGTTTGATTAAAATTTAACTGTTCCTCCCCCCACTCCCATAAAATTACTAACTTCAAGAGGTACAGTGTTTTTCAGCTGGTTAAATGCCTTTTACCTCAACACCTAAAAATATGTAGGCAGCAAGTACAGCTGCCTGAGCAGTAGCACTTAAAATCTACATTCACCAAGTTATTTTCTAAAGGTACAATGATCCAGGTTTAGAGAGGAATGAGTGAAGAATTTCAACCACTTAAAAATATAATAGAAAATATGGGGTGAGAGAAGAGTCTGGAGAAGGCAAAATGCAAAACAACATTTTAGAAGGGTTGATACAGTGTATTTAAAGCATCAATCACCCAGGCACCTTCCTAAAATATGATATTTACAGTGCTTTCATGGAGATCCAGACCTAAACATGAGACAGGAGATGGAAGCCAAGCAGTCCTAACTAAGGGGTCAAAATTAATTTTAGTTCTCTCACAGGCTCATTTCAAGGTAATCCATGTCCTTAAAACAAAACACCACAATGCTGGGCAACTCTTCTGTTCCACAGTTAAAAGGGAGGTGCCACTTCCAGACTATAAATCACTCTTTCTTTCTCTACACAAGGTAGAGATCCAAAAGGTCTAACTTAAGCCTTCTCATGCATTTACAATGTCAATTGCAAAGATGCCTCTAAGTAAGAGGAGTGTATCTGAAAGAGTCATTAGGATATAAATCTCCTCACTGCATTTTCCACTTTATGCATCCGATGAAGTGAGCTGTAGCTCACGAAAGCTCATGCTCAAATAAATTGGTTAGTCTCTAAGGTGCCACAAGTACTCCTCTTCTTTTTGCGAATACAGACTAACAGGGCTGCTACTCTGAAACCTAGGGTCCCACTGAAAGAGCTACAAGTTTATTTAAACCCAAGGATCTAACAGAATTTCAATTATGCCTCTAGAGAAAAACACCCATGCAGGGCATCCTAAACATCCCGTTGACAGGTACAGGCTCACTCTGTGACGTCCAAAACACAACTGTCTTCCCCTACCAGGAATCCAGCAATGCCCACCACGCAAAGCGGCGTTCAACAGCAAGGCTCTCCCCAAACAGGACCCCGCCTGACGACAGAGGCGGCTATCGTGGTCATGAGGCTCCCTGAGGTTAATCCACCATAGCCTGATGCGGGGAGGAAGGGTCAGTACAAAGAAGAGTCCAGTCAGGGCACGTTCCAGCTGCGTGGAAGGCATCGCCAGCACCCTGCATCGCCCTCCCGCCGCCAGAGCTTCCCGTCCCCCCGGGGCCGCGATGCCACGGTGACGGGGCCTAGCCGTGCTGGGAGATGCCAGCATCAGAGCGCGCGGCCGTGGGGAAGGCCCGCCACCACGACACAGGGGAAGCCGATGGGGCGACCCCTCCCCACCAGCCTGGGGGTCACTCAGCGCGGGTACTCGCCCCCACAGCGTCAGCCGGGAGGGACCCCTCGGCCCCACGCCCGCCAGACAGGGTGACCCCGGTACCCCCGCTACTCACCCTGGCCGCCTCACACGCTCGGAGCGGCGGTTCCTCACCAGCCGGCAGGCGCTAACTGTAGTGCAACCACCCAGCTCCGCGCGGCAGCCTCGCCCTCTGATTTGAATCCTCACAGCTGGCGAATCACAGAAAGCCATCCGCGCCTTCTCTGCCACTCATTGGTTCCGCTTCCACACGTAGAACTGGCACGCTGAAGCTGACCTGAACACCATCTTTGTTGAGGGCCTGGCCTCCCAGCTCCACCCACTGGTTTCTGAGAGCCGCAGAGCGGCGTTTTCGTCAGTGAGGGCAAGTGTTGCAATGGAGACCTCAGCACTTGGGACACACCTAGAGGCTTCAGTGGGCTACAGCCTATATGCAAACAAGGCACAGTACCCACCCCAAGCATGTTGCAGTCTAAGCCAGTGATTCTCAAGCTTTTGTACTGGTGACCCCTTTCAAACAGCAAGCCTCTGAGTGCCACGCCTCTTATAAATAAAAACACTTTTAAATATATTTAACACCATTATAAATGCTGGATGCAAAGTGGGGTTTGGGGTGGATGCTGACAACTTGTGACCCCCGCTGTAATAACCTCGTGACCCCCTGAGGGGTCCCGACCCCCCAGTTTGAGAAACCTTACCTAAGCTAATCTCTCAGTTCTACAGCTGCAGTAACTGAGGAAGGGCAGACCCAGGCTTGCTGTGTGGGGACTGGTTTCAGAGTATCAGCCGTGTTAGTCTGTATTCTCAAAAAGAAAAGGAGTACTTGTGGCACCTTAGAGACTAACCAATTTATTTGAGCATAAGCTTTTGTGAGCTACAGCTCACTTCATTGGATGCATAAAGTGGAAAATGCAGTGAGGATGTTTTAGGGTTGCCTTTTGGAGCTGTTGCTCTTCAGATGAGACATAAAACTGAGGTCATGTGCGCTTGTTGTCATTGCATTTTCCATAAGAGTCAGGCTGTAAGTTCCAAGGACGTGGCCATATTTCAACATGGGATAATTATAGTCTGCGTCTTTCCATTCACATCTTTTTCACTGCATACAGTATTTTCCAACCCAAACCAGCTGTTGTACAGACATATGGTGAAAGACAGACCCTGCGCCAATTAGTTTACAATCTTAGGATCCAATTCTGTAAACACACAGATGCTTAACTTTACTATTATTATTATTTGTTTGTATTACCATAGCTACCATCTATCAGAGGGGTAGCCATATTAGTCTGTATCCACAAAAACAACGAGGAGTCTGGTGGCACCTTAAAGACTAACAGATTTATTTGGGCATAAGCTTTCGTGGGTAAAAAACCCACTTCTTCAGATGCATGGAGTACTCCCATCAGTACTTCCACTGAAGTGAATGGAACTGTTTGTGGTGGTAACGTTAAGCATGTGCATGTTTGCAGGATACAGCCTTACAATGTTACTCTATGAGAGTGAAACAGCAGTGTCTGCATTTCAGTCGTGGGTAATGAGAAGGTATCCTTACAATCTATGTTTGTATACTGGAATTCCGCAGAATGCTCTAAGGCTTGCAAAAGGTGCTCTATAAACCAGGCACGCCTAGTCGCCCCTGCAGTTCAGGCTACAGGGTATATAGCAGGGTGCACCAGAGTGCTGTGCTGTAACACCCCCATGTGGACACTGCAGGTGCAAACTAAGCCCTGGTCTACACTAGGAGTTTAGGTCGAATTTAGCAGCGTTAAATCGATGTCAACCTGCACCCGTCCACACGATGAAACCCTTTTTTTTGACTTAAAGGGCTCTTAAAATCGATTTCCTTATTCCACCCCTGACAAGTGGATTAGCGCTTAAATCGTTGTTTTAATTCGTTTTAGCACATCTCATGGCTGCTCGGCAGAAGATGGTTCAATAGGACTGACTGCAGGACTAAAGAGAATGACCTGATCAAGTCACTCCTAATTTAGTCCCTGCACCCATGTCTGCCCACAGACCTCACAGAGGCGACCAGGAGCACCTCGGACACGACGATGACGGCTACCAGTCCTATTGCACCGTCTGCTGCCACAAGGCAATGGGTTGCTGCTGCTGTGTAGCAATGCAGTATCGCGTCTGCCAGCACCCAGGAGACATACAGTGACCATGAGCTGAGCAGGCTCCATGCTTGCCGTGGTATGGCATATGCACAGGTAACTCAGGAAAAAAGGCGCAAAACGATTGTCTGCCGTTGCTTTCACAGCGGGAGGGAGGGAGGGAGGGAGGGCCTGATTACATGTACCCAGAACCACCCACGACAATGTTTTTTACCCTATCGGGCACTGGGATCTCAACCCAGAATTCCAATGGGCAGTGGAGACTGCAGGAACTGTGGGATAGCTACCCACAATGCAACACTCCGGAAGTCGATGCTTGCTTCGGTACGGTGGAAGCACTGCGCCAAATTAATGCACTTAATGCACTTAGAGCATTTTCTGTGGGGACACACACAATCGAATATATAAAAACAATTTCTAAAAAAACAACTTCTATAAATTCGACCTAATTTCGTAGTGTAGACATACCCTAAAAGGTTCCTACTTTGGACTAACGTAATCCTGTTTGCAGGGGCCTAAGTTAATGCAAACTAGGAACTGTTTAGTTCATGCTTACACCATTCACACAGGGGAGCTACAGTGCAGCACTTTGGTGCACACTGCTATTCACACCCTAGTAGTCTGCACTGCTGAGCAGTGTAAAAATTCTCTGAGACATGCCGAAGTCCTCTGTGGAAGCTTTCTTCCACAAATAGATTGATCCCATAATAAAAGATATTACCTCACCCACCTTGTCTCTCTAATGTCCTAAGTAATAATTCTGAGTGTTGATACTGTATTTTACCGGTGTGTTCAAAAAAGTCCATTCTTCCTGGTAAAACTGTTCTAATACCTCACTTTATAATGAGTCTAAAGCAATGAAAATAGTGATATGGGATAGTAAAGAGAAAAAATGCACTGTGATAGGACAAATGCTCATTAACCTGAACAGGAACAGTGTGATATTTTACCTGCTTGTGAGGTCACAAATTCTGGCACCTTCTGAGTCAGGAAAAGAACACAAGATTCATTGGCTCTGAGGATGATAATACTGTCTTTTTCATCTGATAACCTCCAAGTGCCTCACAGATATTTAGATCAACATTTTGAAAAGTAGCCACCAAGTATGAGTGCCTTAATTTTTGGGTGCCCCATTTGAGACATTTTGGGCTTGGTTTTCAGAAGACCTAGTCACCCACTGCTCTAGCTGAAGTCAATAGGAACTCAGGTGTCAGGACCTCTGAAAATAAGGCCTAAAGTGGCTCAAATTGGGCCTGACAACTCCTAGTGAAGTCAATGGGAGTATTTCCATTTACTTCAGTAGGAGCTGGGTCTGACTCTAGTTGAGGCACTCAAAATCAGCGTCCACTTTTGAAAATGTTAACCTTCTTAATCAGCATTTAGATAACACAGGAGCAAGCACTATATAAAACAAAAAGGAGTACTTGTGGCACCTTAGAGACTAACAAATTTATTTGAGCATGAGCTTTCGTGAGCTACAGCTCACTTCATCAGATGCATACAGTGGAAAATATAGTGGGGAGATTTTATATACACAGAGAACATGCAACAAGGGGTGTTACCATACAGACTGTAACAAGAGTGATCAGGAAAGGTGAGCTATTACCAGCAGATGGCCCAGCACTTTACAAGGACAGTAGGAGGGAAAATAAACAAGGGGAAATAGTTTTACTTTGTGTAATGACACATCCACTCCCCATCTTTATTCAAGCCTAAATTAATTGTATCCAGTTTGCAAATTAATTCCAATTCAGCAGTCTCTCGTTGGAGTCTGTTTTTGAAATTTTTTTGTTGAAGAATTGCCACTTTTAGGTCTAGGAGTACTAGTGGCACCTTAGAGACCAACCAATTTATTTTAGCATAAGCTTTCGTGAGCTACAGCTTATGCTCAGATAAATTGGTTAGTCTCTAAGGTGCCACTAGTACTCCTTTTCTTTTTGCGAATACAGACTAACACGGCTGCTACTCTGAAACCTGTCACTTTTAGGTCTGTAATCAAGTGACCACCCCCACCCCCCCGCTCTCCTGCTGGTAATAGCTCACGTTTCCTGATCACTCTTGTTACAGTGCCACAAGTACTCCTTTTCTTTTTACGGATACAGACTAACACGGCTGCTACTCTGAAACCTGTATAAAACAAAGTAGATAAATTAGATAGATTAATTCAGATTAGATATACACTTAGTTTAGGTTAGATTAGCCCCATTTTACAGATGGAGAAAATGAGAGATACAGGTGAAGTAACTTGCTGAAGGTCTATCTGTCTTTTTAGATACTTATTATAAGGCCCACATCAAATTAGCATCTAAGATTCTCCCAGTTAGTTAAAAATAACAGTAGAAATCTCTTTTCCCATCTCAGCTTGTCAAAGAAATAGCTTGACTAGTTTATAGGTTGGTTTGTGTGTGTAAGTAGGTTGTGTGTCTTTGATTGTGAAGAAATTATTGAGGGAAAGCTGAGCAGAAGAGGACACAGTAAATCAGGAATAGAACCCAAGAGTCCTGACTCTCACCCAGCACCTCAGCTTTCAGGGAGGTAAACTGGATAATCTAAAATTCTTTTCCATCTGTTGAGTCTATTATTTTAATCACTAGATAAAACTGCCTCCCAGAGTCCTTTGACATACAAATTAGACCATTTAAGGGCTCCCAGTTTGGAACAATGATACCTCAAGAGATTTTCCCCTTAAACCTTGATCTGAAAAACAGTTTAAGATCCGTCCCTTCTGCTCTAAAAAGCAAGAGCACGTTTCACATCCTACGTGTGTGATCCATTCTGAGACATTTAACAATGTGCACCACATTAAAATAAAAACAAATAAAAACCAGCAATTACACAAAACAAGTCACATAACCATAAAATAATCATGCATTTCAATCTCTTAACGCTGAAACAAAACAGTGGGTAACTGAAGGATGGATATTAGCAATGATAAAGCAGAACTAAATGCTCAAAATTACTAAATGGAGAAGCGAGTTCATAAAGTATATTACTGTGTATAATAGAGTCTGTTTCACAAAAACCTGTGTCTCATAGGTTACAGAGCCTTGTCTAGCTTAATAATAATAATTTACTATTTTGCACTTCTATAGTATTTTCCACCTGAGAACCTCAAAGCCATTTACAAATATTAATGAATAAAGCTTCATTACTTCACTCCCCATGAAAGTAGGTCAAAATTATCCATATTCTATAGGGAAACCGAGGCACAGAAGGGCAATTACTTGCCCAAAGTCACACTGTGAGTCAATGGCAGAACCAGAAATAGAAACTAGCTGTCCCAGCATGTGGTCCTGTGGTTTAACCACAAAATCATCCTAAAGCCCCATCTACACAGGCCTTTAAACCAAGTATGGGATCAATAACAACATTTTGCCCTTCTGTAGCACCAATCACACAAGGAACTCAAATCATTTTACAAATATTAATGAATGAAGCATCACAATCACTCCTGTGAAGTTAGCTAGTATCATAAACCCCTTTTACAGAGGGCTAAATTGAAGTAACTTGGTTAAGATCACACAGGAAATGAAGCGAAGAATAGAACCCGCATCTATGATGAGATTACTGGTTACATAATTACATGATTACTCATCTATGATGAGATTACTGGTTCTGTGGATGAAGGGAAAGCAGTGGATGTATTGTTTCTTGACTTTAGCAAAGCTTTTGACATGGTCTCCCACAGTATTCTTGCCAGCAAGTTAAAGAAGTATGGGCTGGATGAATGCACTACAAGGTGGGTAGAAAGTTGGCTAGATTGTCGGGCTCAACAGGTAGTGATCAATGGCTCCATATCTAGTTGGCAGCCGGTATCAAGTGGAGTGCCCCAAGGGTCGGTCCTGGGGCCGGTTTTGTTCAATATCTTCATAAATGATCTGGAGGATGGTGTGGATTGCACTCTCAGCAAATTTGCGGATGATACTAAACTAGGAGGAGTGGTAGATACGCTGGAGGGCAGGGATAGGATACAGAGGGACCTAGACAATTCGAGGATTGGGCCAAAAGAAATCTGATGAGGTTCAACAAGGATAAGTGCAGGGTCCTGCACTTAGGACGGAAGAACCCAATGCACCGCTACAGACTAGGGACCGAATGGCTAGGCAGCAGTTCTGCGGAAAAGGACCTAGGGGTGACAGTGGACGAGAAGCTGGATATGAGTCAAGAGTGTGCCCTTGTTGCCAAGAAGGCCAATGGCATTTTGGGATGTATAAATAGGGGCACAGCCAGCAGATTGAGGGACGTGATCGTTCCCCTCTATTTGACACTGGTGAGGCCTGATCTGGAGTACTGTGTCCAGTTTTGCGCCCCGCACTACAAGAAGGATGTGGATAAATTGGAGAGAGTCCAGCTAAGGGCAACAAAAATGATTAGAGGTCTGGAACACATGACTTATGAGGAGAGGCTGAGGGAACTGGAATTGCTTAGTCTGCAGAAGAGAAGAATGAGGGGGGATTTGATAGCTGCTTTCAACTACCTGAGAGGTGGTTCCAAAGAGGATGGTTCTACACTATTCTCAGTGGTAGAAGCGGACAGGACAAGGAGTAATGGTCTCAAGTTGCAGTGGGGGAGGTTTAGGTTCGATATTAGGAAAAACTTTTTCACTAAGAGGGTGGTGAAACACTGGAATGCGTTACCTAGGGAGGTGGTAGAATCTCCTTCCTTAGAAGTTTTTAAGGTCAGTCTTGACAAAGCCCTGGCTGGGATGATTTAATTGGGGATTGGTCCTGCTTTGACCAGGGGGTTGGACTAGATGACCTCCTGAGGTCCCTTCCAACCCTGATAGTCTATGATTCTATGATCTCTCTTAATTTGTCATTTATTTTAAATACAAGACCATCCAACACAGTTTCCAGCTAGCCAGATTTCCAGCATGGCTTAGTTCTAGGGTTTTGATTCATGTCTTGGACCCTATGCAGCTCCTGTCTGCACTGCATTAATCTCACCTTGCCAAGGGTGCCCCTAATGGCTAGACCATAATTACCTCTAGGCAAGTTGTGCCACTCTCAGGGTATACTTTAGAGCAGTGGTTCCCAAACTTGTTCCGCCGCTTGTGCAGGGAAAGCCCCTGCTGGGCCAGGCCGGTTTGTTTACCTGCCATGTCCACAGGTTCGGCCGATCGTGGCTCCCAGTGGCCGCAATTCGCATCTCCAGGCCAATGGGAGCTGCTGGAAGAGGTGTGGGCCGAGGGACGTACTGGCCGCCACTTCCAGCAGCTCCCATTGGCCTGGAGCAGCAAACAGGTAAACAAACCAGCCCGGCCCGGCAGGGGCTTTCCCTGCACAAGCAGCAGAACAAGTTTGGGAAACACTACTTTAGAGGAATCAAAGGTTTTTTTCTCTTGTAACAAACTGAAATCTCTTTTAAATTGTAGCCCATTATTCTATGCCTTTTTATTAGTCTCAGTTGTAAGTAATTTCTCTCTCTTCCTTGATATTACTGTCCTTTAGGTGGTTGTAAAGAGTGACCATATTCATCTCTTGCGTACTGTTTTTCAATGTTACACAAATTAGTTTTCTTCCATCGGTCTTCATATGTAATTTTTTCGAGTCCTTCTCAGGGAGCCATTGAACCAGATTTGAGGCAGAGTCTGGCACTTTGGAGGAATGAAAAGGTAACCTGCCACTCCACACCCAAAGCTTTGAGTCGCACAGGGATAGATCCACAAAGGGATTCAGGCACCTAAGCCCATCATTTAGGTGCTACTGAGATCCTCAGAACCCCTGCTCAGCTCCTCCCTATCTCTGTAGGCACCTAAGTTCCAGTTGATGGACATTCCCAAAACCACCTAAATCCTGATGCTGTGGAACTGCTCAGTGTCCTAGCTCACACCTAAATCCTTGTTGGATTCACAAACTAGGCATTCCTCCACCTATATTGACTGCAGGGCTCAATCTGGTAGGCCTTCTCAGAGTACACCAACCAGATAAAGACTTGCACAAAAGACAGGTCGGGGAGGGAGCCTGTGCATCCAACCAGATCAGGAATTTTCTGGACTGGGTGTGTCAATGTGTGTCCCAGAATACTTGATAGAATTTAGGACATTCACCTGGGAAGTGCGAGACCTATTTTCTGATTTAGGGCAGGGCACTGATCTTGGGTCTCCCATATCACAGGTATGTGCCCTAATCCCTAGGCTATTAGCTATGCTCACATGGATCTCTCTCAGTCCTCTCCTGTTGGAACTGTTCCACTTTGTATAAATAAATATTTGTGAGAAAGGACTGGCCTAACCCGTCTTAGGCACCTAATTCCAGGAGCAGGTTCATGGTTATGGGGATAGGTGCCCCAGCATTTTATACTGCCACTTATCTCAGGGCTGAGGATTCCACTGGCTGGCAGACACCTAAAAGTTCGGCATTCCCTTTGTGGATTTAGCTCAAAATGCTGTTCATGCTTTTGAAACCTTCCAAAATCTTGCTGCAATGTAATTCATAGACCTTCTCTCTCTCTCTCTCTCTCTGGTTCTTCACCTCTTCTCTACTCCATCCACGAATCTCTCCACTACAGCACAAGAGCCTTCTCCTCTTCAGCTCCCACTGTCTAGATCAGCCTTGTATCTTTGTGTCACATTGTCTCTCGTCTCAACTCTCATCTGATAAAGGACAGTCTTGTGGTTAAGGCATTGGACCAGGACTCAGGAGAGAGTTTCTGTTCACAGCCATACCACAGATTCATTGTGTGACTTTAAGCAAATCTGTATCTTTAGGAATTATGTCCAATGTTATGTAAATAGCACTGTCTGCAATGAAAGCTTCCTTCTGTGATAATATTCTAGCACAGAGAGTTACAGTGACACATTACGGAGTAGGCATTGGCACCCTGACAGCAGGATTGTCTGGCTATGTGGACTGTCTCCTCAGGCCCCACGCTAGAAGCACTCCCAGCTATCTTTGAGACACCACTGACTTCCTGAGGAAACTACAATCCATCAGTGATCTTCCAGAAAACACCATCCAGGCCACTATGGATGTAGAAGCCCTCTACACCAACATTCCACACAAAGATGAACTACAAGCTATCAGGAACAGTATCCCCGATAATGTCACGGCTAACCTGGTGGCTGAACTTTGTGACTTTGTCCTCACCCATAACTATTTCACATTTGGGGACAATGTATACCTTCAAATCAGCGGCACTGCTATGGGTACCCGCATGGCCCCACAGTATGCCAACATTTTTATGGCTGACTTAGAACAAGACTTCCTTAGCTCTCGTCCCCTAACACCCCTACTCTACTTGCACTAAACTGATGACCTCTTCATCATCTGGACCCATGGAAAAGAAGCCCTTGAGGAATTCCACCATGATTTCAACAATTTCCATCCCACCATCAACCTCAGCCTAGACCAATCCACACAAGCGGTCCATTTACTGGACACTACTGTACTAATAAGCGATGGTCACAGAAACCCCACCCTATACCGGAAACCTACTAACCACTATACTTACCTACATGCCTCCAGCTTCCATCCAGCACACAACACGATCCATTGTCCACAGCCAAGCTCTAAGATACAACCGCATTTGCTCCAATCCCTCAGACAGAGAAAAACACCTACAAGATCTCTATCAAGCATTCTTAAAACTACAATACCCACCTGCTGAAGTGAAAAAACAGATTGACAGAGCCAGAAGACTACCCGGAAGTCACCTACTACAGGACAGGCCCCACAAAGAAAATAACAGAACGCCACTAGCCATCACCTTCAGCCCCCAACTAAAACCCCTCCAGCGCATCATCAAAGATTTACAACCTCTCCTGAAAAATGATCCCTCACTCTCACAGATCTTGGGAGACAGACCAGTCCTCGCTTACAGACAGCCCCCCAACCTGAAGCAACTACTCTCCAGCAACTACACACCACACAACAAAAACACTAACCCAGGAATCTATCCTTGCAACAAAGCCCAATGCCAACTCTGTCCACATATTTATTCTAATGACACCATCATAGGACCTAATCACATTAGCCACGCCATCAGGGGCTCGTTCACCTGCACATCTATCAGTGTGATATATGCCATCATGTGCCAGCGATGCCCCTTTGCCATGTACGTTGGCCGACCGGACAGTCTCTACGCAAAAGAATAAATGGACACAAATCTGACATCAGGAATCATAACATTCAAAAACCGGTAGGAGAACACTTCAACCTCTCTGGCCACTTGGTAAAAGATTTAAGGGTGGCAATTTTGCAACAAAAAAGCTTCAAAAACAGACTCCAATGAGAAACTGCTGAGCTTGAATTAATATGCAAACTAGATACCATTAACTTGGGTTTGAATAGAGACTGGGAGTGGCTGGGTCATTACACATTTTGAATCTATTTCCCTAAAGTTAAGTATCCTCACACCTTCTTGTCAACTGTCTAAATGGGCCATCTTGATTATCACTACAAAAGTTTTTTTCTCCTGCTGATAATAGCGCATCTTAACTAATTAGCCTCTCACCGTTTGTATGGCAACTTCCAACTTATCTGTATGTGTGTATATGTATCTATATATCTATATATCTTACTATATGTTCCATTCTATGCATCCGATGAAGTGGGCTGTAGCCCACGAAAGCTTGTGCTCTAATAAATTTGTTAGTCTCTAAGGTGCCACAAGTACTCCTGTTCTTTTTGCGGATACAGACTAACACGGCTGCTACTCTGAAACCAGTACAGAGTAGGGGGACTGAAGGTATAACTTAGTTAAGGACCACAACACCCAGTCCTGGACAACCTAGCTTAATTCTGGCCAGCCAGTTCTAGTTCTGGAAAATAAGACTTGGTCCTGGATGGAATTTTAATCTCAGGAATTAATTATAACCATTTGGAGATACTTTCCACTATTTCTGACAGCACTTTGAGTTATTGTATAATATTGCTCTATGCTTCTCAATAGCACCTTTCATCCAGAACTATCACAAAGCATTTTGAAGACTATATATAGAGATCATCTCACTAATGAATTTCTGAAGAGACTCTGCTTCCAAAATGTAGCCACCTCTGGGGTGGAATATGCAGCAACAGTTTAGGACAGGCAGTGAATAATAGCAAAGCTCAAGGGAGCTTAAGGAGGAAGAATATGATTATGCAGATTGGAAAGTGACTCCCATATTGGGACAATACTTCTGTTCTTGTGAATAGTGACATGGGGTCTTTGATAGCCACAAATGCTCATGTTCTTGATTTTACACCTAATCCACCACTTACAGCAGCACATTATCCCATTGTCAGGGCACCATGTTTGTACTGACTTAAAGACAGTGAAGAGTGCCACGTATTGAATGACCAAAGAGGAGCTTCCTACAGCAGCTGGAGATCATCTGGTCAAGTACTGATCAGGTCTACCCATGATTAGTTTAGGAGACAAAATGATATCAGAGTCAGTGGTGATACTGCTGGATAGGACAAATGTATCTTTCATTAAAAAATTGTCATATAAGATTGCAAGAAGGCATCAATGGGGCCCAAGAAGAACAAAGCCTGTCAGAAAACTCTTACAGTTTTGCCTAGACAGGTCAGTAGCCATCACGGGCTCTGACTACTAATCAGTCTGGCTCTGGTTAGCTCAGCCCTACCCAACACCATGGAGAATTTATAGAATTCCTCTTCTTTTCTCCTTTTCAGTAGCAGCACGATTGATTGTTGCAAGATGAGAATAGAGGAGCTGGAGGTCCCTTTCATGTACATTGTTATTTCAAAGGAGAAAAAATAACTGGCAACTAAGGCCCTTTTGCCAGTCTCTTTATTGCAAAGTAATTATCTTCCCTTTTGTTTGCAGTGGGGGAAACCTTGAAATGTCTTGTCTGAGAAACTGCTAATAGAATTTATGCTAATTTGATGATTACAAGAGGAAGTGCCTTGTATTTTCAGGCAGTAGAAATTTCACCTGTAGTTCTGCCACAGTCTAACTCTGTTGGGCGGCTCATTCCTTTAAAACCCCCACCCATGAGCCTGCGGGACTCCCTCACTATCTTTGTTTTGTGGGGTCTCTCTGAGACAGAACCTGAGCCTGTTGGTATCATCAGTGTCCTTGTGTCATGACACTATTTGACTGTATGATGAGGTTATACCCTCAGGCCATGACTCAATGGCATGGAGTACTGTGTGGTATCACAAGGTGGGTGGGGGTGAGAGTTTTGTGCCACTGAAAGTTTTGGACTGTCATTCAGACTAAATGTTTCGTAGTAGTAATGGGGGACTTTAATTACTCATACATCTTTTGGAAACGTAATAGGGCAAAACACAACATTTCCAATAAGTTCTTGGAATCTTTTTGTTTCAGAAAGTGGAGGAAGTAACCAGGAGACAACCATTTTAGACTTGATTCTGGCGAACAGAGAGGAATGGCTGTGAATCTGAAGGTGGAAGTATACCTGAGGGCATTCTGCACCAAAAATATTAAAATTCTGCACACATTTTAAAATTCTGCAAATTTTATTTGTCAAATAAATGTGGAGGCTCTAGCATGGTATTGGGGAGTACAGGCCAGTGGCTGCACAGAGGTGGGAGATCACCAACCCTGACACAGCGCAAGGACCGGCCTGCCCCAGAAACACCCCAGGGCCCTGGCCCTCTGTGTGGGCAGGCAGGTTCCAAATATGGAGGGGCTTAATGTAGGGGGATCCAGGTGTGAGTTGAGGGATCTGGATGCACAGGGGCTTGTTGGGGGGTTCTGGGTGCAACGGTAATGGGAGTCTGCAGGGGAGTCCAGGTGAAGGCGGTTGGGGCTCAGCAGTAGGATGTGTGAGGGAGGGGATAGAGCTCAGCAGGAGGGTCTGGGTGTGGGGGGCTCAGTGGGGAGTTCAGATGCTGGGGGAATGGGGCTCAGTGGGCTGCAGATCCAGGTGTAGCTGGTTGGGGCTCAGTGGGGTGGGTCCAGGTCCGCGTGGCTCATCAGGGTGATCCAGGTGCAGGGGGAGTGGGGCTCACCGGGGGGGGGGGGGGTTCTGAGTGCGGGGGGAGGCTCGGCAGGAGGGTCTGGGTATGAGGGGGTCTGGACGCATGGGGGTTGGGCGGATGGAGGAGAAGCTCCCTGTACAGGAATCCCTCCCGCTGCAGCTGAGGAGCAATGGATGCAGGGGGAGAGGGAGAGTTTGCAGAGCTTACTGCAACCATGAGAGAAATCTGGGGGTGGATCTGACCCAGCCCTGGATGCTGTGCAGGGGAAGAGGAAGTCCCATCCTCTCCAGCCCAACTGGGACTAGCAGCTGAGCCTGGCGCAGGGTAGGAACCACCAGCCAGGTCTTCCCCAGTCCCACCTCCTGCCCCACAGTGATTTACCTCTCTGCCAGCTGCCCTGGGCACCTGAAACATACTGCTGGGGAGGGTTGCATGACTGCTCTTGTGGCTTCCCTTTGCTTCCCTATCAGGAAGTCATTTCGGGGGGAAGGGGGGAGATGGGACACACATAAATTCTGCACATGTTCAGTGGCACAGAATTCCTCCGGGAATAGTGAAAGGCAATTTGGGTGAAAGTGATCATGAAAAAGGCTAAGATTTTGTCACGAATTTCTTGGTCAAGATATTGTCAAGGTCCAGACTCCAGATAAAATAATACAAAAATAATAACAATAATGAAAATAATAATTAAATAAAAAGATTTTGTGGTCCATTCAAAGTATCTGGCGGTCCGGATTTGGCCCGCAGTCCACCTACTGACTACACCAATCCCACTCTATTCAGCACTGGTGTGGCCTCAACTGGAGTACTGTGTCCAATTCTGAGCGTCATTCTTTAGGAAGGATGTGGACAAATTGGAGCATGCAAAAGGGAGCAATAAAAATTATAAAAGGTTTAGAAAACCTGACTTATGAAGAAAGGTTATAAAAAACTGGGCATGTTTACTCTTGAGAAAAAAAGACTGAGGGGAGAAATGATAACAGTCTTCAAATATGTTAAGGGCTGTTATAAAGAGGATTGTGATCAATTGTTACCCATGTCCATTCAAGGTAGGACAAGAAGTAAATTGGCTTAATCTGCAGCAAGGGAGATTTATGTCAGATATTAGGAAAAACTATAAATACAAGGATAGTTAATTCTGGAATAGGCTTCCAAGGGAGGTCATGGAATCCCCATCACTAGAGGTTTTTAAGAACAGATTAGATAAACAACAGTCAGGGACAGTTTTGGTTTACTTGGTCCAGCTCGCACAGGGGGACAGACTTGATGACATCTCAAGGTCCTTTCCAGCCCTACATTTCTATGATCTACATTGACTTTTCTGAATGGGGCGGGGGGGAATATAGGCAATTATCCAGATCTCCTGAGCACCCCTCCAATAACAAACTATTTATGCAAAGTCCCACACTCACGAGCAACCTTACAAACACAAACCAGTGTGCTCAGCTGCATACTAATCAAATCTACAGTAACAAACCAGCGTGTATAGCCTACAGTTCACAAGTGACCTTATAATCATAGAATATCAGGGTTGGAAGGAACTTCAGGAAGTCATCTAGTCCAACCCCCTGCTCAAAGCAGGACCAATCCCCAGGTTTTGCCCCAAATCCCTAAATGGCCCCCTCAAGGATTGAACTCACAACCCCAGGTTTAGCAGGCCAATGCTCAAACCACTGACCTGTCCCTAATAACAAATTGACCTGCATAGTTCTACATTAACCAACCTACAATTATAAACAGGACAGTCTTTGAGTGACCTTTCAAAAATAACAAAGCAGTGAAGGGAACGCTATAACAACAAACTAGTGTGTATGGCACTGCACCTATGAGCAACCCCACAAAAACAATGGAGAAAAAGAGATTTTTAGGGTCATATTCTCAATGGGTTATTATTACAAACAACACTTAACAAAAATATGGTTTAAAATTGTGAGGTTAAGTTTGGTGGAACACAATGGTTTCAGAGTGGTAGCCGTGTTAGATTGTATCAGCAAAAACAACGAGGAGTCCTTGTGGCACCTTAGAGACTAACAAATTTATTTGGGCATAAGCTTTTGTGGGCTAGAACCCACTTCATCAGATGCATGGAGTAGAAAATACAGTAGCAGGTATATATATACATAGGTTTCAGAGTAACAGCCGTGTTAGTCTGTATTTGCAAAAAGAAAAGGAGTACTTGTGGCACCTTAGAGACTAACCAATTTATTTGAGCATAAGCTTTCGTGAGCTACAGCTCACTTCATCGGATGCATACTGTGGAAAGTACAGAAGACGTTTTTTATACACACAAACCATGAAAAAATGGGTGATTATCACTACAAAATGTTTTCTCTCCCCCCACCCCACTCTCCTGCTGGTAATAGCTTACGTAAAGTGATCACTCTCCTTACAATGTGTATGATAATCAAGGTGGGCCATTTCCAGCACAAATCCAGGTTTTCTCCCCACCCCCCGCCACCCCCAACACACACACAAACCCACTCTCCTGTTGGTAACAGCTTATCTAAAGTGATGACTCTACTTACAATGTGTATGATAATCAAGGTGGGCCATTTCCAGCACAAATCCAGGGTTTAACAAGAACGTCTGGGGGGGGGGGGTGTAGGAAAAAAACAAGGAGAAATAGGCTTGAATAGAGACTGGGAGTGGCTAAGTCATTATGCAAGGTAACCTAAGTTAATTGTATCCAACTTGCAAATGAATTCCATAAAAATGTTGGCATACTGTGGAGCCATGCGGGTACCCATAGCAGTGCCGCTGATCTGAAGGTATACATTGTCCCCAAATGTAAAATAGTTATGGGTAAGGACAAAGTCACAAAGGGCCTGAGGAGGGAGTGACATCTCCGACTCAAGGAATATTTCCAACACACCTCTGAACAACATACTAATTCACAGAGACCTCCCTACCAACACTACAAAAAGAAGGATTCTAGGTGGACTCCTCCTGAAGGTCGAGACAGCAGACTGGACTTCTACATAGAGTGCTTCCGCCGATGTGCATGGGCTGAAATTGTGGAAAAGCAGCATCACTTGCCCCACAACCTCAGCTGTGCAGAACACAATGCCATCCACAGCCTCAGAAACAACTCTGACATCATAATCCAAAAGGCTGACAAAGGAGGTGCTGTTGTCATCATGAATAGGTCGGAATATGAACAAGAGGCTGTTCGGCAGCTCTCCAACACCACTTTCTACAAGCCATTACCCTCTGATCCCACTGAGAGTTACCAAAAGACACTACAGCATTTGCTCAAGAAACTCCCTGAAAAAGCACAAGATCAAATCCGCACAGACACACCCCTGGAAGCCCAACCTGGGATATTCTATCTACTCCCTAAGATCCATAAACCTGGAAATCCTGGGCGCCCCATCATCTCAGGCATTGGCACCCTGACAATTGTCTGGCTATGTAGACTCCCTCCTCAGGCCCTACGCTACCAGCACTCCCAGCTACCTTCGAGACACCACTGACTTCCTGAGGAAACTACAATCCTTTGGTGATCTTCCTGATAACACCATCCTGGCCACTATGGATGTAGAAGCCCCCTACACCAACATTCCACACAAAGATGGACTACAAGTCGTCAAGAACACTATCCCCGATAATGTCATGGCTAACCTGGTGGCTGAACTTTGTGACTTTGTCCTCACCCATAACTAGTGAAGAAACCGATTGATAGAGCCAGAAGAGTTCCCAGAAGTCACCTACTACAGGACAGGCCTAACAAAGAAAATAATAGAACGCCACTAGCCGTCACCTTCAGCCCCCAACTAAAACCCCTCCAACGCATTATTAAGGATCTACAACCTATCCTGAAGGATGACCCAACACTCTCACAAATCTTGGGAGACAGGCCAGTCCCTGCCTACAGACAGCCCCCCAACCTGAAGCGAATACTCACCAGCAACCACATACCACACAACAGAACCACTAACCCAGGAACCTATCCTTGCAACAAAGCCCGTTGCCAACTGTGCCCACATATCTATTCAGGGGACACCATCACAGGGCCTAATAACATCAGCCACACTAGCAGAGGCTCGTTCACCTGCACATCTACCAATGTGATATATTCCATCATGTGCCAGCAACGCCCCTCTGCCATGTACATTGGTCAAACTGGACAGTCTCTACGTAAAAGAATAAATGGACACAAATCAGATGTCAAGAATTATAACATTCATAAACCAATCAGAGAACACTTGAATCTCTCTGGTCACGCGATTACAGACATGAAAGTTGCAATATTACAACAGAAAAACTTCAAATCCAGACTCCAGCGAGAGACTGCTGAATTGGAATTCATTTGCAAATTGGATACAATTAACTTAGGCTTGAATAGAGACTGGGAGTGGCTAAGTCATTATGCAAGGTAACCTATTTCTCCTTGTTTTTTCCTACCCCCCCCCTCAGACGTTCTTGTTAAACCCTGGATTTGTGCTGGAAATGGCCCACCTTGATTATCATACACATTGTAAAGAGAGTCATCACTTTACATAAGCTATTACCAGCAGGAGAGTGGGGTGGGGGGAGAGAAAACCTTTTGTAGTGATAATCACCCATTTTTTCATGGTTTGTGTGTATAAAAACGTCTTCTGTACTTTCCACAGTATGCATCCAATGAAGTGAGCTGTAGCTCACGAAAGCTTATACTCAAATAAATTGGTTAGTCTCTAAGGTGCCACAAGTACTCCTTTTCTTTTTATATATATACATAGTACATGAAAAGATGGGAGTTGCCTTACCAAGTTGGGGGTCAGTCTAACGAGACAATTCAATGAACAGTAAAATACCAAGGGACGAAAAATCACTTTTGTAGTGGTAATGAGGGTGGCCCATTTCAAACAGTTGACAAGAAGGTGTGAGTAACAGTAGGGGGAAATTAGCATGGTAAAATTAGGTTTTGTAACGACCCATCCACTCCCGGTCTTTATTCAGGCCTGACTGATGGTGTCCATTTTGCAAATTAATTCCAGTTCTGCAGTTTCACATTGGAGTCTCTTTCTGAATTTTTTTTTGTTGAAGAATTGCCACTTTTAAGTCTGTTTTTCAGTGACCAGGGAGGTTGAAGTGTTCTCCGACCGGTTTTTGAACGTTGTAATTCCTGATGTCAGATTTGTGTCCATTTATTCTTTTGCATAGAGACTGTCGATCGTGGCCAATGTACATGGCAGAGGGGTATTGCTGGCACATGATGGCACATATCACATTGGTAGATGTTCAGGTGAACGAGCCCCTGATGGTGTGGCTGATGTGGTTAGATCCTATGATGGTGTCCCTTGAATAGATATGCGGACAGAGTTGGCACCGGGGTTTGTTGCAGGGTTTGGTTCCTGGGTTAGTGGTTCTGTTGTGTGGTGTGTAGTTGCTGGAGAGTATTTGTTTCAGGTTGGGGGGCTGTCTGTAAGTGAGGACTGGTCTGTCTCCCAAGGTCTGTGAGAGTGAGGGATCGTCCTTCAGGATAGGTTGTAGATCCTTGATGATGCGCTGGAGAGGTTTTAATTGGGGTCTGTCGGTGACGGCTAGAGGCGTTCTGTTACTTTCTTTGTTGAGCCTGTCCTGTAGTAGGTGACTTCTGGGTACCCTTCTGTCTCTGTCAATCTGTTTCTTAACTTCAGCAGGTGAGTACTGTAGTTTTAAGAATGCTTGATAGAGATCTTGTAGGTGTTTTTCTCTGTCTGAGGGATTGGAGCAAATGCGGTTGTATCACAGAGCTTGGCTGCAGACAATGGATCGTGTTGTGTGCTGGATGGAAGCTGGAATCAATCATAGAATCATAGAATATGAGGGTTGGAAGGGACCTCAGGAGGTCATCTAGTCCAGTCCCCTGCTCAAAGCAGGACCGATCCCCGACTAAATCATCCCAGCCAGGGCTTTGTCAAGCCTGACCTTAAAAACTTCTAGGGAAGGAGATTCCACCACCTCCCTAGGTAACGCATTCCATATAGGTAAGTATAGTGGTTAGTAGGTTTCTGGTATAGGGTGGGGTTTATGTGACCATTGCTTATTAGCACAGTAGTGTCCAGGAAATGGACCACTTGTGTGGATTGGTCTAGGCTGAGGTTGATGGTGGGATGGAAATTGTTGAAATCATCGTGGAATTCCTCAAGGTCTTCTTTTCCATGGGTCCAGACGATGAAGAGGTCATCAGTGTAGTGCAAGTAGAGTAGGCGTGTGTCAAGGTTCCTTCCCCACTCTGAACTCTAGGGTACAGATGTGGGGACCTGCATGAAAACCTCCTAAGCTTACTTTTACCAACTTAGGTTAAAAATTCTCCAAGGTACAAACTATTTTACCTTTTGCCCTTGGAATTCCACTGCCACCACCAAACATTTTATCTGGGTTTATTTTATTAGGAAAGAGCCCGTTTGGAAACGTCTTTCCCCAAAAAATCCTCCCAACCCTTGCACCCCACTTCCTGGGGAAGGTTTGGTAAAAATCCTCACCAATTTGCATAGGTGACCACAGACCTAAACCCTTGGATCTTAAGAACAATGAAAAAAGCTTTCAGTTCTTGAAAAGAAGAATTGTAATAGAAGTAACAATAAAAAGAATCACCTCTGTAAAATCAGGATGGTAAATACCTTACAGGGTAATTAGATTCAAAACATAGAGAATCCCTCTAGGCAAAACCTTAAGTTACAAAAAGACACACAGACAGGACTATCCATTCTATTCAGCACAGCTTATTTTCTCAGCCATTTAAAGAAATCATAATCTAATGCATATCTAGCTAGATTATTTACTAAATTCTAAGACTCCATTCCTGTTCTGTCCCTGGCAAAAGCATCACACAGACAGATGGAGAGAGCTTTGTCTTCTCCCTCCCCCCAGCTTTTGAAAGTATCTTGTCTCCTCATTGGTCATTTTGGTCAGGTGCCAGCAAGGTTATCCTAGCTTCTTAACCCTTTACAGGTGAAAGGATTTTTCCTCTGGCAAAGAGGGATTTTAAAGGTGTTTACCCTTCCCTTTATATTTATGACGTGTTAGGGGACGAGAGCTAAGGAAGTGCTGTTCTAAGTCAGCCATAAAAATGTTGGCATACTGGGGGGCCATACGGGTACCCATAGCAGTGCTGCTGACTTGAAGGTATATATTGTCCCCAAATGTGAAATAGTTGTGGGTGAGGACAAAGTCACAAAGGTCAGCCACCAGGTTTGCTGTGACAGTATTGGAGATACTATTCCTGACGGCTTGTAGTCCATCTTTGTGTGGAATGTTGGTGTACAGAGCTTCTACATCCATAGTGGCCAGGATGGTGTTTTCTGGAAGATCACCAAAGGACTGTAGTTTCCTCAGGAAGTCAGTGGTGTCTTGAAGGTAGCTGGGAGTGCTGGGAGTGTAGGGCCTGAGTAGAGAATCTACATAGCCAGACAATCCTGCTGTCAGGGTGCCAATGCCTGAGATGATGCAGCATCCAGGATTCCCAGGTTTATGGATTTTGGGTAGCAGATAGAATACTCCTGGCCTGAGCTCTAGGGGTGTGTCAGTGTAGATTTGTTCCTGTGCATCTTCAGGGAGTTTCTTGAGCAGATGGTGTAGTTTCTTTTGGTAGTCCTCAGTGGGGTCAGAGGTTAATGGCCTGTAGAATGTGGTGTCAGAGAGCTGTCCAGCAGCTCTCATTCATATTCCGACCTATTCATGATGACGACAGCACCTTCTTTGTCAGCCTTTTTTATTATGATGTCAGAGTTGTTTCTGAGGCTGTGAATGGTGTTGTGTTCTGCACGGCTGAGGTTATGGGGCAAGTGATGCTGCTTTTCCACAATTTCAGCCCATGCACGTCGGCGGAAGCACAATGGTTTCAGTCCTTATGAGTTTTGCCTGCTTTGGAGTTTAATTCACCTCTTCCTTCTGAGGATGATTTCTGTCACAGACCATTAGGGGGTGCCACAGTCCACTGTATAAATCTTCAGGCAGGATTGTTCCCTACAGTATGTTTTTTTGTATGGTGTAGTCTAGACTTATTTTAAACAACTGTGTCTAAGGAGAGGTTTTTGCTTTGCGTTCTGTGTTACTGATTTGTTTAAAGAGCCTAGAGCCTGATTCTGATCTAACTCACACCTGTGTAAATCAGAAATAATCCCATGGAAGCTGAATTAAACTGGTATAAATATTCTAAATAGCAAAATTGCTTGTCAATATCAGCAGAGAAGCAAGGGCCCAGTTCAAAGCCCATAAAAGACAATGGGAATCTTCTTATTGACTTAACTGGCTCTGAATCAGGACTTTTACAATAGAATCCTTGTCAATAGCTGCATGCAGCATCAAAGGAACGTGGTGGGTAGTTTTTTAAAATTAAAGTACGATTTAACTCCAATCAAAATATAACTAAGTGGAAGAGGAGGTATAAAAACTGATGAGCGAAAACTTTCTGTTTTAAGCTCAGGGGATCCATAGATTTTAAGGCTAGAAGGCATGATTATGATCATCTAGCAAGTCTGACTTCCTGTATAACCCAATCCATAGAACCTCACCCAGTAATTTCTGCATCAAGCCCATAACTTCTATTCGCACTATAAGTTTATACAATACTTTAACATGTTAAAGAAAATTAAGAGTTTTTGTTAAATACCAGGACGTAGCATGTGTATTATTGACTGATCCAAACTCAATTTGACATCTACCAGAGATCATTCATCTTTTACTGAGTCCAAAGTGGACATAAGCAAGCAAGAGAATACTAACACGCTGACTTTGCTACATGCACCATATAAAGCCATCCTCACCAAAGGCCTTTTTACCCATTTGAACTTGTTTACTCAGTTACTTTTCCCCCTGTGTTTAACATCAAACAATACTACCAAGTAACAGTGTATTAAGGGATCCCCATCACAAATGCAAGATATTTAGAAACAACAGCAAACTTTTGTATGGTGACCCCTTTCACATAGCAAGCCTCTGAGTGCGACCCCGCCACCTTATAAATTAAAAACATTTTTATATATTTAACACCATTATAAATGCTGGAGGCAAAGCGGGGTTTGGGGTGGAGGCTGACAGCTCATGACCCCCCCATGTAATAAACTCACAACCCCTTCAGGGGTCCCGACCCCCAGTTTGAGATCCCCTGAGCTATAGCAACTGAGGCTGTGATGTTGGAAGTCTCAGAAGCTGATTGAAGTCTGCTGTGATGATTAGAGATCTTCAGGAAAATCCCAAGTGCTGAAGAATGAGATAACGGTGGTTCAACAGAGGGTATCCTCTGTTCTGAGCCATACCAAATCTGGTAGTAGGGTGCCCTTTTAGCAGGGAATGGTGTGGGTTAACTCTGTAGGGGGTGCTATCACCACTGAGAGAGTATTGATTCCAATGCTACAGTGCAGTACTAGTTCTGCAGAGAGTGACATTGGTGACTCAGTAGGGGGTGCTCTTTTCTTTGCCTCAGTGTTTACGTCCCAGTGCTTCGAGTGTGCTCAGTGCAAGAAATGGAGTAGGTGACAGTAAAAGGCACTGATCTCTCTGGGGCAGTATTGACCCCAGTGCTCCAGTATGGTCCTGGGAACACTGTTCTGCTGGAGGTGCCATCTTTCAAATGAAATGGCTTACCAGGACTGTTATTTCAAATAGTCATTGCACATCATTGGCAGGATCTATAGCACATCTTTTTGGAAGAGCAGGGGCATTAGCATCAGTGTTCTGGCCAAATTCAAGTTTCAGAGATTACATTCTACCAGTCGTAAAATGCCTCTGTTGTTTCAAGTACATATAGTGTTGTTTCTCTGTCAGCTGTTCTCTAGTGTTGCTGCATTTCACCCCAGACATGTCTGATTTCAGAGGTGAGAGAAGTGATTTCTATATACAGTCTGCAAAGCACTTTGGGATCCTTGTGGATGAAAGCCACTATATAAATGTAAGATCATTATCATTGTGATTAACATAGCTCTTAAGCAACACAAACTATAGCCATGATTTATTGAAATGTGGCATAATGATACCTTATTAACTAAATTCCAGATTTCTGTAAGAACTTTAAATAACTCCCCAGCAGATACTTCTTTTGCAAACACTTCTACATTTTGGTGGGTTTGATTTTTCAGATTGTTGCACAATAACTGCACCTTTCCAGATGGTCACTGAGGTGTCCATAAATAGAGGATTTAAGTATGCATGTCATTTTCAAAGAGAGACATACAGCATATAGTTCAAGCAATGATAAACAAATGTAGCATACCTCACAGCAGAGAAGAGACAGTACTCAGCTGTGATGACTATAAAAGAGACTCTTTATTGAGGTTGCTGGTCATAGGCAGACCCCAGGGTTCTCTTTGACTGTCTAGGTCCCAGCCACTGCTGGCAAGTGTCAGCACATAGGGTTTCTCCAAGTCCTGGCCAGCATTCAGCTCCAGCCTATGCTACACAGATTCTGTCTAGGCCATAAACTTTATAATGGGCCAAACCAAAAGCTGAGACCCCAACTTACTGGAGTGTTTGAAATATGGATGCAAATTTTGCACCTTGGGCCCCCATCTGCAGCTTAGATTCATTTCAGAAAAGGATTTGAACATGGGTATTTATCCAAGTCAAAAGGAATCTCAGATCCTGATGAGTTTTGCTAGGTACTCCCCATTATCTTATCATGTCTCCTACAGCTCCTATTGTCCTGCTAAAAAGAACAGGAGTACTTGTGGCACCTTAGAGACTAACAAATTTATTAGAGCACAAGCTTTCGTGGGCTACAGCCCACTTCATCGGATGCATAGAATGGAACATATAGTAAGGTATATAGATATATATACACACATACAGATAAGTTGGAAGTTGCCATACAAACAGTGAGAGGCTAATTAATTAAGATGCGCTATTATCAGCAGGAGAAGAAAACTTTTGTAGTGATAATCAAGATGGCCCATTTAGACAGTTGACAAGAAGGTGTGAGGATACTTAACTTTAGGGAAATAGATTCAAAATGTGTAATGACCCAGCCACTCCCAGTCTCTATTCAAACCCAAGTTAATGGTATCTAGTTTGCATATTAATTCAAGCTCAGCAGTTTCTCATTGGAGTCTGTTTTTGAAGCTTTTCTGTTGCAAAATTGCCACCCTTAAATCTTTTACCAAGTGGCCAGAGAGGTTGAAGTGTTCTCCTACCGGTTTTTGAATGTTATGATTCCTGATGTCAGATTTGTGTCCATTTATTCTTTTGCGTAGAGACTGACCGGTTTGGCCAACGTACATGGCAAAGGGGCATCCCTGGCACATGATGGCATATATCACACTGATAGATGTGCAGGTGAACGAGCCCCTGATGGTGTGGCTAATGTGATTAGGTCCTATGATGGTGTCATTAGAATAAATATGTGGACAGAGTTGGCACCGGGGTTTGTTGCAAGGTTAGGTTCCTGGGTTAGTGTTTTTGTTGTGTGGTGTGTAGATGCTGGAGATTAGTTGCTTCAGGTTGCGGGGCTGTCTGTAAGCGAGGACTGGTCTGTCTCCCAAGATCTGTGAGAGTGAGGGATCATTTTTCAGGAGAGGTTGTAAATCTTTGATGATGTGCTGGAGAGGTTTTAGTTGGGGGCTGACGGTGATGGCTAGTGGCGTTCTGTTATTTTATTTGTTGGGCCTGTCCCGTAGTAGGTGACTTCTGGGTAGTCTTCTGGCTCTGTCAATCTGTTTTTTCACTTCAGCAGGTGGGTATTGTAGTTTTAAGAATGCTTGATAGAGATCCTGTAGGTGTTTGTCTCTGTCTGAGGGACTGGAGCAAATGCAGTTGTATCTTAGATCTTGGCTGTGGACAATGGATCGTATTGTGTCCTGGATGGAAGCTGGAGGCATGTAGGTAAGTACAGCGGTCAGTAGGTTTCCGGTATAGGGTGATGTTTATGTGACCATCGCTTACTAGCACCGTAGTGTCTAGGAAATGGATCTCTTGTGTTTGAACAACAAGAGGCGCCAGCCTTTTCTTAGACACACTGTGCACCCGTTAGTCCTGTCACCTCCTGAAAGAGTTCATACGCATCCCTTAACCTCCTTCTGCAGAGAGGGATGCTGCATATCTCTAGGTGTAAACATGCAAGGCACTCCAGAGACAGCAAGAGCTTTGGCAGTGGGAAGCTCTAACCCAGCTAGAGACAAGATTCTCCCCATTCATCAGCTCTGCCTTTCTATCTCTATGCTTTTCTATCTTGCTCCCTCCCTCCCAGAGGAATTGATCAATCTTATTTCTCTCTATCTCTGTGGAATCTTTCTATCTATTCCAGGGGTGGCGGGGAGGGTGTTTCTATTTATCTTTATGTTTTTATACTTTTCTTTCTCTGGCCTCTCTCTCTCTCTTTCCTTTTCTTTCTTTTAGGAATCTGTCTACATCTGTCTTAGTTGAACAAATAAATCATGATTAATAATATATCCCACTAATTTAAATCCTTTTTTCTCCTCAAAGGATAGCCAAGATTTCAGTTTTTTTAAAGAACTGATAGTTTTGTGGAATTCTTTTACATTACTGTGGCTCATCGTGAATGGTTCTCAGTGAGATTCTGTCACTTCACTCTCCAAGCTCCATTGGTTCAGTATGACTGGCCAGACAAGGAGAGCAGTATTAGTTCTGTTCCTGGCTAGATGGGTGTGCAAACCATACTTAGGTGAATGTAAAATCTGGTTTCCATTAATGTCTGTTCCAGTGAATCCCAATTGCACAAATCTCTGCAAAAAGTGAACATGAAAGAGGCACCAGCAGAGCCACAACAAATACACTTGGGGCCACAGGCTTGTACCCTACCTTCAATGAACAGCATCTTACTCCGAGAGTGATCCCACCGATTTCAGTGGGCATCAGAATTCCTGCAGTCGTTGCTCAGTTTTACTAGCTAGCTATCACCATATAGAGCCATCAATCTGTCATCACAGGTACCCATTTATATGGTGTATGTATCTATGGCCATACGTATCTTTGTCTCCATTATCACAGGAGCCCACCTCTCTTTTTCGAATGCATTCATGGTTGTGGTGCCAGAGTACCAGTCCCTATGTTATCTCTCCCTGCCCTTCAGAAGCTGAGAGGAGATGGAGAGTGTGGGAAATGAGTGAGCTGTAGCTCACGAAAGCTTATGCTCAAATAAATTGGTTAGTCTCTAAGGTGCCACAAGTACTCCTTTTCTTTTTGCGAATACAGACTAACACGGCTGTTACTCTGAAACCATTCAGAGGTTTATTTCCTATTTAAGTGTTGGAGTCCTTCCTCTTTGGGAAGAGCTTTGCAGATTGAAATGTTTGGGGCAGCTGGCTATTTAGAGAGCCCTGGATGTGGGGATCTGACAGGGCTGGTGGAAGCTCAGAAAGAGACAGGAAGTGCCTGTTACTTTGTTAAAACCTGTAGTAGAGACAGAGCGAGCAGCCAGGATTCAGAGCAATCTGGCCTCCCTCAGTGGGGTCATTTACCAATTAGCCAGCCCAAATCTCTCCTGATGAGAGGGCCCTTTGCAATTCACCTGGTGCTCAGAGGGGTTTTAAAATATCAGATGGGGAACTAAAAATTGGCAGAACTAAGGAAAAAGAGGGGAGATTTAACAAAAAGAGCAGGGGATATCACTCATCAGGGACTGGGGGAACTGTGAAGAAAGGGCATGGGATGTTGTTGGGGGAAGTAGAAGGAATACTACACAGGAGGGGAGAGGAAAGTATGTAGCTAAATGTACACTATAAGGTGGGTAGAAAGTTGGCTAGATTGTCGGGCTCAACGGGTAGTGATCAATGGCTCCATGTCTAGCTGGCAGCCAGTGTCAAGTGGAGTGCCCCAGGGGTCGGTCCTGGGGCCGGTTTTGTTCAATATCTTCATAAATGATCTGGAGGATGGTGTGGATTGCACTCTCAGCAAATTTGCGGATGATACTAAACTGGGAGGAGTGGTAGATATGCTAGAGGGCAGGGATAGGATACAGAGGGACCTAGACAAATTGGAGGATTGGGCCAAAAGAAATCTGATGAGGTTCAATAAGGATAAGTGCAGGGTCCTGCACTTAGGACGGAAGAACCCAATGCACAGCTACAGACTAGGGACCGAATGGCTAGGCAGCAGTTCTGCGGAAAAGGACCTAGGGGTGACAGTGGACGAGAAGCTGGATATGAGTCAGCAGTGTGCCCTTGTTGCCAAGAAAGCCAATGGCATTTTGGGATGTATAAATAGGGGCATAGCGAGCAGATCGAGGGACGTGATCATCCCCCTCTATTCGACATTGGTGAGGCCTCATCTGGAGTACTATGTCCAGTTTTGGGCCCCACACTACAAGAAGGATGTGGATAAATGGGAGAGAGTCTAGCGAAAGGCAACAAAAATGATTAGAGGTCTGGAACACATGACTTATGAGGAGAGGCTGAGGGAACTGGGATTGTTTAGTCTGCAGAAGAGAAGAATGAGGGGGGATTTGATAGCTGCTTTCAACTACCTGAGAGGTGGTTCCAGAGAGGATGGTTCTAGACTATTCTCAGTGGTAGAAGAGGACAGGACAAGGAGTAATGGTCTCAAGTTGCAGTGGGGGAGGTTTAGGTTGGATATTAAGAAAAACTTTTTCACTAGGAGGGTGGAGAAACACTGGAATGCGTTACCTAGGGAGGTGGTAGAATCTCCTTCCTTAGAAGTTTTTAAGGTCAGTCTTGACAAAGCCCTGGCTGGGATGATTTATTTGGGGATTGGTCCTGCTTTGAGCAGGGAGTTGGACTAGATGACCTCCTGAGGTCCCTTCCAACCCTGATAGTCTATGATTCTATGTGGTATGGAACCTAATGCTTAAATTAGCCTCTGTACCAGTTGACTGGAGGATAGCAAGTGTCACACTTTTTTTTTTTTTTTTCAATCTTACTTACTGCTTGCAAGTATAGGATAATAAACCTGAACTTGGTTTAGGCCAACCTGCAGATTACCACAGTGCCTTGGAGGTATGGGGGCTTTTCGCACTATACTGAGGAGAACCTTGGCTCTCCATTTTTCCCCTCTGAGGGGGACAGCTCTTCTTGGAAGAACATTTATTCAGCACCTGGATCCCCTGAACTCTGCAGCCTTTAAGGCTTTTAGGGGACCTCATATCCTAGAGTAGACGAGTGGAAGTGAAAAAAGATGATTGCCATGTATTTGCTGTCATTGGCAATAACGTTGCCAGAGGAGAGAGGTGTAAGCCGGGAACGGTCCTGCTATTATGGGGAACTTTTCTGGCTTGTAAATTATCCCCGTGAAATAAGCTAGCGAAAGGCTCCGAGTCCTCACTCCCACTTCCTTTACCCAGAGGCCTGCCTGACCTCAAGGGCTCCCCTTCCACTCTCCTGTGTGGCAGAGTCCTCATAACCCCAACAAGGCTGGGCCCAGGATTCCTGGGGGGCTTGACCCCCAACCTTGTGGTCATTTATGGTAGGGGATAGGGTGGGGTGGGCAAACTTTTTGGCCCAAGGGCCACATCAGGGTTGCACAACTTTATGGAGGGTCAGGTAGGGAAGGCTGTGCCTCCCCAAACAGCCTGGCCCCCACCGCCTCCCACTTCTGGCCCCCCTCAGAACCCCCGATTCCAACCCCCCCGGCTCCTTGACCCCTGACTACCCCCTCCCAGGACCCTCTGCCCCCCAGGACCCCGTCCCCTATCCAACCCCTCCCCCCTGCTCCCTGTCCCCTGACTGCCACAACCCCTATCCACACCCCCACCCCTAACCGCCCCCCAGAACCCCATCCCCTATCCAACTCCCCCTGCTCCCCGTTCGCTGACTGTCCCCCCACCCAGAACCTCCGCCCCATCCAACTGCTCCCTGTCCCCCAACTGCCCCTCAGGGTCCCCTGCCTGTTATCCAACCCCCCCCCCGCTCCCCACCACCTTATCATGCCGAAGCCAGCCACATCGCCATGATCAGGAGCAGCGGGCCAGAGCGCTGCCCGCACGGTGGCGTGACTGTGGGGGAGGGAGGGGACAGTGGGGGAAGGGCCGGAGACTAGCCTTCCCAGCCGGGAACTCAGGGGCCAGGCAGGACGGTCCCACAGGCCTTAGTTTGCCCACCTCTGGGATGGGGTGTCCCCACTCCAGGGTGCTCTCTCTGCACTGGATGCTTTCTTGACCCACTGATCATTATATATAGTTAAAAGCAAATACAATTTATTCAACAGCAACCAATTTAAAAAAATAAGGAAAAAATGGGAAAGGTTAAAGGAAAACACATAACCCTGGTCTGTGGCATGGGGACACCGAGTCTCTGGAATGTAAGGGAAAGTTCACAGTCTGTCCTTCAGATGTCCTAGGCCTCCTTCTCAGGCCCTGGCTGTGCTGCAGGGGTGCTGTGGGTTGGACACTTGCTCTGACGGTGGCCACACACCTTCAGGCTCTAGGTGGCAGGACCCATCTTCCCAGTGTCAGCCTTCCCCACCCCCTGTCAGGGTTATGCTCCCCACTCCAAGTCTGGCCTGCAAGGCCTCTTGGCTGGGGGAGTCTCCCTGCACTGGGCCCGCTGCTCAGTGCCCCACTCGCTCTCCCCAGCTGCTCACCGCACCTGTCTCCAGACTGCTCCAGCCCCAGCTCCAGCTCCATTCTGCCTCAGCACTGATGCTGCTCTGCCTCCAGTCCCCTTGGCTGCTTTTTCTGGCCCCTCTGGCTCTAGTTGCTGCAGTTCTTCTCCCAGCACAGATCAGCTCTCTGGGCTGCTTCTGTGGCTCTGCTCCCAGCACTGACCTGCTCCCTGGCCTGCTTCTCTCTGGCTGGCGTGACCCTGCTCCCCAGCTCAGCTCAGCTCAGGTCCCCGCTCTCTCTTTAGCTCACTTGGCCCCACTCTGTTCCCAGCAATTCCAGTTCACATTCTGAGGACTGAATCCCCCTGGCCTCCTGAGTCCCTCATTAGCCTGCCCACCATGTCAGTCTGGCTGACCTGGAGCATTGGCCTCTCCCCATTGTTTCTGGGGACTGTCAGTCTCAGAGTTCTGATTGCCCATCAACCCTTCCCCTTTCTTTTGGTACTGGGAACTAGCACTGAGTTTTAGTAAGTGGCAAACAGTCCCATTACATTGGGAATATTTGATTCTCAACCCTTCCAGGGCCTCGTGGCCTCAGCCAACTTGAACAAGAGGAGCATCAAGCTGGTTGAAATGTTAGTCACTAGATCAAAACCAAGGAGCAAGCAGAGGACCAGGATTGTTAAGTCACAGGCCTGCAGCTCCCTCCCAGTTTTTATAACTTCTCACTCAAAGGGAGGAGAACTTGGAAGGTTGCTTGCTCTCTGCCACTGTACCCCAAAGCCTGAAAGAGAAACCAGCTCTCTGGGGAAGCTGCTCATTCCACAGGACCCAGGAGGATTTCTAACCCTGCTTCCAAAATACATACTTCTTCAAAACTGCAAAATTGCAGGGGCCGGGGGGGGGGGGGGGGAGGAAGAGGGAGGAGAATGTATCACATGACCAATCCCAGAAGTCAATCAGAATTCAGGGAGAATAAACATGGGGGTTGATTCTTCACTGCCTTAATGACCATGCATAGTCTTTTATGCTGTGCCAGTCACACTGGCAATTTTTTACTTCCACTAAACACACATATGAATTATGGCATAATGTGCAGGGCCACGAGGGAATAAGGCGCACAGGGTGCTGTCTGCTCTCACTGAAGTTAACAGGAGTTGAGAACATTCAGTGTCATACAGGATCAGGCCCCACACTGGGATTATCAAACACACACCAAAGTTTGACACAGTATAAGTCAAGTGATCACAACACAAAGTTCATACTTCAAACAAATGTCCCCCCATTGCATCTCCCCACAATCCCCACTCCTCCCTCCTCAGAATATTGATGACATTGTCACCCACAGGGTTATCTGTATAAAGGAGACTAAGATCTTTGGGGCTGGGATATGTCTGTAAAGTAGCAGGCCCATCTATTGTGATGCATAAATGAGGAGTCATAAGTGCTGTTGGGTGGTGAATGGGAGTGACGTTGACATTAGGTGTGGCACCGGGTGTTGTCGGATTTAGGTTGTGGGGGTGTTGGGTGATGGCAATATTAGGTGTTGGTGGTACTGAGAGGTGGTGGTTGATGTTGAGTATTGGCGGTGGGGTGGGGTGGAGGGTAGAGGTAATGGGTGCTGAAATTTAATGGTTGCGGGGGGTGACTTCTCCAAACCTCCTGCATCCAGAATGCTGTTATCCAAAAATAAGGTCACCCTTTCACAGCATCTCTAAGTTACATTGAACTTTGTTTCAATTATCAGAGGTTAGTCAGTGTCCTCTGCAGTATTCAGATGACTAAGGCTGCACTGTAATAAATACTATTGAGCTTTATCACATGCTTCAGCCAGCTGGAAAATAGACAGAGAGTAGCATCAAACTTATTTTTGAACCCTACTGTACTTGTTTTTATGAATCAGCTCTTCAGTTTCTGGCTGGCTGGTCTTTGTATTTTCCTTTAAAACATTAAATATCTGTCAAAAAAGGGTTCCCTGTAAAGCCTTATTGGCTGCCATAAGTCCCACCCCAGCTCATTCATGCTGTTTGCTTGTCTTTCCCATTTCAACACCCTCCCACCACCACATGGTGAAATTCACCAGGATGGTTGTGCAGACAGACTAAAAACCTCAAAGAAAAAATGGGACCTCAGTAAATTCATTTATTCTGGTATCAATGGACCAGCCTTTCCTCTCACTCACACTGGTTTAAATCAGGAGGAACTCCATTGAAGTCAATGGAGCACATTGGTGTAAGTGAGAGGAGAATCAGCCCTCACTATGGGGTAGATCCCCAGGTGGTGTAAATCAGTTTAACACTCTGCAGTGTAGCTGTGCTCATTTAGATCAGCTGACGATCTGAAGCTTTATCTACAGACAGGGGAAAAGGGGATTTTAATCAGGCTATGTACAAACATACCCATCTGAACACTGGTAATTGTTTCAGATTTTTGTGAACAAGGCTGTTTTTCTCCTGTGCTGTTGTCTATTTCCATTCCATCTCTCTTTTATTTCCCTTCCAATCACATGCACAAATATTAAAACACCTGCATAAGTGATGAGGTAATAACAGAGTTCAAAGACTTCTTGTTTCTGTGGGAAATTTTAGCAAACGGATTTATCAGAGGTACCCCACGGCCTGATTCACCACTGGCTGGCATCTCAGACACTTCTACCTCTGCAAAAGAAGTGCAAGATGCTAATACAGGATGAGTGAGCGGAGAATTCTGACTTGGTAAATGATGACACAAGATCTAAGTCTGTGGAGACCCAGGACTCAGCAGTTAGGAGGATCCAGGCCAGCAACAACTTGCTTTAGTGGAAAATGCTCTTTTTACATAACTAGGGACAGGCCAACTTTAGCTCAAAAAGCTCCAATCACATTAACCCTTATTTCACCAGTGTTGAACAACAGGTCCTAAAATCTGAATCCTTTGCTCCCAGCCCAATCCCACCCATATCTTACACATTGCCATGCAGAAAGCTCCTGTAGGGACTGCACGCACACGTCTAGCTCTTCCCATCCACCCCCCTTCATCCTCTGCACTTGTACAATAGAACTGCATCAGTTTCCACTGACAGGGAAACATTTGCATGCCTAGGGAAAGGGGCTGGATTTGACCCCAAACACTGTATTTTGGCTGCTGATCCTGCAGTCTCTGTGTCACTGAATTGTTCTTACATAAGCATCCCACTGAAATCACTAGCCTCATGCCACCTTCTCACTTTGCCCTTCAGCCTATGTTTCAGTGATTGGCAGGTGCTTGGCTTAGGCAGTGAAGCATCTCCAGGAAGGTGCTGATGCCTGCAGCCATATGGTATTTTCCACAGCTGAGGCCTGTATCCCTCTCTGTTCATAGAAAGACAAGTTCAGAGAAGGTGGCTCCTGTGGGAAAGCCAGGAGGATTAAAAATTCACATTTTGCATCGATTAGAAGCTGCATAAATTACTAATTATGACCTGGAGCCTTCAGTGCAGAAGGAAGAGGGGTTGCTGATATTTCTACAATAAATCAGGCTCAGCTGGGAAAGGCCTGAAACTGACAGCAATAGAATCAGCTTTAATGAACAAGGGAATTTGTGAACCATTTGTGTGTGTGCCCACACAGGTACGTACATTTGGTGTGTTAAGTATGTATGGTGTGTGTATGATGTCAGTGGCTGTTGCGTACTGTACATGTGCACACACGTGTATGTTTACCTGGTATGTTATGTATTTATGTGGGGGACTGTATGTGAAGGGCTCTCTACTGTATGCTAGGTATGTGGGAGGTTGCTGTTTGCTGAATGTGTGCATTTGCACATGCATATGTCTCTGATGTGTTAATTATGTTTGAGAAGTGTGTGAGTCTGGGTCCTGGCTTGCATGTTGTGTGTGTGACTGCAGTGGCTGTGCATGCACAAATGCATACTGAGATTTACATGTATGAAAGGACAACAAGTCCTTTAGTGTGAATCTATGGACACAGATCATCAAATCCACACAAGGATGTGTGTTAACAAGCCCTCTATTCTCTATGTGCATATTAAAGGGACACTGACATCTTGTGAGAGAGCGCCCTCAAAATGGCATGTTCTAAAATTAAAAAAATATCCTTGACAAATGAAATATTGTATAAGGATTTTTTTCCCCTTCTGTTGTTGATCATAAAGGTCTTTTCAGCAAGGGACAAACTGACTCTATAGGGGAAACACGAAACCGATACTACAAAAGTGTCCTCAGCTGCCTAAAGGAATGAAACACAATGTAAGATTTTTTCCTTCTCGTATCATTTCATAGAATCATAGAATATCAGGGTTGGAAGGGACCTCAGGAGGTCATCTAGTCCAACCCCCTGCTCAAAGCAGGACCAATCCCCAACTAAATCATCCCAGCCAGATGGTTTTAGTCATCGCAGAGATTATGTGTAACAACAATTGGTCACAAATTTTCAGACAGATACAATTATACATAGCATTTATAGAGTGCTTTACATTTTCAAAGCACTGCACATGAATTTGCTAATTCATCCCCACAGCCCTCCTATGAGCATGGTGGGTGAGGCCCCTTACTTCCACTCTACTAACGGGGAAGCTGATGTGACTTCCCTGGGGCCCCATACCCAGTAAGTGGAAACACTAGGGTTAGCATTCAGGACTTGCTGTTTCCTAGCCACATGCCTCCCTTTTGGTCTGGGATTTTTAAACTGATTATGTCCCTTTAGCACTCCCTCCCTCCCTCCTCTGTAAAATGGGGATGATAATGCCAGTTAGAAGGTGCTGTGAGATTTAGGCTGTCCACACTATAGACCTTACAGTGGCACACTAGTACCGCTACAGCTGGACTGCTGTAAGGTCTCCTCTTGTAGCCGCTCTATGCCAGCGGAAGAGAGGTCTCCCGCTGGCATAATTAAACCACCCCCATTGAGCAGCGATAGCGTCTCTCACCGACAGCGCTGTACACACCGGCACTTTTGTCAGTGAAACTTATGTCGGTCAGGGGTCTGGATTTTTTCACACTCCGGAGCAACAAATATAACAAGAAGTGGGACAAAGTAACAACAATTTATAAACAAAGCATTGAAGCCTGTCTAGGCTACAGGCAGAAGGGAAGGAAGGAGTGGATTACACCCAGCACATGGAACGCCATAGAAACCAGACGAGCCATGAAGAAAAAAGTTTTAGACACAAAATCCCAGAAGCTAAAGGACAAATAGCACAATCAAGGCACACTGGGAGGTCAAATGCCTTGTGAGAGCGGACAAACGGCATTGTATTGATAATCTGGCAACACAAGCAGAGGACGCAGCTGCTCGTGGTGAGCAAGGAACTGTCTACGAAATGACATGGCTTATCAGTGGTAAACGGCAGATGCCAACAAACACTCTCATCAGGAACAAACAAGGACACCTACTAACAACTGAAAAAGAACAAGAAATGCGCTGGACAGAGCATTTCAAAGAATTGCTGAACAGGGAGCCACCTAAAGAGGAAGCAAACATCCAGGAGGCAGAAGAAGATCTTCATATCAACACAGGCAGCCCAGCTAAGGAAGAGATCATTCAAGCTATCAAATCCTTAAAAAATGGGAATGCTCATGGCAAGGATAACTTGAATGCAGAATTGTTCAAGATAAATCCTAAATTAGCAGCATCTATCCTGGCACCTCTATTTATATCAGTCTGGGAAAGGGAAAAAGTGCCAGATGAGTGGACCAATGGGGTTACTGTGCAGATACCAAAGAAAGGAACTCTCAGTGATTGTAATAACTGGCGTGGTATCACACTTTTATCTGTGCCAAGCAAAGTATTATGTAAGATCATAGTCCAGTGTATATCAGAGGCAGTTGATAGCATTCTCAGAAAAGAGCAAGCTGGTTTTCGGAAAGGGCATGGATGCACAGACCAGATCTTCACTCTACAAAACATAATAGAACAGTGCTTAGAATGGCAACGGCAACTCTACATACATTTAATAGACTTTGAGAAGGCTTTTGATAGCATTTACAGGACCAGCCTATGGCGCATTCTGCAGGCATATGGAATTCCTTTCCATATAATCAATGTCATCAAAAGCTTCTATTTCAACTTTACATGCAGTGTTGATCTCAGTGAGCTCAGTTTTGAAGTCAAAACAGGAGTACGTCAGGGGTGTATCATGTTTGCAATCCTCTTCAACATTGCCATTGACTGGGTAATGCAGCGTACAACAGAAGATATGCCAAGAGGCATTACATGGTCACTCTTCTCATCCCTTGAAGACCTGGACTTCGCAGATGATGTCACTCTCCTATCACATAGCCAACACCATATACAAGAAAAAATAATTCAACTCAACACATTCAGCCAGCAAATTGGACTGAAAATCCACTGCAATAAGACAGATATCATTGCCTCACCATCACCAGTACGGATAGAGGATTATGTTCTCAACAATGTAGAAACATTCACATAATGGGCAGCACCATCAGCCAGCATGGTGGAACAAGCCAGGACATTCAGAACAAAATCAATAAAGCCAGGAACACCTTCAGGACCTGGAACTCATCAGTCTGGAAATCATCAAAATACAACACCAAAACCAAATTCAAGATTTATCAGAGCTGCATACTTTCAACAGTACTTTATAGTGCAGAATGCTGGGGAATGAGAAAGTGTGACATGTCCAAATTGTCTTCATTCCATACAACCTGCCTCAGAAAAATCCTCTGTATCTTTTGACCCAGAACAATCCCAAATGAAGATCTATTGCAGGGGTCTCAAACATGCAGCCCGAGTTATTTCCTGTGGCCCGCCATAGGCACCAACTCCACCAGCAGCCAGGCTCCACTCTCATCCCTCGCAGCGTGCCACATCCCCACTCTTCTGCCTACCTCCCAGCACTTTCCGCAACCAAACAGCTGTTTGGTGGTGATTAGGACTTTCCAGAAGGGAGGAGCAGAGACACAGCATGCTCAGGGGAGGAGGCGGAGAAGAGGCGGGGCAGGACGGGGATTTGGGGAAGAGGTTGGAATAGGGGCAGGGAGGGGGCGGAGTTGCGGCAGGGACTTTGGGGAAGGGGTTGGAAGAAGCAGAGCAGGGGCAGCGCCTCATGGAAGGGGTGGAGTAGGGGCGGGGCCGGGGGCAGAGGTGGTGATTTTGTATCTTTGTATGAAAAGGTTTCAGTGATGTGGCCCTCGGGCCAGTGTACTAGTCCTTATGTGGCCCTTGTGGTGATTTGAGTTTGAGATCCCTGATCTATTGACACAGTGCAGCCAAGAGGATCTGAGCGCCATCATTGCCAGGAGGCATTGGAGATAGATCTGTCATGTGCTTCGGATGGAACCTGATTCCATCACCAGAGTAGCAATAAGATGGATACCTGAAGGCAAGCAAAAATGAGGCCGCCCGAAAACAACACAGCAAAGAGCTGTGGAAGCCGAGCAGAAAAACCTGGGGCATAGCTGGGGAACCATTGAAAGACTTGCCAGAAACAGACGGGAGTGGAGAAGCTTCGTCACTGCCCTAAATGCCAGAGGTGTAATAGGAACATGATGATGATGACCAACAAAAGTTTTACCGACAAAAGTGCTAGTGTAGACATAGCCTTAATCAATTCTAATGAAATGCACTGATCTCTAGGAGAAGAAGGATGGTCTTGTGGTTAAGGCAGTGGTCCAGGACTCAGGAAATCCAGGTTAAATTGCTAGCTCTACTTTAGGCCTCCCATGAGACCATGGGCAAGTCAGATCTCCATCTGTAAAAATCCTTCCTTTAGAGTGTAAGGTCTTCAGTGCAGGGACTCTCTCTTAATGTGCTGTGTGTTCTACAAACACACAATGCAGGTCAATCTTGGTTGAGGTTTCTAGGTGCTCTTTTATCAGGAGGTGGGGGGAGAGCATCAACTTGTCAATATTTTCAACTGGACAATATTTAATTTTGTGGTACCTCATTTATACTGGACATTGCAAATAGATTAATCAGTTTCACATTTGTTTGTAATCAATTACATTTTCTAGCTGTCATGCATTGGCATAACACTGCAATGTTTGAGTCACAAACATGGCCGGGGAAGGTTTAAACCAATTAAAAAAAACCCTCTTAAATATATATATACTGTTGTAACAAATCTGTGGTCACCTCAGGCTTCAGAGTGTCACCACAGCACTAGAAACTTCATTGCAGCAAAGGGGATAGAACTCCCATCCTACAGTTCTGTATCCCTATCACTTGAGCTAATGGAGAATCTCTATTAGCTATTGACAGTATAAGGCCTATGCAAAGTAATGCACATTGGAAAACAAAATTTCAACTACACATACAAAACGAAGGGATCTAAATTAGCTGTAACCACTCAAAAAAAGATCTTGGAGTCATTGTGGACAGTTCTCTGAAAACATCTGCTCAATGTGCAGCAGTAGTCAAAAAAAGCTAACAATGTTAGCAACCATTAGGAAAGGAATAGATAATAATACAGTAAAAATCATAATGCCACTATATAAATTTATGGTACGCCCAAGGTACAGAGCAGGACAACAAAAATGATTAAGGGCATGGAACAGCTTCCATACGAGAAGAGATTTAAAAGATTAGGACTGTTCAGCTTGGGAAAAAAAAGACAGTTTAGGGGGGATCTGATAGAAGTCTATAAAATCATGAATGGTGTTGCAAAAAAGAACCAGGATGTCACCCAATGATATTAATAGGCAACGTGTTTAAAACAAACAAAAGGAAGTACCTCTTCACACAGCATGCAGTCAACCTGTGGAATTCATTGCCAGGGGATGTTGTAAAGGCCAAAACTATAACTGGATTCAAAAAAGAACTAGATCAGTTCATGGAGGATAGGTCCATCAATGGCTATTAGCTAAGATGGTCAGGGATGCATGTGACATTCCCCTCTGGTGTTATCTAGACCAATGATCTGCTAGGCCACTCCAAACCTTGACTCTGGGAGCCAGCCTTACCCTGCTCTGCTGTGAGAACCCCCACTCCTGGGCTGTTCACGCACAGCCTCTGCCATGTAAACTGCTCCCAGCTACTTGCAAGCAAATTACACTAGCCAATATCTCCCAGACACAACCGTAGGAACCTCCGTCTTGCAATGTCCAGTTATGCCTGCTTGACGCTGCAAGAATATATGTGTTTGATATGTACCAGGCTTGTTATTCCAAGGGAAGCCTCTGACACACTTCAAACCAAACACACTGCTTCAGGTAGAATAAACAAACAAATTTATTAACTATAAAGACAAATTTTAAGTGATTATAAGTAAAAGCATAACAAGTCAGAGTGGTTACCAAAAGAAAAGAAAATATAAGCACACAGTCTAAACTCTCAACCCTATTAGACTGAGCAGCAACTAGATTAAGCAGTTTTTCTCAAACCACTGGATATTTCAGTCCTTAATATACAGTTTGTTCCTTAAACCTGGACCAATCTCCTGTGTTGGAGTCTTGTCATCTTCTCAGCATCCTGGTTTCTTGCAGCAAAGGTGGGGGCAGGAGAAGGGCTCAGTATGCGTCCACTCTGTCTGTTTTATACCCTCGGCTTTTGCGAACAGGGACCGCTAACAGGGAGTTTTGAGAGGGAGTTCTCCAGGTGAAGGAGGAGCAAATACGGGACCCTTAGGGTAAGTGGCTGTCTGTAGTGTGTGTTTGGGTGTTACTTGCTGTGTGCTGAGCTTGTGTTTGTCTGTCTGTTTGTTTGCGAACAGGGACCGCTAACAGGGAGTTTCGAGAGGGAGTTTGGAAGGGGAGTGGAAAGGGCGAGGTACACTTGCCATTCTTTAAAACCTTTAAACTAAACTGTAATCAAAACTTCTTGATTTAAACAAAAACCCTAGCATTAACCTAGGTGGCTGTAGGAGAAAATGCAGGCAGAAGCCCAGCAGCAGAGTGAGGGCTATCCTGTTTATTGCACTCAGTGTAGCATGTATGATTACCTGCCCTGTGGGTGGGTGGCGTATGCGTGCATTCGGTGTATGGGTTTTGGAGGCCAGGGTGGCAGAACTGGAGGAGCTAAGGGAGGCAGAGAGGTATGTTGATGAGGCTTTCCTGGACACTGTAGATTTGTCCCACCTCTGGTCAGACAGCCTCTGCACTGTTAAGAAGGATGAAAGGCCCAGAGAAGGAGAGCAGTCAACGGGAACAGAGGGAAACCTTCCCTTAGCTGGGACCCTCCTTCCAGAGATTCCCAAACCTAACCCTAAACCTGAGCCGTTCCCCAATCTGAGAAATTGTCACAGATTGAAGTATCACTAGAGGAGGTTTTGGAATTAATTGAGAAACTTAACAGTAACAAGTCACCAGGACCAGATGGCATTCACCCAAGAGTTCTGAAAGAACTCAAATGTGAAATTGCGGAACTATTAACTATGGTTTGTAACCTGTCCTTCAAATCAGCTACTGTACCCAGTGACTGGAAGATAGCTAATGTAATGCCAATTTTTAAGAAGGGCTCTAGAGGTGATCCTGGCGATTACAGACTGGTAAGTCTAACATCAGTACCGGGCAAATTAGTTGAACCAATAGTAAAGAATAAAATTGTCAGACACATAGAAGAACATAAATCGTTGTGCAAAAGTCAACATGGTTTCTGTAAAGGGAGATCATGTCTTACTAATCTATTAGAGTTATTTGAGGGGGTCAACAAACATGTGGACAAGGGGGATCCACTGGACATAGTGTACTTAGATTTCCAGAAAGCCTTTGACAAGGTCCCTCACCAAAGGCTCTTACGTAAATTAAGTTGTCATGGGATAAGAGGGAAGAGCCTTTCATGGATTGAGAGCTGGTTAAAAGACAGGGAACAAAGGGTAGGAATAAATGGTAAATTTTCAGAATGGAGAGGGGTAACTAGTGGTGTTCCCCAAGGGTCAGTCCTAGGACCAATCCTATTCAACTTATTCATAAATGATCTGGAGAAAGGGGTAAACAGTGAGGTGGAAAAGTTTGCAGATGATACTAAACTGCTCAAGACAGTTAAGACCAAAGCAGACTGTGAAGAACTTCAAAAAGATCTCACAAAATTAAGTGATTGAGCAACAAAATGGCAAATGAAATTTAATGTGGATAAATGTAAAGTAATGCACATTGGAAAAAATAACCCCAACTATACATACAATATAATGGGGGCTAATTTAGCTACAACTAATCAGGAGAAAGATCGTGGAGTCATCATGGATAGTTCTCTGAAGCCGTCCACACAGTGTGCAGCGGCAGTCTAAAAAAGCAAACAGGATATTAGGAATCATTAAAAAAGGGATAGAGAATAAGACAGAGAATATCTTATTGCCCTTATATAAATCCATGGTACGCCTTGAATACTGCATACAGATGTGGTCCCCTCATCTCAAAAAAGATATACTGGCATTAGAAAAGGTTCAGAAAAGGGCAACTAAAATGAGTTCGGGGTTTGGAACGGGTCCCATATGAGGAGAAATTAAAGAGGCTAGGACTTTGCAGCTTAGAAAAGAAGAGACTAAGGGGGCGATATGATAGAGGTCTATAAAATCATGAGTGGTGTGAGAAAGTGAATAAGGAAAAGTTATTTACTTGTTCCCATGATATAAGAACTAGGGGCCACCAAATAAAATTAATGGCCCCACACTACAAGAAGGATGTGGAAAAATTGGAGAGAGTCCAGCTGAGGGCAACAAAAATGTTTAGGGGACTGGAACACATGACTTATGAGGAAAGGCTGAGGAAACTGGGATTGTTTAGTCTACAGAAGAGAAGAATGAGGGGGTATTTGATAGCTGCTTTCAATTACCTGAAAGGTTGTTCCAAAGAGGATGGATCTAGACTGTTTTCAGTGGTAGCGGATGACAGGACAAGGAGTAATGGTCTCAAGTTGCAGTGGGGGAGATTTAGGTTGGATATTAGGAAACACTTTTTCACTAGGAGGGTGGTGAAACACTGGAATGCGTTACCTAGGGAGGTGGTAGAATCTCCTTCCTTAGAAGTTTTTAAGGTCAAGCTTGACAAAGCCCTGGCTGGGATGATTTAATTGGGGATCGGTCCTGCTTTGAGCAGGGGGTTGGACTAGATGACCTCCTGAGGTCCCTTCCAACCCTGATATTCTGTGATTCTATGGTAGCAGGTTTAAAACAAATAAAAGGAAGTCAAGCAGTTAAAACAAAGAGACCAATGATCCAGACTCTGGGACACAGAAATATGCCCATGCAGAAGCTGCGGGAGGTGATGCCTGGTGAATTATGCATGACACAGGAAAGCCTTTATCAGTGCGGACAAAGGCCTATGCCAGGCGGCTAGGCTCTCTGCCGTACCTGTACTTTCCTTTCGCTTGCACTTTATCTCCACTCCCAGCTTGTAATTCAGCACAAATATCAGAGCAGGCTGAAAGATTAATTTTCTCTATTTGCATGGCAAAGAGGTGGGAGGAATCTCACTCACTCCAGACTCCCAGCTGCTTAATCCTCAGACAAGCACAGTGGAAGAAAAAGGCAAAAGGCAAAATTCTATCAGCGTTGGCAAGAGAAAAGAACCAAGGGCAATTTCATGGTTTAGGAAGTGGTGTTTGGACCCTGGCACTAGCCTGGCCTTAATGTGCTTTGCAGATGGCAGCCACCCAACACCTATATGAACACAAGAGACACCTCCATGCGAGGCAGTTCACAGACTCATCCCTCCTGCCTTCCTTGTGATGCCTTCCTCTCAAAGTAGTTCTTTGCCATGCCCATTTATGAGCTGGCCACACCCACTTTTCTAACTGCCTGTGTGGAACTTTGTTCCCCCTCTACTGTCTGGTCCTCATAAGAGGATAAGTGTCTATTACAACTGGCAGCGTAGAGAGTTGCTCTTCTAACTCAAGTGGTAGAGGCTCATGTTGTTAGTGCAGAAGGTCTCTAGGTACAGACTCTGCTGTTAACCCAACTATGGGATTTTCTCTCTCTCTCATCTCACTGTTTTTCTCCTGTCTCTGTCTCCAGGGATCAGCAAAGCCTCCCCACGTGAGTGGAGACACCACATTGACACCACAAATCCTGGGATGTGACACAATGAAGATAAGCCATCTGTACCCACATGCAGTGAAAGGAGCAGAGCAGATCTCCTTGTGGCTCCAATGGAGAGGAAGATATTTAAAATCAGAGCCATTTACAAGGAAAACAAAGTATGTAAAACTACAGAGTGTGAACTCCAGAGACCAGGGGAAGAGAACAAGGAAAAACACACAGCAAGGGGCATCCAGGGGCTCTCAGATGATGCTTGCATTTGAAATATGGCAGGGGAGTGGAACACACATTCAGGAGCATTTGGCCATAATGCTTTAACATACTTGCTGAGGTGTCAGTTAAACCCCTTTGCTGCTTCATCTCATCTAAGTATTTCTGCCTGTTGTCATAATGGACTTGCAAATTCCATTAACCCCCTTCTCTGCAGTCTGTGGGATTCATGGGCTGATGTGCAACCAAAAGAGGCAGTCTGATCTGGGGATGCCAGAGTGATGAATGTAGTATAAATGCCTAGATAAAGAGAAATACAGAAATAGAGTAGATTAGATCTGATAGAAAAAACAGATAACTGGATGGATGGACAGATACTGGTAGACAGCTTAGACTAGTAGACTCAATAGTGGGTTAAGTACCAAAAATCATGAAATTAACACTTCTAGTTCATCTCATGCCTTGTACCAATTAAGACTAATTAAATGTCATGCTGACTCAGCTCAAGCCACATGATTATGATCAGTGACTTCCACAGTCTATAAACATATCATGGTGCTCTATGTGAAGCACTGTACAACAGTTAATCCCGTTCCTGCAAGTGTCACAGCAAAGAGACAACAAGTGTTCCCAGAAGGGAAATCACAGCCCCAGGTGGTCCATAAATGAATATTACTGGAACCTGTTGCATTTTCACCAGGCACATGGAGAGATGTTTGCCTCTTTTCTTGATATGATTGCTTGAAATACCTTTGCAAATGCTTCAAAATTAGGCCAAAATATCAGAGAGAGAGAAAAAACAAAAATGGAGTTTTGGGAAGTCAAGCCCAGACTTCACACAGTAGCTCTTCATAGTATAACTGTCTCTCTCCCTTCTCAAATGATTTTGATAATTTAAATCATAATCAATATAGACATTGAATTGTCATCATTAGATTCCATAGTTAAGTATCCTTTGATATGAATAGGGGCACTTCACATCTCTCTCAGAGCTAGTATTTTAGGCTGTCTGAAGATTCAGGCCAACCTCCTGGCATTGGTGTACACTCAGGTCGCATTTAGAAGGTTATTTTTGTGGAGCAGAAGGATTTAAAATAAAAAGTGAAAACAGATTCTAAGACAGAAAATAACAGCTTCCAGGAAAAAGGTTTACCAAACTGCTGTAGACTAGCTCAGTTGGGCCTGTGAAGAGACACCCCAATCATGAAGGCTGGGTTTGGGTCTGTGTTTCGATCCTCCACCCATCTAATAATCAGGGTATTTAGATGAAAGAGAGATCTATGCAAGGGATTAATAATTCCCAGCATTAACAACTGATTGCATTTACTTTGGCTAATTATCCATTGGTTTTGCAACAAAACAAGCTTACTGGTGTGGAGGGACTTTCATGTGCAGGGTGCTGTGGGGTCACTGCCTTACACATGTGGTGGGATCTCTTGCACATAAGTTTTTCTTCCTTTCCCAAGCCATGAAGCATGGAATATCCTTGATCACTCCCAGCCACATGACTATCACAGGCACCTGCTTAATTATTTCTGCTTTGTAAACAAAAGCACTGCCATGAGCTTAATAACTGCTGCTTGGGACTAATTGGGGTGATTATTATATGGCCCAGAGGAAGCATCACAGCTTGTTATCTCTGGGGAGTAGCATTAAGAGCCAGTAGATAATCAGAGGGTTATTTGTAGCACTTTAGATAACATTTTAATGTCTGTAGAAGTGATTGTGATCAAGCCGCATTCCCAAAACCAACCTTGAATTGGAGAGGCCATGAGTCCTGTAAGCTGGGCAGCAGCCCACACTACCGCTGGGGGTGACAAAATTCCAGTGTGACAATAATTGGATATCATGAGTTAGTGTTGGGCCAAATTCCTCTATGGCATAAGCCGCTGTAACTCCCTGATTTCAGGATAAACTGCACTCACATTACAGACGGCTGTGGTCCTGGATCTTCAAAGCACTTTACACGCATTGATTAATTAAGTCTCATAAGCCCTCAGGGAAGTTGGTTTGTTTCCTTAACCCATTTTACAGAGAGGAAAACTTAGGTATGGCAAAAAGAAAAGGAGTACTTGTGACACCTTAGCACCTTAGTACTTGTGGCACTTCGAGAGCTGTAGCTCATGAAAGCTTATGCTCAAATAAATTGGTTAGTCTCTAAGGTGCCACAAGTCCTCCTTTTCTTTTTGCGAATACAGACTAACACGGCTGCTACTCTGAAACCTTAGGTATGGCAGGTGCTCAACCAGAGTCATACAGAAAATCAGTGACTGAGCTAAGTTAAGAACTGAAGCACTTCTGACTCCCTCTCCCATGTTCTAACCATTTCTCTTTTTCTGAAGTCCCTGGACATGGCCTGGAATGGGAACATCATTGCAGTGAGTGAATGATGCACTTCAGCCATCTAAGGTTCAGTGTTGTCTGTCTGTCCATCCATCCTCCAAGATGCTGCCTCATCAGGCAGTGCCAGTTTAGAATAAAGAGCAAGCAGGTTTTTACCAGAGGCTGGGAGCTTAAACAACAGAGTTATTAGAAAGGCTAGATTCCAGGTAGAGGTGAGGAAAATCCTTTCCTAATGAGACCCAAGGCTGCTTAGCTAAGCCGACAGCATCTGCTGTCAACAGGCCTAGCGCACCCAAGCACTACAGTGGGGAAACCAGCTCCCAGGCTCTACTAATCCCCTTGCAACATCATGAATCCAAATCCAGCATTTAAAAAAAAATATTTTATTTTGTTCTGATGCTTTTTAATCTTGCAGCTGTTTCCTGGGAAGAGTCAAACTTTTGTGCTTATTTCATTATCAGCAAGTATCAGCCCATGACCCCTACAATAACTCTTGATGGATCCCCACTTATGGCTCCTGGGAGCATCTATCCTTTAAGAGAGCAGGGTGCCCCAGTTTGCTGCCTTTTTTTATTAATTTATAAACAAAAATCAGCAAATGGGTAAGGGACCAATCCTGCACCCACTGAAGTTTTGCTACTGAATCACTAGCAGCACAACTGGGCCCTTTGGCTTTAATGTTTTCTCATTGCATAATTGCTGTGCAACCCCTGGAACTCTCACAGGTCACTGCTTCTTCTACCTTCTCTAGCCAGGGCCCTCCCCACTACAGTCCTCCCCTACCATCACCTGAATTGGATGTGGGGACAGGGAGGAGCCAACCAAGAAGAATTACTGCATCAAGGGTAAGAAACACAAACTTGACCCAATATGCTGCATCAAGGCAATGATACAGGGAGGATCTATGACCTAGCAGTTAGATCAGGGGACAGCAAACTGCAGCTACTAGATTCTAATCATGGCTCTTGCTGGGAAGGTGGTCCACTGGTTAGTGCAGGGAACTAGCACTCGCTCTCCCAGGTTCTACTCAGGACTCCTAGGTTCCATCCCTAGCTTTGAGAGACAGTGTGATTTAGATTTGCACCACCTCTGCTTCTAACTTGCTATGAGAGTTGGGAAAAGAACGTGCACTTTCTGTGATTCAGTTTCTGCACCTGCAAAATGAGGATAGTCTTGACCTTCTTCACAGCAGGGGTAATGATGTTTGCTTTCAGTCTATCAGTCAGCCTGGAATGCTGGATTGCCAGGATATAAGGGAAGCTTTGACGTCCCAGTAAAGGCTTCCAAATCCCAAGCCATTCCCTTTGCAATCCCAGCCCCATCCCTTACTTGCAGTAGAGAAAAGATCAGTTGAATGTAAAAGGGATTCTTTATTAAGGTTGGTGGATACTGACAGACCCTGTGGTTCTCTCTGTGCTGTCTAGAGTCTCCATACAAGGCCTTCTTATGCCCAGGCATGGACCCAGCAGTCTCGGAGTGGATTGATGATGACACAACAGCCCCAGGCAGCAGCAGAGCCCCAGGAAACAGGATCCTGCCACAAACACAGGAAGATTTCTTGAGCAGAGACAGCCTCTGTTATTGATCATTCGATCAATGGTAATTCAAGGCCCAGTAACAGCTGCTAGAGACTTTTTTATTCCTAAATATCCAGCCCAGGTTCTGTGCAGGAAGATTTGTTCAGAGATTTTAATGGGAGAAAAAAAAAGGAAAAAAAAGGGTCCTCTCCTGCCGCAGGTGGATTGTCTAACAAATTGGATGAGTCATGAGATAAAAGGGATGGAGGAAGGAGATCTGGTGGAATTGGCCCTTTATCTCCAGAGCATTGGCAGACAAACCCTTGGACAGTGTTTATTTAGGGTGAGTGGGCAGCGGAGTTGGCAGTCAAGGCGTAGTGAGGAATTAAAGCTGCTGCCATCCTTATCTACCAGACAGGCTGGCAAAGTGTATGGGGGCGGGGGATCATCAGAGCTGCGTGCCAGCCCAGGGCAACTGAGTCTGAAGCAGTTTACAAGCCTAGTGAGTCCAAGCTCTATTAGCTCAGCTGAGGGGAAGAGCCCTGGAGGATAAACAGACACCAGTTGGGAGCAGAAAAAGGGGACATGGTCTTTAAACACTGTATGCTCAGGCAGCCCACTGGACATTGCAGGGGGGCCTCTGAAATGAGCACATCTGATAGTACTGGACCTTAGGTTAAGGTTTTTCTGCTGTGGCTAATTGGTTAAGACATAGCTCAGTCTTGGAATGTAGGTGGGACAAAGCTATGCTACCTGTACTACAGTCCTGCAACAGGAAAGCTCGTTCAGAAGTCCAAGACTTTGGGGAACATGGTTAAAAATAGTTTGGTCCAAGGTACACAGCAAGGCTACGTGAGGTTTTGAGCAGGGAGGAAATAGCAAACTCATCTATTTAGCGGTCCTGCCAAAGATTAGCAGAGAGAGAGAGAGGTTACCTGTGTGTGTGAGAGAGCACTAACCCATCTATTGGCACTCCTGTGAAACACCTTTCTGTACGCAGGAAATGGTCTGCATCATGCTGCAATCGTGGCCTTTCAGAGTGAGTGAGAAGGCTGTGAGTCAGCCTACCCGGTCACACCACACTGGACAGAGTACATCACCCCCTGAGGGAAGGACAGAAGGTTATAGTGTAGGCCTAGTCTAAATAGGTTCATTCACCACCCTCATTACTCTGTTTTATGAGTGGAAGTCACAATCAGCCTTTGGACACACCCAGCTGATCCATCCTGAGCTGCATGTGGCTCTCTGATGGCAGACCTAGTCCTGGGACCTGTCAGTCCATTGCATGAATATGTCACCTGGGTCTCTCCAGACCCTGAGCTTCATCCCTTTTCCTAGGCTCTCTTTCGGGCTCTGGGAGATGTCTGCAAAGCACTGAGTGGATCCTCTTAGGGTTTACATAGACAAAAAAAACAGGGAAAGTCACTGCTCTAATCCCCTGGCAAGTCAGTCCCAAATCCCAGCTGTGCCACAGCCTATCCAGCATCAGGTGGGTTAGCTCAGCTTTGAATGGGTAATGACAGCTTGGTTTGTTCCAGCCCTTCCCAGGGTCCCCCAATTCCTGCATTGTGTGCTTCTAAGTAACTTTTTAATTGTCTTTGCTTTTGCTGAGATAGCACCTCAAAACTCAGCCACAGTCTGCTCCTTGCATGCCGTATTTATGCACAGCCTTAATTGTACCAGGGCTTTGGAACCGAATCCTTTTCAGACTGAGGGCTCGTGAAAGATGTAATACACCATCTGGCTTTCTGTAGCTGAGGAAGGCAAAGAATGGACTGCCTGGGAGGAGGGTGCACATGTGTGCGTGCCACTGCCCTCTGCTCAGTGGAATCAAGATACACCTCTACCCCAATATAACACGGTTCTCGGGAGCCAAAAAATCCTACCGCGTTATAGGTGAAACCGCGTTCTATCGAACTTGCTTTGGCCTCGAGCATTTCTGTTATTAATAGTCACTTCCTGCCCCCTGACTGACCCCTCAGAACCCCCGACCCATCCAACCCCCCCGCTCCTTGTCCCCTGACTACCCCCTCCAGAGACCCCCCGCCCCTAACCACCCCTCCCAAGACCCCATCCCCTATCTAAGCCCCCTGCTCCTTGTCCCCTGACCGCCCCCTCCAGAGACCCCCCCCCATCCCTAATCAACCCCAGGACCCCATCCCCTACCCAACCCCCCTGCTCCCTGTCCCCCAACTGCCCTGACCCCTATCCACACCCCCGCCCCCTGACAGGCCCCCTGGAACTCCCACGCCCTATCCAACCCCCCTGAGACCCTCTGCCCCTATCCAGCCCCTCGGCTCTGGCCCAGGAACCTTAACACACCACTCAGAGCAGTGTGTTGGAGCCAGACATGCTGATCCGCCGGAGCGTGCAGCCCTGCCCCCCCAGAGCACTGCTTTACCGCGTTATATCCGAATTCGTGTTATATCGGGTCGTGTTATATTGGGATAGAGGTGTAGTTTATCTATGTATCATAGGCTCTATGCTGCTAACAATTAACAACCAAACCTCCTCTCATCTGCTCTGGGACCCCAGCCGGCCCCCTCCCTAGGGACTGCTACTGTATATTGCCCTTCTATCGGTCCACTCTCCCCCTCAAGGAGTCACAGCTGTAGTGTAGGGGAAATCCACTGCTTTCTCAAACTTCCATCCCCTACAGAGAACATGAAGCTCTTTTATATCCCATTTCCCCTTTCCAGTAGGTCTTGCTCTCCCTACCCCAAGGGGGCCCTTAAATGACGAGCACTCTGTTACAGCAAGGAATTGGGCAGCTGGAGTCTGGGTTTTATTTCCAGCCCTTGCACTGACACCCAGTTACCTTGGTGAAGTCACTTCTTTTCTCTACATCACTTTTGTCCCCTACTAGGGCAGTTGGGCTGCAAAGCACTGCATAACAGCAGTTTCTAGGACCTGGCTTTTCAGTGATACTGAGCTCCCCTTGACATCAGCTGGACTTCGAGTTGCTGAAACCAGTAGTGAGTGAACTGTCTATATGCAGGTGTGTGTTTACCCCATCCCCTAATTAGCATATCCCTCACCTGTGGGAGACGCCCAGGAACAGAACCAGCAAGAAGCAGGGACGTAAACAGTACCCTTTTTTTGACTGGGAGAGTTTGAAAAATTTTCAGAGGGAGGAATCAGGAAGAGACAGAGAAATGGTGAAATTTTCTTTCAAAACAGAGATTTTAATGCAGTTTGCTTCTATAGAGAGAAGTTCCTGGAGCTAGAGGTGAGGCCAGTAACTCAGTCTCTGGAATGGGGCATTACACAGTGACACGCTCACCTTTTCATATAGGGATGTAAATATCGTTTTTAAAAGTATCCATTTAAACTATTGACATTATATCGGTTAACTCTTTAATCGTTAACCAGGGCAGAGGTGGGGAGATGCGGGTGAGAGGTGTGTGCGCAGGGGGCACATGCAGGAGAACACGCCCGGCCTGTTCTGGTCCAGCCTCACCCTTACACCCTTCCCACCCCCTTTGGTCTGCAGTGCCCGGCATGCGGGTGGCCGCTGCCAAGTGGGTGGAAGGGGGCAGGGACTTGGGGGCCCAGCAGCAGCTGGAGCAGACTCTACTAAGGCGGGTGCATCCCAGCTGCAGCTTCCCCCACCGCCTAGCTGGGCATGTGCTGCCCGGCACGCATGCCCACAGTGACTGCTGCTGCCTCCCCCAGGTTCCTGCTCCCCAGAGCAGCAGAGGAGGAGGAGCTGCTGGAGGCAGGGGTAGCCAAGCAGCACCTGGGCAGCAGCAGCTCCTCGGGGAAGCTGTGCAATCTGCCAGGGGGTTTCCCGCTTGGATCTAAACATGTTTCCTGTGCAGCAGTGCCCGGGCAGATCCAAGTATTCCAGCAGACCCCCCGTTGCAGCCAGCTGCAAGAGAAGCCGAGCTGGGGGCGGGGGTTCAGGCTGCCCCCAGCAGTGCCCTCTCACCCTGGCATGGGCTAATCCAGTGGTGCCCCAAGCTGTGAGAGCGCTGCAAGGTCCAGCACCTGCTGGGTATTGCTGTGGTGTTTTTAATGTGCACACTGGGTATTACAATGTCGCAAAATTATGTTACCAATCTGTTTTAAAATGTTGGCTGCAATACATTAACGGTAAGACTAATACTTATCAGTTAACCTTTAACCGTTTAATATTTTACATCCCTACTTTCATATACAGTTCCTCAAATTTCATATACAGTGACTCAAAGGTCCCAAGCTCTCATATACAGGGGCTCAAAGGTCCAAAGGTCTGCAGGGATCTCAGCACCAGTCTCACTGGTGCTCCCATGCAGCTTTCTTTTCTTTATTAGAGAGATGGAGGCCAACAGGACATGACTGTTCTCAGGCACCTGAAAGGCTCGCAGCATGCTACCATTATTAACCCTTTAGCTCCTACATTAAGTCCAGTCACATCTCTAAAAGTGCGCATCCATGTGCCATGCCAGCATCCTATTGTGAATGCCATTTCCCCTCCACCAGAGCTCTGCAGTGAATACCACAGTCTGTAGCAGAGACTGAGTACCTGCCTCTCTCTCTACTTCTCCCCATAGCTTATGCCAAAACCTACAAAACTGGATCAAGTTAAATTCATTCCAGTGTAACACCATTATTGGGAAGTGACTTTAATCCTTCTATCTGGGGTTGGAGTCACAGTGATACAGCTTTCAGCCTCTCTCTGAACTCCTCCATATTGGCCCTGCAGGAGAGGCAGACTTACCAAGATGCCATGTGGGGTGCTATGGACTTGGGCTACCAGTAAGCTATGGTACTTAGCAGGCTTGGAGGGGTCCCAGGCCCACTTACAGTTATAATCAGTATTTTTAAATGGTTTACATTTTGTTCTAATCTGTACAGGCATCAGAGAGAATCTAGGAGAAATGGTGGGTGGGTGTGCTAGCCCCACCATTGAGGGTCTTGGAGTGAGGGGGCACAATGGCACTTTCTCACACCATTTATTGCTTATCACTGATGGCTGCAGAGAGGCCCTCATAGCCAGCAGCTGGGATTGTGGTGGTACCATGAAAAGAATGCCAATTTAGCATTAAATTTGCCTCCAGAAAAAAATGTTAAATTCATCTGTACAGAACTGCCTCAGAGATGAATCTCAGATACAAGGCCACAGCCTGGGGCAATGTGAGCTTTTTACCAGGAGATGGGGAAGTGGGAAGACAGATGTATTTATATTTGTTATCAATATTCATAAAAACAGCATAGCAAGTTACGATGTAGTATGTTTTCCACCTATCACAGGGTCCACTCACTGCAGGTGGGCACCTCCTCCTGGTCACTCTAGTGATTAGCTCCTTCGAGGTCTAGGGCCCCCTTCTGCTGCTCACCCTACTCTCAGTCCTTCTCAGCCTCTGCAACTCCAGAGGCTCCTTCTGTGTGACTTGGCCCTCCAGCCAGGTCACTCTTCTGGGGTATCAAAGTCTTTCCTCACTAGCAATCTTCTCATTCACTATCCACTTCCTCAGTGGCTGACAGAGGAACCAAGGCCCACCCAAATACTAGGGGTTCCAGTTCAGGCACCCTGTAATCAACAGCTAAGGTCTGTTCCCTCCTTGACCTTACTGCCTTTCCATGATCCCTTTCCTTGTGCCTGTCACTGCCTCTCCAGATGTTCCAGCCTCACAACTTCCTCCTCCCAGGGGGTAACTACAGACAGGTAGCTCTGTAGCCTCCAAACACCCCTCCCTTCTCTATCTCCATAGCTACTACCCTCTCCACTATCAGCTTCCTGTCTTTATAAACCCAGCCCAGCTGGTTCCTCCTCAGCTGGCCTCCCTCATTCAGACAGTGGATTAGTTAAGCCACTTGATTCCCCTCTGCTGTGGCCTGTCTGGTCAATTGGCCCATTCTTAGCCTATAATAACCATTTCAGGGCAAGTGCGGGGTAACACCAATTCACACCATGATATGGAGAATGGATCAGGGAGCGTGGATGGACTGGGGACTGCCATGGGCAGTTCTAGAGAACTGAGGGCATCTGAGGACATTGGTGGTGAAAGACAAAGCCTTTAAACCTTTAGGTCATCAGCTTTAATTCAGACTGGGTCAGTAATGAGCAGTCATTAGTGGCTTGTGTGGAAAGAGTTTGGCAGGTCTCAGCTCAGCACAATTTCTCAGTTCCACATTACACTGTACTCTCCCCCAAGTGGCCCCCTTTTTGGCCTTCTTATGTGACACACTCTACCTCACAATGACACCTTGTAACCCCCATATTCATTATTCATAGATGGTTGTGATATTTCATACAAAACATGCCACGTTAGGTATCATATGAAAGGTCATGATCTGCTGAAACCCGTTGTCCTATCCAAATGTGTATATCATTAGTGTGTACAAAGTTATGAGATTGTGCTGCATGGTTGTTACTGAAATATGCTGTAAGTTTGCTAGTGGCATGCAAAGGATCCCTGCCTAGATGGGTATTGACCACCCATTAATTAACTGTGTGACTCAGCTATTCAAGCACCACACAATGGGAACTGATCGTTCACTGTGACTCAGAAAAGCCCACCAGGACATACCTGTGCTAGTATCTGGGAGGCACATGGGCCAAGGGTATAAAATGAAGGACAGTTGCAGCAGGCAGGGGCCTTTCTCCTCTACCACCTACTATGGAAACAACGGGGATGCCAAGAAGATCATCTGAGGAGACTGGTCCAGACTTCAGGAGGGAAGTCTGTGCATGAAGGTCTGTAACATCCAGTGGGGTGAGAATAGTGCTTGATTCAAATCCTGTTTAGTTTATAGAATATAGATTGGGTGCTTATTTTTATTTTCTCTGGTGACCATCTCTGTCCTTTTATGCCTACCACTTATAACCACTTAAAATCTATCTTTCTGTATTTAATAAACCTGTTTTATATTTTCCCTAAGATAGTGTATTTTGAAGTGCTTGGGAAACCTTGGCTCAGGCACAAAAGCTGGTGCATGTCTTCTCCACATTGAGGGAGGGGCAGAGTGGATTATAAATTTACACTGGTCAGGCTTCTGATCAGGGCAGGGCAGTATGGCTCTGGGGCCCTAGGCTGGGGTGCTATGGGGAATTGGCTGGAGCCTCTCTCTTGTTGGTTCATGAGAATCATAGAATCATAAAACTGGAAGGGTCATCAACAGATCATCTAGTCCAGTCCCCTGCACTTATGGCAGGACTAATTATCTAGACCATTCCTGGCAGGTGTTTGTCTAACCTGCTTTTAAAAATCTCCAATGATGGAGATTCCACAACCTCCCTAGGCAATTTATTCCAGTGCTTAACTACCCTGACAGTTAGGAAGTTTTTCCTAATGTCCAACCTAAACCTCTCTTGCGGTAATTTAAGCCCATTGCTTCTTGTCCTATCCTCAGAGGTTAGGAAAAACAATTTTTCTTCCTCCTCCTTGTAACAACCTTTTATGTACTTGAAAACTGTTATCATGTCCCCGCTCAGTCTTCTCTTTTCCAGACTAATTTTTTCAATCTTCCCTCATAGGGCATGTCTTCTGGACCTTTAAGCATTTTTGCTGCTCTTCTCTGGACTCTCTCCAGTTTGTCCAAATCCTTCCTGAAAAGTGGTACCCAGAACTGGACACAATACTCCAGTTGAGGCCTAATCAGCATGGAGTAGAGCGGAAGAATTACTTCTCATGTCTTGCTTACAACACTCCTGCTAATACATCCCAGAATGATGTTAGCTTATTTTGCAACAGCGTTACACTGTTGACTCATATTTAGCTTGAGGTCCACTATGACCCCCAGATCCCTATCTGCGGTACTTCTCCTAAGCAGTCATTTCCCATTTTGTATGTGTGCAACTGATTGTTCTTTCCTAAATGGAGTACTTTGCATTTGTCCTTAATGAGTTTCATCCTATTTACTTCAGACCATTTCTGCAGTTTGTCCAGATCATTTTGAATTTTAATCCTATCCTCCAAAGCACTTGCAACCCCTCCCAGCTTGGTGTCACCTGCAAACTTTATAAGTGTACTCTGTATGCCATCATCTAAATCATTGATGAAGATATTGAACAGAACCAGACCCAGAACTGATCCCTGCAGGACCCCACTCATTATGCCCTTCCAGCTTGACTATGAACCACTAATAACTTCTCTCTGGGAACTGTTTTCCAACCAGTTTTGCACCACCTTATAGTAGCTCCATCCAGGTTGCATTTCCCTAGTTTGCTTATGAGAAGGTCATGCGAGACTGTATCAAAATCTTTACTAAAGTCAAGATATACCATGTCTACCGCTTCCCCCCACCCAGTAGGCTGGTTACCCTGTCAAAGAAAGCTATCAGGTTGGTTTGACACTATTTGTTTTTGACAAATCCATGTTGACTGTTACTTATCACCTTATAATCTTCTAGATGTTTGCAAACTGATTGCTTAATTATTTGCTCCATTATCTTTCTGGGTACAGAAGTTAAGCTGACTGGTCTATAATTTCCTGGGTTGTCCTTATTTCCCTTTTTATAGTTGGGCACTATATTTGCCCTTTTCCACTCTTCTGGAATCTCTCCCATCTTCCATGACTTCTCAAAGATAATCACTAATGGCTCAGATACCTCCTCAGTCAGCTCCTTGAGTATTCTACGATGCATTTCATCAGGCCCTGGTGATTTGAAGACATCTAATTTGTCCAAGTAATTTTTAACTTGTTCTTTCCCTATTTTAGCTGCTTCTGAGCTTACCTCATTTTTACTGGCATTCACTACATTAGATGTCCAATCGCCATCAACCTTCTTGGTGAAAACCGAAACAAAGAAGTCATTAAGCACCTCTGCCATTTCCACACTTTCTAATATTTTCCTCCCCTCATTGAATAACAGGTCTACCCTGTCCTTGGTCTTCCTCTTGCTTCAATATATTTGTAGAATGTTTTCTTGTTACCCTTTATGTCTCTGGCTAGTTTGATCTCGTTTTGTGCCTTGGCTTTTCTAATTTTGTCCTTACATATTTGTGTTATTTGTTTATATTCATCCTTTGTAATTTGACTGAGTTTCCACTTTTTGTAGGACTCTTTTTTTTTTTTTTTAAATATCGTTGAAGACCTCCTGGTTAAGCCAGAGTGGTCTGTTGCCATACATCCTATCTTTCCTATGCAGTGGGATAGTTTCCTCTTGTGCCCTTAATCATAGAATATCAGGGTTGGAAGGGACCTCAGGAGATCATCTAGTCCAACCCCCTGCTCAAAGCAGGACCAATCCCCAACTAAATCATCCCAGCCAGGGCTTTGTCAAGCCTGACCTTAAAAATATCTAAGGAAGGAGATTCCACCACCTCCCTAGGTAACGCATTCCAGTGTTTGACCACCCTCCTAGTGAAAAAGTTTTTCCTAATATCCAATCTAAACCTCCCCCACTGCAACTTGAGACCATTACTCCTTGTTTTGTCATCAGCTACCACTGAGAACAGTCTAGATCCATCCTCTTTGGAACCCCCTTTCAGGTAGTTGAAAGCAGCTATCAAATCCCCCCTCACTCTTCTCTTCCGCAGACTAAACAATCCCAGTTTCCTCAGCCTCTCCTCATAAGTCATGTGTTCCAGTCCCCTAATCATTTTTGTTGCCCTCCGCTGGACTCTTTTCAATTTTTCCACATCCTTCTTGTAGTGTGGGGCCCAAAACTGGACACAGTACTCCAGATGAGGCCTCACCAATGTCAAATAGAGGGGAACGATCACGTCCCTCTATCTGCTGGCAATGTCCTTACATATACATCCCAAAATGCCATTGGCCTTCTTGGCAACAAGGGCACACTATTGATTCATATCCAGCTTCTTGTCCACTGTAACCCCTAGGTCCTTTTCTGCAGAATTGCTGCCGAGCTATTCGGTCCCTAGTCTGTAGCAGTGCATAGGATTCTTCCGTCCTAAATGCAGGACTCTGCACTTGCCCTTGTTGAACCTCATCAGATTTCTTTTGGCCCAATTCTCTAATTTGTCTAATTAAGAACAATTTAATAATGTCTCTTTGAAAAACTGCCCACTCTTCTATTGTTTTTCCCCTTAGACTTGCGTCCCATGGGATCTTACCTACCAGCTCGCTGAGCCTGCTAAAGCCTGCCTTCTTGAAATCCATTGTCTTTATTTTGCTGTTCTCCCTCCTACCATTCCTTAGAATCATGAACTCTATTATTTCATGATCACTTTCACCCAAGCTGTCTTCCACTTTCAAATTCTCAACCAGTTTCTTACTATTTGTCAAAATTACATCTAGAACAGCGTCTCCCCGGTAGGTATTTCCACCTTCTGAAATAAAAAATTGTCTCCAATACATTCCAAGAATTTATTGGGTAATCTGTGCCCTGCATTTGTGTAACTCAGCTGGGTATGTACCTGTCTGTGGATGTCTGTGTAAGTGCAGTACCTGGAGAGGTTTGCAGTTTGTCACAACATCACAGTGTGAGAGGGAGCCCAGTTTCCAGGTTGCATCCTGGGGATCCCGTCACACTTACCATGGACCCTGAGATATGCTGAGCCCTGCCACTACCTGTGCTATATCTGCCCTGTGCAGAAAGAGCCCCTCAGTCCAGTGCTAAATTACTTTTGAAGAATTAATCCTGGGCCTCCCTGAAAGGTAGCACTCCCAGACAGAAAGGGGGAAGTATGTTCCCTGTGGCCTATTCATCTCTCTCTGATGGGGCTGACATTTGGTGATGTGCATTGTAAGATGCAGACCTCTAGCCATTAAAAAGTGGGCGGAGCTCAGCTCCCTTTAGATCATCTTGCTCATATAGAAGAGCTCACCCTAGGTGCACCTATGTGATACCCCTCCTCAGCACCCTCCCCCACAAAAAGGAGAGATGGCACAAGGATTGGGCCAACTGCAGGTGTCCTGATGAGACTTGCAGGTGCACAACCTCCCAACTCTCACTCTCCTCCCTGCCTCTGGTCTCCACTCAACCTGAACATCTTCATGCCAACTGGTCTTGTAGCAGCAGCATTCTGCTCTGAAATACTCTCCCCAGGCCATGTCTATCCTAGATAATAGGCCTCTTCGGTATGAGTGATTAAACAAGCAAGGCACTATCAGCAGAAGGAACAAGACAAAGTGGGATTTATGAGCTAAGGAAACATGTAAAGTGGATCATGGGGAACTACTGAAGAATGTCCACTGCATAGCAGCCAGTGTTTCTGCTTTGCCGCAGGCTCATTATAATGGGAGCCTTCCCTTTGCTAAATAATGGGATTGTTTGGGTTCACCTGCCTACTGAAACATCAGCCTGGCCCTGGTTCTGAATGAGGGGACAGTTTGGTCCTCCTTGTTCTATGGCATAGAGAGATGGAGGCCTTCACAGATGTGGGTGTGCTAAGCAGCAAAGCATGTATGCCAGAGGGGAAACTGAGGCACAGAAAGAGGGGGTGACTTGCCCAGGTCACACAGGAAAGAATTCTATCCAGTGCTAACTACTAGATAACCAGAAGAGAACCCTGGAGTCGTGGTTTCCTGTTCCAGAGCCCTCTGCATTCCCAGGTCTCTCTGTGCTTACAAATGAGCCTTGAGACGTTGCTGAGCCACAGAGCAGGGGAGGGGATTACTTTAGCATCTAAATCACAGGAGCATGAGAAGCCAGCAGTCCTGCTCACCAGTCTCCCCTGCCCTTCCTCCCCCACCACTGTTCCCTCTAAGCTGTGCGTGTGTGCAAGTGTACACAGATCCTAGACCCCGCACACATGGTGAAACGCCGCACGCAAAAAAGCGAAATACTACAACAGAGCCAGGCTGAAATATCATTTACGGGCGACTCTTGACATTGTTCACCCACCATCTATCAACACAGCCAGATTCTACTAGCTGGCAAGGGGGGGGGGGAAGGGAAAGGAGGTTAAATTTCCTTTTTTTAAGTATTTAAAAATGACATTTATAAAATAACATGGTATAAAACCATTATTATCACAAATTGCAAATTAAAACTTTTTAAATGTATAAGCATTTTACTCGCTTGGGTGCATTTGCCTCATGGCGCACAAATTTGAACTCTGCTTCAAAAATTTGCACATAAGAAATTTTTTACACACACACACACACACACACTCTGCATTTTTTCTTCCCTAATACATACAGTTTGGCCTGAATGCACCAGTCTGCAGCTCTCCCAACCAAGGCTGCTGCCTCCGGGGGAAATACCTCTCACCTGCTGAGGGCACAGTGTGTGAGTGTTTAAAGGCTCACCGTCCGTGCAGAATCCAGGCCTGCCCCACAGGCTGGCGGGGAGCCATGTGAAAGGCCCAGGAGCAGCAAGGGGGCAGGCGGGAAATCAGCCAGGGCCTTACGTTTGACAGGCTAAAGGAGGAGTTGTTGTCATAGACACCACCAGTGCCTCAGTGCATGGCATTGTGGGGAGGCCTGGGACATAGCCTAGTACCCAGCTCTCTGTGCTCTGGAGCTGGCCTCTCCATGCCCAGCCCAACAAATTATTGGGCTGCCGACAGGCCGGGCGTCTCTTGAGACATGGAGTCCTTCGGTCAGTGCCCCTCAAAAATCCAGCCCTTGGGCGGCTGCTAGGCCTCTGACATGGCCCTGGGTGAGCATTTGTGTCTGTTGGTGTCTCTGCATCTCCCGGTTCTGAGGAGTCTCAGACGTGGCTTCATCTTTCCCTTTCCTGGTGCATCTGAGGGAGAATTGCTGTAGTGAAGCAGATATCCAGGGCAGATCCCAGGCCTGAAGCTGAGCTGAGACTGGTCATAATGAGCCTTGGAGGCCGGGCCACTGACAGGTAAATGACATGTATTGATTCAGAAAATTCATCCCAGGGAGGCCCAGCTAATTATTCCCAATCACGGGGCCAGTTGTGTCAGAGCTCAGTGGCCTTGAAGCCACAGACATTCTGTGACTTTCTATCCAGCCTTCCCAGGCGGCAATATCTTTAGCATAGCGAAGGCAGCAGGATTCAGTGGTTGGAGGCATCCTTGAAACCAGGACTCCTGAGTTCCATTCCCAGCCTGGGGAAGCTGTGTAGCCTAGTGGTTGAAGCAGGGAGCCAGGACCTCTAGGTTCTCCTCCCAGCTCTGCCACAGATTCACTGAGTGACCTTATGAAGTCACTTGCACTCTCTGTGTCTCACTTTCCTTCCAGGGAAGACAGTACTAAAAGTGACCCCTCCCCCCCAGCAATATTGTGAGGTGAAATTAATATTTTAAAGCCCTTTGAGGCTAGAAAGGCACTATAGAAGGTCAGAGGACTGTAAAGACAGGCGTATCACTCATAGCAACCCCTGTGGAACAGTGGCGGTGGGTTCAAAATCCTAGTTGCCCTTAGCTAGAGAAGTGGTGGCTGCAAAGTCTTGTGAATGGGACTGTACAGCAGAAGGGGGAAAATATCAGAGTGTGAGGTGGTACATGCTCACAACAGGAGTTCAATGAACCCTCTGGAAACTCCTCTGCCCGCCCTTTCCCACGTACTACTTGTGCCATAGAGATCTGTTATTTTATTGTAAGCAGACAAAACTTTCATTTCTAGGTCACCAGTAAAACCTGGACCAAGTCAGTATTAAACAAAAAGAAAAGGAGTCCTTGTGGCACCTTTTAGTCTCTAAGGTGCCACAAGGACTCCTTTTCTTTTTGCGAATACAGACTAACACGGCTGTTACTCTGAAACCAGTATTAAACAAGTGTCATTCCCATCTCATACCTGTTAAGTGAACCTTTATGTGAAGTGAGTTGGGGGGCATTATGGCCTACTTGCTAGTGGACAGGTGTCCACATCACAACTGGCACTAACTTAGGCCCCTTTGTGGCAGAGACCAAGGACTGAAAGGGACATGTAGACTGAACACTCCTCTTATCCAGGAGGGAGTCCAGGAAATAAGATGCTCTTTTTCTTACAACTAGTCCCAAGGTACCTCAGTGCTGCTTCTTCCCTCTCTTGTTTTCCCCCAATACTCTGTCAGGGAGCAGAATGCTCTGGGATCTCTGCAGCTTGTGGGGGGGTGGGACCATTTGTTTCCTGATCCCTGGGGATGGTTCCTGTTGCAGACACCTGGAGGGATGATTGAGCCATCTTCTCTCCTTTACCATTCTCTGTCTCTCTCTGTTCCCCCATAACTGGCACAGCAAGGTGCTTGGTTATTCATGAGATCTAGCCTCTCTGTTATCCCAAAAGAGGTTCTGCAGATTTAAATAGAAAGATATCAAAATAAAAGATAATTGTTGAGAAAGATGAATATGGGGGGAAAAACGTCAGCATGGAGGAACTCTTGTCTAATATCCCCACCCACACAGAGCACAGTGATATTAGTGCCTTTAACACCAGCAGATAAAAGCTTTCATGGAATTATTACAAGCTCCCCAAACAGCTTGTCCCTTTAATAAGCAGAGGCATCTGGATAGCAGATGTGCCCCATGAAACCGCTCCAATGATTCCCTTGGGGACTCAGTTAATCTGACGGGAATGGCATGGAGCACCATGTTCTTTCCATATGGTAGGAACCAAGCTTAGGGCTCAAGGAACACCAAGGTGCAGTTGCAAGCTCCCAGCTCCGGATGGAGCACTTCAGTGATGCAAGTTCTTCCCTTGTTTGACCCTGTCACAGGGTGGCTTGCTCCATGGACTGGAGAGCCTGGGGCTAAGCCAGCCCTGATTACAGGATGAGTCACATCTGGATTGAATCAGGTGCTCACCCGATTAAAAAGCAGGAAATGCCACTGAAGGGGGGAAGTTTAGGAGATTACAGTTATGTCTAGAGCAGGGGTGGGCAAACTTTTTGGCCCAAGAGCCATATCTGGGTATGGAAATTGTATGGCAGGCCATGAATGCTCATGAAATTGAGGTTGGGGTGCGGGAGGGGGTGAGGGCTTTGGTTAGGGGAGTGGGCTCTGGGATGGGGCCATAAATGAGGAGTTCAGGGTGTGGGAGGGGGCTTGGGGTTGGGGTGCAGGGGGGTGAGGGCTGTGGCTGGAGGTGCGGGCTTTGGGATGCAGGAGGTTGCTCTGGGCTGGGGTGAAGGGATTGTGGGTGCAGGAAGGGAATCAGTGCTGGGATTTGGGGCATGGGAGGGGGGTCAGGGGTGCAGGCTCCGGGCAGCGCTTATCTCAAGCAGCTCCCAGAAGCAGCAGCATGTCCCCCCTCCGGATCCTATGCAGAGGTATGCCGAGGCAGCTCTGTGCGGTGCCCCATCCGCAGGTGCTGCCCCTGCCGCTCCCAGTGATCATGGTTCTCAGCCAATGGGAGCTGCGGGGGTGGTGCTTGGGGCGGGGGCATTGTGTGGAGACCCCTGGCTGCCCCTATGCATAGGAGCCGGAGAAGAGACATGCCGCTGCTTCCAGGAGCCACGTGGAGCCATGGTATGCACAGAGCAGGGTAAGCCCCCGACCCTGCTCACCTGCTGGAGCACTGGAGTGGGAGAAACCCCAGATCATACTCCCTAGTGGGAGCTCGAGGGCCGGATTAAAACATCTGAAGGGCTGGATGTGACCCCCGGGCCGTAGTTTGCCCACCCCTAGTCTAGAGCCACTGCAGGGAGTAAAAAGTTGGCTCCCAAGTCAGTAGGGGAAAAATAGGAGAAAGTCCCCCAGGTCGGGAGATCGAGGAGAGACTCTAAAGGACACCTGGGGTGATGAGTGTGAGTTTGTGCTTTGTGTTATTTTGGATTAATCATGAGAGAGACATTGAACTGCTTGAGGGCTAGTATGTACTGGAGGACTCAACAAATTGGATCCCCAAGAGGGGATTTGTATGAACTACCTTTTGAATTGAATGAGTTCTTGAAAGGGTCCTGAAGAGGGGGGGAATCGGGGCAGTGGTATCTCAGCACTGGCCACGAGGGGGTGCTTGCAGGGGGGAGGGTGACTGCATGATATTACAGACCTTGTGGGAGACATAATCATCTAAACCCTTGGGGACTTTAGTCATGTCCCTAGGTGCATACAAGCTTCCCCACACACATGCACCAGGAGAAGCAGTGATCAACAGAGTCTGCAAATCTGTCGATATCCGCAGCTGTGGATGCGGTTGTATTGTTTACCATCCTTCCAAATCAGATATGTCTCCAAGTGTTTGTATCTGTGCAGGGCTCTAATAGTGAGGGATGCTAGTGGGGATATATATAAAAGGTGGAGTGTGTGTGACACTGACAGACCCCAGTCGTCGGTGGGTGGGATCGAACCTGGGACCTCTGGAACTAAATGCATGAGCCTCTACTGCATGAACTAAAAAGCTCTTACCTAAGACTGTAGAGCAAACTCATTAATCTAGGAGTGGCCAACCTGAGTCTGAGAAGGAGCCAGAATTTACCAATGTACATTGCCAAAGAGCCACAATAATACATCAGCAGCCCTTCATCAGCTCCCAGCGCCTCCCACGCACCGGCAGCCCCACTGATCAGCGCCTCCCCCTCCCTGCCCGCACCTCCCAATCAGCTGTTTTGTGGCGTGCAGGAGGCTCTGGGGGGAGGGGGAGGAGTGAGGGCACGGCAGGCTCAGGAAGGGGTGGAGTGGGGGCAGGGCCTGTGGCAGAGCCAGGGGGTGAGCAGTGAGCGCCCCCCGCCACATTGGAAAGCTGGTGTCTGTAGCTCTAGCCCGGAACCGGTGCCTGTACAAGGAGCTGCATGTTAACTTCTGAAGAGCCGCATGTTGCTCCAGAGCCTCGGGTTGGCCACCCCTGCATTAATCACTCTCGAAGCAGTCTCTTTTCCACTCCCTGGGACAGAACACCACACCCAGGTGGTGTGTGGGTTACATGTGGAGTGTAGGTTGGATACAAGTTAATTATTGTGGATCGGATGTAGATCCAAACTTTTATTTCCATGCAGGGCTCTAGTGATCAGGGTGTGGAAACCTGTGAGATGATGCTAGTTGGGCCTCTCCTAGGGAGCATACCTAAAGGCCTCAAGGAGCTGAGGGACCATCTGTAAATTCCCGAATACCTGTTTCTGAGAACCCAGCACTCTCACTTCCAAAATCACACAGATTTCTTGTGATCCAAATTCTCTGAGAGCACAAAGGATCATGGAATCAGGATTGCACAAGAAACCACGGATTGTCTCGTGGGCGTAGGTGGAAAGAAATTGAGAACCAAGATGTCTCTCTTCTAACACAGTGCTTCTCAACATCTTTCCATGCAGTACAGGAAAACCACTGCCATTCCTTACTGCAACCTCCATGCCACCATCCTTTGCAACTGGGATTGTGGCAGGAAACCATGGTTTTTGCTCCCTCTTATAGTTCTGATGATGCCATCTCTCCCCGTTGTCCCTGTGTTTGTGACTCTGATGTTTGGGGTGGGTGGGGGATGTACGTACCCTTTTAGATTCCTCCCTTGTTGTAAAGATGCCTTGAGGGGTTTCTGAGCTGCGTAGCTGGGATGGCTCTGAGTAGCTGGGTATTTAAGGCTTTCTTTCCTTTGTGAGGTTGGAGTCTCCTCTCTATCAGATTGAAGTGGGTCTCCCAGCTTGTCTCATTCCCCCATTCTGCTTCAGCACTTTGATCACCCGCCATGCTTCCTGCTGCTGTCATGGAACCTTGATCAGCTCAGCACCTGTCTCTAAATGTTGAGTTTCATCTCCTCCAAACACGGCAGCTTGCTCAGGGCTGCCTCACTGGGGCCTTTCATCTGCCGCTGCTTTCCCTCATCAGTGACATAGCTAACAGCTCTGCTTCCGCATGCCTTGATTCTCAAGCCCTAATAAGCTGGGTTTCTTCCACTGTAATTGTAAACTGGGAATCATCATTGAGCAGGTGTGTTTCTAAGGTGGTCCCACAGGGATCTGTTTGTGCATAAACTGCAATAAAATGTTCATGGCTGGCCTGCATCAGCTGACTTGGGCTCAAGCTGCAAGACTATTAAACTGAGGTGTAGATATGTGGGCTTGGGCTGGTGCCTGGGCTCTGGGACCCTCCCCCTCAGAGTCCCAAAGCCTGGGCTCCAGCCTGAGCCTGAACGTCTATGCTGCAATTTTATAGCCCCCCACGCTAAGCCTGGCAAGCCTGATCAGCTGACACAGGCCAGCCATGGGTGTCTGAGTGCACTGTAGATGTACCCTTGTTGTCCCTATACTATTTAACACTTTTATCAATGACATGGAAGAAAACAAAATCATCACAGATGAAGTTTGGAGATAATCCAAAAATTGGGGGAGTGGTAAATAATGAAGAGGACAGGTGACTAATACAAAGTGATCAGGATCACTTGGTAAATCGGGCACAAGCAAATAATATGCATTTTAATGTAGCTAAATTTTATGCATACTTTTAGTAACAAAGAATGGAAGCCTTGCTTATGAAGTGGGGTACTCTATCCTGGGAAGCAGTATCTCTGAGAAAGATTTGGGGATGGGAGGTGGATAATCAGCTGAACATGAGCTCCCAGTGCAATGGTGTGGCCAAAGGGCTAATGTGATCCTTGGATGCATAAACGGGAATTTTGAGTAAGAGTAAAGACAGTATTTAATTTGTAATGAAAGAGGTTCTGGGGCTCAAGCCATTTTTTTAAAGATTTATAACTGATGCAGCAAGCCCAGATGTGCTGGGGCTCAGTTACAAATTAAGCACTAAGTAAAGAGGTTATTCTGCTTCTGTGTCTGCAGTGGTACAAGTGCTGCTGGAATACAGTGTCCAATTCTGTTGTCCACGATTGAAGAAGAAGATTGGTCCTGCTGTGAGCAGGGGGTTGGACTAGATGACCTCCTGAGGTCCCTTCCAACTCGGATATTCTATGATTCTAAGGATGTTGGAAAAATGGGAGAGGGTTCAGAAAAGAGCCATGAAAATGACTGTGATTGATCAAGCCCCTCAAGGCTATTCAGCTTACCACAGAGAAGGCTAAGGGATGACTTGATTACAGTCTGTAAGTACCTACATTGGGAGCAACTGTTTAATAAGGGGCTCTTCAATCTAGCAGAGAAACATATAATATGATCCAGTGGCTGGAAGTAGAAGTTAGACGAATTCAGACTGGAAATGAGGTGTAAATTTTTAAGAGTAACTAACCACTGGAACAATTTACCAAGGTCTCTGGTTGGTTCTCCATCACTGACAGCTTTTTTTAATCAGGACTGGATGTTCTTCTAAAAGATCTGCTCTAGGAACTATTTTGGGGCAGTTCTCTAGCCTGTGTTCGACAGGTGGTCAGTGGATGATCACCATGCTCCCTTCTGGCCTTGGAATCTGTGAATCTACAAATCTCAGCTTCTGAGCTTGCAGCAGGAGGTGCAGGCTTCTGGAGGGCACACTGCATGATGGAGTAGCCTAGAAAGTGGGAAATGCCTCATCTCCTGCTAGTGTCCAAATCACAGAAAGGGTCCTGTGGGGACCCTGGCTGGTGCTCTCTGTCCCCATGGTCTCCCTGGCCAGGAAGCAGCTGAGCACCTTCCTCTTGCTCTGACTCACCAGGGGCTGAAGAGCTTCCGGTTGTGCTTAGAGGAGGGAGTATGGAGTTCACTGGCTACCAGATCAGGTGTCCTGAGCCCTGAGGAAACACTGAGCAGCTACTGTGCATGAGCGCAGTGCAACCACTCAGCCGCACCCCCCCCCCCCCACTCCTGCAGGGTTCCTAGCCCCTCTGGCAATAACCCTGTGTCCCCTTATCCTTGCCCTGGAACCCTCCTACCCAATGCAGATGTTCCCCCTGCCCTGTCTTTGTGGACATAAGCCCTCCTATCCCCTTTGTGGTTCCCTACTGTAGCATCTGATTGCATTTCTGGGTGGATTTCTGACCCAGCCAAAGCACTCACTAGAATGCTGTACTGAACCTCCCATGCTTTAGAGGCACATTTTTTTCTTCCTTCCCTCAGTTTAGCAGCAGCAGCATTGTGTCCGTGTAGGACAAATGGATGCAGACGTCAGGTGTGCGTATGTATATATGGGTACCCTTCACTGCACTACCTGGGCAACACCAAACTGCCCCCCTTCCCATCACAGGGGGTTCATGTTTGTTTCTTCCCTGCCCCACGTGACTGATGTGTTGCAAATCACATTTGCATTTAAGACAATCCTCTTGTTTCCCAGCTTGTATCCTGTTCCCAGTCCGCTTTGGCACCCAGGGCCCATTCAGCATAGAGAACCTGTTTGACTCCCCACTCCTTCCTAGCTTTCTAGATCCTCAGCAGATTAATAAACCCAGGGCCAGCAGTGTCCCCTCCCTTTCCTGTATGTCAGAGGAAAATTAAAAACCAACCATCTGGCCCAGGTACATCTGCCTTCTAGCAGGGCCTGCTCACTTGGGTCAGCTGGGAAATTAGGAAGCCCCCTCTTCCAGAGATGTAATTGTGGCATCATGCTGTTTAATTGGTATTGCTGTAATTCACTACTGGCCATCCTAATTGACAGCACCTGTAAAAGCTGTGCTGACAGCCGGGAACCAGGCAAGTGAGGGGCATTTGGTGCCATGTAGTGGCTCTTACACAAAGTGTTTGCGGCTATAGTCAGCCATCTTGCTTTATACTCCTTCCCCACAGATGCCTTTTGTGATTAACATCCGGGGGCAAGATTGGCATGGGGAACCTGTGCTTTGCCAGCTAGTTACCAGATCCTCCCAGATCCCAGCCACTGCTTCTCCTCCTCCTGCATTAGTGCCAGGGTGAACTAGACCCATCACAAGTCCGCTCACAAGTCCTCTGATGTAACTAAGCAGAGCTGCAGGCATGTGTAAACAGAGGGAGGGTTGGGTCCGTTTCACACTGGTGAAGTTTCTGGGGATGATAGCTCTGGGGCATGAAGATCTCTATGGGTCTAGCCCGTGCAGCAACAAATAGATTCCCCCACACACTGCCCCTACCAGTCTGCCCCTACCAGTCTGCCGCAGCCTTGCCCTAGAGCAGGGGCGGGCAAACTTTTTGGCCTGAGGGCTGCATCAGGTTTTGGAAATTGTATGGAGGACCGGTTAGGGGAGGGGGTCGTGGCCGGCCCCCACCTCCTATCCTCCCTCCCCCGGGACTCCTGCCCCATCCAACCCCCCCGTTCCCTAACGGCCCCTCTGGGACCCCTGCCCCATCCACACACCCTGACTTCCTGTCCCCTGACTGCCCCCCGCCCCCCGCCCCCCGCCCCATCCAACCCCTCCTCTCATTCCTGACTGCCCCCCTGCCCCATCCAACCAACCCCCTCTCCTTCCTGACTGCCCCCCCCAGGATCCCCCAGGAAAAAGAAGCTTTTTTTTTCCCCCCAGGAAAAGAAGCTTACAAGAAGTGGAAGGTTGGACATATGACCAGGGAAGAGTATAAAAATATTGCTCGGGCATGTAGGAATGATATCAGGAGGGCCAAATCGCACCTGGAGCTGCAGCTAGCAAGAGATGTCAAGAGTAACAAGAAGGGTTTCTTCAGGTATGTTGGCAACAAGAAGAAAGCCAAGGAAAGTGTGGGCCCCTTACTGAATGAGGGAGGCAACCTAGTGACAGAGGATGTGGAAAAAGCTAATATACTCAATGCTTTTTTTGCCTCTGTTTTCACTAACAAGGTCAGCTCCCAGACTGCTGCGCTGGGCATCACAAAATGGGGAAGAGATGGCCAGCCCTCTGTGGAGATAGAGGTGGTTAGGGACTATTTAGAAAAGCTGGATGTGCACAAGTCCATGGGGCCGGACGAGTTGCATCCGAGAGTGCTGAAGGAATTGGCGGCTGTGATTGCAGAGCCATTGGCCATTATCTTTGAAAACTCGTGGCGAATCGGGGAAGTCCCGGATGACTGGAAAAAGGCTAATGTAGTGCCAATCTTTAAAAAAGGGAAGAAGGAGGATCCTGGGAACTACAGGCCAGTCAGCCTCACCTCAGTCCCTGGAAAAATCATGGAGCAGGTCCTCAAAGAATCAATCCTGAAGCACTTGCATGAGAGGAAAGTGATCAGGAACAGCCAGCATGGATTCACCAAGGGAAGGTCATGCCTGACTAATCTAATCGCCTTTTATGATGAGATTACTGGTTCTATGGATGAAGGGAAAGCAGTGGATGTATTGTTTCTTGACTTTAGCAAAGCTTTTGACACGGTCTCCCACAGTATTCTTGTCAGCAAGTTAAGGAAGTATGGGCTGGATGAATGCACTATAAGGTGGGTAGAAAGCTGGCTAGATTGTCGGGCTCAACGGGTAGTGATCAATGGCTCCATGTCTAGTTGGCAGCCGGTATCAAGTGGAGTGCCCCAAGGGTCGGTCCTGGGGCCGGTTTTGTTCAATATCTTCATAAATGATCTGGAGGATGGTGTGGATTGCACTCTCAGCAAATTTGCGGATGATACTAAACTGGGAGGAATGGTAGATACGCTGGAGGGGAGGGATAGGATACAGAAGGACCTAGACAAATTGGAGGATTGGGCCAAAAGAAATCTGATGAGGTTCAATAAGGATAAGTGCAGGGCATTGCACTTAGAATGGAAGAATCCAATTCACCGCTACAGACTAGGGACCGAATGGCTAGGCAGCAGTTCTGCGGAAAAGGACCTAGGGGTGACAGTGGACGAGAAGCTGGATATGAGTCAGCAGTGTGCCCTTGTTGCCAAGAAGGCCAATGGCATTTTGGGATGTATAAGTAGGGGCATAGCGAACAGATCGAGGGACGTGATCGTTCCCCTCTATTCGACATTGGTGAGGCCTCATCTGGAGTACTGTGTCCAGTTTTGGGCCCCACGCTACAAGAAGGATGTGGATAAATTGGAGAGAATCCAGCGAAGGGCAACAAAAATGATTAGGGGTCTAGAACACATGACTTATGAGGAGAGGCTGAGGGAGCTGGGATTGTTTAGCCTGCAGAAGAGAAGAATGAGGGGGGATTTGATAGCTGCTTTCAACTACCTGAAAGGGGGTTCCAAAGAGGATGGCTCTAGACTGTTCTCAATGGTAGCAGATGACAGAACGAGGAGTAATGGTCTCAAGTTGCAGTGGGGGAGGTTTAGATTGGATATTAGGAAAAACTTTTTCACTAAGAGGGTGGTGAAACACTGGAATGCGTTACCTAGGGAGGTGGTAGAATCTCCTTCCTTAGAGGTTTTTAAGGTCAGGCTTGACAAAGCCCTGGCTGGGATGATTTAACTGGGAATTGGTCCTGCTTCGAGCAGGGGGTTGGACTAGATGACCTTCAGGGGTCCCTTCCAACCCTGATTTTCTATGATTCTATGATCCCTGCCCTCATTCAACCCCCTGTTCCCGCCCCGACACCTATCCACACCCCCACCCTCTGACCACCACCCCGAACTCCCCTGCCCTCTGTCCAACCCCCTCTGCTCCATGCCCCCTGACCACGCTGCCTGGAGCACCAGTGGCTGGTGGCACTGGAGCCAGGCCACGCCACCGTGCAGCACAGAGCATCGGGTCAGGCCGGGCTCTGCAGCTGCGCTGCCCCAGGAGCCCCAGAGCATTGCGCCTGCAGCGAGGTGAGGCTGCGGGGGTGGGGGGACAGCAGGGGAGCGGCCGGGGGCGAGCCTCCTGGGGCAGGAGCTCAGGGGCCGTGCAGGAGGGTCCCACGGGCCGGATGTGGCCCGCAGGCTGTAGTTTGCCCACCTCTGCCCTAGAGGAACCCTGTCTAAGGGGAAGAGGGGAACACCATCTCCATGGCCCACTCAGTCCTCAGCCTCTCTGCTGAAGCTGCCAATGTTGGGGCCCATTAACGCTGTTTCGTGGAGGTTTGAGGAGGTGGTTACCTGATCTCCAAAACTCATGTCACACAGGGGCTATTCTGAACAGCCATCAGCTGGGGAAGACTAAAGGGTAGCCACTGAGCCAGAGCCCTGAAGTTGAATTGATGGCCTAGAGGTGTGGGTCTGTATCCCAAGATCATGAGCTAGCCAGCCCTCCATCCAACTCTGCAATGAGATGGAAATGATGGGGTATGGAGAATAAATGTGAGGCTCATTGTGAAAGCACGATGAGTTGATTTATAATGGGAGTGGGCCAGGATGTGAAAGGAGGCTATGAGAAAGTGGAGAATGCGGGTCAGTGGATACTGGGGCCACTAAGAATACAGAAGAGGCAGCAGAAAGAGGAACATGAGGAGGGAAAGGAGAGGGGCCATCAGGTCACCTTAAGGATCCCGCCGTACTAAGGATCCTTGCAGGTTGGCTTCCCAATCACTGCCCCAGGAGCCCCATTGAGATGAACAGCACAGGAAGCCCTTGCAATATTTCATGCGGCCCCTGCTCTCTGCAGCAATCAGGTTGCCCTGGGCACAACAGACATTTAATTACTGATGCTGCTTCCCCATCATAAAATTACTGAGGGTGAGTCAATATTTAATGGGGACTGGGGCAATACGTTTGCCATGACAGATGGCCAAGTATTAATTATGGTGCAGTGGTAACGCAGCAACATGGTATTCCCTGCTGGGGCAAGTGGCCCATCAGTTCTCGGGTAGAGGGAAAGCAAATAGCTGATTTATTTAATGAATTGCATTTACTCCAGAGGAGCCTGTGTAATTCACCAGAATGTGTTGCACTGAGCAATGGTAAAGTGAAAGCAACTGCTCAATCAGCATCCATGTCCTTTCTCACCTCCCTGTAACCCCCTCACCTCAGCTCTGATTCACTGCCCCTCTCCTCCATTCAGCAGGTTCATGGCTTTGAAGATGGACTTCTCTGTGCTCCCACCTCAGCCACCCTGCGGTTCAAACCCATGTCATGATGGAAAGTCTCCTTTAGCTCGAGCAATAGGGTCCTGTGCCATGGGAGCAGAGGTCTATCCCTATTGTAATTGCTTTGTGGCACCTTGTGTTTGGGCTTTTTTCACTCCATGCCTGGCAAGAATAAAGTGTAGCTGAAGGCAGCAGGGGGGGCGTGGCTTCACATTGAGCTATTGGAGATTTTCTATTTACAATATATTATTATTTTTTATTATTAATTCCTATAATTGAAGTGCCAAGGAGCCTAGTTATGGTCCCAACAGTTGAAACTGTTCCAATTCTATCCAGTAGAGGGCAGTGCTGCACATATACTCACTGGCTCATTATAGTTTTGTCATTCCTGTTGTTCAGATGGGAAGACTGAGGCACAGGGAGACATAGAATCATAGAATATCAGGGTTGGAAGGGACCCCAGGAGGTCATCTAGTCCAACCCCCTGCTCAAAGCAGGACCAACCCCAAGTAAATCATCCCAGCCAGGGCTTTGTCAAGCCTGACCTTAAAAACCTCTAAGGATGGAGATTCCACCACCTCCCTAGGTGACCCATTCCAGTGCTTCACCACCCTCCTAGTAAAACATTTTTCCTAATATCCAACCTAAACCTCCCCCACTGCAACTTGAGACCATTACTCCTTGTTCTGTCATCTGCCACCACTGAGAACAGTCTAGATCCATCCTCTTTGGAACCCCCTTTCAGGTAGTTGAAAGCAGCTATCAAATCCCCCCTCATTCTTCTCTTCTGAAGACTAAACATCCCCAGTTCCCTCAGCCTCTCCTCATAAGTCATGTGTTCCAGTCCCCTAATCATTTTGGTCACCCTCTGCTGGACTCTTTCCAATTTTTCCACATCCTTCTTGTAGTGTGGGGCCCAAAACTGGACACAGTACTCCAGATGAGGCCTCACCGATGCTGAACAGAGGGGAATGATCACGTCCCTCTATCTCCTGGCAATGCTCCTACTTATTCAGCCCAAAATGCCATTGGCCTTCTTGGCAACAAGGGCACACTGTTGACTCATATCCAGCTTCTTGTCCACTGTAACCCCTAGGTCCTTTTCTGCAGAACTGCTGCCTAGCCACTCGGTCCCTAGTCTGTAGCGGTGCATGGGATTCTTCCATGAAATGCCTGAAGTCATGGCAATTTAGCCAGAAGTCCTGGCTCCCACTCCTGCTCTGAATTACCCTCTTGTGCTCCTAAACTGTCAGGTTTTTCCCTACCTCATTGCACATGAGGTTACCCTGATGGGTAGGTACTTGAATCGTTTCCTGTAGAGTTTTAAGAAATGCAAACTGTCTGAGGTGTTCCCAGCTCCTCTTTCCCCACTCCTGTCCCTGAGATGCTGTTACCATCTCACTGGAGATGTGTGTACCAGATATTCTGCCTGCCTTCAAACAATTGGGGACTCCCTAATCTGTGCCTCACTGGCACCAAAGACAGTAATGTCTCTGTTATGGGATTGGGGGAGAAGAATGCACTGGAATGGGGATCTTTAATGTGCCTCCTGTTGAGACCAAGGAGAGGGATGGCTCCAGTGGAGCTCTTACTGGAAATTGAATGGTGGCCTAGTTAGCAGACTAGTTCTAGCAGGGGAAGGTTTTTGGAATGGTGGGACCCAGTGGCCTCTCTGAATTCAGACTGGAAGTGTGTCCAGCTGCAGTGGCTCCAGAGGAACTTGCATTTCACCTCATTTGGATCTGACTTACAGCCCTAGTCACTGAGGCTGTATTACAACACATGGCAGGCTGGCTGGTGTTGTCGGATGTTTGGCTGTGTGTGGGGGTGTTTTTTTGTATGCTGCCGCAGCTCTGCACAGATAGCGGAGACAGCAAACTTTGATTGAACTGCTCAGTAAATTCACAGACTTGGTTTTCAGCAAAGGAACTTGGTTAGGTTTATTGCTGACGAAGCATGGTTTTAATGCCCCGGCTCAATGGTTACAGGTACGCTATCACATGTATACTTCTGACAGTGGACTGGCTCAGTTAGTAGTGGGACTTTCCACTGTCCCCTCGGCCAGACCCCAACACCCCTTCAGAGATACCTCTTTACAGACGCTCCCCGGGTTATGAAAACCCAACTTATGCAAATCCAAGTTTACGGAAAAATTTCCGTAAGCTAGAAATAGGAGGGTTTGTTTTTTGTTTTTGTTTTTTGCATAATGGCTGGAAATATGTTTCTGACTTACGCAAATTTCGACTTATGCAAGGCATTCTGGAACGGAACACTTGCGTATGTCGGGGAGCGTCTGTATACCCCAATATAAACAAGTTATGTATCACCCTTCTGGTGTGGTTAGGTGCCACCCTCTGACGAGGCTCACTACCACCCATTACCTTGTACCTTTTGGTTCTATTAAAACATCTTTATTCATCATCCTGACCTTATCTTTAAGATGGGTCAGCAGGTTTCTCGTATCTATGGGGAGCGTACGCTCCCCATTCTTGGTGTTGGAATGTTCTGGTACTGCCCTTTTAGCCTGCAGAAGAGAAGAATGAGGGGGGATTTGATCGCTGCTTTCAACTACCTGAAAGGGGGTTCCAAAGAGGATGGCTCTAGACTGTTCTCAATGGTAGCAGATGACAGAACGAGGAGTAATGGTCTCAAGTTGCAGTGGGGGAGGTTTAGATTGGATATTAGGAAAAACTTTTTCACTAAGAGGGTGGTGAAACACTGGAATGCGTTACCTAGGGAGGTGGTAGAATCTCCTTCCTTAGAGGTTTTTAAGGTCAGGCTTGACAAAGCCCTGGCTGGGATGATTTAACTGGGAATTGGTCCTGCTTCGAGCAGGGGGTTGGACTAGATGACCTTCAGGGGTCCCTTCCAACCCTGATATTCTATGATTCTATGAATGTTTGTGTGAGTGTCTTGTATCTAGCAATTCATAGGAATGAGTGTTTCAACAATATTAGCCCTGTTTTTGCCCGGGCTAATTACAGATTTATTATAGATTTAATTACAGAATAATAGTACAGATTTTGTGAGCAGGCCCTGCCTCTAGCTCACAACCTGACTTTGCTTTATATCAACAATGCTTTGACAACTACTTTAGACCAGGCCTTGGGCCTCATACCAAGTCTCTAATACAAGGTCTTATGTTTCAGGGTCTCTTTTTACTACAGCGGGTGCTGTGCAGAGCTACATCTCCTCCGAGAGACACATTGGAAATTATGTGGCATTGGGGGGTTTAGTAGCTTTTACTAAAATTGTGTTGATTTACAAAGATAAAGTGAATTAGAGGAACTTGACTTCTGTGGTAATGGCTTTGGTTGAATCCCTGCTCTGTGATTGCCCTCGAACTCTCAAATGCAGCAGGATTAGGCCAGGGTTGGATTGGATTCCGTTTAGGAACATTGTGTGGGTGCTTCAGGAAAAAATGTTGGTGACTCAGTAAGAGGCGCTCTCCCCTCTGACTTACCTCAGTGCCTCCCCCCACATTGTGGTCACTAAGGCTATGTCTTTGTTGTGTGGCAGCAAGTCACAACGCCCTGTTCTACAGACTCAAGCTGGCAGGGCCTGGGCTACAGTGCTAAAAGCAGCTAGGTAGATGTTGTGGCTTGGGCTGGAGCTCAGGCTCTGAAACACCCTCTCCTCCCTGGGCTTCAGAGCCCAAGCTCCAGTCCGAGTGTCTACCCAGCTGTTTTTAGCGCAGTAGCACTAGCCAGTCTGCAGACCTGGGCTTTGAGACTTGTTGCTGGGGCTTTTAAAATGCAGCGTAGACATACCCCTTAGATCCTGTGCAGTGCCAGGTTCACAATGGCGCCAGTGGCTTCATAGAGCTGGGCCCATGCTCAGAAGGGGCCCTGGCCTACTCCACTTGCACTGCGCCCTGAGACCCCACTCCTTCCCCCGCCCACCACTTGCTCCCTTTGGCCTGTCTGCCGGCTGGCCGAGGGCTCCTCTATGCCCCCTGACTCCACCCCCAGCTCCTCCCTGCCCAGACTGTGCACTTCTGGTTCCAGGTCTGCGGGGCCCCATCTGTCTCCCCGGAGCTGAGCCGCATGGGACTGGTGCAGAAGCCTGGCCAGTCTCAGCCTAGGGGGGTCGACAGTGGTGGGGGGGCTTTGACTGGGCCCTTCCAGGCAAGTGCATCTTGAGGGAGCCCGGCTAGGGCAGGCCCTGGCCTGGTTGATCGCACCACTTCTGAAGGGACAGAGCAATTCCTGGCCCCGGGACCAGCCCTGGCTGCGCTGCGGGCTCAGACCAGCAGACACAGTCACTCCCAGCAGGGCTGGTGAGTGCAGTCAGGAGGTAGGGCATGGGGGAGTGGGTCTCTGGGGAGTCTGGGGGGGGTGTTTCTGGGCTGTGAGGGGGCGGGGAAGATGTGTGTGTTGGGGCAATAGAGAGTGGGGGTTCTGTGGGGGGTGCTGGCAGGGGAGTGCTGGGCAGGAGTGGTGTTGTGCAGGGCGCTGTGCATTCCTCGGGGGGGGATTGCGCTCGGCATAGTGGGTCCGGGGGGGCTCTGGTTATAGGGAGTTGGGGGGTGTTGGGCGGGGGGCTCTGTGGCATGCCATGGGCCCGCCCCCTGAGGGGAAGGGGCATGCTGGCATCACAGGGCCACTGTGCATCTGGCAACTGCCGATTTGTAAATAGTGCCCTCGCACTGGGCTGGGTAGAGCAGGGCCGCCCCTGCCATGCCATGTCCCTGGCTGGCCCCTCAGTCTGGGGACTGACCTCCCCGCGCCATGCTCCTTTGCCTCAATGGGGGCCCACAAATATGTTTGGCACCAGGCCCACAAAAGGTTAATCCTGTGGAATCTCTCCATAATGTTAAAGGGGAGTTCGCCTGGCCAGACTCCAACTCATTCTGCCTGCCTTAAATCCCTCCTCTGGTTTCATTCAAGTGCGCTCTTCCCAACATCCTGTTCCAAACTGCTGTGTACACCCCCCCACAGACTCCCCAGAGACCCACTCCCCCATGCCCTACTGTGCACTGTTGAGCAGCTGCTGCATCCCTCACCAGGGGATGCTGCATTTCAGAAGTGGGTGAAGCAATCCCTATATTTTGATATATCCATTACCTGCTCCCCTAAGGAGGTTGTGAGTTTGTATTTCAAGGATTTGAGATCCTCACAGGGAAGCTACCTGAAAGCACTAAGAATTATTATTGTGATTTAAGCCACTGAAAGTAGCTTAATCCATCCCATCCCGATTCCTATCTCAGCTTTCCTTGGTGTGGGAAACTGCAGTCTCTTTCCAACCGTGGAGACCCTAGGGGAGTTTCAGCTGAAGGGAACATACTTTGGGTGGGGGAAGAGTTATGTGGAGGTTCAGCTGAGGGATTTCATTGCATCACATTTACAGGATTTCACCATCCCACCATGCTATCCTGCAAACTTGCAAATCCCTTCACTTATTTACAGGCTTTGGAGCCTGGTTTTTAATATGCTAAAGACCCCAGCGGCATCACAGCCTGCTCCACTTTGCAAACATAGGCATAATAGGGCCCTTGGGCCTGTTGTTTGTTTCTGTTTGTTATGAGGTTTTCCCCTTCACTTCATGCTCTGAGATCACATTCATGTGGGAAACGAAAAACCAGCTGCAATCTGTATTCTCAGATATCAGGCAAGGGGTGGTATTTTTATGTAGGATACTATAATCCCCTGCCCTGGATTCACAGGGCTGGGGTAACATCCCCTTTGGAGATGCCATTGTTTACTTTCTGGGAGAAGATGCTGCAGATTACAGCTACATCAGCTATGTTTCCCTCCCTGGGGATGCTGGATATTAGCTCTGTAGGCACCTCATGCTGCTCTTGGGGTTACTGTTGGTTTTTTAAGATGCTGGTGGCAGGTACTGCTGGCTAGATGGCCCCAGAATTTGAAGGCCTGTCTTTAGCCATAACATTGGTGCAGTATGGATAGCAAGCTTGCCCTCCACATCATTCTATCCATGCACCTCAGACCTGCCTTGGACGCCTCCTTGTTGCAATTGTTAACAGGGGGACATGGAATTTTGTTGGCGGCTTTTTTTGTGAGGTAGGTACCTCTCCCACTTGGAGCTGGACTGAGATGCATCCAGCTTATTTCACACAAGGGCTACTGACCAGGCATTGGGCAGGAATGGCTTTCAGTCACTATTGATGTGGTCTGGATTTGAACAGGTGACGAAATGAAATCCTCTGTGTCCCAAAGGACTTTTCTACGTGGTTTTTGTAGTGCTGTATCAGTATTTAAACTAATAGTTAAGGTGGTACAACCCCCTAGGATGGATGCAATTATACCCATATCAAGATGTTTATACCCCTAGCTGGGGAATAAGCTGTACTAATATAAGCACCTTTACACTCTAGGGGCTGTACCACTTTAACTAGATCAGTTTACTGGTTTATAGGGGTGTAGAAGCTATGTAGACCAGCTTTTAGCCACCCAAACTCCAGTGAAGCCCGGGAGCTCTTGGATAAGCTCCCCAGGGCCTGGCTATCAAGTCGCACTTCCTCCTGAATCCTCATCTCTCTTTTCTGCATGCTGTCAGGAAAGACCACCTGAAACCTCTTTCAGTGGGGAGCACTGGCAGCTGATGCTGGCAGATAGAATTATCTGTATCCACACGCTGTGCTCTTTATACTGCAATCCCAGAGCCCAACTCCCATCCCCTCCTCTGTGCCTGTTCTTAAGCTTTTCTATTTACAGTAACAAGTATAAAATATTTACACAAGCTATAAAGGGATTTCCAGCCCCTGTTGGAACGCTGATATTAAATAATAGTGTATAATAAAGCAATAACAGGTGCATTAACCATTTGGACTGTGGCCCATCTCTACCCAAGCTTTTCTACATTGGGATTAATAAAATAGGCATTTTTGACAGTTTCTGAGGTCTGGAATTATGTGGATGAAACAAGCCCAGTTTTCTTATTTTTGACAATTTCCATGTATCGATTCCTTAGGGATTTCACATCCCCAGTTCCTCCTGATTTCTGTGAAAATGGGCCAGAAACAGAACCCAAGGTTCAAACTCCCACAATTTCTGCAACGTTGGGGCACTCTGAATTTTAGTCTGAACGTGGCCACTCAGGCCCACCTGTGATTTTTCTGTCCTCCCGTCATGGAAATCTGTCCCAAAGGGAACCCAGATTCAAACACCCAGCCCCATAAGCTTCAGAGAAGTTGACTAACGTGGGCCAAGCTCTGTGGCAGAAGGAGACAGTAGGGAACGTGATGATTTCAGATATAGGGGAGCCCCAAAGCCACACAATTGGGTCAGCACTCTGAATAGCCTCTGATTATGGGTCCAATCTGGGAGACAGTACTCTACAGTGACATTAGGTTTCCATTTTCCTTGGTTCCCTCCCATCACATCTAGGTTGTTCAGCCCACTCTGGCTGTCTGCAAAATATGGATCTGACTCTGGAGTTCAGATTCCTTTAGAAGTCCTGAGTGCTGGTGCTGGGGCTTTTAGCTGAATTTTGGGGACTAGCCAAACTCAAGATTTTGGCTGCTGACCCCATGTTGAACTTAAACTACCAAAATGTTCTCCTGAGACCCCCCCAGCCAGCCAGCCCCAACTGCAGCCTTTGTTACTACCTCCGTATTCTGTACATGATTCTTTTAGATGCAGCCTGACAACTGAATTAATGCCTTAATGTTCCTCCCATCAAGAGCTTAATTTCCATCTGGTCTCCCTAGCGTGCAGAGCTCCTGATGGGGAATATTCAGACTCTAAAAGACTCTGCTCTGGAGAAGTGACTTGTTTGGGGATTTTTGCTGATTGGGCTCAGTGTGCAGCGAGAGCATTCCTTTCCTTATTAATATGGAGATCTAGGGCGAATGACAGAAGTTACAGTCATTTGTTTGAATACAACTCACATGTTCACTCTAGTACTAGCAACTCTTGTTTGTTTTTCATGAATATTTGTATAAGGGAAGTCTTGTGGCACAAATACTCATATGAATACATATTTGCACGAGTATTCATGCTTCAAGTGTTTGTGTGACCATCTTGAAAACTCTACATGGAATCATCCTGTCAGGGACCAGAAATTATGTGCTATGACACAGGTGAGTGTCACTATTAGCAGATGCAGGGCCTGCTGGGAAAGGGCTAAGTGGGTACTGGTAAGTGCTGACTCACTGAGGCAAATGACTGGTTACTGCACCTGATGTCAAGGAGGTGGGAGGAGGTCCCTATGGAGAGAGGATCTAGAGTATGGACTGAGCATTCCTGAGGGAGGAGCCTCACTTTCACTTGAAAAGATTGTAGGGAAGTAGCGACCATCTTGCTGAGGGCAGTCTGTGCCATGGGAGATGGTGGCAATTTTGGATAAGGGCAAAACTTTGTGAGTCTGAAAACAGAAATCAGAAAAATCACGTGAACCTTTTTAAAAAAAAACAAAGAAATAAATATTGCAAATCTCTCAAAAATCTCAATGGTTAGCAGTAGTGCCGCTGTAAGCTCAAGTGTCAGAGTAACAGCCGTGTTAGTCTGTATTCGCAAAAAGAAAAGGAGTACTTGTGGCACCTTAGAGACTAACCAATTTATTTGAGCATGAGCTTTCGTGAGCTACAGCTCACTTCATCGGATGCATACCGTGGAAACTGCAGCAGACTTTATATACACACAGAGATCATAAAACAATACCTCCTCCCACCCCACTGTCCTGCTGGTAATAGCTTATCTAAAGTGATCATCAAGTTGGGCCATTTCCAGTACAAATCCAGATTTTCTCACCCTCCACCCCCCCCCCCCCCCCACAAACTCACTCTCCTGCTGGTAATAGCTCATCCAAAGTGACAACTCTCTACACAATGTGCATGATAATCAAGGTGGGCCATTTCCTGCACAAATCCAGGTTCTCTCACCCCCTCACCCTCCTCCAAAAAACACACACACAAACTCACTCTCCTGCTGGTAATAGCTCATCCAAAGTGACCACTCTCCCTACAATGTGCATGGTAATCAAGGTGGGCCATGTCCAGCACAAATCCAGGCTTTCTCACCCCACCCCACCCCCTTTTTTTTTTTTTTTGCCGGGGACACACACACACACACAAACTCAAGTGTAAGCTCAAGTAGTATCAGTTTCATAAGAATATTACAACTGATGTGGAAGAAATGCCCAAAGTGTGAATTGTGCAAGGAAGGCAATTTAATAGGTTTACAATGTCATGTGCATAGACTTATGCTGATCACTTTACTTATATATTACACTCCTGTCCTTCACCCTTCATCTGACTGTCTTTCTAGCTTGGAGGGTCTTTGAGGAAGGGACTGTGTTACCACCTGTGTCTGGGAAGTGCCCATCACACTGTTAATCCTACCACATTCAAAATAATATTAAAAGTTAAACATAACCACAAGGCCTTCCTTGCTTTTAAGGCACTGCCTGGGACTCCGATGATGTGCATTCAATTCCTGGCTCTGTCACGCATTCCCTGTAGGACAAAAGCACTGAAACTCTCTCTGCCTCAGTTGCTGTTACTGTCTTGTCTTGCTAGATTGTAAGCTCTTCAGAGCAGGTCTGTTTCTTTTTGTAAGTACAACATCTAGCAAAATGGGGCCCTGATTTGAGTTAGGGTAGGTATGTGCTACCATAATACAAATAATGGTAAAAGTCAGCCCTGCAGCTAAGCAGATGCAGCTCCACTGACCTCAGTGAATTCGACCTGTTGTGTCTATGGCCATGTGAACCTTGCTGATTCACTTTCACTAAGATATTGTTAAATAAAAAAACAACCTTAAAGCTTTAATTACAGGATTTGGACCCCATTTAATATTTAGATAGAAAAGAAATACTTGAAAATCTAGGACTCAGTGGTCAGGCACTGTGGTCAGGGACTACTTTTTAAAAAACAATAGCAAGTGTAAGTGCACTTTGTATAAGGCATGCCAAGGCTCTCTATAACTGAGATCATAACAAACACTCCACCTCTGCCAGAACCAGAAATTTCAAGAAATATGTCTCTGCCAATAGCCTCGTTAGTCTCAACAAGATACATCAGCTCTGGCTTCCAGTAGATAATTCATAATGTTCTCATCCAGAAGTCCTGATACCCAGACTCTTTCTCTAACCATTACAGCTACTGCCTCCCCTGTTCCAAGAGCAGCTATAACCTCTGTGGTAGGCCCTTCTCCCCTTCCCCTTTCTCTGTGGGGGTGTGAATTGAGGGGAGCAGCCAGGGCAGGTTGTATCCAAGGCTGGGTGGACATATTACAAGGTGTCTGCCACATGGGAGAGAAATCACAGTGCTAGTAGTATTCTTATATGGCATTAGAGCGCTATCAAGAGGGGCAGTTTCTTCACTGGAGTCAACACAGGTAAATGGTCTGGACTTCGGCTGTAAATTGTTGCCTTGGCTGCATTTCCTTTTTGTCCTTTCAGATTCATGAAGATCTGTGATGCCCAGCAGCCTGTGTGAAATGGTGGTGTGGGGGGTGGGGGGTAACAAGGCCCCCTGCCTATCTCCAAATCCCTGAAATATGCAGTAGATGTACTTTTACCTCCCGTAACATAAAGACTCCACCAGACTAGTAAGCTGTGCTGGGAGCTGACTTCCAGTTAAAAACACAAGACATTGCATTGTGGGATAGTATTAGGGCAGAGGTCCCCAACGCGGTGCCCGCGGCTGCCATGGCAGCCGCTGGGGCATTTTTGTGCACCCACAGGACACCCTGCCGCCAAAATGCCGCCGAGACACATTGCCTTTTCTCGGCAGCGATGCTCCTTGCCACTGCGGCATTTCGGCGGCGGAGTGTTGGGCACCCGCCACAGTCTTCTGGGAATAGCAATATGCTATTCCCACAAGAAAGGTTGGGGACCACTGTATTAAGGGGACTAATGCTCCAGTGCATGTGGAAACCACTGTAGATGACACCAGTTCAGTCAGGCCTGAGCTGAACACCTTGTCCTGGGTATTACAACCAACCATTATGACCAGTGCATGCAGAACATCTGGATGGCTTTGAAACGTAGAACAGACAGGTTTCAGAGTAGCAGCCGTGTTAGTCTGTATTCGCAAAAAGAAAAGGAGTACTTGTGGCACCTCTAAGGTGCCACAAGTACTCCTTTTCTTCATAGTACTGATATTGCATTGTGAAAGTGCCCATTCAGTGGTCTGTAAGTACAGACACGGTCTTCATCTCTACCTCCCTCCTGCACCTTTGTACCTTCTGATTGTCTCCACTTGCTAACTGGATTTAATTGTTATTGGCTGCTCTAATTATTTCTACTTGTCAGCTGTTTGGTACTAAATCACCTCTGTGCCAAGGCTGCTGCGCCCACCTGTCTATTGAATAGAAAGCAGTAGCCCCAGTAAACCACTCACCTTTAGCCCTATTCACGTACCTATTGCCTCTTGTCTGACAAGCAGCTGGGTATGCCTCAGGCAGGTGGTTAATCACAGCCCTTCAACTGTGCCTGGATCCAATGCCCTAGTCTCTGTTACCCAGAAATCCATGGGGCTGCTACTGCTGTGCAGTGGGAGGCAAGCAGGCAATGTGATACAACAAAAATCCAAATCTTCACCCTCATCCCCTTTTAGCAGGGCTGTCCTACTGCAACCCCAGTGTGAGATTTTAAAAGTGCCTTCAGCTGATTAAATGGTGACGATGTTCTCTGAGTCCAGGAGGGCCTCTTTGTTACATTTACTGTGGAATTATGCAGCTGTCACAGCAATTGGCATTGTAATCTGCAACCGATATCCGAGCCCAGTACCGCAGTGAGAGAGACAGAGTGTGTGTCCCCAAGCAGCCCCTAGCCAGAGATGAAGGGGATGTGTCTAAAGCCCCAGCGAGGCCTGTGTCAGTGCCTCATTTGCATACAACTTACTATTGCTACCATGTGATGGTTATTTCCCAAAGCTGGGAAGTGCATTTGGCCCCCGGAATGAGCGCCTTACAGCAATTTCAGACGAGCAATCTGTAATATCGGAGCTGATTGAAGCAATTTGCAATCCATTAGCAGGGAGCATCCTCAAATGAGACGTTTTACATGTCACTCAGCCCTTGTGTGAGGAGGCCTGTTTTTTTTTCTCTGTTTTTAATCTGGAATTGATAGCACTACTTAAAATGCCAGTGAGGAGATGGAGCAGCTCTCCTCAAAGCAGGAGTGGAGGGTGTACATCTGAAAAAGGGGTGGCATGAATGGGAACCTGCATCCTAGAAAGACGGCATGCAGGGCTAAAAAACATACACTGCAAAGCAGAGACATGGGGAGAGGAGCTTCCCAAAATGGGGCACGGATAGGTACAAAATTCACCCTCTCCCAAAATGGTGATAGGAGGGGCTACAGAGTGTGTATCTCAAAAAACTGTTGATGAAATACTATGGAGCATGCACCCAGAAGTGGTGGGATCAGAGCACATACCTGGGAGCACCAACTCCAAAGACAGACATAGGACAAGTGCAATCGCCACCTTAGCCAGCTCTGTAGCACAAATACATCTGTGCATCATGCTGGTACAGGGCTTGTGCCATGTACTGTGAGTGTTACATGTTTGAAGCTATATAAATGCTAAGTTCAATCATTATCATGCAGCATCTAGAGCTTGCTGGGGAACTAGCAGATGAAGTTTCCAACCAGTGTGTGCACATGCATGGGTACACGCTTTGGGCCTGATGTAGGCCCATTCAGCGAACTGGAAAGACTCCCATTGACTTCAGGCTTTGGATCAGGTAGCACATACACACAATTGTGTGTGTGTGTGTATATGGCTGGGTGTATACAGACACTGTGTTGATCTGTGTATACAGATGTGTATATAGACATGTTAATCTGTGTTGTTGATCTGACCCTCTGTTTACCAAGACTAAGTTTCTGCACCTCATGCAGTCTCTAAAGGTGTGAGAATACACTGTAGTAACCATTCTCAAGGTGACGTAGCAAAGTCCTGCATCTGAAAGGAAAAGACACAACCCCTTGCCAAGCACAGAGGAAAAATGCAGTCGGCAACCACTGCTACCTCAGAATCTCATAGCAGTAGGGGATCCATCAAGCTTCTTGTGGTGTTGATGTTAGAAACAGGTGATAGATATGTCCTATTTGTGCTGACCTAGTATCACAAATCTGTCCTCACTAGGACACACCCTTTAGACTACATAGCGAGGACATGCATGTGAGTCCAATTGCTCCACCCCACCTCAGCAGGTGCTGTGTGGTGTCTTTCTAGTGGGCTGGCACTCAATTTCTGGCTAGGGCTGCTTGTCTGGCTCATCCCTCCTCTGTGTCCCCCATGATGACACCAAACAGGCCATAGTCTGCAAAAGGGGTTAAGCAAAAGAAAGGTAAAGCAAAACCTGTAAGCTGCTCCTTCAGGTTGCGGCCTCTCTTACTTCAGAGGAACCCTGGGAGTATCACTGTGCACTGTCTTCCAGTGCAAATCTCAGCTCTTTCCCCCTTCACCTGAGAGGTTCTGCACCGTCCTTCTATGAGAGTAGGGGTTCCTTAGGTTGTCAGTTCTCTCTCCAGGGCTGGAGAAGCTCACTAGTCTGTTCCATTCCCAGGGCTCCCCTGTTTCCCTCTTTTTAACTCCTCCTCCAGTTGTGGCATGATTTGTGGGTGAGGCCATGGCCACTCCGGTCCTAATCAGCTCCTTACCCCCTTCCAATGTTGTGCGGGGTTTATATACCTCATCACACATAGTGACTTCCATTTCCTCCAATTTGCACATCATCTCAGTCTTACCTGGCCTGAGCCTGAGCTGCCTAGCCCTCATCCAAACTCCAGTCTTCTAAGACTTTCCGCCCCTTCTGGGAGGAAATGGAATTAGGGAGCTGGTGTCATCAGCATACAAGACACATGAACCCATGTTTCTTTCCAAATCCCACCCCCCACTGTAGACTTTGAACTAGAGGGAGTGACAAATTGGAACCCTATGATCCCGAACATACCCCACAATCTGCAGAGCTCCAGCAAATGCCATGGGCTGAAATCCAAGTAGAGAAGGCTTTGTGTTCATTCCTGCCACCACAAAAGGATCCAGCTGGAAATCATAGAAGGTTAGGGTTGGAAGGGACCTCAGGAGGTCATCTAGTCCAACCCCCTGCTTGAAGCAGGACCAATCCACAATTTTTGCCCCAGATCCCTAAATGGCCCCCTCAAGGATTGAACTCACAACCCTAGGTTTAGCAGGCCAGTGCTCAAACCACTGAGCTAAGCTGTTGTAGCATGAGTTTGCTCCAGATCTGAATGAACTTCTTTGCAAAGAAATGTGTAAAACTTTTCTCAGTGAGAGCACTAGACTTTTGCTGCTGGCCTCAGACAAAGTTGTTCACCGCCCAAAAACTTCCTTAGCCTCCTGCATGAGCTTAAACCTTTTCATGCTGCAAAAGATTAGGTGAGATGGCTTCTGCCACTGAAATCTAGTGCTGCTCCCTCATGCTGCTCCAGTAGCAAGTTATCTAAATACCATGAAAACAACAAGGAGTCCGGTGGCACCTTAAAGACAAACAGATTTATTTGGGCATTAGCTTTCGTGGGTTTTTTACCAAATAAATCTGTTCGTCTTTAAGGTGCCACCGGACTCCTTGTTGTTTTTGTGGATACAGACTAACACGGCTACCTAATACTAAATACCATGGTGGTGTGTGAAGACTAGACCTTAAAAATTACCCTGACACCAAATACAATTTGTACAAATACAATCTTTTAAAAAAGAAATTATGGGAGTTTCCCAGGGGCTGTGGAAGTTAGACACTTTCTCCCACAATTCCCTTAGGTGTCCCACAATGGCTTTTGACAGTCTCCCAGACTGTGCTCCTGGAAGCTGGACTCTGGATTGTGTGACGTGTACTAGAGGGTATTGCAGCTGAGTCAATCTAGCGAAGTGCCAGGTCTGTAGCAGGGCAGCGCTCCCAGCTGACCATAACATAATTTGGCATAGCTAATGTGACCAGCATCCTGAATCTTCTGTTCTTCAGCCTATTCAAAGCAACCAAGTTGGTCATAAACAGGTGAAATTTCTAGTGTAGATGTGGCCAGTATGGGCCATAGTCATCCCTGGTGTCATTCCTATCACTTCCACAGAAGTGAGGGATGGACCCATGACCTAGCCAGACTTTAGGCTTTTGCTTCCTGACAACTACATGGGCATAGGTGATTTCACTTGTTTTCTGGCATCAAAAGCCATAACACTCCCTGCATCTTAAGCAATAAAAGCCCAAACTTGACCAGACATTACTGCCATTTACAACCCCCATTGCTGCAAAGACTGTAAATGTTCCAGCAGTGAATAACGAGGGCTTTGTTCTGAATAGCGGCATTTAAGTGACCCTCTATCTTCGGCCTTCTGTGGCCATAGGGGTCACACAGTTTATGGGAATGCTTGCGAAAGTGTCTTAGACGGTTAGGGTGGAAGAACAACCCTGTAAAAATGAGAGCTTTTACTAGCTTCTAAGGAATTACAGAGCTGCATTGCACAGCACCACCAAAGCACCTCCAGCGACTGCAGTACTTAATAGACCAATACGAATTAAATTGCCTCGGATACGACAGATGGACTGTGGTTCCAGATAAAGAAGCAATTTGCAAGCAGGGGGCTGCCTAGTCTAAGGAAATAATGTTTTTTAAAAAAGTGCATGGTTTATATGTTGCTAAGAAAAGTTGTTCCCTGAGACAGACAGTGGTTCTCTCTGCCTGGTTGTTGCACTATCCCACCACCATGACCCAGTGCTGTGACAGTGCAGCATGGATGTCTCCGGTGCGGCAATGGGCTATGACAGAGCCACGGTAGCCCTGGAGGTATGTGGACTTGCTGTTAAGGCTTGCAGGAGAGTCCCCATCAAAACTGAGATGGAGCCATTAAAACCAGGATATGTGGCATCCCAAAGGGCTGAAGAGCCAGCTCTTAAGGCAGAAAGCTGAGTATTGGCTGAGAGTGTGAAAGGGGCAGAGGGGATGGCTGATGGCTTGGGTGATAGGGTATGGAGCCTTTCAGCATCAGGACAAACAACTGAATCCAGCTCAGGCTTATAGAAATAAGGGGACTGATTGTCCTCTCACACCAACGTAACTTCAATGGAGCAACCTCTGATTCCCACTGGTGTGAGAGGGAAAGCCACTGCCGCTTGTTTGGTGGCCTCACATATGGAACACATTGGAGGATCTCAGGCCATTTGTTGGCAGTGGCATCCCTGGCACAATTGTTGTCATTGCTGGTCATCTCAGTGGGGAGGCAAAAGAGTGAGTGGGCCACAGAGACTGATTGGAAGTCTGTGCATGACAGCGTGGAGGAGGCCAGGGACCCTTTATCAAACTACCTGCTCCTAACCCAATAGACTTCTGTACCAAACATCTAACTCTTTTTAATTGATTATGCCTGGTGTGGCACCTAATGCCTAGTGATTTTGGCACTGCAGCAAGGGAGAACAGCCTGTATTTTCCTCATGTTCAGGAGGTGAACAATACTGAACCCGGGGAAAAGAGTTGCATGGTGTTGTATTGTGTGGACTGGATGCATCCCTGTAATGTAGTACTGTACTATGCTGTTTGTGCTGCCACCTGCTGGCTGCCCCAGGTAACTTTGTTTTCCTGTTCTAAGGTTCTTCTCATAACAACTTAGGGAACTAATCAAGGGTCTGATTCAGCTCCAAAGGGCTTCATTAGGAATTGAGGGCATGTAGCTCCTTGCAGAATTGAGCACACAAAGGGTAACTGAAAAGCTCCAGGCCCAGCAGTGGTGTGGGTAGTGCACTGAATCACTAATGGTTGGACAATACAAGTGCCAGGTATCGGTGCAACATAATCATCTAGTTCAATGTTATGATGTAGCTCAACTGTTGTTCCTAGGGTCCTGCAATGTATGGAGACTCCAAACACAGGATCCGTAGAGACTGTATATGCAGCATGCCTAGCATGCAAATGGGTGCATTGGTGAGGGGCACGAGGCACACACAACACAAAGGCTGTGCACAGATATCTTCCTCTGTGCCAGCTCTCTGGAGACTCACTAGGGGAATCAGAGATTCCTCACGGGGCTGCTTAGCTTTGCAGAGTTGCCCAGGATGGAAGCACACTTGGGAGTTCCTCTACCTTGAAGCAGCTAAGTCTACAGAGAGGTTCAGATGATTGGGTGGGGTTGAATGGAAGGATTGCTGCCCCAGCCTCTGCAATGGCATGGAAGTAGCACAGATGAACTTGATGATTTAGGCAGGGATGTAAAATCACAGCCACTGAGATTGGAGTTATATTCCCACCAGCCTCTCATTATCCTGTGGCTAATCCCCTTCAACTTGGCTGATCACAGAGTGTTTTTGACAGGGTTGCATGGAGATTGGGGGGGAAGTGAGGGGCAAAATCATAAGGTTAGAAGGGACCGCAAAGGTCATCTACTCTAACACATTGGCAAGATGCAGGATTTGTTGTGTTTAAATCAGCCAAGACAGATAGCTATCCAGCCTCCTTTTGAAAACCTCCAGTGAAGAAGCTTTCACAGCCTCCCAAGCTTGTCCATTGTCCCCCTGTTCTTACAGTTAGGAAGTTTTTCCTGAGATTTAATCTAAATCCCAGCTCCCCAGTTGGCTTGTCCTTGTTACATAGACAGCAGGTATGTGACCCATGATCTGCTTTGTACTCTGCCTGTGCCAGAGTCATTGAGCTGCAGAGAGGGAGATTTGTGACTACTGAGTGCGTGGCTCATGAGACCCAGAAATGATAGGGTGATGGCATGCGTGGAGCAAGCTCCAAATTACCCCAAGATGCCCGTGAGGCAGGCACTGCAGGTGCCCAGATAATTTACATGTCTGTGGATGGCACCAATCCCTGCTGACAGTTTGTCATCTCCCCTGGGTGGAAGCAACCCCCTCCTCTTTCTTTCTGTCACTTTCTCTTTAAATCTTCCAATCTTCCCTGTCATCTCTCTCCTGTTCAGGCTCTCTCTGTCTCTTCCTTTCCTCTCTCTCTGTTACGTCTCACACATCCTTCCTTGCTAGCTTTCTTTATCTGCCTTTCATTTTCTCATCTCCTTTCTGATTTTTCTGGCTCTTGCTGTTGCTCTTTGTTCTTTTTCCTTCCCCTCTCTATCTTGATCATTCTTCTTTCTTATTCTTTCTCTTTCTTGTCCCCTTTGTCACTTCTTGTTCTCTGTTCTCCTTTCTCTTTCATTTTTCTCTCTGGCTGTTGACCCTAATGCATGCTGACTACAGCTGAGTGAGCCAGACCTTCCCAGCATGGGCAGTGCCCCTGCCAATACTTCCTCCGGGAAAATATTTTCCTGGATGTTGGCATAGCATTTGGACAGTTTGCCTGGTCTCTTACCTCTCAGTGCTGAGTTGTTGCCCCTTGGAAGAAGGATCCCTGTCCTTCATCCTCAGGCCCACAGCATATCCCAACCTCTTTGGAAATTGAAACCATCATTTTTTTTTTTTTTTGAGTGGTGAAAACTCTGGTGCTGTTTGTTTAAACAGGAGATTGAAAGAAAACTGGGCTCATGTTTCTTCAGTCAGACTCAACAGCTGCCCTTAGCTTCTGCTTAATGAAAGCAGAACACCTCAACCTAGGGGAAAGTGGTGCCTGAACACCAAGCTATTTTGCAAAGGCATGTAGTCAGGTGGCTATTATTATGAGGGGTGACCACCCCTCTGCTTTGTTGACAGCCTAAATTTCACTGCTGGTTTGTAACCACCCTGGGTCCTCAGCAGGGCTTAAACACTTTGCCTCCAGTGCTAAAAGCAGGGATGCTACCCCTGTGACTATGTTAACTATTTACAGTAGTAGGCTCTTACATTCTTATGGGGGAACACACTGGACCATCACATTACTCTTGGATAAGCATTAGCCTACTACAGCCTCCTTGGCCTTCAATACACTGGACTGGGGGATTTATCCAAAAAAAACAGCTCTGGGAGAGCAAGTGCAGGCAGGTCACCAGTGTTTACAGCCGCATGTTGTGCCTGTCTGCTCTGCTTTAGCACCTGCTACTGCTCTCACTGGTGGAGTGGCCTTGGGGTAGTAAACCAATGAGAGAATTCCTGGGAGGAAGGCTTGTTTCAACACCTCTGAAGCATCTCCCTCACAGGAACTCTCTTGGCTTCTGTAGGTCCAGCAGTTCCAGGAATGGGAGAGGCTTCACAGCGTGGGTGGAATCTGTCCAGGACTCAGCCTGAGTTCCCGGGTCTCTTGAGAGACATTTTGTCCACAAGTATGTTGCCAATACTTTTTTTTCCTTTTTAAATTATGTTTCTATCCCTCACTGTTGAAGACATGATTGAGCATAGAGGATGGAGGAGTGCCTGCCTGAGTCTTCAGACAGCATGACACAGTCACTCCGAAAGGTGTGTACTGGCTGGGTCACAGAGGAGTGGTGTTCGGGCCTCCAGCAGAAAGCTTTTTACATGAAAGCTTTTGGCACTACTACTGCAAGCAGGAAAGGGCCATGGTGTGAGAACGTGGGCAGACAAGTTCCCTTATGTGGGAGTGCTTTGTGCCCCAGATTGCCTTAATCTGGTGCTGCTGGGGAGCAATTGCTGGAGAGCACTTAGGAATAGTTTAGAGTGAGCATCCAGCTGTGGTACAGGATGAGGATATGGCAGGCAGCTTAGATTGCGCACCTGCAAAATTGTTTAGGAGGATTCTTTAGCGTGGAGTGATGTAATATGAGCAACTGAAAAGCTCTTTAGGGTGAGATCCAGGAAAATGGTCTGGGTTGAGCACCTGGGGATAAGTTTACTGTGACTCTCAGGGAGAACTTTTGCATGAGCACTTCAGGAGGAGCACTTCATGTTGTCCCCCAGAGTGTTCAGACAGGAGTTGTTTTGGGTAGGCACCTGGGGAATGGTGTGAGATGAACATTTGAGAGGATTTTTTTTTAGAGTGAGTACCTGGGGAGCAATTTGGAGTGAACACTGAGGGGATTATTTAGGATCTGCACTTGAGGAGCTCTTCAGAGTGAATAACTGTTAAGCAAGGTCATGTTAGGGCATAGGACCCTGGCTCCTTGAATCGCGTGATGGTGACACGATCTAAGCATTCCTTTCAAAAAATCTGTTTCTAGCCTTCATGGTTGGGAGGGTAACCTTGCAAATGTGACTAGAGTGTAACTGATGCAGTAACATCTCCTTGAGTCTGCAGAGAGCCTGAGACAATAGCTCAGACCCACTGCTTTGCAGCACCCCTGCTGACACCATCCCAGCAAAGGCTTTGGGGAGGGAGGGCACCTCACTGCTGCTATCTCATTGTGGCCCTTAGGACGCTGGTGGGAGGGATCGCCGCACCCCACACAGAGTGTTCCGCTAGGATGCGGGTGGTGGTCTGAGACCTCCCTCTTCTGTGACGGATTCCAGCCCACATAAAGGTTGGGAGTGGTGTTCTGGGGGGGAGGCCTCAGCCTGCCCAGAGAGGAATTGTGCTGGGCCCTGGAAGACCCCTCATGTATCTGGAGGCTTGTCTCAGGATAGCTGGTCCCTATGGATAGACTAGGCCCAGCTCCCCTGGAGCAGAGCATGTGAATTCAATAGAGTCAATTCAAGAGGGCCCGGGCTACACCTGGGCCTTTAAAGGGCTGCTAGGAGGGCAGGAAGAGGAGGAATTGTTTGGGACAAGCTGTGCCTGTGCTGCAAAGGCTCCAGCGTAGTGGAGCTAACGTCTGTGGTGAGTCCCCTGAGGCAAGAGAGAGAGAAAGCTCTGAGGTTGCTGTCCCAGAGAGGGAGCAGAGCTGGTCAGAACTAGGAAGCTGCCAGAGGCTCTTAAGAGGTGTGGAACTGAAACCTGAAAATAAGGACTGAGTTAGAGGGCTGGTTTTCTGTTTGTTCACTGGCTTCTATTGAGGGAGAAATCTTGAAAGAGCCTGGATGTGGCAGTGTCTATTTTTGAGTCCGGGAGAAGCCCTGCCTGCTGATAGGCCTCTACCGCTCCCATCAAAGGCAGAGTAGGGCCAGAGCTCAGAGGCGAGATCATGTGGGTCCCCCACGCAGGCCCTGAATTGCCTAAGTGGCCAGAGAGGTGAGTGGGGAATGGAACCAAGGGCCAGAGCCAGGTGAGTTGTCTCAGTCTGCCCTACTATTGGATGAATGCATTTGAACCATATGCCCATGGAAGTCTTGCTCATTACCTCATACATTTTTAGCCAGAAGCCTTCTCCCTTGCCTCACTACACCCCTTCCCACCCGCTCGCTCATGCGCACACACACGCTTCCTAAGAACAGTGCTAAGAGCCCTAATCACCGTTTGGCACATTAACACTTTTTCTTGATTACTCTTTTCCTGTTAATTGGATCCGTTCTGTATGCCTGTGAGTCTGAAGAGAATTCTGTTCGGTTTCATTCTATGTAGGTTTCCTATACTGTGCTTATCACCGTAGTATCTGATGCCTTCCAGTAGTGCATTAAGCCACATGACTGCACATCTGTCATGTGTAGTTTGTTCTCTCATCCTCTCCCCAGAGGAAGAAGCATGTGTAGTGGAGTGTCTTGTTTGGCAGTGTATATCTTTCTTTAAAAATATAAATACACCTGTTGCTATGTGTTTTGTATTAGAGAAGGCTGGGTCAAAGAAATGTGCCTTGCACTTGGAGCAGAAGGTGGTGAGGTTTGTGATGGTTCTTAGTTCTTGGGGCAGTTCATCCCAAGTCTTGGATTTCAGAGTAGCAGCCGTGTTAGTCTGTATCCGTAAAAAGAAAAGGAGTATTTGTGGCACCTTAGAGACTAACAAATTTATTAGAGCATAAGCTTCCGTGAGCTACAGCTCACTTCATCGGATGCATACAGTGGAAAATACCAAGTTTTGGACCATCCCCAGAGAGGGTTCTGTCTCCTGCACAGACACGCTTTAATCTGATTAATGAGAGCCCTGTTATGCCAGAGGAGTGTAGTTGTTGATCACAGTCTTCATCCCGGAGCTTTAGATGATCTTTTAGCTATCTTGGGCCCAGGCCATGGAGCACTTTAAAGATCAGGTCTGATATCTTAAGGCAGCAGAGCGGAGGAAGGTGGAGGCCCAATTAGAGCTGCTCTCCTCTGCTGGGAGTGGCAGAGGAAGGCCTGGATTTCTCCATACCTTTCTCTGCTGTTCTCCTCAAGGATTGTATTCTCCTCAGAAGGGGGATGCCCTTCTGGAAGGATGCCACTCCCTGCCCCTGAGCAAGGGTATGACTTCCCCAGATAGAGAGAGCTCTTTGCAGCTCCACTTCCCTGGGGCAGCTGCTCTCCTTCACTTTGGGGAAAAGCCCCAGTTGTCGTCCTCCCTATGTAGGGAAAGGTAACTGTGAGGGGCTGTGCGAAGCCGTCCCATGTCACTAAAGTCCCACTTATTGTGTGTGTGAGGTCTGTAGGATAGTCAGAGGCTGGTCAGGCTGATGGAAGGACTCATGGCTACCTAATACTCCCAAAACTTAGCAGTCATTGTGGCCCCTGGAGGTTCATGGCAGCAGTAGGGAGAGAACGTGGGTCCTCCTGCTCTAAAACTAGAGGAACTGACCACTTGATGTGAAGAAGATTCTCTGTTAGTTGCTAATGTAGGGCCTATGCCATACAGATGAGCAGTTCAGAATCCACCCAAAAGAGGGAAAGGGCACATAGGCATTGCACGCACACTCAGATGTCTGAAACAATGAATGCCCAAGTTCTTCAGCTTCTATTCCCTACAACCTTTGGTGAATTTATTGTCAGTAAAAATACAGCTGAGGATGACTCGTTTGTAAAAAATAAATGACAGTAAATCCAGCAAGAGCGTAGAGGAGAAATTTTTTTATCCTAGTGGTGTGTTCTCCTCTGAATTTTTATCAGAAAACTTAATATAGAGATCGCTATCAGCACATAACTGCCATCTCTCCTGCCTAGGTAATGTGCTCCCTGTGCAAAATGGAGCAGGGGAAAGTAAAGGCATGGGTGATGCCATCTGTAAACAGCTACACCACCTTCCACCAGAAATGTAAAAGAATAGTTTGAAAACTGCTCTGAAATCTTAAATGTCCAGATTATGGGCTAAATCTTCAGCTAGTGTAAATCAGTGTAGCCCCCTTGACCTCATTGGACCAGTGCTGATTTATACCAGCCAAGGATCTGGCCCAGAAGAATATGATTTTCCTTGAAAGCTTGTGACTTTTGCACTGATGAAAGGTTCCTAATTTACAGCCCTGGAGACTGAATCCTCTCTGGACACTGCAGCTGCCTGGGCATTGCCAGGGCAAGCTTTCCCTGCTAATGTGCCCCAGGGATTAGACAAAGAGGTCACCTCCAAGTATCAGGGGCGATCTGTCTCTATGGCCCATTTAGCTCTTGGTATCTCCACTGAAGCTGCAACCCAGGAGGCTAGTTAGTGCCCCTTTGTGTTGAGTACTGGACAAACACAAATACACTGTGGTCCCTGCCCCGAAGAATTTACAGTCTAAGAAGACAGGAGGGATGTGAAGGGTAGAGGAGAGGGAGACAGCTGCAATATCGGTACATCTCAGCCATACCCAGTTGCCTCCCAGCCCATCAGCTACTAGCTGGTGAGTTCTGTGCAGGCATCATGGAAGATGATGGTCCTGAGGGGTGATTTTAAGGAGGAGGGAGAGCACTGCTCCTATAACTCAGCTCAGCAAGGCGTTTCGTGGGTGTTGGGGAAGGGGGGTTAACGTGGGAAAAGGTTCAGTAAGAGACAGTGGTAGATGGGAGAAGGAGGGGCAGGCAGTGCTAGGTAGGGTCCGGAGTAGGGTGACCAGATGTCCCGATTTTATAGGGACAGTCCCAATTTTTGGGTCTCTTTCTTATATAGGCTCCTATTACCTCCCACCCCCCGTCTCAATTTTTCACAATTGCTGTCTCGTCACCCTAGCCCTGAGGGTGGGGAGAGAAGCTTGAGTCTGATGTTGTAACAAAGGAGAGGGAGTGATCAAGGCAAGGGCGGGAAAAGGTTCTCAGTAGCTGAGTTTTGAATGGACATTGTGGATGTCTGGAGGCTGGAGAGCAGGAGATTACAGTTAGCAATTTGGGAGAGAGATGAGCACCAGGCTGAAAGATTTAGCCAAAAGGTTTTGGGGGACTTGGTTTAAAGAAACTTGAGAGGGAGAAGGAGCAGGATCAGTACATGGCCTGGATGAAATGGTATGCTTGCATGCATCCTGCTGTTTATCACACATGCGAACAGGGTCTGTTAGAACATGCCCTGGTTTGTAGCTCTTTTCACTGGCCTCACTGATTTCAGCAAAGAACAGGCTGAGATTCATACAACGAAAGTTTTAACACTTCTGCATCCCCAAATAGATTTTTTTTTAATCCATGATTCCTGTAGCTCACAGAGCAGCCTCTTTCTTCTGCACACTGCTGCATTTCATCAGCTGATCTCAGCTGTTGATTGGATAGAGTTGTCTGCATTTTTTTCTTGTCTTAATGAATAAAGAGTTTCCAATTTAGAAAGTAGGTTCAAAGGTTAGTGCAGGGATTGGGAAGAAGGACCCCTGTCATCTGACCTTTGGAGTAAATCACATAACATCACTGTATGCTGGTTTGTAAAATGAGATGATGCTTCCCTATCTTGTGAAACCCATCAAGGGCAGTGAGATTCTTGGTTGGAAGATGCAAGACCTGTGCGAAGTTATATTGTAAATATAAGCTTTTCAACAATAAAATTTTTTATGATGAGATTACTGGTTCTGTGGATGAAGGGAAAGCAGTGGATGTATTGTTTCTTGACTTTAGCAAAGCTTCTGACACGGTCTCCCACAGTATTCTTGTCAGCAAGTTAAAGAAGTATGGGCTGGATGAATGCACTATAAGGTGGGTAGAAAGTTGGCTAGATTGTCGGGCTCAACGGGTAGTAATCAATGGCTCCATGTTTAGTTGGCAGCCGGTGTCAAGTGGAGTGCCCCAGGGGTCGGTCCTGGGGCCGGATTTTTGTTCAATATCTTCATAAATGATCTGGAGGATGGTGTGGATTGCACTCTCAGCAAATTTGTGGATGATACTAAACTGGGAGGAGTGGTAGATATGCTGGAGGGCAGGGATAGGATACAGAGGGACCTAGACAAATTGGAGGATTGGGCCAAAAGAAATCTGATGAGGTTCAATACGGATAAGTGCAGGGTCCTGCACTTAGGACGGAAGAACCCAATGCACAGCTACAGACTAGGGACCGAATGGCTAGGCAGCAGTTCTGCGGAAAAGGACCTAGGGGTGACAGTGGACGAGAAGCTGGATATGAGTCAGCAGTGTGCCCTTGTTGCCAAGAAAGCCAATGGCATTTTGGGATGTATAAATAGGGGCATAGCGAGCAGATTGAGGGACGTGATCGTCCCCCTCTATTCGACATTGGTGAGGCCTCATCTGGAGTACTGTGTCCAGTTTTGGGCCCCACGCTACAAGAAGGATGTGGATAAATTGGAGAGAGTCCAGTGAAGGGCAACAAAAATGATTAGGGGTCTGGAACACATGACTTATGAGGAGAGGCTGAGGGAACTGGGATTGTTTAGTCTGCAGAAGAGAAGAATGAGGGGGGATTTGATAGCTGCTTTCAACTACCTGAGAGGTGGTTCCAGAGAGAATGGTTCTAGACTATTCTCAGTGGTCAAAGAGGACAGGACAAGGAGTAATGGTCTCAAGTTGCAGTGGGGGAGGTTTAGGTTGGATATTAGGAAAAACTTTTTCACTAGGAGGGTGGTGAAACACTGGAATGCATTACCTAGGGAGGTGGTAGAATCTCCTTCCTTAGAAGTTTTTAAGGTCAGGCTTGACAAAGCCCTGGCTGGGATGATTTAATTGGGGATTGGCCCTGCTTTGAGCAGGGGTTTGGACTAGATGACCTCCTGAGGTCCCTTCCAACCCTGATATTCTATGATTCTATGAATAAACTCCCCAACACACCTGGAGCTGAGAGCCTTGCTCCTCAACTGAATCCCCAGAAAAAGCCTCAGCAATGGCCTTGCAGAGTGCCTTGACGTTCAGCAAACTTCCAGAGTTGAGGAACTTGCCCCCTAATGAACAAAGCTAGTGCCTGTCAGCTTGTGTCCCAGCTGCTCCCATGTGCTGGCTTAGAATGCAAGGAGAGAGAAGGGGGTCTGATTCCCCAGTATACTCCTGTTAAGCTCCATTGAAGACGATCAAATTGTTCCTGGTTTTCAGAGGAAAATCAGGCCCCTTGGCCCAAAAATATCCAGCGCCCAAACTGCAAATGGCTTAATAAGTCAGAACTTAGAGTTGCACTCAAATAGAACTGCAAGCCCATGCAGATTCTGCAGCACAATTGTGATATTCATCACCTGAGAACCAGATGCACCCTGTACCACCTGAAGTTTCTGAGTGATGTTCACCAGCAACCATATGTGGCAAGTGTACTGTGGTGATCCAGCCTGGAGGTTGCAAAGGCCAAGGTCATGATAGGGAAGTCCACATCTGAGAGAGGGTTGCCTCCTTCTAGCCAAACCTAATTAGAAAAATCTCCAACCAGAATCAGCCAAGAGGCCTTTAGTCAGAGATGTCAAACTCATTCCATGGAGCATATCAAATTAGACTTATAAATAAAGGACTACAAAGCAAGGCCTCCACAACCCATAGCAGGGCTCCCAGGGGGACAGAAACAAGCGCTCATTTATGTTTCATATGTTGAAATAAATACAAAGACCCTAAACCATGAAACTATGTTACTGAACTCTGTAGTGGCTAAGGCCCAGATTTTCAAATGGTCATTAATTTGGAGGGCTTTGATTTGTTGTTGCCCAAGTTTTTTTTTTGTTTTTTGGGGGAGCTAAGCACCTCCCACTCCTAGCGCCATGAGATAGAATTGTGAATGCTCAGCATCTCTGACTATTAGGATGAGGGTGGCTTAAGCTATCGTCCCTTACAAACTTGGTGCCAAAGCCAGAGAGCCAGTTTCCCATGAGACTTGAGAGCCAGATCTCAAGCCCATTTGTTCTTTCCAGTTGGCTTCTTTGTCTTCCGCCACCATCAGGAGCTGCCCCTTTCAGGAAGTCTTGAATGGTGACCTACCCTTTGTGGGTGAATTCATGCCTCCTGTTGTTCCAATGAAAGCTGCGGGGGATTCATCAGGGACTATTCCAGCCAGCTTGACCTCTGCTCCACAAGGTCAAAGGACATCACTTAAGAGGCTCTTGGCACCAGGAGGCCCTGCAGTGGGAAACCTCAGTCAGAGGCCTGAGGAGGGAAAACCCATCAAGCAAAATAAAATCAGGGATGCCCACGCTGATGCCCCTTCCACCGCTAGCCCTCCTTGTTGCAGCAAGCCTTTGCCACGCTGCCTTGATTCTGTTTACTGGAGAATTACTTATTAATGGTGGTGATGATTGTTGTTTGCTTCCCATATGTGTTTTCTGTGGCTACAGCTACACTCTGAGCAAGGGGTGGGATTCCCTTGCTCATGTACACATGTTTGCATCAGCTTTCATCAAGCTAGCACAAGTACAAACAGTGTAGCCGTTGTAGGGCAGGTCGTGGGAGTGGAGGTGAGGGTTAGCTGTGCCGAGTACAAACCTGCCTGAAGCTGGTGGGTACATGCTTGGCATGGCTACGTCATGCCTCCGCTGCCACTACCTCGGGTACTGCAGCCGTGCTGCTGCTTATGCTGGCACTAGCTCCATGAGCGCTTGCACAAGTGTGTGTACACAAGCAAAGAAATCACACCCATAACTCATAATGCAGATGTAGCCAGTATTGACAGATAGTACTGAGAGAGAGAGATAGAGTGTGTCTCTAGGTACAGACCACTGCCCTCTGCTGGCTGGAATCAGAACTGCTCATCTGTGTTTCATAGCGCTGTATGGCTAGCAGCTAATAGAGATTCTCCTTTGACTTAAGTGGTAGGGGTCCGTGCTTTTGGAGGAGGAGGTCTGAATTCTATCCCTGCAGTCACTATGGAGTTCTGACAGGCCACAGGGGGTGACATAGTGACAGACAACTGCGCTGGTTTCAGATTTGTTATGATATTTTCTCCATCTGTAGCACTTTCTGTCCAAGGTCCTCAGTGTGCTTTCCAAGCATTAATGAATTTAACCTTTCTGCACTTCCCTGAGAAACAGAGCATCCCCACTGTACAGACAGGCAAGCTGAGGCACACAGATGGAGTGACTTGCTCAAGGCTGTGGCAGAGCTGAGAGTAGAGCTGTGGAGGCCTGACTCCCATTCAGGAACGTAGCCAGAAGATGAGCCCCCCCCCTTCCCCCCCCCCCCCCCCCCGTGAATAATGGTGTTGGGGCCTTATGTGCTCACTTATCCCCATCATTCTGTGATGTTGCATTGCCAATGTATGTCCCAGATTTCTGAATGGACTTAATCAATGTGGACAGATGTGTGAAAATCGGGACTGTCCCACCATAGGCAGTGCTCCTGCGAATGTAGCACTTCCCTTCACATTTGGGCTCATATGGACATTTGGGGTACCACTCCTGCACACCCTCTTCAGTGGGGTGTCTACAGAGGGCCTGTATCCTATCCTCTGCCTACAAGAATCCATCACTGGGGCCTTAATCCACTTTCACTCCTGGCAGTGTGCAGCAGTCTGTTGCTCAGTCCCCTTTCTGTGACTGACACTCCAGGGAAATAGCCCAAGCGCCTTGTCTCCACATCAGTTGCTTACAGTTCAATGGTCTTACACAGCCACAGCTCCTGGGATGAGGCAGTAGATGGGATGGAACAACAGCTAACTTGGTCTGAGAGTCCTTTTGTGCTGCCAGATCGCTAAGGGAGCTGGGCTCTGAACCTCTGGGACTCGAGGAAGAGGACAGGTGCCACTGATGCTAAGCTTTCAAAGCTCCAGGGTGAAGACTGCATAAGACTGCGTGTACAGCTTTTCACCTGCATGTTCAGGATTTTAACATCTTTCGTGTCTGTATGTTGGAAGCCTCCATCGTTTCTGAGGGAGGGAGACTGACACACTGGAAATGAAAAATGGGAACTTTATGGGGCAGATTTTCACAACTACAAGTGTAAACGTGTGTGCCATTGTGTGCTTAACTTGTGTGCCACTACATGCACAAATCGGGGATGAGCACATTCACGTGCATACACTAGAGTGGTATCAGGGTTTGCAAACTGTGCACACAGTTTCGTGTATACTTTTGCATATGCAATTACATGCGCATGTGAAACCATGATCACACACATCTATCTCGTGTATTACACAGGCGGCTATGAAAACAATGTCCATAACGTTGGTGGTGTGGTTGTCTCCTTCTGTTTCTTCCTTCGTCCTCTCCTGCGTTGACTATCCACCCCGGTCAAGCGTTGCCATTAAACCAGTATCACTGCTTCTTGTTGGTTCTCTTTGAAGGATGTGGGAATTGAGATCAGCGCTAGAACTGGGAAAGCCCTGTTAAACCCTCTTTCCCATTCATTACCCCCTTGCATCTGACTGTTCCCTATTCGTGTCATCCTGTTATGACAACCCTGATTCTGGCGGGAGTGGGAGAGAGAGAACCATCTGGAGTTAATCCAAGGTTCTCAGGGCGAAAAGGAATCTGCTTCTCTGCCATGCCGGTCTCATTACTACCTGCTAGCCAGTAACCCTTCAACCAAGCAGGCTGGTCTGTCCAAGATTCAGGGTGAATCTTCTTTAGGAAATGGTGTTATCACACCTCACAGTAGCTAACATGTAGTAATTAACATGGGGTAAACGCCTCATGAAGATAAGGTCATTTGTGATTTTCGGGTGTGAGCAGGTTGAGGTAAAGACTATGGGGGAGCATAGCATTTACCATGACCTACGCACAGGTGTTAAAACTACAAGGGCCTTGTCTGCACTCAGATTTTACCACGTTAGGTAATATGGTTAAAAATACACCTTTTTTTCCTGGTGTGGATATGCCTCAAAAGAGCATCCTCAGAAAGGACAAAAATCAAGTCTCCCTGAGAGAGAGAACACTGTGTGTGTGTGTGTGTGTGTGTGTGTGTTCTCAGTAACAGTCTGAGAACAGTCTTTGTTTGGAGAACAAAATATCTGTTGAGCTCTGTGCAAGAAGAGAGAACTTAAAAATCTGAAGGTGCAGTGGATGGAAAGCAAAAGGCATCACAATTTCATGGTTATGTAAATGGAGATGTTGAGCTGTGAGAGCCCCAAAGACTTTCATTAGTACAAACAGAACCCAGGAATCATGGGCCACCAGTCCCCTCCTTTACCTCCACCCTGCCTTCCTTGCAGAATTCCACTTGGCTGCTCATCTGGGGAAAGTCTAATTTTTTATGATCAAGTAAAGCTGTCTTTGGGATTTTATTTCTCTGTTGTCATCCTCATGGTCAAGGCAGATGAGCAGGTTTTTGAGCTGTGGAGGGAATTTTCCTGACTGTTTTGCAAGGCTCTGCAAACTATAGACAAATGGAGCCGGGCTGGAGGGCGGGGAAGAAGAGGAATTGTTTGACTGGGAAATGATTGAACTTGTAAAGCTAGGGAAAAAGAGTGTTTGAGACTCCATGCACTTTTCCTTGTAAAGCTGTAAGTGCAATGTGCATATTTATTCTGATTTGGTAGTGTTTTACACCCACTTTGCACTGAAGTAAATGATGACACAAAGTACAGGGGATAGAGAATCAGGCCCAGAGAGTTTCAGAGGATAGAAATAAATCACTGAGATTCATCATTGTCCTGCCAGCCTTGGGGAGAGAGAGGGACTTAGACAAGTGGCTATTCAGCTCCTCCTTATTCTAGACTCACTGACTCACTGATTCAAAGACTGAACACAGGCGAAAGCCTAGAGACTGCTCTGGGCACAGCAATGCTGCTGTTACAGACCAGGCTCTGCCACTGAGTTTGGATGAATTGGTAACATTGTGATTGAAAATCCTAGGAGGGACGGTATGGCAAAGACCTATTAGGTCAGCGGGTTCATGCCTCAGCCGATGCAGGATTGTTCCCTGCCCAGGACATGGTGTGTTAGTGGCAGATAGTGGCATCAGCCAAGAGAGGAGCAGAGCATTGATTAAGACAGCAAGGGGGGGTGGGAGAGTCTCTTACACACACATTATCCACATGCACACAGCATCAGCATCAACAGCTTCTGCCAGCCAGTACAGCACAGCCAGACTGCAATCACTGCCTCGGTACCTCCAGATCTGCTTTCCTCCTCCTCTCTCCTGGTCTGTCTTTCTCTCCCTTGCTCACTCTCACTGAGCTCCCCATCAGCCCCTGCAGGACCCGTCCGCTCGCCATTTGGGCCCCACCAGCACGGAGACAATGAATTCATGCGGATTATGCATCTGAAGGAATAACAAGCTTCTGAATAGCCACAAGGGGAGGTATCCATGTGTTTGGCAGGGATACAGACGCCTGCTCGCTTGCTCGCTCTCTTTCTCAATCGCTCTTCTCTCCCTTCAGCTGCCTCCTTTCCAGCTGTGATCTCCTTTGATTTCCCTGAGCAGCTGCAGTGAACAGGCTCCTTGGTGCAGCCCAGATCCCAGAGGATTGCACCCTCCCTCCTAAGATACTTGAGGGGTTAGGATTATTTTTATTTCTCTCCCTCTTTTTCCGGTTTTCCTCCACCTGCCAGTCTCTGTGACTCTCACATCCTTCTGTGCATGCGTCTCCCTCACTCCCTTCTTCTCATCCGAACAGCGAGAGGTGGAGGGAGATCCACCCTAGTGCAAGGACCTATCTTCTTTGCTGCTGGGACCAGCCCTACAGGAGCAGTGTGGACCCAGCCCTGGATGCTGACCCTGCCTTCAGGTTTGGATTCTTGTTTCTTTGGTCTGTTTCTTGACACGCTAGTGCTGTGTGTGTGTGTGTGTGTGTGTGTGTGGTGGGGGGAGGTGGAGGAAAGCGGGAGGATCTGATAAACCCATGAAAGAGTTGTTTGGGGGAGAATGGTAACTAGCTTTGGTGTATGGACATCACAGTGACAGAGACAGGGTGGGAGGGATGTAGAAATACAAGGGACTGTGTTAAAAAACCCAGTGCATAGGATGGAATCCCTCAGAGGCAGCTGGGAGCATCCTCCCAGGATTCCCGTCATTTGCTCCATTTCCTGGGATGTTGAGTCCACTGGGAATGCACCTTTCATTATTGCCTCTCCCCCTATGGCATCTTTGCTGTCCCTGCTGAGGTCCTTAGCCTGGGAGGAGCAGCAGCATCCCAACTGGCCTGTCCATGTGTCCGTGCTGGGAGTAATGGGCTCCTCTGTTCTTCATAGAGTGGCTCGCTCTGTATCTCAGCCCTGACTATGTTGGACCTGAAAGTGGACGAGGAGGAGGTGGAGAATGGCCATCCAGTCAGTATCCAGGCCTTTGCCAGTAGCTCCACTCTGCATGGCCTGTCCCACATTATCTCCTATGAGAGGCTCTCCTTCAAGCGCATCATCTGGACTCTCTGCTTCCTGGGCTCTATGGCCCTGTTGGCCTATGTCTGCACGGAGAGGATCCAATACTACTTCCTCTACCCTCATGTCACCAGGCTGGATGAAGTGGCCACAACCAGGTTGACATTCCCTGCTGTCACTTTCTGCAACCTCAACGAATTCCGCTTCAGCCGGGTAACAAAGAATGACCTGTACCATGCTGGGGAACTCCTCGCTCTGCTCAATAACAGGTGGGTCCAGGGAAGCCAAGCCCTGAGGATGCTGCATGAGCTCAGCACTGCTGATCTAGATGGGACAGTACACCACCATGCATCTGAATGTGCTGCCATCTATGTGAACACAACCAACAGGGCACTGTGTGCACATCTGCACTTAGGTGTTCGACAGACACGATACTCTGGCACTAGAGATACATCCGTGCACCTGCATAAGCTGCACATGTCTCTATGCACCATGTGGACCTACACACAGTATATGTGCACCTCCCTGTATACATTCCTGGAGATATGATGCTCCAATATTAAGGCCTAATTTAAATATTCAGGCCTAATTTAGTCCCATACTCTGCATCTTGAGCAGTTTCCTCTGCAATGCATGCCTGTCTGCTCCTGAATGACTAAGATAACATTCATATCCATGATCATATTCATTCCCACCCCACCACTGGCACTTGGGGAAAAATGGCACTTTCCCATGGGGAAAAAAGAACTGTCACGTGTGTGAGTGGCTGGGGAGGGGACGTGGTGGAACACCAACTGTGGGCAGCCTCAGCAGCCCTTTGCTATGACTGCTATAATAGGGACCTTGTTTGTCTGTGTGCAAGTGAAAGATGAGATGATGGAACGGATAGGCACAACCCCAACGAAGTCAACAGCCACAGCTGAATTTGGCCTGGGGTCCTGCTGGCGTCTGCCAACAATGGAAAAGACAGAGAGCAGGGGTCCAAAGTGATCCCATTAACACACTGCTTCTCAGGGCGAGGCTCAGATGCTAGAGCTACCCTGGGTGCTTGGCTGGTAGACCTGGTGGATATGTTAGGGGAGGGTGTGGCATGGATTGCTTTCCTGCACCCTACCACCCACATGGATGGTTGGTTGCAGGAAAGCAAAACATCCCTGCACATATTGGCAAGTCTCTTTGTCCACAGGATGAGTGGCACGTGCAGGCAGATCCAAGGTACCACAAGGAAATGGCAGGACAAATGGCAATAGCATTTTTATCTATATTTTAGGGAGATGTAAACTTCCTTGGCCAGCTGGGGATGGGACAAAGAGGAAGTGCCCATGATATAATGCCCATATGCCCTCACTGTGTAGGAAAGGACTCCCATAGATGCTTCTGCCAAACATTAGTATGGTACCCAAGGGCTCTTATGCACTTTTAGCATTCAGTCCATACACCAGTGGATTTTCCCCAGGTTGGTACAGAGCCCATGGGTCACTATCCGTTCTTCCTGTAAAACATTTGCTTTCCACTTCCAGGCTTGTCAGTGTTATCCAGCATCTGTGCTGTGTTGGTGGCAGCTCCCTGCCCATTCCCCAGCCATTGTCAGTGACAATTCTTGGCCATTCTAAACTGGCAGCAGCTCCTGCTCTTTGATTGATCCGGCTGCTGTTGTAACTGCTCTCTGTAATATGCCTGAGAGCATGAAAACTAATGATCCCTGTGTACACGTCACTGCAGACTGTGACAGCCACTGGGGCGTGTGCGTGCATATGCGTGCAGGATTGCCTTCTGCTGGATAGAATCAGAACTGCTCGGCAGTGTGTCCTAGGCTCTGTACTGCTAAGAGCTGATAGCATGGGCCTTCGCTTTTGGAGTAATACCCTCGCTGTTGCTGTGAAGATCCTTGTGGCCACTGTGTGCAGCATAGGCACAAACATGAAACCCTAAGGGCTTGTCTACACAGCATGACAAAGTGCTCTACAGGGGTGTGGTTTGTAGGGCACTCTAATGTGTTGTGTTCCAACTGCTCTGTGTAGACCCTGCTGGCACACTCTAAAAGGTTCATGTTAGTGTGCCAGCAGGATCTACATGGGGCAGTTAGAGCACAACATGTTAGAGCTCTCTCCAAACAATAACTCTGTAAAGCAATTTGTTATACTGTGTAGACAAGCCCAAAGTGGGTGCAGATTTGATCCGATCTGTGTGTGAGTCCTCAGTCAGTGTTCAAGCAGATCCTAGTACATGCAAATAAATGTCCTGTCCTGCTCCCACTAAAGTCAACAGGGAAACTCACACTGACATAAAAATGGGAGCAGAATCTGGTCCCAAGGCAACAGAGGAAAGACCTCTTCATCTACTGAATAAAAGAAAGACTGTGAGATTAGGATGAGTAAGTGAATGAGTTATAAGAGGGGAGGGAAAGGGGCATGGAGACACACACAGGCTGCACCTTAAAGTAGGTTGGCAAAACCTGTTTTGCCTGCAGCTGTATCAGCACCTCCTGCCAGCCTGTCAGATAGCACAAGCTAAGCCAGGTTGGACTGGCTCACTCCAGAGCTGCAGGGAGAGGTGCTGGTGATTCAGTAGAGGGCAACCTTTCCTCTGAGTTAGTATTGAGCCAGTGCCCCACTATAGTCTTAGAAGGATGTTGTGCTGTCTTGCTCAGATTAAATGTAAAGATCCCAAGCTGGTGATTGTAAGAGCTGTGGTTAAGCCTGTGCCCTGGCCATTTATGTTTCTGATAGTTACTTTCAGCATCCCTAACTCTTTCTCCACAAACCCCCTTTCTCAGTTAGATGTAGTTTTCTTCCTCATTTCCTTTCCTAGCCTTTTGTTTAGCAAGGCTGTTGTTAGGCAGCTGTCACACTGCCCCAGAGGTGCAACATGAGATCATAGGAATGGCCATGCTGGGTCAGACCAGTGTTCCATTTAGCTCAGTGTCCTGGTTTCCTATGATGAAATGCAGGTAGGCTACATATCATTGGTGAATGATTGACTGCTGCTTATCCTTGTTCATCATCATCATCATGTTCCTACTCTGCCTATGGCATTTAGGGCAGTGACGAAGCTCCTCCACTTCTGTCTGTTTCTGGCAAGTCTTTCAGTGGTTCCCCAGCTATGCCCCAGATTTTTACAGTTCGGCTTCCACAGCTCTTCGCCATGTTGTTTTTGGGCAGCATTGTTTTTGCTTGCCTTCAGGTGTCCATCTTATTGCTACTCTGGTGATGGAATCAGTTTCTATCTGAAGCACATGACAGATCCATCTCCAACACCTCCTGGCAATGATGGTGCTCAGATCCTCTTGGCTGCACTGTGTCAATAGATGTTGGTTTGAGATTGTTCTGGGCCAAAAGATACAGAGGATTTTTTTATTTTTTATCCTTGTTAGTTACTGCTATACATCACTTTGAGATGCTTAGTGGAAAATCATAGAATATCAGGGTTGAAAGGGACCCCAGAAGGTCATCTAGTCCAACCCCCTGCTCGAAGCAGGACCAATTCCCAGTTAAATCATCCCAGCCAGGGCTTTGTCAAGCCTGACCTTAAAAAAGTGCTGTGGGTGGGCAAGTGCGCTCAACTCTACCTCCAGCTACCCCAGCACCCATACTGCCAGCGCCCCCAGCACCTTCAGCTATCGCCAGCACCCACCATCCCCTCCTCACAGGCACCCACCACAGCTGGCATGTATTGTGCAGCTCCATGGCCTGCCAAAAGAGACCACTGTGATCATCTGGTCTCACCTCTCCTCTTTTAGAAAACATCCATTCTTGATTTAAACACTGCCAGTGATGGACAATCCACTATGACCCTGGGTAAGCCCTTTCCATGGCTAATCACCCTACTTGGGGCAAGGTGTGTTGTCGTATGCTGAAATTTATGGTTCTATGGAAGTTATTTGCAAATATGCAATTCATGTGATTAAATAATGTTCTTAAAATGTCAGGCATGGAGCAGCACAAAACTTGGCATTTGTGCCTAGGCCCTGTGCTATATTGTAGCACAGGGGACACAGTCATATCTCAGTGTTGAAGGTTCCCGGGTGCTGTGTTATTCTACAGAGGAGACACAGTCTCCTGTCTAGCAGAGGAGACACAGTCTCATGTCAAATACTGGAGGTGCTGGATGCTGGGCATTAGTGCTGTACTACAAGGTTACATTCTGTCCTTCAATTATAGACATCCGACTTAAGTTAATGGGCCAGCTCTGCTATAAATGACATTGGTGTCAATGTGGAAATAACTCCTTTGACATAATCGGTGACACTGAGAGCAGAGATTAGTTTGGTGGGAGTTGCACCTGTATATGCGAGGACAGGACTCGCTCCAACCAGGATTAAGAAGTCTCTATGCCCTGTTTCCCCAGGTATGAGATCCCAGACACCCAGATGGCTGATGAGAAGCAGCTGGAGATCCTACAAGATAAGGCCAACTTCCGAAACTTCAAGCCAAAGCCCTTCAACATGCTGGAGTTTTACGATCGGGCTGGCCATGATATCCGGGAGATGCTGCTGTCCTGCTCCTTCTGTGGAGAGAAATGCAACCCAGAGGACTTCAAAGTGGTAAGTGCTGTGGGCTTCCTCTACTCCTGATCCTTTGGAATGATGCTGTGCCTAGAGCAATCTGGATCATGCCACTGCTTTTCTGATCTAGATTTGTATTCTGAGATGAGGGTGTCTTGTGAATTTAAACTGTGTGTAGGATCTGTGGCTGGCATTGCTGTGAGCACAACCAGAATTAATGTGGGACATTATGGGGGTGGCCCATGGTGGGTGTTGCTCGTGGGCACCCTCTGCAAACATTACGTTGACTCTCTGTGGTGAACATTTCTGTGGCCACCTTCTAGGATGGGAATTACTGTGGACATGGTATAGTCTTGTGTCCAGGGTGGATATGTCTGCGATGGTGACATGCTGAAGGGAGGATCTGAAAAAGGGACCAAGAGAATTTTTCTGTCAGTGGCTATGCAGACTCTCTCTTATGTGTCTGAATAGCATGTCCTTTGCCTTTGACAAGAACTGGCTTGCACCGAGTAGCAGGTATTACAAAAGGAGGGGGGACTTTTCAAGAGAGGATACACTTGGATATGCATCCATCCATGCTCTTTGTGGACATTGTGTAGCCTCTGGCAGGTATTTCTGTGGCTCTTGTGTAGATATTTCTGTAGTTGAACAGTGTGTGTGATTCAGAGGGGGTTGAGGTGGGCACACCATAATCATGTACATATATATCATGGCAAATTTCCCAGCCCTTAGTTGGCAGGTCCTGGAGGTGGGCAAACCCTGGTGGTAACTGATGGCTTAAGTGATACTGAGCAAAGTGGGTGTGCTGTGCTGCAGGAGCCAGAGTGGTTGGTACAGAGACTGCAATGATTCTGGAGTGATGAGGTGCGCATGTGGTGGGGGGCTCTCGCTCAGCAGAATTACATATCAAAGAATCAGAGAAATGTATGGTTGGAAGGGACTGCAAGAGGTCATCTGGTTCATCCCCCTGCGCTGAGACCGGACCACGCATACCGAGACCATCCCTGTCAAGTGTCTGTCTAACCTGTCCTTAAAACCTCCAATGATAGGGATCATGTCAACTACAGATGTGGCAGGAACCATTGGTAGTATGAGGAGGGAAATTTATGTGAAGCCAACTTGGATCTCCCAGGTTTCTGTGTGTTTGAATTGACATGCCCAAGAAAGGAGGGAGCTGCCAGCTATACATATGATATTTGCTTGCTTACCCTCCCACTCTCTTTACCACTCCATCTTCTAAAATGTTCGGTAGTGAAATACTTAATATTGACATTATTAAAGACCCATCATTAGGTTTTAGAGCTAACAACTAGTGAGATTAATGGGGGACCAGCCCACTGTTTCAAGCTCTGTGCTGATCTCGCTGCATCGGTTACACTTGGGTCACATTTGGGATATTTTCTATGCAATATGAGGGTTAAAATTTATTTTTGGTTTTTAAGACAAAAGCTGGGATTCTTCAGAATCTGACTGTTATGTAGGCCACATGAAGCACCAACAAGGCCAGTGGGGCAGGAGGGGCCCAGAGCTTGACACCCCTGCTATAAAACATGCAGTGACACAGGGATGTGGTCTGGCATGGGAACCCAGGAGGAGTTGACTCTATTTTTGATGAAGTAAAGAAATCTTAGTACTGGCAAGGCCATCCTTACCAGTGAAAGAGCAACAGTGTGTGTGGGGAGGTGGATCCAAAGCTGTCCCCAGCTCAGTGTAGCCTTTGCCTAGGACACGTGTGATAAGAGAGTTTGGGTGAAATATTTGCCATAAACTTAGACTGAGGCCAAGTTTTGGCACCTTTCCTGAGTTTCCAAACACCAGCTAACTGTCCATTCCTGTTTCTGGCTTCCCTCCCAAATGCCAGGAGAGGCTGTCGAAGACTTCCCAGGGTAAATGTCACACCTTTTTGGGTGTCCATCCAAACTGAATGGAGGCTCCTAGGGTTTACTTGCTGCTTAACCACTGCCTGGCTGAGGAACTTAGCAGCAGATGGCGAGGAACTGAGAACTTAACACAGCTCCTGGTCTGGGGAAGATCTTAGAGTCAACAGGCAGTAGAATTTAAAGGCCGGGGGCTAGTGCAGCTCTATGGGCCCTGATGGTGCTCCTTGCTCTGAATAACAAATTTCAGATCATGCCTGGTTCTCTGTACTCTTTATATTTAATCTCTCTGTCAACCTGTGTGTGTCTCTCCTGCTCTATCTTTTTTTTTCTGGTTTCAGAGTAACAGCCGTGTTAGTCTGTATTCGCAAAAAGAAAAGGAGTACTTGTGGCACCTTAGAGACTAACCAATTTATTTGAGCATGAGCTTTAAGTGAGCTGTAGCTCACGAAAGCTCATGCTCAAATAAATTGGTTAGTCTCTAAGGTGCCACAAGTACTCCTTTTCTTTTTTGTTCTCTCTCTCTCTCTCCATTTATCAGGTTTTCTTAGTCTAGATTCTTTCTCTCTAGCACCAAATTTTAGAATTCTAATTGCCAGTACATCCACGGCAAGTGAACTATCAAGTGGGTCCTCTGCACCATTTCCCCTTTGCAAGAGCAGCCTTTGGGGCAGTCTCATAAAGTGTCTGCCTGAGGAGTACGGCCTCTCGTGGAGTAAGAGGAAATCCCTCTCCCCAGATCTCAGCCCCCTGCCCTCTATTTTGGAGCTTCTTTCCCATGGAGTGGCACTGTAATGAGATGTCACCAGCAGAAAATCTGGGGAGAGTGAGCGAGACAAATGACAAGACTGAGAAACATAAATAGACACACAGACGCTCTGTGTATTAGTGAAATATAATTTCCAGTCACTCATTTGAGCTTTGTCATCTCCCTCTGTACTGTACAGTGTTTGTTTCATGCTGACACATAGATCCGATATACGATAGAGCCTCTATGATAGGTGTCTCTCCCTCTCTCTTAGGTTCATCTGTAAATTACACAATACTAGAACTTTGAAAGTTGACTAATCAATTCATTGGCAAGAGCTGGCTTTTTAAGCCAGCTCTTTCTTTGAGAACAGGCTCAATTGTGGTGCTGATAATGGAACATGGTACTACTTCTCTGGCTTTGTGGTTCTTGAAAGAAACACAAATCCAGGCTAGGTTCCCCGACCCACCTCCAAAGATGTCGGCCATCCCTCATGCTAGGATTCTCCCCAGCTGAGCAGGGTTGGGCCTGGGTTGGTATTTGGTTGGGAAACCTCTGATGTTGCAGAAGGTGCTCTTTGTGACATTATAGGTGGCAATCTTGCTTCTTGAGTCTGTACCAAGTGGAGAGAGGGGATCTTTGGGAGGACTACATCGAGAGTAATGAGATGAGGTGCTGCTGTCACAGAAAGCTGAGGTACTGATGGTTATTGTCATTAGAGGTCGCATGACACTTTGCTCAAGTGCTGGTGTCCAGGTCACATTCCAGCCCAAGTTATCCCATTGTGCCTCATTAAATTCCCTCTAGAGTTTCGGTTGGATACAAGATTCCTCTTCATTAACTGCCATTAACTTCATTAACTGCCATGTTGTTTAGTTTATTAAACAGTAGCTATGTTCCACCCCAGAGGTGGCTGCATTTCAGTGAGGAGTGACACCATCCCTATATGCCCCTTTCCTTCCTTGTGGGGATATTGTGAGTATTAATTCGTGTTTATAAAGAGCCTCACATTCTCAGATGACAGGAACAACAGAAGTGGAAAGTGGTGACTGGTGGTAGCTGTAACATCAGTCTTGCACTGTTGGGTCCTCAAACACAGGCCATGGGGTGCAATCTCTACAGCGTGACCTGAGCAGTGCTTACATCAGTGAGTAGCTCAGACATTCACTCAGCTGAGTAAAAAGAACAGGAGGACTTGTGGCACCTTAGAGACTAACCAATTTATTTGAGCATGAGCTTTTGTGGCCCAACTTGATGATCACTTTAGATAAGCTATTACCAGCAGGACAGTGGGGTGGGAGGGGTATTGTTTCATGGTCTCTGTGTGTATATAAAGTCTTCTGCAGTTTCCATGGTATGCATCCGATGAAGTGAGCTGTAGCTCACGAAAGCTCATGCTCAAATAAATTGGTTAGTCTCTAAGGTGCCACAAGTACTCCTTTTCTTTTTGCAAAGACAGACTAACACGGCTGTTACTCTGAAACTCAGCTGAGTGTTGTTCTTCATGTGTTTTTGGTACACCCAAGGTAGTGTCATCTGTAGGTGGAGCAGAGAACTCCAGGCTCTGACAACTAACCTTATTTTGACACTGGGCAGCTTTCTTCCCTTGCCTCAGTTTCTCCATCTATGAAATGGGGATAATTCACATTTACTAATGTCATATGAGGAGGATGGTTGTGAAACATAATGCATTCAAGTATGTTGGTGATAATACCTAACTCTTATATGTATGTTAAGGATTTTGAGACCCTCAACGAAAGGTGCTTATTTAAGTACAAACGATTCTATTTTTGCAGTTGATAACAGCAATAAGTACCTCCAGGTTGAGCATTTCCAAACGACTTAAGGAACCTCAGCTCCACCTCTCCATCAGTTTGGGCTTATTGATTGGGTTTCCCAGAAGCAGGCAGTACAAGCGGCGTCTGACTGACAGTTTTTCAGCAGGATGAATTGGACTGATGGTAGCATTGAGGTGCTGGCCTTTGAGCCATCCTGCACATTTGTTTTTAGCTGACAGCGGATTTCACAAATATGCAAGGAGGTTTTTGTATCTGATGATAAGTCAATGGTCCCTGTCATGGGGGTTGCAGCAGGTGATAATAAACCATGACAGGATTTGTGTGTTCAGGGCTGAATGCAAAGGTATCTCAATGTCAGTGCTTGCTGATGGGACAGTGTATATCAAAAGAGAGGATAACTGCAGCTATTTTTTTTAATCAGTAATTTTGAACAGTGTGATGAATTAGCTAGTTTGTGTGGGCAGCACTGCCCTCCTGTGGATGGAATCAGAGCTGCTGCACTGTGTGTCCTAGGCCCTGTATTGCTAAGAGCTAATGGAGATTCCCTGTTAGCGTATACAACAGAGGCTGGTACCTTTTGGAACAGGGGGATCTGAGTCTATCTGTGAAAGGTCTAAGCTGCCCAAAGAGACATTGGATTGGTTTGTTCTATTTATGGGGTTCTAAACTGCTCAATGTGACACTGAATTAGTCCATTCTGTTTTTGAGGGTTCTGCTCTAGAATATAGTCTGTTTTGCATCTCACACTTGGGAGGAACAAATAAATTTGTTAGTCTCTAAGGTGCCACAAGTACTCCTTTTCTTTTTGTGAATACAGACTAACACGGCTGCTACTCTGAAACCACACAATATATCAGTGGCTGTTTCATTATTACCACCTGGATTATTTCTTGAGAGCAGGTTGATATGATTTAATGGATTTGGTTACAAAAAGCTGGCTCCATGCTATATTTATGCTGCTCTTTGGATTCCCCTTGCAGCCCTGAACATGCAGGTTTTGTGCATAATATGTTAGACGAAGCCTGTGCTCTGTCACTGCCTTTGCATCACTAGAGTTCCTGAAGCCCCTCTCATTGAAATAGTTATGAAATATTTGCCATGTTTCCCTGCACATGGGCTCCAGAGGCTTTGTCAGGGGTGTTTGTGTTAATGCAGAATATCATTTCACTTTTGGAAAACGATGTAGCAATACATTTCTCCCTTCCCATGTCTGTTATGTGCGCTCTCTCGCTCTCTCCATCCAATCAGCCCCCTTTCACTCACTTAGTCTTTTCTATTCTCTCTTCCCTTCTTTCCCAACCTCTCATGCATCAACTTGTTCCTATCTCTTCTTTTTCTTCCCCCCCTTTCTATCTTCCCCCCACTTTTCATCTACTTCCTCCTCTCCCTGTCTTTCTCTCTCCACTCGGCCCCCAAGCTGATTCTCCAGGGAGTTTTCTCAAGTAATGGCAGAGCTGTGCTGGGAAATACCCATCTTCACAGAAGGGAAAAAACCCTTAAAAGCTGCCGTAGATCACTGGAGACACTTTGAGAGGATTGTGGTGTCACTGTGTTACTTAGTGCTGCTTATCCAGTTTGTAATTCATATCCTATTATCTTGGAATGAGCCCTGGGGCAGGCTTTTCCCAGAGCATCACATCAGGATCTGTCTTTGTATTAAGCCTTAAAAAGCAGTAATCCAAGAAAGGAGTGAGATTTTTTTTTTCAAGACAATGTGAGAAGCAGGAACATTCAGAGGGTTTTGTTTTTTAATATGAAAGATGGAAAAACCTGCCAGAGGCTTTTTAAGAGGTTTTCTTAAAGGTTAATTTCTGTTGCCTCTGCCTCCCTCCTCCCAGCTTGGATCACTTCCACCAGCGCCGTACTGAACTGGGTTTGGTGCCACAGGCTTCTTTCTGCATGGGCAGTTGCAGCCTTAGCTGCATTAAAAGAACTGGCTGGTCTGTGCTGGGGGCCATTTGAAGGAGCCTTTCCTGTGAGATCTAATACTGTGGCGTACCATGGCCACAAACACTGCAGATTCTGGGGATTCCCTCTCATGCACACCACAGTCTGCACCCACCTTCCCCCAAGTCTCTGGGAGCTGAGTGGCAGCCTTCTTCCCTTGCCTGAAGCAATGAGGAGAGCAGGCCCATTTGCAGCCCTGGGCCCAAGCCCACATGCAGACCTCTGATCTGTTACTGTTAGCATCTCTCAGGCATTCAGCAACTTGCAGATTCGAGCCTGCGGTATGGTGCTCTTATTCAGTGCCATTGGGCTGTGCATTGTGCTTTGGTTGAAACAGTTCTGTCTGCTTTGATATTGGGGGTCCTGCCCCTTTAAGAGGAATGGGAGGAGAGGGCTGGTTGAAAGAGGAGTGAAAGGACAGAGGGATGCTGGTAGCAGAGAGCCAAGGATCTGGTTGTGAGTGTTCTGCAGGCATGATGTGGGAATGGGGTTGAGTTATTTATTGCCATGGCTGAGAAGTTTGGCTATGTAACACCATGAGTGCTAAGATCTGGATATGAATAATTAATTAATTAGAGCCAGTCTACTGTGGCAAACAACGCCTCTCTCCCATCCCATATACATCCCTGTACAGTTTTCTTATCATGGGATGGATGCTAGTACCTTCCTCTTACGCCAGAGACAGCACTCTGGGCTCCGAATCCCTTCACCACTGCTCCTCCTGCTTGTCATGGCCCTGCATAACCCTTCCCCTTTCTGCTCCTTTTTCTTCCTCTTCTCTTGTGTGCTTGGCTCCCTTCTTTACAGCGTTCAGACAGCCAGCCTGGATACAGGCTCCTTCTGCAGAGCTCTGCTTCCCCTCACCTTTGAACTTTACATGTCTGAGTTGGGGCAGGGGTCATACCTCCCTAGCTCTGCTTGCTCAGAGCTTCTCTGTCACACCTAGAGTTTGGAGAATCATCTGTAACTCCTGTAACAGATGCATTTTGCCTCTTCCTGTAGATGAATTTGTCTCAATTTTCTGGTCTTTATTTTGTCGTTCCAAATTGTTTGCCATAGAATTCTTTGCTAGTAACGGCTTGGTTACAAGCATTTGATATCCAAGCTATTGTTAATTGGCCTCACAGATCACATGATATAGTATGGGGCGGGTGGTGTGACTCTTACTGTCAGGCTCCCCATCTGAATGTTTGAGATTCAGGATTCCCTTTCTGAGAATATTGGCCCAGCATTCCTTTAAAACTAGATCTGGCTGAGATTGTTCATGGAGATCTTCCTGGAAAAATGAATGCAAAAGGCACATGAACATAGTCACAGCAAATTCATTTAAAAATTCAAGTTTGTACTATCTCCCCAGCTCTGCTTATATTGGAGATGACTATGATCAAAGCACAGAGATTTGATAGTGAGGCCTGTATTTGTGAGCTGTATCGATCACATCTCACTGCCTGAGTATCCACACAGCACTGGCTAAATTTCCAAACACCTGCGCCAGCCTGCAGTGGACTCAGTCTAGAAACCGCCTGGATTCTCTGCAGTTAATCTCTTTGGCCCCAATTCTGCCGGTACTTAACTCACATGAGTAGGTCTGTTGTCTCCAATAGGGCTACTCATGTGAACAAAGTTACACAGATGCATTAGTGTCTGCAGGAAATGGGTCTTTGGTTATTCCAAATCCTAGGTCAGGAATGGGATGGGATTGGACCAGGTGTGAATTAATGTCCCTGAGACATTACAATGTACTGTGGCAAATAATGGCATTTAATAGCCTGGCTCAAAGTTGGCAAGAAATTCTTGGCAACACTCTTTGCAACTACTTTTATGCCTTTGTTCAGGCCTGTTCCTGGCACCCAGAAAATTAGTTTCCATGAAATTGTGGAATGGCACACGTTTTCAAAGAGAAATTATATTTCAATGCATCTGAGACATGCAGGAGTCCTATTATCACCCCAAAAATGTCCCTTTTCCCCCCTGAGGCCCCCAAACATGACAGGCTCTCCCCCCCTTTAAACTTGAGCCATTTTGTAAACTTCAAATCCCTGATAAATAACAGTTGCAGCAGATGAACCAGTGGCCCCATCCAGGACCACAGGGAATGGTGCACCAAGCTTGGGTGATCCTATCCAGGACTGCAGGAGATGTGGCCCCAGGCTCAGGTCACCCTGTGGTTTCATCCAGGACAGAGGACTTGATTGTAATGTCTTACTAACCATATGAGAGATGGAGCAAAAGCTCCACAAGCCTCTTCTTTGTCAACCTGATCTTCACTGGCTGTTCATGCAAACATCCTGCCATCCTCTGATTTTCCTGATGGCTGAATCTCAAGACAGATGGTCTTTAGACACACACAGCCCTGCCTGGGAATACACTTCATGAGCAAACAATCCAGGGAAATAAGATTGCTCCATGACATGTCCAAGCTCCTGCTCTTACCACAGCATGGACCAGCTGCAGATGCCAGCATGTGAATCTAACAGCATTGCAAACACATGCAGTAAGACTCCTGGTCCCTTTCTCGCCATGCTGTGCACTTATCTCAGGTGTCAGACAGTGCCAGATAGAAGCAGCTGAAGCAAGAGGACAGAGCTAATGTAATAACAATGCTTAGCACTTACATGGAGCATTATAAACGCTTCATCCGTCTGGGAGATATCAACCACCCCCATACAAGGGATGGGGAAATTGCATCACAGAGAGGGGAAGCGACTTGACCAAGGTCATATAGCAGGACAGTAGCATACCCAGGAGTCATGGCTCCCAATGCCCCCTGCCTTGAACCCACTCTGCCCACTCTTTCTCATGCTCTTGCTGTCTCTGCACATGCTTGCTTGCTCTGAGCTCTCGCCGATCATTCTCCTGCTCTGAACTCTCGTGCTCTTTGCATGCTTACTCTCTCTACTCTTTTTTTTCTCTCACTGCTTTTCTGTCTAAATACGTTGATATGTCTTTCTCCAAGCTTGTTCTGCTGACTCAGCCCATCAGAATTAACAGGTGAGCAACTTCAGCAGCAGCAGAAAGGCCTGAGCCTGGGGGAAGAAGGGAGCTATCTCTGCTCCAGTGGGAAAGGAAGGGGATGCTCCCTTTGTCTGGACCCTGCTTTGGCCGGAGACCACAGCATCCTCCTCTTCTGCAGGCTGTATACCCTCTCCCCCTGGGGTTCGCTTTGTCTGGGAAAGAGGAGGCCAAGCTCTTCTTCCCGTCACATTCAGCACTACCTGTGCCTGTTTCCCCAGCACCAGAAGTGGCCAGCTCCCACTCGCTTGCATGCCAGGTGCCAGACCCACCTCTGCTCCCAGCCATTTTAAGGTGCTGTTACTCCTGAGGACGAGCTCTTGGGACCTCTGTCATCTCCTTTAATGTTCTACATGTTTGAGGTACTCTGGTGTCTGCTGGAAACCAATGCTTCTTTAAGTTTGTGGGTCTCTTCACCACCCACTTCAGAATCGGCCTCCAGCTTCTGCTGATGCATCCATTGTCCTTAAGATCCATCAGGCCCCTGCCTAAACCAGAGAAGATCTTCTCCAGGCTGCTTCTCCTCTCATCCTTCTAAGGGAACCGTAGGCTCTGCATTGCTGTGGGGAAGGTCTGTGATCCCCAACTGCACTGGCCAGGACCACGTACGTGCTCTGCTTTCTCTTTCCCATGATAGGATCACAAGAGGGAGCAGAGGGGCCCTAAAAGACATCAGACAAAGGAACGTTAAAGGAAATGCTTCTTTCCACAATGTATCTGCAGCACTCATTGCAGCAGGATAACGTGGAGGCACATAGCTTAGCAAATTACGGTCAAGGGTATGAAATGTCTGTGAAGCAGGGTTGCCTCTGAAGTTGAACCAGCTGGGATTAATGAAGGGGAAGGGGCCTCGTTCCTCACACTTCAGTACATAAATGGATCAGCAGCTTGAGATCAGAAAGCATGGGATAGTATTGCACAGTGAGGTTCATTAGAAGGGTGATGTGATGGGAAATAACCCCCCCCCCCACACACACACACACACGAGCACTTAAGGGGTAAGAGGTGGCGGAGCACACACCTGGAGGAGGTGCCAGGACCAATGGAGAGAGCTTGGTGGCTACTGTAGGTGAAGGGCTTTAGGCCAGAGAGGTGGCACAGGGGCAGGCAGAAAGTGGGCCTTGGGATCCTCTCCCGAGAGGAAGCTCTGGAACAGCATCAGAAAGCTGGGCTGTAGGTGAAGGGAACATGCCTGGATGGGGAACCTGAGAGAAGGCTTGGAAGAAAAGCTGACCCTCAGGGGAAGGGAGTACCCTTGGGGAGCAGGTCCTGAGAGAAGGGCAGGACTGGGTGAGGGCTTTGAAAATGGATTTAAGTCCTGAAAGAGGCGCAAAACTAGGAAAGCTGGACTTTGGAAGAAGGCCTGGACTAAATGGAAAAGGACCAATAGAGGGGCCTGCAGGAGACCTCTGGTACTGAGTCTCTGAAGGGAGAGGGCAGCTGGGGAGAAGGAGAGTCCTAAAGCAGACTTGAGGGAAGAGACATGCCAGGGAAGAAGCCCTGAGGATCAGGAACACAGGAGGAGCAGAGCATTCAGGGAGAGAGTCCTGGGAGGCAGCACCTTGGGGCAGAATAAGGAGGAGCTCGGCAGAGCCTGGTGAAGAGTGTGCAGAGGGTTGATTCAGGGAAGAACAGAAGTGTTTCTGTTTCTTTGAGTTTAGACGTTATTACCAAAGAAAAGGGGCAGACTTAAATTGTGACCTGGGTGGAGGGCCAAGTCATGTGAAGAGGCAGACCCGCTGAAGAGCCAGAGCAGCTGTTGTCGGGGGGGGCCCCCAATGAGATGAGAGCGGCTTGGCCATGAGGAGGCACTCTTGTGGTGAGTCCCACCCTCCATAGCGGGTTGTTCTCTTCCCCTAGCATTGGCAGCTACTTGAGACAGGATTCCAGACAAGATGGCCCATTGGTTTCTTCAATCCTGGAGTGGTTCTACTGACAAGTAACATATCTGACACTGAGAAGCAGAGCCTTGTCTAGATCAAACTCTAGTGATGAAGCATAATGCTTGCATTGCACATTGTGCCACCCTCCTGCTTTGTGAGCATTCATTGATTCATTCTCTCTGAGAAGCTGTCGGTGGATATTTTTGTCCCCATTTTACAGGCATGCAGGTTGATGTGCAGAGAGAATAAAGGCCTTGCCTTGCACGACAGAGGAGGTGTTAATGTCAGAGGTGGCTCCTATTCACATGCTCATCTGCTGTACCACGCTGCCCCATAGAGCTAGGATTAGGACCCAGGAGCTTCTAGCTACCAGCCCTGTGGTCAAAACAATAGCATACCCTAGCTCCCAGAGTAGGGTTGCCACCCTGGAGTTCTCAGCTCATACCGCCTGTGATGCTAAGCATCCTCATTTCCTCGGCTGGTTGGGTGGGAGACCTGCTCCCAGGGTCACCCATTTGAGGAGCAAGAGATATTTCATCCAGCTGCATACTGTTGACAGAGCCAGATTGATTCCCTGTGGCTCTGTGCAGGTGGGCACCCCAGGTAATTCCTCAGTTGCACAGACCTCTGCAGAGAGCCTGAAAGCCTGAATGCATCCAGCCAGGGATGCTGCGCTTAGTTGCTGTGGCAACGGGGCCTGTTGCTTTTTCACATTGGTCCCTTTTGCAGCTATTCAACTTTGGTGCCTTTGTTCCCAAGCAGGGAGAGTTGGAGATTTGGTGGGAGGAAGGACGGGGGAAGAGAGACAGCTGAGGACGAATGGGGAAATGCTGCCTATCTGCTGTCAAGGAGCAGCATGTGAGGGGAGACAGGAAGAGCTGTGACTTCGACACCAAGCTCAACAGCTCTCATGCCATGCATCACAGCTGCCGTGTTATCTGTCCCCGGCAGAAGAGAGAGCTTGGGTGAGACACAAAGAATGCAAATGAGGCCCTGTCGTTACTGTAATAACCATGGAAGCTGATAAGGCAGCAGCGGCTGCCTCCTACCTGTTGCCCCCAGGGGACTGCTTCAGGGATCCTGGCAGATGGAACAGCATTCTTTTGGGGGATAAAATACTGCAGCACCCTACTCTGCATCCATGCTATGATGCCCGCCCTGTGATGCTCTTTGCCCTCTCTGCAGCACCTGCCCTGTGGTTCCAGCAATGCACTGTGCCTCCACTGCAATGTCTTTCCTGTGGTGCTCTGCTTCTGCCCTACGGGGCTCAGCACCTCCTGGCACCTCAGGGACCATGTCCCTAGCCTCGGTTTGCCAGAAGCTGGGAATGGGCGACAGAGGATGGATCGCTTGGTGGTTACCTGTTGTGTTTGTTCCCTCTGGGGCACTTGGCATTGGCCGTTGTAGGAAGACAATGGGCTAGATGGACCTTTGGCCTAGTATGGCCGTTCTTATGCAATACTCTGTGCCCTATGGTACCAGTGGCTGCGGTGCTCTGTGGCCATACGGTGATACCCATGCTTGAGCCTGCCTTGTAGTGCCCTCTGTGCGGAGCTCTGTGTCCATGCTCTGTCGCCCGTACTGCAGTGCTCTGCATCTGCCTTTCGGTGCCTGGGCTGCAATATTGTAGAGTACTAGCCCTGAAGGCAGCAGTTGCAGTCGTATTATTATATTGTCATGGACCCTTGGCATGTGTTTGCTGCAGTGGATGGGGAGGGGGAAACCTTCAGAAGAAGACACCTCCCAGCTCAAACATCCCATAATATGAGAATGGTCTGGGGGCATGTAATGTGGAGGGGCACTCAGTCTCTGTGGCACATTCCATCCCCACCTCCCTGCTGAGGAATCCATTAGCATCGCTTAGGAGGGTGGCACTGGGGACACCCCTGCACTCAAAGCCAGGGAGACCCGTCGGGGGATATGGACCCCATGGTGTTTCCGGTCTGCCCGCACACACATGCACTCTGCACTGAGCAGAGTTAATATTTCTGAATCCCACTCCTGATCTGATCTGGAGTCTCTTCAGGGAGCTGTGTGGGGCCCCATGCTGCATGTGTGTGGAATCTCTTTCAGAAGCTGGTGCCATCTGTTCATATGGCTGCCATCTGCTACAAGCAGCACAGTTACCACTCAGCACACCCTTCCTCTGTGGGAGATGAGGATTCCCTAAACCACAGCAAAGCTACAGTCTGGAAATGCCAGGCTTGCCAGGCACCCTTGCATGGCTGCACCCTGGGCACTCAGGGTATGTCTGTCCCCACTGAGTTCTCACGTGGGTCTGTCCTGGGGATGCCTGGGCTTTTCCTTCCCCCACGCCCTTCCATGGCACTGCCCTGGAGCTGCATCATGCATTAGTGCCAATTTGGAGTTCTCAGTCCCTTCCATCATTTGCATTCCTCCAAGCTAGCTCTGTATGTCCAAGTCCCAGCCTTGGTTCTTCCCTCAGCACCCACCTCCTTGCCCAGTTGTCTACCCTCAGTTCTGACTTCTGCACCCAGCTCTCCCCACTCTCTGCTCTTCCCAGTGGGGGCCAAACTGCCTCCAGGGCCCTGCAGGTGCCAGGACTGCCTTTGTCAGTGGCTTGATGCCATGTGCTGCTCTAATTGATTTTTATCTCTCCATTAATGTAACGGAATTGATGTAAGTAACCTAGGCCTTGGCTCACTCAGCCTTAAAGGGATCCTGCTGGCTTCACTGGTGAAGAGCGTGCAGAGCTGCTTGTGGAGATGTTCCTTGTTCCCAGGAACTCATGATTCTGCTCTGGACATTTAATTTAGTGGGAGAAAAGGAACCTCTGGCCTTTGCAAGGCTCAGGTTCATCCTCAACTTCAGTGGAAGTCATTTGTCAAAAAGGAGCCCCTGCCTAGTATTGCTCCATAGGCCAAAAGTATTGTGGGTCAGAGAAAGCATCTTCTGCTGGAGTTTCCTGTATTGGACACTGCTGGAGAAGATGGGCACATCCAGCACGTTAGGAGGCAGGATCTCATCTGGGATGGCAGGAGGTGGGATATGGACTAAATGGACTGTTAATCTGATGAAGTGCTGCGAGCCCTGTGTTGCTAGACCTGCCCATTCTGTGAAGAGGGGCAGGGTAGTGAGAGCATGAAAATTCTGGGCTCTACTTGTTTATGATTACATTTCTGAGAGGCATAGGGGTTTCAGAAGGCTGCAAGGAATTTCCCACCCTCACCCTGGCCTTGGCTTTGGGTGCCTTTTCGTTGCTCTCGCTGAGTTGGGAATGCTTTAGAACTTGAAGGGAAATGGGAGACCAGTGGCCTGTCAGCCTGGCATTCCTCCTCCATTACTGATCCATCCAGTCCATCATACTGCCTCCAGCAGTGACCAGAAGAGGAAGGTTTCCAGGCCCAGATGCAGAGGGCTGGCCACAGGAACAGCCTCCCTGTGAGAAGTGGAGGCTTCTTGCCTTACTGCTTCTTTTTCACAGATAGTTTTCAGAGAAAATAATTTTCTAACCGTGCCTGTGGACACACCCTCCTCCCCGGGTTCCAGCACTTTCCTCCTTTGCCACTGGTGGAGAAGGAGAGCTGTGCCCTGGGCAGCAGGGTGCCAGGCAGAGCTAGCTGTGGCTGCTGCAAAGGGGAATGTGTTTATCATCACATAAGGGTAATTGGGGTTCTCTGGGGATGCGGCCTCCCGCTCTCCCTTGGCTTGAGGAGATGAAGCTCTTCCCTGATCTTATTGGACTTCTCAGACATTCAAAGTGGGAAATTGATGACTCTCCAAACAGAGCTGGAGAGCGGAAGGAGCCTCAGGGGAATGGATGGAGGAGCTGCTGCCAGCTCCATGCAGCACAGAGGCTGCCTGGCTAGGGCTGCAGCACTGGGGGTCGCCCTTGGAACCCCTCATTGTCCTAATCAGCGGCAGGCATGTGTCTGTGGCTGGCTGTGTGTGTGTGATCTGTGATGGTAACAAGGCTGGTCTGTAACTGTGCACACAGGCCCGTACTGATTTTCAGGAGATTTGGGGCTCTAGGATACGGAGGGATCTCCTGTGGCACAGAGCAGAGTCTCTAGCTGTGCCCCAGCCATGTGTAGGAGGGAGGAATCAAACTCCCATTGAAGACCTCTGTTGTACAGTGGCAAGGTGAGAACTAACCAGTGCAGTTCCAGCCTCTGCCCCACAAGTTCCCAGGGCTGCTGTTTGCATCTGTTGCTGACACCTCACTGGTCTCATTGTCTCTGCTGAGGGCCATTCATACGGAGCCTGCATGAAGGGCTCTGGGGCTGCAGATCATGCTGCTTTTGCTGTTTATAGTGCTAGGAGGGAGAATGTCGTGCTTAAATGAAAAGGCCAGATGAGATCTGTGGGGCCCTGTGCCTAGGGCAGGGCTGCAGGGTTTGCACTGGCTTTTATTAGCATTATTCTTATTATCTACAGAATGAGAACAAGCCTTTCTGCTGGAGCATCAGGCAGGCTGTGCTGGGGAAGACTCTCACCACAACAGGCAAAGCAGGAGTGATGTCGGCAGCCTAGCAACCAAGAAGACCACCACCCCTCGTGGGCGCTCCCTCTGGCTGGTCTCCTGCCCTGATGGGGTGGGGCTGTCCATGGTTGCCAGGCTGACCACGTCCCTCCTGCTTTGGAGTCCTGTTGTGGTGTGAGTCTGGGCCCAGTTTTTCCCCCAGCTTGCAGCCTGCCTGATGCTCCAGCAGAAAGGCTTGTCCTCCTACAGTGGGTGGTGATAATAAATCTCCTGCTCACATGAGACCCAGGCTTCTCTAGGGGATCCTTGATCTTCTGGGCTTTACCAGAAAAGCTCAGATGAAACAGGGACCCGGCTCCCAAAAGTGCTGGTTCTGCATCTGAAGCCCAAAGTCCTGTTGTTGCAGCTGTACTTCCTCCTGGGCCTGGGTACTGCCCCTTGCCTGGAGGGCAGAGGAGGAGGCCCTGAATCCTTTGATCTCTCTAGGGGATGGATACTGAGGATGGGCACGTGGTATTGTAGTGCAAGAACTGAATACTAGGCTGATAATGTGGGGTTTGGAGGCAGTGCCTGTACGGGTTTTAGGTAAGGGCAGCGGAGGATGTGAGGGGTGGGGGCTTTAGGGAGGCACAGGGGAAGATTGAGAGAGACCCAAGTGTTTAAAAATCATGAGTCAGTTCCCAAAAGATCCAGAGATGGATGTCAAGATAATGAGATTTTAAACATAAAACATGCTGTTGGTTCTTTAGATTTGCCTTCTAGTATCTGAACCTGGTCGCACTTGGTCACATTTTCGGTCTTTTCTGTGCAACCCTGAGGGCTAGAAACTTGAAGTTTTTTCAGATGAAACCCAAGATTCTCTAGTAATCCCATGACTCCAGAAGCTGGGGCCTTAAGAAAAACCGCAAATATCATGAAACTTGCCATTAAATCACAAGAGTTGGCAACACTGGTAAGGGCAGGGGTTCTAAGGGGCTGGGGTCTTGTTGGCTAGGGCCCTCTGCCCCATTTGCCAGGAGCTGCCACTGCAGCCACTCATCTGGCTGTGGGCACATGATACCAAAGTGTGACACCTGTCTGGGAGGCAGCTGCTTGGCTCCTCTCCTCACTGCTCCGCTCTTAATTACCAAGAGAAGGCTACAGAGCTGGTGACTCATTCACTTCTCCCAAGCAGGACTTGGCAAGCCTTGCCTTTCGCTGCTCAATGGGGTTCTCCCTCACATTCGGAGGCCTTGGGAGCAGAATGGGGCGCTGACACTCCATTCAGCCGACACTAGCCAGCCCTGGGCATTTTATTTCAGTGTAGACATACCCGTAGGGGCCAGGTTGGCCCTACCCAACCTGTTGCCATTCACACCACCACACTGGGGATGTAAAACACTTGGCCCTCGCTTGGCTCTGCTGTGAGTGAGGGTGAGGGGCAGGGACTCTGTGCACAGGGGGCACTCCACATGCAGTAATAGGAAGTGGGGGATGGAGTGGAGTGGATTCTCCAGGTTCCCCCTGATTTGGAGCTAAAGAGAGCAGTGAGCCCCTCCTGCACTCAGACACGCATTAGCAGCTCAGATCAATTCTGCTCACTTGCTGCTTCATTATTCATGAGCTACAGCCCGGCTCCCTCTGTGCAGTAACCCAAGACCCCTGCTCTGGAGAGAAGGGATGCCTGCTGAAGGGAGGGAGCTGAGCAAGAGGGAGGGGTACGCGGAGCACCCTGCATTAAAGGACAGACAGTGCAGGTGTCCTGGTGGGGAGAAAGAAAGTGCTCCTGAAAGGGTTAACAGCAGTAGGTCTGGCTGGGATCTTTGCCCTTCTCATGTAGTTGAATCCAGCTTCTTCATGTAGCCTCCATACCTAGATCATTGTTATCGCTGCAAGCACAAGAGGGAGAGGGAGGGAGGGAAGGAGAGACAGTTTTGTCTGCTTTATGTTTCCCTTTTAGCATTGGCAGGGGCTGTAACCAGAGCACAGTGTGCTGGCTTGGTGCCCGCCTGGTGCTCATGTGCAGGGGGAGGGCAGAGAGGCAACACGGACCATACTACATAGGGGAGAGGGAGCTGGGCCAGCATTTGCAGATGTAGTGATACCTGCAACTAACCTCACGTGAATCGGCACAGAGCCATGTACAGGACCCAGGAGTCCTGACTCTCAGCTTCCCCTGCTGTAACCCACTAGACCCTACTCCCTTCCCAAAGCTGGGAATGAAACCCAGGATGCTTGACTCCCAGCTCCCCCTGCTCTAACTCTCTAGTCTCTGGTGCCCTTCTTTCCAATTCAGGAAATGATGATAAATCCAGAATATGGCAAGAATTTTCAGCTTACTGTTCACAACCAAGATCCAAGCCCACTGCCCCTCATCTGCATCCCTGACCTGTACCCCAGCTCCCCATCCTGCCTCTAGTCCCTGTACCCCCAACCACAGTTCCCCCGCATGCTGAGGGATGAGGGGGAGATGGTCTTGTGTCTTCATTCTTGATCCAGATCCCAAAGCAGGAGGTTTGGACTCTGGGACTGGACCATCACTAGATCTTGGACAGGTTGGAGCCTCAAGGCCTGGCCCAGCCAGAGGCCTGGTCCTTACTGTTTCTCCAGTGGGGCACACCCAACAGGAATGAAAACATGGGGATGAGTTAGTCCTCATTGCTGCTTCTTCTGGCTCCAGTGGAGCTGCCCTCCTCCTCTCAGAATCCCAGGCAATCTGCGGGGGAATGTTCCTGTTCCAATGGGCCTTGCTGTGGCTTGGTCTGTACTAAGCAGCAGCCGGCCAGCTGCCTGTATGACAGGCCCTAATGGCGTCCCTGTGGCATGTGCTGCTGGCCAGCAGCCAAGGCCAGGCTGGAGATCGAGGTCACCACATCAGCTGGAAGCTCTGATGGAGCCAAAAGGCTCATGCTAGAAACTATTGGTCTGTGTCCTAGAGCGAGGGTCAGTAGTGGGATGGGACTCCAGGGGCTGATGGAAGTACGGGGGGCCTAGGGTCTGTGCCAGCCTAGAAGTGGGGACAGTAACCAGGGGTTTGAGCCCTGTCCCCAGCGGGGATTCCCCCCCAGTGCAGCCCCTGTCTATGGGGTTCCACCCATGCTCAGACCATCTGGCTAATGGGTTCCCCACCCCCCTCCCCCAGGTGAGAAACAAACTCCAGATTACTGGGTACCATCCCTAGCTGCTAGAGCCTTTAATTTGCCACCTCTGGGAGTGAGTTAGTGGCAGCCACAAGGAGAACCAGAGATTTTCTGTCTGTAGCACTGGCTTTTGGGGAAGCTCTCATCTGCCCCAGTCACTCCCTCTCCCAGCAGGAGATGCTTTAGGGGAGCGGGGAAAGTACAGGGTTGGGGGTAGCTCTCATCTGAGGCAGTGTAGGAAATGGGGGAAGTGATAGCTCTGTGAGGAGCTCTCTGCTGCTCCCAGCAAGAGGTGCTCTAACAGCAGTGTAAATGCTGTACCCAAGAAGCAGGGAAAGGAACAAGCTGGTGAAAGGCTGAAGCTCGTTAAAGCCCCTAATCAGCCCGGACCCATTGTATTAATTTTGCTTGTATGCCTTTTATTAGTGACATTAGTGACCCATGTAGCAGGCAAGTGGTTGTGGATGATGAAGGGGTCGGATTAGAGGTTTTTAAGGCCTGGCTTGACAAAGCCGTGGCTGGGATGATTTAATTGGGGATTGGTCCTGCTTTGAGCAGAGGATTGGACTAGATGTCCTCCTGAGGTCTCTTCCAACCCTAATATTCTATGATTCTAATGGGGCATCATATGTGAGGACTGATTCTGACATTAAACAACCCTGTCTGTCAGACACCCTCCCCCCAGGCCCCTCTCCAATCAGGGGGCTGAATATATTGCCTTAGCTGATGGGAAGCACAGGCCAAAGATTCAATAACGCTGCCCTGAGAGCAAAAGCCTCTGAGGATTCACTTGCAGGGCTGGCGGGTTCCTCTTCTCTGGCTCCTTTGGCTTCTGATTTGCTGGTTTGAATCTGGTCCACGTCATTGGCCACCAAGGGTGTCCCCAACTGCTGTCCCACATGAGCCGTATTTGGTGGGCCCAGTCCGATTTCCAGTTGTGCCTTATCATCGAAAACCACCTACACAGCTGCTTCTGGGCACTGTTGGCAGTGTCAGCAGAGGGGCCCTCTCCCTCTGCCCCATCATGGCAGGATAATAATTAATATTAGAATTTAATTAATTGCTCTCCCCAGGCATCCCTGCAAGCCAGGCCAGGCTGAAACGTGAAGGCTGTACTTGATTCTTCAGGGTTGTCAGTCTATCAGTGTCATGTGGGCCTGCCCCCACCAGGGCATACACAAGAGTGTCCCAGGGCCCAGGTCATGAATACAGTGCTGGAGGGGCAGCTGGTGCATGGGGAGTGGGGCAGGCCTCTTGCTCACGAATGCTGTGCATGGCTGTTATGCCACATGCATCCTCGCTTTCTGTAAGAGTAGAGTTGGAGCCTCCGGCTACAGGTTGCCAGGTCTCCTCAAGGCCAATGCCCTGTTCCTACTGGGTCCCAAGGCCACGGAGAATGAAAGCCAAGAGGGCTGTTGTCAGTTCTTGCGATGTCAATCACCAGGCCTGTTCATGAGCCCCTCCCACATCACAGGCAAGGAACAGAGTTTTACAATGCACTCTCTGGAGATGTGGCAGCAGGACATTTATTACCCCTATCACTCCCTCAGAAATGGCTTGACAGAATGTGCTGAAAGTTCGGAGGCTCAATATTTCATGAGGCCAGAAAGTGCTGATACTCACATTTGAGACAATCAGAGGCAGAAGGAAAAGTTGTGCTTTCAGGTCTTCTGTTTTGATGTTGCATTTTAATTAGGTGACACAGCCTGCAACCTGGCTGCAGTTCATTAAAGTGTGTGTGTGTTTTCTTTTAATCCCACCGGCAGTTAATCTCCCCACTCCCATCTGAAACCGGCACATTCATTACAATTGATGACCATGAAGGGGCCTAGATTTGCAGTAGCCAAATTGTATGAATTAAAGGGACAGAGTCAGGCTGATGTAGCCATAATTATTCTGTTTGTTATTTGTAGTGTGGTAGTGACCAGTTGGCTCAATTGATGCTGGGTCCCTGTTGTGCTGGGCACTTCACAAACAATGCATCAGGTGTCCATGGGGGTTTTTAAAATCAGCTATTACCTTTGATTAAAATTGAAGGAATTTTAAAAAATCTAATTCAGCCGATGCCAGTGATGTTGTTTGTCCTCATTTATTTAAAAATATACACAACAGCATTGTGCTGTGATCCTTCCCCAACCCCTCTAATAATGCCACAGTGTGGAGGCACTGGACAGGGGGTCAGGAAACTTGGGTTCAGTTCCCAGCTCTGCAACTGAGCTTCTGTGTGACATTTGTAAACTGAGAATGATTTGGATGAGCTATTACCAGCAGGAGAGTTCCACAGTATGCATCCGATGAAGTGAGCTGTAGCTCACGAAAGCTTATGCTCAAATAAATTGGTTAGTCTCTAAGGTGCCACAAGTACTCCTTTTCTTTTTGCGAATACAGACTAACACGGCTGTTACTCTGAAACCTGAGAATAGCAACACTCCCTTTCTCCCATTTGGTAGGAACTATCTCTTCCTGGATATATGTACAATGCCCAGACCAGTGCGGCCCATGTCCTAGGTTGTAATATGAATAATAATACCCCGCTGGTAAGCTGCTAGGCTTTGGACCATTACTGAGCACAGGAGTAGTCCAGTGCCATGCACCAGTGTCATCAGCGGTCATTAAATGCCAAATCTGGCGAAGTAGAGTTTTACACACTCTTTATGCAGGGGTGAGCAATGACACATGGCACAGGTAGGGACAGTCAGGCCCCTTCCTTTCTTCATTTATTCTTTAAAGAGTGATGTCTACTTTTTTGCCCTCTTTGAAAGCTTGGGTCTATGAAAGTAGACTGGCCTATTTCACAACTGGCTTCTAGTCACTTCCCCTGCCTTGTTTGCGCAGACTGTGGCCCAAGCCAGTGTTGAGCTTGTGTTGCCAAAGCTGCAGAGAGGAAGGTTTCCATTTTTAAATAGAAGTTGTTTACATTTAGGAACAATCACAAGCACATTTGTGATTTATGTTGGTCCAGATGTTCAGCATTGGGCAAGGCCAAGAATGTGTGTTTGCACACTTGATGTGTGTGGTTAGTGAGAGTGCACAACAGCTGTGATAACTGCACTTATAAATGACTCACTAGATGTCTGGTCAATTCCACATATTTACTGTGATTGCATGCCTATTCATGATAACTTCATTCTTGCATTTGACCACCAAATGCACATGTGTTTTCAAGTGTGAAATATGAGCATGCACATCTGCCAATTTGGGCCATTCACCTTTTAACTGTTCCAAGCAGATTGAGTTGTAGATGTAACCAAAAATATGTGAAGATCTCTGATAAGAATGAGGGGGCCAGTTGCTGTTGAGGGGACCTCATAAATAAATACAAACAAGGTTTCTTGATCCTAATTTGTTACAAACTAGTGTCAGTCAAAGACAGAAAGCGCCCTTTCTTTGTGGCCACTTTAAATCCATTGTTTCAAAACCTAAATATTGGCCATTATCTGTGTCTCTTTAAATGTATCCCCAGCCTGTGAGTTAAAGCCATGTTATCTGACCCTCTTTCATCATCAGTTCTGTTAGCTATACTTGAGGAGATGGAGGCTAATCCTGTTGCCAGCGGGAATGGATTTCGGTGTCATCCTTTGGGACTGGGGGTGAGGGGCATCACAGACACCGAGATAAACTTGAAAGGATTAAAAACTCTGGGCCATTTAAATGTGTCTCAGGAGCTGTGTTTGTACTGGAGAGAATCAGGTATATTATGGGGATCACACTGCCATCTTCTGCATTTGGTCCTCTGGACCCCTTTAGGTCCCGGAAGAAAGACAATGGGGAGAGTTTTGGTGGGACTGAGCATTGGCAAGTTTCTCAGAGTCCTGTCGCCCCTATGGTGGCCAGCTCCTCTGAGGGAACCAGTGAGACAGTCCCCAGGTTACCACCCAGCTCAATAGGCCCGTGTTACACTGTGTGTGTTTGAGGGGGGGAGGGTGTGTGCTGCACAATGTGTGCTGGGGAGTTCTTTTCTGCCAGTGATTCTCCGTACCCTCTCATTATGTCAGGGGCTGATCAAGGTGCCTGCGTTCTCCACCATTTGTCAAAAGGCAGGGTTTTTCATTGTTCAGACTCCACCAACCAAATAGCCAAATTCAGTTCCTCCGCTCCCCCTCTGCATCTCTGGCTTTCACTGCCTCCTCTCCCAGTCCTGCTGGGCATGCTTCCTGCAGCTCTGCTCCCACTGCCAGCCTCTCCTTGGGGCTCCCGCAAACCTTTTGTAGCCCCAGGTCAGCCCTGCTCCCTTAATTGGCCAAACCGGGAGCACCTGCTCTGGCACCCAGGAACCGGACCCACTTCATTGAGTGGGGCCAGCCACCCATTGACCTGGGGCTTGTTATTAACAAAGGATTTGGCAAAATCTAAGGTTAACAGAAATGCCTGCGTGGGTTGGAGCCAGATACTGCTCCCATGTACAGCACTGTGAATGTGGAGTCATCCACTGCCTTCACAGGAGAAAGGGCTGGAGTATGATCTGCCTCTTCCCAGGCAGATGTGCTTTGCGCTAGGGACAGAAAGAGTCGTGCCAGAGAGTCACTCTTCCCCCTCAGACAGGTGTGCTTTGCATTGGGTGGTAGTGGAAGTCTCTCCTGACTCCTGGTTCCTACTGCCCATGGCAGAAATGGCTCCTTGGACACATTATGAGCATGTCTGCATGCCAGCAGTACTTCAGCACCAGTGTGTATTACTCTGAAACTTCTCCTTGCAGTGTGTGTGGTGGTCGGGTTGGGCCATTTCCAGCGCGGATGCGGGTTTTCTCCCCCCCGCCACACGCGCGGGCCCGCTCTCCTGTTGGTGGTGGCTTATCTAGGGTAATCACTCTCCTTGCAGTGTGTGTGGTGGTCGGGTTGGGCCATTTCCAGCGCGGATGCGGGTTTTCTCCCCCCCGCCACACGCGCGGGCCCGCTCTCCTGTTGGTGGTGGCTTATCTAGGGTGATCACTCTCCTTGCAGTGTGTGTGGTGGTCGGGTTGGGCCATTTCCAACGCGGATGCGGGTTTTCTCCCCCCCGCCACATGCGCGGGCCCGCTCTCCTGTTGGTGGTGGCTTATCTAGGGTAATCACTCTCCTTGCAGTGTGTGTGGTGGTCAGGTTGGGCCATTTCCAGCTCGGATGCGGGTTTTCTCCCCCCCCGCCACACGCGCGGGCCCGCTCTCCTGTTGGTGGTGGCTTATCTAGGGTAATCACTCTCCTTGCAGTGTGTGTGGTGGTCGGGTTGGGCCATTTCCAGCGCGGATGCGGGTTTTCTCCCCCCCGCCACACGCGCGGGCCCGCTCTCCTGTTGGTGGTGGCTTATCTAGGGTGATCACTCTCCTTGCAGTGTGTGTGGTGGTCGGGTTGGGCCATTTCCAACGCGGATGCGGGTTTTCTCCCCCCCGCCACATGCGCGGGCCCGCTCTCCTGTTGGTGGTGGCTTATCTAGGGTAATCACTCTCCTTGCAGTGTGTGTGGTGGTCAGGTTGGGCCATTTCCAGCTCGGATGCGGGTTTTCTCCCCCCCCGCCACACGTGCGGGCCCGCTCTCCTGTTGGTGGTGGCTTATCTAGGGTGATCACTCTCCTTGCAGTGTGTGTGGTGGTCGGGGTGGGCCATTTCCAGCGCGAATCCAGGGTTTAACAAGAACGTCGGGTGGGTAGGAAAAGATGTTATCTTCTGTATTTTCCACAGTATGCATCCGATGAAGTGAGCTGTAGCTCACGAAAGCTTATACTCAAATAAATTGGTTAGTCTCTAAGGTGCCACAAGTACTCCTTTTCTTTTTGCGAATACAGACTAACACAGCTGTTACTCTGAAACCTGTCATTATGCAAGGCACTGCATTTAGCCCAATGGAGTGGAAATCTATCAACTGCATGAAAAAACTTGTACAGATACAGACAGACATCATCTTCCTTTCCAAATGGAAACGGATGGACATCATACCAAAAGGACTGAAGGTAAAAAATCCATTACAATCTACATACCACACAGACTATGCTGACAGCTTGTGCCACACGCTCTCAAAGAAACTGCGGAGTCACCAATCAACATCCTCTACAGCAAACAGGGAAAGATTAAGAATGAGCTCTCAAAAATGGATACTCTCATAAAAAACCAACCTTCCACACAAACTTCCTCATGGCTGGAATTTACTAAAACTAGACAAGACATTTACAACGCACACTTTGCTTCTCTACAAAAGAAAAAGGACACTAAACTTTCTAAACTGCTACATGCCACAAGGGGCCACAGCAATGGTTCCCTCAACCCACCCAGCAATATTGTTAACCTATCCAACTATACTCTCAGCCCTGCAGAAGCAGCTGTCCTATCTCGGGGCCTCTCCTTCTGCCCCTCCACCCCCACGAACATGATACAGTTCTGTGGTGACCTAGAATCCTATTTTCGACGTCTCCGACTCAAGGAATATTTCCAAAATACCTCTGAACAACATACTAATCCACAGAGGCCTCCCTACCAACATTACAAAAAGAAGAATTCTAGGTGGACTCCTCCTGAAGGTCGAAACAGCAGACTGGACTTCTACATAGACTGCTTCCGCCGACGTGCACGGCTGAAATTGTGGAAAAGCAGCATCACTTGCCCCATAACCTCAGCCATGCAGAACACAATGCCATCCACAGCCTCAGAAACAACTCTGACATCATAATCAAAAAGGCTGACAAAGGAGGTGCTGTTGTCATCATGAATAGGTCGGAATATGAACAAGAGGCTGTTCGGCAGCTCTCCAACACCACTTTCTACAAGCCATTACCCTCTGATCCCACTGAGAGTTACCAAAAGACACTACAGCATTTGCTCAAGAAACTCCCTGAAAAAGCACAAGATCAAATCCGCACAGACATATCCCTGGAACCCCAACCTGGGATATTCTATCTACTCCCTAAGATCCATAAACCTGGAAATCCTGGGTGCCCCATCGTCTCAGGCATTGGCACCCTGACAGCAGGATTGTCTGGCTATGTAGACTCCCTCCTCAGGCCCTACGCTACCAGCACTCCCAGCTACCTTCGAGACACCACTGACTTCCTGAGGAAACTACAATCCATCGGTGATCTTCCTGATAACACCATCCTGGCCACTATGGATGTAGAAGCCCCCTACACCAACATCCCACACAAAGATGGACTACAAGCCGTCAAGAACACTATCCCCGATAATGTCACGGCTAACCTGGTGGCTGAACTTTGTGACTTTGTCCTTACCCATAACTATTTTACATTTGGGGACAATGTATACCTTCAGATCAGCGGCACTGCTATGGGTACCCGCATGGCCCCACAGTATGCCAACATTTTTATGGCTGATTTAGAACAACGCTTCCTCAGCTCTCGTCCCCTAACGCCCCTACTCTACTTGTGCTATATTGATGACATCTTCATCATCTGGACCCATGGAAAAGAAGCCCTTGAGGAATTCCACCATGATTTCAACAATTTCCATCCCACCATCAACCTCAGCCTGGTCCAGTCCACACAAGAGATCCACTTCCTGGACACTACAGTGCTAATAAGCAATGGTCACATAAACACCACCCTATACCGGAAACCTACTGACCACTATTCCTACCTACATGCCTCCAGCTTTCACCCTGACCACACCACACGATCCATCGTCTACAGCCAAGCTCTGCGATACAACCGCATTTGCTGCAACCCCTCAGACAGAGACAAACACCTACAAGATCTCTATCAAGCATTCTTACAACTACACTACCCACCTGCAGAAGTGAAGAAACCGATTGATAGAGCCAGAAGAGTTCCCAGAAGTCACCTACTACAGGACAGGCCTAACAAAGAAAATAACAGAACGCCACTAGCCGTCACCTTCAGCCCCCAACTAAAACCCCTCCAACGCATTATTAAGGATCTACAACCTATCCTGAAGGATGACCCAACACTCTCACAAATCTTGGGAGACAGGCCAGTCCTTGCCTACAGACAGCCCCCCAACCTGAAGCAAATACTCACCAACAACCACATACCACACAACAGAACCACTAACCCAGGAACCTATCCTTGCAACAAAGCCCGTTGCCAACTGTGCCCACATATCTATTCAGGGGACACCATCACAGGGCCTAATAACATCAGCCACGCTATCAGAGGCTCGTTCACCTGCACATCCACCAATGTGATATATGCCATCATGTGCCAGCAATGCCCCTCTGCCATGTACATTGGTCAAACTGCACAGTCTCTACGTAAAAGAATAAATGGACACAAATCAGATGTCAAGAATTATAGCATTCATAAACCAGTCGGAGAACACTTGAATCTCTCTGGTCACGCGATTACAGACATGAAGGTCGCTATCTTACAACAAAAAAACTTCAAATCCAGACTCCAGCGAGAAACTGCTGAATTGGAATTCATTTGCAAATTGGATACTATTAATTTAGGCTTTAAATAGAGACTGGGAGTGGCTAAGTCATTATGCAAGGTAGCCTATTTCCCCTTGTTTTTTCCTACCCCCCCCCCCCAGACGTTCTGGTTGGACTTGGATTTGTGCTGGAAGTGGCCCACCTTGATTATCATGCACATTGTGGGGAGAGTGGTCAGTTTGGATGAGCTACTACCAGCAGGAGAGTGAGTTTGTGTGTGTGGTTTTTGGAAGGGGGGGGTGAGAAAACCTGGATTTGTGCTGGAAATGGCCCACCTTGATTGTCATGCACATTGTGAAGAGAGTAGTCATTTTGGATGGGCTATTACCAGCAGGAGAGTGAGTTTTTGGGGGTGGAGGCGGAGGGTGAGAAAACCTGGATTTGTGCTGGAATTGGACCAAATTGATTATCATACACATTGTAAGGAGAGTGATCACTTTGGATAAGCTATTACCAGCAGGAGAGTAGGGTGGGAGGAGGTATTGTTTCATGGTCTCTGTGTATATAATGTCTTCTGCAGTTTCCACAGTATGCATCCGATGAAGTGAGCTGTAGCTCACGAAAGCTTATGCTCAAATAAATTGGTTAGTCTCTAAGGTGCCACAAGTACTCCTTTTCTTTCTGGGAATACAGACTAACACGGCTGCTACTCTGAAGTGTGTGTTTAAAGTCAGCTCTTGCTACAGAGTCATGTCCAGGTGCTATGTAGCCCCTCTCCTGCACTTAGTGCAGCATGGCAGGGTCTTAACTGAAACATCATGAAAGAACTGGTGCGTGGTGATGTCTTGGGGCCAAGGACGTATTTCCAATATTAGCATGTGCACCCAGAGTAATGGGGCTGACACTATTTCAGTAGCTGGGCTCCAGCTTCTTCTCAGCCGCGTAACAGGTTCCTCAAGTTCATGGACAAATCCTGCTCTGATACTCACATTCAAGGGCAGAATGGGCCCCATAGTGGCATTACAGGAAAGGTACTGATACCCTTGGGAAGGTTGGTGGTGTAAGTGCAGAAGGACCCCTTTGGGGAATGGAAACGACAGCCCTAGAACCCAAGTAGTTTGACCCAGCTGCTCAGTTGCATAATTACTTGGCAGGAAGGGGTGTGAGTAAGGGAAAGACTCTGACTGAATGAGTCTGTCTCAATAGTGTCATTAGAATGGCGGGCATCTCCTTGGATCATGAGCCTTCTCTGGGCTTAGCACATGTTTAGCTTTCCGGAGCCTGATGTGCAGATGTCTCCTGCTGTGTGGTTGCTTCCAGTGAACCTGTCTTCTTTCTATAGCACCCGTTTCTGTGTTACCTTGTGCTGATGCAGTCACACAGATCAGCCCTGCTCCCACCAGAATGACAGTCAGGGGATGGCTTTGCCTAAAAGGCACTTTCTGCCTCGTGTTTGCTGTGCAGCTAAGCGTCATGCATCCCCCAGGCATTTTCAGGGAGCACATTCACTGGGACGTTTCAGCGCTTTCCCAACCGCTGGTACTGCTTCTCCATGACTAGCCCCAGTGGGCGTGCTGGTGCAGGCAGGACAAGGTAGCCCAGGCTGTGGCGTTGCTGTGTCATCCAATCCTGCAGGGAGCGGATCTATACAACACAGCTATTAAACCACCTATCCCCTCTCTACACTAGTGCTGCACCAACACCAGGCGAGCCACACCCCTGGTGAGAGGAGTCTAGTAACACACACACCTTCCTGTATTTTCCCCTCCGCACACACACCTCTTATACCCACCCCTTCCAATACGCACACTTCCTTTCGTTGCACCCGCCTGTCTTCAGGCAGAGCTTTGCTAAGTAGACTCAGGAATACGTGTCCCTTTTGTTTGTGAGCAGATACGGGTGGCAGCACGCTACTTTGTACACAGGGACTGCTTGTCCCTCTCCCCCTCTGTCCCCAGCTTTCACCCTCTTCTCAAAGACTAATTTTAGAAGCAGGGGGGGTGAATCTCCATCTTCAGGAAATGCCAGAGGAACCCAATTCCTACTGGTGCCTCCACCATGCAAGGCTAACCGCATAGCCTGGGCTGCTTCTTGCTCTAGCCATCCTGGTAACCGTGCCTCTTGGCCTGGAGAGTCAATACTTGCAGTTACACATTAGGAGCCCAGCAGTGAATGGAGAGCCCCTGCAGTGATGCGTTAGTGGATAATCGTAGAGCCAGAGTGAGAAGCAGCTGGAGAGAACAGGCTTCGGACTTACCGGTGCCCAGATATTTCCTGAATCTGGAGAGACAATAAATCGCATGGACCTGTCTGACTTGTTCAGTGCAGAAAAGCAGCCCTTGCCAGTGCATGTGTGTTACATGTCTGCTGCAATATAGCATGTGTGTGCATCAGTGCCCTTTGCTAGCTGGAATCAGAACTTCTCCATTTGTGTCATAGCCCTGACTGCGAACAGAGAAGTCTCCTTTAGCTGAAGTGATAGGGGTGTGGGCTTTCAGAGCAGGAGGATCTGAACTCTGTCCTTGATGTTGCTGTGGCCATGGTGATGACCGTAAAGTACCTAGGTGCCCAGACACTTGTCACAGTATGTATATGTACAGATTCTCACATGTGCATTTACATACAGATGGGTTACACAAGAAGCTGCTGGAGCCAGGATTCCCACAACTCTTCATACAACTGATTTATGATAAAGACCTTGTTCAGGGCCAGCCCCAAAGAACGAGTGAGGCTCGGTTGATGTGAGCTGATCCTCCAGCCTGTTGGGTGCTGGGGAGAATGATGGTCACCGGGCTGGCAAGAGGCTTCAGGAGAAACGCTAATGATCCTGTGTGTGTAGGCCATGGGCTGCGATCTGGTATTTATTCAGTAGGAGGCAGTGATAAGTTAGCATTGAGGCAATAGCCCAGTGTGGTGCCAGGGGTGCTGTACTTTAGGGAGTGGTGTTGGTATTGGGAGGGCGCACGTTCCCATCTGAGTTAGTTCTGAGTCCCATGTCCCAGTGCAAGGTAGGGTAGTGCTGTGCTGCCAGATGGGGTTGTCTTTCAGATGAGGTGTAAAACTGACCTCTTGACCATTTGGGATCATTAAAGATTCTGGGTAAAATTTTCAGAACCATGTATGTGACTCAGGAGCATAAGTCCCATTTTCAAAAGCAACCTAAACACTTAGGAGCCAAGTACGTACAGTAACTCCTCACTTAACTTTGTAGTTATGTTCCTGAAAAATCTGACTTTAAGCGAAACGATGTTAAGCGAATCCAATTTCCCCATAAGAATTAATGTAAATGGGGGGGTTAGGTTCCAGGGAAATTTTTTTCACCAGACAAAAGACTATATATATATATATATATACACACACACACACGCACACAGTATAAGTTTTAAACAAACAATTTAATGCTGTACACAGCAATGATGATTGTGAAGCTTGGTTGAGTTGGTGAAGTCAGAGGGTGGGATATTTCCCAGGGAATGCCTTACTGCTAAATGATGAACTAGCACTTGGCTGAGCCCTCAAGAGTTAACACGTTGTTGTTAATGTAGCCTCACACTCTACAAGGCAGCACAAATGGAGGGAGAGGAAACAGCATGGCAGACAGAGACAGAGACACATCCTATGTGAGAGAGAGAGATGCGCATTGCCCCTTTAAGTACACTGATGCCACTCTAAGTACATTGTCTTTTTAACTAGATCAGCAAGTTGAGAGAGCTGCTGCTGCCAGCAAGCTCCCTCTGTCCTGAGCCCTGTCGTGTCCACCCCCCACCCCCAAGGAGATGGGGTAAGCGGGGGGCAGGAGCCGGGGGAGGGGGACACCCTGACAGTAGCCCCTCTCTTTCCCCGCCCCAGCACAGCAAGCAGGAGGCTCCCAGGAGCAGCTCCAGGGCAGAGGGTAGGAGCAGCACAGGGCAGTGGGGGGAGGGACAGCCTGCTGGGTGGCTACCGCACAAGGAACTTAGGGGAGCAGGGAGCTGATGGGGAGCCTGCTGATCCACCCTGGTTCCAAGCCCCCACCAGCTTGCTGCAATGGGCTGCTCTTCCTGCAAGCAGTGGACAGAGCAGGCGGCTGCCAAACAACATTATAAAGGAGCATTGCACAACTTTAAACGAGCATGTTCCCTAATTGATCAGCAACGTAACGTTAACCAGGACGACTTTAAGTGAGGGAGAAAAAAAGAGGAGTACTTGTGGCACCTTAGAGACTAATAAATTTATGCCCAAATAATTTTGTTAGTCTCTAAGGTGCCACAAGTACTCTTTTTTTGCTGATAGGGACTAACACGGCTACCACACTGAAACCTGTCACCATTTAAGTGAGGAGTTACGGAAAATCATTTTTGAAAATGGCACATAGGCTCCTTACATGCTTTGGAAAATGGTACCCTCTATGTCCTTTTTGGCAATAGAGGACTTTTACCTCTGGTGTCCTCTTAAAGTTCCTCTTTAGATAATTGTATTCTCTCTGATTGGGGTATAATAATCTTCTGTGCTTCCTGTCCTGAACCTTGGCTTAGCTTTGCTATTGAGCAGCTGCTGCATTCCAGCCCAGAGGCAGCTGTATTTCAGTGGTGAAGGAAGTGATCCCTATGTATAGCATGTGGTCTGTACAATTCAAAGCACTTCGGTATCCTTGTGTATGAAAGGCACTCTAGAAATATAAGATAATGTTATTTATTATTAATTAGTCTCGGGTGTATCTGCGGATGGTGGTCAGGAATTCACTGGCTCCAGCAACTCATTAGAGGCTTACATGTTACGATTGTTTGCTCAAAGCTAACCTTTTAGAAACTGAATTCATCCGATGAATTGAGCTGTAGCTCACGAAAGCTTATGCTCAAATAAATTTGTTAGACTCTAAGGTGCCACAAGTACTCCTTTTCTTTTTGCGAATACAGACTAACATGGCTGCTACTCTGAAACTTTCTAGAAACTAATTTTGATCTGTTCAGCCCTGATTTATGTAGCAGATCTACTAGCAGACTCCACCCCAATGCTCACCAGATTACACTGGCTTAGTCCTCTATGGAAAGGCCAGTCATGCTCACAGCTTGAGTCTCCATTTCCCAGCACCTTGTACAGCCATTGACACCAGTGCAGAGTGACACCAGTGCAGTGACACCAGTGCAGTCTTTTACATTGGTGTAAAAGACTGTCAAACGTGCAGGGGTTGGAGACCCAGGCCCACAAGCCCCATCACCACCTCCCCAGAGCAGGGGAGAAGGTGGAGGTAAGTAAATGAGCCTGGATGTCACCTGGTTGAGAACAGGCTAAGAACCAGACCAGCAACTCATCTTGAAGGGTACTTTTAAAAGGAGTTTGTCTTTCTTTTCTGTCCTGTTGCTCTTGATCTGGAGCTGGATTGGAGGCAGCATCCCTTGGTGCCTCTCTCTGCCTGTGTCCTTGGGAGATGGTAGAGTTTCTGAGTAATTACCTGGACGGAGACAGCTGGATCTGACTTGTCTGTCTCACCACGTGTTGAGTTGGAGGGAGGCAGTTGTAGTCATTTGCACCCTGCCTGTGACACTAATGCACACAAAACATCCTAGGGCATCATCCCATCCCAGCTGGAAAGTGGAAGATTTTCCCTTGGGCAGCTTGGTTCCCTCTGCGCTTCAGGCACTGTGGGGCCTGTAAGCTGTGGATCCTCTCCCAGGCTCGTCCCCGCCCCCCAGCTCGGTAGTTGGTTCTTCCTAGTTGTCCCATGAACTGCTGACCCAAGGTTCATGGTGGCAAAGCCATGCTCAGCCCTATTCTCATGGGATGCCCTCCTCTCATCCATTTGGACAGGGTATTGAGCAACAGCAGTGGAGATGGGGGAGCATAGGGGAGTAGGGAGGGCTGGAACACAGACTGTTCATGAACTCTTATTCCTAATGGAAGGGGTCCGTCCTACTTCTCTACTGCTGGCAAGGAGCCAGTTCTGTGAGCAGCACCGGTAGCAAGTTGGTTAGGGTGATTGTTGTGACCGCCCTGTGCTCCAGCTCTCCAGCAAGGTGATTTGAAAGGGAGAGTGGGAGACATGTGAGGTGCAGGGAGGGGAATTGGCCTGGACTTCCATGGGATGGGAGGAGGCAGAATGAGGCCCAGACACACACGCGGGCAGAGAGAGGGGCAGTTTGGAAGCATTTGCGGGCAGTTTCTTTGCCTGCCATCTCTCCCCTGCCTGGGTGTTTGTCGTGCAGGTTCCTGAGCGGCTTTGTAAGAGATTCCCATCTCCCTTTCCTGCTCCCCCTCCATGCAGACTCTGCTTCTGGAAAGGCCTGTGGAGTACTTGGCTGGAGATTTTTTTTTTTGCAGTGTGCCTCTGGACAACCTGTGCACAGGATAACCTCGGGTCCATTCCCTTTCTTTCTTTCTTTCTTTCTTTCTTTCTCTCTCTCTCTCTCTCTCTCTCTCCCTCTCTGTCTGGACCCAGACAGTGAGAACTGCCCAGCCCTCAGTCTCTCATAGCACATGTCCTGCCTACCCGCAGCTCCGCACGTGCCCTCCTGTTTATGTCCGTGTCCAGTCACATCCGATGACCCCTGTTAAGCCCTCAGCCCCCTTTGAACCCATAAACCCGCTCTAATCGTTAGACAACACTCCTCCTCATCCCAAAACTAAGCCCCTTGACGTGCCACAGACTGGAAAGCCAAGACTCTAATTAAATATGGTCTCCACTCACAGAGCCCTGATTAATCAGGTCCTTTTCCCATGATGCTCTCGAGTCACTTTTGGAGCACTAACCTCTCCTTGTCCTCACATAATCATGTACAGTGTTTAAAGCTATGTCCACAATACAGATCTTACAGTGGCACAGCTGTACCGCTGTAATGTCTCCCATGTAGCCACTCTGTGCCGCTGGGAGAGAGCTCTCCCATGGACATAATTAAAGCACCCCCAACGAGCGGTGGTAGCTATGTTGGTGAGAGAGCGTCTCTCACTGACATAGTACTGTCCACCCTGGAGCTTTTGTCGGTGAAACTTATGTTGTCTGAGGTGTGGTTTTTTTACACCTCTGACCGACAAAAGTTTTACCAACAAAAGTGCTAGTGTAGACAAAGCCTAAGTGTCTTTGGCATTTTGTCATTCACTCAGTGTGTGGCGGGGGCATTTTATACGCCCACCCACATCCCTGAAATCTTCCACACAGTACTCAAGCAAGAGTATCCCCTAATGAAAGGCCACTGGTATGCAAGAGGCCTAGCCAAGAGCAGGGCTTGCATCCTGTTGTTAGAGCAGATTTCTTCCTCCCGGGGGGGGGGGGGGGGAGGATGAGGCTGTCTTTGCCATGCCCAGGGTCTGTGCCGCTTGTGTTGGTACCATGTGGGGGTGAGCTCCAAAGTGACTCTGGCTGCCTGAATGGAGGTTTCCCTCAAACAGACAGATTCATCACTCAGGATAGGGCTGGTTGGATGGGTTGTAGGGTTGAGAGCGTGCAAGGCCCTCCTTTGCTCTGCTAGGAGGTTTGTGCCATCTGTTAGCCTGAACGTGCTGCATACCACTGCCACCTGCTAGGAGGTGTAACCCTGATCCCTGCGTTCACTCTGCTATCCGAAGTACTGCTGTAACAGGTGACCTAGGGAAGCCAGACACTGGCTTGCTGGGTGACCTTGGGTAAGTCACTCCAGCGCTCTGTGACTCAGTTTCCCCATTTTTAAAGCACTTTGAAGTCTGCATGTTCTGCACCTTGCCGTATCCTGTCTGCTAACCTCCTCCTGCAATATAGACTCAGCTAACCCTCTCTCCTGACCCAACTGTACCTCCTGCCGCTGCTCCAGCCTCTGATGCTCCTGCACTTCCTGCATGGTCGTGCCTTCTGGCCCTGTCTCTGGCCCTTAACCTTACTCTGTCCCTAATTCTTCTCTCTTAACCTTCCTCTGTACCTTACTTCTAACTCACTCCATCCCCAGGCCCTATCCTGCAGTATCTCCTAGCCCTAATTTTATTGTATCACTAGTTTAATACCATGGTGCCTGCACTGATATCTATGAGGTGTGGGGGCTCACTAACATGAAAAGGGGAGCTGTTCCTCCTGCCTCTCTCTTCCTTGGGAGTAACACCATAAGCAAAGATACTGGCCAAGAAGAACCAGCCATGTTTGGCCCTCAGAGCACTTTGGCTTACTTTCTTCATCTCCCGTGGTTAGCAATGTTTTTGTAGCCGTGTTGGTTCCAGGATATGAGAAAGACAAAGTGAGTGAAGTCATATGTTTTATTCGACCAACTTCTGTCATGGAAGGGACAAGGTTTCGAGCTATACAGAGCTCTACACAGACACTCTGATTTCCTTCCCCAGACTTGAAGAAGAGCTCTGTGTAGCTTGAAACTTTGTACCTTCAGCCAACAAACGTTGGTCCAATCAAAGATATTACCGCACCTACTTTGTCTTTCTCTTCCTTCACCTCTGTGTTACCAGTGCTGTCCCAGGCTCCTGCCCTCCAATGAGAGATGAAATCCTGGTGTCCATTCATTCACACTTCCAAATACCCCGCTCCCCTGCTTCAGACTGCCTCCTCCTGCCCCTTGGGTCTCACCCCTCCCCTGCTCCTGCTTTCTGGATCTATGAGCAGGGGAGTCCCCAGCCCTGAGAATGCACACGGCCAGAGTAATCGGCTGATCCCTTCAGCTTCCCTTTGGCCCCATCACAGTCTCTCTCTTGTTCATTCTGCTGTGCCGGTCTCTCTCTTTCTCTGAATTCACAGTGTTTTTATTTTCCTTTCAGATGAATGCCCCCACCCCAGCCTTTTGACTGATTCAGGTACTTTGTTCCTGGGGTGGGTGGGGCTCTGTCAGGAGCATCAGAAGCCAGGAGAGAACTGCTGAGCTGACAGGCTGCCACCAGCAAGATGGCTCATTAGCCTTAGGCCTCTGGGGAAATAGGAGTGAAGCAGATACCAGTGAGGGAAAGGGGAATGTGGGGCAGACAGGGGCAGAGATAAAGGCAAAGCTGCTCGCTTGGCCCTCTGTCCCAGAAGGGATCCCCACGGAGAGTGTTTTCCATGCGTCCATTTATAGCCTTGCTCTGTCCCCAGTAGAACAAGAATTTCCCATGATCCCCTACGGATTCTGGTTCGCTCCGGGGGCACGGGCAGCTGAGGCACCACACAGGTGTAGGGACAGCAGCATCTTTATCAGGAAATCCCACCCTTCCCCACAAGCTGCTCATTTTCTTGACTCTGTTGGGAGGAGGAAAAGGCAGAGTTTAAGTCCAGGACTGGGAGTTGGGGCTCTGGGCTCTATTCCCAGAGTGTTGTGTATTAGTTGGGGCAGGGGCTATATGGCGTCTAGGACTCCTCGGTTCTATTCCTGACTCCACCACTGACCTTGAACAATTTCTTTCATCTCTCTGTGCCAAATATCCCCATGTGTAAAATGGGGCAGATGATACTGACCAACCTTTCCATCCATCCATCCATGTACTTGTATGTCCCTCATCTCTACTAGCTCCCAGAATCCCATGGACTCCTCAGAGGGGGAGGTTATAGCAGTGCAAGGTGTTATTGCTAGTAAGTGCCTCTGGTCGTCAGAGAGGTCCCATGTGTGGCGGCAGTCCAAATCTTGAAGCCCATCTCTTCCCATCACTAACCCTGCTGATCCTGGGGACCTGGGAGCAAACAGGTTGCTGGGGCACAGACCCATACCCAGAATATGGCACGAATTTCAGTTTTGCTGCTTACAAACAAGCCACATCTATTTCTGTTTCCCTGATTTCATTGACGTCACCCAGCTGAAGCCTCCAGGTGCAGAATCAAGCATACAAGAGCATCTGAGAAGCCAAAGGGGGAAGTGCTTTCCTTCTGCCAATTCCAGACCACAATGGGCAAGAGTTCAAACATAGAGGTTGGGGTGTCTCTTACCTATTGGCCTTCTGGGATTGAGGATCCAGTGTGCTCCCCTTCCTTCCACATGACAAACCACCGGCAAAACTCTCCTGAAATCACCCGATCCCATGGTGATGAGCACACTGTAGATCAGACATGGTCTCAAAGCCCCTCTGGGTTCTTCCTGCTCCTTATTATGCATTGTTACTTGTAATGAATAATTAATTATAGAAGATACAATAATAAGACACAGCACTTCACTAGCACCTTCTGCCGGAGGATCTAAAAGCTCTTTGCAAAACCCATCACCTGCTTGTGAGAATTGCTATCCCCGTTTAAGGATAGCAGAGAGAGAAGTGGCTGTCCCAGTGCCACACAGCACAGTGGAACCAGGAATAGAACCCAGAAGTCCTGACCCCCAGTTTTTTGCTCTAATCATTAATCCCACTCCACTTTCATAGATGAGAATAGAGCCCAGATTCCAGACTCCCAACTGCAACCTCCCTGCGCTAACCAGTAGACCCTACTACCGTTCCAGAGATGGAAATAGAATCCAAGAATACTGACTCCCAAACTACATCCCTTCTCTAACCCAGTAGACCCCACTACCCTCCCAGAACTGGGAATACAACCCAGGGTCCTGACTTCCAGTCTCCTCCTTTAGCCATTATAGATGCCACGGGAGGAACTTAGCTGGCAGTTCTATCCAGGAAGCATGCATGAGTGTGAATAGCCTTCAGCTCCCAATCCCACACATGTCGCCCCCTGCAGGGATAAGAGGAGCAAACACTTGTAGGTATTTTTTAAGATCATAGATATTACTAAAAAGAAAAGGACTTGTGGCACCTTAGAGACTAACAAATTTATTGGAGCATAAGCTTTCATGAGCTACAGCTCACTTTATATTACTGAGAGCAGAGGTGAGGCAGCAGCAGGGACTAATTAATCTAGTGTCACTTTCCTTGCTGTAACCACGCACTGAGAGACTAAGCAAAAGCAATCAGCAGTGAACCCTGTACCAGTGGGCATTGAGCACTCCGCGTAGAGGAAGGACACGGAGCCCTTTGCCAGCAAGGAGCATGCATCCCCCATGGAACAGCAGCACAGAGCCATATGGACTAGGTAGCACATACACAAACGCAGGCCTGGTGCGTGCACACATCCACAGAATGGGTCTCGTTCCCTCCCTGGCCAGCACCTTGCATCATCCTGTGCAAAGTGAGTGCAAAATGCTCCCCATTCTGGCCTCCCCCAATGGGAGTGTTTTACACTGTGGATGGTGACCCAAGGCAGAGGAGAAATGTTGTCTCACAGAAATGCTTTCCCACAAACTTCCATAGACCCTCTTACACATGGGCTCAACCTCTGTCTCCAACACAAACCTCCACGCTCTCCCCACACACATTCGCCCAAACCTAGGCATGCAACAGCCCACGCACACAACCCCCCATTCACACACTCACACCTTCAGTCTCACACCCAGGCAAGCCCTCCCACACTCCCCCTCCATTCTACTTGCTTGTCACCCGTTCCTTGAGGCGGGCTGCCCCTCCTGACAGTCACGATAGCAGGTGGTGCCACTGGGCAGCTGTGATTTACCCCCACACTGGGCACAGCGGGGGGGGGAGTTCCCTCTGTCATGCTGATAAGACACAATATAGGATTTTTCAAATTGTTCCTCCTTAATCCCTCTTTATTCTTTATCTAAATTGAGGCCCAGCGATTCCAGCCAAGGCAGAAGAAATATTCCAAGGCTACTTTTCTTTTTAGAACCCATCCAGGAAACACATTTGTGTTGTTTTCCCCATCTCTCCGCTGCTTTAAAGCTATGCAGGAAGCCCAGCTCTGGGATGGGTGTGGACAGGTCATTAGACGGATTTGGAGAGATGAGGGAGGCAGGTACTTGTTGTTTAGATGGAAACGAGTAAATTAATAGTTACACAACCTTTTGCTTTGAGTTTAATTTATAGTGCTTTTTATAGACGCCTTCTTCGTTTTATTGCCCATGGAGCATTTGGCTAGAGTCAGAGCCCTTTAAATGCTAAACATCCTCTCAGTTCCCAAAACACCCATGACTCAAGATGCTTCTCGCCATCTTGGGAATTTATTTATTTATATGAGGTCCTTGCAATCGGATATTACAGCCATATTTTGTGTACAGCAGTAGCAGGGCTCCAGAGCTCTTTCCATCCAGCCTTTGCATGGTCGGTTTCGGTCTTTGCTTCCCTGCTCCAGCGTTTCTCAGATTTAAAAATGGAATTTAAAATGAAAGGGAGGCCGTTGTTGCCTGATGTCACCTGGTGTGGGATGCCCTGCTCTGCCCCTCCAGCAGAGCAGAGGCGCTTACTGGCGTGGGACGTCCTGTTCTGCCCCTCCAGCAGGGCAACGGCGCTCACTGGTACAGGTGTTTCCTATCCTAGTCCAGTCTGGGCTCCATTCAGAGCTGTAGCTTGGCAGCTGGGGAGTTGTGTTTGTTTCAGACAGTCCCGCTGTGCCTTATCTGGGAATTTTGCTGCCAGTCACCTGTTTAATGTTTAAAGTTTCACGCATACCAAATGCAGCCCATTCCCTGCAATCCACCTATCAGGGAAATCGTAACTGGAGTCTTTGATTGAGCTACAAGCTGTGAGCTGCAAGATACTGAGGGGAGAGTGTGTGTTAGAGAGGTGCCCTTATCTCTCTGCTCACTCCATGTACTGAGAGCTATACCCTGTTCCCAGCCTCATCTGTTCAATCAAACAGGCCCTCTCTTTTGAGTCATTGCAATCTGATCTGCTTCATATTTTTTCTCTCCTGCTCCCACCCCTCACTTCCTTCTTCTCCCTCCTCTTAATCCCCCTTCCCTTTGCTCTCCCCTCTTCCCCTCCTTTTCCTTTACCTTCATCCCATAATCCCCTTTACCTCCTCTCCCATTTCTCCCTCCCAGCAGTGTGTTTGTCCCCCCACTCATCCCTCACTTTCTCTCCCTTTGAAGCTCCAGCATCTGATGCTAGTTAACTCTGCACCCAGGAGGGGCAGTGGAGACTGGGAGAGAGCTGCCAGATTCCTGCCCCCTGCAGGAGTGCTCCTCAGCTGCCTTTGATGCTGCTTTCCCTGCTTCTTCTCCAGCCCAGTCCTGGAGCCTCTTGTCTGCTCCCCCAGGTGGGAGCATGCAGGTTGCACAGCCACACCAAGGCATCCCAGGGAGGAGGAGGCTGCAGTGCGTGAAGCTGGAGACAGTGCAGGAGGATCTCAGAAGTTTCTGCAGGGGTTGAGCTCAGCCTGGACTGCGCAACAAGTAACTGTGCAGCTGCCTCTTCCCCTGTTGCCTATCCTCACTGTCCCCCCATGCTGGCGCACCACGTCGCAGCACCCTCTCCATGCTGTATGGGTGTGATGTGCATGGATGTGGGCTGGGGGACTGTGATGTGTGGGGGTGTGTGTGTTTGTCAGTGGAGTGGGGAGGGGCAGAGGCAGTGCCTGGCCAGGCAGAAAACTCACCGTCCCTTCCCCGGTTGTGGTTGGAGGGGGGAGTGGTGCCTGGCTGGGCAGGTGACTTGCTGTCCCAACCCCGGCTCTCGTAGAAGTGCAGGGGTGGTGCCAGGTTGGTCACTGTCCCATCTCCCAGCTCTGGCAGGGGCACAGAGGTATTGTCAGCCCCGGTGCGTGGCTCCTTCTACCATACCCCAGCTCTGATGGGGAGCAGCAGTGGTGGCTGTCCAGGCAGCTGCCTTGCTCAGAGCTGACTGATGATTAAGGAACGAATGTGAATGGGAAGCAGTCCTTGCTGAGCCGCAGCTGGGCCTCACCACCTGCCAGCCCCGTCCCCATGATAGATGGCCTGTAATTTCAGCCTCTTGCCAGAGCGCCCAAGTTCCAGGGAACCCTAAAGTGGGAGCAAGAAAACAACAGCTACGTCTGCCATCCACAGTGAATGACATTCTCCATCTGCACAGCCTCCTGCCTTCCTGCCAGCCGGGGTAGTGGAGCAGAGTGGGATGCTGGCTTGGGACGGGGGACCAGTGAAAGTCACTCCCCAAAAAGGAAGCTTCTTCATCCTTTGTGGGTCAATGGGCTGTCATTTCAAAGGCATCCTGGCTTTGAGCTGGGAATGGAACCCAAGAGTCCTGACTTCTGAGCCTGGAGATTTGCAGGACCAGACCATTTGGGGCAGTGGAGAATGGCAGGTCACAGGGAGGGAGCAGTGAGGGTTTGAAATGAAAGCAACAGCCCTCTCCACGTAGGCAGGCAGTGCAGCAGTGGCATTAGCATGGGGAGATAAAGGCCTGCTGGCTCCCACTGATTATGTCCATTTGTGAGCGACACCAAGAGGCAGCAGAGGTGGGGGGATCCAGCCTGCATGGCACAGATTGCTGAGTGGGGAAGGCAATGATGTGTGCAAAAGCAGTCGTCTGCAGCAAGGAGGGGGCATGCCACTTCCTCAAGGCAGAAGTGCAGGGTGGCCACTTACCAGGGACCTGCTCCAAGACCACTCTGGGGCAGAGAATTTCTCACTCCAGGAGCACGTCCCTTCCCCAAACCCCTTGCTCTAACTCTGCAGGGTTGGGGAATAAAGCCACATCCCTGTCATCTTGGCTGGGGACAGTGGGGACAATACAGTGATGACTACAGGAGTCCTGGCTGGCATTGACAGGGCATTGCTGTGAAGAAGGTTGCAATGCTTGTATCCCAGCTGGTACTGACCAGGCACTGCTAGAGGGAAGCCCACATCACTGGATCCCAGCTGGGGCTGGTGTGAGGAAGCATGTGCTGCTGCAGTCCCAGCTGTGAGAGGACTTTATGTTTATAATGGATTTTTAATTCACAAGCGCTGCTTCCTGGCCCTGGGAAATTCAAACATATCGAACACTGGCAAAGGTCAGTTTGACTCTCCTGTAAAATTAAAAGTGCAGTTCGAAGGTGGGGGCGGTGGGAGACCATCAAAGCTCTGGCTGGGATGATTTAGTTGGGGATTGGTCTTGCTTTGAGCAGGGGGTTGGACTAGATGACCTCCTGAGGTCCCTTCCAACCCTGAGATTCTATGATTCTATGACTGGGCGGTTTGCTGTGGATTATGCTATAATTAGAAGATAGATTGAGCCAGTGTGTGGCAGTGCAGTATGGGCACCTTTCTCAAGCTGCTGTCTTGTTCTCCGGAATTGCCAGCTTTCCTTTAAAAAAATAAGTTATGGCTTGCAGGTTATGAAGGGCTTACCTACACTTGAAGATGTACTGGAGTCACTCCCCGTCTGGACACTCTTATAGCCTTATTCCTTAGGAAGAGTGTTCACACAGCGGCTTTTACTGAACTTGCTCTTCTGGAAGAATTATTTGGTAACTTTTCAAGTGTAGACAAGCCAGAAAAAAGCCTCAAAAATGTGAACTGAGTGTAATTCATGCAGGTGTCTGCCTGAGACTTCAGAGTGCCTGGAACTATAGCACTTGCTGGTGTGAAATTCCCTGTTCATCTCAGTGAGGGGTTAACTCCAATGGCAAGTGCTAATGTAAATGTTGTTAACTCTTACCGTTGCTGGTATCACCAAGAAAGGAGTCAGAGCCCATGGGCTTGCTCTCCCTCACCAAGAATGAGACAAGTCCAGGGAACTGCACAATCCTGTTGTCATGCTTGGGGTTATGTGAAACCTCATTGAAGCTGGTGGGCATAATCACCGCCTTTCTTTCAAGATAAACATAAGAAGCAGCTAAACTCCCTTTGGAATGGAATAGCTAAAACAATAGGAACCTCCACCCAAAACACAGGCTACATGTGGGGCGGGGCAGGGCGAGGTGGGGCGGGGCAGAGGCTGAGCTTTGTGACCAGAGGGATTTGACTGAGGTTGACTCCAAACACAGAGGGTTGAATTTGTGAGCAAAAAACTGCCCTATGTTGTTTGATTCCTCTTGTGTTCAGGGAAACAGAACTTTGTACATTCTTTGTAAATAAACAGAATTGATCAAGATACCTGACTATCATCAGTTCCTCCTCCTCATTGAAAAAAAAACTCTAAGTCCCCAAATATTGGCTAACCACTTGGGCTAATGGTATTCTGAATGTTTGCACAATATAGTGTGAGTGCTGGCTCATCTTGGTGACTCACATGGGTGGGGCATGTTTTGTGGGAGGAGCTTGTAGGCTCCACCCACAGCTTGACCCCTGGCTATAATATAGTAGGGAGCAGCTGATCTGGAACAGGGGAGGCGGATTGGTTTGCTGTGGGTTGTGCAATAATACAGGAGAGGAGCTGATTTGAAACAAGGCATTGATGGGGTGGAAAAGAGTTTCCTGCAGGTTACACTAGAACAGGGGATTCAGAACAGGGCAGGAAAAAGGCATTAGGTCAATTTGCTGTGGGTTATATTTTAAGAAACTGCCAGGGACACAGAATTCACAGGCCCCTGGGGGCTGAAATTGGGAAAGTCTTTGTTAAAATCCCAAAACATCCCTGAGAGAAACACTCCTGACAGGGAAGTCACTGGAAACTCAAGTATCAGGGGGTAGCTGTGTTAGTCTGTATCCCCAAAAACAACAAGGAGTCCAGTGGCAATTTAAAGACTAACAGATTTATTTGGGCATAAGCTTTCGTGGGTAAAAAACCCACTTCTTCAGATCTGAAGAAGTGTTTTTTTACCCACGAAAGCTTATGCCCAAATAAATCTGTTAGTCTTTAAGGTAGCACCGGACTCCTTGTTGTTTTTACTGGAAACTCAGTAGGTTTCTGCAAAATCCTGCTGGGTCTGATCGTAGCAGGGCTGCCCTCACGTGAAGCCCTGGGAGCTGGGGGAGAGGTGCTTTAACGGCTGGGGAACAAAATGGGGAGGCCTGGAATTGTTGTGTGTACCCATATTCCTGGACTCCATCTGTGCTTCCTCTTTGAGGCACCAGTGCCCTCTCCCTTGGCTGAGCAGTGTCTAGAAGACTCCACGTGGGACAAATCTCCACCAAGCTCCAAAGTTGCTCCTGTTCTAGAGCACTCCAGCCATCTCTGCTCCAGCTTAGACCTTCGTCTGCATTCCAGCAGGGCCCCTGAACTATCCACTTTTGCTTTAGGAGTTCCTGTTCTAGTCTGAGGCCGAAAGTTGATCTCCCTCCACCTTGGTTCCTTTCAACCTTTGGTACTGTCCATCTCAGCTTTGCCATGTCCCATCAAGCACTTGATGGGCAGAGACAGGCTGATGTAAGGAAGAGGCAGAGATCTGAGGATGCATAGCCTCACCTAGGGCTTGATCCTGTGAGGCGCTGATCACCCACAACTCCAAGCTCAGCAGCTGGCAGGATTGAGCCGCTAGTGCTGCATTGAAGGAAGAAGCAGAGAAGCGATGTGTGGTCAGGGGTGCTGCTCGTGGGTGTGGTGGTCTCTGTGCTCTATTGATGGAATGCCTGAGACATACCAGTTTACTTTCATGATCCACCTTCTCGTCACCTGCAATGGGTCCTGCTCAAGGTTCTGGGTAGCATGGTCCAACTGGCTGTCTCCTGTATGAAGAAATGCTATTGTTGTGGCACCCCCAGAGGGCAACCAGCATGCTGCACTTGTACAGTGGGACCCGAGGCTCAACGTGTGCCAGAGGGAGAAGGGATTCCATACTCAGGAACTGAGGAATTGGCAGGCCAGGTCAGACCTGTGGCCCAGCTACGGGAACAGAGGATTCCATTGGACTGCAGCAGCATCAGTGAGGAGGCCCAGACCCATTTCACACTCTCTGTTATCAGTTTAATATCCTATTCAACCTCTCTCTATTGCGGCCTGGGCCTGCCTGGCCTGATTAAGACAGAGGGATGGGCTGTAAAACCCAAATGGGATTGTCTATCTTCTCTGAACTCTGTTACCCCTCAAGCCAGCATCATCTTTCATACCCAGTCAAACAATTGCTCTCCCTTGTTCACTCTCTCACCCCCCCCACACACACACATTGAAATACCATATTGCTCAGTATCACACACACACTACACAGAATCAGTCAGACTGTACACACAGTATCACACACACACACACACACACACACACACACACACACTGTCACGGAATCATTCACCATCACAGAATCATACCGAATTCTTCACAGATCATATAGACACACAATATCCTGTCCCGCTACTCAAGATCAGTATGTGACAAAATAGATTACACGTTAGCACTCAGATACTATGCTGCTGTGTGTATTATAGCTACCTACATTGGATTAGATTTGATTTGAAAACCATGAGGCATGTAGAACAGAACTGGGTGAATGCAGCAAGAAAACTAGATCTGAATATTTTTTCCAATAAAACAGTCAGCTTGCATTTGTTTTCACAAACATCTGAGTGAGCGTGAGTAATGTTGGTAAAAATCATGACCCATTCAGGGATAATTTGCAATTGGCAGAAAACAAGAAAAGGCATTTGGATAAAGGTATTTGCAAGGAATAATCCCACTAGTGCTGGAATTAGCTGCAGCCCAGCTGCTTTCTCCAGATACCTGACAGCTCCTGATCAGATCCGAATGCTGGATGTTGCAGTTGGGATGTTGTGCCCCAGACAATATTAAAACTCCAATAATTCCCTCCCATCCGTGTCCACACACTCCCCTCTCAGTAGAAACCACGGCAGGGTAAATCATTGCAGAAACCTCTCAGCATTACAAAGTGTTTCAATTATAGCAGCATAAATAGGTTCATGGCAAGAAGGATAATGTAGTTGTAGAAAGGTTTCAGAGTAGCAGCCGTGTTAGTCTGTATTCGCAAAAAGAAAAGGAGTACTTGTGGCACCTTAGAGACTAACAAATTTATTTGAGCATAAGCTTTCATGAGCTCACAAAAGCTTATGCTCAAACAAATTTGTTAGTCCCTAAGGTGCCACAAGTACTCCTTTTCTTTTTGTAGTTATAGAAACTATCACATCAAACACATTGTGTGATTGGTATAGGACTGGGTTCTTGCCACCTTCCAACCCAATCAGCTGTTAAACGCTCTCCGGCTGTTTCTGGAGACACAGGATGACCACTGGGAGAAGCCGTCAGGAATGGCACTTCAGCACCAGACCGGGCTCCCCAAGGGCTGTGGGGCCTAGGGTGGGTCTCCCCAAGGCCCGTGAGATTCTCTGGACTAAGCCCCTTTCTCCACCCAGCGGTTTCTGCCATGATGCCAACTCCCTCCCCAGGGGTCACAGAAATGGGCTCAATGGAAACCCCAAATCCAAATCTGCTGTAGCTTGGGCTTCATAGCTTAGCCCCATCTCTGGTGACAACATGGCATAGTGGGAACGTCGCCAGGGCCTCACCATGCTGTTGTTAGGGCCCAATAGCAAAGTAAGGATTGCCAGACTGGATCAGATCCATGGTCCATCTAATCCAGTACCCTGGCTCTGACAGTGGCCAGCCCCAGATACATCAAAAGGAGGAGCAAGAGCCCTGCAATAGGCTGGTGTGGGTTATTCTATCCCCCAGGAGGGTCTCAGCCTGATCTCTAACAGCTAGGGATTGGCTTTAGCCCAGAAGCCTGAAGGGTTAATATTCTTTCCAAAATTGTTTTTAGCATTAACTGCTCTAACTCTGAGTGTTTATGTTATCAGTATAAACATCAAGTGCCTTTTTGATTCTTGCTAAATTATTGCCCTCAGTGGCATCTTGTGACAGTGAGTTCCATTGGCTAATTGCAGGTTATATTAAAAGAATTTCTTTTGTTTGATCCATTCTGAATCGTCTGCCTTTCAGTTTCATGGAATGCCCCCTTGTTTTTGTGTTATGAGGAAGATCAGGAGCTTCTGTTCTCCATGAGCCCTGCCCTATCAGCAACAGGACCTCACTCCTGCTTTCCCTAGAGCCTAGCTGGCTCCACTCACATGTTTTGGAAGTTGGGGGAGGAGTCTTTTATGATGCAGGTGACACCTGTGAGAGGGTTAATCAATATGAGGCTCCAGCTGCCATGAGGTAAGAGCTCTCCTACTCTGCCCACCTCCTCTCTGACTCATTCAGGGTCTCCCTACATCATCCTGTTCTCTACTCTCAGTCCCTAAGGCTCGCAGGGCTCATGCTGCCCAGACTGCAGCACCTTGGATTCTAATTCCATTAAGCCAAGCCCTCACCCCCCTCGCTGCCATCCAGGATGGGGGGGCACACCCCTTGCCTACTAGGGGAGGCCTGTCAGCTAGGGGTGCCCCCATGCTCCAGGAAGTGTTCAGCTACTGCTCACTCTGGTGTCTTGTGAGTGGACCTGTGGAAGGATCTTCCCTGCTGAGCTCAGAGGAAGGAAGCGTGGGCTGCGGCACGCTGGAGCCCAGGCAACAGGGAGGGGAGCCACTGCAAGTGGGACAGGGTTCAGTAGCAGCTGGAGGCTGATGGGGACTCTCTGGGGTTGTGAAGCTCCCGTTTTTGTTTGGGAATCACTCTTAACAGTCCCAGGGACCTGGGTTGGGTTTGTATGTCTCCCCAGCATCCTGGGTTTTCTTGGGCTGCCTCCCATCCAGAGACTGAGCAGGTCCCAACCCAGCTTAGAAATAGCTTGTGAGAGCTGATAGCAGGAGACTGTGGCTGAAGAAAGAGAGAATCCAGTGGGGAGGTGGAAGGGGAGGGAGAGAGAAGCCCCAATGGCATTATAAATAGAAATCAGACTGGTTTTCCATGCACGCATACCACGCATGCTTTCCATGGCAGATGCCACCTGCTTGAAGCCTGGAGCTGGGCCATGAAATAGATTCTGGCTGCTCTGCAGAATTGCCTTGGAATTGTTTTCTTTTCAGCTGTGAAGTTTTCCTGGTGTCAGAGCCACATGTCTGACCCACTGTTTTGTTTGCTGTCAGCTCTCTGGCAGGCAGGGTGGGAATGATATAGAACAGGGGCGGGTAAACTTTTTGGCCTGAGGGCCGCATCGGGTTTCAGAAATTGTATGGAGGGCCAGTTAAGGGAGGCTGTGCCTCCCCAAACAGCCAGGCGTGGCCCAGCCCCTGCCCCCTATCTGATTCCCCCTGCTTCTCACCCCCTGGTACTCCTGCCCCATCCACCACCCCTTCTCCCTGTCCCCTGACTTCCCCTGGAACCCCCACCCCTGACTGCCCCCTGCTGCCCCATCCAATCTCTCCTCTTGTTCTTGACTGCTCCCCGCCGCCCCATCCAACCCCTCCACTCCTTCCTGACTGCCCCCCCCCGACCACTGCCCCATCCAACCACGTCTTCTCCCTGACCGCCCCCGGAACCCCTGCCCCCATTCAACCCCCCTGTTCCCCACCCTCTGACCGCCCCAACCCCTATCCACACCCCCGGCCCCTGACCACCCCCCGAACTCCCCTGCCCTCTATCCAACTCCCCTTCCCCGCTCTCTGCCCACTTACCACACTCCCTGAAGCACCGGTGGCTGGTGGCGCGGCTGCACCAGGACAGGCAGCTGCGCTGCCCGGCTGGAGCCAGCCATGCACCGCGCAGCACAGAGCACCGGGTCAGGCCAGGCTCTGCAGCTGGGCTGCCCCAGGAGCTTGCAGCTCCGCTGTCCAGAGCATTGCACCAATGGCACAGTGAGCTGAGGCTGCGGGGGAGGGGGAACAGCAAGGAAGGGGCCGGGAGAGAGCCTCTTGGGGCAGGAGCTCAGGGGCTGGGCAGAACAGTCCCGCGAGCCGTAGTTTGCCCACCTCTGGTATAGACGCTAACAGATCACATTGCAGGGAGCTAATGCTCAGCCATAGCTGAGATGGAGCATCAGGGACATGCAGCGCATGCAGCCGTGGGAAGCCCCACGTGAGCAGGGAGCGACACGGGAATGCAGGCTGCGATACTGGGTGCAGGAGAGGGTGACACTGGGACGCAGGCTGCGATACTAGGTGCAGACTGACACACTACGAATTACAAAGTGGATGAGTCAGTATCTCTTATTGGATCAACCTCGTTTGGTGATAGAGCCAAGCTTTCGAGCTACACAGAGCTCAAAAGCTTGTCTTTCTCACGAAGAGAAGTTGGTCCAATAAAAGATTTTGCCTCACCCACCTTGTCTGTCTAATATCCTCGGACCAACATGGCTACAACAACACTGCATGCACTGAGAGTTAGAGAAAAGTAGTTACCTGGAAGCAGGTAACAGCGACTCTACTGTTAGCAACTCAGGAGAACGGTGATTAGAAGATTATACGGTGATAAATAACAGTCAGCATGGATTTGTCAAAAACAAATCATATCAAACCAGCCTAATAGCTTTCTTTGACAGGGTAACAAGCCTTGTGGATGGGGGGAAATGGTAGATGTGGTATATCTTGACTTTAGTAAGGCTTTTGAGACTGCCAGGCATGTCCTTCTCATGAACAAATTAGGGAAATACAACCTAGATCAGTGGTTCTCAAACTTTTGTACTGGTGACCCCTTTCACATAGCAAGCCTCTGAGTGTGACCCCCCCCCTTATAAATTAAAAACATGTTTTTATATATTTAACACCATTATAAATGCTGGAGGCAAAGCAGTGTTTGGGGTGGAGGCTAACAGTTCGCAACCCCCCATGTAATAGCCTCATGACCCCCTGAGGGGTCCCGACCCCCAGTTTGAGAACCCCTGACCTAAATGGAGCTACTATAAAGTGGGTGCATAACTGGTTTGAAAACTGTTCCCAGAGAGTAGTTATCAGTGGTTTACAGTCAAGCTGGAAGGGCATAACAAGTGGGGTCCCACAGGGATCAGTTCTAGGTCCGGTTCTATTCAATATTTTCATCAATTATTTAGATAATACAGAGTACACGTATAAAGTTTGTGGACAATACCACGCTGGGAGGAGTTGCAAATGCTTTGGAGGATAGGATTAAAATTCAAAATGATTTGGAGAAATGGCCTGAAGTAAATAGGATGAAATTCAATAAGGCCCAATGCAAAGTAACCAATGCAAAGTGCTCCACGTGGGAAGGAACATACAAAATGGAAAATGATTGCCTAGGAAGAAGTACTGCAAAAAGGGATCTGGGGATCATAGTGGATCACAGGTAAATATGAGTCAACAGTGTATCACTGTTGCAAAAAAAGCAAACATCGTTCTGGGATGTATTAGCAGGAGTGTTGTAAGCAAGACACAAAAAGTAATTCTTCTGCTCTACTCTGCTTTGATTAGGCCTCAACTGGAGTATTGCGTCCAGTTCTGGGTACCACATTTTGGGAAAGATGTGGACAAATTGGAGAGAGTCTGGAGAAGAGCATCAAAAAATTATTAAAGGTCTAGAAATCATAACCTATGAGGGAAGATTGAAAAAATTGGGTTTGTTTAGTCTAGAGAAGAGAAGACAGGCAGGGCAGAAAAGGTGGGGGAATAGCACTGTATGGTAAGGGAGCAGTATGACTACTCAGAGCTCCGGTACGAAACTGCAGAAAAACCTGAGTGTCTCTGGATTAAGTTTAGAAGTGTGAGCAACAAGAGTGATGTGATGGTGGGAGTCTGCTATAGACCACCGGACCAGAGGGATGAGGTAGATGAGGCTTTCTTCCGACAGCTCGCAGAAGCTACTAGATCGCACACCCTGGTTCTCATGGGTGACTTTAATTTTCCTGATATCTGCTGGGAGAGCAATACAGCGGTGCATAGACAATCCAGGAAGTTTTTGGAAAGTGTAGGGGACAATTTCCTGGTGCAAGTGCTAGAGGAGCCAACTAGGAGGGGAGCTTTTCTTGACCTGCTGCTCACAAACCGGGAAGAATTAGTGGGGGAAGCAAAAGTGGATGGGAATCTGAGAGGCAGTGACCATGATTTGGTTGAGTTCAGGATCCTGACAAAGGGAAGAAAGGTAAGCAGCAGGATACGGACCCTGGACTTCAGGAAAGCAGACTTTGACTCCCTCAGGGAACGGATGGGTCGGATCCCCTGGGGGACTAACATGAAGGGGAAAGGAGTCCAGGAGAGCTAGCTGTATTTCAAGAAATCCCTGTTGAGGTTACAGGGACAAAACATCCCGATGTGTCGAAAGAATAGTAAATATGGCAGGCGACCAGCTTGGCTTAATGGTGAAATCCTAGCGGATCTTAAACATAAAAAAGAAGCTTACAAGAAGTGGAAGGTTGGACATATGACCAGGGAAGAGTATAAAAATATTGCTCGGGCATGTAGGAATGAAATCAGGAGGGCCAAATCGCACCTGGAGCTGCAGCTAGCGAGAGATGTCAAGAGTAACGAAGGGTTTCTTCAGGTATGTTGGCAACAAGAAGAAAGCCAAGGAAAGTGTGGGCCCCTTACTGAATGAGGGAGGCAACCTAGTGACAGAGGATGTGGAAAAAGCTAATGTACTCAATGCTTTTTTTGCCTCTGTTTTCACTAACAAGGTCAGCTCCCAGACTGCTGCGCTGGGCATCACAACATGGGGAAGAGATGGCCAGCCCTCTGTGGAGATAGAGGTGGTTAGGGACTATTTAGAAAAGCTGGACGTGCACAAGTCCATGGGGCCGGACGAGTTGCATCCGAGAGTGCTGAAGGAATTGGCGGATGTGATTGCAGAGCCATTGGCCATTATCTTTGAAAACTCGTGGCGAACCGGGAAAGTCCCGGATGACTGGAAAAAGGCTAATGTAGTGCCAATCTTTAAAAAAGGGAAGAAGGAGGATCCTGGGAACTACAGGCCAGTCAGCCTCACCTCAGTCCCTGGAAAAATCATGGAGCAGGTCCTCAAAGAATCAATCCTGAAGTACTTGCATGAGAGGAAAGTGATCAGGAACAGCCAGCATGGATTCACCAAGGGAAGGTCATGCCTGACTAATCTAATCGCCTTTTATGATGAGATTACTGGTTCTGTGGATGAAGGGAAAGCAGTGGATGTATTGTTTCTTGACTTTAGCAAAGCTTTTGACACGGTCTCCCACAGTATTCTTGTCAGCAAGTTAAGGAAGTATGGGCTGGATGAATGCACTATAAGGTGGGTAGAAAGCTGGCTAGATTGTCGGGCTCAACGGGTAGTGATCAATGGCTCCATGTCTAGTTGGCAGCCGGTATCAAGTGGAGTGCCCCAAGGGTCGGTCCTGGGGCTAGTTTTGTTCAATATCTTCATAAATGATCTGGAGGATGGAGTGGATTGCACTCTCAGCAAATTTGCGGATGATACTAAACTGGGAGGAGTGGTAGATACACCGGAGGGCAGGGATAGGATACAGAAGGACCTAGACAAATTGGAGGATTGGGCCAAAAGAAATCTGATGAGGTTCAATAAGGATAAGTGCAGGGTCCTGCACTTAGGATGGAAGAATCCAATGCACAGCTACAGACTAGGGACCGAATGGCTAGGCAGCAGTTCTGCGGAAAAGGACCTAGGGGTGACAGTGGACGAGAAGCTGGATATGAGTCAGCAGTGTGCCCTTGTTGCCAAGAAGGCCAATGGCATTTTGGGATGTATAAGTAGGGGCATAGCGAGCAGATCGAGGGACGTGATCGTTCCCCTCTATTCGACATTGGTGAGGCCTCATCTGGAGTACTGTGTCCAGTTTTGGGCCCCACACTACAAGAAGGATGTGGATAAATTGGAGAGAGTCCAGCGAAGGGCAACAAAAATGATTAGGGGTCTAGAACACATGACTTATGAGGAGAGGCTGAGGGAGCTGGGATTGTTTAGCCTGCAGAAGAGAAGAATGAGGGGGGATTTGATAGCTGCTTTCAACTACCTGAAAGGGGGTTCCAAAGAGGATGGCTCTAGACTGTTCTCAATGGTAGCAGATGACAGAACGAGGAGTAATGGTCTCAAGTTGCAGTGGGGGAGGTTTAGATTGGATATTAGGAAAAACTTTTTCACTAAGAGGGTGGTGAAACACTGGAATGCGTTACCTAGGGAGGTGGTAGAATCTCCTTCCTTAGAGGTTTTTAAGGTCAGGCTTGACAAAGCCCTGGCTGGGATGATTTAACTGGGAATTGGTCCTGCTTCGAGCAGGGGGTTGGACTAGATGACCTTCAGGGGTCCCTTCCAACCCTGATATTCTATGATTCTATGATTCTATTCGACATTGGTGAGGCCTCATCTGGAGTACTGTGTCCAGTTTTGGACCCCACACTACAAGAAGGATGTGGATAAATTGGAGAGAGTCCAGCGAAGGGCAACAAAAATGATTAGGGGTCTGGAACACATGACTTATGAGGAGAGGCTGAGGGAACTGGGATTGTTTAGTCTGCAGAAGAGAAGAATGAGGGGGGATTTGATAGCTGCTTTCAACTACCTGAGAGGTGGTTCCAGAGAGGATGGTTCTAGACTATTCTCAGTGGTAGAAGAGGACAGGACAAGGAGTAATGGTCTCAAGTTGCAGTGGGGGAGGTTTAGGTTGGATATTAAGAAAAACTTTTTCACTAGGAGGGTGGTGAAACACTGGAATGCGTTACCTAGGGAGGTGGTAGAATCTCTTTCCTTAGAAGTTTTTAAGGTCAGTCTTGACAAAGCCCTGGCTGGGATGATTTAATTGGGGATTGGTCCTGCTTTGAGCAGGGAGTTGGACTAGATGACCTCCTGAGGTCCCTTCCAACCCTGATATTCTATGATTCTATGATTCTAAGACTGATGTGTGTGGGGGATATGATAACAGTTTTCAAGTACATAAAAGGTTACAAGGAGGAGGGAGAAAAAATGTTCTTTTTAACCTCTGAGGATAGGACAAGAAGCAATGGGCTTAAATTTCAGCAAGGGTGGTTTAGGTTGTTGGACATTAGGAAAAACTTCCTAACTGTCAGGGTTAAGCACTGGAATAAATTGTCTAGGGAGGTTATAGAATCTCCATCACTGGAGATTTTTAAGAGCAGATGAGACAAACACCTGTCAAGGATGGTCTAGATAATACTTAATCCTGCCTTGAGTGCAGGGGATTGGTCTAGAAGACCTCTTGAGGTCCCTTCCAGTCCTATAATTCTGTGATTCTATGTTAAAACACATCTACAAGGGATAAACATTTTTAAATCAGAAGGCCCAGATATCTTGCAGCCAAGATTCCCAAAAGAGTTAGCTAAGGAGAACTCTGGGCCACTGATGTTAATTTTTACTAAATTTTGGAATACCAGGGAAATTCCAGAAGAGTGCTAATGTGCCAGTATTCAAAAGGTCAAGTGGGGTGACTCAGGTAACGATAGGTCAGTTAACCTGACATCATTCCCAGGCACAATAATGGAATAGCTAATATGGGATTCAGTTGATAAAGAATGGGAATATGAGTAATGCCAGTCAACATGGTTTGATGGAACGTAGGTCTCATCAAACAAACCTGATTTCGTTCTTTGATGAGATGACAACTTTGGTTGATAAAGGTAACTGCGTGGATGTAATGGACTTTGGTAAGGCATTTGAGTTAGTACCACACTACATTCTGATTTAAAAATTAGCAGTATACAAAACCAGTAAAGCACATATTAACTGTATTAAGAACTGGCTAGCCGACAGATTTCAGAAAGTGGTGTCAATAGGGACTCATTATCAAATGGGGATGTTTGTAGAGGGATTCCTCAGTGATCAGTACTAGACTTGACATTGTTCAACTTTGTCACCAGTTATCTGAAAGTTAATATGAAATCACTACCGATAAAATTTGCAGAATTAAAAAAGACTGCAGAGTGATAAATAATGATGAGGACAGAGCACTTATACAGAGTGATCAGTCACTGTGTAAGCTGGGCCCATCCAAACAAAATGAGTTTTAATACAGGAAAGTGCAAAGGCATACATCTAGGAACATGGAACACCTGCAGAATGGCGAATGGGGGACTGTATCCTGGAAAGCAGACACTCTGTAAATGATTTAGGGGTCATAGTGGACAAGCAGCTCAGCATGAGCTCCTAGGGCGATGCTGTGGCAAAAACAGCTAATAGCAGGGGTAGTCAATAGGCAGCCCGTGGGCCAAATCTGGAGTGCCAGACGCTTTTGAATGGACCCCGAAACCTTTTAATTTACTTGCTGTTTGTTGTTGGGTTTTTTATTATTTTTTCTGGCGTCTGGACCTTGACTATACCTTGAACAAGAAATTTGGACCTTGACAAAAAATCATTGACTATTCCTGAGCTCGTGTCATCCTTGGATGTATAAATAGGAGAATAGTGAGTAGAAGCAGGCAGTTGATTTTACCCCGTATATTGCGTTGATCGGACCAACACTGGAATATTGTATCTAGTTCTGGTGTCCATGTTTTAAGAAGGATATTGAAAAATTGGAGAGGATGCAAAAAAGAGCCACAAAAAATTATTCAAATGCTGGAGAAAATGCCTTACAGTGAGCGACTTAAAGCGCTCAATCTGTTTAGCTTATTAAAAAGAAGATTGAGAGGTGACTTGATAACAGTGTACCTTCACGAGGAGAAAATACCGTATACTAAAGTGCTCTTTAATCTACCAGAGAAAGGCTGAACAAGAACCAGTGGCTGGACATTAAAACCAGATAAATTCAAATTATAAATAAGGCCCAACAGTGCCTTATTTTTTAACGGTGATCAACCATTGGAATAAACTTCCAAGGGAGTGAGTAAATTCTCCATTTCTTGATTTCTTCATGTCAATACAGGATGCCTTTCTGGAAGAGATGCCAAACAATTTATGCGACTCTGTACAGGGCTAACAGTGAAATGTAATGCCCTGTGATATACAGGAAGTCAGACTAGATAATCTAATGTCCCTGTTGGCCTTAACTCTATGAATCTGTCAATCTACTGGGTAATAGGTTATCTGACTGGCCTGCTTTGATACTGACACTTAGGCCATGTCTACACTACCAATTTGTTTCGACAAAAGTGATGTCAACATAATAAAAATCGCAATTTCCTGTTCACACTTGCTCCGTCTGTCGGCAGATCACATCCAGAGTCGGAGCACCATCATCGACAGAGTGAGCAATGTACTATGGGTACCTATTCCACAGTCCTTCTGTTACTAGGTATTGTGGGACAATGGAGCGGATTGCGGAGCATCTTGGGACAGTGCTAAATGTCCCGTGGTGCATTGCTTTCTGTCCAAGTACTCCATGGGCTTCCGGCTTTCTTTCAATGCATTTTTCCAAACCCCGGCATCTTTGTGAGAAGGGATGGATCCCGTGCTGCTCTCCTATGCTCTGTTAATTGTCATGAAGACATGGCGGATGGCAGTGCAGTTAATCGTGAAGTTCCTAACTGAGGAAGACTCGCAGGCACCTGACATTCTCCGTGGTGTGGATAGGAGCAACTTTAGATTGCTTTTGGCATTCACAGTGTAGGTGCACAGAGTAGACCATCGCTTTTGGGCTTGGGAAACAAGCAGTGAATGGTGGGATTGTATCGTCATGCAGGTGTGGGATGATGAGCAGTGGCTACAGAATTTTCAGATGCGGAAAGCCACCTTCCTGGAACTGTGCCCGGAGCTCACCCCAGCCTGCAGCGCAAGAACACCAGAATGAGAGCTGCCCTCTCGGTAGAGAAGTGTGTGGCAATTGCTGTGTGGAAGCTGGCAACTCCAGACTGCTACCGGTTGGTTGCTAATCAATTTGGACTGGGGAAATCGACTGTTGGGCTGTGTTAATGCAAGTGTGGAGGGCAATAAATCGCATCCTGCTACAAAGGACTGTGACTCTGGGAAATGTGCATGAAATAGTGGACAGCTTTGCAGAAATGGTTTTCCCTGACTTTGGAGGGGCGATAGTTGGCACACATATTCCAATTTTGGCACCAGACCACGTTACGATGGAGTACATCAATAGGAGGGGATACTTCTCCATGGTGTTGCAGGCTCTTGTGGATCACTATGGGTGTTTCACTGACATCAAAGTGGGGTGGTCTGGGAAGGTACATGACGCATGCATCTTCAGGAACATGGGCCTGTACAGAAAACTACAAGCAGGGACTTTCTTTCCTAACCAGAAGATTACTGTGGGGGGTGTTGAAATGCCCATCATGATCCTGGGGGACCCTGCATACCCCTTACAGCCATGGCTCATGAAACCTTACACAGGACACCTGGACAGCAGTAAGGAGCGGTACAACAACAGACTCAGTAGGTGCCAGATGACAGTTGAATGTGCCTTTGGCAAATTAGAGGTGCGCTGCCGATGCCTTTATGGCATGTTGGACTTCACTGAGGATAATATTCCTATGGCGATAGCTGCGTGCTGTACGTTGCATAAGCTCTGTGAAGCTAAGGTGAAAGGTTTGCTCAGGGGTGGAGTGCTGAGGCAGACCGCTTGCCCACTGATTTTGAGCAGCCAGATACCAGGGCTGTCAGAGGAGCCTAGAGGGGAGCTATTTGAATCAGGGAGTCTCTGAGGCAGCACTTTGACAATGACCACCAGTAACATATATCTCTGTCTGAGCTGCTTCAATAGTACATGACATATAGTTTTCCTAGGGGGCAATGGTGACATTTGGGGCCTTATATTCTTGTAATAAAATGATTAAAATGCCTGTGCATGTATTGGCAGTGCCTGCAATCTCACCCTGTAGAAAAAAAATAAAGACGATTTACCATTATAAAAGTTTGCTTTCATTGCACAAGAAACAGCACATGCAAACACACAGACGCTTGGCGGGAAAGGAGGAATCAGGAAAGGGCAGACTTTCACAGCTGTGTATAGGTCCAGCTATCATTGTGAAAGTTGTCCAAGGGAGAGTGAATGGAAAACCCAGAAGTCCTGGAGGTGGAAAGGAATGGATAACCTTGTAAACTGGAGTAATAGTAATAGGATTAAATTTAATAATGAGAAGCGTAAGGTCATGCATTTAGGGATTAATAACAAGAATTTTAGTTATAAGCTGGGAACACATCCATTAGAAGTAACGGAGGAGGAGAAGGACCTTGGAGTATTAGTTGACCACAGATGACTATGAGCTACCAATGTGATATGGCCATGAAAAAAGCTAATGCGGTCTTGGGATGCATAAGGCTAGGTATTTCCAGCAGAGATAAGGAGGTGTTAGTACCATTATGCAAGGCACTGGTGAGACCTCACCTGGAATACTGTGTGCAGTTCTGGTCTCCCATGTTTAAGAAGGATGAATTCAAACTGGAACAGATACAGAGAAGGGCTACTAGGATGATCCGAGGAATGGAAAACCTGTTTTATGAAAGGAGACTCAAGGAGCTTGGCTTGTTTAGCCTAACCAAAAGAAGGCTGAGGGGAGATATGTTTGCTCTCTATAAATATATCAGAGGGATAAATACCAGGGAGGGAGAGGAATTATTTAAGCTCAGTACCAATGTGGACACAAGAACAAATGGATATAAACTGGCCATCAGGAAGTTTAGACTTGAAATTAGACGAAGATTTCTAACCATCAAAGGAGTGAAGTTCTGGAACAGCCTTCCAAGGGAAGTAGTGGGGGCAAAAGACCTATCTGGCTTCAAGATTAAACTCGATAAGTTTATGGAGGAGATGGTATGATGGGATAACATGATTTTGGCAATTAATTGATCTTTAACTATTCATGGTAAAAATAGGCCCAATGGCTTGTGATGGGATGTTAGATGGGGTGGGATCTGAGTTACTACAGAGAATTCTTTCCTGGGTATCTGGCTGGTGAATCTTGCCCACATGCTTAGGGTTCAGCTGATCACCATATTTGGGGTCAGGAAGGAATTTTCCTCCATGGCAGATTGGAAGAGGTCCTGGGGGGGTTTCGCCTTCCTCTGCCGTATGGGGCACGGGTCACTTGCTGGAGCATTCTCTGCACCTTGAAGTCTTTAAACCATGATTTGAGGACTTCAATAGCTCAGACATAGGTGAGAGGTTTATTGCAGGAGTGGGTGGATGAGATTCTGTGGCCTGCATTGTGCAGGAGGTCAGACTAGATGATCATAATGGTCCCTTCTGACCTTTATGTCTATGAGTCTATGAATGTGTGGGCAGAGTTGGGCGGGGATGGAAAAGAGTTCTGAATATGCTGCAGTGGAGGTAGAGCACTGATCTGCTCGGTCTGCAGCATTGTTAAGGACTTCAGCATCTGCGTTTGCGCCTCCATTACTTTAATCATCCGCTCAGTAGCGTCCTTAACAAACGTGTGATTCTCTTTTCTGTCCTGCCATTCGGCTTCCCAGCACTCCTTGCGTTCCCTTTTTTCTACATTGGAGCACTTCAGGACCTCCCGGAACATGTCTTCTTTGCTGTGTCTTGGATGCTTTCTTATCTGCGGAGATGCTCAGCCAGGGTGCGTTCCTGAAGGCTACATCTGGTGAAGCACAGGAGACAATGCACAGAAGCGGGATTGTTAAATTTACACACAGCATTGAAACATTTCTGGTAAATACACCTTTTGCAAAATTGCCATCACTTTCTCATTGACCCTAGCCAGGCACACATCTCTGTGAACACCCAAAGCATGGTGAGTGTTGGCAGGGGTGGGGGGTTCCGCATGGGGAAAAGAGCACAGATTCTTTACGATGGTGGTGGTGCAGCATTCTAGGGAACAAATTCTAAAATCCTTCCACACTCTTCCACAGGCTAGGGTAATTCTAGCAGACATCTCACTGCTAAGGGTGAGCAGAGAAATGAGGGTACAACTCCTCCATGCTTGTGGCTTCTGCCCTGCACCCTGTGCTGCTCACCTATGTGCCACTTTGGTCCCTGTACAACTGATTGCCGAACGGTGCGGGAAAGTTTCCTACAATGGAGGAAGGAACAAAGCTGCTCTGCCACGGAACCTATGGCAGAGGATTGCCAAGTACCTCCAGAAAACTTTCCTGGAGATCTCTCTGGAGGATTCCTGTGAGCTCTCAACGTTCATCAACACTCTGTTCTGCTGTACTGATTAGCTACACAGGGAAATGTCCAGCTCACAGAAACACAGCCAGCCTCCCATATTACTATGCCCTGAACTCACCTACGCACTACACAAGCCATAGTCACTTAACAGGAGTCTCATCTCCTGCTTCTTGCTCACCAGAGAGCAACTGCTGAGACTGGCTAAACACCTCTGGAGTGGAGAACAGTTCCTGGCTGCCTGCACCACTGGGCGACCCCACCGGGAGCTGCACATCCTCATCTAACACCACCTCTTCATCAGTAACTTCGTCCTCTGGGTTAGGTCCTCTTTCCGCTTCCTCCGTGCCCTCTGAAGTATCCACGAGGCTCTTGGTGATGGAGGTGGGGTCACTGCTGAGGATAGCATCCAGCTCTGTATGGAATCGGCAGGTGAAGCACCTGAGCTATGATTTGCCTCCCTCATCTTATGGTACGCCTGCCTCAGCTCCTATATCTTCGTTCTGCACTGCAGCGTGTCCCGGTCATAAACGTTTTCACACAAGCCTCAAGAAATCTGTTCAAACTGCTAACCAGAGCAGTCAGGATGGGCATTGTGGGACACCTCCTGAAAGCCAATTAAAGTGATGAAATGAAGCATGGTGTCTAAACTTGCATTTTGTCGACAAAAATGTAGAAGAAAAAGATGTAAATCTGTCATGAGGGTGGGTGTATTTTGTCACCAAAACTGGACATTTTCCCTGACAAAAGTTGCCTCGCAGTGTGTACGCCCTCACTGTTTGGGTGGACAGATGGCAGTTTTTGCGACAAAACTTGGTAGTGTAGACAAGGCCTTAGTCCAATCACAGCTGGCTTCACCCTGATGCCTCCTATGCTCACTGCTGTCCTGCTGCTGCCACCCTTCTCGGGAGTTTGCTGCAGTCCTGATGTGGCGCATCGCTCATACCAGGATCAGCTTCTTTTGACTGGTTTGATTCTGTCCATAATGGTTTTGTTCTGAACACCGGATGAGACTGAAGAAGCTGGTTTCATACTGGGACAGCATTAGCTGTGCTAGTTCCAATCTGGATTCAGTGCTGACTCTACTGGTTTTACATGAGGACTAGTTTCTGTTTGCGTAGGGTTTATATATTCAAATTAACTTCTTATACTGGTTCATACTGGGCCTAGCTGCTGCTCAGACTGGGTTTATACTGGGCGTAGGTGCTGCTCAACTGGGATCACATTGGGGTTAATTTCTCTCTATTCTGGGATTACACTGGCTCTGGCTTCCCTCCATAATGGCATTGTGCTGGCTCTGCCGGTTCTGGGATTGAAGTGCTCGGGACAGTAGGCCAGTGGCTGGAGCTGCTGCTGCCTCTTTCTTCTTTTGTCATCCCCTTATTATTTCCTGATGTGAGTTGATTCTCGTTAAACATCACAGAGAATTTGATCCAGGGTGTTTAACAAAGGCCCAGGGCAGAGAGTGATTTCACTCAGAAGGCTGCAGCTGGCCGATAACACAGGATTAGCATAGCTTGGCAGGTGCGGCCCAGCGTGCAAGATAACCGCTTGCTTTTGGGGGGTTCTCACTCATCTAAAATTGTTTGCTTGGGGCTTAGAGCTGGCAATGGGTGTCTGAGCCCCAAACCAGGATTCCTGGTGCCACATTTGGCTTCTGTCACTTTGGATGGTAAACAGACAATCACACAGACCTTTCATGGCTCTGTTTTTGCCAGTGCTCCTGGCCTCAGTAGGTGGGGTGATATGGGTCATACGGTGAAGTTCACCTCTAAGTTGCTGGGTGAGAACCAGATGGACAGCCATTGCCACCTGATGGCTTTGACCTTTTTGAAATGAGTGTGACAGGTCTCAGCCCAACTCCAAACCTCTCCAGTGATGCTAATTACCCCTTGTAACCCACCTCCACACAAAGGCCAAAGACAGAATGAGCCGTGAATGTGCCCTGTAGGAGGGCTCACTTGGGAGGAAGATTGAAGCTCCCTGGAAGGATACGTGGGGGCAGGTGCCCTTCCACTTCACCTCCTGCCCTGAGCCATTGTGCAGCATCGCTACGTGCTGCTGGACAGCGCTGTCTGTGCCTTAGCAGTGGGTGAAGCAGTCCCTGCACCTTGGGGTGAACGGGAAATTGAGACTCTGATTGGAAGCCAATGACATGGGAGCATGGAGCCTCCTCCTAGCTTGTTGTGAGGCATAAACATTTGTGTGCTGGAAGCTTTGCACAGCATAGTGGCAGGGCAAGTAGCCACAGACAGCGGCATGGCAGGATGGGCTGGGGAGGTCTGGGAGAGTGCTCAGCAGCGCAGGTCTGGGAAAAGCAGGGAGGATTTGAAAGATTAATGGGGTTTAAATGGAAGCGTTTGGAGGGGAGATAAGGCTGTTCTGATATAAAATAATATAAAACAATGGGAGCCAAGGAGGCACTGAGTCCGTAATGAAGTCCACTTAGCGCATTACTCACCATAATGTGCCTTTTATTAAAGTCTATTACAGCAGATGTCAGGCACCATGGCTGATAACCCAAGCAAGGGCTAAACAGAGCAATGCTGAGGCTCTTTGTTAGTTGCTGGAGGCACGAGAGGGAGTTTAGAACATTTCATCCCTTTCGCATATCTGTGTGAGAGCTTGTACACTCAAGGGCTGCACCCGCAGGAGAGGGTTGGTGCCACCAAGGCCCGCATGGGGAAGGTCTGCTGAGATCGAAAGTGCAAAGGAAAGGCACAGGATCCCTGCTGTGCAGAAACAAGGCTGCAGGAGTGGAGCAGGAGCAGGAGCTGGGCTGGAGCCAAAAGAGAGATGGAAGCAGAGCACCTAATTTTCTAATGGCGAAGTACAACTATACCAATTATGACAAATTCAACTGTTTTATTGACCACCTTGCTGTGACAGTTGTGAGCAGTTCAAGGCCATCACAGTTCTAGGTCAGCTCGTAGTAAGAGTCTTCTTGCAAGCCACCCTAGATGCAGCCGACATTGCAGCCTTCTCCACCTTTATTGCATATCTTTGCTACATTGTCTAGCTTTCCTAGGGAGGGCCAGAATACTGAGAAGACCTTCCTTTTTATGGACTTAAGCTCTTCTCCAAATTTCAAGGTTAGAGGTTTCAAATAAGCCCACAGACATCAACAAGAAATTGCCTTCAACTACTGGGACACATGGCAGCATGCCCAATATGCCAGGTTGCACCTTTGCTGCTTTCAGGGATGGCTCAGAACAGTTTAGATTCCAAACAAACACAGTCTAGACAGGATGGCTTCTGTCCCTTGTTGAGTTCTGGATTTACTCAGCTGGTGGAAAGATCCTTCCAACGTGAGTCCAGGAGTTACTTTCAGCCAACCTCCTCCAACAGTCACCATAACTTTGGCTGTATCCTTCATAGGCTGGGGAGCACATCTAGGGACACTCACCATTCTCAGCAAATGTCTACCCAAGAGTCTCATCTTCACATCAGTTTCCTGGAATTAAGAGCTGTCAGGAATGCCTGTATACACTTCCTCCCCAACATCAGGGGCCAATGCATGAAAATCAAGTCAGACAACATAACCTGGATATTTTACATACATCATCATCGGGGGAGGGAGGGAAATCCCCCTCTGTGCCAAAGCAGTGAATCTCTGGAACTGGTGTAAGTCATTCATAATACTATGGCTGTCAATCTTAGTAGGCATTTCTCCCAAGATTATGAGCAGGAACTTGACTCTCAGACTGTCAAATACATGTTTCTAATTTGGGGGTTTCCAAAAGTGGACCTCTTTGCAGCTGCCACCAGCAGAAAGTTCAAGAAATTCTGCTTGAGAGCAGGTCTGGGTCATCAATCTTTGGAAATGCATTTCTCATCCCTTGGAGAAAAAGCGTTTTCTATGTGTATCTACCCATATCCTCCTGCCGTTGCAGATACTGCTCAGAAGTCACCTGAAGTGGAGCCCCCATAAGGACGCTATTCAAAGAAGAAGAGGTTACTCACCTTGCACAGTAACTGGAATTCTTAGAGATGTGTCCCACTTTGGGTGCTCTAGTCCCTACCTTCCGTCCCCTCTGCTTTGGAGTCTCATCTTTGGGACTTCATAGTGGAGAAGGAACTGAGGACGGTGTGCCCACACATCTCTCTAGAAGGGAGAGTACATGCATAGTCCGAACAGGATCTGCTACTGAAAATCCCCAATCAAAGGCACCGTGTGCACCTCAAGTAGAGCACTGTAGGGACACACATCTTGAAGAACTCCGGTTACTGCACAAGGTGAGCAACCTCTCCCTCTACATTACACTGCCGCCTTTGTCCCGTTTCTCTCTCCCTCCCTTCCTTCCCCTCTCCATCTCTCTTAAGCATCCACACTGCTGTTCCAAATTCCTTTCCTGCATGGGCTCCTTTGTCAGGGAAGTGAGTCGGAGTTGTGAGCCTGTCTGTGCCCCCAGGTCCAGGTCCCCATCGGGTTCCAGGAACCCCAGGACTTGCAGGGCTTTCAAACAAAGGTGCCTGGGTGCCCCCAGACAGCTCTGCCTGTGGGAGTGGGGCACAGTGGGCTGGAGTGCCAGATAGTAACATAAATATCCATCATTGTTTGGTTTTCCTGCCCTGTTAGGTGGTTTATTGTCCAGAGGAGACCAGCCTGTGAGTCACATGGATTAAAAGGGACAGAGCTAGGGGGATTAGGGTGATAGGGGATGGGTTGTAGGGGGATGGGACAGGGCTGACAGGATGAGGCAAGGGAGTTTGGGGCCATGTGGGGTGGGATATAGGGGAATGAAACCACAGAGCCAAGGATGAGGTGGGATCAGATGTAGGGGGACAGGATGGGAATGAGGGCAGGGAGATTGGGGTGTTGTGGGGTGAGATGTAAGGGGCAGGACAAACTGGAGGGATTGGGATGATGTTGGGGAATATGACAGGTTGGGAGTGGAGCAGAACAGATGGGCAGATTGGGGTGGGACAGGACAGATCCAGGCTGGGAAGAATGGGGTGGGACAGAACAGGACAGGGTCAAGTGGAGTGGGAGACAGGATAGATGGGGAGACAGGGTGGGCTGGCACATCCTTCTGATCGACTTTCCAGTGCAGCCACTCACCTCCGCTTTGACTTTATTCAGATGTTCCAGCTGCTGGGATCAGAGATGCTCCTTGGGGCTCAGCCAGAGAGCAAAGTAGTGCAGGGGGCTCCACTGGGGACACATGGGGCAGAGACCACGAAGGGAAACCACTTCCACACCTACTGTCATGGGACAGGTCCCTGGCACTTTAGAGTCCTGTCATTCCCCTCCCCCTGGAGTTGCCTTGCTTGCCCCTTCCCAGGGGCCTCATTGCTCCCATAGCCCCTCCCCTCCAGGGATTTCTGCTGAGCCCACAGCCCTGGGTCTTCTCAACACTCTTCCCTTTAGGCCCCACTGTTACCCAGCCCCATCTCCCCTCCTCTCCCTGTGCCTCCCAAAGGCTCCACAGGGTTTGATCAGGGGAACATCTGTCCCGGGGGGGCTATGCCTGCTTCATGCCCACTGCTCCCAGTGTCTCTGATCCTGTCTAGACTCTCTTGATAATCCTGGAATTGCCTTCCTGCCTGGTTCAGGGAGAGGTATCGGGCCAGGACCCATCCCTGTTCCCAGGGTCACCCAGCATGGTCTGGAGACTCTCCAGCTCCCCCCAAGCAGTGGGAATGTCCCTGGGGAGAGAGGGCATGTGGTGCTGGTGGCAGCATGGTGAACTTTCTGCAGTGTATGGCATTTCCAGCTCTGGGACTGAAGGATGAAAATGGCTCCTTTGATAGCACATTGGGTCTGTGACTCCTCTAGTGCGGAGCTGGTAAATTCCAGCAACTGACCTCACTGAGCCACAGGTTAATCTGCCAGGCAGCACAGCAGGACAAGAACCCCAGGGGCCTGACTTGCGGCTGGCAGCACACTCCCTCCCATAGATGGGGATGGAACCCTGATTTCCAATTCCCCTCTGGCCTGATCCACAGGTCACACTCTACACCATCACCAGGAAGAGAATCTAGGAGGCCCGACTCAGCATCTTATCCACAGGGCACAGGCTAATGCCAAGAGCAGGGTGTTGGGTGCACATATCCCAGGAGGTGGGCTTGGAGTCCAGAGGACGAGCAGGGTTCCCTTGACAGCTGAAGCTCTGGGGAAATGAAAGGGAAGAACATGCACATAAATGTGTTGGTGCATCTGCAGCTCCAATGGCGTGTAATGTCAGGTGCTAACCTGAGCCATCCTGCTGCACCTGTGGCCACAGAATGAGTCAAGGACAGTGGAACTGCCTGGCCCAGCAATTCCTGCTTCACTCGCATTAGAAGAGAGCCTTAGCTACAACCATATGCTCTTCATCTCTCCCCTTCTACATTCCCCATCTCTCCCCCCACATCCCTTATGTCTCCGCCTCTGCAATCCCAGTCTGTGTCCCCACCATGCTTTGCATCTTTTCCCCTGCACTTCCTCTCTCCCTCAGGTGTGTTTCCTTATTTCATCTGATTAGTCAGGTCGGAGGATGGAAATGCAGAGGCTGTGGGCATTGGATGGATTTCTACTTTTCCTAAGGCTGCAGGATCTTTTTATGTGCTCAGACACTAAGGGTCCTAGAACTGCAGGGTAGCACCATAAGGCTCTCTTAGCTGTCCGTATAGTCCGGAACGGTTCCGGGGTCTCAAGGCTCCTGCAGGTACCTTCCCCAAGCCATGAACATGAAGGTTTTGCTGGCTTTCTTGCTTCCCCCTTTACCAGACACTGTGAATAATTGCAAAATTGTGCTAAAAAATTGATTCTTAACACTTCCCAGTGGAGTAGTGAGCATCTTAGAGTGTCTGCAAAGCTAGGGTGCAAGTGCCTGGGACCATGGTTGTGTCCAGGTAACTCCAGCTTACCAGCTACATCCATCCGTGAAGGGATGAGGGATAGGGCAGCCCCTAGGGTTTGATTACTATGGAGGCTGGGGCTAGCTGCCCCCAGGGTGTTATGGGCTGGAGGACAGGAAAGACTGTCCAGGTTATTATGGGATGGATGCTGGGATTATCCCTGTTGTACAGTTCATTTCGTGTCCTGTCCCCCCCACCACCAGTTTCTTCCACCCCCACCCCATCCACTGTCTTTTCAGGGCTTGCTGACCTCTCCCTTGGGGATTTCCCATCCATCCACATAGCTCTCCTGCACCCTAGGATTAATCTCCCCAGCCCCAATTTAGGGTGTCAGGGGTGAGGGAAGCTACTTCTACCCTAACTGTGGTGCATGGACACACGGAGGCATCCTCCCTGTTGAATTCCCCTAGATCTCAGAGCCCATGGAGACAAGGTGTGGAAGGGTAGGGAGGGGGTGAATTATACATGGGCAAAACTTTGCTTTAATCATTAATTTTTCTGCATTAGAATGTGACATGCTAATCCACTGTGACGCATCTAATCTTGGGGATAAAGAGCCGGATAACACAAGCCACGCTCAGCTCGGCCAGTGAAGGGAACAGATGCAAGGTGGCAGGATCTGATAAGAGGGAACCTGGAGCTGGGAAGGTGAGGTGTAGGTGGCAAGAGAAGATTAGTCCAGGCATTGATCAGAGCTGCGTGGGTGATCCCCCCTTGCCCCCACGTCCCCAAGCTGGCGTTAGAGAGCAAGTCAGGGAGCAACATCCATGCAGCTTTGATGGGAGGTGGGGGCAGGAATGTTTTAGAGCAGCTCTGCATTTGTGCTAGGACAAATCCTTGACTTGAGTTCTGGGCTCACACCATCCTGGGACAGAAGGGCTTCCATTGCCTGTATGGGTCTGAGGCTCCCCCTGCCATGTATTATTGTTCCAGCTCTGAACCTCAGTTATACCCTCGAGGCGCCATGCTCTAGATTTAAACCTGATCTGTGTAAAGAGTTATGGACTACGCTCCCAACATACCATGGTTTGACCCCTTGTCTGAACGGGAGATCACCTAACTCACCTGCAGTCCCATTGAGCGGATCTGCCCAAGCTGTCAGATCTGGGAAGGGGACCATGTCAGTTGGCTTCCCCATGCTATGTCCCCGCAGCATGCACACCAGAGAGGTCTCTGCTATCAGGGGATGTGACGGTTCAACTCAAGAGTGTGGAACTGCTGCTGGGGAGCACAAGTACCGTGAGCTAGGCATACGGATGAGCAAGAGCCCCTCTCACCAGGCTAACTGAGGGAAATGAGTGAGAAAGAGAGAGAGAACAAGTGCTGGATTCTTTGTTCAGTTTCTCAGACAGCCCCAAGTGAAATGATGAACTGGGCTGAGACATCCACTCACTTTCTAGCTGAGCAGCCCCTGCTGCTCCACTGTGCGTTCCTATCTCTCACACAGGCACAAGCATCCCTCTGCTGCAGCATTAGCAAAGCAGTTTCCAGGGGTGCAGCTGGGGCCAAGTGGCACATGCTGGTTTTTTTCTCAGAGGTGCTGATGGTGGGCACTGGGATGCAACTTCTTGGGCCAGGCAAGGGGCACCTGACTGGCTTACAGACTGGCCATCAAACTTTTTCCCCTTAGGGTGCAAGTTTAAATTCAGGTCACTAGAGCCCAAAGCCATTTGGTAGTGTGAAATGAGTGAGCTGTTCTCAGCCGAATTCCTAGGACATGGGTTTCCATGTCAGGAAACCACTGACTGGCTTCTCATTAGCCAAGGACTGAACGGAGACTGAATTCCCCTCCTCTCCCAAGGCAGGGAAGGGGCTCTAGTATAATTTCACTGTCCAGTGGAGGAGTGTGTCCTCTGTCTCACTGTGGGCAGATACATTTACTCTTCAGAGTCACTCATTTCCCCCCTAATCCCAGCGTGGGGAGCACAAGGTGTGAGGGGTCCAACCTGACATGGGGCTAACCGACAAAAGGGGTCTTGGAAGTAGTAGAGGGACAGTAGATTCCGTACACCCTTCCCTACACCTTTAACTCCGTGGCTGGGATCTGACACACATTCTCACTGGTTTCCTAACTGCACGGCAGAGCATCTTGTGTGCCCAGCACTCTGTTCTGCCAGCCCAAGGAGCCCGACCAAATCCCAGCCCAGCAGACCCCTCTCCTGGCAGACTGAAGTGAGGTGCTGCCATCTTGTGGCCTCTGGAGGAACAGGTACCCAATGGGAGGAAGTCCAGAAGAAGGAGGTCCGTGGAGCAGCCACAGGCCCCTTGATCTTTGCTGAGCTGTGACCGTCGGACCTGGAGCTGAACTCACCCAGAGGCCAGGGCAGGATCGGGAGGTTGGACCTGAGCACGCTGCCCCCTCAGTAGGGATCAGGCAAGACTTGTCTCAGATGGCTATGAAGAGGATTCTGAATTGTGGCTACTGGACACAGACAGACCCCGTGGTTCTCCCTGGCTCTGACTCACCCAGCTGATGCTGCCTAGGAGGTCCCAGCCTGCCTAGGAGGTCTCAGCATGGAAGGGGCTCCTGGCAGCACTCCACTGGCCCCTCCCTAGTCGGGACAGAAAATAACAGTGGGCTTGGAGGATCCTAGTGCCTGTAAACAGGGGAGTTTGAGTGGGAGTTCGAAAGGGGAGTTTGTCTTGTGGTGCTTGTTTGTTTTTGGGGGGGTTTTTTTGTTTGTTTTTTGCTGTGGGAGGTGGTGTTTTGGGAGTGGTTTGTTTTTCCCAGATTAACAGGATTTAGGTGGCAAGGCTATGACAGATAGAGAGGCAGCAGTGGGAGTGTCCCATGTAGCAGAAGACACAATGGAGATGACTGGATGTGGAAGCTGTGATATGTACATGATCCTGGAGGGGGCACCTGGTAAGAGTTTTGTCTGTATGAAATGCCGTCTGATAGAGCTGATGGAGGAAAAGATGCGAGGTTTGGAGATGCAGGTGGAAAGTCTGGTAGAGTTTAGGAAGGGGTTTGAGCAGATTATGGAGCAAAGACATGAGGTATCTGAAGGGAAAAGCTCAGACTTGCAGGTGGAATCAGGGCTGGGGAATTCTGAGGGGAGACTGGGTGAGGAAAGTGGTCAGTGGAAGCATGTGACTAAAAGAACCAGGCAGAGGAAAAAACGGGCTAGTGAAGGAGAAATAGAGCTCAAGAATAGGTTTGCGGAGTTGGAAAATGAAGAAGGGGCTCCGCAGATAGTCACTGAAGGTGGAAGGGCAAGGAAGAAGAGAAGAGCGGCTAGTCCTATAGGAAAAGGGGAAGAGTTAATGGAGATTACACCAAATATGAGCCCCAGGAGGATACAGGATGGGTTAAAGAGGATTACAAGGGAGAATAGGAATGGAAAGAACTTGCAGCCAGAGGGAACAGGGGATAGACTGGAGAATAGCACCGTCACTAGGAAAAGGCAGGTCTATGTGACTGGGGACTCTTTACTGAGAAGTATAGATAGGCCTGTAACCAGAGCTGATCCAGAGAATAGGAGGGTGTGCTGTCTTCCAGGTGCTAAGATACGGGATGTAGACCTGAGGTTGAAAAGGATTCTAAAGGGAGCAGGAAAGAATCCCCTAATTATCCTTCATGTGGGAACAAATGATACAGCTAGATTCTCGCTGGAAAGTATTAAGGGAGACTATGCTAGGCTGGGGAAGACGCTTAAGGAAATCGAGGCTCAGGTGATCTTTAGTGGGATTCTGCCTGTTCCTAGAGAAGGGCAACAAAGGTGTGACAAGATTATGACTATCAACAGATGGCTTAGGCAGTGGTGCTATAAGGAGGGCTTTGGGATGTGTGGCCACTGGGAGCCATTCATGGACAGAGGACAGTTCTCTCGGGATGGACTTCGTCTGAGTAGGGAAGGAAATAGACTTCTAGGATGGAGGCTGGCACAACTGATTAAGAGAGCTTTAAACTAGGAATTTGGGGGAGATGGTTGGGAGATGTCCAGGTAATCTCCACGCCGGATTTTAGCATTGAGAGGAAAGAAAACGAAGTAAGAAAGGATACAGCCGTGGGTAGGAGGAAGGGCAGTGTAGATACCAGTCTAATAGGTTATACTGGCTGTAGAATGACCTGCCTAATAGGGTACAGAATGTGAGTGAGGCCAAACAGCAAAAATGAAGATGTTTGTACACTAATGCGAGGAGCCTAGGTAACAAAATGGAGGAACTAGAGCTACTGGTGCAGGAAGTGAAACCAGATATTCTAGGGATAACAGAAACATGGTGGAATAGGAGTCATGACTGGACTACAGGTATTGAGGGGTATGTGCTGTCTAGGAAAGACCGAAATAAAGGTAAAGGTGGTGGAGTAGCATTGTATATCAATGATGAGGTAGAATGTAAAGAAATAAGAAGCAATGAAATGGATATGACTGAGTCCGTCTGGGCAAAAATTACATTGGGGAAGAAAACTATTAGAGCCTCCCCTGGGATAGTGCTTGGGGTGTGCTATAGACCACCGGGATCTAATTTGGATATGGATAGAGCCTTTTTTAATGTTTTTAATAAAGTAAATACTAATGGAAACTGTGTGATCATGGGAGACTTTAACTTCCCAGATATAGACTGGAGGACGAGTGCTAGTAATAATAATAGGGCTCAGATTTTCCTAGATGCAATAGCTGATGGATTCCTTCAGCAAGTAGTTGCTGAACCAACTAGAGGGGATGCCATTTTAGATTTGGTTTTGGTGAGTAGTGAGAACCTCATGGAAGAAATGGTTGTAGGGGATAGTCTTGGCTCAAGTGATCATGAGCTAATTCAGTTCAAACTGAACGGAAGGATTAACAAAAATAAATCTGCAACTAGGGTTTTTGATTTCAAAAGGGATGACTTTTAAAAATTAAGGAAATTAGTTAGGAAAGTGGATTGGACTGAAGAATTTATAGATCTAAAGGTAGAGGAGGCCTGGGATTATTTTAAATCAAAGCTGCAGAAGCTATCGGAAGCCTGCATCCCAAGAAAGGGGAAAAAATCCATAGGCAGGAGTTGTAGACCAAACTGGATGAGCAAGCATCTCAGAGAGGTGATTAAGAAAAAGCAGAAAGCATACAGGGAGTGGAAGATGGGAGGGATCAGCAAGGAAAGCTACCTTATTGAGGTCAGAACATGTAGGGATAAAGTGAGACAGGCTAAAAGTCAAGTAGAGTTGGACCTTGCAAAGGGAATTAAAACCAATAGTAAAAGGTTCTATAGTCATATAAATAAGAAGAAAACAAAGAAAGAAGAAGTGGGACCGCTAAACACTGAGGATGGAGTGGAGGTCAAGGATAATCTAGGCATGGCCCAATATCTAAACAAATACTTTGCCTCAGTCTTTAATAAGACTAAAGAGGATCTTAGGGATAATGGTATCATGACAAATGGGAATGAGGATATGGAGGTAGACTTTACCATATTTGAGGTAGAAGTGAAACTCAAACAGCTTAATGGGACTAAATCGGGGGGCCCAGATAATGTTCATCCAAGAATATTAAAGGAATTGGCACATGAAATTGCAAGCCCATTAGCAAGAATTTTTAATGAAACTGTAAACTCAGGGATTGTACCGTATGATTGGAGAATTGCTAACATAGTTCCTATTTTTAAGAAAGGGAAAAAAAGTGATCCAGGTAATTATAGGACTGTTAGTTTGACATCTGTAGTATGCAAGATCTTGGAAAAAATTTTGAAGGAGAAGGTAGTTAAGGACATTGAAGTCAATGGTAAATGGGACAAAATACAAGATGGTTTTACAAAAGGTAGATCGTGCCAAACCAACCTGATCTCCTTCTCTGAGAAAGTAACAGATTTTTTAGACAAAGGAAATGCAGTGGATCTAATTTACCTAGATTTTAGAAAGGCATTTGATACCGTGCCACATGGGGAATTATTAGTTAAATTGGATAAGATGGGGATCAATAGGAAAATTGAAAGGTGGATAAGGAATTGGTTAAAGGGGAGACTACAACGGGTCCTACTGAAAGGTGAACTGTCAGGCTGGAGGGCGATTACCAGTGGAGTTCCTCAAGGATCGGTTTTGGGACCAATCTTATTTAATCTTTTTATTACTGACCTTGGCACAAAAAGTGGGAGTGTGCTAATAAAGTTTGCGGATGATACAAAGCTGGGAGGTATTGCCAATTTAGAGAAGGACAGGGATATCCTACAGGAGGATCTGGATGACCTTGTAAACTGGAGTAATAGTAATAGGATGAAATTTAATCCAGTAGGGATAAGGAGGTTTTAGTACCGTTATACAAGGCGCTGGTGAGAGCTCACCTGGAATACTGTGTGCAGTTCTGGTCTCCCATTTTTAAGAAGGATGAATTCAAACTGGAACAGGTACAGAGAAGGGCTACTAGGATGATCCAAGGAATGGAAAACTTGTCTTATGAAAGGAGACTCAAGGAGCTGGGCTTGTTTAGCCTAACTAAAAGAAGGTTGAGGGGAGATATGATTGCTCTCTATAAATATATCAGAGGGATAAATACCGGAGAGGGAGAGGAATTATTTAAGCTCAGTACCAATGTGGACACAAGAACAAATGGATATAAACTGGCCACCAGGAAATTTAGACTAGAAATTAGACGAAGGTTTCTAACCATCAGAGGAGTGAAGTTCTGGAACAACCTTCCAAGGGAAGCAGTGGGGGCAAAAGTGTCATGTGTGGTACTGGACTCCATGCCATGTGTCACGTGTGGTACTGGGCTCTGTGTGACATGGCATGTTGGGTATTGGGCTCTGTGTGACATATCGGGCACCTGGCTCTGAGTTTGGCAGGTCTTAAGCAAATAATGAATCATAACAACAATAAATTACATTGTAGGACCTTTCACCCTAAAGGAGTATCTATCTATCTCATCTTGAACAGTCTGTGTGTGTGTGTGTGTGTGTGTGTGTGTAATATATACAGACTGTACATGTATGTACATACAGTCAGGAACTGTTGCATACTGTTGCAACTGTTGCACTCTGGTTTGGAGCACATTGGCTGTTTCGCAGCCTCACAGCAGTGTTAGGATGAGACATGAAAGAGAATCTCAGATCTGCCTAGCACTGATGTTGGGGAGTCTACGCAGGGCAAACGTAATTGCCAGTGCTGGAATATAACCAGTGTCTCCCCAGCACCTGGGGTTAGGGTCAGATCAGGAGGTCTCAGGATGGGGGAGCTGTCTCAGTCTAGGGATTAGTGGAGCCTGGTGTGTTCTGAACTGTGCCTCTTCCCCTTCCCTGCACCCTAAGGCTGTCCTTCTAATGCACACTCCACGCTGTTCTCTGCTAGAGCCCAGGGTGGTGTGGCAGAGACCCCCTGAGAAGGCAGGACTCCATGGACTCCTGGTGTCATCATGCTGCCCCATGAGATATTCATTCCCTGGATTCCACTCCTGATTACTCTGGACAGCTGTTCACTTGAATCCTGATCGATTCCAGCTCCTGGGGGGGATGAGAGAGACGAGCTGCTCCACACAACCGATTACACTGGGAGCAAACTCAGACCCTCATACCCCATTACTGCTTATTCTGGGCAGGAAACAACGCTTCTCCCATCAGCCCCCACCTGAAGGAGAATCCAGGGAGCCTCTGTTTTCCCCTTCCCTCATCCTCGCTAAAGCTGCCATGTCAGGAAGAAGGTGAATATTATTAATCAGCAGCTCTCAAAAGGCCAGGAAGTGCATTAACCACTGGACATGGCTCCCAGTCCCCATCTCCAACCACTAGACATCTCTTCCTTCCTGAGCTTCAGAGAGAACCCAGGAGTGCTGGCTTCCAGTCCCTTGCTCTAGTCACTGGATCTTGGTGATGCTACCAAAGGGAGGAGGGGAGTATTTGATACTGGTTATTAAATGAATTGGTCTGGCTCTGAAAGGTGATTCTCTGGTATGTGATTGCTGCTTGAAGGATTGGGGTACGGTGGCGCTCGCCGTGTTGTTTTCTACCCGCCTTCTTGAGGATTGGTTTATCACTGTGATATCTCCATCCAGGCTTCGATCTCTCCGGCAATTAAAGCATGAGAGGCTGTGAAATGTGCCATTGCGGCTGTCAGCTCTGCCTGCTTTCTCTGCACTTCCCACCAGCCCTGCGGACCCCTGTCTCTCAGACTCCAGGAAGGAGGTGGCTGGGATCAGAGTTCTAGGGGAGTGGCAGCGGAGGAAGGCCTCATCCACTAGCCCTTTGTGGCTTCTAGCCAGAACCCTGTACATCTTGATGCATGAGACCACGGTCTCGCCCTGAGCTGCAGGACAGAGCAAGAGGAAGAGCCTTCTATTAGTCACCCTTTGTAGTAACAGGGTGAGGGGGATCTGCCCTACAGCTCACGGACCCGGAGCATGTCCACGCCCTTTTACAGCAGTGGGTGTAAGAGCTCCAGAGGCCCAACCTCAGGAGGCAGAGTGGGGGAAGGCAGGTAGCACATCCCCTGAGCATGGAGCAGCTCATCACAATCGCAGAGATAGCTCAGAGCACATCATGGAGGTGCCTAATGGGGAAGGCAATGGGTCTAGTGGGGAAGCAAAAGTCTGGGAGCCAGGACTCCTCTGTTCTCTTCCCAACCTTGGGAGGACAGTGGGGTCTAATGATTAAAACAGGGGCCTGGGAGCCAGCACTCTTGGGTCCTCGTTCCAGATCAGCTGCTGACTCTCTGTGTAACCATGGGCAAATCACTGACTGCCCTTGTGCCTCAGTTTCCCAAACTTGAGTGAGTGGTGGTGTGCTCCCTGAGCACGTGGGGAAAGGTTGAAGCGCTTCTCAGGTTTGGCTTGTGGTCCTCCATCACATCAGAGGGGCCACAGGGCCAAAACTAAGTGGGCATACTGGGCAGTGGGGTGGCCAGCACAGCTCCTCCTTGCTACTGGCATGGGGCCAGGTCCTGCACCAGGACCCCCCACCTGGGAACCTGCCTGGCTTCTCCCCCTTCCCAGCAGCCTGTGTCTCCTCTCGGGAAGGGGGATAACATTGCACATGGAGGGGGCAGGCTTCAAGGTGGGGGCTGAGTGTGCCATGGACTCAGCAGACGAGGCAGTGGGGCCAGCAGCTCCAGCAGGGATTGAAGCTGCGTACCATGGAGAAAATGTCTGGGGGCGCCCCTGGACAAGTGTGGCAGATAAGGAACAGGTCAAGCACCATAGCACTGGGGAGGTTTCCCTCAGCAAACATAGCTGGTTTGGTGCCCCAGTGCCCGGCCTGTTCTGCACAGAGCAGAGTGTATTGGGTCTGGGTGGCTCCAGAGCCCTGCTCTCCCCCCAGTCTCTCCCACCACTCACTCCTTGAGGGCTTGTTTCCTCTTCAGTCTCCCAGCAAGGCTGGGCATGAATTGAGCAGCTGCTGGCTGTTACCTCCCCATATTCCAACCCGAAGGGGAAAGAGAAGCATCTTATTAGCTCATGTTACTGATGCTCTCAGCCGCAGGAGGGGTGGAACCCAGCAGCTGGTGTCATGATAGGAACAGGGTCATGATGTCAGAGCTGGGGCCAGGAACAGTTCTCAGTGTCTCTTGATCTTCATTGTGCTGGCAAAGAAGACAAAGCAGGCCACATGACCAGAGCCACTCCAAGTCCTGGAGGGAGACATTGTGACTGAAATCCCAGCTAGCTTGAGGAGGGGCGGAGCAGAGATTCAGGCCTGACATGGACAGGAGAAGGGACCAAGATTCTCTTTCTAGGTTTGGGGCCTCTATGTCCCCTAATAACAGAAGTCTTTGCAATTCTTTACTCACCTCAGTCACATATGCAGGAGGAACTGAGGCACAGAGAGACTAAGGTACTTGCCCAGGAAGCTGGTAGCAAAGCAAGTAATTAGACCCAGATCTCCTGAGCCCCAGACTTGTGCTGCAACCACTGGACTATCTCCCTCCTTGGGTCAGATAGTGGCTGGGTTGAGGAGATGCCATGGAGATTCCCTGGTGGCTGAATCATGAGCTCGATCCAGTTCCTTGCTGGCTGCTCAGTGACAAGCAACTGGAAGTGTGTGCAGGTCATTGGAGCTCTTCACCTGAGGCTACTTCAGCCCTGGATCCAGGCTTCCTTCCATCCTGGGGACTCCAGGCCCCCAGGTTCCTCCCACCCACCCAGGGGACTCCAGGCCCCTTCCATCTGCCGCCCTCCCTGCGGACTCTTGGTCCCAGGCTTCTCCCATCCACCTGGGGCCTCTAAGAAAGCCCCCAGGCTTCTCATCCCCCCAGGACTCACCCAAGGCTCTGAGAAGTCTGTTGATAAAGGCAGGGATTCAGCCTTTTCAAGCTGAAGTTGAGGTACAAAAGCCTCCTCTGGTTCCCACACTTTGCTGCTTCTCTCCTGTCCCATCAGCTCCTGGAGCCAATCAGAACCAGCATCCGCTCTGTGCATTCCTAAGGCAGCAGCTGCCCTTGTACGGAGCTGTCCTGCGTCTTTCCTGACCCCAAGTGACTGGCAGGGGGCTGGCTCAGTGATTCCCATGCTTTGCCTCCTCCGCCCCCTCCCACAGGGCACTGGCTCAGTGATCTGCGCCTGGAATGGAAGTGGCTCCAGAAGCGCAGACTCAGGCACTTGGCTGGGGCGGCACCCAAGGTCTGCACTGGTTCTGCTTCCATGTCTATTTTTAACACCTCCCACATGCCTCCCCTCCCACTTACAAAAAATACCTTACCTGAAAAAGGGTAAAAATAACTCCTGATAAGGGAAGAGCTGGAAGGAGTTCAGAGATCCAGCCTTCTGCAGCTTAAATTAGGAACTCAGTCGCACATGCAGCCCAAGGCTCATGGAACACAGACTAGGGTTTGCAGCAACACCCTCCCCTGCAGGCCATGCGACTCTTGCTACCCAGGCCCCAGGAAATATCTGCTGCACCACGTTGTGCACGTGCCCAGAACATGCAGACAGAAATAGTGCAGCGCAGCACATAGTAGATAATGGTATTCTCAGAGAACTGGTCTGGGGCGTGTGATTCAAGACAAGGATTCATGGGTCCTTAGATCTGGGCTGCAGCCCAGTGTGTGGATGTGGGTGGCAGCCTGGCATCATTTAGTTCCTAGCAGACACATAGCTGAAAGAGTGGTTAGTTCAAGACAGAGCCCCTCACTGAGGGCCCAATCCTGCGTGGCAGCCAGAGCCTTCCTTTGCCTTCTGCATGGGAGTCAAGGGTGCTCAGTACCCCACAGAGCCAGGCCTCACAAAGTATGTAGAAGCCCTCTACATCAACATTCCACACAAAGATGGACTACAAGCTGTCAGGAACAGTATCCCCGATAATCTCACGGCAAACCTGGTGGCTGAACTTTGACTTTGTCCTCACCCATAACTATTTCATGTTTGGGGACAATGTATACCTTCAAATCAGCAGCACTGTCATGGGTACCCGCATGGCCCCACAGTATGCCAACATTTTTATGGCTGACTTAGAACAACGCTTCCTCAGCTCTCGTCCCCTAACACCCCTACTCTACTTGTGCTACATTGATGACATCTTCATCATCTGGACCCATGGAAAAGAAGCCCTTGAGGAATTCCACCATGATTTCAACAATTTCCATCCCACCATCAACCTCAGCCTGGACCAGTCCACACAAGAGATCCACTTCCTGGACACTACAGTGCTAATAAGCAATGGTCACATAAACACCACCCTATACGGGAAACCCGCTGACCGCTATTCCTACCTACATGCCTCCAGCTTTCATCCAGACCACACCACACGATCCATTGTCTACAGCCAAGCTGTACGATACAACCTCATTTGCTCCAACCTCTCAACACCTACAAGAACTCTATCAAGCATTCTTACAACTACAGTACCCACCTGCTGAAGTGAAGAAACAGATTAACAGAGCCAGAAGAGTACCCAGAAGTCACCTACTACAGGACAGGCCCAACAAAGAAAATAACAGAACGCCACTAGCCATCACCTTCAGCCCCCAACTAAAACCTCTCCAACGCATCATCAAGGATCTACAATCTATCCTGAAGGACAACCCATCACTCTCACAGATCTTGGGAGACTGGCCAGTTCTTGCCTACAGACAGCCCCCCAACCTGAAGCAAATACTCACCAGCAACCACATACCACACAACAGAACCACTAACCCAGGAACCTATCCTTGCAACAAAGCCCGTTGCCAACTGTGCCCACATATCTATTCAGGGGACACCATCATAGGGCCTAATCACATCGGCCACACTATCAGAGGCTCGTTCACCTGCACATCTACCAACGTGATATATGCCATCATGTGCCAGCAATGCCCCTCTGCCATGTACATTGGTCAAACTGGACAGTCTCTACGTAAAAGAATAAATGGACACAAATCAGACGTCAAGAATTATAACGTTCAAAAACCAGTGGGAGAACACTTGAATCTCTCTGGTCACTCGATTACAGACCTAAAAGTTGCTATTCTTCAACAAAAAAACTTCAAAAACAGACTCCAGCAAGAGACTGCTGAATTGGAATTAATTTGCAAACTGGATACAATTAACTTAGGCTTGAATAGAGACTGGGAGTGGATGGGTCATTACTCAAAGTAAAACTATTTCCCCATGTGTGTATGGCAACACCCATTGTTTCATGTTCTCTATGTATATAAATCTCCCCACTGTATTGTCCACTGAATGTATCCGATGAAGTGAGCTGTAGCTCACGAAAGCTTATGCTCAAATAAATTTGTTAGTCTCTAAGGTGCCACAAGTACTCTTTTTACACTTCAGTAAAATGCACAGCTGGCCCATGTCAGCTGATGTGGGCTGCTGGACTCTACTATTGCCATGTGGATGTTCTGGCTTGGGTCCCAGAGCCCGGGCTCCAGCCCAGTCCGAATGCCTGTATTACACCTTTGTAGCCCCATGAGCCTGAGTCAGCTGGCGCAGGCCAGCCAAGGGCATTTAAACTCAGTATAGATACATCCAATGAGGAGCTGCAATGGACATGCTCTGGACCTAGCTTTGTCAGGATTCATCCAAGAGACAGACGCCTTGAAGTGTCATCTCCCAGCTGACAAATTGTGCCAAGGTTAATGCAGGAGCTGACATTGCTCCCACCCCACCTGGGATGGGGACACTAATTAGGCAAGGGGGCACAGGTCCTGCCCTGCTGCCCTGCCTGGCTCGTTAGTGCTAAGAGCTTTTTAATTGCTGGAACCTGCCTTCAGAATATTTCTGCCATAAAGCCTGGCTAAGGTTTCAAGGGTCACCTTAGTGCTGCAAGCACTTGCCTTCCTGCTGGGCTTGGGTGTCAGCACTCCTCTTGTCTGGGGTAACCTGAGCCTACGTGCTAAGTGAGCAAAGGGAGGGCAAGGGGATGGAGAAGGGTCAAAGAATAAAGCAAGGAGTGTGGGGGGAGGGCCATGAAACCTGCCTCTGGCCCCAGCTGCAGCAAGGCCTGGGCTGAAAGCCGCTTTTAGTAGATAGTGGAAGCTATATGCAGAGTCTGGGGGACATGGCTCACTGGGGCAAAGTCATCAGTGAAGTTACCCTAGGGGTGAGCTGGGCCTGTTGGGGCTAGCAGAAGAAGGTCACTCACCCCTGTGCAGTGCCCAGTGGAATCAGTGGGGTGGGGGTGGCATATGCCAGAGGAGAATTTGGCACATTGGGCTGGGATCATGCCCAGTGCTTGAAAGGCATAGGACTGGGAACTGCGTGGGCCAGGTTCCCTGCAGGACCAGGTGAACCTGTTCTCTCTCCCCCACTCCCTCCCTCCCCTCCACTCAGTGCGCACAAGGGGTGTGTGGGCAGTAAATCCAGTGCTGCCCAAGCAAGCAGTAAATCGCTGTGAGTTGTTTAAGCTGAGTAGAAAGTCTGGTTAATGGCTCCCACTGATGATGGAGTGCTTTCATTACAGCTTTGGCTCTTCCAGCCCTCTTAAGGGAGTCCTCCTTTCAATTATTTACAAGAAAAGGCATTAAATCTTTACCCCTGCCCTGTTTGCAGGTGTTGGATTGTTCCATCCTCTGCAGCACCTCTCCTCCAACAGGCCTTTAAGGTTCTGTCCTGCTATGGCATCAGTGTCTCAGTGTGATGAGCCCAGTGCTTTGGGCAAGGCATGGCTGCTAGATAAAGAACATGTTCCACCCTGAGAGGACACCTACCTTTGGCATGGTAAAGCCCTTATCTCTGGTGGGTACTGAGCCCCAATTACTGTGGTGTCCAAGTGCTGCACCGCCTGTAACAGATCTATTCTCATGCTCCCTGGGGAGGCAGGGCATGGCTATGGTACAGCTCGGGGAGTGGGGCACAGAGAATCTGTGGCAGAGTTAGGAATTGAACTTGGGTTTTCTGAGTTCTAGGCTAGGGCTGTGACCACTGAGCCATTCTTTCTCCCCCCCAACATGTGCCCCCCACCCCACCTCACCCCCCAGGTCACAATCCCAGGCTGGTAAGGAAAGGAAATGGGTTACTAGTACCTCCTTTCCCATCTCTGCCCCTTGGCCTTGGCAGCTATGCTTTGAGGGCAGGAATCCTGTCCTTATGAGTGGGGCAAACTGGAACCTGGCTCAGAGCTACTCAGAGAAAATGCAGTCATGGTGGAATTAATTGCAAGAGTTTCCCATTTGTTTCTTTTCTTCCCCCTCAATGAGGCAGGTTGTCAAGTGTATAGTGGATGTCTCAGGAGATTGCTGTAGCAGAAAAGAGAAGGGGTGGGACTTCAGAGCCAGAGGTCTCCCCAGGCTGCACTCTGAGGACCATGCCAAGCCATTCTGGATCCCCTCTATCTCCCCCCTGCTGACCCACCTCTAGCACTGCCAGCGCCTGGTTCGGTCATCCCCAGGTAGGGCCTCCCCATGAGCAGTGGCTGCTGAACTGGCTCCAGCAATGGTGCAAGCTGCTCAGGGTAAACTGGGGACAAGGGGGGATCCCCTCCACATGCATCACTGGGAATAATGGGGAATCCCCATACCCACCACTGAGAACAGGGGAGATGCTGAATGCCACGCTCTCTTGAGAATCTGGCCCTAGGCTAGTCCATGGAAGAGCTGAGCTAGAGCTCAGCTCCCCCGACTCCTGCCTTAATGTTCTAAGTGTCACAGTTGGGGAAAGTGAGGCACAGAAGGAGATCTCTCTTTTCATAGACAGTGCTTGAGGGTGCAGCCCCCACACTCCCCTTGGCTGAATCCCTGTTTGTAGATGAGCCCTCTCTTTGGCCGAGCTCAGAGAATGGCAGCACTGACCAGATGTGTGTTCAGGTTATACCAGACCCAAGGCTTTCATCACCATTCTCCCCCTTGCCATGGGGCTGGAGTAGAAAGCAGGACTGGGTTTCTGGGTGCAGGCCTCCCAGTGGGTGTGTTGAGTGGGTATGCTGAGGACTTGACCCTCTTACCCAGATGCTAAGGAGGGGAGGCAGCCCATGAGCAGTGAAGCCAGAGGGATGAGCTGTGTCCACTTCATGCTGAGTTAACATCACCCAAACGGCCAGTTTCCCGGCCTGCTCTCTCAGGCCTGCAAGTTGCTGCCTGTTTAGACATTTCCCATCCCTCTTGGGTTAGGCAGCCGCGACTGCGGTGCAAGAAACAGGCTGGAAATTACTCTGTGGCCACATCAGACTCCTCTTCTAATGGTCTGAGTGCAGGGAAGGCAAACCACAGGCAAGGCTCTGCATGGGAGGAGGCACTGCCATGAGGTAGGCTGCAGATCAGAATAAAAGGAGCTTCTTTCTCAGCTGGGCTATTGCAGCTTCCCTGGTGCCGGCTCTCCAGGTCCTGCTGCCACCCCCTTACAGCACAAGCACCTCGGTCCCTGCACTTTCTTCCCCATTCATTTTAGGATCCACCTTAAAATTGCCCTCCAAGACTCATGGCAGCTGCCCCCTCTGCTCACCTAGCATCACTTTCTTCCTGCTTTTGGGTGGGGTGTGCCCCATACCCTGAGACTGTAGCAGATTTGGGAAGCCCCTGTGTACAGGGAAGGTCCAGGGCATGGTTGAGATGCTTTGTGTCCTGCAAGGGCAGCAGAAATCCAGCTTCCCAGCACAAGGCACCAACTTGATTGGTTTATGGCCAGAGGATTCTCTGTGGTATGAATCCCACACACTGTGGTTTGGGCTCTCTGGGTCCCGTATTCTCTGTAGTGTGAACTCCAGACATTGTGTTCTGGGCTCGGTGGGTCCCGTATTCTCTCTGGCTCTGGACGCTTTTTGATAAACAGTTGTGAGGTGTTAGAACAGGCTGAGACATGGTGGGTTCGGGAAACAACCTGCCACTGGGAAGATGGGGCCTGGATGCATCGGACTCTCAGGGGCTGCCAGGCTGGACTGTGTCCCTCCCCCCGGCCCTCATCACCTCTTCCACCGGCTCGAGGACAAGGAACGCTGATCAATTATTCAGCAGGCCCAGTCTCTGCTGGCCGGGCTGATTGCAGCACTGGGCTGTAGGACTCCGTGCTCACACACCCGCATGCAATCGTCCGGAGCTGGCAGCCACACAGGAGTGCTGCAACTCGGCTCAGAGCTCAGGGGATCGGGAGCTCCCAACTTGTTAGCAAATTGAGCAGCGAAGCTTTTGGAGCCAGCAACACTTTTCTTCTTTGCCCTGCCAGCCACAATCCGGACCAGTTTCCTCTCGGGGCTGGGTGGGAGCCCTGCAGAACTCCCGCTCACTCATCTTCCTCCCATCCCCTTCTCTCTCGCTTCTCCGACAATATCTCATTTGTCCCTTTCTCTCCTCCAGGCTCTTCTCTCTTCCCTTTTTCTCTCTGTGTCTCCACTTCTCCCTTTGCCACCCCCTGTCTCCATCTGGTCACTCTAATTTCCTCTCTCTCTCCCCCTCTCCTCCCTGCTTTTTCATTCAACTTTCCTTTCCCTCTGTCCTCCCTATCTCTCTCTCCTGCTCTCATATCTTTCTTCCTTTGTCCCTCAAGAGGGTTAGACCAAAGCCTTTGAGGACCCCCTGGCCAGCAACGGAACAAGGAGGGGTGGGGAGGGGCAGGACCCCCCCTCCTGCAGGATGCCCATCCAGATATTCTGCACCATCTCCTTCTCCTCCAGCGAAGAGAGGCATGGAGACAGCGGGGCTATGGGGCGAGGAGATGACAGCGTGGACGAGATCCTTTATGGTCAGGAGGAGGATGAAGAGGAGGAGGAGAGGACGGCCACTGACATTGTGGCTTTTGCCAGCAGCTGCACGCTGCATGGAGCCAGCCACATCTTCATGGAGGACGGCTTCAGGGCACGGCAGATGTTCTGGGCACTGGCCTTCCTGCTCTCCCTCTCCATGTTCCTCTACCAAGTGGCTGACCGCATCATCTACTACCTGGAGTACCACCATGTCACGCAGCTGGATGAGCAGAATAGCCCCAAGATGACCTTTCCAGCCATCACCTTCTGCAATATCAACCTCCTGCGGATTTCGCAGCTCAGCCAGGAGGACTGGCTCTACATTGCGCCCCTGGTGAAGCCCCTGGTGGCGTATGAGAGCATGGTGGAGCTGGGCTTCCCCCTGGCCCAGCTCAGCCCTGAGGCCTTTGAGCAGCCCCTGAACATGTACAACTTCTACAACCGCACCTGCCATCAGCTGGAGGACATGCTGCTGAGCTGCAGCTACCAAGGGGCTGAGTGTGGGCCAGAGGACTTCTCTGTGGTGAGTAAGCCCCACTCCTGCCAGGAGCTTTTGGCCCCTTCAGTAATGTGGGGAAGGACAAACCCAGCAGGGAGCCAAGGGGCAGCTACCCTGCCAGCAGGTCTCTGTCCTTGGGCCTGTCCTGGCTAGCCTGTTTGTCTCTCAGCTGTGCCAGTATGACAGGATCCATGTGTTGATAAACAGCACTGGGCACCTGTTATCATGGGCATAGACCATGCCATTCTGGGGCAAGGCAGTGGCATTGAGCTTTGGCAGGAACCTTGCCACCTGGGGAACCTGAACAGACACAAGGATCTGGCTGAGTGGTGTTTGCAGAATTATGTTTATGGGGCTCAAATATCATAGAATCATAGAATATCAGGGTTGGAAGGGACCTCAGGAGGTCATCTAGTCCAACCTGCTGCTCAAAGCAGGGCCAATCCCCAATTTTTGCCCCAGATCCCTAAATGGCCCCCTCAAGGATTGAACTCACAACCCTGGGTTTAGCAGGCCAATGCTCAAACCACTGAGCTATCCCTCCCCCCAAGACTTGCTCTTTGCTTAATTTCCACCATTAAGGAGCTCATGCACCACGAGGAGACCTGGTCCTCAGTGCAGTTGTGGCCCCATAAATGGCTCCCTGCAGCAGAGCGGACTGTTACAGCAGTTTTGCTCTTTCCCCTACCTCTATCGGAGCCCATGTGCCTTTGCTGTAGCTCCCTCATTGGGGACTGAGGCCTCATTCCATCAGGTCTGGTGCGGAGGAGGGACTGTCTGCCCCAGAGTGTGGGGTCTGCTAAGACAGATGTACTAGCTGCTAAGATGAGCATCTAGTTCTAAATTCTGGCAGCCAGGGGCCCTGGCTCAGGTTGGCCCTTCATATGTCTCATGCCACTCCCTTGGTGCTGTGACTCGTGCCAGCTGGGCCCGCAGGCTCCCCACGTGGCAGGCAAACTGCTTGCTGCAATTAAAATGCTCCATGTGTAACAGGCAGAAATCATGACCTGAACTAACAGTAAATGGGTTGGAGAGGTGGGGGAGGGATGCAGGAGAAGTGAAGGCAGGGAGCGATTGTCAGCTGTCTGACTGGAGCGAGTTCGATGACTGAAATGTTATTTCTCTTTATCAGCTGCCTGGTGTCAGCTGGCAGGGAGGCATCCCTGTGGAATGCCCCAGTGTTGATGCCCCAGAGGTAGCAGGCAGGGAGCGCTGGGTCCGGGGCTCTATAGGAGCAGGGCTGTTAATGCCGCAGTGGTGGCTGGGTGTTGGGTCCAGGGCCCTATACGAGCAGGGCTGTTGATGTCCCAGGGGTGGCTGGCAAGGAGCATCTTGTAGGGGGCCCTGTAGAAGTGGGGAGCCTATGGCCTGAAAATCACAACACTTACGATTTCCAAAGGCAGAAGTTCAGAGGGACCAACTGGTATCAGAAGATACCCAGAGCCTTTCCTCAGGGATTCCTGGGCCCCATCCCACCAGGCTGGCGGGGACTGGAAGCCATCCCCTGCCCGTCTCTCTGTGGAGGTAGTGCCTACAGGGCTATCTCCTGTCATCTCTCTATAGGAGTGCCATGGGGAAACATCTCCCTCCTCCCACCTTTCTATAGGCCGTCCATTGGGGATACGGCGTCTCAGCCCCTCAGGCTCCCACTGGAGTCAGGCTTCCTCCTATGGCTGCAGCGCAGGGGCTGGGCTCCTTCAGCGTGTTCTTATGCCAGAGCAGATACAATCAGCAGTAACAGGCTAGGCTGTGTCCAAACACAGTCAGTGGGGTGGATGAGAGGCACTTTCTCATTTGCTCAGTCGGGGACAGTTGGATATTTCAGCATATGGAAGCTCTGTCTTTGCAGCAGCCTCTGGGTCTCATGGGCATCCAGCTCTGGGGTGCGCTAAGATGGCCCCACCCACAGGGGGACTGGGAAACTGGGACTCAGTCCTGGAGAAAATCAGAGTGTGTGTGTGTCTCTGCACCCCACTGCCCTCTGCTGGCTGGAATCAGAGCAGCTCAGCTGTGTGTCATAGTCCCTATATTAATAACAGTGAATGGAGAGTTTCCTTTAGCTCGGGTGCCCAGGTGTGTGCTTTTAAAGAAGAAGGTCCTGAGATTCTATCCCTGCAAACAACCACAATCAACTTCTTGGTCAGGCTATGGGATGCAGCCAAGGCTCCATGTACTGGGCGGTTCCTGGGTCCGAAATCCTACCACAGATTCCTGGCTTCTCTGGGAAAGACAGGAGATTCAGAATTGTAGGGACATAAATGTCACACTCAGTGCAGCAGTCCCTACCCTCCCAGACCCCAGGCAACACGCCCCGCCCCTGCCCTGAACAACAGGCTCCGCACAGTCCCTTCGGGATTTATGTGTCTGTTAATTTCACCCTTCTCCCCATGAACTGACTGTATGTAACTGCATCACAGATGTTGTTGGGATAGGGAGGCCAGAGGTCTTGGGATCCAAGGAGGGGGCAGCTGCGGAGTTTGGCATAGGGAGACTGGGGTGGGGCAGTTTGGAATTGTGGGATTACCACATTCGCTAAATGCTGCTACTAAATCTACCAGCAATTAAATTGTTAACCATGCTGCCATTTCAGCAGACATCATTAAGTTTCAGAGTTAACCACCTATTGCGCTGAATGGGATCGCTCACGCCTCTCAGTGCTGCTGTTCTCTTTGCAGGCTCTGGCAGGTGTCGCTGCATTGATTCCTTTCCAACCAGAAAGGCTAGAAACATTTTTGTTGTTCTTGTTTTTAAACAGTGAAATCTTTGCCTCTCAAAGCCAGGCAAATTCTGGGCGCGGCGGGTGTTGTGGGGACAGTGAGCAGAGACATGGGGTCTCAGCACCCAGAGCCATTGCCACTGAGGCAAGCTGCTTGACTTTGGTTTGGATTTACTCATGCGTGGAGGTTTCTTTTTTGTTCCCAGGGCCCTACATGTCTCTGTCCTGGCTATGAACCTGCTCCTTGCCATCTGGAATAGTTTTTTAAATGCCTTTGCCTCCCTGTTCACCGCTCACAAACTGCTTCCCATTTAGCCATGCTGCATGTGCCCGAATGCTCCCCTTCCATGGGCCAAGCAGATACTTGAGATGGCTGGTCGATAGCTCAGCCTCCTGGGCAAGGTCGGACGTGGCCGGGCGAGGCAGACACTGATACGCTCACCAGGAGTTCAGGCAGAGACAAAGAGGACAAGGGAGGGGTAGTTTTGAGGACAGCTTTGCCCCGCAATCCTTGGTGGGCGACGAAGCCTGGAAGCTAGGGGGCACTCTGCACTGACACGTTTTAGGGGCATCTGTGACTTGATGCAAGTTATGGTGGGAATTCACCAGATGGCGCTAGAACATCCTGTGTGTTCCGTCTCTGTTAGCGTGATCCTATGAAGCATTGGCCTTGTGGCCCCTTTTGGAGCTGGGTACCAGGAAAGCAGGGACTTGGGACTGGTGTTATCCCAGGGAATGCAGGGGGAGTTTGGCTGCGAGTGCCAGTTGGGGATATGGCATGTGCTGGGGGTGCTGGAGAGTCTGGCATCTGGGAGCAGGGATTAGAGCAGGGGCCTGGATTGAGGTGAGGGTGTTGGAGCATCTGGGAGCAGGGGTTAGAGCAGGGGCCTGGATTGAGGTGAGGGTGTTGGAGGAGCAGGGATTAGAGCAGGGACCTGGATTGAGGTGAGGGTGTTGGAGGAGCAGGGATTAGAGCAGGGACCTGGATTGAGGTGAGGGTGTTGGAGGAGCAGGGATTAGAGCAGGGGCCTGAATTGAGGTGAGGGTGTTGGAGGAGCAGGGGTTAGAGCAGGGGCCTGGATTGAGGTGAGGGTGTTGGAGGAGCAGGGATTAGAGCAGGGACCTGGATTGAGGTGAGGGTGTTGGAGGAGCAGGGGTTAGAGCAGAGGTGCTGGATTGAGGTGAGGGTGTTGGAGGAGCAGGGATTAGAGCAGGGGCCTGCATTGAGATGAGGGTGTTGGAGGAGCAGGGATTAGAGCAGGGGCCTGGATTGAGGTGAGGGTCTTGGAGGAGCAGGGGTTAGAGCAGGGGCCTGGATTGAGGTGAGGGTGTTGGAGGAGCAGGGATTAGAGCAGGGACCTGGATTGAGGTGAGGGTGTTGGAGGAGCAGGGATTAGAGCAGGGACCTGGATTGAGGTGAGGGTGTTGGAGGAGTAGGGATTAGAGCAGGGGCCTGGGTTGAGGTGAGGGTGTTGGAGGAGCAGGGATTAGAGCAGGGGCCTGGATTGAGGTGAGGGTGTTGGAGGAGCAGGGGTTAGAGCAGGGGCCTGGATTGAGGTGAGGGTGTTGGAGGAGCAGGGATTAGAGCAGGGACCTGGATTGAGGTGAGGGTGTTGGAGGAGCAGGGATTAGAGCAGAGGTGCTGGATTAAGGTGGGGGTGTTGGAGCATCTGGGAGCAGGGATTAGAGCAGGGGTGCTGGATTGAGGTGAGGGTGTTGGAGGAGCAGGGATTAGAGCAGGGGCCTGGATTGAGGTGAGGGTGTTGGAGGAGCAGGGATTAGAGTAGGGGCCTGGATTGAGGTGAGGGTGTTGGAGGAGCAGGGATTAGAGGAGGGGCCTGGATTGAGGTGAGGGTGTTGGAGGAGCAGGGATTAGAGCAGGGGCCTGGATTGAGGTGAGGGTGTTGGAGGAGCAGGGATTAGAGCAGGGGCCTGGATTGAGGTGAGGGTGTTGGAGGAGTAGGGATTAGAGCAGGGGCCTGGATTGAGGTGAGGGTGTTGGAGGAGCAGGGATTAGAGCAGGGGCCTGGTTTGAGGTGAGGGTGTTGGAGGAGCAGGGGTTAGAGCAGGGGCCTGGATTGAGGTGAGGGTGTTGGAGGAGCAGGGATTAGAGCAGGGGCCTGGATTGAGGTGAGGGTGTTGGAGGAGCAGGGATTAGAGCAGAGGTGCTGGATTAAGGTGGGGGTGTTGGAGCATCTGGGAGCAGGGATTAGAGCAGGGGTGCTGGATTGAGGTGAGGGTGTTGGTGGAGCAGGGATTAGAGCAGGGGCCTGGATTGAGGTGAGGGTGTTGGAGGAGCAGGGATTAGAGTAGGGGCCTGGATTGAGGTGAGGGTGTTGGAGGAGCAGGGGTTAGAGCAGGGGTGCTGGATTGAAGTGGGGATTTGGAATCAGGGATTAGAGCTTTCCTGGCTCCAACTATGCGCTGAGCAGAGGTCTCAGCAGAGTTGCCCTCAGCAATACCCAGATCCTTTTTAGAGCCCTGGGTTTCCTGAGGAGTTCAAATCTCCCCGCCAGTGTGTGTTACTTTGCATTTGTGGGACTCACATCTGAGACTGAAGGCTAAGCTTCCTATGATGATCCCTCCTTCATGAGGCACCCTGGAGCCAGCAAGCAGGAATTTGCTGCCCAAGGAGGCTGCAGACAGGATCCCTCCTTTCTCCCTGGAGTTTCTGGCTGCATGCTGGGCTCCCAGAGAGCCTTGCCTGGCCACTGCATCTGTAGAAATCCTGCATACAACTCCCAGACTGTGGGAACAAGTCCTGGTCAAATGGAGCTTCACAGGGAATAGGGTTGGTTCTGTTGTATGCACAGAACCGTCCTTCGCCTACCAATTGGGCCCTCAGCATCTCTCTGGATCTTTGGACTGCAGAAACTGCATGTACCCTCTGTGATCACCAGGTGGTAGCACTGTCCCAAAAGCCAGCCCCACCACCACCAAGCCAGGAGATATGAAGAGCTCTTGGGGCTGTTCACAGAGGCTGGGAAGAAATCTGAGAGCAGAGATGGTTCAGCAGAGCTCTGGCAAGGCAGCGATTGACTAAGCCATTTCTATCTTCCCAAGGGCATTGTCACCGTGGCGAGCGCAGCCTTTGTCCTTCATTGTCTGGACTACTACGAGCTGGACCCCCGTCTGTGACATCCGTGCATCAAACCCCCTTCCCTATGAGCCTCTGCGAGCCAGCTGAAACCTCACTTCATGAACAGGATAGGCCTGATGCTGGGGCATAGCGCTGACAACCATGGCACCAGGAGGCTGGAGGTGAGGGGCACTCAAGCTACGGGAAAGTTGGGCATCTCCTGAAGATTGATGTGGGGCAGAGGGCAGGGAGCCCTGTCTCCGGGCCTCTTGCACTTACTGTGCACTGATCCCTGTCGCTGCTTGGCTTTGTTTAGGGCACAGATGCAGCCCTGGAGTAAGTAAGCAGCAAGTCTGCTCTGCTCAGGGCAGGGTTTTGTTCGGTCTTGTCTCCACCCCCTCCTCCCCCGTCTATCTCTGTATCACTATCATACAGAGTCTGTGTGCATGTGTGCTTCTCTCTCTCTCTCTGATACATCATCTTTCCTCCCCCGCGCACACATTCACCCAGGTCAGAGGCAAGAAACCGCGCCAGTCCCTCCTTCCCTCTCTGCCTTCCCAGGTGGATGTAGGGAACCTAGGAGAGGTGCAGTCACTTGCTATGATTCATCTCTGCTGCCTGTGGCACCCCGAACCTGGGAGCCAGCACGGTGGAAGCTCCTGCCCAAGGAGGCTGCAGGCAGGATCCCAAGTGTCTGCCTCTCCCAGAGAAAGGGAGACAGGGGCTTGCTCTGGAGTAGCAGATGTGGCATGACAGCAGGGTTACCTGGAGACACAGCTGCCTCCAGACCCCATGCTCCAGGGGCTCCTTCTGCACTTTGCCTGGGAGGAAAGCAGTGAGCCGTCCGCAGAGAGCAAGTGCGGAAGGAACACAGAAAAAAGGATGCTGGAAAGGCAAAGCCAGGCATAAGAGAGGAAAGGAGGGGAGATCCTGCTTCAGGTTTGGACTTTCCCAACCCAAAAGATTGCCTCTTGTTCCTCTCCGCCTTCCTGCCTCTTTCACATTCCCTCCTTTCCCTGAGGGGCTCCCAGGGGGTATGGGAACCAGGCTGGGGTGGACATAGCATGCATCCAGCTGTCAGGGACTGAGGCTCCCTGCAGGACTTTCCCATGTCTTCTTGGACCAGACCAAGTTCCATCATGGGCTGTGGTACATCTTGTCATGCCTGCGCTGGGGGCTGGCTTTCCTGGCCTCACTGGCCCTGCTGCTTACCTAGTCATCTAACTGCATCTGCTAACTGCTCTCGTTGCCCATGAACACCAGGAAGTTCAGGAATATCAGCGAAGAACAAAGGAAAGCCTCACAGCTTCAGAACAACTCATGCAGCATGGGATCCAGCACTGAAAGGGCAGGCTGGTGTAGCGGTCCAGCATTGATGGCAGGGAGTGGGGAATAGTGGTTAGAGCATGAGGTACTGGGAGCCCAGACCCCTGGTTCTATCCCCTCCGCTTGGAGGGGTTTGGGGTCTAATGGGTAGAGCATAGGGGTCTGGGGTCCAGTTCTGGATGGGGCTATGGGTTAGGAGCCATGATTCTATTCCCTGCTCTGCTTCCTTTTCTGTAAAAAGAAAAGGAGTACTTGTGGCACCTTAGAGACTAACAAATTTATTTGAGCATAAGCTTTCGTGAACTACAGCTCACTTCATCGGATGCATTCATGTCCCCTGCCTTCCCTGGGCCTGTTTCCCCTCTGAGCCATGGGGAGAGGTGTGCCCTGCTCTGTGAAGGAAGGGAGGGTGGTGAGGCTCCTAAATGTTTGCAAACCACTTTTCATTCCTTCCATAAAAGCCACTGGAGAGACAGCCTCAGTCTCATTCCCTCTGTTCCTCCTTATATTCATTACCTGCCTACGCCTCTAATGGGGCCATTAGCCAAGAGTCTGCAAAGGAAACATTAACAAGCCAAATGTAACTGAGAGCTGGCTGGGGCATGTCACCTCTGGACAGGGGTCCTGCCTGCAGTGCCTGGGTTTGAGCAGGTTTCAGTGGATTTGTCCTTAGAGTCTAATGCGGCTGGATCCCTGGGGCTTTTCCCATCCTTGAATTCTATGACTGGCAGAGCTGAGCCCCCACCCCGCGTCCCATCCTGAGACATGGAGGACCTTCCCTATGGGGTTGGGGGGAGGGCAAATGGACATGGGCTGCATAGCAAGATAGAGATTGGCAGAGAGGGGTTGTTGGGCTAGTGGGGGAGGGCAATATCAGGGAGGGCTCCTGTGACACATGGCTAGAAAGAGTTAAACATCCTGCAAAATAAAAACCCTCAAAGGACATGTGGAGGGATAATGTTTGTGTTTGTTTGTATTTACATAGGTATGAGTAGGGTGGACAGTGTGATCAGCAGTCCCTGTCTATGCTGTATTCTGATAATTCAGAGATCAAAGAACATCCTAGCACTTAAATGAATTGTAAACAAGAGATATCTCTGTATTCATCTCTCTTTGAATTGTATAGCAAATAATCTGTGAATGGTGGAAGAACAAGCAAATTGTCTTATGTTAATTCTATAGCTAAGTACCGGTGATGGACCTCCTTCAAAGTCATCCTAATTACTTTTTGTTCCTGGAGAAACTCCCAACTTGTCAAAGAGGACATGAAATTGTATAAAAGATCCTTGGGTCCTGATTCTGTCATTTCAGATCTGCTTGAGGCGTCATTCAGGGGAAGCTTAGGCCATAAGGACTGAGATCCCAGTCCTAAACTGGAACACCCTGCAATGATATTGGACTATAACCTATGAACTATTTCTGAAAGAACTCTTTGCAACTACAAAGCTCACCATCTCTGCTATGAATCTGAATCTTAAGAACTGAACGCATATCTGTGTGTATACTGATCTTTTAACGATACTCCCTCTCTCTGTTGTTTTTTAATAAATTTTAGTTTAGTTAATAATAATTGACTGTAGCATGTATTTGGGTAAGATCTGGACTATTCAATAACCTGGGAGGTAATGTGTCCAATCCTTTGGGATTGGTAGAACCTTTTCTTTTATATGATGAAATAAGATTTCCAGGAATCTTCATCATATTTGACTTAGGTACCTGGATGGAGGCCTGAGTCTGGATCACTTTAAGGGAACTGTGTTGTTTGGACTTTTGAGTAACCAATAAGGTAATAAAGAAGCTTGCTTGGTAAATCTAAGTATTGGAATATCGACCAGCTTTATGGGGATTGTCTGCCCCTATTCTTTGCAGTTCGCCCTAATTGAGTGATCATAGCTGGCCCCTAGGGGACACCCCGGTCACAGCTACAGTCTCCCATGGAGGAGCCCCATCACTTGGCACGTTGGAAACAAAGGCTGGAGAAAGCCCTAGCAGCGCCTGTCCTGCACCACTGTGGGGTCTCACAGGTCTTGTCCATGCCTGATTAACTCCCTTCCTTGGAAGCCCCTTAGCTTTGAATTGATCTCAACACATTGCCACTCCTCTTGCTCCCCATCTCTGTTTTGATGGGACCTCTGCTGCCCTTTCTGGAAGATCCTGGTGACATTAGCTGAAGAATGGTACTGGCTTTGTCTCTGCTTCCTGGGGACAGGGCTGGTGGAGGAAGAAAGCCCTGAGTCCCAGAAGTGAAAGAGTCCCACCTGGGACGTGACATGAAGGGAGATGGGGAGTGCCCAGTTGCTGAGGAAGAGATGAATGCAATCGTGGTGGGAGGAGGAGAGGAGCCCTGGGGAGATAAATAGGGGTTATGCCAAATGCATACTGAGGAGGGAGCAGAGGGGCACAGGAGCCCCCCTTGGGGGCAGGGTCCCCAGGGAATGCCCTGGACAGTGATGTGAGCTCAGATGCTGTTTGGGGTGGGAGCTGTCTGTGATGCTGAAGTGACTGGGACAAAAGCTGACCCACAAAGGCCTGATACTGAGAGGCACTGAATTCTCACTGAAGTTAATAGGGCTCAGGGGCCGAGCGAGACAGTTTAGCCTGGAGACCACCCCGCGTCACTGCTTCCAGGATTTTGAGTGTAGAGACCTCGACCTGCTTAGTCCCATGGCCAAACACACTGGAAAATTCATGCCAAAATTTGGAAATTTATTTATCAGGGTTCACAAGAGAAAAGGTATCAGAACAAGATACAAGTATTTTGGAATCACAACTGAGTGGTTATGCAGAACAAACATAATCAGAACCTATCCAGTCCCTTTCTCAGAGAGAGAGATTGGTTAGAATCTCTCTATTTTGTCGGACAATCCTTGGTGGGAAAGAAAGGGCTGGGTCTGCTGTCCAGTTCTGAGTTATGGACTTTCCCTGCTTTGACGAAACAAGCAGACATGGGGAAAGGGTGCCAGCAGGAACCAAAGTCTCACAGCCCAGGTGGTGGTGGAGAGTTAGCCAGAGTGAGTGGAGGTGGCGCTGCCATCTGGGTCCCCCTCTCTGGTCAGGACATCGTCGGGTCAGGATGGCAAAGGCCAAAGAGTGTCACGGTCAATGCTGAGGTCCTAGGAGAGGGTGAAGATGGTAGCCATAATGGTAAAGGTCCCTCTTGCAGTCCACCCATCTTGCAGCCAGACAGCCAGCTTGATATTCCCCACAAAGGTTTTTTAAGGACCCCCAAAAGGGAATAATGAGTGGAATAGCCCATCCCCTCATTACTGTGTTCACCAGTTAAACCTAATTTCTGACACACCAATTTTTGTCCATTGATTTCTAGTCCCACACATCTCTTGTTTAGCACATGTGTTTTTAACACAATCCTGGGGCAATCTCAGTTGACCTTTTGGTTTGCACTAGTCCAGTTTGTTGTCTCCTTTTGCACCTTTTCCCATTAATGTTGGATAGCAGCGATGGGACAAGTTTATAACTTTCCCACAGTTGAGCTCACAATTGGGGTAGGATTATCAGGCCCCAGTTATTACAACAGACCCTGAATGGTGCCCCTGCAGTGGGGGTGGGGGAGTCCCTAATCAGTGACCCCATGATATGGGATGAGTATCCAGGAGGCATACCTGATTGGTGACCCTGCAGTGGCGGGGTATGTGAGGGGTAGGTTGGTGACTCTGTGACGGGGGGGAATATCCCCAACTGGTGACCCTGCAATGAGGGATAAATCATAGAATCATAGAACAACAGAGTTGGAAGGGACCTCTGGAGGCCATCTAGTCCAACCCCCTGGCCAGAGCAGGACCAATCCCAACTAAATCACTCCAGCCAGGGCTTTGTCAAGCCTGACCTTAAAAACTTCTAAGGAAGGGGATTCCACCACCTCCTTAGGTAACACATTCCAGTGTTTCACCACCCTCCTAGTGAAAAAGTTTTTCCTAATATCCAACCTAAATCTCACCCACTGCAACTTGAGACCATTACTCCTTGTACTGTCATCTGCTATCACTGAGAATAGTCTAGATCCATCCTCTTTGGATCCACCTTTCAGGTTGTTAAAAGCAGCTATCAAATCCCCCCCTCATTCTTCTCTTCCGTAGACTAAACAATCCCAGTTCCCTAAGCCTCTCCTCATAAGTCATGTGTTCCAGACCCCTAATCATTTTTGTTGCCCTTCGCTGGACTCTCTTCAATTTCTCCACATCCTTCTTGTAGCGTGGGGCCCAAAACTGGACACAGTACTCCAGATAAGGCCTCACCAGTGTCGAATAGAGGGGAACAATCACGTCCCTTGATCTGCTGGCAATGCCCCTACTTACACACCCCAAAATGCCATTGGCCTTCTTGGCAACAAGGGCACACTGTTGACTCATATCCAGCTTCTCGTCCACTGTCACCCCTAGGTCCTTCTCTGCAGAACTGCTGCCTAGCCATTCGGTCCCTAGTCTGTAGCGGTGCGTTGGATTCTTCCGTCCTAAGTGCAGGACTCTGCACTTGTCCTTGTTGAATCTCATCAGATTTCTTTTGGCCCAATCCTTCAATTTGTCTAGGTCCCTCTGTATCCTATCCCTTCCCTCCAGCGTATCTACCACTCCTCCCAGTTTAGTGTCATCCGCAAACTTGCTGAGAGTGCAATCCACACCATCCTCCAGATCATTAATGAAGATATTGAACAAAACCAGCCCCAGGACCGACCCTTGGGGCACTCCGCTAGATACCGGCTGCCAACTAGACATGGAGCCATTGATCACTACCCGTTGAGCCCGACAATCTAGCCAACTTTCTACCCACCTTGTAGTGCATCCATCCAGCCCATACTTCTTTAACTTGCTGACAAGAATACTGTGGGAGACCATGTCAAAAGCTTTGCTAAAGTCGAGGAATAACACGTCCACTGCTTTCCCTTCATCCACAGAACCAGTAATCTCATCATAGAAGGCAATTAGATTAGTCAGGCATGACTTTCCCTTGGTAAATCCATGATGACTGTTCCTGATCACTTTACTCTCGTCTAAGTGCTTCAGAATTGATTCCTTGAGGACATGCTCCATGATTTTTCCAGGGACTGAGGTGAGGCTGACCGGCCTGTAGTTCCCAGGATCCTCCTTCTTCTCTTTTTTAAAGATTGGCACTACATTAGCCTTTTTCCAGTCTTCCGGGACTTCCCCTGATCGCCATGAGTTTTCAAAGATAATGGCCAATGGCTCTGCAATCACATCCGCCAATTCCTTTAGCACTTTCGGATGCAATGCATCCGGCCCCATGGACTTGTGCACGTCCAGTTTTTCTAAATAGTCCCGAACCACTTCTTTCTCCACAGAGGGCTGGCCACCTCCTCCCCATGCTGTGCTGCCCAGTGCAGTTGTCTGGGAGCTTACCTTGTTCATGAAGACAGAGGCAAAAAAAGCATTAAGTACATTAGCTTTTTCCACATCCTCTGTCACTAGGTTGCCTCCCTCATTCAGTAAGGGGCCCACACTTTCTTTGGCTTTCTTCTTATTGCCACCATACCTGAAGAAACCCTTCTTGTTACTCTTAACATCCCTTGCTAGCTGCAACTCCAGGTGTGATTTAGCCTTCCTGATTTCATTCCTACATGCCCGAGCAATATTTATATACTCATCCCTGGTCATTTGTCCAATCTTCCACTTCTTGTAAGCCTCTTTTTTGTGTTCAAGGTCAGCAAGGATTTCACTGTTAAGCCAAGCTGGTCGCCTGCCATATTTACTATTCTTTCTACACATCGGGATGGTTTGTCCCTGTAACCTCAATAAGAATTCTTTAAAATACAGCCAGCTCTCCTGGACTCCTTTCCCCCTCATGTTATTCTCCTAGGGGATCTTGCCCATCAGTTCCCTGAGGGAGTCAAAGTCTGCTTTTCTGAAGTCCAGGGTCCGTATTCTGCTGCTTTCCTTTCTTCCTTGTGTCAGGATCCTGAACTCGACCATCTCATGGTCACTGCCTCCCCAGTTCCCATCCACTTTTGCTTCCCCTACTAATTCTTCCCGGTTTGTGAGCAGCAGCTCAAGAAGAGCTCCACCCCTAGTTGGTTCCTCCAGCACTTGCACCAGGAAATTGTCCCCTACGCTTTCCAAAAACTTCCTGGATTGTCTATGCACCGCTGTATTGCTCTCCCAGCAGATATCAGGATGATTGAAGTCACCCAGGAGAACCAGGGCGTGAGATCTAGTAGCTTCTGCGAGTTGCCGGAAGAAAGCCTCGTCCACCTCATCCCCCTGGTCCAGTGGTCTATAGCAGACTCCCACCATGACATCACCCTTGTTGCTCACGCTTCTAAACTTAATCCAGAGACTCTCAGGTTTTTCTGCAGTTTCATACTTGAGCTCTGAGTATGCATGGGGGTGGGGCAGTGTCCCCAGTTGGTGACCTTGTGATGGGAGGTGAGGATGCATGGTGGGGGGTGTCCCCAGTTGGTAACCTTACAATGGGAAGTGAACATGCCGGAGGTGGGGGTGTTGAGCTCCAATCAGTGACACCCTGTCTTTGTCACTCCCTGATGCACTGACTGGCTGGGCACAAGTCAATGTGTTTGGTCCCCGCAGAGCTGACTTAGCACCCAGCCTGATGGTATGGTCTAGCATCAGCCCGCCAGCTCTGTGTCTAACTGTGCCCTCCCATCTCTGTCCCCCTCAGGTCTTCACACGCTACGGCAAGTGCTACACATTCAATTCCGGACAGGATGGGAAGCCCCGGCGCATCACCATGAAGGGCGGAACCGGCAATGGTCTGGAGATCATGCTGGACATTCAGCAAGACGAGTACCTGCCTGTCTGGGGGGATTCAGGTAACAGGACCTGTATCCTTGTCCTCCAGCAGCAGCTGCACTAGCTGGAGCAGCTGTGTCTGCAAATCCCTCCCTTCCCCATGCGCAGATGGGCACCTCTGCTTCTACACCCAGAGCACTTTGCCCCAGTCCAATGGTGGGCCATCTCCACTCCCTTGATACCTGCTCATTCAACCTCGTGCCTCTCGGCCAGACCTCACTCTGCTCACGCCTCCCCGTCTCTGTCTCCTGCACAAGCTGTATTTCCATGGCAGCTCTTCATGGCTTGTTGTTCACAGTGCATGGGGGGCCTGGCCTGGTTTGGGGCGCCCAGCTTGACACAGCAGTGTCCATCCGAAGCCTCTGAGCACCACCAGCAATAATAACATCTGGGGAGGAGGGTCAGACAGGCCTGGAGAAGGGACATGCGCAGTCACTTGCTTGCAGCCGGTTCCCAGGAGGCAGCCATAGCCCCATAAAGGCCCATGCGTTGTCTCCCTGAAGCTGGGCCCTTGCCATGCCCTGTCTCCAGTAGCCCCAACCCCCATGACCCTACCCCGAGACTACCATCTTCTCAGGTCCTCCCATTTTTCTTGCTGTCAATCTATTTTTCTCCTCCTTTTTTCTTACCTCAATTATTAGCTATGGCAACTGCCTGCCAGTTTAAATTAAGTAGCACTTGTCTATAAATAGTTCCACCCACTTCCCTGCTGCTCTCCCAGAACCATGGAGCGGGAGGGTGGTGGGGAAGAAGAGAGTGGGAACAGAGGGGCTGGGAGGGAGGGAAAGCAGACAGAAGGAAGGAAGGCATGTGGGTGGGAGGGTGGCACATGCAATAAACCCGAGGAGCCCCAGTCCCTACCCCCACTGAGCCTGAAACAACATTGCACTGTATGGTACAGTGAGCAGGGGGGGAAGGGAGGAGCCTGTAGAGCAGGGATGGGGCTGTGGACTATGGGAGGGGTTATACAGTGGAGAGGGAAGGGGCACAGAATTCTTCCTCAGGACAGACACTGGAGAGATTGTCATGTAGGTGATAGACACACACACAAACACACACACTGCAAAGCTGGGTGGAGAAGAGAGTATGTCTGAGAACAGCCCCAGACCATTCACCCCTTCACACCTTCTCAGCATCCTTCCAGAACAAATAAATTTGTTAGTCTCTAAGGTGCCACAAATACTCCTTTTCTTTCTTCCAGAACAGTTACACAGGCAGCTGGGCAGGAGGGACTTGCCCGGACAGAAACCCACCTCTGCCATCTGTGTTAGACCCATGTCAGAACTCCTGGGTTGTGTTCCCAGCTCTGAGAGGCAGAGTTTCTAGAGCCTATAGCAGGAGACTGGGAGTCAGGACGCCTGGGTTCTGTTCTCACCTCTATCATCTTGATTGAGTCACTCCCCCTCTCTGCGATGTTTCCCCATCTATAAAATGGGATGCATCTGATGAAGTGAGCTGTAGCTCGTGAAAGCTTATGCTCAAATAAATTTGTTAGTCTCTAAGGTGCCACAAGTCCTCCTTTTGTTTTTGCAGATACAGACTAACATGGCTGCTACTCTGAAACCTGTTCATTAATGTTTCCAAGGCAGTTTGAGGTCCCTGTGTGAAAGGCACCAAGAATGGCCCAGTTCTACTCTCACACTGGTGTAAATCAGGAATAGCCCCACTGAAGCCAGTGGAGCTAGCTCAGGGTATATCCAGCATTAAAAGGGGAATCCTGACTTTGTTCACATGTGCAGGGGTATAAGAGAGGGCCTGGCTCTGGGCCTGGCTCACCCTGACCTGGGCCTGGTGGCACCAATCTCACCCGTGCAAAGCGACTGTGAGATGTGACCAAATGAGATCTCTCCCTCACTCACACCACTGTGTGTGTCACATGCCTGCATTGCACAGATGTAGATGGCAACAAGATGCCAGCTGTGTGGAGTTGGCCTCTCATCCTTGGAACTTCTGGTGCCCTCTGAGACTGTCCCATGGCTCTGTACTTGTCCAGGCCTGAAAGGGCTCTTCACACTGGCAGGGACAGGGTTAATTCCACACCAAGCTCCATTAAAGACAGGACAACCTCTCTGAAGCTAGGTTAACATATGCCCTGGAGGAGAGCAGAATAGGTGTATCCTGCGGATATGAAATGGGCTCCAGAGAGTTCTCACCCAGGATGCCTGGGTTCTCCAACCCTCTCAGATACTCAGCTCCCACTTTTCTCTTTGTTGCAGATGAGCTCTCGTTTGAAGCTGGGATCAAAGTGCAGATTCACAGCCAGGATGAACCTCCCTTAATTGACCAGCTGGGCTTTGGGGTGGCACCTGGATTCCAAACCTTTGTGTCCTGCCAGGAGCAGCGGGTGAGGGGCAGGGAGAGCACTGGGCTGGGCACTCTGTGCTGGCAGCCCCTGAGCTGCCTCTGCCTGACACAGACAGAGAAGAAATACTAAGCGGGGGGAAGGGATGGATGCAGCATTCCAGGAGCCTGAAGGGTTAAGGTGGGGATCTGATAGAGGTCTATAAAATCCTGAATGGTGTGGAGAAAGTGAATAAGGAAGTGTTATTTACCCTTTCACATAACACGTGAACCAGGGGTCACCCAATGAAATTAATAGGCAGCAGGTTTATAACAAACAAACGGAAGTATTTCTTCACACAACACACAGTCAGCCTGTGGAACTCGCTGCCATGGGATGTTGTGAAGATCAAAACTATAACTGGGTTCAAAAAAGAATTAGATAAGTTCCTGGAGGATAGGTCCATCAATGACAATTATCCAGGACGGTCAGGGACGCAACCCCATGCTTTGTGTCCCTAAGCCTCTGACTGCCAGATGCTGGGACTGAATGACAGGGGATGCATCACCGGATTAATGCCTTGTTCCCTCTAAAGCTTCTGGCATTGGCCACTGTCAGAAGACACGATTCTGGGCCAGATGGACCATAGGTCTGACCCAGTATGGCCGTTCTTATGTCACTGCACTTCTTGACAATTATAACAAACAATCATGAGCCAAATCAGGTAGGAGGAAGAATTTAATCAGAAAAGCATGAAGGATAATTGGGAATTGTTTAACAGCACTTCCACTAGATCTCCCAAAAGCCACCATCCCACACTCAAGGAAGAAGGCTGTATTGTTAAAAAAAGACCTGGTTTAGAGGGGAAGCAAAGCCAGCTATGAAAAAATTAAAAATAATATATAACAAAGGGGCAGTTGATATTAATATAAATCAGATGCTAGAAATTGTAGAAAATTGATAAGGAAAGCAAAGGGACACAAGGAGAAAATGGTGGCCAGCAGAGTTAAGGAAAATAAGGAGTTTTTTAAATATATTAGGAACAAAAAGAATCCTAACAATGGTATTGGTCCGTTATTAGATGGAAAATGGTAGAATTATCAATAATAATTCAGAAAAGACAGAAGCGTTCAATTAATGTTTCTCTTCTGTATTTGGGGAAAAAACATGAAATAATCATATCAGATGATAACATTCTTTCCATTCCACTGATATCTCAGGAGGATGTTAAACAGCAGCTACTAAAATTAGACATTTTAAAATCAGTAGAATGGGGAAAGTGAGCCTGACACAGGGGCTTGTGGGCCTAGTTAATCGATACTCTGAGATTCTCAGCTTGCTCCTATGGTGGCCTGATCAGTGCCTGGTCCACCTTGGTGCTCAACAAGAGCCTTCTGGGAGCATTCCCTGGGGAGAGAAGGGGTGGGGCTCCTGTTCTCATTCTTCCCTGCTCTGCCCCAGCTGATCTACCTTCCCCCGCCCTGGGGTAACTGCCAATCCATAACCAGAGACTCTGAGTTCTACGACACCTACAGCATCGCGGCCTGTCGCATTGACTGTGAGACCCGCTACCTGGTGGAGAACTGCAACTGCCGCATGGTGCACATGCGAGGTGAGCCCAAATGGGGACAGGGACAGGCCCAAACCAGCCCCGGGTAGGACGCTCCCTGTGCAGCTCAGAGCATCTCCCTGCCACCCTAGATCAGAAACCCATCTAGCCCAGTATCCCCCCAGTGCCTCCCTGCCACCCCAGATCAAACCAATGGACCCACCTAGCCTAGTATCCCCGACACTGCCTCCCTGCCCCAGATCTGACCAATGGGCCACTTAGCCCGGTAACCCTCCACTTCATTGTTGCCGTGGATCAGCCCAATGGTTCATTTCAACAGGTATCCCTCTGCCCACACTGCTAGTAGATCTAGTCCATTATCTTGCTTCTTGTACCAGAGCCGACCGGTGACCCATCTAGTCCAGTGCCCCCCTCCCTCTCCCCTTGCTCCAGAATTCCTGCCTCAACAGGACACTGCTCTGTCTTGTTCCATGTCCTGCTTTGGGGCAAACAATACCTGAAGGTGAACAGCACCTTACAGTGCATGAGCTGAGACCCACTGCTCTCAAGAGCACAGCCTTTGCAGTTAATGCAGCTCTGGCCTGAGTCTGCTGCAGCCCCCTCCCCTAAATCCCAGCTATTCTGGCACTTCCAGCACAGCTCTGTGGCTCCAGGCTGGATTTCAATTTAATCCCTCAAATTCCTCTCAATTCTCAGCCTATCAAGAAACATCCAGGCAGTGCGGGAGCCAGAATACCATGGGAGATGCGCTTGCTCGGGCAGACACATGGGCTCTGGCAGTGGAGTTGGGGGTTAAACTTACTCTGGGGTGTGCAAGCAGGTAATGCTGTGTCCCCAGAGTGCCCCTGAAGGTACCTCCCCAGTGGGTTTGGAGGTCTCCATGGAGGGTGCTGGCTCTGGAGCATGCTGCCCACAGACCCCTCACTAAGCCCATCTCTGAAGATCAGACCAGACAGTGCTGATCAGCATTTGAATGGCAGCTACTGCAGTACCAAGATTGGGGTAGGCCCAGTATTTGTCTAAGATCCAAGGCTGGCTTGAAGGAAATAAATAAGGCAGCATAAACCCCGAGGCAGGCATGTGCTGCTGCAGGCAGGTGGGGAGACCAGGCAGCAGTCCCCCCGGGGGCTGCGGATTGAACCTTCTACTTTGTTCCCCCACAGCTGGGAACCACTTCCCCTCTCATGGAAACAGCCCTTTATTCCAAGGGCTTTAGCACTGGTGGGACTAGTCACTTGCAAACAGGCCATAGCAAGTAAGGTGTGTTCCACAGATCCTTGGAAATTAACATACGGAATCACAGACCCTACATTATTCTGGCTGATTGCTTAACCTGGGGTGGGGATTCTGTACACAGTCGAGGTGAGGTGTTAAAGTCAAGACTGTCTGTATGCTCAGGATCCTGATGGTACAGGGAGGGTTTTGAGATTGCTGGGAGGTCTTCTGGTCCACGGGGGCAGGGGATGAGCGCAGGCTAGGAAACAACACACAGATTCAAGGAGCAGCAAAATAACTATGCAGGCTGCCACACAGGATAAGATTGCTTGTCTCGCTGTTCCTGTATCCCTCTCCTCCACACCCATGCTGGACCAGACCAATGGCTCATCTAGCTCACTATCCTCCCTCCACAGCCACCCCCATATCAAATCAGACCAATGACCTGTGTAGTCCAGTATCTCCCCCTCCTCGGCTGGATCAGATCAATGGCCCGTGTAGTCCAGTATCTCCCCCTCCTTGGCTGGATCAGACCAATGGCCCGTATAGTCTGGTGTCATCCACCCACTCCCCCACACACACCCACTGGATCAACCTCTTCACCTTAAATCCAGCCCCAGCACAGAGGTTCAACTGAAACTTTGCTCTTCTGTCTCCCTGCAGGTGATGCCCCCTATTGCACCCCCGAGCAGTACAAGGAGTGCGCGGACCCAGCCTTAGGTGAGACTGCCTTGCCCCCTCTCCCTTTTGAAGGTTTGGCCACTGGCCCAAAGCGGAGCATTTGGGCCTGCTCCATTCCAGGAGGACAGGGTTCTTGCTGTGCCACGCATATCAAGGGGCAAGGAGAGCACCCAGCAGCAGTGGGGTGTGTGAAGGAAGGTCCCCATCCCTACCGTAACTCATACCTCATTCCAGTTTCTAATGGGGAGGCCAGCAACCCCATGCAGGTCCCCTAGACATCAGGAAGGGGTGTGGCATGAAGGGACTCTATCCATCTCTGAATCAGGCCCTTCAGTCCATCGAGGCGTGCGTTTTCTTCTGCCTCTGGGGTCCAGCACCACACCTGTTACTACAGGAGCTTAGAGTCATGGTCCCGTCAGGCTCTCTATGCATGGATGGAGCAATCTCTCCAGGGTGCAACCAGGTTTTTAAGCCCTAAAGGATGAAGATGACTCTGGCTATGTTTGAGACACCTCCATGATCTTCACCCTGATAGTACCTGTGCTCCTGTGACCATCACTAGCAGCTGTCTTCAGGGTTGAACGCTGGCCATTCACTGCTAAAAGCACAAGCTTTTACTGCTTGAACTTAGGGAGTAGCTCCATTAGCTGGCAGCTGCAGTAGACCCTTATTCTCATATGTGGACCACCCACTAAAGGAGAAAGACCCACACTCTGATACTGTGGTTTACACTCCTATTGCACACCTGTTAAGGACCCTACTGCCACATCAGACTTGGCCACGGGGCCTTGCCAATGGCTGGCAGTGATGGTGACTTGGCTGCAGCAGATCGTGTCCCCCCTTTACATTCATCCTTTAGACTCCAAAGACTCTTCTGTAACGTGACTGCGGGTGCCATATTTCTCACCTCTCTCTTCCCCTGTCCCTCCCTCTGATCCCTGCACTGATTGCCCTGCCCCCTTCATTTGTTTCTATTTGCATCGTTTTCAGATGGTGATTTTCTTTCTCCTTCTTTGATTTGGCTCTGGTAGTGCCTTGTGTTTGTTTTGTTGCCATTGACCTCCCGAGAGCCTTAGCTAGGGCAGGGGAATGGCTTACAAGTGGGAACTGGGAGGAGAGGGTCCTAGAAATCTTCCGGAAATTGTCCCCCTCTTTCTTCTCCTGTTCAGTGGCTTGAGGGGCACTTTCCAGGGCAGTTTTGAAGTTTGAGGAATGTCGAGAGGCCCCTTTAGAGTATGAGTTGCTATTGTTTTATTTTGTTCTCTCTCTCCATTCCCCTCCTTTCCGCTCACCTCCCTCCTCACCCCAGATTTCCTGCTGGAGAAGGACAACGATTACTGCGTCTGTGAGATGCCCTGCAACGTCACCCGCTTTGGCAAGGAGTTGTCCATGGTGAAAATCCCCAGCAAGGCCTCAGCCAAGTACCTGGCCAAGAAACACAACAAGTCGGAGCAGTACATTGGGTAACTGGGGAGGAGGCTTGCACCACAGCCCTGGGGGCAGAGCCGATGGAGCCAGGACACTGCACATATTGCCAGTGCCACACGAGTTTCATTCCCCATTGGCCCCCGAGGCACCTGTCCAGTCTCCAGATCTATGGGACGCCAGGTGCCGGTTCTTAATGCCTAGCCTCCTTTCCCTGGTCTCATGGCTTCCTGCTGGTTTCGTCCATGCTGGATGTGCTTCAGAGACTCCAGGCTGTCACACAGAGCCAGCCCCATCCAGTGACACTCCCTTCCTCTCTTGCAGGGAGAACTTCCTAGTGCTGGATATCTTCTTTGAAGCCCTGAACTATGAGACAATTGAGCAGAAGAAGGCCTACGAGGTGGCTGGCTTGCTGGGTGAGCCATGTTTCCCCTCCATACTCAGGGGCAGGTAGGGAGCCAGGCCTTGTGGTCACTGCTGAGCAGCGCTAGCTGAGTGCTTGTGGTAGGGGTCCATTCAGCTCCAATGACTCCCCCTACACTAAGCCCCAGATGCCTCCTGTCGCCTCCAGTGAGCTGTGGCTCTCCCTTCCACCTACCGGTGATGCTGGAGGTAAGCTGAAGCAGGGAGGGCAGTCAGAGACCCTGGCTCTGCGGCAGCCCAGTGGGCATGAGCTGTGGAGTCCCCTGGGAGAGCAGGGCCTTTGGTGCTGAGTGCAGGGGAGAGGTGGGGCAGATGGTAATTCCATGGCTCTAAGGCCAGGCACATGGTGATGTGTGCTGCGGGAGGCTGAGAGACGCTGCACATTTGAGTGCAGTAGCTGAGTCCTGATCCCACTGCTGTGAATGGCAAAACTCCCACTGGCTTCTGTGGGACCAGGATGAGGCTCAGTGTGGGGTTGGTGGGAGCTGTTCTTACACAAGGCTACTGCTTCTCCTGCTGCCCCCTTGGGGACAGAGCCTGCTGTGAGTGGCACTGGGGTAAATCTGATGTACCTGGCCCAGAACATCGTATGGGATGACGGGGAGCGTGATCGCCCCCAGCTCAGATGGCTGTGTGCCCACCTTCAGCACGGAACTCGCCCCCTTGCACACCTCACCTCTGAACCTAGACCATGGCTGCTGGCTCAGCTCAGCGATTTGCCTCCCATCCCACCCCAGGCAGATGGGGAACTGTGTGGTCCGTGTCTGGCAGGTGAACCAGATTTCAGTGAGCGGGAAGTAGCATTATCTGTACCTGTCCTTCCCCAAAGTTCCCGTCCTGATCTGTTTTCTCTGCAGCAGACTCCTTCCTGCAGACCCAAGTGCAGATGTTTAAGGGCTTTTTGAATAAACCAACTGGAAAATAGTAATGGATCCATTTAATGAGCAGATGTCATCTCAGTGCAGAGCCATTGTGGTTTGGTCTCTAGCCGGCTGAGGGAGTAGGGCTCATGAAGTGGAGAAATTATATAGGATCCCTGGGTGCAAGTGCACTGGTGTGAGGTCCCAATTGACAGGCCCTCGTAGGGCAGGTGGGTGAACCAATGAGAGAAGCTTACCAAGCTCAGGGCAGAGAGGTGAGCCAATGAGAGATTGGTTTATACGGTTATATGGCAGGCAGGTGAGCCAATGAGCGTAGCTTAGAAAGGTCTACGTTGCCTCAGGGCTGACTGGGGAATGGAAATACCCCTGGAAGTAGGTGGGGGCCCCATTCCATGAGGCAGATCACTGTCCAAAACTACCCCCCACATACAGACACACACACACCTTATCCCTCCTGACTTGGCTCTTCCGAGGCTTTCTCCTCCAGAACCTCCCTGCCCCAGCTCTTCCTTGCGTTAGAGAAGCTCTTGGGCCTCGGTACTCCAAAGATGGAGCAGATCCCACTTGGTCTAGCTGCTGGTATGAGTCAGTGGAGCAGCTCTGCATACCTATGCAGAGCCCTAGAGCCTGACAGCCAGTCCCAGCACCTTCTTGAGAGGCCAAGAAGAGTCAGGGCTCAATTCCTAGAGGGGCTGAGAATCAATGGGAGCTGTGAGTATTTGGCCTCTCGGAGTAGCCATCCGCAAGGGCCGGGGGCTTTGCTGGCTCCATACAGAGGGGTGTTTATTGGGGACACAGAGCCAAAACCTGTACCCCAGAACCCTGGTGCTTTGGGGAAATCCTGGCATGGCTGCGAGCTCCATGGCTCCTTGGCCTCATCCCTGGGTCTTCCTAGTGAATCTCACATTGGAGCGCAGAGCCCTGGCCACTGGTGAGTCCATTCATCGCAGAGCGGAAGGACTTGCTCCCCTACTTCCAGTGAGCAGAGGGTGCAGAACCCATGCCCTTAGCCCATGTGGAGGGTCACTGAGCTCGTAGGTTCACCAGCCCAGCAGATCAGAGCTCACCAAACTGCAGCCTGGAGTCAGGACCAAGGATCCCCAGATGCCTCCGGTTTTGGTTTGCCGAGGGGCAGGGGGTGTCCGTGTCACAGGCTCATCAGAGACCACTAGAGTGAACTCCGGGGGGAGAGATCCAGCCTCTCGCTACAAGTGAAAGGAAAAGGAGTACTTGTGGCACCTTAGAGACTAACAAATTTATTTGAGCATTTATTGAGCCACTAAGGTGCCACAAGTACTCCTTTTCTTTTTGCGGATACAGACTAACACGGCTGCTACTCTGAAACCTGTCACTACAAGTGGATGAGCTGCTATGGCAGATGCAGCTGCTGCCTTCTCCTTTCCCTCCCTCCCTCCCTCTGTCTTGTCTCCATTCCTCAGCTGTTCTGTCCTACACTATATAACTGAGCCCCTGAGTGGCTGAGGGGCCACCCACTCTCAGCCAGCCCGCCCTGACTGCTCTCAACCCTCTTGTCTCCAGGCGACATTGGTGGGCAGATGGGGCTGTTCATTGGGGCCAGCATCCTGACCGTGCTGGAGCTGTTCGATTATGCCTATGAGGTGAGTGAAGGAGGGATCACCAGGAACCCCACTCTGCTGTGAAGGTTGAGAACCATCCCCCATGATGCACCAAGATGCTCCCCTAAGGTCAACCCTCGTCACACTGCTTCCCCCACAGCTCCTTCCTCACATTCACCTCTGCATGTCACTTCACTGCCTGTTCCCTGCCTGGTCTCGCCCACCAGCCCCCCTCTGCCCTCCCAGTCCCTTCCCACTCAGCATGGTGCCAGCCTCGCACACCTCCTGCCAATCCCCTGGGACCCAAATCCCTGCTGCCCATGGGAACTGTGAGCCTCTTCATATGTTGTGGGTGAGTTTCTGATCTCAGCTACCCTGCAGCCAGTCCAGAATGGGGAGTCACTCTGGATTTACCTTGCTATGGCTGGGAGCAGGATCCGGCCTGTGCTGTTTCCACTAGTCCCTCATCATGTGACTTACCTCTTAACTGGTGCCCCTGATGTGCCCCCAGCTCCTCAGCGCGCAGGGTGCTTTGGGTCACCATGAGGGGGCCATCCCACCAAGGAGCTGCTTTCACTTTCAGGTCATAAAGTACAAGCTGTGTCGCCGCGCCAAGTGCCAAAAGAATCACAAAAGGAACAACACAGACAAGGGCGTCACCCTGAGCATGGATGATGTGAAACGCCATGTAAGTGCCTGAACCTGCCCTTCTCTTCGTGGCGTGGGCCACAGCTCAGTTAGACTCCCCGACATCTCCACTGACCCCTATGTTGGGGGAGCGGCAGCACGCTGCCCTGCAGTGCCCCCCAAGCTGCTCAGCGAGCCCGCTGGGGCTGGGGGTTCTATAGGAGATTGCTGAGTGCTTGTGAGACAGGCAGATCCATATCACTGGCCAGCGCCTGCTGTAGGGTAGCCAAGCGCTGTGCAAGGTCCTCATACATAGGGCATGCATCTCAGTCCTTCCCTTTAGCACCCTTGTTGTCCTGGTCTCTTCCTGCTCCTTCACCTCTGAACTAGCAAGGAGGGCTAAGAGAGGACCGCCTGCCTTGAAGGCCAAAGTTAGGAACCCCCAAAGCCTATAGGCTGCTCAGAAAGTGGCTTGTGGGAATGACCTTTGTGCTGTGGGGATTGCTGGGGAGCAACCTGCAGTGAAAGGACATGGCTGGGATCAACAGCAGGGCACTGAGCATGCCCAGCTTGGGGCCTCATGCTCCAGTGCCCAGTACCCCTGTCCTCTGGGACTGCCTGGAGTGGTAGCTGGCAGCCTTTGGAGAGGAAGAGGATAGAAAACCGCCCAGGTCTTGCTAGTGTGCTAGTCACCATGGTATTTAGGCACCGGAGTTCAGTGCCGACTGGCTTGCTGAAGATAGCTGACAACTGTGGTTCTCTTGGGGCCATGACCCCAAGCCAGAAAGTTCGGACCCAGATGCACAGATCCCCCAAACTCAGGGGCATTGGGCCTAGGGAGCTGGTTCACTCATTACAGAAGAGCCACAAATCTTGCAGCCCATCTCTAAACAGGGTCTTTGTTCATGGGAGGTGGCATCACTCAGCCAGGTATATGGAGATCTCCTGTGCTGTAGAGCTCCCTGGGCAAGGGCACTAAGTGTTTCTGGGGCATCCCCTGAGCTGCTGGGCTCCCCAAATGCTGCCAGAGCCTCTGGTCTCTGTGATTACTAGAGGGCTGGACTCTTGCCTCTATCAAGGCATTGCATGATGCTGTCGCTGTAACATCTGCTCTTCTCCCTGTGCTCGGGACCATCCACACTTAACTCTCCTTCCCTCATCTCCCTTGCCCCCAGAATCCCTGCGAGAGCCTAAGGGGCCACCCAGCCGGGATGACGTATGCAGCCAACATCCTACCTCACCACCCGGCCCGGGGCACATTTGAGGACTTCACCTGCTAACTGACGTCTGGATGTACAACGTACACTACCAAAGCCCTCCGGAGAGCGGCCCCTGTCCCTGGGGGGCATCCGTGGAGGGGACACACCTAGGGGCCCTTGCTCCTCGCCACAGTGGGACATTAACAAGAGTGATGGCCTCAGGTTTAGGGCCAGGTGGCAGGCGGTTGGGTTGGTTTCTGACCCTGGATACAGACTCAGCGCCAGCTGCTCCCTCACCCCCCCATAGTTTAGAGACTCTTGGACATTCCGGTCCCAGCCCCCCCCTCGTACCCCCACACACACACAGAGTACTGACTCTGCAGCCTGTGTAGAAGCTACACATGGACCGGGCCGGGCCACAGGACCTGGCCCGCTCCTCCTTGGCTCCTCAATTTGTTTCTAACCAAAAAGGGAAAGGAGCCCAGAAGAATCAGCCCTTCAGCTGCAGTCACGTTGGGGGAAGTAACCCCTCTCCCATGTTCCACATTCCTGTCCATTTAACTGGTTTCCATGTCTATCCCACATCCACGCATCACACTGGAGAGAGCCTTGGTGGGGGGAGGGTTATGAGCGAGCACGAGGAGGCCTGGTCCCTGCACTCAGCTCGAGCCAGCTCTCCACAGAGCAGGGGAATCTGTTAGTACTGAAGCATCACCTCCACAAAGGTGGGAGCTCCCGATGCCTGTCCTCTGAGCCAGGGCCCCCACTGCTATGGCAGCATGTTTGCTGGGCCCCTCTTTCAGCATTTCACCTCCAGTGTGGATGGGAGAGGCTGATGGTGAGAGCTGGATCCCAGAAGCTTCCGCTGTGTGTCCCATGTGCACCGCAGCCAATTCAGCAGCCACAGTCTTGCTCTGAACTTAGTCCCCTGCCCCTAGCACTGAGTCTCTGAGCATGATGGTGCCTGGGAGCCTTTCCTGGCTGTTGGTTCAGCTCGAGGGCAGATGCCCCCAGGTCTCCCCTGCTCCTGTCCCCTCCAACATGACAGCGGTTGATGCTGTGTGGACTGAGCTGGGGTAATGATAGCCCCATCTGTGAGCTAGCACAGCGTTCTTCCTCCCTTCACCACCACCCTCCTCCACATGCCGCACCCCCAGAGAAGTCTCCTGCCCAAACTCTGATATCTGGAACCTACACAATCCAGAGGCATCCAGAGAGGCCCCTCTGTGTGGACAGTGCCAAAGACTGTAACTTGGGGTGGGAGAGGGGAATGAGGCCCGTACAGTAGCCATGCTGCAGGGTCAAGGAGGACTTTCCAAAAACCCTAAGAGGCCTCAGCCTCCTTTTCCCCTAAGGCAGAAGCCTCATAGCTAATGGGGCACATAAAGGGAAGAATCCCCCTCAGGCCCATAAGCCCCTGCTATTGCACAGTCCTTGCCAGATAAGCTTGCCAAGCCAGGCAGCTGGGGATGGATGTGCTATGAGGAGCACTAGGGTCAGCATAACAGGCGAAGAAAATACTGATGGATAAAGCTCACACTCATCGTGCTGCCATTTCCCATGCAGGTGGGATCAGCCAGGAAGGGGAGCCTGCCCGGGACAGCCTACACTCCAGAGCTGCACTATGGATAGTCCGACACAGGGTTTCGGGGGGGGAGCCATGCCTCCCTAAAAGGCACCTATCCAGCTTTCCCAGGCTGGTCACATGTCCTCCAGGCAGGTGCTGTCCCAGGAAATATTGGGCTTTGCATTCCCATCTGCCATGGAGTCACCCAGAAGCCAGGCATCCTCAGAAAAAGCCTGACACCAGGGAAGCCTGTGGCTCAGAGCTGGCTGGGGAAGCTGGTGCCCATGGGCTGAGCTAACTTCCCACGGAAGGAGGCTTCCAGCAGGACAGATCCTGTCCACACGACCCTGCTTGTGCTCTCAGCTCTGCCATGGTCAGCTGAGCCAAGCCCTCCACCAAGCAGAACCCTCTGGGGACTCACAGACACCCACCCTTCAGAAATGACCCACAGACACTCCCCCTCCCCACAACCTCTCCAGATGAAATTCCCAAATCACCGGCAGCTTCTGAAAATGGCAGGCCCTGAGCTCGGTTTTTCAGCCATGCCTGTCGTTCACAGCCACCCTTGGCCCTTTGTGTCCCAGAGTCTCTGCTACTGTGTGGGCAGAGCCAGCCCAGTCATGGCCCCTCCATGGGAATCTGGTACATAGAGGAGAGGAGCTGTGAGGTCAGTTTGACTTAAGAACATAAGAATGTCCATACTGGGTCAGACCAAAGGTCCATCCAGCCCAGTATCCTGTCTTCTGACAGTGGCCAATGCCAGGTGCCCCAGAGGAAGTGAACCTAACAGGTAATGATCTAGTGATCTCTCTCCTGCCATCCATCTCCACCCTCTGACAAACAGAGGCTAGGGACACCATTCCTTACCCATCCTGGCTAATAGCCATTAATGGACTTAACCTCCTTGAATTTATCCAGACTTGTGTGTAACAAACCCAACCCCCTCCGCAGCCAGGCCAGGGACTCAAGAGCCAGACCTTGCCTGGGCTGCCTCCATCCTTTTGTTCCACTGTCAGGGCCAGCCCCAGAATTCTTGCATCCACCCTGTGCCCTCCACCAAATGACAGCTCTGCAGGGATGAAGTGCTACTTAGCTTTAAGAGCTTTTGCAATGTCATTTTTATTATTTTTCTAATCTTTTTTTACTTTATGATTATTATTATTTTACTTCCTGACCAAAATTAGGAACCAGGGTCAGGCCTTTGTATCTAGCACTCGCCCAAAGACAAACGGGTCAGCCACGTCCATACATTGTCTTTTGGCTCCTTTGTGCAGTTTCATTCCTTTTCTTTCTTTCTTATTTTCACTCTCACGCTCTAAAGCTTTTAAAGATGGGGCTTGGATTTGGATTTGACCTTGATGCTCACCCTTTGAAACTTATCACTTTTTATTTGTCTGATTTTACTATATCATCCTCATTTTATATTTCTTATATATAATATATAATATATATTACTATATATATATGTGTGTGTACATATATATATATATATCTGTATGCGGCATATCAGTGTAGATACCCATCCAGTAGCATTTAGGCCTTGATATTGTGCCATTTTTCTGTTACCGATCTCTGAATGCCTTCAAGTGTATAAAGTGTTGAATTATCTCTGGTATCTGTACTATGTACACACATTTTCATAGGAAGCACAATAAGGTGACAAATGCATTGTATATCAATACCTGCTACTCTTAATGATATAAAGGATACTATAAATGGATGAGATAAAGGATAGAGACTGAGCCTGTTTCTCCCCAGCTGGACTGCAGGACTCTATGCTTGTGGGTGGGAAATCAGAAGCACCCCAGGCAGCTGCTTGCTCCCCACATGGCTCATGTTGTGCATCTCAAACTGAGGACCAAAGAGGAGACCTGCTGCAGAACAAAGCCTTTGCCTTGAATTGGAATGACTTAAGTACATACTTACCTTCAGCTGTTGTGAGAGAGTCCCATTGACTGCAATGCTTAAAGTTAAACATGTGCTTAAGAGCTTTCCTGGGCTGAAGCCTCTAGAAGGGAGGCTTTAAATGTTGTTTCAGAGTGGCAGCCGTGTTAGTCTGTATCCGCAAAAAGAAAAGGAGTACTTTGTTAGTCTCTAAGATGCCACAAGTCCTCCTTTTCTTTAAATGTTGTGAGATTAAAGGAACAAGGAGGCCCGATCCTGCACTGTCCTGGGGCCAGTCTCCATTGATTACTATTGTTCTGTGTTGGACACATAGCATCACCAGGCAGGAAGGTCACCTGAGCAGTCCCATTCCAACGGGCTCTTTTCATCTTCCTCAGGATTTCACCTCTGCATGCTGAGGGCGAACTGATGTGGAAAGTTTGAGCAAAAGCAGAAGAGCCATTTTCCAAAGGGTCTGGGGAAAAATACACTGTTGCTCCTACTTTGTTAAACGTGTGACCTCTAACCTTTCACAGCTGTAGCACCTCAGTGGTTCAGGGCAGAAACCTGAAATTCAGCAGAGACAAGGCCAGACTTATCCCTCTCAGGGGCCTGGTGAGAACCTGTTTAATTTGGCTGTATCAGGAACAATTGGCTGTCTAACACCATAATGCAGGGCAGGATCCAGTCCCTGAGGGAGACTTTAGCAACACATGGCTGGTGACAGGTTTCAGAGTAACAGCCGTGTTAGTCTGTATTCGCAAAAAGAAAAGGAGGACTTGTGGCACCTTAGAGACTAACCAATTTATCTGAGCATGAGCTTTCGTGAGCTACAGCTCACTTCATCAGATGCATCGGATTCATCGGCCGGTGATGTGCTGGGGACAGTGTAGAAAGGCCAGACTCACTCCCCTTGCTCAGATTGGGCTTCATAGGAACAGCAGGGGCTGTCGGTAGAATGAATGTCAGTGCATGTCAGCTGCAGTCATGACTCCCTCCCAGCCTGCTCTTTTGGGGCCAGAGGCGGCGCTGGACTGCCAGTGGGTGGGGGTGAGGAGGGATGTCTTTGAATAGGAACAGAATAGTTACTAGTGTAAGCCGCATGCCCCATGGGGAATTAATGAACCTAAATTAACCAGCCATTAAGCAAAGTCTGGCTGGGGCTCTAAGACTTCTGCAGAGCTATGGGGACTGCACTGGCGTGGCCACTGCACACTGGCGCTGTCCATGAGTGTCAGTGTGGTTTGCTACGGGCCATAGTGCATACTGTGTGACAGCATTCACTGGCACTGAATGTGGCTTCAGGCCTATGAAGGGATGTGCACCCCACAGCAGCCCTGATAGGGCAACAAGGGCCCCAGAAGCCAGACAGGTTACCTGGCATCTCCAGCAAGGAGGAGGACCTGGGTTAATTACAAATGAAGCCCAGCTGTGGAAAGGTGAGGGCAGTGCTATAAAGCTGGAAGGGGCTGTTAGGGGAAGGAGTCTGCCATCACTCTCTGGAATGAGGGAGCTTGTTAGGGACAAGCAGGAAGTCTAGGGAGCGAGTAAGCCCTGTGATCCTGCTCTGGAGTAAGAGTCTAGCAAGAGGCTAGAAGGGGGTGAAATAGTCAGGGAGTAGTATAACTCTTCTCGTAAACCCATAAACAGGCAAGGGGGGAGAGAGAGAGAGGCTGGGTAGGAATGAGCCAAGGGACAGGGACTGAACAGACCTGGATTGCTGGTTATCGGGCCCCTAGGCTACAATCCGGTGTAGCAGGCAGGCCCGGGTTCCACTGCTAGCTACTGGTCCTGCCGGAACCCCAGGAAGGGCTTGGCCAGAGGAACATGTTAGTAGGATAGGCTATTGCAGAGAGCAGAAGTGGGCACCCAGTGCCCCAAGAACTACTTTCCCAGATGTAGCCATGAGCAGGCATGCTAGTGGTGAGTAGGAATCCTGTTACAAGGCCTCAAACACATTTCAGCATGGAGCAGACAAGGATGGATCCTGGGACCTGACTTTGTGTGGGGGTAAGTGTAGGGGCCCTACATTCCAGCACGGGGCAGGTATGGGGCTGGGACACTGAAGTTTAGGGCAGGAGCTGGAGCCCAGTGCAGTGAAATCCTAGGCCCCTCCTTTCACACGCTAGCCAGGCGTTGAGCCTCCTGCCTTCTAGTACAGGGCACCATAAGGAGGGCTCCAGCCTGGGTTTGCTCTGGTGATGTGCACCCTCGAAGTGGGCACTGCTGCCTCCTAGCAGCCAGATGGTGACAAAACAAATCCTGTGTCATTGTCCAGAGCTAAATGGCTGGAAAATGTGGCCTCTACGGTTACAGGGCCTCGTTAGTAGCAAAGTCATGAATATTGCTCAAGGCTGCAGCGCTGGGAATGTGCTGCTGGCATTCATGGCTTTCACGGGAAGCTTGAAGCCGGCCTGCTCCCTCAGCACCTGGTGCCCAATGGCTGAACCGCCACCATGGGGCTGTGGCTGGGGTAAGGCGGGTGGGGGTGGTACCTGATGCAGTGAGAATGAACCCTTTGCACCTCATCCTGTTCTCAGGCCTCAACACAGCCAGGGCTCAGGAGTGCTGGGAGTGGGAGCCTAGCCAGCTGCAAAGGCCAGTTCTGGAGCTAAATATCCCCAGACTTCAAGGGATCTGGGGTTTGGTCCTAGCCTGTCTGTGACATGTAATAGTGCACAGGTCACAAATGGCTGACTTGGGCAGCTAGTGAGCCCTCTGTCTCAGCCTGCTTGCCTACCACTATCCAATTCCATGGAATGAGTCCAGTGGGTTGTAGCATAGTTTTGACATCACAAAAACCACCAAGATGGGCCCTCCTTAGCCCTCCTGTTGGTAGCTCCATGAGAGGCCAAGGGCTGAATGGGCCACAGGAATTTCCCTCTCCTCTCACTCCTAGGCCGGTCCCTCCAGGGTAGGGCTGTGGCATGTTGGTGGGGGTCGGGGGGGGTGTGGGGGGAGTTCAGGCTGCTGCTGACAGGCATGAGGTTCTGTGAAATGGCCCTGAGTCCAGCACCGCTCTGGTGTGCTGACACAAAGGCTCCAGGCCTGATAAAAGGGCACTCTTCATCACAAGATACTCAGTCTCTATGCAGGGATAAGCTCCCTACTGCTAAGACCTGGCCTTTTCTGGGTTGAAACATAGCTGCCATGCAGCAGCTTAGGACAGGAAGTGAAGAGGAAGCCAATGCCCAGTGGATACTGCAGTGGGCAGTTAGGGAGACCGCAGGGAATTTGGCTAGGTGCTAATACCATGTGTCTCATGTATGGTACCATAGGGCCTTTCACAACCGCAAAGATTAGGACCTCAGTTTTATGGCACCTCCCATGGTGTGGCTCTGCAGTCCCACACCAGGACACTGAGTTGAGCATGGAAACAGGCCCACCAAGCCCAGGACACCTCATCCACAGAAGAATTCCTGCCCCTACAGAACAGCATTGCATTAGCCTCCTACCTAATTAAATGGCACTCAGCGAACTTGCCACTGGATACTCCAGGCTCGGAGCCAATCAGATTAGAGAGTCCCAAGCATCCCTTTGAGCCGCTCTCTGGCACTAATGGAGTTTGGCTTCCTGGGGCCCATCTCAATCAGTTAAGACTCCACTGTGGACACATCCAGCTGCTCGTCTCAGGAGAGAAACAGGCTACAGCTCCATTACTGCAGCAGCCAGAGAGGCAGAGTGGATTAGAAGGCATTAGCTGATAGGGAGGAAGAAGTCTGGACTGTGGGACCTGCAGGTAGTCAGCTTTCTCTGGAGCACAGGGGGGCACAAGCCATGCTGGCACTCTGGTGCTTTCACCTTGTGGGTTGTGTGACCTCTGCAGCGTGAGGATTAATCGTGCTGAGTTATATAAACGCAGGCAGGGGGGCCTGCAGTAATTCATGTTCACCCTTCGCTCGCTGCTGGTGCTGCCAGCAGACACAGGAGCTGTGATATAATGATACAGCTGTGAAGTGAGCACCATATGGGCAGGGGAGAGCTGTGCTGGGCAGCCAGGTGCCATGACATGGGTTGGGGCCCATGTGGCAATGACAGCCCTTTGGGCCAATCACCCTGCCTTCTGTGAGATGCACGTCTCAACCACACTGAGGGGCCAGGACCTGAGCTGGGCAGACTGGTCCATGGGGGATTTCTCTGGTGTAGTTACAGGCTGGCGCTGGGGCTGAGCCACTCAGGAAGGGCAATATGGTCCATGCACTGCTGTGTATTTGTGGCCACAAGTGTTTGGTGTAGCCTGTGTTCCTTTTGTGGGTCCTCCTCCCCCCATCCCACAAGACACCTGGAAATGAAACCTCTTTTGGCAGTATTTGGTCTCTCCTAACTTGACGAGCATTGCTCTGTTTTAAGGTCTCATGAAAGTTGGTGCTGTTTCTGTGCTGTGCTGCTCTGTGGGCCAGGCCTGTCCATCACATCAGCACTGTGCTAGGAGCAGGGCTGGACTTGGCAGCATAGCACTAAATAATGCAGGTCCTACAAAAACAAGTTGCTAGGTTTTTGGGGTGGATGGGTTACTGAATTTCCTGGCAATAAATGTTCAGCTCTTCATCCAGCCTCGATTCCCCACCCCCACGCTGGCGGCTGCAGCAGTGGGGCCTGCACCCCACATACCTGGCTCTCCAGCCCCTGCCGTGGGCAGGATGCTGCTGCCCATCTCTTCCTCACATGCAGAGAAGCCTCATCTCCAAACAGCTCCCCCACCACTCCATTTCCTTCAGCAGCTAGTTCAAAGTGACCCCCCCCCCACAGTTTAAAAACTTTCCACAGATTTTGGTTCTCTGCCCTCCCGTTAATGTGCTTCTGCTAGGATGCCCACAAACATGTGGGCCTGGCACTAGCTGGGCTGTGGTGACTTGGGACTGCAGAGACCATGGATGGAGATGACAAAGCGCCCCTGTGTGCCCTGATCTTTCTCCCTCCCTGAACCCCTCCTGTCCATGTTTGACATCAGAGAGCTCTGCAATTATCACTTGCTCTCTGAATTTTGCCGTTTTCGGTCTCTCCTGTAACTGCATCTGTCTCTCAAAGTCTGAGTTTGGCTCTCACTCATAAACCTCCCCACTACGTTTCCAAGCGGGGCTTGACTTGAAATCCTGTCAGTGGAGTTAGATCATTGTACAAGAGATCAGATTTAGGCCTAGCAGCTCTAACTCAGACCCTTGCATCCCACACACACCTAGAAAGAACTGAACAGCCAACATCATAACAAACCAGCACAGGAGAAAGAGTTTTGTTCCAAACTAAAGAGAATCTTTTACAGGTAACTTTGCATTGACATTACTAGAGCCCCCTAGTGTGCATTGGGCCATTTCTCCTGACACGTGCTGCAGCTACCTCATTAAACAAAGCACAATATTGTACATTAGCCAACCCCAATGTTTTGCAGTAAATCTCGTGTCAGTCAGAGGAAATTGCAGCTAAAGCTCAGTTGCCAGGTAGAAGGTGTCTTCTGTCTGGCAAGGAATTTACCCTGCACCCTTGCAAGCAGGACCAGAGATTAAAAAAATCCATTTTATCTATGGGTGGTCACACCCCACTGTTCATACACCAGACACCAAGGGGCTGATCCTCGTAACCAGTCTAGTTCCATGGATTTAAATGGGGCTACTCCTGATTTACACTCGTGTGAGCAAGCAGAACTCCGATGATCAATCCAGCCAGACACAGCAGGTGGACTGTCTAACCAGCTGGCTTGGAAACAGCCCCTGAAGCTCCAGCAGAGCAGTGCTTTCCAGCAGCGCTAAACCTTGCTCCTTGGGAGGTTTGGTTCAATAGCCAAACATGTTACCCAAATCCTTTGGAACCTGCATTTGCATCAAAGCTATTTGGAGACAAAACGTGTTTTAAATCATTCACCAAAATCCCACCCTAGCCAGAAATGCCTGAAGCAGGGCCAGAGCTGGGTTCTGATGAATCACTTTATTTCCATTCAACATTTATTAGGATATTTTTAAAAGCAGAGGTTGAGGCTCCCTACGGGGCAGCCAGGGGGTTCTGGGCAGCCCAGGGAGATGCTTTAAGCCAGGGCGTGCTCTAATTTTTGGCAGCCTCCTGAAGGCTCGTGTGTCCCTGCCCCTTCCTCATGGGCACTGCCCCCTGGACGTTACCCCCGTCTGCACTGCCCGCACCCGGGGGCTTTTGCCCCTACCCCAGTCCCTCCCCAGGGGCTCTTGGCTGCCCGCGGCCCCTTGCAGTGCCGGCCGCCACGCGGCAGGGGGAGGCAGCCTGTGTCCCCAGCATCTCTCTGCACCCTCCCGAGTAATCTATGGCACCTCTGGTGCCGCTCTGCCCACGCGCTCTATGATCGGTGTCCGGTTCCGGTTCCGGTCCCGCTCCCCCTCCCCCTCCCCCGCTTTGTGCTGGGAGAAGATGGCGGCGCGGGCGGGTTTCCAGTCGGTGACTCCGAGCGGCGGCAGCGGGGGGGCCGGAGCGCTGGGGCCGGGCACCCCGGGGCCCCCCGTCCGCATGGGCCCGGCTCCCGGCCAAGGCCTCTACCGCTCCCCGCTGCCGGGCGCCGCCTACCCGGTAAGGCCGGGGGAGGGGGCGGGGCGGGCTCGGAGGCTGGCGTGGGGGAGGGGAGGGGAGGGTCCGGGCCGCGGTGCCCCCTTGGGAGTGGTAAAGGGGGAGGCAGCGTTTCCGAAGGTGGGGGCAGTGCGTGGGGTGGGGGGTGTCTCGGGGGCAAGGGGCGCCCCAGGCGTGAGCGAGGGTCCAGGGAGGGGGCTCAGGGCAAGCTGGGGCTCAGGGCGAGGGAGACGTGGGGAGGAAATGGGACCTAGGTGCAGGGTGAGGTGAAGTGGCAAACTGGGGGGGGGGGGGTATTTGAGGAGGAGGAGGAGGAGGAAATGTTTGGGTGAAATTGGGGGCACCACAGGGTGGGAGTGAGAGAGGTCACCCTGCAGTGAAGTCAGGGGTGCTCTGCGTAAGGGTTACTCTCAGGTGAAAAGGTGACCCTAAAGAGAAGATAGATTGGGAAGGGAGGAGCTGGGCTGTGAACTGTGGAAAAGGGAGAGGCGAGGCAGCCTAGAGGAAATGAGTGGGGTGAGGATTAGGGGTAGGAAGGGGGAGAGGGGGAGCATCTTGTGGGGATGGCATTTGGAGTGGTGATTCAATGCATGGAGGAAAATTGTAGGCAGGGGTTAGGGCACAAGGCCTGCAGTGTGGAGAGGTGTGTGAAATTAAGAACTGTCTCTCATAGCCAGCATTGCGGGTTATGGTTTCTGTGTTACAATCCCATTCGTTCTTGGAAGCATCCACATCTAGAGCTGCTAGCCCTGTAGTGATCTATCTGAGTCCATCCTAAGGAAGCCCATGAGTCACATGGCCCTGTGCTAACAGGTGTCACACTTCGCTCAGCAAGTGTGGCTTGGTAGCCCACTTGTGCTTAGAACTTAACTGCCCTTTATTGGGGAGTCTCCATCTTTTCAGAGTTTGGGTCGGATGGAGACCAGATCCCTGTTTTTCTCTCCTCAGCGCCCTGGCATGTTGCCAGGCAGCCGCATGACACCTCAGGGACCCTCCATGGGTCCCCCAGGATATGGTGGGAGTCCCTCAGTCCGGCCTGGAATGGCCCAGTCTGGTATGGATCAGTCCCGCAAGAGGCCAGCTCCTCAGCAAATCCAGCAGGTCCAGCAGCAAGCGGCCCAGAATCGTAACCACAAGTAAGAGGCCAGATTTCTCACCTCGTTCTGAGGTTAATTATCTTTTCTATGACCACTTAGTGCCTCTTCATGAAAGACACCAAAGTCTTTCACAAGTTGTAGAACTATAATATCAGCAAAATGCAGCCACCTCTGAGGTGGAAGGCTGGAGCGAACCAGTGCACAGCACATTGCTAAATAGTCATTCAGGGTCAGGCAGATTTTGTCCAAAACACCAGTGCATCCTCCCCACCCACCCTTACAAAAGTACCAGGGAGACTCTGTCCACAACAAGCAGACATGATCTGAAGTGGTTAAGGAAGAAAAATGCTCATCGAGAAAGCAATATCTAAATTGAAATAGGCCATTTATGACCCTCCAGAAAATATAGAGACCAAATAATAAATTCTTGTCCATCGTATCAAAATAAATCCCTTTGTATGCTAGTTGGCTACATTGCAAAAATGGATTAACCAATACTCAGTAATTCAGACACTTGCTGCTGATGTCAGAGATCAGCACAATGCTTTGTTGTTTGGGTCACTACATCTAGGACTTCCGTCTCTCTCTTGCTGCCAGCACACTCTTGGACTTTATTCTTTAATTGTTTTACATGGGTGGCTCAAACTGATGTAGACTTTTTGTGCAGCTACTTTACTGGGTGATGGGAGCTTCAGATAATAATACTCAGCTCCTATGCAAGAGTAAGTTTTTTTTATTTTTTAACACAATGTCATTGTCACTTGATACTGCTCAACAGTATCTCCTGGCTTAAAAAACTTATCTGTTAGGAAGTCCAACTTAATAGTCAATCAAGCCTGGGAGCCACTCTGTATCAAAATAATATTTAACCAAACACCTCTCCAAACTCAGGGCAACCCCAGCTATTCATACCTCTTGGGAGACTTGAAATGTTCAAATAATCACGTGGTCTTGGTCTTGTCGGTGCTTTTGAGCTCTGCAGCGTTAGAGTTTCAATCCTGCTGTGGCTGTGGGGAGAAAGGGTGGGTAAGGAAGGTGTCTGTACAGAGATTGACAGTCACAATAAACATCCTTTGAAAGAGAGGAGGACTAGACTGAGACAGATGTTGAGGAGCAAGTGCCCCTCATAGCAGAGTCACAAACCTGAGAATAAACCCACATCCTTGCTCCTTTTCTTGTGTTCCGACTGTTTGCGGGACAAACTGGTTGCCATGTTAATGTGTGTATCCTTCTTTAAACAGTGCTAAGAAAAAGAAAATGGCTGACAAAATTCTACCTCAGAGGGTGAGTGAGGTTTTTTATTTTTGCTTCCTCTGCTTCTGTAGTTCTGAGTTCTCAGCAGTTTCAGGGGGAGAGAAGCAGCGTTCTTGATTGGCTTGTGCTTTGCCATAGATTCGTGAACTGGTACCAGAGTCTCAGGCCTACATGGATCTGTTGGCATTTGAAAGGAAACTGGACCAGACAATCATGAGGAAACGTCTGGATATCCAGGAGGCCTTGAAACGACCCATTAAGGTAAAGGAGGATAGTGCTCAGGTTTCTTGCTGGGGTGCGTAGAGACCTGTGCCTGAACTGAGAAAACAGGACTGACTTATATGGCATTTAGGTGGGTCTGTAAAGGCTCTAGGGAGTGTGATGTATTGAGGGTCAATGTCCTATCCTGGACTTTAGCCTCAGAGCGCAGTCAGGGGTGCTTGCTGACCCTCTCTTTGCCTGGCTTGCTCTCTGGTCTGTCACTGTTTCTCAGGTGCAGGAGGTAAAAGTGAGTCCAGATCCTGTGGTTTCTTGATTGTGGCTGTGGCCTGAGCGTGTTTATTGGCTTCTGCATTTTGCTGTTAACGTTTAGCTGATGCTTTTCCTCTTAGCAAAAGCGAAAGCTGCGCATTTTTATCTCCAACACCTTCAATCCAGCCAAGTCGGACGCGGAAGATGGCGAAGGGACTGTTGCCTCGTGGGAGCTCCGGGTGGAAGGGCGGCTGCTCGAGGACGTGAGTGTGAGGCACCCAGCCCCTCTGGGAAGGGCGAGGGACCAGCATTAATTCTCCAGATAAGATGAGATGAATGGGTGTGGGAGCTAAACCCTGTTGGGTTGTGACCAAAGAAGAAGCTTTCAAAGGTCTGGAGTTGGAAGTGAAGACCAACTGCTTAATGTCTGAGAATGGAACTAGGGGCCCTCTATCCTAGATGATCACAATGGTCCTTTCTGGCCTTGGACTCTATGAATGTATCCTCTCTCGCTCGTACCTGCCCAAGGAGTCTGACGAGAAGGGGGAGAGGGTAAGAGGGCCAAACCAGTTGGCCACCCCATGAGGTAGGACACTACAGTAATAATACTTAGCTCTTTATAGCTAAGAGGATTGATGGTGGGAGCAGATTTGTGACACTTGCCTTCCCTACCTCTGAAAGCAGCCACAAAGATTGCACATGACAGGGTTGTGAGTTCGTTCCCCTCTCAAAAAAAGTCTCTAGTCTGCTGTGAGGAATTGGCCTCGAGACTGGATTTGCAAACAGAAGGGAAGGGTCAGGGTTTATCATGGGTAGTATGGTTCCTTCTTAGGTCTTGGGCCAGTAACTCTAGTGCAATTTTGGAATAGGGCTCCTTGGGCTTTAATCTTTCTGTATTAATGTGACTGCCCTGGGCCTGGAGGAAGCCTTGAATCCGTCTCACAGGAAGCTAGTCAAACATGGCATTGTGCTATGGTTATTGGCAAGGGATTCCCATGGAACATCTGTATTGGATGTAAAATCTGTCCCAGCACTTCAGAATTTAGTCCCATTACTTTTCATCCCTGTGCTGTTGGGCTTCTTCCCCTTTGTGCTGGATAGCTGATCTTCTGTATGTCCTTGAGGGACCTGTTTACTCTAGCCTGTGGGGGATAGCCTGCCTGACTGATTGGCAGGCAGACTGTGTTGAGAACAGCTTTTGATAACCCTGGATTCCCTAGAAAGACGCAGTCCCTGCTCCTAGTGGAAAGGCAAATGGATGAATGACAGAGGTTGTGGGGGGAAGGGATAGAACAGACAGCAAAGAGGCCAAGGCAACGAGCAAACATGCCATTGGCTCCATGCTGGGGTTTTGGTGGGAGAGGTGGATTTAGTATCAGTAAATGGGAGTTGGATTGTTCAGTTCCGAACAGTGCTGTTGTATGTGCTGGGTGTGCTCCACTGCTGGCCTTGTCTGCCCTAACCCTCTTCCTCTCTGTGCTGCAGGCTGCTCTGTCCAAATACGATGCCACCAAACAGAAAAGGAAATTCTCATCCTTCTTCAAGTCTCTGGTGATTGAGCTGGACAAGGACCTGTATGGCCCAGACAATCACTTGGTGGAGGTAAGCTATACTTAGTTATATCATCTCCAAATGGAGTTCAGAGTCTTGGCAACCATGTCATTCTGGGAGCTAGGAACTCTTGAGTGCTGAGCCCAGCTCTGCTACTGACTTGCAAGGAGCCCTGGGGCAAATCGCTTCACCTCTTTGTCTCTGTCTGTGAAATGGGGATAATGCTAACCTCCCTCAGAGGGGTTGAAGCTTGTTGGATAAGAAGATAACTTTTGTTTGTGCCCTTTCTGCTCCATTCTGATAAATAAGAACAGTATCAGAGTCCCTTAGCTTTGCAAAATTAGTGTATGTGAAGCTCTAGGCAAAAGATGCTCCTGTGTAAAGTGCAAAGACACAGACCATAAGTGCCTGTCTCCTCTGTTCCCCATACTTGGAGCAAGTCTGGTAACATTGGGAATGTAAAAAGAAAAGGAGTACTTGTGGCACCTTAGAGACTAACCAATTTATTTGAGCATAAGCTTTCGTGAGCTACAGCTCACTTCATCGGATGCATACTGTGGAAAGTGTAGAAGATCTTTTATACACACAAAGCATGAAAAAATACTTCCCCGCACCCCACTCTCCTGCTGGCAATAGCTTATCTAAAGTGATCACTCTCCTTACAATGACAGGTTTCAGAGTAACAGCCGTGTTAGTCTGTATTCGCAGAAAGAAAAGGAGTACTTGTGGCACCTTAGAGACTAACGAATTTATTTGAGCATGAGCTTTCGTGAGCTACAGCTCACTTCATCAGATGCATACCGTGGAAACTGCAGCAGACTCTATATATACACAGAGAATATGAAACAATACCTCCTCCCACCCCACTGTCCTGCTGTCAGGTGATTCCGCAGTTTCTTTGAGAGCGTGTGGCACAAGCTGTCAGCATAGTCTGTGTGGTATGTAGATTGTAATGGATTTTTTACCTTCAGTCCTTTTGGTACGATGTCCATCTGTTTGCATTTGGAAAGGAAGATGATGTCTGTCTGTATCTGTGCAAGTTTTTTCATGCAGTTGATAGATTTCCACTCCATACGGCTAAATGCAGTGCCTTGCATAATGACAGGTTTCAGAGTAACAGCCGTGTTAGTCTGTATTCGCAGAAAGAAAAGGAGTACTTGTGGCATGTGTATGATAATCAAGTTGGGCAATTTCCAGCACAAATCCAGGTTTTCTCCCCACCCCCACCCCCCCTCCACACACACACCCACTCTCCTGCTGGTAATAGCTTATCTAAAGTGACCACTCTCCTTACAATGTGTATGATAATCAAGGTGGGCCATTTCCAGCACAAATCCAGGGTTTAACAAGAACGTCTGAGGAGGGGGCGGGGGTTAAGAAAAAACAAGGGGAAATAGGTTACCTTGCATAATGACTTAGCCACTCCCAGTTTCTATTCAAGCCTGAATTAATTGTATCCAATTTGCAAATGAATTCCAATTCAGCAGTTTCTCGCTGGAGTCTGGATTTGAAGTTTTTTTGTTGTAAGATAGCGATCTTCATGTCTGTAATTGCGTGACCAGAGAGATTGAAGTGTTCTCCGACTGGTTTATGAATGTTATAATTCTTGACATCTGATTTGTGTCCATTTATTCTTTTACGTAGAGACTGTCCAGTTTGACCAATGTACATGGCAGAGGGGCATTGCTGGCACATGATGGCATATATCACATTGGTGGATGTGCAGGTGAACGAGCCTCTGATAGCGTGGCTGATGTTATTAGGCCCTATGATGGTGTCCCCTGAATAGATATGTGGGCACAGTTGGCAACGGGCTTTGTTGCAAGGAAAGGTTCCTGGGTTAGTGGTTCTGTTGTGTGATATGTGGTTGCTGGTGAGTATTTGCTTCAGATTGGGGGCCTGTCTGTAGGCAAGGACTGGCCTGTCTCCCAGGATTTGTGAGAGTGTTGGGTCATCCTTCAGGATAGGTTGTAGATCCTTAATAATGCGTTGGAGGGGTTTTAATTGGGGGCTGAAGGTGACGGCTAGTGGCGTTCTGTTATTTTCTTTGTTAGGCCTGTCCTGTAGTAGGTGACTTCTGGGAACTCTTCTGGCTCTATCAATCTGTTTCTTCACTTCTGCAGGTGGGTATTGTAGTTGTAAGGATGCTTGATAGAGATCTTGTAGGTGTTTGTCTCTGTCTGAGGGGTTGGAGCAAATGCGGTTGTATCGCAGAGCTTGGCTGTAGACGATGGATCGTGTGGTGTGGTCAGGGTGAAAGCTGGAGGCATGTAGGTAGGAATAGCGGTCAGTAGGTTTCCGGTATAGGGTGGTGTTTATGTGACCATTGTTTATTAGCACTGTAGTGTCCAGGAAGTGGATCTCTTGTGTGGACTGGACCAGGCTGAGGTTGATGGTGGGATGGAAATTGTTGAAATCATGGTGGAATTCCTCAAGGGCTTCTTTTCCATGGGTCCAGATGATGAAGATGTCATCAATATAGCACAAGTAGAGTAGGGGCGTTAGGGGACGAGAGCTGAGGAAGCGTTGTTCTAAGTCAGCCATAAAAATGTTGGCATACTGTGGGGCCATGCGGGTACCCATAGCAGTGCCGCTGATCTGAAGGTATACATTGTCCCCAAATGTAAAATAGTTATGGGTAGGGACAAAGTCACAAAGTTCAGCCACCAGGTTAGCCGTGACATTATCGGGGATAGTGTTCTTGATGGCTTGTAGTCCATCTTTGTGTGGAATGTTGGTGCAGAGGGCTTCTACATCCATAGTGGCCAGGATGGTGTTATCAGGAAGATCACCGATGGATTGAAGTTTCCTCAGAAAGTCAGTGGTGTCTCGAAGGTAGCTGGGAGTGCTGGTAGCGTAGGGCCTGAGGAGGGAGTCTACTTAGCCAGACAATCCTGCTGTCAGGGTGCCAATGCCTGAGATGATGGGGCGCCCAGGATTTCCAGGTTTATGGATCTTGGGGAGTAAATAGAATATCCCAGGTCGGGGTTCCAGGGGTGTGTCTGTGCGGATTTGATCTTGTGCTTTTTCAGGGAGTTTCTTGAGCAAATGCTGTAGTTTCTTTTGGTAACTCTCAGTGGGATCAGAGGGTAATGGCTTCTAGAAAGTGGTGTTAGAGAGCTGCCGAGCAGCCTCTTGTTCATGTTCCGATCTATTCATGATGACAACAGCACCTCCTTTGTCAGCCTTTTTGATTGCTGTCAGAGTTTTTTCTGAGGCTGTGGATGGCATTGTGTTCCGCACGACAGCAACGTGGTCCATGCCAAATAAATGAAGCTTCTTTGCGGCCACTTGACTCTTGTGAGTTCACATTTCATCCGTATAATTCTCCCCTGATGCTCCATGATAGTAATCTTGAACTTTAAAACTGGTGAGCTGTGTGCTTCTCACACTATTCAACGCAGGAGTTCCAACCTCCTTTCATAGGTGTTGTCAGAGCCACCACAACTGTCTGTAGAATCCAGGGCACGTGGCAGAGATCACATGCTGTCAGATGGCAGGATCTTTCTGGGGAGGAGTTTGTGTCATCAGTAAATGGCAATTGCAGGTAAATGTTGTGCCTGGCAGGCAGCAGGAGCAGAGGGAATGACCTGGCAGTCTGTGTTCTTTAACCACCTCCTCTGCTGTGTTTTTTCCAGTGGCACAGAACTGCTACGACCCAGGAGACAGATGGCTTCCAGGTGAAGAGGCCTGGGGACGTGAATGTGCGCTGTACTGTCCTCCTGATGCTGGATTATCAGGTAGGCAGGCTGGTACGATGCAGATGGGGAGCGTGCAGTGCCTTAGCATCTGAGTTGTGACTTGGATGAGCACTATCTGTAGCTGCATCATCCTTACCCCAACCTTTGTCATGCTCTTGTCTCCTCAGCCTCCACAGTTCAAACTGGACCCCCGCCTGGCTCGTCTCTTGGGGATTCATACCCAGACCCGCCCAGTGATCATCCAGGCACTGTGGCAGTACATCAAGACCCACAAGCTACAGGATCCCCATGAGCGGGAGTATGTCATCTGCGACAAGTATCTCCAGCAGGTAAAGGTGTCTCCAACTTGGGGTGGGGCGGCGTGTTAGGGGCAGGAGACAGCTTTGGCTTCTGTTGCCAGGAACCAGAGATTCTCCAGGCTGCCCCTTTTCCAGCACTGAGCTGCTTTCCACCCCACTCCCTGTTTCTCTTGCAGATATTTGAGTCTCAGCGGATGAAGTTCTCTGAGATTCCTCAAAGGCTGCACGCTTTGCTCATGCCCCCAGAACCAATCATCATTAACCATGTGATCAGGTGAGACTGGCCCCTGAGGCACTGTTTGTTGGGAGGGGCGGATAAGAGAGCTAGAGAGACTTGTATGGGGAGATGCTCCTTGTTACAGTCAGTTTCAGAAGCTGCTGAACTTCCTGCACCTCTCCATTTTTCCATGCCTTTATTCACTCTGCCCTGCGTGCATTCAACAGCCTCTTTTTCCCATTCACCAAGCACCCCTTCTGTAAATCCCTGCTTTCTTTCCTTCTGCCAACACTGACCTCCACACTGTGCACGTGCACTCTTACGTTTGAACTCGGAGCCTTTGCACTGCGCTTGTCTAGACTGTAAGCTCCTGGTCCCCTGTGCTGCATGCATGATGTGCGACTAGGGAGGTGAAGTGTTTTCCTGCTCCTCTGTGTTACTGACCCCTTTCCTCTGTTACAGAAAACCAAATGTAATGCATACGTTAATACTGTCTTCCCTACCCGCACCCCTCAACCTATGGAGCTTAGAGGTGCTAGTAAGGATGCACTCAAGCACTGACTCAGGCTTCTCGCTTTTTCTGGGTGTTCTCTTGCTGATGTCCATAGTGTTGACCCAAACGACCAGAAAAAAACCGCCTGCTATGACATCGATGTGGAAGTGGATGATACTCTTAAAACTCAGATGAATTCTTTCTTGCTGTCCACAGCCAGCCAGCAGGAAATCGCTGCCCTGGATAACAAGGTAGAAGCTGGATCCTGCCCTTCCAGCTAGAGTTTGTGTGCTGGGATGAGGTTGGGTGGCACAGTGTTGCAGAGAGAGCTTTCTTGCAGCTTTTAATATGGACTCATTTAGTGACTTTATATTTGGGATCTGGAACAGTGAGGGCAACATTTCTGCCAGGGTGGCACCATTTCTATGACACAAATCCGATAGTGACAGTCTTTTTACTTATCAAGAAAATAGATTTGAAAGTGAGTGATTAGAGGGAAACTGGTTTAATGGTTAGATCAGGGGACTGGGAGTCAGGACTGCTGGATCCTCTTCCCAGCTTGTCTACCTGAGACCTTAGAGGCACAGAATGAAGTGACTTGCCTATCTCATTACAGGGGAGTAACATGAAGCTACATCTTGGAGGGTTTGCCAGGCTTCCTGGTAGTTAAAGGCCAGTGAGATCTTTGGATGAAAGGTGCTGAATGTCCTGAGTCTGCATGTCAGTGCATTAACTTGAACCTACCGCCCTGTCTCTACAGGAAGAGGGATGTGGGTGGGGTGTATGTTACACATCTGGGTCAACCAGGAAATAAGAGAGTTTTCGATCTTAACATCCTGGACCCTTTGGTTGGTCTTGCCTCTGTGTTGGGTTGGCCTCGTAACCTGGTTCAGCAATACCCTGTTACTACCTTTTTCTCTCTCAGATCCATGAGACAATAGAAACCATTAATCAGCTGAAGACACAACGTGAATTCATGCTGAGCTTTGCCCGTGACCCCCAAGGCTTCATCAATGACTGGCTCCAGTCACAGTGCCGAGATCTAAAGGTAAAAAGATTTTTCCCTTTTGTGTGGAGGCAAACAGAAGCTCACTCCATCCAATCAGACTCTTTTTGTTCAGTTAGCAGCTGAGATCCATGCAGGGGCACAATTTGCAGGTCTGTAGCCACGCCAAAAATTGGAATTGAGTGCCAGGATTTCAATCTGACAGCACTAGCTGGGCCAGGTCTTGCTGGAGTCTGCTTGGGGACAGTGCTTGTGGGTAGCCCAGGACATGGGGTGGGTTGTGAGAGTAATGTGGGCAGCTGCATGACTCTGGGTTATAAGCTGCTCTCTTTTCGTGCCTCCAGACCATGACTGATGTTGTTGGGAATCCAGAAGAGGAGCGTAGAGCTGAATTCTACTTCCAGCCCTGGGCTCAGGAAGCCGTGTGCAGATACTTCTACTCCAAGGTGAGCGTTCCCATTTGAGGGAATCCATCCACACCTGGTAGCTGCTATTCTGCTTGTAGGGAGATGCTGTTCGCTAAAGCTGGGCGTAGTGCAGCCAGGTATACAGAGTTTCAACCACCTAGTTCTGCTGATGCATCTCAGTCCTCATCTCCAGCACCCTTCTGTTCCAATCCTGGATACCCACACACAACTTGACCAGTGCACCTTGGACCTGGATTTGCCACAGCCCAGCTATTCTAAGTCCTATTGCTTCAGATACAGTGCTGCAACTTTGTGGGGTGGTCTTGTACTGCCTACTCCTGAGTGAATTCTGCTCACAATACTTCAAAATTATGCAAGTTTTATTTGTCAATAAATAAATGCAGAGGCACGGTGGCACAGAATTCGCCCCAGGAGTAACTGCCAGTAAACAGTCACCAGAGCTAGAAAGACCTCATCAAAGTATTTGCTGGTTTGGATCCAATCAGGATCAAAACCAGGTCATGCAGAGGTGATACTAGTGTTAGCCCTCAACCCCACCTAGCCAGCCTCTTCCCATTTAAATCCATGGTTTTTACACAGACATCGATTTTATATCATAGCCAGAACCTGGTCCTTGGGCTTGCTGGGGTGGAGTTACTTCCTAGGAGTTCCTTGTGCAATGAAGCTGTGAAGAGAGGCTGTCCCCCTCTCATGGGATGCATGCTGGTTTGGCCTTTGCTTTCAGAACTCTGAACGGTAGCAGCCCACAGCTAGTGCAGAGTTGATGTGGGCCCTGGCAGAGAGCTGGAGCCATGCCCCAAAATCCCCTGTATGAAACTGAAACTGCCCCATCACAGGCTTCTTGTTAAGCAAACTGTTAATAAAAAAGAAAAAGATTCTTTGCCCTTTTATTAGCCTTTTGTGTCAGAGGCTGAAGTGCTTTGCACACGTGCTAATTCCCTCATAGCCCTGGAGGAGGGAGGTATTGGCTGCACTTCAGAATGGGGACATCAGGGCACAGGCTTGCCCCAGTTCATGCAATGAATGACTGGTAGAGCTGGCATTAGATCCCCGGAGTCCTGACTTCCATTCCCTTTATCTAACCACTAGACAGTGCAGCCTCCCTAATGTGCAATTTGTGCATCCTTCACTAGCCTGTGGAACACATTGTAACCTATGGGCTGTACTATGGACAGGATTGAGGAGGCGGGGACAGGGAGCCAACAGGAAAGACATAGCCCGGCTGAGGAAGGAGTCCTGTTTCTTTCCCAGGGGCTGTGGATGGGTTTGGGCTCATCGTTCCTTCACTTCCTCCAGGCTAGGAACAGTTGTTATTCAGACTCTGACTTACCATTCACTGTAAGTGTATTAAAGCAGGGGATCTGGCTTCTCCTCCCACAGGTGCAGCAGAGACGGCAGGAGCTGGAGCAGGCACTGGGAATCCGCAACACATAAGCTGCCCCACTCCTCCCCTGATCAGAAGGCATCACAGCTACTTGTGGAGACTGAGCGCTGCAGAGTTCACTGTTTAGGCCCACACAACCCCCACTCCAGCATAGAGACCTGCAGCCATTACTCACCTCTGGCAGTGTCTGTATCAGTGTGACTCCAGAGCCCCGCGGGGCTTTGGGGATGTAGCAAGCAGACAGGCTCAAAGGGTCACACACTTCTACCTGGTTTCCTCCCTCACCGAGGCCCTGTCAGTCTCGGAGCTCTTGCGAGCCCACCTTGTCTCTGCGTTGCCTGTAATGCCCCCAATATCCAGTGTTGCTCTAGGCTCAAAACTTCTCTTGAGTTCAGAAACTTACCACAGCCCCTTCTCCAAAACTGGGCTCTAGTTCTTGCACCCCAGAGAATGTGGGGCTGGAAAGCCTCTCAGCATGAGCCCTTCTGGATCTGCCATGCGGACAGAAGCCCGTGGCCATTCACTTCCCAAGGTCCATGAGACGCAGCAGGCAGAGCTCCTGCATGTTGGCGCACACTCTCCCCCTGTGGGGGGTGCTCTTGCATCATCCCTCCTTGTAGGACTCTCCTCTCTTGAGAAAGGGTTTCTGTGCTATGCAGAGAATTGCTTTTCCCATCGTGTCTGTCTCCTTAGTTAAAGCTCCCTTCGTGTTCCCTAGGAGGCTGCTCCAGCCCTGGATCACGACGGACACACTGGTTCAGCACAGAGATGAAGGAGCTATGAAGAGATGACTCTACTGCATGCCAAGGGAGCTGCAAGCGTAGCTCTAACGTGCAGGATGGAGCAGCAATGCAGTCTTGCCAAAGGCTGCTTGTTCTTCCTACTGCAGGGAGTGGGGAATGCATCAAGTGCAGCTCCTCCTTGCAGTGGGATTAGGCAGAAGTATAAAGCCTTAGGGTCATTTCTTGGACCAGGCTGATGATGATCCTGCATCTCTGCCTTTGGTGAAGTGAATGCTCCCTTTCATATATCTGAGGATGTGAGGAGGCAGCCTGGGCCTCTACCAAACAGCCCCAAACAAATAAGCAAATTAGAAGAAGTCAGGGCTCCTCTGCTTTGTTGTCTTTCATGTTTGGGCACAGAGCAGGTTCTGGGGCTGTCACAGGGCAGGTGATCAAGTATGTGCAAATGGGTTTTCTCCAGCTGAGAGAGTAGCAGCCTAGACATGGAATGAATAGCTAATGAATTAATTTAGTGGCACTCTTGTGCTCTTTGTCCTCAGGACCATGTGTGTGCAGCAGGGCATGTTGGGAGGTGGGGCCTCTCTTCACCTGGGGCTAAATATTTCTGCTCAGATTCCTTTTTGGGACTGTAAAGTGAGTGGACTCAGAACCCAGTTGGTTGTGCTCTCCTGATGTTAGCTGCAAAATCATGTTACTGACAAACAGCCTCACACTACCCTGGAGTGTGATTTGGGGGCTGCTATGAAATTGGGAGCCCCTGTAAGCCTGTGTGTGTGTGTGTGTGTGTGTGTGAGAGAGAGAGAGACTGCTTGTCTGTGAGTAATAGACTTTCCAACCTTCCCTCCCTTCTGTCTTTGGACCCTTAAAGAATTGCCCCTTTGTAGCACCAGGGGCTGAAGTCCCGGTGCTGGTTAATGCAGACTACCGGCCCCTCAGGGCAAGTAATAGTGAAGGATACTTGGATATTGCCTAGGCAAGTGTAGCTGTTGCAGAATTACTGTTTTTATTAACTGATTATGGTTTTTCATGGACCAAAATTTTTTTTGTACTGTATCCTTGTAGATGTCACACAATTTTAATAAAAGCCTCCTGTGAAGGAAGCCGCTTGCCCTCCTTCTGTGCTGGCGAATGGCAGTTTGTAGTTGTGTAACAGACAGCTTCTGTCACATAACTACTGTGGAAGAGATTAAATGACTTCCTGCTTGCACCTTCAAAGCCCCTTGTGTAGTGGGAGCTCTGTTCATTGAGGGAGAGCAAGCAAGAACACTAGACACCACTCCCTTTTAAAAGGAAGACAGCTTGTTTATATGGTCCAAATTTGACTCACCTTAAAATTGTGTGGAATTTGGAGGGTGCTACGTTATTTATAGGGCCCTACCAAATTCATGGCCATGAAAAACACATCATGGACTGTGAAATCTGGTGTTTTGTGTGCTTTTACCCTATCATAATCATCACTCCCATAACCGCATTGGTCGTTGGGGGGCCCCCTCATTGATGAGCAATCAACCAGTTGTCTACACCCCTGACAATTGTGTGTCAGTGCTTGAGACTCCATGAAGTCCATTCCTGTTCACTCTTTTTACATTGTCAATCCATCTCTTCTGTCTACCTCTTCTTCTCTTCCCCTGAACTGTCCCTTGGAGGATGATCTTGGATAGGCCAGATCTTGTTACATGGCTGTACCACTTCAGCTTGCGCTTCTTTACGGTTGTCAGGAGGTCTTCATATGACCCAGCGCATTGGGTGATGATGTTGCGGACCTCTTCGTTAGTGACATGGTCAAAGTAGGAAGTGTCCAGGATTTTACGGAAGTATCTCATCTCTACTACCTGTATTTTCCGTTCAAGTTCTGCCACAATGGTCCGTGTCTCCCACGCATACAGAAAAATGGAAATGACCAGTGCCTGCAGCAGTTTCAGTTTGGATTCTAGGGAGATGTTCTTATTCCTCCAAATTGGCTTTAGCTTTGCCGCTGCTGCTGTTTGTGCAGTTCTTGCCCAAATTTCTGCCTTGGATCTTTCATCTGTGATGATTGCCCCCAAATACTTGAACTGTTTCACTGTCTCCAGTTCTTGTCCACTGACAGTGATATGAGAGCTGATCCCATCACATTTGTTTGTCATCGGCTTGGTTTTCTCTGCACTGATTTCCATGCCATATTTTGCAGAGGTTTCGTTCAGTCATTTCACAAGGTTGGCACGTTCATCCTTGCTGCCTGCCAGGCCATCAATGTCATTAGCAAACCGAAGATTTGAGATTGTTTGCCCCCCAATGGTGACTGTGCACACGTGATCTTCTAGGGCATCAGTCATTATGCGCTCCAAGTAGATGTTGAACAGTGTGGGCGAAAAAAGGCAGCCTTGCCAGACCCCAACCGTGGTGTGAAACCACTCTCCTATTGTGCCATTGACGAGAACTGCACTGCTGGCTTTGGCATACAGTTTAATGGTAAGAATAAGCTTACGACCAACATTGTACTACTTCATGGTTGCCCAGAGAGCTTCGTGCCATACTCTTGTCAAACGCCTTCCTGAAGTCAACAAAGATGTAGATGTCCTGCTGATGTTGTAAGTATTTCTCACATAGAAGACAAAGGTTGAATATCTGTTCTGTGGTACTTCTTCCAGCATGAAAGCCAGCCTGTTCTTCAGTGATGATATTCTCTGCTTGCGGCTTCAATCTGTTCAATATGACTTTCAACATCACTTTGCTGGGATGGCTAATTAAACTTACGGTCCAGTAATTTTGACACAATTGCAGGTTGCCTTTCTTTGGCAGAGTGATAATTAGTGACTGTGTCCAAATGGAGGGCCACTACTCACTGGTCTGCCAGATCTTGTTGCAGATCTTGGAGAGTATCTCTCTTACTATTTCTCTTCCGAATTTCATCAGTTTGGCTGGGATGTTGTCAATACCTGTAGCCTTTCCATTCTTGAGTGATTTCACAGCTGTCTCCATTTCTTCACATAGTATTGGAAAATCTTCCTTCTCTGTTGAATCTGGGCTGTCTAAGACTCTGGGATCTCCATTTGTCTGGTGGTTGTATAGATGAAAGCAGTAGTTTGTCCACCTATTGATGCCCTTTCATCTGTAAGACTGTTCCCTTCTTTGTCTTGAATTGTGTTAGCTTTGGTCCATCTTTCCTTCGTCAGATCTTTTACAACATGGAAGGCTCGGCTGTTTTATTATTGATACGCTCTCCAATTTTAGAGTATTGTTTTTCAATCCATATCTCCTTGGCCACCTTCATTCCTTTCTTGATCTTTCTGCCAGTCGCTCTGTATTTATCAGCTTCCTCAGTGCTGTTCTTGTCTCTCTTAAGTTCTCTTCTATTGTCCCATATTTGTAGTATTTCATTTGTGACCTGTGGTTTTGGTCTATTCTGTCCCCAGACCACACAGATTTCACGGGGAAGACCAGCGTTTCTCAAATTGGGGGTCCTGACCCGAAAGGGATTTCGGGGGGGGAGGGGAGGGTTGCAGTATTGCTACCCTCCTGCGCTGCCGGTGGTGGTGGTGCTGCCTTCAGAGCTGGGTGACCAGAGAGTGGCTGAGGGCCCAGCTCTGCAGGCAACAGCGCAGAAATAAGGGGGTCATACCATACCACACCATACCACCCTTACTACCCTTACTTCTGCACTGCTGCTGGCAGCGGCTCTGGCTTCAGAGCTGGGCTCCCGGCCAGCAATCGCCGCTCTCCAGCTGCACAGCTCCGAAGGCGGCACCGCAGAAGTAAGGGTAGCAGTACTGCAATCCCCCCACCCCACACACACGCGCGCTCCCTTTTGGGTCAGGACCCCTACCATTACAACACTGAGAAATTTCATATTTAAAGAGCTGAAATCATGAGATCTGCAATTTTTAAAATCCTGTGACCATGAAATTGACAAAAATGGAATATGAATTTGGTAGGGCCCTAGTTATTTACATTGAGTTTTATAAAACTACCTAAAACTCAGTGGAATTGGCATTAGACAAACAAGGTGGATGAGATGATAATTATTGTACCATCTTCTGTTGGTGAGAGAGATAAGCTTTTCAGTTTGCACAGAGCTCTTCAGGTTTCAGTCTCCAGAATTTGTGTGGGCTACCAACAGACTCCATCTGAGTCTGCCAGACCTGAAGAAGAGCTCTGTGTAAGCTCAAAACTTCTCTCTCTCTCTGTCACCAGCAGAAGATGATCCAGTAAAAGATATTTTCACCCCCCTTGTCTTGCTAATAGCCTGGGACCAACACAGCTACACTAACACTGCATACATGGGTTTGGCATGACACATGAAAATGATTGCTCTCACTGCTGCTTGGAAGCTGCAATTAACTAAAATTGTCTGAGCAGTACATGTTTGTATTACAGGTTGTATAGTGCTTCAGAGAGAATCCCCACATCATTCCTGTAAGGGAGAGATCCTCCCTGGCTACAGGTTAGGGAAACTGCCTTGCCCAAAGGCAACCTTCCTATATTTCAAACAGTTGTTGAATGGCAGCACTGGGATTAATGTAAAGTTCTTGTGTCTAAGTCCTGTCCTCAGCCCCATTCTCAGAGTCAGTATATTGACCCCTTCCAGCAAAGTATAAATGTTTTCTGAAGAAAATGTAAAGGGGCGTGTGGTTTATTGGTCAAAGCGAGAAAGTCAAGACTGAAAGGTCCTCTTCCTGGTTCTGTCACCTGGGACCTTGGGTGCAAGTTACTTCACTTTGATAAAGGAAACATAATCCTCAGGCTTGAGAGAAACAACTGTTTTTATTATTTTAAAAGAAAAGAAAGGTAAGAGTGTTCCTGTCTCTGAGCCCTAGCGGCTTAGTTCTCAGATGCCTTCTTAGGCATGTTGATACTGAGGCCTGCCAGTTGCTTCAGCTGTCAAAGCCCACGTGCTTCTTACCAACCCTCCCAGGCCTCTGCCCCAAGTAGCTCATCTGTAACCTTGCACTGCTTTTCAACCTTATTTATTGGCTTGCCTTGTGGCAACCATCAGTCTCTGGGCTTTCAAATGAAATGTTCCAACCCACAAAGGCCTCTGTTGTCCCTCTGTGTCCCCAACACATTTGCTGGCTCCAGGATCAGCCTTGTGCTCTGAATGGCAAAACCCTGCCTCCTGCACAGTTTGTCCCTTCAGTGTAAATGCTGTGCTTCTCTCTGACCTCTTCGTGCCTTTGGCTCTGAGGCACTGATACTGTGTGCCACTCAAGCCAGCCTTCACTGTGACTGGCGGGTGCCACCCCAGGGCCCACAGCAGTAATGATCCTCCCTGCTTGTCTCCCATGGCCCTCAAAGCGCTTTGCAAAGGTGAGTAAGGGGCAGTCTGGGAAGGGCAAGGCGTGTTGAGGGAGGAAGGCAAGGACCCTCCTCTCCCTTCTCCTGTGTCTCCACTGCCGCCCCCCCCCCCCGCCCCAAAAGAAGCTGGCCAGGCGAGAGGCGCGACTTGCGGCCCCTGGGGGCGGGGTTCTCTGCAGGGGGCGGGGCCCACCCTGCCTGGGGGGCGTTAAATGCCCCCCGTCCTGGTGGGGCGGCGCAGTCGCCGCCTGCCTCCCCTTCGCCGACCATGGGCGGCCGGAAAGTCTGTATCGTGGGCTCCGGCAACTGGTGAGCATCCCCGGGGGCCGCGTCCCCTGCCGCCCGTGGAGCCGAATCCCGCCGCCGGCCGCGGAGCCTGCGCTTGGGGCGGCCGTGGGCGAAGCCGGGATTCCCGTCCGGGGCGGCGGGTCCCAGCCGAGCGGGTCAGGCCGGGCCCTGGCTGCCCCGGGGCCGCCCCCTGGCCGGGGTTGGGGGCTTTGCGCCCCGCTGCCTCGGAGCCGGGCTTGGATGCGCGCCCCCCCGCGGTCTGCCCCCTTGTTCTCTGCCCCGCCGGAGCCCTGCCTGTCCCTCTGCCCTGCCCTGCCCTGCCGCCCCTGGGCTCGGGGTTATCCCCGCACACAGCCAGCGGCCCCGCCCCATTCCCTGCCCCAAGTGTCCTTAGCCCTGTTAACCCCCCGCTCCTTCGACCTCCTCCTTTGACCCCCCCCCCCCGCAGTGGATCTGTGGGGTGCCCTGGGGCCCTGCCGGGGGCTCTGGTGGGACCAGTACCTGGGCGAGTGCCAGCCCTCCCCACCACCAGGGAAAAGACTCAAGGCAGGTGACTGGCATCCAGTCCCCTTTCTGTGACCGTGGCCAAAGCTGGGGGCCTTGCTCTGCTGGGGCCATGTGGAAGAGCCCACGCAGAGATTCTGCTGCTTAGGACCCATTGCCCCTTCCGGTGCCTGATTGTGCTCTCCCTCTGTGACACCCGCCCATACATCTGCCTCCTCTGCTCCCTGCAGGGGCTCAGCCATCGCCAAGATCGTGGGCCGCAATGCAGCCAAGCTGGAGCAGTTTGACACCACGGTGAACATGTGGGTATTTGAGGAGGAGGTGGGTGGGAAGAAGCTCACTGAAATCATCAACACGCAGCACGAGAACATCAAATACCTGCCAGGGCACAAACTGCCGCCCAATGTGGTGAGTCCAATATTTTTTTTTGAGGGGGGAGACACTATTTCACCAGTGGGCAGGCTCTGTAGTCACATCAGGTATAGGCTGGGGAGATGCATGGAAGGTTCCTGGTGTTTCACTAGCACCTTTTGCTCCGAAGCACATGGAGGCTGAGGTGTTGCAGCCAGCTCTGGGCTGGAGGGCAGCAATCGAACATTGCACAACACACTGCAATTGGGCAAAGACCTGATGAGCAGCTATCCTCAGGTTCCAAAGCTGCCTGGATCTCCCACTCAGCTCCCTGGGAAGCACAAACTAACCCTGCTGGAATGAAGTGATTCCAGGCCTGATGCTTAGACTGCTAAGCCACCTCTTTCCACTGCCAAAGCACATGCCAACCGATACCCCAGGAACACCTTCATGGGCCACTGAAATGCAGTCAGTGCTGGGGTGGGCCCTAGCAGCTGTTCTCCAGCACCTAGCAATGTCACATGACCTCACAGGCTGGGAAGAGGCAGAGACATGTCTCCTGTTGAAACTGCTGGGAGGATTGCGGGGGAGCTTGGGGGCAAATGCCTCCCTCTCCAGCCACAGCAGAGCCCCGAAATGCAGCTGTGGATAGAGGAGCTGGCTTGTGTCTCTCCCAGCAGAGTGAAGATCAAGGGGGGCAAGGCCTGTTTTCAAAGGCTTGTCTCCGTGGTGACGGAGGTAATAAATAATTATCTGCTCCGGAGTCGTCTAACTGAGCTGGTTCCCTGAGGCCAGGACACAGAGGGAATGGCTTGTGCAACCCTTGCGGGGATGGCTCCTGCTCAGTTACTCATTCATGCAGTGACCTTGCCCTGTGCACCCTGCACTGTGGCCCCTGGCTTCTCTTACCCCATGGAGCCCCGCTCCCCTCCCCGCTGTTTGGCTGACCCTGTTTCTCACCCATGCGCATGCTCTACCGCAGCCCTGACTGATGCAACGGGTGCCCTAGTTGCTCCTCACACCATACTGGATGGGAACCGCGCTGCATGTCTGGTTGTGCTTCAGGGTGTCAGGCCTGCGAAAAGCCCCCGTCTCTCCAGGGGTCTGTGGTGTTTTAGGGGCAGTGACCTCCATTACAGAACCATGTGCCAGCAGAGGAGCAGAGTTAAACCCAATTAAGACCCCCAGATAGGTGTGTGGTCTCCCCATCCATCAGCCTCATCTCCTGTCCCCACCCCAACCTCCCTGTCCTCTTGGATGGCCTCTCTCTTCCTGTCCTGGCCATAGAGGGAGCCTTCCTCCAGGTGGTGCTGTGCCATAGAATCATAGAATATCTGGGTTGGAAGGGACCTCAGGAGGTCATCTAGTCCAACCCCCTGCTCAAAGCAGACCAATCCCCAATTTTTGCCCCAGTTCCCTAAATGGCCCCCTCAAGGATTGAACTCACAACTCTGGGTTTAGCAGGCCAATGCTCAAACCACTGAGCTATCCCTCCGCCCGTCTTCAAGCCCTGGTTGCCTCATTGGACCCTGTCCCAAAGACCCTGCTTGAACTCTAGGATTGAGGGGAGAAGGTCACGTGGCTCCTGACTTCAGGTGGGCTGTGTCCTTGCAGAACATGCTTCCTCCACAGGCGAGCCTCTGGCAGCCCCCATTCCCCACATTACCTAGTAATGCCCAGGGTTTTACAGGCCCCTCCTGGCACTAGGTAGCAGCTCTGTGACAATGGACACAGCTCCTTGGTGATGGGCCCGTTCCCCTGCAGGTGGCGGTACCAGACCTGCTGACGGCCTCAGCTGGGGCAGACATTCTCATCTTCGTGGTGCCCCACCAGTTCATCGGCAAACTCTGTGAGCAGCTCAAGAACCATGTGAAGAAGGAGACCATCGGGGTGTCGCTCATCAAGGTGTGAGCGGGGAGCAGCATCTAGATGCTGAGCCTCTGAGCCTGGTTCACAGGGGTGGCTCTGTGCGCTGGTTGGCAGGGCATGAGCTGGGTAGGGAAGGGAGCTGGGTTGTAGCAAGAGGGGGCCAAGTCTGTAGGTGGACAAGGAGCTGGGGAGGAAGAGTCTAAGGCATTTTTCACCTGGAAACTGGGTTTCATGGGTATAACAGGCACGTTCAGGCCGCGGCACGGAGGGGAGCAGCAAGCGGGGTAACTCAGAAGGAATAGGAACAGGATACTTGACTGTGCGGGGGGAATACTGCTATGGCATTGGGAGAGGGTGTGTGGGATGAGGGGAGATTATGGACCAAGCATTGGGATTGGTGGAGGGATAATGGGGCATGGGCGTGGGGGTTAGGGCACTATGGAGACAATAGAGATCATCAGGTGGGAGACCGAGGCATGACGGTGAGCCATGGGCCAGGGTTTAATGCAGGTGGGGCACAGGAGACCCAGAGCGCAATGCAACTGAGGGAGCTTGGGAGATACAGGGCATCCAACCCCCTGGGGCAATAACCACTGCTCCTGGTTGCATTGCAGGGGGTAGATGAGGGCCCAGAGGGGCTGAAGCTGATCTCGCATGTTATCCACGAGTGGCTGGGCATCGAGATGAGCGTCCTGATGGGGGCCAACATTGCCAATGAAGTGGCGGAGGAGAAGTTCTGCGAAACGACCATTGGTAACGAGCCAACCCCCCACTGTTGCCCCCTCAGCCTGGAGCCAGGGAGGGGGCAGGGCTAGAAGGGGTTAAAATACCCCACCCTACTCAGGGGCTCTACCAGTCTTCCCTCCCAGGACAGGGGTCCTGCCTGCTGCCCACCCCAGGCACAGGGCTTGGGGTGGGGGTCGGCAGGGAACCCCTGCAGGTGTCATGCTGAGGGAACTGATGCCATTGCTTAGTTGGGTGGCGTTAGAAAAGTGACTCTTCCTCCCCAACCCATCCCTGCACCATCGGGGTGGGTCTTTGAGCATCAGCCAGCTTCACCAGTGTGACTGTGTGAATTTTCTGGATTTTCTGGCTTTGCACCATTGGCAAGGGGCACAAGCCTCTTGACTCCAAGGGGGCTGGAGCCTTGTGGGGGAACTGAGCAGAGGCCATGTGGCATCATGTTAAGGGAACTTCTGGTGACACTCTCCCAGTCTTCCATTATCAGTAGGGCAGCTGGAAAGCTCAGCTGATGACAGGCCCGCTGTGTGGCCTGTTTGTTAAACATAGAAGCAGCCAAGATCAACAGAGTGGCTGGCTGGCTGGCTTGGGCACCTCTTCCGTTCATGAAATTCAAAGGTGGCTTTGGCTTTAAAAGCAGGCAAGACACGGCAAAGGGGGTGGGGGGAGGCAGGCTGGAATGTTGTAAACCCATCATGCTCTTAGTCCTAATCACGGGGGTGCCTAGCAGCCAAAGCCCCATTGTGTTGGGTGATGCACAACCACACAGACAGTATCAGTCCAAGAGCTGGCAGGACTGAGGACCTTTTTCATGGCATGGGTGCATGTCAGTTATATCTTGGTGGATGCACCAAAGAGGATTGGAGTTGGTCAGGTCTCTTGGGAACTATTTTGGGGATATTACTTTATCTAGCATTGCAGCCTGAATGTGGCACTTTCCAGCCATGCATAGCAGCCACGTCCTTGTCCTATGGGGCGCCACTCAGGCAAAATGCAGACAGCAGAGGAGCAGTGTTGCAGCATGAAAACCAAGAGGCTGAGCTGGGTCTTGTACCATGTTACATTCATGGGTTTTTTTAATTTAGGGCAAAAATTTCAAACCTGGATGCTTGGAGTCAGGGTCTTTGAGCCCTTCGCTGGCTTGGCTTTCAGAGGGGCCAAGAGCTGTTGAAATCAGGCAATCAGAGCTGCTGACTATGAAGCCAGGTCCTGCCCATGCCTAAATGTTGATGTAGGAGCCTGGCCCCATGTCTGAAAATCACAGCCTCTCCTGGTCCATTATTAAAGTGGGCACTGTAGCTCGGGGACAGTCCTCCAGTCCTGGGTCTTTGCCTGCTAATAGCTATGTTTTACAGTAACATCTCTTCCTTCTGGGTTATTTGCTGTGTTCAGAGTCTCCACCCCTGCTGAATGTGTTGTTTTAATTATTAAGAAATATGCCTCACTCATACAGACCAGAGCTGGTGAGCCTGTTTACAACAGCTCCTTCTAGACACCCAGGCCACATCTGTGGCTCACCCTTCATTTGTATAGTGCCCAGCAGTAGGGACCCCGCCCAGATCTGGAGAGGCAGTGTGGGGGTTATGGTCATACAATACTATGCATCCGGTCAGGGTAGGATTGTTCCCTGCAGCATCTGTCACAGCGTATTAAGAGCAACTTGGGTCCAACTGCCGTTATGGCTGTACAGGTCAAAGCCTCCATTGCGCATCCCTAGGGAGCTGTTGGGGGATTAGAGCGGAGAAGCAGTGACCCAGTGCAGGTGCCTCGCCCCTTGGGGGTCTGTCGTGTGTATTCGTGTTTGTTGCCCCCACAAGTAGATGAGTGACTCACACATAAAGGTGGCATTCATTCAACTCAAGAGCAGGCAGGGAAAGCCAAGCACGTGTTGTCCCTAATTAGGTCTCAGCATGTTAAAGTCATGCCAGACGTGCTCTGGGTATAGGCTCCTTATTAAGTCAAAATCGTGATTCTGTCTCCAGTTGAATTAGCAACAGGGCTCTGCAACTGCTTCATGTTCCAGTAACATTCATCAATCCACTATGAGGGTAAGAGTCGAAGCCTGGAGCAGAGGGACAAGGGGCATAGGTGGGGTGGCGGTGGGGGGAGCATTTAGGGATTTGTAATGTCAAACAGCCAGGCTGTGGTTCCCTTTATCACTGCAACAGCTGCAGACTCCACACCCCTTGCTGCTGCCAGCCCTTGCTAGATCGTCTGTCTCCCATGATATCCCAAGGCCACCAAGGCTAACAACTGATCCAGTCTGTGTTTGTCCAGCATCCATGCAGGAGCTTTGCAGCAGGTTTATTTCTCCTTGCCTGTGGATGCTTTCCTCGGTCAACACTTTGAGGACTTTCCATGAGGGCACTGTCTGTGTATGTTCAGGAGTGCTGGATGAAATTCAGAGGGACCCCATAGGGGTTGGCTCACGCTGCCTGTTGGCCTGGCAAGACTTGGATTTAAATTATATTTGGAGGGTAGGGCTCATGCGCTGCCCTTCTGCCCCATCCACTCAGGGAGTCTCAGAGCACTTCACAAGCATTAAGCCCCCCGCTCCCAGCAGCCCACAGAGGTCACTGTTGTCCCCACCAGGGCCGGCACCAGTGTTTTTGCCACCCCAAGCGGCAAAAAAAAACAAAAAACTTGCCGCCGAACACAGTGGCGGAGTGATGGTGCGGCCGCCGAATTGCCACTGAGCGTGAAACGTGCTGTGACGGAGCAGCTGCCGAATTCCTGCCGCCGCCGAGGGCAGATTGCTGTCCCAGAGCCTGGTTGCCACCCCTTTACATTTGACTCCCCAGGCACCTGCTTGGTTCGCTGGTGCCTGGAGCTGGCACTGGTCCCCACTGTGTGTCAGTTTCCCCATCTGCACCATCTGGTTGTTACTATGATGTGTCAAACTGGGTTGCTGGAACCCTGGGAATGGAAACCAGGAGTCCTGGCTGTTAAGCCCTGCATTTAGCTGATCAGGGTGAGATGCCATGTGTAGCAGCTGGAGTTGTGTTCCTGTATTAATGATGTGTCCCAGAGGAGGGAATCCTGCTCCGGAAACCTGCACCTCTGCTTCCTTTTGCAGGTAGGACCCTGGAGTCCTTTTGTGGAGCCTCGGCACAGGGGCTGGACCAGTCCATGTGCCATCTCTGCTGCCCTAGTGTAGATAAAACCAGATCCCTCCCCACTGCTCTGCAAGGCCCCAGCTCTAACACCTGGCAAGAGGGGCTGAATTATCAGGAGTGTGGAGGCATGCGTTCATCTCCCCTACTGGGCAGGTTGGAGGTGGGCACAATCCTCTCCGGGGTGTCTGCCAGTAACGCTGCTCCCCTCCCTCCCCCCCTTTTAGGCTGCAAGAACCTGGAGCATGGGCAAATCCTGAAGGAGCTGATGCAGACGTGCAACTTCCGGATCACTGTGGTACCGGAGGCTGACACTGTGGAGATCTGCGGGGCCCTCAAGGTGCATGAAAGGGCAGGGCATCGGGTTAGCAATAGGCCTGGCCTGCCATCTCTGCAGGGCATTTAGGGAGGCTAAATGGAGAGGCCCAAGCTGGACTTTGGCTGGGTCACCACTGGCACAAAGCATCATGGGAGCAATGGGGAGGCCTCAGTGTTACACCAAGTCCAGCAGCATGCCCACGCTGAGGCAAGTGGACATAGTGGGAAGGATGCCACCTAGGTCTCCCATCCAGGTGCTGGCCTGATCCACTCCTGCTTAGTTGACACTCTGAGCAGGAGGAGCAGGTATGGGCCCTCAGGAAGGTGCCTTGATGCTCCAGGAACATGCAGGCAGCTTGTGGCACTGACAGGGTGAGCCCTGCTGGTAACAGGCTCCTCTGGGCTGTCATCCCCCCAGAACGTCGTAGCTGTAGGGGCTGGTTTCTGTGATGGCCTGAGCTTCGGGGACAACACCAAGGCAGCTGTGATTCGCCTCGGGCTGATGGAAATGATTACCTTTGCCAAGCTCTTCTGCAAAGGCCCTGTCACCTCGACCACCTTCCTGGAGAGCTGTGGGATCGCCGACCTTATCACCACCTGCTATGGTGGCAGAAACCGCAGGGTGGCTGAGGCCTTTGCCAGGACTGGGAAGGTGCGTGCCAGGGTGGGGAACATTGGTGACATCAGGGACCTGAGCCTCCTGGTCTTTTGTGGGAGGAGGAGGGATGGGGCTGGGCAGTAAATGGGCTGTAGCAACAGGTGCCCTATCCTGGTGGGTCGGAGCCCGGTGGCCTAACTTTCCTGGTGAATCTGGTCAGCACTCACTATCCCTGCTGCATTGGCTCAGCCAGTGCTGAATGCTGCAGAGGAAAGTGTAACTCCTCCACACCCATAACTGGACAGAACTCTGCCCTGACAGAGCCCTGGTGCACAGCTGTGAGCCTGTAGGTCAGATCCAGGCGGTGGCTGCTCTCTGCAGCCCATTTGGTCCTCCCCTGTGATGAAGCTTTCCGAGCTGGGGAAGGAAGGACAGGCTGGGGGCCAGGGGCTGCAGGTGAATGGGCCCAGCTCACCTTGTGGTTGGGTTATATTTGGCTTGTTTAGTCCATTGAGCAGTTGGAGAAGGAGATGCTGAATGGACAGAAGTTGCAGGGTCCCCAGACGTCCGCCGAGCTGAACCACATCCTCAAACACAAGAATCTGGTGGAGAAGTGAGTGCTGTTGCCCCTCCCCTTGACCTTGCCCATGGTCTCCCTTGGAGCCCCACCTATGAGTAGGTCGGGCTCTCTGGCACATCCCAAGCCTTAGCTCTGCACCCACATGTGTAGTAGAAGTGGACCTGCCCCAGAGTCTGGATTGTCTGCCCCAGAGATCAAGGTCCTTGGTGGAGACAGAGGGTCAGCCTGCTAACTCCGGTGAAATCCCAGCAAACCACCAGTTGGACAGCTGGATGGTGGCAGCAGCTCATTCCTCGTTAGCTGATCTGGCGCTTTGTCCCTGCGTCAGTGTCTCTCTTGTTGCCCATATAGCTTTTGGAGTTCGCCTTTCTTAGGCTCCCAGGCTGCGGTGTTGTCAGGCACTATGGGCAGTGTCTGCCATTGTCACCAGCTCCTGCCTTCCAGTCTGGTTCCTCATTTATGAGCCACCTGGGTAGGTGCCTAGTGCATGTGAGGACAGGCCTGCCTGGGGCTGCACATCAGCTGCTCTGCATGCTGGATTGCAAAACTGCACCCTCCTTGCCTGATATGGGAACAGGAGCTCCAGTCTCCTGCAACCACCCCAGCCGTGGTGGTTTTTTAGAGCAGGTGATGCCGCTCTTCTCACATGTCAGGCCAGGTAGAACTGGTGCTAAACCCAGAAGAGATCATCTTGGTGCAGCAGTGACTTGCCAGTTACCTCTGAGTGCAACCACAGGGTCCTGACTCCTGTGTGTGCAAAGCCAGGCATGTACCTTTGCAGATCTCGTAAGCTAAGTAGGGCCATCTTGGCCAAGACCTTGGAGGGGAGACCTGTGGGAAAAGCAAGGTGTTACATTTCTGATTCAGTAGGAGACACTCTTCCCCCTGGATTGGTGTTGAGCCCCAATGCCCAGCAGAGGGGTTGTGGGAGGTGTCACCTGTTGAATGAGGCACCAAATGTCTGTGGTCGTTAAGATCTTGTGGCACCGAGTGCTAATGCCAGGATCGGGGCTGTGCTCTATCAACGTCCGGTCTGATCTGCCTCTGTAGTCTCGGCTGGATACACCAGTCTTCATTTCCTGCCCCAAAGTGCTAAGTGCTGGTAAGCAAAAGATGTGGGGTGCAGGGATCCCTGTTGTTCCTGCAGCTGATGCTACAGAGGTTGAGACTCTGTATGTATTAGAAATGGATTTGCCACCATCAGTGCTGCATAGTGCATCACTTTGTCCATCTGCCCATAGGTTCCCCCTCTTCACTGCTGTTTATCAGATCTGCTACGAGGGCAAACCCGTCGCTGACTTCATCAACTGCCTCCAGAACCATCCTACCCACATGTAACTAGGCCCGAACCGCTGAAACGGGGAGAAAGCCACTGATGCAGCATGAGCCTTCATGTACAGAGACACTGGATCCTCCATGAGCCATGGCAGACCATGAGTAAGGGGGGGTCCTTTCCATTTCCCTGGGGCTGGGTAGCCCTCAGCCTGGCGATGCTCTCTTGATTCTATATGGAGGCACCAAATTAAACTCCCTCCTTCTCTGGGGTGTCTAAAATTTGCTGGCCCCCAGGATATCCTCCTTGGGGAGGACATGGCATCATATTCCTCATCAGTGATGCAACTGGTGCTGTTCACTGTGCGGCTCTTCTGGGCTTCCTTCGTGAGCTGTCTGTAGATGAAGCATTTGGAGGTTGCTTTGGCTGTGAGGACAGTCTACTTTTGCGCGCTGTATCCCTGACAGGGGCTGCCTGGCAGGGCAAAAGTCCCTTGTTGTCTGCTGCAGTGGTAGTTTGTTACTATTTTTTTTAGCTTACCCTCCCCGCAGCGAGGGACTGAGAACATGTGCGGACACCTGCCAGATTTTATCTGTCCACTGCCAAACTCTTTATGATTTTAAAAGGGGTCATTGATCCTCATTTGTATAATCAGCCCCAGGGCATAGGAGCACCTGCACATGAAACACTGCTCCCCGAAGTCTCTTCCATTGCCTTGGTTCCAGCCCAGCCCTGACTGTGACACTGCCAGGACCCAATCAAACTGGTGAGGGTGAAGTCTCATTTTTGTGCCAAGATGACTCCACAGGTGTCAAAAGGCAGCTTCCTAGGGCTGTGTCCACTGCAGATTGTTAGAAGCAGCCAAAGGAAGTTCTTTGGCCTTTTACTCTGCAGCTCAAAGCAAACCCCACTGGATACTCAGATTCCTGAATCCTCTCCTGTCCCCTGTGACTCTTGGGCCACTCTGCCTTGCAGCTCCCTGTTGTGTCCCATGTAGCTCTTCGTCCCTTCTGAGCTTTGTGCAGCTCCTGTCTGGCTAGTGCAACGAAGGGACTCATGTCCCTAAGTCAGAACTGCAGTAGGCTCCCCTACCTGGATGGGTGGGTTGCTGGCTGTGAATCTTGTTAGCACTGCACCTTCCTGAGCAATTGGGCCAAGCTGCTTTTAATCAAGAAATGGGCTGGACCTGGAACAGCCTCCTGGCCCCCAGAGCATCTGGATTCTGTGCTTTGGGCCTGTCTCTGCTTTTACTTGTGTGCCTTGGAGGCTGCACCCTCCCTGATGTTCCTCTTGCTCTTGCCTGTGGGCTCTTGACAGGCCCAGCTAGGGAGGCTGAAGCTGTCCACTATAATAGGGGCCATCAGTTGTCAACTGAGCTGCATTTCCCTGGAGTAACCCCTGACCTGGAGGCTGTGGGAGGGGAGACATTCACCAGCACAAAGGGGAGTTGGGGTCCCTGTTGACTTTCAGTGGGCATCAGGCACCTTGCTGCCCTATTTGCCTTTGAAAATGGCCCCTCAGCTAGCAAACCTGTTACAAGCCTGTCTGAACCCTGTCACAAAGCTGGATAATTGCTTGCTACAGCTTCACAAGGTTGTGGCCTCCCAGTGCCCCAGGCTGGGCTCATGGGTGTCAGTGAGCAAAATGCTCTCCCACCCCCAGCGCTGGATTTGCCTGGTGTCACTGGCTGGCTGAACATGAAAGTACTTCGATTGTGAATGTTTAATTAAAATAATATGGGGACGTGAAAAAAAACCTCAGCCCCCAGTCTCTGCAGTCTCATTCTGCTGGTGCTGGCTGGACCTAGGGCCAGTGCGAGGCCAGACTAGTGCATCCCCACCGTCCCTTCTGGCCTTAAAATCTCTGTGCTGTACCCCAGAGGGATGGTATAGAGCCCCTAGCGGAGGCAGGTACAGCTGAGTGGCAGGGCTGGCTGCAGGGTTCCAGTTTCTAACTGGTGCCTTGGCTGACTGCTGTGATTCCATTTCATACGCTGGATGGGATGGACCCAAAGGAGCTGGGGCAATTGAGATCTTGCTGCCTACAAGGGATTGGGTGGAGTTCTAGGATCCTGTTTCTGTGTCTCTCCATAAGTGGGACCCAGGGGTGGGGCGGGGGAATAGGGCTGGGACCCTGCAGTAAGAAGCTTGTGCAGCTGTAACCCCAGAGCCTATTTCCACAGGCTCCCCTGACATGCTATCTTGCTGGTGTGTTCCTTGAGGCTTTATTCTCCATGCTGTTCTCCCCCAGGACCGCTGGTTCCTCTTAGCAAAACTTGTCCAAATACCTCCAGCTGGGTTGCCTCCCTGTAAAACACACCTTGTCCTAAGTGAGCTTTCCAATCCCCTCCCACCAAGCTTTAGCCAGGGGAACTTAATCTGCTGATACTACAGTCACTCTTGTGCCTTTTATTAGATGCTCGTTCTCTCCAGATACCCTCTGACCTTTAGACTGAACTGACTGTATGGAAGGCTGCCAGCTTCAGCCTCCTCCCGATCCTACTGGAGCTACAGAGAAGAGAAAGAACCTTACGCCCCTGCACCCTGACACCAGTCCTGGTGCTGGCTTTCTGCTCCTATTGAGGTGCTTCTATCAGAGATCCCGCATTAATATGCAGGAGGACTCTCCCACCCAGCCACAGCTGAGTCCCAAAAAGAAAAGGAGGACTTGTGGCACCTTAGAGACTAACCAATTTATTTGAGCATGAGCTTTCGTGAGCTACAGCTCACTTCATCGGATGCATACCGTGGAAGTATACTGAGTCCCAGCGTCTCCCCCAGAGCAGTCTCTGAATTACTCCAGCCTAGGCCCATTGCAGGGTGGGAGGGTCTCTGAAATGCTTCTCACCCTGCCCCATAAGCTACTCTCCAGTCCCCCTGCAAGCAGGCTTCTTACACCCTGGCCTTGCATGCCCCAGATCCCAGTGGTCCAGATATTGCAGTGCCTGATGCCAGGCTGGCAGGGTGTGTGTAAGGATGTGGCTGCAGCAGCTTCTTTTACAGGTAGGTGCTTCCTGTATTCCCCAGGTTGCCTTGTCACATCCAGTAGTGGAGGGTTTTTTAGTAGCGAGGGCTGAACTTGATGTGCTAGCACTGAGCAGCTTTACCTGGGATGTGGCTAGCTTGGTCCTACCATCAGACTTCACTGCAGGTGTGACAGAGGCCAAATCCCCTGGGGCAAGGATGGGCAGAGCTTGTCTCTGAGAGCATCACTGTTCGTGAGGAAAAGCTCCCCTCCCCTGCCCTGCCCAGCTGCTGGAGGTCGCTGGCTATAAAAAGTCTCCCCTTTGCCATTTGGAGTTATGTTCTGCAGACACAGCACACGTCAAAGGGCACTCTGCATGTCAGTGCGTTTCCAAGAGCTGCATCTGTTCTGATCCCAGGTGCGGGGGGGAGGAGGGGGATCTTTACTTGCCAGCAGACCCAGAAATGAAGCAAGCAGGGAAGCAGCCTAAGCATTTCCACTCTCAGTTTGTCTGTGGCTGCGAGGGACTTTCAAGTTGGAGCAAATTTTTATGAAGTCAGCACTAGGGTGCTAGCCCTCAGGCTGCAGGGCTAGCAGCAGTGAGCATATATCCTTGCTGCTGGCCCTTTGGAGGAGCTCAGTCGGCATCCTGGCAGCATAGCAACTGTGGGTGCTGTGACGAAGCGGGACTGTTCTTAATGTTTCCTCTGAATATTGTGGGGATGCCTCAGTTTCCCCTATGCAGTTCTTAAGTATCTAGGGGGTGGGATAAGGGTGTATGATCATTGCAGAACCCTAGAGGGCAGATGTGTCCAGGGGTCTGGACACAGAGAATGGCCGACACCCTGTTTCCTGGCAACTGATGGCCTGGCCCTTCCACCCTGCAAGGTGAGATCTAAAGAGTTGGAGAACAAAGGAATCAGGTGACCTCCTGGCCCGGGAAAGGGACAAAGCCCAGAGGAGGAGGGGCTGGAGGGAGTTTCAGTTTGGGGCTGGCTGGGGACATGCAGTGAAGTGTAGACGGGGTTGTCTGGCTTACTGCCCCCCAAAATGGACCCAGCTGAGGGGTCCTGTTCTCTGCACCTACAAGCTCTGTGTTAGACCATGTTCCTGTCGTCTAATAAACCTTCTGTTTTACTGGCTGGCTGAGAGTCACGTCTGACTGCGGAGTTGGGGGGCAGGACCCTCTGGCTTCCCCAGGACCCCGCCTGGGCGGACTCACTGGGGGAAGCGCGCAGAGGGGCAGAGGATGCTGAATGCTCTGAGGTCAGACCCAGGAAGGTGGAGCCAGGTGAGCTGTGTGTCCTGCAGACAGGCTGCTCCCAGAGAGGAGACTCCCCCAGAGTCCTGCCTGGCCTTGTAGGGAGCAGTTCCAGGGCATCGCCCGGGGACTCCGTGACAGGTGACTTGTGCTGTGTTGTTGTGAGAGGGACACCTGTTCGGCAGTAAGCAGGCTGCAGCCTCCTCAACAGACCTGCTGCTGTGCAAACTTACCTTAGGGGAATACAAGTCCCTTGTCCTCTTTCTCCTCCCCAATACATCTAATGTGAGTGCTGTGAGGGGCTCACATGAACAACAGAAAGGTGAGTATGGGAGGGTTTCAGAGTAACAGTCTGTATCCACAAAAAGAAAAGGGGTACTTGTGGCACCTTAGAGACGAACAAATTACAAGGACTCCTTTTCTTTTTATGGGAGGGTCGCGGACCACGGGAAAAGCACGGTATGCTACTGTGTGCGGGAGACAAGCAAGCAGCTCATGTCACATGTGGGGGGGGCAGAAGGGGTAGCAGCTCATGTCAGACATGGGGTGGGCAGGGAGTAGCAGCTCATGTCAAATGGGGGGGCAGGGGGTAGCAGCTCATGTCACACGTGGGGGGGCAAGGGGGTAGCAGCTCATGTCACGGGGGGGGCAGGGAATAGCAGCTCATGTCGCGGGGGGGCAGGGGGTAGCAGCTGATGTCACACGGGGGGGCAGGGGGTAGCAGCTGATGTCACGCTGGAAGGGCAGGGGGTAGCAGCTCATGTCACACGAGGGGGCAGGGAATAGCAGCTCATGTCGCGGGGGGGCAGGGGGTAGCAGCTGATGTCACACTGGGGGGGCAGGGGGTAGCAGCTCATGTCGGGGGGGGCAGGGAATAGCAGCTCATGTCGTGGGGGGGCAGGGGGTAGCACCTGATGTCACACAGGGGGGCAGGGGGTAGCAGCTGATGTCACACGGGGGGGCAGGGGGTAGCAGCTGATGTCACACGAGGGGGCAGGGGGTAGCAGCTCATGTCACACGGGGGGGCAGGGGGTAGCAGCTCATGTCACACGAGGGGGCAGGGGGTAGCAGCTCATGTCGCGGGGGGGCAGGGGGTAGCAGCTGATGTCACACTGGGGGGGCAGGGGGTAGCAGCTCATGTCGCGGGGGGGCAGGTGGGTAGCAGCTGATGTCACACTGGGGGGGGCAGGGGGTAGCAGCTGATGTCACACGGGGGGGCAGGGAATAGCAGCTCATGTCGCGGGGGGGCAGGGGGTAGCAGCTGATGTCACACTGGGGGGGCAGGGGGTAGCAGCTCATGTCGCGGGGGGGGCGGGGGGTAGCAGCTGATGTCACACTGGGGGGGGCAGGGGGTAGCAGCTGATGTCACACGGGGGGGCAGGGGGTAGCAGCTCATGTCGCGGGGGGGCAGGGGGTAGCAGCTGATGTCACACGGGGGGGGCAGGGGGTAGCAGCTCATGTCACGGGGGGGGCAGGGGGTAGCAGCTCATGTCGGGGGGGGCAGGGGGGTAGCAGCTCGTGTCACACGGGGGGGCAGGGGATAGCAGCTCATGTCGCGGGGGGGGCAGGGGGTAGCAGCTCATGTCACGCGGGGGGGGCAGGGGGTAGCAGCTCATGTCACACTGGGGGAGCAGGGGGTAGCAGCTCATGTCACACGTGGGGGGGCAAGGGGGTAGCAGCTCATGTCACGGGGGGGCAGGGAATAGCAGCTCATGTCGCGGGGGGGCAGGGGGTAGCACCTGATGTCACACGGGGGGAGAGGGGGTAGCAGCTGATGTCACGCTGGAAGGGCAGGGGGTAGCAGCTCATGTCACACTGGGGGGGGCAGGGGGTAGCAGCTCATGTCACACGAGGGGGCAGGGAATAGCAGCTCATGTCGCGGGGGGGCAGGGGGTAGCAGCTGATGTCACACGGGGGGACAGGGGGTAGCAGCTCATGTTGCGGGGGGGCAGGGGGTAGCAGCTCATGTCAAATGGGGGGGCAGGGGGTAGCAGCTCATGTCACGTGGGGGAGGCAGGGGGTAGCAGCTCATGTCGGGGGGGACAGGGGGGTAGCAGCTCGTGTCACACGGGGGGGCAGGGGATAGCAGCTCATGTCGCGGGGGGGGCAGGGGGTAGCAGCTCATGTCACGCGGGGGGGGCAGGGGGTAGCAGCTGATGTCACACTGGGGGAGCAGGGGGTAGCAGCTCATGTCACGCGGGGGGGTGCAGGAGGTAGCGGCTCATGTCGCGGGGGGGCAGGTGGGTAGCAGCTCATGTCACATGGGGGGGCAGGGGGTAGCAGCTGATGTCACACTGGGGGGGGTAAGGGGTAGCAGCTCATGTCACGCTGGGGGGGCAGGGAATAGCAGCTGATGTCACGTGGGGGGGCAGGGGGTGGCAGCTCATGTCGCGGGGGGGGCAGAGGGGTAGCAGCTCATGTCACGCGGGGGGGAGGGGGTAGCAGCTGAAGTCACAGGGGGGGGCAGGGGATAGCAGCTCATGTCGCGGGGGGGGCAGGGGGTAGCAGCTCATGTCGCGGGGGGGGCAGGGGGTAGCAGCTGATGTCACACGGGGGGCAGGGGGTAGCAGCTGATGTCACGCGGGGTAGGCAGGGGGAAGCAGCTGATATCACACTGGGGGGGCAGGGGGTAGCAGCTCATGTCACACGGGGGGGCAGGAGGTAGCAGCTCATGTCGCGGGGGGGGCAGGGGGTAGCAGCTCATGTCACACTGGGGTAGGCAGAGGGAAGCAGCTGATATCACACTGGGGGGGCAGGGGGCAGCAGCTCATGTCGCGGGGGGGGTGCAGGGGGCAGCAGCTGATGTCACACTGGGGGGGCGGGGGGGTAGCGGCTCATGTCGCGGGGGGGCAGGGGGTAGCAGCTCATGTTGGGGGGGGTAGAAGGTAGCAGCTCATGTCACACGGGGGGCAGAGGGTAGCAGCTGATGTCACGCGGGGGGGGCAGGGGGTAGCAGCTGATGTCACACTGGGGGGGCAGGGGATAGCAGCTGATGTCACACGGGGGGGGCCAGGGGGGTAGCAGCTGATGTCACACTGGGGGGGCAGGGGGTAGCAGCTCATGTCACGCGGGGGGGCCAGGGGGGGTAGCAGCTAATGTCACACTGGGGGGGCAGGGCGTAGCAGCTCATGTCGCGGGGGGGGACGGGGTAACAGCTGATGTTACACGGGGGGGGCAGGGGATAGCAGCTGATGTCACACTGGGGGGGCAGGGGGTAGCAGCTGATGTCACACGGGGGGGCAGGGGGTAGCAGCTCATGTCGCGGGGGGGGCAGGGGGTAGCAGCTCATGTCGCGGGGGGGCAGGGGGTAGCAGCTGATGTCACGCGGGGGGGGGGGCAGGGGGTAGCAGCTCATGTCGCGGGGGGGGCAGGGGGTAGCAGCTGATGTCACGCGGAGGGGGCAGGGGGGGTAGCAGCTCATGTCGCGGGGAGGCAGGGGGGTAGCAGCTGATGTCACGCGGGGGGGGCAGGGGGTAGCAGCTGATGTCACGTGGGTGGGCAGGGGGTAGCGGCTCATGTCGCGGGGGGGCAGGGGGTAGCAGCTCATGTCACCCTGGGGGGGCAGGAGGTAGCAGCTCATGTCACGCGGGGGGGGGCAGGGGGTAGCAGCTCATGTCGCGGGGGGGCAGGGGGTAGCAGCTGATGTCACGCGGGGAGGGAGGGGGTAGCGGCTCATGTCGCGGGGGGGCAGGGGGTAGCAGCTGATGTCGCGGGGGGGCAGGGGGTAGCAGCTCATGTCGCGGGGGGGGCAGGGGGGTAGCAGCTGATGTCACGCGGGGGGGGCAGGGGGTAGCAGCTCATGTCACACATGGCGGGGCAGGGGGTAGCAGCTGATGTCACGCGGGGGGGGCAGGGGGTAGCAGCTCATGTCGCGGGGGGGCAGGGGGTAGCAGCTGATGTCACACTGGGGGGGGCAGGGGGGAGCAGCTCATGTCGCGGGGGGGGCAGGGGGTAGCAGCTGATGTCACGCGGGGGGGGCAGGGGGGTAGCAGCTCATGTCGCGGGGGGGCAGGGGGTAGCAGCTGATGTCACGCGGGGGGGGCAGGGGGTAGCAGCTCATGTCGCGGGGGGGGGCGGGGGGTAGCAGCTGATGTCACGCGGGGGGGGGCAGGGGGTAGCAGCTCATGTCACGCGGGGGGGGGCAGGGGGTAGCAGCTGATGTCACGCGGGGGGGGCAGGGGGTAGCAGCTGATGTCACGCGGGGGGGGCAGGGGGTAGCAGCTCATGTCACGCGGGGGGGGCAGGGGGTAGCAGCTGATGTCACGCGGGGGGGGCAGGGGGTAGCAGCTCATGTCGCGGGGGGGGGCGGGGGGTAGCAGCTCATGTCACGCGGGGGGGGCAGGGGGTAGCAGCTCATGTCACGCGGGGGGGGGCAGGGGGTAGCAGCGGATGTCACGCGGGGGGGGCAGGGCGTAGAGTCACGGTGGGAGGCGCGTGGGGAAGGAGCCCGTGGAGGGGCGGAGCGGAGGCGAACGGAGCCGGGCGGACCCCGGCTCTGCCCCACGAGCGGGGCGGGAGGCTGGGGCAGGAGCGGTCGCCGCAGGACAGACTCCCGGGTGACGGGGCTGGGGCGGGAGCCAGCGGCACCGGGCGGCGGCCGCTGCAGGCTCGCGTGTTCCCGGGCCCGCCTGCGTCCGCGAGGGGAACCGGAGGCTCGCGAGCTGCAGCCCGCCAAAGCCCGTCTCCGCGCTGCCGCGCCCGCCCGCTCCCTGCACTGAAGCAGCCCCGGAGCCTGGTGCCCTGAGGGAGGGCTGGAGAGCGCGGCCCGGCCCCCCCGGAGCGCGCCCCCCCAAAGCGCGGCCCCCCCCCAAAACGCGCCCCCCCCCAGAGCGCGGCCCCCTGGAGCGCGCCCCCCGAGAGCGCGGCCCTCCCGGAGCGCGCCCCCCCACAGCGCAGCCCCCCCGGAGCGCGCCCCCCCGGAGCGCGGCCCCCCCCAGAGCGCGCTCCCCCAAAGCGCGCCCCCGCCAAAGCGCGGCCCCCCAAAGCACGGCCCCCCCCGGAGCGCGCCCCCCCGAGCGCAGCCCCCCCGGAGCGCGGCCCCCCCCAGAGCGCGCTCCCCCAAAGCGCGCCCCCCGCCAAAGCACGGCCCCCCCCGGAGCGCGGCCCCGGCACAGGCTGAGGGGTTTGGAGGCGGCCCCTCCCCGCCGCTCCCTCAGGCGGTATCCGGGAGCCGCCGGGGCCAGCGGGGCTGGGCATAGCGGGCGGGTGCGGGGCCGTGGTGCGGGCACCAGGGGTGCTGCCGCGCCCCGCGCCTCCCCCCCCCCCGGCGTGACGGGGTTTCCGCAGGGGCGGGGGATACTGAGCTCTGAGCCCCCCCTACCCCCCGCCGGGCCCGGCCCGGAGCATCAAGGGGCACGTGGGGCCCGGGGGCTCCGCTCTGCCGGGGGGACGGGGGGCGCCTGTGACCGTGCACGTGACTGGGGGGGTCACGTGCCAGACGCCCTGTGGCCGGCTAGGCTAATGAGCAACGCAGGGACAGGCAGAGGGGGAGACAGCGCGCGTCACTTCCCCAGCCCCCCAACCGCCATTGGCTCCCCCATCGCCCCGCCCGAGGGGGGCAGATACCCACGGAGACTACAGCTCCCAGCATGCACCGGCCTAGATCGCCCTGCGCTGCGGCACCTGACTTCCGCCGCCCGGCTGGGAACACGTGACCGGAAGGGCGTCGCCTCTGGGAACGGTGACTGGGCTGAGGGCGGGGTGCGCGCGAGGCGTCCAACCCGGAACTGCCGCCGACCCCGGTCTCCGAGACGCGTCCTCTCGCAGCGCGCCCGGCAGGAGGTGACGGTCGCGGGGGCTGGCCCCGCCCTGCCGCTCGGCGCGCGGGGGGGCGGGTCGCTCCGGGCGGCGGCGGCGGGAGGCCGCGGTCGGTGTGCGAGGCTCGGGGGCCCGCGGCCATGGGCAGCCGGGCTGCTCCCGGCCCCGCGGGGACCTGCCGGAGCCCGGCCGGCTTCGGGCGCGCCCAGGCTCGCCGCGGGAGGGGTCCGTCCCCCGCCCCCGGAGGGGACGGGCCTGCGCTCTCTCGGGCGAAGCGCGTTGGGCCCCGCGGGCTCTGGCCGCCAGGCCTCGGCGGGCCGCGGCACCCGCGGCTGAGACCGGCCTTGTGTTTTCCAGGGTACGAGCATGGCCTCCGCCAAGCAGCTCGCGGACTTTGGGTATAAGGCCTTCTCCGGCTCCATGATGCTTCTGACCGTCTACGGGGGCTATCTCTGCAGCGCCAGGGTTTACCGCTACTTCCAGCGCCAGAAAGCCCTGAAGCCGCCTGAACAGAACCAGCTAAAGACAGGGGTCGTTGAGGACTGAGTCCTGCTCTCTGGCCGGCTGCATGGCCAGAGCCTAGGTTGAGATTACTCCTGCTGCAGTAATCAGGTAGCACGTGCAACCCTTCCCGATCACAAATGAGGGCTAGCTAGCTTGGATCACTTGGGGTTTTCCTCAGGCACACTACCCTGTCTTGAGTTTTTCTGCACCAGTGAGACGTTACAAAGTAACTCTGTGTAAGCATCGTAAGCATCTGTTTTGATCACGTGATTAAATATTTTACTTATTTCTCCTCTTGTCAGTATGTGACTAGAACCACCTGAGTGGAGGAGTAAGTCAGTTAAATCAACATCAATACACAATTTTACTCAAAGCCCCTCACGGGGGGGGTGTCTGCCTTGATGCCATTCTTCTAAAATTATCCACTTCCAGGCCAGCAAACTGAATAGCCGCAGGTTGAGGGAGACTGAGGGCTTGTCTACACTTAAAAACACTGTAGCTGTATCCCTATAATGCTTCAATGGAGACATTACCTACACTGATTGGAGGGGTTCTCCAGGCAGCATAGGTAATCTACCTGAGAGGCAGTAGCTAGGTTAATAGGACTATGTCTCAACTACTGCAGTAAATTGACCTATGCTACGCATGAATAACGTAGCTGGAGTCGACATAGACTCGTAGAACTGGAAGGGACCTCGAGAGGTCATCTAGTCCAGTCCCCTGCACTCAAGGCAGGACTAAGTATTATCTAGACCATCCCTGACAGGTGTTTGTCCAACCTGTTCTTAAAAATCCCCAATGGTGGAGATTCCACAATCTCCCTAGGCAATTTATTCCAGTGCTTAATTAACTACTCTGTCCGTTAGGAAGTTTTTCCTAATGTCCAACCTAAAGTGCCCTTGCTGTGATTTAAGCCCATTGCTTCTTGTTCTTATCCTCTGAGGATAGGACAATAATTTTTCTCCCTCCTTGCAACAACCTTTTATGTACTTGAAAACTGTTATCATGTCCCCTCTCAGTCTTCTCTTCTCCAGGCTAAACAAAACCAATTTTTCCCTCATAGGTTATGATTTCTAGACCTTTAATAATTTTTGTTGCTCTTCTCTGGACTTTCTCCAAATTGACCACATCTGAAATGTGGTGCCCAGAACTGAACACAATACTCCAGTTGAGGCCTAATTAGAGCGGAGTAGAGCAGAAGAATTACTTCTCGTGTCTTGCTTATAACACTCCTGCTAATACATCCCAGAATGATGTTTGCTTTTTCTGCAACAGCATTACACTGTTGCCTCATATTTAGCTTAGCAACTGTGACCCCCAGATCCCTTTCCACGGTACTTTTTCCTAGGCAGTCATTTTCCATTTTGTATGTGTGCAACTGATTGTTCCTTCCTAAGTGGAGTACTTTGCATTTGTCCTAATTACTTCAGACCATTTCTCCAGATCATTTTGAACGTTAATCTTATCCTCTAAAGCACTTGCAACCCCTCCCAGCTTGGTATCGTCCTCAAACTTTGTAAGTGTACTCTCTATACCATTATCTAAATCATTGATGAAGATATTGAACAGAACATCCCTGCGGGACCCCACTCCTTAAGCTCTTCCAGCATGACTGTGAAGGACTCATGATTACTTTCTGGGAACGATTTTTCCAACCAGTTATGCACCCACCTTATAGTAGCTCCATCTAGGTTGTATTTCCCTAGTTTGTTTATGAGAAGGTCATGCAAGACAGTATCAAAAGCCTTACTAAAGACAAGATATACCACATCTACAGCTTCCCCCCCCATCCATGAGGCTTGTTACCCTGTCAAAGAAAGCTATCAGGTTGGTTTGACATGATTTGTTCTTGACAAATCCATGCTATTACTTATCACCTTATTATCTCTTACATGTTTTGCAAATTAATTGCTTAATGATTTGCTCTGTTATCTTTCTGGGTACAGAAGTTAAGCTGACTGGTCTATAATTCGCTGGGTTGTCCTTATTTCCCTTTTTATAGATGGGCACTATATTTGACCTTTTCCAGTCTTCTGGAATCTCTCCCGTCTTCCATGACTTTTCAAAAATAATTGCTAATGGCTCATATCTCCTCCTTAAGTATTCTAGGATGCATTTCATCAGGCCCTGGTGATTTGAAGACATCTAACTTGTTTAAGTAATTTTTGACTTGTTCTTTCCCTATTTTAGACTCTAATCTTACCTCATTTTCACTGGCATTCACTATGCTAGATGTCCAATTGCCACCAACCTTCTTGGTGAAAAACAAAAGTTTTTTAAGCAGCTCTGCCATTTCCACATTTTCCTTTGTCTTTCCCCCCCTCATTGAGTAATGGGCCTACTCTGTCCTTGGTCTTCCTCTTGCTTCTAATGTCTTTGTAAAATGTTTTCTTGTTTCCTTTTATGTCCCTAGCTAGTTTGATCTCATTTTATGCCTTTGCTTTTCTAATTTTGTCCCTACATACTTGTTTGTTTATAGACATCCTTTAAGAAAAGGAATACTTGTGGCACCTTAGAGGCTAACAAATTTATTTGAGCATAAGCTTTTGTGAGCTACAGCTCACTTCATCAGATGTATTCAGTAGAAACTCTGAAACCAATCATCCTTTGTAATTTGACCAAGTTTCCACTTTTTGTAGGATTCTCTTTTGAGTTTTAGATCATTGAAGATCTCCTGGTTAAGCAGGGTGGTCTCTTGCCATACTTCCTATCTTTTACACAGTAGGATAATTTCCTCTTGTGCCCTTAATAATGTCTCTTTGAAAAACTGCCAACTGTTGTTCAATTGTTTTTTCCCCTTAGACTTGCTTCCCATGGGATTTTACCTACCAACTCCCTGAGTTTGCTAAAGTCTGCCTTCTTGAAATCCATTGTCTTTATTGTACTGTTCTCCCTCCTACTATTCCTTAGAATCATGAACTCTACCATTTCATGATCACTTTCTTCCCGGTTGCCTTCCACTTTCAAATTCTCAACCAGTTCCTCCCTGTCTGTCAAAATCAAATCTAGAATGGCCTCCCCCCCAATAGCTTTCTCCACCTTCTGAAATAAATTATCCAATACATTCCAAGAACTTGCTAGATAAGCTGTGTCCTGCTGTGTTGACCTACCCAGACAGCTGTTGGGGAAAACAAGTTACTGCAGGGTCTGCACAGTGCGGAGGTCGAGGGGAGAAATTCTCCCACCGACTTACCTTACTCTTCTCATCGGGCATACAGTACAGGGGTCAACTTGAGAGCGAGCTGCTGTTGATTTGGTGGGTGTTCACTATACCAATTAAATCAATCTCAGAGAGTGGAGTCTGGCTGTACTGTAGATGTAGCCTAGGAGAATTCTCCCATTGACCTAGCATTGTCTACACTAGGAGTTAAGTCAGTTTAACTGCATTGCTTGGGGGGGGGGGGTGGATTTTTCACACTGCTGAGTGAGTTATACTGACCTAATTTCTTAGTGTAGACTCAAACTGAGGAAGTGGAGAACAAATTTCTGGAACAGCTTTGGACTGAGTCCTGCTTCCAAGCATATTAGATTTTGTAAACAATAGTTTCACATCCATGGTAAAGTCTTCCAGTCACCAAACGATCCAGAAATGCATGAATTTAACAGTTGTGTGTCCTCCTCCCCATGGCCAGATGCTCACTTCCACAAGCTTAGAGTTTCATTTCAATGTTAGACGGTTCTGGGGACAGGCTTGAGATTAAAAGTAGAAAATAGACTAAGCAAATTCTTACAAGAACTTTCCTTTAGTTGGAAAAAAAAAATTATGGACAGTGGAGTTTGCTGTAGATTTTGGTCTCAACACCAAGCCTAACAGGCAGAGGGCCTGGTGCAGTCTGAACTTTGCTTTGGACTGTTTTATCTCAATGCTACTAGAGTAACAGTGCTATAAAACAGGTAAGCCACAGCTGCTAGTTCCTCTTATTAACTTTAGAGTTTCCTTAATAGTAATTGCAGGATGTGTAAGTATTTCTCTCAAGACAGTATGAAGTGGAAGTAGGTTTGGCAAAGGCTACTTGGAAAAGTATTTGGCCATACTAGACATAGGGTTCTTTTGCTACAGATGTATGTGAGTAGAACACATAGTGAAAGTTTAGCAAGGTACACTAACTCTGGGGCAATTTAGGGACATTGAATAGAAATTATTGGAGCTAGGAATAATGAAAATATTCATGGAGGTAATGTGTCCAGCTTCGCACACAGTGAATAATTTTACAAAATGTTTGTGAAGAGCCTGTCACTTGATTAAAGCTCGTTTGACGTATAGTCAGAGCACCATAGCTGGCACTTAAGTGAAGCACTGAATCTTAAACACTATTCTCTCTCATTTGAGACAGCAGTCCCTACTGGCACCATGCTGCCTAGAGTATTAGGGGGGTTCACTAGTTCAGGAGCAATTCAACAACTTTCTGCAGTGTATAGGATTTCTTACTTATATGCTAAACTTGCTCAATACATCAAGGTGAGAGAAGTTTACAGAGCAGGAGCTGCTGTTTCAGAGAAATGCAGAAAAAATGCAAGTCAAACAAATTTCTGAAGCTTTTTTTTAATCAGATAAGAGTAAACAATTGTATAAAATAACTCAAATTTCTGAAGTTCTGCACATGATTGTGACACTCAGGTGTCTTCCATTGCCCCTGAAGTACCATTGAGTAAAGAAAGAAGCAAAGCCTCTGCTGTCCTGATTTCCGAAGTCAGTGGTGTGGAAAGGCAGCTGCAGCAATGCTCACTTCTGTCTTTAAAAACACACAGGCAGGGCTGCAACCTCTGCCTGTGTGGAAAGTTAATATAACCCACGAGCATTGCTCCATCTTTGGCTAATGTCCTGTCTTATAAATCTAACCAACCATAGCCTGTAACTCCTGTAAAAAAGTCTTCAAATTCACATGAGCTGCAGGTATGCATGTGCTGTGATATTTCTCTAAATTAAGGTCAGGCGTGCAACATTTTTTAGGTTGTATTTAAGACTTTGGATGGGCATCAAATACCACTTGGTCCGTCTTAACAGCACAGATTATAAATTATACTCTCTTTAGCACATAGCATCCCAATGGCAAGTTAAAACATTCTTTGTCCATCACAATCTGATTCAATGCATGGCTGTAACACAGAGTCACAGCAGGACTGATAATTTATAAATGATTTAAAAAACCCTCTGTGCTACAGCTTACAGCATGATGTATCTGGGTGATACCAGACCACAATCTAAATGGATCCTGGAATGCAGCAAGAAAACATACTGAACTTGCACTGGGTCAAGAAACATTTTTGGAATGGTACCTTAACCAGTCCACAGTCAGTGTCCATCCCAGCCCAAACTCATTCCATCAAGCTTGAGTTGATCCTAGTAAAAACCAGTTTGTCACACAAAAATACTTTTGCAAATAATATTAGAGATGGGACTATTAAATACAAAATGGCTTATATTCTTAAAAGTTAAATTTGCATCTTTGTTTTTGCATTAGTAATTGGCTCGGTTCGGTCCCTTCTGTGGTGTGAAACCTTAGACTGGTCTGGATTGTGCCCATCTCAGAGTTGATGGATGTTTTTTGAGGGAAGGGGTATCTTGATTAAAGATCACTTAGGAATGTGGAGTGCAACACATCTAGATATTTAGACCCAAGTCCATGTTTGCTGGAGGCCTCCCCCAGTGTTACTCCTCTTCTGCCCATTGGGCACTAGCCACATGACCATTAATCCGATTGGCACCATTGCTTGAAGTGCTGAAGATTCCTTTTGTGCTATTTGAAGTCATGTCGTCCTCTTCAGAACTGCTCTCTACATCACTGCGATCATCTTTTGATACCTGAAAGTTTAAAATCAAAGGCAGAGGTGGAAGAAAGATTACAAATTCATAGGGAACAGCTATTTGAGAGGTCTTGTCTATCTGATCAGTTTCCCCCGTATTAGATTCTTTGAATTATTTAAAGTTGAACCCCACAAGTGGGACCTTCCAACCACATATAGGGAGCATGGTACAGAATTCAGAACAGGGGACCAAGTCAAGAGATGATGATGATGATGATGTACAGCTTTGGCCAAGCTAACTTTTGCACTTCCAGTTCAGTATTATAGCTCTCTTCACATGGGTGTGTTGGTGAAGTGATTTCAGATCCATGGAAGGAGCCCATAGCAATATATCACTGTTTGATCCTTCTTCCAGTAGCTAAATTATAGCACAGATTATAAAGGATGCCTTTCCAAATGGCAAATTAGAAATATTTGTTTTAGTACTAAATTATGAGTTACCAGCTTGTTCAGACACCTTTTGGTAATCAGTTTTAGTTTCTAAAGGGATGAGTTTGTTTGTTTTTAAGGTTTGCTCAAAAGAGTACTGATGTTTTATTTCAAAAAGGAACTGGCCCCATTTAGCACATCACCATTTGCATAAGATGCTTCCCTCTTTAGAGCCTGTTTACAGAGAACTACACAGTGGGTTAGTTATCTAAGGCATCAGTTCCCAAACTTTATTGATTCATGTACCACCTTTGTAAAAAGTTATTGTGAAGTGCATTGATGAAACGTCAAGCGCATGTACCACCAGTGGTAGCCTGACCACATTTTGGGAACCCCTCTTCTCAGGAATGGGTGTACACATCAAACTCTTAATTTGTGAGCCAAAATACATTTGAATGGTGGTCTGTAGAAGGGAAAGGTTAATTTACAGTCATGCAGATGACACTAGGAATGCAGAAAGCATCTATAACCAGAAAGCCTTTATAATTTACATCTCTACAGATGGCCACTCTTAGGTCTTATGATCATAGGATCTGTCTAGTTTGCATGTGAAGCTTAGAATCCTCCAAAATCTCTTCCCGTGCTTTACAAGGTATTGGCCGGGGGAGAGTTTGATGTACAATTTCAGAACAAAAGGAGTACTTGTGGCACCTGTGCCTAACAAATTTGTTAGTCTCTAAGGTGCCACAAATACTTTTTTTTTGTGAATACAGACTAACACAGCTGCTACTCTGAAACCTGAAATGTCAGGTTTCAAAGTCTGAAGACTAGAGAAGTCAGCCATGCAATTTCATGGTATTCGCTCCTTAAAGTTTACCACAAGGGGGCAGTGTATCATCAGTATAATGCCAAATGATGCATGACAGTGTGAAAGAGAAGGTGGGTGATGAAATATCTTTTATTGGACTGACTGCTGTTAGTGAAAGAAACAAGCTTTCGAGCTCCACAGAGATGACCAGACCTGATGAGCAGCTCTGTGGAGCTCAAGCACTTGTCTCTTTCACCAACAGCAGTCAGTCCAATAAAGGATTATCTCATCCACCTTGTCTCACACATCCTGGGACCAATACAGCTACAACACTGCAAACAACAATGCGAAAAGCTCACTAACTCAGATTTAATCATACACAAGTAACCCAGTAACTGGTTAAATGCCACAGCTATAAAGGCATGGGTGCTGCAAGAGGTGAGCTGTCTCCCTATTTCCCCATTGCCTGTATAGAGCACTTCCCTACCCTTGCACAGCCCAAGACAAGCTCCCTGTACCTGTGAGTCTGGAACTAACAGCCCCCAAGTATACGGTGGGCAAGCAGTTTCTCAGTGACTAACACATTCCAGCAAAGTTCAGGATCAGCCCTGCCTACTCTGAGTTGGCATACAGACTCAAAACAGACTCAGAGAGCAAGTTTCCTGACAAATGGAAAAATCTGGCAGAAAGCCAGTGCCAGTTAATGATTTCCTGGCTGGGTTTCACCAGGCCAGCTGCATGTGCAAACTTAACCTAGGAGGTGCCGAAACCCCTCTGCAGCTGGAGGTTCCCTATCTTCCCCTACCATACCCCATTTTAGCAATTCAACTGGCCAGGGAAAGGAAACAAACCCCTAGATGTTATTCTGCTTTAGTCCCACAGTCATTTGAGAAAAGTATTTTTCCACCATCTGGTTTTTCTTAAGTGAGAACTAAAGATAATTCTGTGTGTTGCTATAGCCCCCTCCATCCATAGATCTCCTCAGTGTTACAAGCACTGAAACAGGTATCCCCTTTTTATATGCTGGCCAACGACAGTCACACAGCCAGTCTGCGGCAGAGTTGGGAACAGGCTCTCAGTCCCTTGTTCTAGCCACTAGACAAACCAGCACCTTAGGTTCCTGTGATCTGTAACCACACCTTGTTAACCTGGGTGCAACTCACAATGAGGCAGGCAGTTTAAAGGAAGCTGCAAAATGCAGCCCATCTGAAGCCAAACAGCTTTTCAGACTCACAGTTTTGTATTTATGTCTTAAAGCTCAGAGAGAAAGAGACACACGCATGGTCCACTCTACAAGCAACAGCACAGATTACACTTACATGCAAGGGATGAAACTGTCCAGCTCCAATCTGGCACAGAGAAAAGGAGTGAGAAAAGAGTGGAGAGTACAGAGGCAGGGTCTAGTCCTTTCCTGGCTAGGTCACCTGGTCAGGAGAGAAAAGCAAGGAGAGGAGAGAGATATAGACCTCCAGGTGTGGGGACAGCTACACGGACAGATACTGTACTGGGAAACTAGCAGCAGCCATGGAAGACAGTAACAAATGATAATAGACCACACACACACACACACACACCTTGCAACATGCTCCTTCCCCACCCCTCAGAAGGCCCTTCCCCCAACACACATTGCCAGAGGACTGCTTCAACTATTCCTTTAGGCTAAACAAGTTCCCTACAAACAGACCAGCCCAATAGTCTATAGGCAGTGAAAATGCAATCATAGTGGGATTCAGGCTTAGTTCCCAAACAGCTAGGGGGGCACAAACATCTGTTACTGTCTAGCTACCCCTTCTGGTGGAGGATCAAACAGCACTGCCTGGCTCTGAAGGAAGCTGCTTCCAGCCATGACACAAATGGGTAAAAATGGGGAGCAGGATCCAAGATAATTGAAGTACTCCAGCCTTCAGCCACTGGCCTGAAAACCACTGATTCAATAGGGAGGAACTTGACAGCAAGCTACTCAGGGCCTGTTACTAGTCAAATGCATGTGAATTTGTCTCTTCCACCCACCCTGGTGCCTGGAAATCGTCAACTACAGGCAGCAGGGGAAAAGAAACTGCTAGAAGCCCATGGATTGTGTCTGGAATAAGCATCCCTCTTCACAGAGCACTTACCTAAAAGCCACAGCTTGAAATTTTCCTTCTGTTCCTTGGATGTCCATCAGAGCCAGAAGGAGATAGTTCAGGCTGCCTCCCTGTCATGTCTTTCAAGGCATATGGAAGGACTTTGCATCACGGTTACAAGGATCATGTCTTTGGTGATACAGAGTCGCTCCTCCATAAGCAGACCTGGCAAAATCCTGGGAACTCCAGTATAACCCCAAAAAGCAGCACTAGCATCAGAGTCCAGGCCAGTAACAGCTCATCTAGGCTTTGATGTGCTGGGGACAGGACAGCAGCTCCAAAAGGCAAGCTCCAAGGCCTTTTATTTTTATTCTAGGAATTGGCTGGGGTGGCAGACAGGCCAAGAAATGCTTATCTTTGAGTGAAGTGGTGCGACAGGCACGAGCGCCAAGTGGGAGAGCCCAGTATGCTCTTAGGACGAACACTAACTGAACTACACTCATACGTACCGCCTCTCTGAGGCAGCTGGGCCTGCAGCAGAGAGCAGCATCTTCCCCTCTAACACGAAGCACTGCCGTCCACACCCTTATCCATCAGGCATTCATTCTAACCAGAACATTCTGCAGGCTGAAACTGGACACTATAAACAGAGTCCCACTGGCCCACTGTCAGCAGGTCCCACTACATTTCCAGTAGCCTCCCTTGCCATCCTCACTTGGATTACATTGTTGCACTGTTGGGATATGCACCGACAGTCCTAATCCTGGGTTATTACTGTAGCGAGCTCCAGATATTGAGCTCACATCACCCTAGATGTCGGTAAGGTTGGATTTCGTAACATGGACAATTTCCCCAAGATATTTAGATGTTCCTAATGGCAGCTCCAGATTAAACCAGGGAGCACAACCTTCCCCGCCTCGTACTGCATAGAGAGTGATTGGTCTTCAAGCTGCCACAAGAGGGAAGGCAAAAGCCTTGATCAAGTTACCAGAACAAGCAGAGCAACACACAAACTGAACTGCAAGATGTCATTAAAGCATTTGAACAGGCCAGACAGCATTATTCACTTGCATGGCCAGACCATCAAAAAGCGTGTGCCTCCCAATGTAAACACTTGGGCCACGTGGGTGCTAGAGCCTGCCAAGCCTAACTGACCAGGACAGCCCTAGATGAAGTTAGTCACTCACGGAAGCAGCAAACCTGCTACCCTCACCTTGGAGCCAGCACTGGCCTCGCTGAACAATGCAGACGTCTCCCTCTGATTTTCAAACAGATGCCCTGATCACCTCAGCGCTTATGAGAGAGAGAGAGGAGCCAGCCCAGCCACAGGAGCCCTTACCTTTCCTCGCAACAAGGCCTTGTAGGCAATGCGAATGATGAGACAGGACCAGATGATGTGCAGAACCTGCAGGGTTACCAACAGTCCATTGAACAGCCACCATGAAGGATAAGGGCCAATCAGCTCCCAGCTCTCAAACAAGGTAGTATTCAAGATCCTAAAAGAAAATCAAGGAGCTTGTTGGATTGGCTGCTTTGCTGCTTGACTAGAATTCCCAGTTTCCAACTCTGAACTGAGCTGACTGGGCAGATACACAATAGGTTTCTGTCCCATTTAAGCTTCTATTGCTTTGCTCTTTTCATAGTGTGATGCCCCTGATCTACTGTCCCTTGCACAGTAGAGAAAGGCCTGAAGCTGGACTTGAGTTAGTCCCTTGAACTAAGCAGCAATAGGAGAAGATGTGGAGACTCAGAATTTAGGTTAAATATAAAAATCCACTCTCCACCCTCTTCTCCAGGGTACGATCAGCATTCACAATGGCGTCAGAGGGAGAGATGGCAATTGCTTGGATCACCAATGCTGTTTTGGATGTATACATGGAATTGAGTGGAGAGATGAGCCTTATTCACATGCACAGATGATCTTGACCACATGTAAAGGTCAGGAATGCCACCTGGGGGCTTTGAAGAATTTTTGACAGTGAAGCTGCTGTTCCCTTACTCCTAGCCATTTCCTCTGTCCCTTCTCCCAAGTCAAAGGAATTGAAAACCAACTAGTGGGTCAAAACCAGGTGCCTCCTTGAAGATGGTTATGGAATTGTTCTCTTCACTGGGATTTATTGGCAATACTTAAGGAATTTAATAAAGCAGTCTGATTGTTTATAAAGTAGTCACTAGGGTAGATTGCGGAGAGATTTTTTAAAAGATCAATGCTTTCAGCATTTATTGAAAAAGTGAGAAATTAACTTTCAGGAAGGGAATCCAGAGCCTTAGTTGCAGTTAAAAATAATGGTTACCTAGGCAGCAGCTTGTGGTGGAATCAGCATGCAGTTTCATGTCATTATACCACTGATCAGGGAAGGGAACCTGTACTAAGTGGAATAGCATAGCAGCTTCAGATGCAACTGGAGACTCACAAGTTCTCCCTCTGAAGCTGAGGAATTACATTACAGCCAGTGGAAACCACATTCAAGATTTATAAGACACATTGAGTGACAGGGTGGTCTGCATCATGGCAGACAATGGAGTGAAGAGCAGAGAGAGGATTGCCTCACTTGTCAGTGGAAAGCAGTAACACCCGCCCGTCTGAAGAGAGCATCATTTGTGGCAGGCAGAGGGGACCGACATTTTCCCTATCTAGACCCTTTTATGTTTGTTTGGAGCTATACAAAAATTAAAAGGGATGCTTTTCCAAGGGCCCTTGGTGCCTCTGCCACGGGGACAAAACTAAAACTAAATAGGAGCTTATCCTACCCCAGAAATACATCCCAAAGAGATGGAAACTAGGCCCCTGCTGTTTACAAAATAAGGATGTAGGACAATGACAAACCCAGGTGTAGCAGACCTTAGAAGACACCTTCTCTAGGAAAACAAGACGTGGATAAATACAATGATCAGCAACAAGATCCCACCAAGCCTGACTTCGTCCACGTGGAGGGGAGGGGAATCTCATTACGGAATGATTAATTACAAACAGCTAAGATTTCTAAATTCAAAAATACCCCAATACCTATTTCAGGCTCTATGCAGCTAGAACAGGAGTCAGGGCAGACAATCTTCTGAGACCAGCAGGAGAGGAGCTAGGTACTTCAGATGACCATAAAGAAGAGTGTCACAAACAGAACCTTGCCTCTGGGAGGATGCGCCTCACTGGCATCTCAATTTTTACAAGATCTTATCAAAAGACATTAAACCACCTTTGGTTCTGTGGGTTCGTCTACACCGGGACACTCAGGAAAGTCTGGACAAATTTATTAATGATATGAAGTTAATGCACACTAAATTGCTGGGTAAATGCTCTCAGTCGGAAGTAAAGTGGCCTTTACTGAAGCTTAACCCTCCAAATCCACAAAGGGTTTAGGGGTGCTTTAACGTCAAACCTTTATTTTATTCATCTTAGTTCCCTGTGTAGACAAGCCTGATCTGTATAATGTCTGGGAGTTACTGGCTGGGAGAGTAGGCTGCAGTTGGGGGTGGCATTCAGCTGCACTTTTTGACTCTGTGCTCACACTAGGGGTGCTCCTACTCTAAGTACATGACAAAACATGAAGAAACCACTCTGACAAAACCTCAAAGCTCTGCTCCTAAGCAACATTTAGGAGGGCTGCAGCTTCATGCTGAGGGGCTGCCTGTAATGAGCGAGAGGATCCCTAATACAAAGACTGCCTTTAGAGGAGGGAAGGAACAAATACTTGACTCTATTCAGAAAGATCCAGGTACTTACCAGAAAGGGTAAATACCCAGTCGAGTGACTATGAACACAACACCAAAGAGTATGAAGGTGGCATCACACAGGCGCTGGTACTTAGCATAATTGGCCAGCTTTGCAGCCTGAGAAAAAACACAAAAAAAGTGTTAAAACAGCATTCACCAGACACAATCATTTGATCATTTGGAAAACAGTGCTGGAGCACTCAAGCCACTAAGTCACCAAGGAGTTTGGAACATTTAAGGACTATTATCAACTTGGGAGATGTCCTGGGGGAAAGCCAACAGAGTGGAATCAGCAGTGTGTGTTTTTGGGACATCCAGCCTGGATTGTGTGTGGAGGGTGAGGGGTGAAACAGGAGAGGCTAGGTTTTATCCTCTTGCCTCAAGAGTGTGCTCCTTTGTCATTAGGGATGCAAAGCTTAGACAGGAAGCAGCAGGCAAACTTACCTCTAAGAGGAAGTCTGAGGCATCATGTAGACATAGCACCAGAGTTCCCACCCGCAACATGTTATTCATATAGGAGAATGTAATGAGTCCAATTGTAGCCAAGTGATGGACAAACATGATCAGGAAATCCTGAAAGGGGAAGATGAAATGTGAGGGATCTTTGGCAGCCAAATGATCACAGACACTTATAACAGGGGCACCACGACTGACAAAAAAAGGGCCATATGGTTATTTTAGGTCAGACACTCAAGCTCCTTGTTTGCAAAAAGCAGAGCAGATTTCAGCCACAATCATCTTTACTTGGGAGGTGCAGACCACAGACACTACAGGTCCCAGCATGCCGCATCGGGATTAACAGTTTTGCTTCAATCAAGATGGAATATTGCATGCTGGGGCCTACGGTAGTCTCCTTGGGCTGCAGCTCCGTAGCAAAGTTAAGTACATCTGCAGGCCTCACTGTAAAACTCCAGAGGCCAACATATGGCCTGCACTTTGACTCTCCCTGCTTTGGGATGACTGCATTGCTAGCATATGTCTACACGGCAAGCAGCAGTGAGTATCAGAGCCTGGGTCTACAGACTTGAGCTGTGGCACTATAAATAGCTCTGCAGACATTCAGGCTTGAGCCCTGAAATCCAAGGAGGCGGGTGGGCTTCAGAGGCTGAGCTTCAGCCCAAGACAAAATACCTACATGGCTGTTTTTACTGCCATAGTCTGTAGACTTGATGCTACAGGTTTCTGATTGCCATGTAGATGTATCCCTAAGGTCTACTCTAGAGATCACTGACCTGAGTAATAAGAAATAGACCTGCTATTACTGCTATCAAGTGGGAAAAGCCCACCAGAAGTAAAGCAAGCAGAGGCCATGCGTGGTCCATGCATCAGGGCCTGCCTGGCAATACAGTAACAGCAAATCAGTCCATTAAAATTCTACAACACATACAATTTTCTGACATAGCCCCCCAATATCTACGTCCTGCATTTGCATCTTTGTTAAGGCATTTCAAGCGGGGAATTAATCAACTTTTGTAGTGCTGAATTCTTTATTAAAATGAATAGAAAACAATGCCCCAAATGCTTCTCTCTCTCCATTTCTGCGGCTGCAAGATCTACCATAGCTTGCTTGACTTTTTGTATTTCAGGACAGAACAAATCCAGAAGTTACAGAATATTTATTTTTTTTGGGGGGGTGTGTGTGACAAAGTCAATACAAGAATTGGGACAATTTTCTACTTTACACTTTAGAGAGCAAGAGTAATAAACCGCTGGTTTCCTCTGAACTGTCGGTTTGTTTTCCAAGGACAAACACTAAGCCAATGGCTAAAACTCGGCAGAGTGGAATTAGATTTTAGTGATCATGACCAGCCATCATTCTGCTATTCACATGGATGAAAAGTCACTTTCCAAATTCATTTTTTTAAATCATTTCTACCATCTTTGCCCCATGGTCATCCTGTTCAGCAAGGCATTCAGTTGTAAAGAGAAGACTGGAAATCTTGTCCTTGATTTCTAAGGTAGAAATAATTCCCACATCTTTTGGAGGTGGTGGAATCTCCTTCCTTAGAAGTTTTTAAGGTCAGGCTTGACAAAGCCCTGGCTGGGATGATTTAATTGGGGATCGGTCCTGCTTTGAGCAGGGGGTGGGACTAGATGACCTCCTGAGGTCCCTTCCAGCCCTGATAGTCCATGATTCTATGATTGCTGCTCAACTGCAAGTGAATGTCACAGCTCCTGAAAATGCCAGTTAGCACCAACTTTTATCCAACTGACCTGCTTTGGCACTAAGGTACCCATGAGTACTCGCTCTGAATTTACAATATGGAGATTTGACTTATATATATACATACACACCTCATTTGGGATTGTCACCATTTTATGGATACTAATGACCAGTCAATGTAAATATAGTAGCCCATGAGACCTTTTATTATCCAAAGCTCTCAAAGCATTTTAAATACATTAATGAGCATAGCTTCACACCACCCACAGCAGTATTATCCATATCACATTAAAGATGAGGAAAATGAAGTTCAGAGGTAAAACACCTCGCCCAATGAGACACAAATTAGTCAGTGGCAAAGCTAGGAATAGATCTATCTGTCCTGGGTTTTAACCTCCACACAATAATTTCTCTCACTTAGCCATGAAACCTGGGATTTCCCAAATCAACCTTAACAAGGCTCTTTTGTATAAGCCCTTTAATGGATCAAGACCAGGTTTAGTTAAACATGATTGCTACTAAATCAAACTTCACTGTTTAAACAAGGTACGCAAAAAGGCTTGGTTCCTTCAAGTAAATAACTTCTCATTTGTTTCTCTAATCAACAATCCTTGTACTTGTGGAACCTTCTGTGGCTCCATTTTAAACATTTATAGTACCACTGTTTACATTCTATAATTTTAAGGATTTGAAAAACAGTGTCAGGAGAGTTTAAAGTTGAGATATGATTTTTTTCAGACTCTTGTCTCCCTGCCTGAATTTCATATTGCCCCAAGACCAAACACAGTGAAAGTGGGTAGGGATGAGGAATTCAAGTATTTCTTGGGGCTCTCCCTGAGTTCTTCAGTTGAATTAAAGTAACACCCAGGGACATGCTGAAGACTAGAAGACACTCACTACAATGACCTGTGTGCCACCACAATACGTTGGGAATGTACTCCAGGAGCTCAAGATTATTCTTGCACTGTCCCTCATTTCAACATTACCTGGCTGTCAGCTTCTCTTCCTCTGGGACACAGGCCATTTGTCCCACTGCTGTCCCATCTGTGCCAGCACTGGTAGATAAGCATGGTACATAGGGACACTGGTCCCATGCTGTACTCATCTCTTCCCTACTTCAGTACAGATCATTTTCACTCCCGCACTGCTGAACAGCATTGGAGCTGTTCGTTCACATCCTTCATTCTTCCCCCTTTCCTTAGCCACCAGACTTAACATTAAGACTGAACTTCGCACTGTTGCCTGCAGCTGCGTACCTCTAAACTCCAGGTTCATTTGTTATTTGGTTCTCCCCTTAGCATTTGCTTACCCTACAATGTGGGAGTCACCTACCAATTTAATCACAGTTGAATCTGCACTAAGCATGGACCAGTCCCAGCCCAGCCCAGCCCTTTGAAAGGGACGGTCTTCCCTTTCCTGGTGATGAGGAGACAGTCACTTGGTGACAAGATGCCAGCATGGGGCAAGTGCACATTCTGAATACTGAATGGCCTGGGACAGACACATGGCTTCTCTCATTACATGCCAAAGAAATGATTATGCAGAGATCAGATGCCTCAGCAAGCTCCTCACTTGTCCAGGACATGAAGCAAGTTCTGAACATTACCAGCAAGGACAGCACTACTTGAAATCCTGAGCTATGCAATTCAGATACTAAGCATCAGAATCAAGAAGGGAAGAGTCTGCATGCTAACCTAGAGCCAGACTTCTTCATGGGGGTTCAGGGAAGAGCAGCCAAGCAACTTCCCAATCTGTTCAACAAAACCTAGCTGCACAGAGGGAAAGACAGCCACTTGAGGGGCAGTTAACAGCAAGTATCTCTGACCAAAAGAATTGACAGTTCAGAGGCCCGTAGAAACAAAAGGTATGTAGATCCAGTTACCCAGGCTTTAAATATCTGACTGCGGGAGAAGACTACTTAGATTGTTGATTTAGCTTCTCTGGGAATAGTAACCCAAGTAGTAAGAAAAAGGTTTTTACTGACTCATTGACCCTGACCTAAGGAGGGTCAAAGTGTTCTGTCTTGTCTGACACTGTTTTCTATGGGCTGAGTTTTACTGGAATAGTTTGCAATTTCACAGTCTACCATTGGAGCAAGGGTCCACTAGCTGGGCTTTTTTCAAACAGACAGTGGGTGAGGTGCCCAACATAGGTGCCAGCAATCAGGCTAAAATGAGACTGCAGCATCTGGCCTTTCCTCCTTCACAATAATGGGTAGAGCATCATGGCCCTTGGAAGAAGCCAACAGGAAGGAGGGCTGATATAGTTCTAGAAACTTGGGCACACTTCTTACATAATTTTACTCACACAGGCAGTCGACTCTCAAGAAGCTGTCAAGGTCTGTCTGTGGCTCCTAATGAGCTAAGAGCCCCATCAGAGTTTAATGAAAGGTCTTTTAGCAAGGGCCCTATCCCCAGTGTGAATGAGGTCATGGAGAGCCCAAACCACTGAGATTAATTTTATCAATTGAACTCTGATGGAAAGAAACATTTTACTTTGGGAGGGGCCCTTGTGGCAGGTTTAACAACTTCTTTTTTCCTAGTAGGGATGTAAAATATTAACCGATAAGCATCAGTCTTATTGATAATGTATTCGGTTAACAATTAAACTCAGCTGCCAGCCCCGGGCACCTGTGGTCCTGGCTGCCGGCCCTGCATGCCCAGGGTCCCAGCTGCCCAGGGCAGCAGCAGAGCCCCACATAAAATGTGGGGGTGCTGGAGCACCCCCCACACCCAACGTTCCCCACCTATGTTGTGAACTCCTTAACGGTTAAACATTTAACTAATAGACTTTTAATAGTTTAAATGGTTACTTTTTGAAAATGCTATTTACATCCCTATCTCCTAGCTGCACCCAGCCTCCACATCTTGGGTGGGGAGTATGCTGGAAGACTCATCTCGTAATCAAACCCCATGATAACTTCCTCTGACCTTGTTGAGGCTGGTAATATCCACTGCAAAAGGTTTATTAATAAAGTTACCCTACCTGCCAAGCTGTCTCAGGAAACCTTTGTTTTCTAGGTAATGCTGTAGATAGATGGAGAGTGAGTCTCTACCCAGGGCAAAAGGCCAAGATAGAAGCAGAAAAAACCCATACATAAAACTTCTCTCCCCTCCCATAATACCCATCTGCAGCACCTCTTTCCTCCACAATACCAAGCCTACTCCCCTGGGTTCTGTCTCCCTCCCTATAATACTCCAGCAACAATTGCTTGATTTCCCCCATTGTCAGATGAAGCTTCTGGCCCTCCCAGCAAAGTGTCTGATAGGGACTGTGTTAGCACACACTGAGCAGTCCACTCCCAGTTTAAGTGACTGGGCCCAAAATGCTACATAAAGAATAAGAACAGGTAAGTAAAACTGACTAAACAACATGTGAAACTGACCACTCTTATTTTCACTGTGTGAAGTGCAAAGACTAATTAGTGTTAATAGCCAAAAGTAAATTAGATGACAAAACTAAAAAGTAAAGTTATTAGCAACAGGTTTCAGAGTAACAGCCGTGTTAGTCTGTATTCGCAAAAAGAAAAGGAGTACTTGTGGCACCTTAGAGACTAACCAATTTATTTGAGCATAAGCTTTCGTGAGCTACAGCTCACTTCATCGGATGCATACTGTGGAAAATACAGAAGATGTTCTTATACATACAAACCATGAAAAAATGGGTGTTTACCACTACAAAAGGTTTTCTCTCCCCCCACCCCACTCTCCTGCTGATAATAGCTTATCTAAAGTGATCACTCTCCTTACAATGTGTATGATAATCAAGGTGGGCCATTTCCAGCACAAATCTAGGTTTTCTCCCCACTTCACCCCCCCCCCCCCCACGACCCCACTCTCCTGTTGGTAATAGCTTATCTAGAATAGAGACTGGGAGTGGCTAAGTCATTATGCAGGTAACCTATTTCCCCTTGTTTTTTCCTACCTCCCCCCCCCCCAAGACGTTCTTGTTAAACCCTGGATTTGTGCTGGAAATGGCCCACCTTGATTATCATACACATTGTAAGGAGAGTGATCACTTTAGATAAGCTATTACCAGCAAGGGGGTGCGGGGTGGGGAGAGAAAACCTTTTGTAGTGGTAAACACCCATTTTTTCATGGTTTGTATGTATAAGAACATCTGTATTTTCCACAGTATGCATCCAATGAAGTGAGCTGTAGCTCACGAAAGCTTATGCTCAAATAAATTGGTTAGTCTCTAAGGTGCCACAAGTACTCCTTTTCTTATTAGCAACAGGAAATCTTCATTTAAGAAGTTATTAATTTCAACCTGATAGCATCCCCTTAGATACAGTACCACATTTCATACTGACATTCACAAATTATGGTGTTTCGTCCACCTTGGATGGAGTCTGTGAGACAGGATTCTTGTCACATCACATACCATTTATACACAATAAACAGCAATCTATTTACACACAGCCAGATTTCAATAAAAGTAAAAACCCATAAACAAAATTTTAAAAGATTACAGTGAAAAGTGAAACTCCAGGCTGGCACTCAAACACAGATTTGATAGCATTTAAATGATTACATCTTACAAGATTCACTTCCTACCTTACACATTTACTCTCTCATGACTATTTTCTTGATAATTGCCCACTAATGTTCTACTTTTTCTCCTCCACCATAATCCCCTGAATTCAATCCCACTTCTTAATAAATCCTGGGTAATATTTTACAATGGCCAATCCCTGTTTATTTCTCCCAAGATTGTATAATGTATCTGTACTGATGGGGCTTTAACTGAGAAGCTCCCAATTTGAAATTTTATTTGACAGTGACCAGAATGTCTAAGGAAGTTGCCTCCAGTTTGTGCTATGACCATCTCAGCTTTGTGCTTTTCAGTGTCTGTTTGGTTCAACTGTTTGGATTTAATTTCTAATCAGATTCTGCATTTTATGTAGACCAATACTGACTTGCTAGCAGGGCTTCATCTTCTAGGAGTACTTGGTGTGTACCAAGAGACCGTTGAAGATGGTAGTACTCAGGCAGATAATCACAATTAATGTTACGTCTCTATGAATTGTTTTCCTGGTTTTAGTATAGTAATCTTATCTCACAGGTTAAATTTTTGGTAAGTGCCACCCAGACAAAGGTGTGACTAGCTTTGTAACACAGTACTTCCTGAAACTGGCTAGGAAGATGTATATCAACCTGTTTTATGTGGTTGGAGGAATAACTTGGAATCCTACTTCTTCACTGGGGATGGGAAGTTCTCTCATCAGAAGGGAGTAAAGATATATCAAGTAAACAAAGCAGGCCTTGCTTGATCACATAAACAAAGCCAAAAAAATTCACTAAGCTCCTCTATATTTGTTTGTAACTAAACAGAGGACTGTATGTATGTGTGACTAACAGATATAGACATTGGGGCTTAGGAAAGAGAAGTCTATTTGAAATGCATTTGAATGAAAGATCATTGGAAGGCACACAATGTTCCATAGGAACAGCAAGGAGACTCTTCCCCATATGAACCGAGACTCAAGAAATTTCCAAAATCACTTGCCAAGCCCAAAAGAAGAGGTGCAGGGTAACATTTTCCGAAGTGCCTAAGTTACTTTCAGTGGGACTTAGGCTCCTATGCACCCAAATAACTTTTGAAAATGAGGCTTAGGCTCCTAAATCACTTAGCACTACATATAAAATTTTCTAGAGCATGTGAGAAGTAGGTTAGCTCAGTCACAGATGGAAGTCATGCTCCCTATAGAATAATACAGAAACTATTAGTCCTTTTTATTTTGCCAAAACTAAAAAGCTTTATTCTAGCCTCGCCACCCATGTCTAGAAAATGTTTAGAGCATTTTATTTCTATATTTTCCTGTAAGTCTCCTAATTAAAATATATTTTTATACAAAGATTGGGATATATGGATTGATTCCCCCTCTTCCCTCTGCAGAGTGATAAGGATGGGCTGCCAGGTTGCCAGTCCCCAAAGGCCTGTCTGTGCACTGTCTACAAAAGGAAGCGGAATGTGAAAAGAGACGAGTGACAGGATAATGCAGTTATAGCTATATTTCAGCAGTTTTTACTAGCCAGAGAGACATAATTACTCCCGTTAGCCCCGTCTGTTCATGCGTTTAGTGAAGTTCTGGCTTCTCTTACCTTTCGTTTAATGTCTGTAAACTGAGAAAACATGAGAGACCAATAGAAGGCCAGCTCCATGATATAATAACAGAAAAGACTGGATGTTAGGGGCTGGGGAAAAAAACAGAACATTTGATTAAAAGGCAAAGTACTCCAAAATTTGCATTAAAAGACTTTCCCCCCTGCCCCTAACAACCAATCTACCTCTCCTGTGGCCCCAGCCTTCTGGAGGAGAGGGGGTAGAGGGGGGTAAGTTAAAAGTCCCAAATTAAACTTGTTTAAAAAAAAAAAACATAAATCAACAGAAGTCTATGGTTTAGATTTATTTTTAAAGGAATAAAATTCCCTTTCAGTGTTTGCAACCTAAGAGCTACCTGTTGGAGTAGAAGAATAAGGAGGGGAACCTGATTGGCTGTCTACAATTATCTGAGCTGAATGAAGGGCAAAAAGAAAACTGCAATTAATGGTACTGGTATAAGTACATTTGTAAAATTGCTCTACTTTTAATAATTAAGTACCAGATAGGGAAATTTGCTTTAAAATATATGAGCTGGTGATCAGTTCGGTTTGATGAACCAGTCTCTCTATACCATGAAAAATACCACATCACAACTACCCCTTTGTGGGCAGTCTTAGCTCAAAGGCTAAGAACTGCATGGGCCAGGGGAGAACTCCACTCCCACACTCAGAGGTGAAATTTCCTGAGCAGAGCAGTAACTAATGGACTAGAAGTTTACCTTGTTGCAGCCTGTACTGCATCTGCTCTGTGGGCAGTGAGAGGCATTTAGATCTCCCAAATTTCAATCTGACACCATTCACATGGAATAACATTGGAGACATGCAAAGGGTTCAGTTCTCAAAACTGAGGGACTTCAGAAAACAGGAGCATCACACATAAGAATATAAAAATGGCCATACTGGGTCAGACCAAAAGTCCATCTAGCCCAGTATCCTGTCTTCCGACAGTGGCCAGTGCCAGGTGCCCCAGAGGGAATGAACAGAGCAGGTAATTATCAAGTGATCCATCCCCATCGCCCATTCCCAGCTTCTGGCAAACAGAGGCTAGGGACACCATCCCAGCCCATCCTGGCTAATAGCCATTGATGGACCTCTCCTCCATGGAATTAGTAAATATATATCTTACCTGAAAAGGGTAGTTGTACCAGCATTGTCGTGTGTCCCAAAACCAGGGTGACTAGAGTGAAAAGAAGAGATTATCCTACTAGCAATTTTTTCCCCACATGCTCTGGTTTTGGCCAATTAAATAACTCCACCCCTACACCACAATACTATTTCAAAGGTCTTCACCTTGCGTCTTTGGTCTCAGCTACATTTATTCTGGGGTTTCACAGAGATGAAAGCCATTTTTTTGCATGCAAAAACATGCCATTGTTCACATAAAAATTCAAAGTGGAAACGTAGAGCTTTGCAGAACTCTGTGCAAAGACAGCCCAGAGAGATGGATCTATGTGAGAAAACAGAGTATGCTTAAGAGTGGACAGGCCCATCCTATTCTGGCATCAGAGAAGAGAGTCTTCTAGCATTTCTGACAGCCTTTCCTGTTTTGTGAAGACATGACTCTAAATGAACACACACAAGAGTCCTGACTAGGAAGCATAAGGAAGATCTGAGGCCACTGAACTCTTGCTATTTTAGTCCCATATTATGTCACTCGGAGCAAGCAGTGAAAGAAAAAACACACAAAACTGAACTCACCGACCAGATAAATTTGAGTCCATAAGAAAATATACTTAAATAAAACGTAAACCTCCACCTGGGAATGGAAATGAGAAAGGGAAAAAATTAAATGTTTGAAATTAAATCAGCATTGTATGTTTAATGTTTGTGTAGCAAAAGCTGGAATCATTATAAATGGAACCAAATTTGGCAGTTACAGGAGTGGAGTTTTCAGCCACTAATGTGCAATCCTCCATACATGGCAAATTGACTGATATTGCCCTTTGGAACATCATCTGTCCATCAAAATAAAAATATTTATATAAGAATCAAACAAACAGCACAGCTCCAAAAAAAAAGTCTACAGATTGTCTTGGAAATACATACCAAGGTTAATGCCAAGTTATACATCTCAGTATGTACATATGCTAAGGCAACAACTCTGAAGAAACCATTGTGATCTACTGCGACATATATGACAATACCCTGGACAAACCTTATGGAATTAGAGATTAACATGATTGAATTAATTTCAATACTTTGGGGTTCACTGTATTTAAAATGAAATTATGTATGTGTTATTGTGGAATTGTATGCAACTTCTCTAGGGGACTGACTAATACAATCTCTGGGAAGGGTTAGGAACTTCACACACATTGTCCCAGGAAGTGTCTGAAGTGGAATTCCTAGGAGGTACTGGGGAGAAGGGGATTGCACACCCTGATGTACAGACTCAGCCTTGGAAGCTTCGCCCCAAGGGAATGGACTTCATGTCTGATGATCCCTTGTTACAGGAGGACAACTCAAAGACCCAGTTTGGATTCTCCAGGGACTAACAGACAAAACACAGATTTTTCAATAAAGAGCCTAAATGGAACCTGACTCAGGGCCTTCCTTGTGATCCAAAAACTGGACATGACCTGTGGAACCTAGGGAAGAATTGGAAGGACTTGGCCTACTGAGGCCCCATGAGACTGAGTGCTAGTTCTGAGCTAAAACTGTTATGAACTTATGACCACAAAAGAGAGCCCTTTGGGGTCTGAAGGGCTCACCTGCCAGATGCCATGTTAGAGCCAGTTGGGGTGATCTCTGGTAAGCTTATTAGCATGTCTGTAGGTACTTCTATTGGCTTTAATGTTTTCACTGTAGTGCTTTTACCCTAAGAATTAAATAGACTTGCATAGGAAGTCCTGTGTGGTAACTTAGAACTGTCTGCAATTACACTGTGTACCAACTCTAAAGGGAGAAGCTAAGCAGGCCTGCTTAGGCTGGAAAAAAAACACAGTGAAGGCAGGGAACTGCTTAGCCTGGAAATACTCTGGTCAAGGTGGTGACAGATGAGGATCTCCACCCAAGAAAGGCAATGGCTAGGCGGCCAGAAGCCTGACAGTGGGTGCCGCTGCTGGACAACTAAGGGAAAATATAGGTGCAGCTGCCCTGAATTGTGACCGTAGGCGCACAGCAGATGCCCTAGTACACATAACATGTTTCAAACTACACTTGCAAGCCAATTAAGAGAGATACAGGGGAAGTCCTCCTCCCATTCCTATTTGTCCATCTTATCTGGTGCCTCTAAGTATACAAAGCTTTACTTGCATGGGGAGGAGGGGGGAACGTTGGGTAAGAATTACATGAAGATATTAAGGAAGTGATTGGGAAAGAGAAACCACCACAGGAGGAGCAGGGAAAGGTGTTCAGAAACTACAGCAATGTGGGGGGGGTCATGTAAGTACCTAGACCAGATGTCGGCAACCTTCGGCATGCAGCCCATCAGAGTAATCCGCAGGTGGGCTGCGAGATGTTTTGTTTACGTTGACCGTCTGCAGGCACGGCTCCCCACAGCTCCCAGTGGCCACAGTTTGCCGTTCCTGGCCAATGGGAGCTGAGGGAAGTGGTGCAGGCTGCAGGGACGTGCTGGCCACTGCTTCCCGCAGCTCCCATTGGCTGGGAACAGCGAACCGTGGCCACTGGGAGCTGCGGGAGTCTGTGCCTGAGGACAGACAACGTAAACAAAATGCCTCGCAGCCCGTCAGCAGATTACTCTGATGGGAGCCATGCTGAAGGTTGCCAAATCCCTGACCTAGACAGAAAGACGCAAAAAGCAAGATAATGAACTAAAGTGAGAGTGAGACGGAACAAGAATCCAGAAAGCGTCCATACAACATGTGCCATTGCCTAAGCCATGAAGTCAGTTCAGGAAAGTGTTTTGTCTAGGAAATCAGACTGTCCAGACAGCTCACCATTGTCTTGAGGGGAGTTACTCAGTTGAATACACAAGGTGAAGTGTTACCATCTGCATGAGAGATATGGTCCACTATGCAAGCCTCTCTTAGAAAGGGATCATTGGCTATTGAGTCCATAAATATTCCTGTAGAGCTGTCCTGGTGTCTCATGGTACACATATCAATTGATATGACAGCATGCTAAAAGCCATTTTAATTTTCTCTCTGTTGGTCTGGGTGGAAACTTGTTAGGTTGGCATTTTTCTCTCTGTGATGGAGTGAACCCCCATCACCTGTGAGAAAGAGTTAAATGCCAGTTAAGCACAGTCACTCCACCTGGGCACTAATTAGTTACTTGTCAGCAAGAGAGTATGGATCAGAAGAAGAATCAGGTGATAAGGCCTGGGTGACTGTTAAGTTATCAATAGGCTGAGAGAGTTCAGTCTAGAGAGAAGCTGCAGGGAGCAGACAGGAAAGGGGGCTCCTGGGAAAGGCTGAAGTGCCAGAGTCTGCTGGAGGCTAACGTACTTGATACCAGAGCCAAGTAAAGGCAGTGGAACCCCAGGAAATAGTTGAGTTCAGGGCCCACAGGATAGGGGGCTTTTTGGACTTTGGACTACAGTTGGACATTTTGTTCACATGAAAGGAGCCAGAACAAGCTGCTTCTCAGACGGAGGACTGAGTGGCATCCAAAGACAGACAACCTGCAGAGGACACAAGGGACAAAAAGCCATGCAACGTTGTATCCTGACACAAGGAGATGCGCGCAAATCTTTACACTTCAAATACCGAAAGACACCAAATTACATTAAAAATTCAAAAATTTCAGTTAAAATACAGTGCAAAAGTGGAGCTTGAATTGAGGCCATATTTTGATCTCTGCACAAACCTACATGCTCTCACAAAACTTAGTGAGGATGGTGGGTTTGTCCTGGTTCCTACGATGGCGAAACCAGCGCTGGATCTTTCGAACATCCCAGTCTAGCTGCTTTGACAAACCTTCTAACCTTCTTCCATCTGGACACTGAAAAGAAATGAAACAAAAGTCAGACATTTCTTCTGCCTCCCCAACCTTCCACAGAGACTTCTTTCTCTCCCAGTCTTCTCTCTGAGACATTTCCCCTCTAAACTCTGACCTCTGTCACAAAATTGAGATGTAGAGAAAGAATGAAAAATCATGCTAGGAAAGGTGTAATCTGCTAAAAATTCAATTTTAGAAGGAGAAATCTGTTGAACTCTTACCACTAAAAAAAAAAATAAATAAAAATTATATTCACGTTTAGCCTTCACACGCATGTTACCCACCATAACAAGAATTCAGATACATTATTTAAAAGTAAGTGGGTTCAACGCTTCCCCCCCTATTTCTCCTCCAATTCTCCCACAGCAACAAAGAACAGTAACACTGATAGCTGGTATATTGTTTACTGTGTAACTAGCATTACACAGTACAGTACACAGGGAATTTTTAGCAAGCTGCTCTGGTCTGTCGGCAGAAATCTGCATAAAAACTTGCATCCGATGAAGTGAGCTGTAGCTCACAAAAGCTTATGCTCAAATAAATTGGTTAGTCTCTAAGGTGCCACAAGTCCTCCTTTTCTTTTGCGAATACAGACTAACACGGCTGTTACTCTGAAACCCATAAAAACTTGAGCATTCCACTGATATGGTCAGCACTGAATCCCCCTAGGAGTAGCAGGAGTGGATAGTCATGACATGACAATGTCTCTTGATTTGAAATAAAGGCTCAGATTTGGCCCATCTTAAGTATTTAAGAGGTCTTAAATACCAGGGGTCGGTCCTGGGGCCGGTTTTGTTCAATATCTTCATAAATGATCTGGAGGATAGTGTGGATTGCACTCTCAGCAAATTTGCGGACGATACTAAACTGGGAGGAGTGGTAGATACGCTGGAGGGGAGGGATAGGATACAGAAGGACCTAGACAAATTGGAGGATTGGGCCAAAAGAAATCTGATGAGGTTCAATAAGGATAAGTGCAGGGTCCTGCACTTAGGACGGAAGAATCCAATGCACCGCTACAGACTAGGGACCGAATGGCTAGGCAGCAGTTCTGCGGAAAAGGACCTAGGGGTGACAGTGGACGAGAAGCTGGATATGAGTCAGCAGTGTGCCCTTGTTGCCAAGAAGGCCAATGGCATTTTGGGATGTATACGTAGGGGCATAGCGAGCAGATCGAGGGACGTGATCGTCCCCCTCTATTCGACATTGGTGAGGCCTCATCTGGAGTACTGTGTCCAGTTTTGGGCCCCACACTACAAGAAGGATGTGGATAAATTGGAGAGAGTCCAGCGAAGGGCAACAAAAATGATTAGGGGTCTAGAACACATGACTTATGAGGAGAGGCTGAGGGAGCTGGGATTGTTTAGCCTGCAGAAGAGAAGAATGAGGGGGGATTTGATAGCTGCTTTCAACTACCTGAAAGGGGGTTCCAAAGAGGATGGCTCTAGACTGTTCTCAATGGTAGCAGATGACAGAACGAGGAGTAATGGCCTCAAGTTGCAGTGGGGGAGGTTTAGATTGGATATTAGGAAAAACTTTTTCACTAAGAGGGTGGTGAAACACTGGAATGCGTTGCCTAGGGAGGTGGTGGAATCTCCTTCCTTGGAAGTTTTTAAGGTCAGGCTTGACAAAGCCCTGGCTGGGATGATTTAACTGGGAATTGGTCCTGCTTCAAGCAGGGGGTTGGACTAGATGACCTTCAGGGGTCCCTTCCAACCCTGATATTCTATGATTCTATGATTCTATGAATTCCACAGGCATAATACACAGATGTTGACATTTCTGTAGATTGCTGTTTATAACTTCACAAATATAACATAATTCTCTCACATGAACAGTTTGATACTGAATAGCCCAATCTCTGACTGGGGGCTTCACTAGTATAGATTTTGTTTTTTTAAATAGTGACATGAGTTAGTATAGAAGAGCAGACAAAATGAACTAAACCTTTACAAATGACCACTGCTGAGGTAGGTCAAGTTAATTTTAGTCCTTTTAATAAGCTTTGCCAGTGAACTACTACAACCGAAAGAAGCCAAACAGGTTTCACAACTTAAGTTTATCCACAAAACCGGACTGATACGCAGAGTGCTGAACTAGCAAAGAGGGCCACCACATATTGTTCAACATAATCAGAATGACAGAAAAATCATTGTTCTAAAGGTGAAGTGCTAGAACTACTGCCACCTTTCTGCAATTCCGTCACACCCATATTTTCCCTTTCACGTAGGCTTTAGGGGCTTAGGCTACCTGGAAAGGATGTTTCTGCATTGGGACTGCATCTGCACTCATCTAAAAGGAAAAGTCATAAGGCTTGTTTTATAGAACACTACTTTCAGAAGAGGTGATAAATTTTTTCCACATCAAAGTCATCCTCTGTGCCGATTCCTCAGATCTAAGCCAATAGTAAGTAACAGCTGTAGCAGTCCAGGCAAATGAAGTTTTGTTCTGAACAGTGCAGTTCCCCCCATGGGTGTGTGTTTAATTTTAAACATTACTTTCAAAGACACTGATACATGAGCTTCCTCCCTAACACTGGCAAACCACAAACCTCCTCCTACTTATCTGCAAGTCAGGCTGCATAACAAACCCAGTGTTAAGCTCCAATGAGACTAGTTTTTACTGGGGACACTTTAACATCTACCGTTGCACTCACTAAGAAGATTCTCTCTCAGAATAGCTGGCAATGTTACCATAGCTGAATATAGAAGTCTGTTTTATTTTCTTACACGGAAGTCTGATTTTATCAGTTTAACAGTCAGTATTCAACAAATTATGGACAATCTGCAGGATTCAGTCATTCAAAAGTGAAACAGCATAACAGGCAGATATTCAAATGAAAGAGTGGCTGAGAGGAATCATAGGACTGGAAGTGACCTTGAGAGGTCATCTAGTCCAGTCCCCTACACTTGTGGCTGGACTACGCATTATCTAGACCATTCCTGACAGGTGTTTGCCAAACCTGCTCTTAAAAATCTCCAATGATGGAGATTCCACGACCTCCCTAAGCTATTTATTCCAGTGCTTAACCACTCTGACAGTTAGGAAGCTTTTCCTAACGTCTAGCCTAAACCTCTCTTGCGGTAATTTAAGCCCATTGCTTCTTGTCCCATCATCAGAGGTTAAGAAAAACAATTTTTCTCCCTCCTCCTTGTAACAACCTTTTACATACTTGAAAACGGTTATGTCCCCCTTCAGACTTTTTTACAGGCTAAAGAAACCTATTTTTTTCAAATCTTCCCTCATAGGTCATGCTTTATAGACCTTTAATAATTTTTGTTGCTCTTCTCTGTACTCTCTCCAATTTGTCCACATACTTCCTGAAATGTGGCGCCTAGAACGGGACACAATACTCCAGTTGAGACCTAATCAACGCAGAGCAGAGCGGAAGAATTACTTCTCGTGTCTTGCTTACAACACTCCTGCTAATACATCCCAGAATGTTCGCCTTTTTTGCGATAGAATAAGCAGAAGAAAATCTGTTGCCAACATTCAGTGGTCTATCCCTCAACTGTACTCTTCTGTTAGCATTTATTATCGAACTGCTTTCTTTCTACAATTAGATTTCTGTAGTGATAAGCTATCCAAGTCTGCAGAAGTAATCCGGAGAAGGCATCTGTGGGACTGACCAGCAAGACCAGCACAAGAATGGTCCCCAAGGAAGAGAGTGGTAACTTCCAAGGAGAGAGTGAAAAATGTAGGGGAGTCTCTTAGTGAACACTGGAAATTTGAGAGTTACACCCTCTACAGAAATTCAGGGGCCTGAAAGAACTCACATTCTCACTTTGTTCATATCAAACCACTCTTCTGCTTGCAACACGGTGGCTCAAGCACAGAAAGAACTAAAAACACTGCCGGAAACAGGGAAGGAGGTGGACACAGGCATATGTGAACTAAAGCAAGGAGCAAAAGTTACCAAGAGAAACCAGTATTTTTTGTACACAAATTCCCATCAGAGAGTTATGTGAGCTGTGCAGTGTATTTCCCTAAGGCAACAAGAGAAAAAGAGGCCCAGTTTTCATTTATGTGCCTGAACCTCTCGCAGAACCTGAAGAGTGACTTACCTTAGTGATGGATGTAAACACTTTCTCTAGAATTGCATTGGGCTGAGCTCTATGAGGTCCACGGTCTTGAACACCAAGCTTTATGGCACATGGTTTGGCAATAAACCTGAAAATCCCAAAGGAAGAGTCCGATTAAAACAAGAAATTAATTCCCCTTCTCTGAGACTAAATTATCTTGGCTCTAGTGGTCACAAATAGTCCATACTACCCAAAACACGCTTTTCAAGAAAAGCGCCCCTTTTGCCCAATGCAACCTTTTTCAAGCTGGTACTGTATAATTGCTGGCCCCAGGATTTTCTTTTGCCAATGCCAAGGAACAGAGTAATGCAGTGAGAACAGATGGGGCAGAGGGTTACGGGATAGTCTCTTTGGTGAGTTTGTATTATAGCATTTCTGTCCTCAGCAGCAGAGGGTTTTAGTGCTAGATGGAGCCCTGCAGACCGAGGTCTGCTGTACGTTCACAGCACTAGTGCAGCTGCGGCAGGACAAGCTTCCTCACTAATGTTTCTTACCTGCGATCTGGAAGAACCACCTCTAGAAATGGAGGGAGCCAACACCTTATTGGAACCAGAGTTTGAAATGCTTCTGAATGGATACATAATTGTAACATATGGGACAAGTGTTAGAGAATTTGAATGTACTCCTTAAGGAAGGAGAGGGTAAAGATGTCCTTATGGGTAAGGCATAGGATTGGGAATTGGAAAACCTGGTTTCTATTCCCAGCTCTGCCAAACTGCCTCATTTTCCCAGCTCTACCTGCCATAGATGTTGTGAGGCTTTAATTAAAGTTTGTAAAGAGCTTGGAGTCCACTGAATAAAGGTATACATCACCAACATTTTAAAACCAACACCCAATAATCCATAACTCTCTAAAATGGAAGCCACATAATCCTGGAAAATGATAGGAAGAAAGAAATGGAAGAAGTTGCTAGTAAAGCCTGGGGTAGAAGTACACAAAAAGCCTGGGGATAGAAGTACATGAAGAGAGGGAGAGGCATGTAGTTAATCTTGAAAACTTGAGTAGGTCCCTAGCAACTCTCAGCAATCTCTTTTCCGTTGCTGTGACACTCTGAAAAGTACCTTCTGGTCTGCAAGAGGAATGCAGACACGCTATTTTTTCAGATGGAGATGCTGCAACTGGTGCCCAAAGAAGCAAGGCATCCTTCAGAACTTCATTCTTGTAGAGTATTATTATTTAGATTCTGACCAAAACACGCATGCACGCATCAATATCGTGCCTGCCAGCACAGGCCTCCAAGTACTTTACAGACACTACTGAATTTAACCTCACCCCCACCCTCCAACCTCCTAAGCAGGGGTGTTATCCCGATTCAATAAACATCCACTTCAGTTCTGGTCTATTTAATACCACCCTCCCTCTAAGGACAGTTCAGAAGTGGTCTTGCTCCAGAGGGAAGAAGGATGACTGAGAAGAGTCTTAAACAATCCCATAAACAGGGAAGAGTACTGTATTAATTTCAGGTTGTTCCTGTCCAGTGTGGAAATTCCAATTTACCAAAATAATTTAGTTTTATTGATAGGTAAGAGGTTTTATTTCTAACATATGACAACAGGTCCCCAAGTATAAACAGAAAACAGGATTTCGTCATTACTTAAATGGTAACTTCTAACAGGGTTAGAAGACCTGACAACAGTCTTCAAATATGTTAGGCTTTTATAAAAAGAACTAATCAATTGTTCTTCATGTCCACTGAAGGTAGGATGAGAAGTAATGGGCTTAACCGACAGAAAGGGAGATTTAGGTTAGATATCAGGAAAACCTTTCTAACTAACTATAAGGGTAGTTGAGCTCTGGAATAGGCTTCCAAGGAAGGTTGTGGAATCCCCATCATTGGGGGTTTTTAAGAGCACGTTAGACAAACACTTGTCAGGGATGGTTCTAGAGTTACTTGATCCTTCCTCAGAGCAAGGGGCTAGACTTGATAACTTCTTGAGGTCCCTTCCAGTTCTATTTTCTATGATCTTCCCCCCTCCTCTCCACACACTGCTCTAGAGAAAGTTAGTTTGAAAACATGAATTGAAACTCCACAGATAATCTGGAGAAGATTCTGAACTACCACAATTAGTGGAACAATAGCTTTCACAACAGGAAGAGGGGTTATTCATGACTCTCCCTTTCAGCTCAAGCACCAGGAAAAAGTAAACAGTCCCTGAGCCTCAGCTGCTTCCTGGCTGGAAGACTTATGTAGAATTGTCACTGAATTAAAGAACTCTACATATGGGAGCTAAAACGTTGCTCCCTCCCTACAGTCTAACAGTCTCTGCAGAGTCTAAGGAGAGATGACTATTACTAAACACTGCCCCTGTTTTATAAATAAAGCCAAAAATGCAGTATTTCCTCTGGTCCAGAGATGATGAAGATGATTATTTTTTACACAGATCAACAGATAATAAAAACCCTAAGTAAAATCAGAAAGCAGTAAAAACACCAACATAAATATTCTAATTAACTGACAGGGGAAAATTCTTAAGTGATGTTGAAGCCATAGGGTACCTTTTCACTGCAGAGTCAACTCAAGTGTAGATAACTCAAGTGAGACCAGCCACACTGCTAAATAAAACTCAAGTGGCACAATTACTGTGTTAGCAGATGACAAGCTGTGCTGACATAAGTTGTACTCTGTACCCCCTAATGGGACAGCCAACTCAAGTTAAAAGCATCACTATACTCTGGTTAAGGGTTTTTGTATGTTGATAAGATTCAAGCTGGGGGCAACACTAGTTACAACTAGAGTTAACATGACAGTGAAGACAAACCCTTGCATACACTACAATCCTCATCATTGTCAACACCAGCTGAGCTACTAAATAAGAACATTAGGCCTGGTCTATGCCTAGAAGTTAGGTCGACATAGCTATGATGCTCAGAGGTGTGGAAAATTCACCCCCTGAGCATCGAAGTCATGTCAACTTACCCCTGCTGCAGAATGTTTCTGTTGACCTAGTTACCGGCATTCAGGGAGGTGGAGTTCGTGCAGCGCTGGAAAAACCCCTTCCATCATGGTGTGGAGAGTCTACACACCGTAGCACCCACAGACATTACTTTAGTCGGTGTATGTCACTCACAAAGGAGGGACTGAAAAACAAAAGCTCACATAGGTGTGAATGTCCAAACTAAGTGCTGGTTTCAGAGTAGCAGCCGAGTTAGTCTGTATCCGCAAAAAGAACAGGAGGACTTGTGGCACCTTAGAGACTAACCAATTTATTTGAGCATGAGCTTTCGTGAGCTACAGCTCACTTCATCCGATGCATACCGTGGTGAATGCTGAAGCCTTTGTAGTGCCATTACTTTTGAAAATACCTGGGGCTTGTCTACACTGGCAAGTTTCTGCACAGGAAAGCAGCTTTCTGCAGTGTAACTCCTGAGGTGTACACACTGCCAAGCCACTTAGTGTGCAGAAACTGCACAGTTGCAGCGCTGTAAAAAAACCACCGTAACAAGAGGCGTACAGCTTTCTGCGCCGGGGCTACAGCGCCGTGGTGACACTGAATCAATCAGAGAATATCAGGGTTGTATCACTGTAGACACCCTGGTCGATTGTAGCGCTGCGATTGGCCTCTGGGAGGTGTCCCACAATGCCTGTTCTTGCCTCTCTAGTCATCGGTTTGAGCTCTACTGCCCTGCCCTCAGGTGACCAACCATGAGCCCGACCCCTTAAATTCCTTGGGAATTTTGAAAGTCCTCTTCCTGTTTGCTCGGTGACGCGTGCAGTGGTCTCAGCGCATCTTTCCAGGTGACCATGCCTGCTCCACGCACCAGGCGATCCCCCACTTGGTATCGTCTGTAAACTTTATAAGTGTACTCTCTTATGCCATTATCTAAATCATTGATGAAGATATTGAACAGAACCGGACCCAGAACTGATCCCTGTGGGACCCCACTCTTTATACCCTTCCAGCATGACTGTGAACGACTGATGATTGCTCTCTGGGAAAGATTTTCCAACCAGTTATGCACCCATCTTATAGTAGCTCCATCTAGGAGGTATTTCCCTAGTTTGTTTATGAGAAGGTCATGCAAGACAGTATCAAAAGCCTTACTAAAGTCAAGATATACCACATCTACCACTTCCCTACTATCCACAAGGCTTGTTACCCTGTCAAACAAAGCTATCAGGTTGGTTTGACACTATTTGTTCTTGACAAATCCATGCTGACTTATCACCTTATTACCTTCTAGGTGTTTGCAAATTGAATGCTTAATTATTTGCTCCATTATATTTCCGGGTACAGAAGTTAAGCTGACTGGTCTGTAATTCCCTGGGTTGTCCTTATTTCCCTTTTTATAGATGGGCACTATATTTGCCCTTTTCCAGTCTTGTGGAAGGTCTCCCATCTTCCATGACTTTTCAAAGATAACTGGTAATGATAATTGCTAATGGCTCAGATATCTCCTCAGTCAGCTCCTTGAGTATTCTAAGATGGAAAAAGACAAACAGCAGCAGTTGCATTAGGCAAATACATGCTATTCGTATTTGCCCAATTCAGAATGGCTCCAGCAGAGCAATCATGATCTATATCAAATTCTTATGGAAAAACAATGTTTCTTGCTGGAACATATCAACCTTCTGATCTGATCACTCTCAACTGTCCTCTTCAGTGGGATGAAGAGATGTTAGACAAATAACGAGCTAGTTACAACTGTGGCTATATAGCATATACATGGAACCTTAAGATCTCAAGCGTTTTCTTTTCATTTTCTGGGATGTTACCTGCACATCTTTGATTAGAACTAAGACAAAGCTATGGTTAAAGATCTTGACTCCTCCTCAGTTTGTCTATGAACATATAGATTCGGTTAGTTTTTTTTTAAAAATTCAGAGTATTCCTTTTTAAAGGAGAAAATCGTAAGGTGGGTAGGTGGACTCAAATAAGTGGAGACAAATATTGGTTTCAATCTTACATGGGTCTCAAATATTTTCACCACTGTCGTTATCTTGGAATTATTTTAAAACTCAAGATCTGATGCATTTGAGGGGGCGGGGGAATCAAACCATTAAATTACTAACTACTTCTTCACAGAAAGATGCATAGATAAGGGATAAAAATTTCTTGGGACAAAGTTTTGAGGGTGATAACTTTAGGCTGACAGCCATGTTATTCTTTTGTTACCAAAACTTCATACCAGGATATTCTTGGATAGCTGAATTCTTTGAAAACAAAGGTAATTTTTTTTCAAATGGCCTAGGGAAAAAACAGCTGATTTTAAAAACATCAAAAGGTAAGATGACTATTTAGAAGTAATAAAAGGTTGCCCCAGGCTATGAATGTAACAGATCTTGGCTTGTTCAGACAAGCACACAGAAAGCCTACAGAGCAGCTATAAAGGAATGCTGGGTGCATAACAAAACACACAGGGATAAGAAGCAACAGAAGCAAATGGGGCACAGACAGCAGTAGAGGCAGGCTGTGTCTAAGGCTTTGTCTACACTGGAACTTTGTCGGCAAAACTTTTGTTGTTCAGGGTGTTAAACTGCCCCCCCCCGGAACAACAAAAGTTTTACCGACGAAAAGCACCTGTGTGAACAGCGCTTTGTTGGCAGCAGCGCTCTCCTGTCGACAAAGCTGCTGCCACTCGTGGGGGGGGTAGGGGTGGAAGATGGATGCTTTTTGTCCGCAGGAGAGCTTTCTCCTGCGGACAAACAGCAGCTACGTTGTGCGCTTTTAGCAGCATGGCTGTGGTCGCACAGCCGTGTCGCTAAAAGCGAGGGAGTGTAGGCAAAGCCTCAGAAGCAGGTGGGAAACTCAGCGACAGCTGTAAAAAGGAACAGGAGGACTTGTGGCACCTTAGAGACTAACCAATTTGAGCATGAGCTTTCGTGAGCTACAGCTCACTTCATCAGATGACAGCTGTGGAATTCATCACCACTTTTAAGAGAGTGCATTTTGGCTCTGTCTATACTATATCTTTAACAACTCTGCTAGCAACAGTGTTTTCAACCAGAACTGCGACCAACAACCATCTTCCAACATGGCTGTTGCTAGCAATTTCCTGTCCAGGGTGGGCATATTTGATGCATAACCATAATTAAAAGTAGAATAAATATTATCTGCAGGCTGTTATATTTTTCTTGCCCTATGGCTCCAGGTATGGTCTCTGTTTTGCCAGTTGGATAGGTTTCTCTTAACCCTGAGAAAACCAGTCTTGCTGCTGGGTAGAAGTTGTCAAGATAAAGAGAACATCCTCGTATGTTCCCACTTAAGGGGATTTTGTGGGCGCAAGCTCAAAAATCTTGATGTCACTTTAGAATATTCCCTGGGCACCAAGAGTGGATTTTCAGATGCACAATTTGCACAACCTTAGCACTATATTCCATTACAACCTTGTAACAGCAGCATGTAGCTTCAAGACTGGATTACTGCAACTCTCAGCAAGGAACCTCCATCACTTACAGCTTACTCTAAAGGTAGCAACATGTCTGCTCATTAGTTTAAGCAACACTGGGCCTGAATTCTTTACAATGGGTGCCTATAAAGGTGGAGAGAATTATTGTAATTTGACACTTATTTTATTTTTATTTCATTTTTACACTCCTAAACTTTATAGGCCTCAGATACATTAAAGACTTTCTCCTGGAATCTTGACCCAGGGAGTGCTCAAATAATGTCCAAGATTTAAGAGAGACTAGTGATTTTGTGCACGCATCTTGAGACACCTTTAAGGCAGCTGATTATTAGAGGGGAGGAGCTCAGCACTTTCTGAAATTCTTTTAAGGCACCTCAAGTTGGACACCCAAAATCACTAGTCACTCTTGAAAGGCCTGCTTTTCACTTTTCTCGCCATTGCATCTCAAGTTGGCAAGCAAATGCACCTTTGCTGTGGTGGATGTGGGACTCTTTCCTTCCAACTCCACCCCCTCTGAGACCTGTCCCAGTCCAACTTTCCACACTTAAATACCTCAAGATGATGCTCTACTACAAACATTGATTTTTAGTTTAACTATTGCTTGTCCCATATTTGTTATTTTTCCCTCACCTTCTACAGGTCCAGTCAATGGATTTTTTTGTTTGAGTTTTAACGGAGGTGTTTCTCTGTGTGTGCTAATTGTGTTGCTAATTCTGCTGCACAGCTGTCCAGTGTTAAGTGGAGGAAAACTTAAGTAAAATCATCATCATGTGGACTGGGTGAAAGATCAAGACTAAATGTTATAGAAATGCCCCTGGTCCTTCTGCCCACCATTCCTAAAGAACTCCTGTCTGCTGACAACCCACAGAACATTCCCTGAGCTGAAGTGGTTTTTTACCCACAAAAGCTTATGCTCAAATAAATGTTAGTCTTTAAGGTGCCACCGAACTCCTTGTTGTTTTTGTGGATACAGACTAACATGGCTACCCCCGATACTTCCCTGAACTGAATTACTTATCACTCATTTGAGCAAGATTGCTTTGAAGGCTGAACACAAAAGCAATAAACCTAAGGGCTTGGCTACACTTGCGAATTACAGCGCAATAAAGGAACCCCAGGCACCCTAGCTCACTACCCAGCCACACTGGAAGGCACGTAGAGCGCTTTGTCTCCACGGCTACAGCGCTGCTGGTACTCCACCTCGGTGAGCGGAATAAAGTTTGCTGCGCCACTGCTGGAACGCCACGGTGCCAGCGTGGACGCCCTGGTCCGTTATTGCGCTGTGATTGGCCTCCAGAAGTATCCCACAATGCCTGTTCTAGCCACTCTGGTCATCACTTTGAACTCTACTGCCCAGCCCTCAGGTGACCAACTGTCGGACCCGCCCTTTAAATTCTCTGGGAATTTTGAAAAATCCCTTCCTGTTTGCTCAGCCAGGTGTGGAGTGCTCTCAGCGAACCTTTCCAGGTGACCATGCCTCCGCGCACCAGGCGGGCCCCAGTGAGCAATGGTGAGGTACTGGACCTCATCAGTGTTTGCGGGGAGGAAGCTGTCCAGTCCCAGCTGCGCTCCAGCCGTAGGAATTACGATGCCTTCGGGCAGATATCAAGGGACATGATGGAAAGGGGCCATGACTGGGACGCACTGCAGTGCCAGGTTAAGGCGAAGGAGCTGTGGAATGCCTACCACAAAGCTCACAAGGCAAACCGCCGCTCCGGTGCTGCCCCCGCGATTTGCCATTTTTACAAAGAGCTGGATGCGATACTTGGGGCCGACCCCACCTCCATGCCGAGTACCACCATGGACACCTCAGAGGCCAGTGCAACAAGGCAGGAGGAGGAGCAACAAAGTGGGAGTGAGGGTGCTCCGGCACAGGAAGACACCCCGGCATCCCAAGAGGCATGCAGCCAGGAGCTGTTCTCAAGCCAGGAGGAAGGTAGCCAGTTGCGGCGGCCAGTGCTTGGGGAAGGACAAACACCAGAGGAGGTTCCCGGTAAGCGGCTTTTATTTTGGGAAGGAAGTTATTCAGTGCGGGCTCTTGGGGCGAGGAGGGTTAGGGCTGCATGCATGTATAGATGCGGAATAGGGCGTTGATGTGCTCTCTCACATCGCGATAATCGGCCTCAGTGATCTCTTCAAAAGTCTCAGCCAGAAACTGGGCAATGCGCTTGCGCAGGTTTTTCAGGAGAGCCACTGTTGTCCTCGTCCCGGTAAGGCTAACTTGTCCGTGCCACTGTGCCGTGAGGGGTGGGGGGGACCATTGCTGCACACAGGCAAGCTGCATATGGGCCAGGGCGGAAGCCGCATTATAGGGAAGCAAGGGATGGTCTTCTACTGGTCACCCTCAGCAGCGAGATATTTTCCAGGACGAACTCCTGTGGAAAATGTGGGGACAGTGTTCAGTATAGGGGCCCCCTGCCACTGTTGGCTCTCCCCAAGACACAGAAACCCAGAGGACGGTACAGCTGTGAAACAATCAGTCACGCTTGACCCTGTGCTTACTCACCATTTTGGGGCTCTGGTGGGTTATGTGCGCTTGCTTTGGGACAGGCAAATTATGCTATTGTGTATACTGTGCTTGCCCTTGAGTATGGGGGAATCATTGCTCTGTCTGGTGTGAACAATGCTGCCTCTGTTAAGTGTTGCATTTTGCCTTTACAGATGCAACCTTGAGATCTCAGCCATCCATGTCATCCACGGCCGAGGGGCTGCAAAGAATCAGGAAGAGGCCACGTAGAAACAAAGAGGACATGCTGCATGAAGTAATGTAGCATTCAACTAATGGAAATAAAAAAAGAACAGGAGTGGCGGGAGAGTGAAAGGAGGGTCCGCCAGCAGAATGCGGATCGCTGGCACCAAAGCACAGAGCAGCTGATAAGCAACATGGAGCACCAAGCGGACTCGATCCAGGCGCTCGTAGCCATGCAGGCGGAGCACTACCACGCCCGCCCCACCCTGCAGCCCTTGTCCCAAAACTCTTTCCCTGGTGCCCCCATGTCACCTCCAAACCACTTTGCCCAACATCCAGGTTCTTACTGCCACCCGCTGCCTCCAACACCTGTAGCTTCACCACCCAGCCCTGAACACTACGACCCTGACCCACCGCGCTCGGCCCCCATCACCGTGCAGTGTAGCCATCCTGAAGTGCAGCACATATTGCACAGCACTCCAGACAGGACATATGCAAATCTGTAATTGCACCGTTCCCCCCCCCCCCCCTTGCCCTTTGTGTTTCCCAAGCAGATGTGTTGTGTTTCTTTACAATAAATTGATTTTTTGGCTTTGAAAACATTCTTTATTATTGCATAACGTAAAAGAAAAACCTTAGCCAAGGAAAGCAACAGGTATTGCAAGTCAGTGTATCATACGTAGCAAACACAAATTCCTAACGCACTTCACTCCCGTGAGATTACTGTTGGCTTTCAGCCTCAAATTGCTCCCTCAAGGCATCCCTAATCCTTGCAGCCCCACGCTGGGCCCCTCTAATAGCCCTGCTCTCTGGCTGTTCAAAATCAGCTTCCAGGTGTTGAGCCTCCGAGTTCCATGCCTGAGTGAATCTTTTACCCTTCCCTTCACAAATGTTATGGAGGGTACAGCACGCGGATATAACCATGGGGATGCTGTTATCGGCCTGGTCCAGCTTCCCATACAGAGAACGCCAGCGACCCTTTAAACGGCCAAAAGCACACTCCACAGTCATTCTGCACCAGCTCAGCCTGTTGTTGAACCACTCCTTGCTGCTGTCAAGGCTCCCTGTGTAGGATTTCATGAGCCACAGCATCAAAGGGTAAGCGGGGTCTCCAAGGATCACAATGGGCATTTCGACTTCCCCTATGGTGATCTTCTGGTCTGGGAAAAAAGTCCTGGTTTGCAACTTCCTGAACAGGCCAGTATTCCGAAAGATGCGTGCATCATGCACTTTTCCAGGCCAGCCTGTATTAACGTCAATGAAATGCCCACAGTGATCCACAAGCGCCTGGAGAACCATAGAGAAATAGCCCTTCCGATTAACGTACTCAGTGGCTAGGTGGGCTGGTGCCAGAATTGGAATATGTGTCCCATCTATCGCCCCTCCGCAGTTAGGGAAACCCATTTGTGCAAAGCCAGCCATAATCATGCACGTTATCCCAAGTCATGGTTCTTCTGAGCAGGATGCGATTAATGGTCCTGCAAACGTGCATCAACACGATTCCAACGGTTGACTTCCCCACTCCAAACTGGTTAGCGACCGATCGGTAGCTGTCTGGAGTTGCCAGCTTCCAGGTTGTCATAGCCACCCACTTCTCCACCGTCAGTGCAGCTCTCAATCTCGTGTCCTTGCACCGCAGGGTGGGGGCGAGTTCCTCACAGTCTCATGAAAGTGGCTTTTCTCATCCGAAAGTTCTGCAGCCACTGCTCATCGTCCGAGACTTGCATGACGATGTGATCCCACCACTCAGTGCTTGTTTCCCGAGCCCAAAAGCGGCGTTCCATGGTGGTGAGCATGTCCGTGAATGCCGCAAGCAAACTTGTGTCGTTTGTGTTACTCGAGTCGATATCGTCGTCTGAGTCCTCACTGTCACTTTGGATCTTAAGGAATAACTCGACTGCCAAACGTGACGCACTGACGAGACTTGTCAGCATATTCCTCAGCAGTTCGGGCTCCATTCCCGCAGACCGAAAGGGAAGACAGAGCACACAGTACAAAAAACATTGAAAGATGGCTCCAAATGTGGATGGAAGCAAAGGGAATGCTGGGATGCGAACTGATACATCATGGGGCGTTGGGACAGGACCCAGAATGCCCCACACTTCCCGCCCCCTTCCCACAAGCCCCAGCGCCAGAATGGGAAGAGTCGCTCTGTGGGATAGCTGCCCACAATGCACCACTCCCAATGCCGCTGCAAGTGCCGCAAATGTGGCCACGCCAGTGCGCTTGCAGCTGTCAGTGTGGACAGACTGCAGCGCTTTCCCTACTGCGCTGTACAAAGGCAGGTTTAACTCACAGTGCTCTACATCTGCAAGTGTAGCCATGCCCTAATACGCAAACAACTCTCACTACGGAGAGAGCAATGCAACTTAGATTTTAGGTCAGATATCAGGAGTCTCTATTTGTAAATTGGGTTGTACAATGCATTTATTGTTGACAAATGCTAGCAAACTGTATATTACAAGATCCATACTACAACCTGCAATAAATTCAATCCACAGCTAGAGATGGCATCAACAGGTCACTGGAGAGCACAAGTGTATAAAGTGAGGAGTGCAGTGATCTTCATACTTTGAACTTGAACAGCACTTTTCATTAGAGGATTTCAAAGTACATTACAAAGCATACTAAGTATCATTAACCCCATTTTAGAGACCGGGAAACTTAGATGTTAGTAAATTGCCCAAAACTGGGATAGAAAAGCATTCCAGGGGCCTGAAGTTTCAGCATGCGGAAAAGAATCTGAACAACTATTCTGTGTCTCTCTCTAAGAGCATGTCTACACTGCAATGTAAGCCCAGGATTTGAACTCAGGCTCAAGCCTAACCTCTCCTTCCATCTACATATAAATCATGCTAATCCAGATCCCAGGACTCCACAGGAGTGGAAGGTCTGAGCCTGAGTCAAGCTGATGTCCAGGGTTCAAACCCTGTTGCTTTGCAGTGTAGATGCAGCCCCATTAGATTCGTGCTCTGGGAGTCCACTAAAAGTATTCCCCAATCCCACAGGCTGGCTATTTTCATCTGCTGGACAGTCAAGTTTTCCCTTTAACAAAAGGCTAGAGTGACCACATATTGGGAGGGCACTAGGAAGTCTAGAATATGGGTGGTTGGACCCCAGGAGGATACGTTGGACACCCAGTTTGGGACCCAGAGTTCAACAACTCCTAACCTGGGTTACAAATGAGCGTAGACACTCAAGCCCAACGATAACAAACCCAGGGTCTGCTAACTCAAGTTCTACTAACCCTGAGCTTACGCTGCAGTGTAGACATACCCTAACACTACAGGAGACATATCACGAGGTGAATGCAGACTAGGTCAGGTCAGTCAGCAACAACTCAGGTGCTATGGATTCCAGAACTGGGAGAGATGTGGGTATCAGTATGGCCCTTCAAAGTCAATGGCAATTCAAAATATCTCAAGGAGCTGTCCTACCGACTCTGCAATCTGCCACGGTAGCAGTCTCAGAATTAACAAGGCACTGTGATTCATCCCACTGGAGATATATTTTGTTCACTCAATTCTCACCCAAATGCCCAGTCTAACTTTCTGCTCTCCCAAAAATATCAAGACAACCACCTTCCCTGTCTGCCTGATGGACAACCAAGGCAGAAATGGGGACAAAACAGAGGCTGGGGATTCTGAATGGTCTGCATTGTCTTTTCTTCCTCCTGAAGAGCACAAATATCTTCTCTGAAGAGCTCTCCTTCCCAAATGCAACCTCCAACAGGGCAACATTCTATTTTGCCTGCTGAGTCCCCACCCCAGCTTGAAAGAAAAGACACACACACAAAAAACTTTCCCTAGATAATAAAATTTATGACCAATGCACCTTTCAGCAGCTGGGATCCAATTACCAAATTGCATTCTCAAGATCAGAGGCTGAGCCTCTGTGCAGCCTCTCTCCTTCATAATCTCACTTTATTAGATATGTAAATGATTTACAAGACATTAATTTTCAACTCTGCCTTATGGGAAGCAAAAATCCAGGGAGATTTCTTAGCCAGACAGGAATACACTGCTTGCTGGGGACACCTCCCTGTTTACAGTCAACTTAAAGATTCACAGATCTCTTTGTAAACTGCTCTCTGCATCAAGATGATATTTAGTTAGAAGAGAAACTTGTGTGTTGCTGTAACAAACCATTCAAGGAAGAAAACCCACACTTCCTCATAATGCTGAAGAAAGAATGGGGGAATGAGAGGAGGAAGGAGAAAGCCACAGAAAGCAAAAGAACTGCAAATACAGTTCAATCTCTGAGTCATCAGTGTTACTGCCAATTATGTGTCAAGGAAGCCATTTGATTTAATAATTCCCAAGGCCTGGAAGGTAGTATGTGCACAATGGGATTTTATTAGATAAATGTGAACATTTATGACATGTTCAAAGTGGTGAGGTGGGAGGAGGAATAGAAGGGAAGGGTTGATAAATGCAAAGTAATGTACACTGGAAAACATAGTCCCAGCTATACTAATGATGGGGGTCTGAATTGGCTGTGAGCTCAAGAAAAAGTTCTTGGAGTCATTGTGGATATTCTCTGCAACCATCAGCTTAATTTGCAGCAGCAGTCAAAAAACAATGTTAGGAACCATTAGAAAAGGGATAGATAAGACAGTAAATATTATAATGCCATTACATAAAGCCACAGTATGCCCATACCTTGAATACTGACTACAGTTCTGATCACCCCCATCTCAAAAAAAGATACATTAGAATTGGAAAAATACAGAAAAGGGCAACAAAAAAGTTATTGGGAGTATGGAACAACTTCCACATGAGGAGAGATTAAAGATTGGAACTGTTCATCTAAAAGGAAAGGAGTACTTGTGGCACCCTACTACTAAGGGGGGGATATAATAGAGGTCTATAAGATCATGAATGGTGTGAAGAAAGTGAATAAGGCAGTGACCTTTACCCCTTCACAACACAAGGACCTGGGGTCACCCACTTAAATGAATAGGCAGCAAGTTTAGAAAAACAAGCCAGGTATCAGCATGACCCGTCTCTCTGACGATATGCTTTTGAAAAATACAAACTAAACCTGACCTATAGTGGGATAGAAGTATGAAAACATTCATTAAAGGTATAGAAAAGCTCTCAGATGTAGATGAACCACAAAGCCAGGAAACATAACCAGAAGTTATGGTGATGATGAAAAGTGTTAACATGGAAGCTCCTGTACTAGATCAAGTGTGGTACTGTCTCTGCCAGCAGCTAATAATACCTGATGCTTCAAAGGAAAATTATAATATTCTGCACTTCTACCCAAAACAAATATCCCTGGGCCAGTTATTCAGTGCTGTACATGGGAAGAGGAGGAGGGATTCCATCCTGACCCCTGCAACATCCCTGTAACACAGAACATTACATCACACAATTTCCTGTCATTGTTTGCTACCGAGTGTGGACCCTTGGCCAGGACCAGCCCTGGAGCTCTAAGATGGGAACTGTGCCCCCAGGTCCTTTGCATTGGATGGCATGATGCTTCAGAAGACGAGCCTCAGAAGGCAGAGCAAAGGAATTCTGGGATGCTTGTCCCCCCAACCCCCGCTTTTTTTTTTTTTTTTTTTTTTGAGGGCAGGATGGAGGGAGGGAGAGACAGAAGGGCAGACAGTTGCTTTTTCTGTTAGTGTTTTGTTCTATTTTCTTCTTTCCTCTGCCTTTTCTTCTATATTTTTCCTTTTTCTGCTTCTCTCCTTCACCCACCCCCCTTCTTTCATGTCCTAGATCACTTATGCTGGCTCAAAAGCCATAGCACTTTACATATAAAGTTTGCAAAAGGAAACTGACTCGTTCCCTAGTGAGTTTCCTTCTACAGCCCTTTTCATAAATAAAAGGTTTTGCCTTGTTGCACAGAGAAATTATCTGGTTAGTTCCCCTGTGTTGTCTCCCTGTGTAAAAGCCCTTTGGGAAACAATGCCGAACACCCCCTTCTATGTCACCTATGCATAAAATCTGACCTGCACTTGGCTGTACAACGAGAAACAATCAGGGAACTCATGCACCAGACAAGAAGAACAAACATTTTCATGTCTATTATTTATGAATAATTTGAAACTCTAATGAGAGGAGAGACATTCCAATGTTTTTTAAGCCATATGCAGGTCCCCCATCATCAAGATGCAATATATGGTACAATTATTTGCTTGGAACTAGGAGGCGTTTAACAAAGTAACAGACCAGGTGGGCAAGTCATCTATTTTTTCTGCACTCTGGTGAGTTTTACAAGGAAACTGTGGCAGAGCTAACCATTTTTTATCTTTAGCTTTGGGTCAGATGCAGTGATGGACAAAGCACTCAAAATATTCAAGTGCAGGACAGCAGCAAGCAATTGCATTTCACTTGTCTGAAGAAAGTATCCTGGGTTAGCCTACAATCACAATTTTTCTAGCTTTACAGGCACTGAAATGAAAGAAAACTGAATTCTCAGAGTACTTGGCTGAACCATCGCAAGCCTGAAGCAACAACACATCCGGATGTCAGACTTCAAAGATGTAAAAGCCCTAGATCATGTTGTGCATTTTCCTGCAAATTCAAAGCTGCTCCCTGCAGTACATTTTCTAGTGTTATGTAATATTCCATTTTATTTTCATGCAAACTTAACGAAAGTTTACTGTACATGAAGCAAGCATCAAGAGACATGACTAAGCTTCATGTTTTATAGCGTAAATGGGATTGGGCAAACAACTCCCCACATCCTTCAGAGGGAAAGCCTCACATAGTAACAGTGTAGTGTGTTTCAGAGTAGCAGCCATGTTAGTCTGTATTCGCAAAAAGAAAAGGAGGACTTGTGGCACCTTAGAGACTAACCAATTTATTTGAGCATAAGCTTTCGTGAGCTACAGCTCACTTCATCGGATGCATGTGTGTGATTTTTTAAATCACAACTGGGTGTTACCTCAAAGAATTACTTTGGATACTGTTCAGTACATTTCCCTTTCTTCATGCAGTTGACACAAATATGAATAAGATTCTATGCTTTCAGGTTTTGTGTTTTTTTTTTTTTTTTTACACAGGATGCTATTCCTACACCCACCGTTCTCCGTTTCTTAAGTCTAGAGATAAAGCTGTAACAAACAGCTTTGAGAATGAATAGAATTGCTAAATAGTATCAACCTGTATAATAGTTTCACTATTAGCAACTGCAACCCAGAAGAAGCAGTTCAGCATGGCCAACAGCTGTGCAGGCCAAGTGGTAAAAGCAATTGAAGTCTATATCCTAAATCACACATTGAGATGTGAAGATACGTTTTTGCATAAATGTTTTGACTTAAACCCCACAAGGCCCACATCCATCTTTGAACTGCATGTAAAGAAGATCCAAAAATCTAGGAAGCGCATCATAGAATGGCAAGTTCACAGAGCATTAGCAAAAAAGTTAATTTGCACATCCAGAATAAATTTACAAGAAGGATCTTTAAGAATCCAGAGATATCACATCACACAATTTCAAATGTGTTTTATTAGCGAGTGTGGACTGAACATTTCATAGAGTATGTCCCCCACACCGCTAACCTGGCTGTGCTTGGAGGGCTGCACAAGAGCACATCTGCAGCAAATAAGCGTATTTTAATGAGAGGATGAAAGGGTTAAGGGATTGATATTGTCACAAACTTCAGCTATGTTGTTAATAATCGAGAGTCATGGGATACATCTACATAGCAAAACAACCAAAACCCTAATGCACCTGACCCACAGTCACAGGGCTTATGCTGCAGGGCTGAAAACAGAAGTGTAGACATTTGGGCTTGGGCTGGAGCCCATACTCTGAGACCTATCCCTGCACTGGATTTCAGAGCCTGGGCTCCAGCCCCAACATGCTACACCTGCTATTTTTAGCCCCACAGACGAGTCTCAGTCAGCTGACCCAGGCTATAAGACTCATCTATTTTTTGCTGTGTAGACGTACCTATAGGTACCTGAAGGCTGTTTGGTGACCTGTACAAAGTGGGTTTGGTGAGTGTTTAGTGGATAGGTGTCTCCCATCACAAAAACTAGTGCCACAGTTGGGACTACCTGGCTCCCTCATTGGCAGTCTGAGAAAAGGGGCCAAGGGCTGAATGAAACCTGTCTACATTCAGATTTGAGATATGCTGGAAGAACAGAGTGGAGGAAGCTTGCCCTGCTATTGCCCATGCTATATTTTTCCTGTGGCTAAAGGGGACTTCAATTTCTACCAATGTCATTCTGTCACCCTGCTCAGACTCATAACAGTATTTCTGAACTGCAGAAGATGTTCAACAAACTGGCTAGTCAGAAGGTAGCAATTCACACACAAATAAAGCTTGCATACTACCATATGGCTGAAAATCTCCCAGTGTCTCATGGCTATTAACTCTCACAACACTTCTGGTAAGTAAGAAAATATCATTCCAAGCCTTTACTGATAGGCAGATTTCCCCAGGTACCACACCTAGAGGAACCTCTCCCATTCCCTGACATACAACATCTAAAGATGCAGGTCTCTGATCCTGAGAATTTGGGAGCCTGAGCTGCACCTGAGTTTAGTGGGGATGAGTGGTAGAACCCCCAAGGGCAAGAGATGCACACCTCTGGTTCCTGTGGGGCCGGAAAATGCTCTGGAAACCTCTCTCCAACCCTGCTCCCAGGGCGTTCGAGGCATACCCTGTGGGGTACCCAAGTCTAGTCCCTATGTGGGCTCTGGAAAGCTCTCCCTGGACAGCTTGGAACATACCCTGTAGGGTGCTGGAAAATTCTATGGAGAGTTCTCCCTAGCCCTTTCCCCATGGGAGGAAGTGCACTGGGGGGCCAATTCCTCAGCTCTAGTCCCTAAGGATGTTGTAGAGAACTGGCCCCTGGCCCTGTCGCCAAGAGGTTGTGGGTGGGTGTGCCTGGGGGGCCTGGCTCCTCAACGCCAGTCCCCGGGGGGGAGGGGGGGCGCGCGCGGGGCTCCCCGGCTCCGGTCCCCGGGGGGGAGGGGGGGCGCGCGCGGGGCTCCCCGGCTCCGGTCCCCGGGGGGGAGGGGGGGCGCGCGCGGGGCTCCCCGGCTCCGGTCCCCGGGGGGGAGGCTCTGGAGAGCGGTGCCCAGCCGTGTCCCCAGACAGCTCGGCGGGCGCCCCGGGGCCCGCTCTCACCTCTCGAACAGCAGCCTGACGGCGAAGATGCCCAGCGCCAGCGGGAAGGCGGAGAGGACGTGCCCGGCCTGCGGGTACCGGGCGCCGCCGCCGCCCTCCGGGCCCGGCGCCGCCGCCAAGTCCGCCCAGGTCACGTTGTGCGGCAGCCAGAAGCGCTCGTTCCAGAACCAGGCCGAGAGCAGCGCCGCCGCGGCCGCCGCCATCTTCCGCCGCCTGCCTCCCGCCTGCCCCGACCGGCGCGCCAGCGGGCCAGGGCGGCGCTCGGCGCTGGGCCCCGCCCCCTCGCGGGGCCCCGCCCCCGCCGCCGCACCACGCCGCGGCCCGCTCCTAGGCTGGCGCCCGCGCGGCCCAGGCCTCTTCCCGAGGCCACGCCCCCGCCTGACGGCCGCCTGCGCGCGCACCCCCTGAGGGGACTAAAAGCGCGCCCCCGGGGCTCCGCGGCGGCCGTGGTGCCGGCCGGGAGCATGCGCACTGGGGGGCCCCGCCCCGTGGGCGGGCGCTGCCTGGCTCTCACGGGCCGCTGAGGGGCGGACTCTGAGCCTGCCCCACCCCGTGCGTGAGGGGGCTGGAAACCGCGGCTGAGGTGAGGGGCGGGGCAGCCGAGGGTCAGGGACCCACGAGCATCCGTGGGCGGGGGCGGGTCTGGGCCTGGCCTGTCTTGGTCTCCCTTCCCCCCCGTCCCGCCAGCCGCCCATCCCCGCCCCAGGCCTCTGTGCTGGGGGCGACGCTCGCCTCGTGCCCCACTGCCCCCCCCGCCCCTCTTCCCAGCCCCCCCGCCCGCCCCACGACCGGGCTCTTCCTAGCCCAGCCTTCCCCCCCCCCCACTGCCGCCGCACCCTCCCCGGCACCGGGCTCTTCCCCGCCTAGCTCCCCCCCCACGACTGCCGCCCGCCCCACTGCTGCCTGCGCCCTCCCCGTGCTCTTCCCAGCCCCCGCACTGCCCCCCAGCCCAGCTCCCCCCCTGCCGCCCACTCCACTGCCGCCCGCAGCAGGCTTTTCCCAGCCAGCTCCTGCCACTCTCCCCCCCCCGCCGCCGCCCGCGTCCCCTCTGCAGGACAGGGCCCAGCTGCTCGCTCGCCCACCCCCACGCCACAGGGGCTGCTTTTCCAGCCCTCCGAACGGCCAGACTAGGTCAGACCCTGGGCGCCTCCAGCCCTGTATCCTGTCCTCCGGCAGTGGCCAGTACCAGGTGCCCCAGAGGGAGTAAAGCGAGTATCAAGTGGCCCATGCCCAGCTTCCCACACACACCCACACCCCTCTCTTTCACACCGCTACCCTTCCTGCACAGCCCCCTGGCTGCTCCCCCTCAGGAGACACCGTCCCAACTCCCACCACAGCATGGAGGCTTGCGAGCCTTGGCTTTTGCCGTAGAGTCTCCATGGCTGGAGTCATGTGATTAGGCCAGATTCTCAGATTTCATTCATGTAAAAATGAAACAAGTTGTCCTAGTGTAGAGAAAAAGCCTGAAACCATGATTTCCTAAAAGCTCAAACAAGAAGGCTGATATTTAAAAAAAAAAAAAATTTTGTATTTCCATCATCCTACCATGCCTCATGCTAAAGACTTATCGCTAGCCAAACGTTCTGCTCACTGTTCAAATAGGGGAGGAGGTTAAGAATTGCCTCAGGCTAGCTGCTTCTGGGCCGCAGCACAGTTTCGAAACAGGTAGGGACTAGCCTACCTTAGCTAGACAGCACCGCTGACGGGACTTTTAACAGCCCGGTTAGCTGTGCTTACCAGAGCTGCCATGACCCAGTGCCTTAAGTCCTATGACCCAGGACCGAGTTGTGACCCACACTTTGAAAACCACTGATTTAGACTAGTCCTCTGAGGCAGCCACAGTCAGAGGAAAATCTAGACAACTTTAGTTCAGACCACAACCCCAGGGGAAAAAAAAGAGTATGGGTGATCACTGAAGACAAGGGAAGAGCTCAGCCAGATCCCATTCCTTCAAATTAGGCCCTTTAAACTACACCCTTCTCTAAAAGCAGTAGTAGCTACTATGGGAAGGATAATGCCCTCTCAGAGCACATACTCTCCCCATCACTATTCTCTCGCATATCCCACTTTCTAAACCCATTCGTAGTCTTTCACTGGTTTACTATTCAGAGCTAATTTAAAAGCTATCTTTGATTGGGGCAGAAATCCTATTTCCCCTTTAGAACACCTATGCATATCCATAACTTACAATTATTGTATCCACTCCGTAGAAATTAATTTTATCTGATAACATGACACTTGGCTTGTGTGTGTGTACAGGAACACAGGAAGCACATGCCACATCAAACCAGCAGTCTGCCTAAAACAATTGCCCTATGAATCTTTTCGAATAGAGTTAAGGTGTACCCCTATTTTAACCATTTGGTGTCTCTGTTATGGGTTAAACTCCACCTCTTGGACAACAAACAGTTCATTTGTATTGTGCTCCACAGCTTGGATTATGGTAGCGTTGTCAATCAATAGTAAGCTAATTGATACCACTTTCTATCCTAATATATCACAAAATAAATTACTGAATTATATCTGACAGCATTAGATGGGAAGAGTTCAAAAGTGTCTAAGCCCCATTTTCAAAAGTGACTTAAGCCTCATACACTTTGAGAACCTCAGATGCCCAAGTACTTAAGTCATTTAATTGTCTACAATAGGTGAAGAGTTGGACAGAGAAAGTGAAAAGATACAAATAAAACACAAATTAAAGATTCTCAGGTGTGATTTGAAATGAGCTGGATACAGGGAGGCTTTTTAAGATGAGCTTCAGAGAAAGCATATGCAGCAACGGGCAAGTTAGGACAACAGAGAGGGCTCACTCTAGAAGAGTTGGGAGGAGAGACAAAGCAAGATGGAGTGTATTGAAAACTAGGACAGTTTTTAAAAACAGGATTCTCATATGGTCAGAAAGCCACTTGATATATTGGAAAAATAATTGATTAGCAATCTTTGTGCTGTATAATGTTAAACTCTGCAAAGCTGGTAGGATGGAACTGCTAGAAAAATTGGAGCAAGCTCAGTAGAGGTCCTGAGACTTTGGAAGTGACGTAAGGCTATTCCCTTACTGGATTTTGGGAAAAGACAAAACCACCCCTTACTCCGAACCTCTTTGCCAGTGTAGGTGGTAAAGCCACTAGCTCAGCTAATGAGAGGAGGCCGAGTGAGGGTATTTGAGTGGGCAACAGTAAGTATGAGTGGGATTACAGCATTAACAGGTCATCTAGAGATTTAATGTGAACTGGTGCTAGGGTTTATAGAAGCTAAACTGGAGTGAGATTTAGAATAAAAATAGAGATGTCATGAGTACTCCCACTCAACAGCACCTGAGCAAGGAAAATTTAGGAAGATTTAACTTACTGAACTTAGAACTGTAAGTCTTATGATCAGCCATTTGACCTAGAACATGTTCATGGTGCTCTGCTTTTTGCAAATGCTTGAAGGAGACATGGACAAACAGCTGTTTTTGCTTTCTTTCCTCCTCCACTTGGTGTGGTAAAGAAACTGATAATTTTAAAAAAAATTTAGCAAAACAATTTTCCCTTAAATCAGTTGGATTTTTACCTACAGTTAGTCTGAAAGGCAGGAGAAGAAATCTTGAATTCATATTTCTAAACTTCTACAGTACTTGTTTAAAATTGCATTACAAATTGTCCTCACTACCTGGAGGGAGTATTATTCCCATTTTAAAGAGGGTGTCATAAATATAAAGGGAAGGGTAAACACCTTTAAAATCCCTCCTGGCCAGAGGAAAAACCCTTTCACCTGTAAAGGGTTAAAAAGCTAGGATAACCTCGCTGGCACCTGACCAAAATGACCAATGAGGAGACAAGATACTTTCAGAAGCTGGGGGGAGGGAGAAAAAGCCTCTCTGTCTGTGTGATGCTTTTGCCAGGGACAGAACAGGAATGGAGTCTTAGAATTTAGTAAGTAATCTAGATAGATATGCGTTAGATTATGATTTCTTTAAATGGCTGAGAAAATAAGCTGTGCTGAATGGAATGGATATTTCTGTCTTTGTCTTTTTGTAACTTAAGGTTTTGCCTAGAGGGATTCTCTATGTTTTGAATCTAATTACCCTATAAGGTATTTATCATCCTGATTTTACAGAGGTGATTCTTTACACTTTTTCTTCTATTAAAATTCTTTTAAGAAACAATGCTTTTTCATTGTAATTAAGATCCAAGGGTTTGGGTCTGTGGTCACCTGTGCAAATTAGTGAGGATTTTTAATCAAGCCTTCCCCAGGAAAGGGGGTGTAAAGGTAAGGGAGGATTTTGGGGGGGAAAGAAGTTTCCAAATGGGCTCTTTCCTAATAATAATAATAATACTGGTTAGACATTTGGTGGTGGCAGCGAAAGTCCAAGGACAAAGGGTAAAATCAAGAGAACAGTTCCAGACTGAACCGGAAGTAGATGAAAGCCTCCAGAGAGCTTGGACGGCGGCATGGAGCAACCCACCACCTCTCAGCTCTTCTAATCGATCCAGATTTGTTGTAGAAAGACGACTTTTATACAAGGAAACTCTTTCCGGTGGACACCAGGAAGACTGGCATCCTCAGAGACAGTTGGTAGTTCCAACTAAGTACTGAGTCAAGCTCTTAAGCTTAGCCCACGATCATCCTAGTGGCCATGCTGGGGTGAACAGGACCAAAGACTGGTTGGGGAGGTCATTCCACTGGGAGGGAATGGGCAAGGATGTTTCTACCTGTGTCCGGTCTTGTGAGGTATGCCAAAAAGTGGGAAAACCCCAAGACCAGGTCAAAGCCCCTCTCCAGCCATTCCCCATCATTGAAGTTCCATTTCAGCGAGTAGCTGTGGATATTCTGGGTCCTTTTCCAAAAAGACACCCAGAGGAAAGCAGTACATACTGACTTTCATGGATTTTGCCACCCGATGGCCGGAAGCAGTAGCTCTAAGCAACACCAGGGCTAAAAGTGTGTGCCAGGCACTAGCAGACAGACATTTTTGCCAGGGTAGGTTGGCCCTCTGACATCCTCACAGATGCAGGAACTAATTTCGTGGCAGGAACTATGGAAAGCCTTTGGGAAGCTCATGGGGTAAATCACTTGGTTGCCACTCCTTATCCACCATCGAACAAATAGCATGGTGGAGAAGTTTAATGGAACTTTGGGGGCCATGATCCATAAATTCGTAAATAAGCACTCCAACGATTGGGACCTAGTGTTGCAGCAGTTGCGCTTTGCCTACAGAGCTGTACCACATCCTAGTTTAGAGTTTTCACCATTGGAACTTGTATATGGCCGTGAGGTTGAGGCCATTACAGTTGGTGAAGCAGCAATGGGAGGGGTTTACACCTTCTCCAGGAACTAACATTCTGGACTTTGTAACCAACCTACAAAACACCCTCCGAACCTCTCTAGCCCTTGCTAAAGAAAACCTACAGGATACTCAGAAAAAGCAAAAAGCCTGGTATGATAAACATGCCAGAGAGCGTTCCTTCAAAGTAGGGGACCAGGTCATGGTCTTAAAGGCGCTCCAGGCCCATAAAATGGAAGCATCATGGGAAGGGCCCTACATGGTCCAGGAGCGCCTGGGAACTGTTAATTATCTCATAGCATTCCCCATCTCCAACCAAAAGCCTAAGGTGTACCATATTAATTCTCTAAAGCCCTTTTATTCCAGAGAATTAAAGGTTTTTCAGTTTACAGCCCAGGGAGGAGATGACGCTGAATGGCCTGAAGGTGTCTACTATGAAGGGAAAAGTGCTGGTGGCGTGGAAGAGGTGAACCTCTGCATGACCCTGGGGCGTATGCAGCGACAGCAGATCAAGGAGCTGTGCACTAGCTACGTGCCGACGTTCTCAACCACCCCAGGACTGACTGAACGGGCATACCACTCCATTGACACAGGTAATGCTCACCCAATTAAAGTCCAACCTTACCGGGTTTCTCCTCAAGCTGAAACTGCTACAGGATGGGAGATCCAGGATATGTTACAGATGGGTGTAATTCGCCCCTCTGGCAGTGCATGGGCATCTCCTGTGGTTCTAGTTCCCAAACCAGATGGGGAGATACGTTTTTGCGTAGACTACCATAAGCTAAATGCTGTAACTCACCCAGACAACTATCCAATGCCACGCACAGATGAACTATTACAGAAACTGGGACAGGCCCAGTTCATCTCTACCTTGGACTTAACTAAGGGTTACTGGCAGGTACTGCTAGATGAATCTGCTAAGGGAAGGTCAGCCTTCACCACACGTTGGGCTGTATGAATTTAATTTACTCCCTTTCGGGCTGCGGAATGCACCCGCCACCTTCCAAAGACTTGTAGATGGTCTCCTAGAGGGATTAGAAGAATATGCAGTCACCTACCTTGATGATGTGGCCATATTTTCAGATTCCTGGGCAGAACACCTGGAACATCTACAAAAAGACAACTGCCATACTAGACTTCTCCCCCTACTGGTTACCTCCCTACTGTATTTCTTCCCAGACTTTCCCAGTCTGCCCTTCCCTAAGGAGCTCCACTTACAGCTACCAGTAGTCATTTGGTTTCCCCCAGACCTGCACATGTAACTAGGGAAGTGTCTTCAAATCCTTTTCTCTAAGAATTGTTTAAAATCAAGAATGAAAGGTTTCAGAGTAGCAGCCGTGTTAGTCTGTATTTGCAAAAAGAAAAGGAGTACTAGTGGCACCTTAGAGACTAACCAATTTATTTGAGCATAAGCTTTTGTGAGCTACAGCTCACTTCATCGGATGCATTCAGTGGAAATGAAAGGGTTAAACAAGTTTGTCCCTCTGATCTGTCCTGTTTTTTAATCCCTGTTCCAGGAGCATGTGTATTGCCATTTGCCAAACTGGCTAGAGTGGTCCAACAGTGTCACCTAGTGGTATGAAAATCACATTATGAAGACTCGCAAAAAGAAAAGGAGGACTTGTGGTCCTTAGAGACTAACCAATTTATTTGAGCATGAGCTTTCATGAGCTACAGCTCACTTCATCGGATGCATACCGTGGAAACTGCAGAAGACATTATATACACAGAGACCATGAAACAATACCTCCTCCCACCCCTCTCTCCTGCTGGTAATAGCTTATCTAAAGCTATTACCAGCAGGAGAGTGAGTTTGTGTGTGTGGTTTTTGGAGGGGGGAGGTGAGAAAACCTGGATTTGTGCTGGAAATGGCCCACCTTGATTATCATATACATTGTAAAGAGAGTGGTCACTTTGGATGAGCTATTACCAGCAGGAGAGTGAGTTTGTGTGGGGGGGGCGGAGGGTGAGAAAACCTGGATTTGTGCTGGAAATGGCCCAACTTGATTATCATACACATTGTAAGGAGAGTGATCACTTTAGATAAGCTATTGCCAACAGGAGAGTGGGGTGGGGGGAGGTATTTTTTCATGCTTTGTGTGTATAAAAGATCTTCTACACTTTCCACAGTATGCATCCGATGAAGTGAGCTGTAGCTCACGAAAGCTTATGCTCAAATAAATTGGTTAGTCTCTAAGGTGCCACAAGTACTCCTTTTCTTTTTGCGAATACAGACTAACACGGCTGTTACTCTGAAACCTGTCATTATGAAGACTTCAACTCTCCAGCAACTCATCCTTCTCAACCAAGGTCATTTTATATACTGACCTATTGCAGTTAAAACAAAAACATGAATTAGGCTTCAGTCTTAGAGTTCAAAGTAAATGACAAAGCTTTATTGAATAAAAATGTTTCATACTTAGCAAGATTGGAAGAAAGTAGAATATTTTACACCTCTATAAAAATATAGTTGACTAATTCTCAAGTGAATACAGTACAGAAAATAAACTACTATAGGAATAAACCCTTCCCCCATTCAAATTATTATTTGTAAAATAAATCCTGTCAAATTTAAAAATGTACTAAAAGCTTTGCTAGAAACCAGTCCCAAGAAAGAATCCCACTGTTTGTCTAGTTCTCTTAGAGTTTGTATGTGCAAGTCTCACAGTTGTAACTATTAAAAAAGATCTCTGGCAGTTTGGTACAAGTAGGGTTTAATAACTGTCAAAAGGCCTTACAAAAGTTATTTGCAGTTTTAAGTGAATCAGAAGAGGGAATAAAATCTAAAAGTAGAAAAAAAAGTCACCTCAGAAAATGCACATGGAACGCAAGAGTATTGCCCTGCAGACTCTTGTGAAAGGGGTGGCTTGTCTTCAAGAGTACCATCAGTCATCATTGGGTTTGATCCGCACTACTATTCCAGCAAGGGGCACACTGGTGCATTAGCCAGCCAGAGGGCTGTACTACCTCTTAATTCCAGTTTAGAATTAGTCGTGTATACAGGAGAGCAGAGTGCAAAGTAAGAAGTTTTCCGCTCATCAAGAGCAAGCAAATAAAAGGAATTACATTGCATTCTGAGTACTTAATATATTTTAGTTGCTAGATACGAAGCACAAAGACAATTAGCGTTTTCATGAGGAAAACATCCCAGCTGTGCCCTTTACACGTATTAAAGTGCATTCAGTCACCATTTTTGAAGCAGGCCTTCAAGTCCCTTTGGAATTGGTCCCTAAGCTCTGCAGTAGCATTCATAGTGGTAATAATAGTGTATTACAGAAAGTGTTTAATACCACCTTTGGGAGTACAGTGGAATCCTGCAAACTACTGTTACTGGAATAAGTGCCAAAACACAAAAAGGATAAAATACAGCAATGACCAGGGTATAGAATAGAGCTGTGTTCTCATGCTGTAAATTGTGATTACCTGATGTAGGAACAGCTGTCCCACACCAAGGGATCAGATGTTTCCATACAGCTAGATATGATCTTTGCAGGTTTCTAGTGTACTTTTCTACCTCATATCTGTACATTCTATTGTTCCCTAATGTGTCAATGTGCAGTATAGCATCACTTTTACAGAGGGCAACTGCTTGTTAAAAGCTAATACACCAATTTAAGGCCCAGCACCTTGCAGCAAGTTTTCTAGTGAAAGACCAATTTATTCTTCATCTTCATCCTCTTCCTCATAGTAACGATTCCTCTTGATCTGTTCTTCCACAGACAAATCTTCCACATCTTCACCTTCCCAGAACACATCATCTTTGGATTTGCTGTTCTGGCTAGGGGATAATTCCTTAGCAGTGACCACGTTCGATAAGCTGATACGTTTAGGAGAGTTGGAGTCAAATATTTCTTCATTTGGAGATGGCTGCTGCACTGTGGCATTTTCTTCATCATCTGTCTCCATACCCACCTGACCATTCTGTATCCAGTTTTCTTCCCTGTCTGCCTTGACATCAGGTACTTCCCTTCCTCTTTCTTCCTCCAGTTCTTTATTCTTTTCTTGAGTGTTCTGGATGTTCCCATTCTCAGCTTTTTTTCCCTTTTGCTTTCTTTCCATCACTGCCTCCCTCTCTAGTTCTTCACTTGGTTTGAACATGACCCTGTCTGCTTTGGAAGGAGAAGATACGTTCTCTGTTTTATGGCCCTTAACAGACATTGTTCTAAATGAGGCTGCTACTGTAAATGGACGACTTCTTTCCTTCAGTGAGGATGTTCTTCGTAGTTTTCTGAGATCCAGGTCCACATCCTCCTGCACATCTGGCTTTGACACCTCATCTTCTGGGGGCCACTTTGGCTTAAATACTTTGATACCCTCTTCCAATGCACTTCCTTGACTACCTAGCTCTGATGGAGGTGGCCATGCAATCCTCAGTTTTTTTGTTTCTGCTGGTTTCTCTTCCCTTCCAGGCAAAGCTGAAACTTTTGCTTCCATGCTAGCTGCAAGAACTCCCACCTTTGCAATTGGGGCATCCTCTACTCCTGGACTTTGAGGGCCTTCTATTGTATTTTCAGTGTGGGCAGATTTCTCCAGGGACTCTTCGTTCTCAGTTTTGCTTACCCATAGTTCCTTGTGCTGTTTGTGCCCAAAACCTTCATCATAGTTGCCTTTGGATTTAAAGAGCTGATTGAAGTGAGGCTTGCAATAAATATTCCCACGTAGAGATGCATATGTTCCAAGACTGTTCAAGAAAACAAAACGTTAGCACTCCACATGTCTCTCAATCAGTTGCAGATTAAGGCCCTAATTTTAGCTAGGTCACTGAAAAACTTGGCATTAAACAGCTCTTCAAAGTTTTTAGAAAAGCAAGTTTTACAGTGTGTTGACCTGGTGTCACCAGAGGGAAGGTCCTACCCAATATAAAAAGGCATTTTTATGGGTTTTCCTCTTAAGTGCTTAAAGATCTTTACAGCAGGTAGGAATTATCTCCATTTTACAGATAGGAAAACTAGTATAGAAAATTCAAGTGACATGTCTAAGGTCATGTAGCAAGTTAGCAGCAGAGCTGGGAGTACAACCTGACTCCCAGGCCCTTGCTCAATCAACTAGACTACACTGCCTTCCTCACAGACGAATATTTGCACATATTCCGTATTCCGCTTCCTGTTATATTTTAGGAAGGTTGAATTTCCTTCTAAAAGACTGACACTAATATACCTCACCCTCAGCACAGATTACCTGAGTTTGCTATTGCAATGTGAACAGCGGAAGCAGCTGACATGAAACACCTGCTGGTTGGCAAAGAGACGTTCCATTGGGTACACTGTCTTCTGACATGCAACACAGGTTTCCTTCACTGGCAGCTGAAACTTCTAAGGGAAGAAAAGAAGGCTTCTTAACTGGACAAGAACTAGTGGGTGAGGAGACTTGACTTGGGTTTTGTCCAAGACTTCCAGAGTTCTCAAACAACTTACTTAATATTTAATAATTAGCAGCTCTGAAGGTAGTTCCTAGAGTGACCCCCTGTATCCTAGTTGAGTGAAGCAGACCTATTACAGGCTCATTGCCTTGGTTTGATAGCAAGAGCCTATCCTGCATTCTCCCTCTCTGCTCCCTTATCACCTAAACCTCTGAGATAAAACAATAGTCAAGAATGGACAGTGGAAGTGTTAAAATTCTCACATGGGTCATAAAGAAAGCTCTGTCAAGCCATTCCCAAGAGACTGAGTACATCTACACTGAAACCGAACACCTGCAACTGGCCTGGGTCAGCTGACTTGGGCTCAAGGGCTATAAATTTTTATAGTGTAGACATTCAGGTTCAGACTGGAGTCCAAGCTTTGGGACCTCGTGAGAGGGGAAAGGTCCCAAAGCCTGGGCTCCTGCTTGAGCCCAAATGCCTACACGGAAATGTTACAGCTCTGTAGCCTGAGCCCTGCAAGCTAGAGTCAGCTGACATAGGCCAGCCACAGGTGTTTAATGGCAGTGTAAATCATACCTTCTATGTCCTGTCCTATCCTCTCTGCCTCAAGCCTGCTGATAGGGAAAGATGAGGAAGTGGGGAAAATACAAAAGGGGATAAGTTTAAAAGAAACAGTGGGATGAACAGCAATACAAGAAGCTCAGCATGGGGAACAAGTAATGAGGCAGCCAGATAAGCCGGGGGGGGGGAGGGGGGTGGAGAGAGAAGAAGAGAAGAGGATGACAGGAGGGAAACAATTTGCTCAAAGGTTTAGGCTGAGTAAGTTTTACTAAATGCTTATGGCTTTAGGAATGAAGGCGGCTCACTTAAGCAACTTTCAATACAAACTGATTAAGCCAGCAATTTATTCCTACAGCTGCTTTTAGAAAGTTAGTCTCAGTAGTTCAGGGCAGCAAGAAATGTATCTAACCCCACACGAAAAATTTCAGAGCTCTAGCAAAGGCACTAGCTACACTCAGCTTTTAGGGATTTGTAGTTTCACTAAAATTAAAGTTACATAACAGATAACTAAAGTTAACCCTGATGTTGACATACTAGTAACAGTGCATGTACTGCATAAGAGGCAACATCCCGTAAGTTAAGAAATGTCGTAAGGATAAACCCAAAACTAGTAAATATTAAGTGTCAGCATTGTGCTACTTGGGAATAACCTCAGAACATGTGTCCTGACAGCATCAGGGAGGTGATATTCTATGTCCACCAAAGAGGTCACCTGATGCTCCTTACTCCTTAACACACCTGCTAGCGGTGACTTAATATGGAAGCTTAATAAAAAGAGGAAATGGCATATTGACTATCCAGACAAAAAGCTGGCCCTTCTGGACTGACCCAATTGCAACAGCTTTTCTAGCAATAGAATAGAAAGTTACCTAGGTCCTGTGTCAAAGGGTTACAGAAAATCATATTTAGATACTGTCAACTTTGTTGCAAAGGCGTGTTCTACTATAAGTTTATTAAAAGCCTTTAAGAGAAGGATATGATGGTTAAGGAATACGGAAGCAGGAAGTGCAACATCACAGGAGACAGTTACAGGGGTTGGTGTCTAGTTTGTATTCTAAATAAAATGATGACATGGTTAAGAATTGAAGGTTATAATAGATGAGGATCAGGTTGCTGAACAGAGCCAGCTGATTTAAACTGGTTTGTCACAACTTTAATGTTGCACATAATTAGGTAGTTTGCTATATATTATTTCTAGTCTAATACACTTAGATTGTAGAGAGATGAGAACTTTAAAAATAAACTTTGATATTAGGTATTTGAAATGACACTAAGGGCCTAATCCATACTGAGAGCTTGATAAGAAACCTCAAAAAACTCCCAGAGCCTCATGTGATTTATTTATTTTTGAAAGGAAACTTCAAGGCACTGACCTTTTGCACCAATGTTCTCACCTTTGTGTGAAGAGAAAAGGAGTACTTGTGGCACCTTAGAGACTAACCAATTTATTTGAGCAAAAGCTTTCGTGAGCTACAGCTCACTTCATCGGATGCATACCGTGGAAACTGCAGAAGACTTTTTTTTTTTTTTTTTTTTTTTTTTTTTTATTTATTTTTTTATTTATTTATTTATTTATTTATTTATTTATTTATTTATTTATTTATATATATAGAGAGAGAGAGAGAGAGAGAGAGAGAGAGAGAGAGAGAGAGAGAGAGAGAGAGAGAGAGAGAGAGAGAGAGAGAGAGAGAGAGAGAGAGAGAGACACACACACACACACACACACACACACACAAGCTATATTACACAATAACTATTACACACACCAGCAGGAGAGTGAGTTTGTGTGTGTGGTTTTTGGGAAAAGGAGGGGGTGTGGTGAGAAAACCTGGATTTGTGCTGGAAATGGCCCAACTTGATTATCATACGCATTGTAAGGAGAGTGATCACTTTAGATAAGCTATTACCAGCAGGAGAGTGGGGTGGGAGGAGGTATTGTTTCATGGTCTCTGTGTATATAAAGTCTTCTGCAGTTTCCACAGTATGCATCCGATGAAGTGAGCGGTAGCTCACGAAAGCTTATGCTCAAATAAATTGGTTAGTCGCTAAGGTGCCACAAGTACTCCTTTTCTTTTTGCGAATACAGACTAACACGGCTGTTACTCTGAAACCTTTGTGTGAGTGAGTCAGTGCAATCTCTAACACACGCCATTGATGTCTACTAGCCCGGACAAAGATCTACTCACCCACCCTTGCCACAAAAAGGAACAAGGCATTACTAACTTGCTTACCAATAAAAAAAGTTACCCTCCTTCCAAAGACAGCATAAGTGCAAGGCTGCACTGCATAGTGCTAGCATGTGTTATTGCAATACATGTCCCCATCTAAGAGGAGGAACTTACATGGGTATACAGTGACCCCTGTTTGTCTGCTGTAGAGATGGTTTTTGGGGTGCATAGAGAAAAATTTCCTTTCTGGGCATTACTGTACATAGCTACTACAGGAGGAGGGTGAAGCCCAGTTAATAAAAAAAAGGAGAACTGGAGAAATAGCCGAGAGTTGAGCTCACATTAGAAGGGAAGCAGAAGGCAGGAGTAGAGATTAGGAACCAGGAACAGGAAACAGAAGCTGGAAGAGAAATAGGAACCTTACATGAAATCAGCAGCATCTGGGGTGTTCTCTAAAACCTGCAGCAACAACTATTAATGAAGGCAGAGATCCGAGATCCAAGCTGGGTTTTATCATGTGAACAGGATGCAGATTCTTTTGAAATAAGCACAAAGAACCATAAACTTAAAGGATAAGTAGCTTACATATGAACACACACTGGAATACCTTCTAAATTATACAATCCTAAAGGCATTTTTGCCATCTCAAATTTTGCGCATACAGCACCTTTCAGAAGAGGTGCTCACAGCATTGTGATAAATCTTGCTATCTTCTTAAATAAAAGAAGTATTATACCTACCCCTCTTTTACAGATGGGGAAAAAAATGCAGAGTGGTGAAGTGATGTGCCCAAGAGTAACATAGGAGTCTGTGGCAGAGCAGAGGTAAGACTTCCTATTTGAGATAGCACGTGTGAAGAGGATGCACCTCACATCACATTACTGAGATATCACTGAAGTGCCTATCTCATAGTATCTGCGTGCCTCGAAGTGAGAAAATGATCCCTATCCAAAAATTCTCCATTGCTTCCTCAGCTACGGTTATATTGGGGTTGTTCTTGCCTGTTTATATCCCAGAAAGTCACGAGCAGGTCTACAGCCATCACTACTGAAGAAAGTATTGGCTAAAGAGAGGAGTAGTGTACTGGGCTCTAAAGGTGATAAAACTTGGACTCATCCTGATCTCCAATGGAAGGGAATTTCACATCTAAGGGCTTGCCTCTGAGAATGCCAGGACTCCAGCTCCGAGGAGTTGTACACTGAGATCCCTCAACTATGAATACCTACTTGATTGCAGCTGCTATCATGGTTGAGGAGAGGAAGGCAGACAGCCAGGCCCCAGGGTGGGCTTTAAAGATTAGCATCAGGACCTAGATGAAAATCTCTAGGAACTCTGACGTAAGAAAAGCCCAGAGCTTGTCAATGCAAGACCTGAGTACAGAAGTCTGGATGTAGAACTTCTCCTCCCATCAAGAAGCAAATTAGTAGTCCCTTACTGTCACTGGAACAGCGCCCCTTTAACAGTATGGCAGCTATCAGCAGGCAACTCACAAACTCCATCTTTGAAGAACTAAATTACAATTGTGTTGAGATGCTTTTCCATTCAGAACTCAAAACCCTGTGCCGAGCACTGGGCAAAGTTCCTTTATACCAGTCTCTTTTCTGTCAGGAGTTAGTTCCAGCATGAGTTTTTTGAGAAGATGTCAAAATAAAGACTTCACCATAGAGCAAAGCTGTGAGTTTAAGAGCTCTCTGCTGAAGAAAGTTTGGATATCGGTGGATCAATAGCATAAAATCCCCTGGGAGTGCAAACACAGATTCATAGGCTGGATTGAGTCTGTGTTACAATCAGATTTACTTAAGTATTAACTGTTGCTAGTGCTTAGGAAATAAATAGCTCTTGTACCTTTACTACTTTTGGTGGAGAGGGGTCAGTCTGGTTGGCTGGTTTGGAATTAGAGCTCTGCTGTTTCGCATAGACACGTCTCTTGGCTTCAGTCTCACTCTGCGAGTTTAGTTCAACTGGGAGGGGAAGGAAAGGTCTGTTAAACTCATTTTTAAAAACCACGAGAAACTCCTAGGAAGTTCAGTCTGATAAGACCATGTAGCAGTTTTGTCAGAGAAAGGCTTAAAGGTCTATCTGTTCCTAAACATGTATGACTAAACCATTAGTGCCAGAGCAAGCAAATATATTTACTCATCTTTTTCCTGCACCAAAATTACCAAATGATTGAGTGGCTGTGCTGAGGAAATGAGATAGGTGCCAGCTTCTCAGTATGCACTAACTGAGTTTCTGGGAAAATATGGCTCCAGTTTAATAAATATGTTAAGCACATGCCTAAAGTTAAGCTTGAAGTCAATGGGCTATAAACATGTGCTTAAGTACCTTTGGAAGGCACTTTAGTCAACAAATATATTAGAAGTAGCTGATTGTAGCCAACAGATTAGCCACTGTTTGGCACTGGAACACTAGGTCCAAATGGTGGGAGAACTGCACTGCTGGGGTTAAATTTAAACCCTTTATAAAGCAAGCATTAAAGCAGTCTCAGTACTACAGTTACAAACCAGTTTATAAATCTGAAAAAAATTCCCAGATCTTGAGCTTGAGCACAAGATTTTTATTGGAAAAATCCTAAGAATCTGAAGGGGTTGCAAGTGTTCAAATAGGATTGTTATTTGGAATACAGTAATCTTTACAAACATTTTAAACAACCACAGAGTCCCAATTTTATTCAAATTTTATGAATAAGATCTGTTTCTTTTGGGCTATCATATGACAAGTTTCATAATCATACTGGAATGGTTTTTCTCTTGACTGCAGGAAAAAAAATATGAGTCAACAGTGTGCCCTTGTTGCCAAGAAGGCCAATGGCATTTAGGGATGTATAAGTAGGGGCATAGCCAGCAGATCGAGGGACGTGATCGTCCCCCTCTATTCGACATTGGTGAGGCCTCATCTGGAATAGTGTGTCCAGTTTTGGGCCCTACACTACAAGAAGGATGTGGAAAAACTGGAGAGTCCAGTGAAGGGCAACAAAAATGATTAGGGGTCTGGAACACATGACTTATGAGGAGAGGCTGAGGGAACTGGGATTGTTTAGTCTGCAGAAGAGAAGAATGAGGGGGGATTTGATAGCTGCTTTCAACTACCTGAGAGGTGGTTCCAAAGAGGATGATTCTAGAATATCCTCAGTGGTAGAAAATGACAGGACAAGGAGTAATGGTCTCAAGTTGCAGTGGGAGAGGTTTAAGTTGGATATTAGGAAAAACTTTTTCACTAGGAGGGTGGTGAAACACTGGAATGCATTACCTAGGGAGGTGGTAGAATCTCCTTCCTTAGAAGTTTTTAAGGTCAGGCTTGACAAAGCCCTGGCTGGGATGATTTAATTGGGGATTGGTCCTGCTTGGAGCAGGGGGTTGGACTAGATGACCTCCTGAGGTCCCTTCCAACCCTGATATTCTATGATAATCAGCAAATTCTACAGTCAATTTCTATACCACTGGAAATGGGAGTTTATAAGACAAGGCTGACCATTACAGGGCCATGAACAAATGTCCATTTTAACCAAACAACTGGCTTATATGTGCTACAAAATTGCAAGAAGGTGCCTAGATAATGTAAGTGGGCTTCCATTATGTGTGTTAGGATCAGAGTTCTTATGCTCAGATTGGATTTCATCTAACTTTAGCTTTATGAAGCAGTCTTGACCAGCATATACCTTCGATTAAATGGGAAGCCTGATGCTTCCTCCAGAAGCTATGGGTTCTAAGGGCAAACCGATCTTGACATAAGCATGGCATACAAGTAGATAGTGCCAACACATCCTGCCATCCACTTGCCCACTCTATATTTATTGGGCTAGGAGAATGAGTGCTTACTGGTGCCATCTTCAGAAAGATTGGAGTGGAAACCCAGACTCTTCTCACTGAAGAAAACCTGCAAAAGAAATGTTATACTGTGAACCATATGAAAGTCAGCTGGGCTCACCAGCTAACAGACTCAAAATTTAGAAATGGATAATCCCAGCATGAGTAGCAAAATAATGGGCAATTAATAGAACAATAAAACAGAAAAACCTATTTACTAGCCAGTGTCCAACCTAAGCTAAGAACTTCTCAACGATGCTAGCACTGGCTACAAAACATTTTCTCCATTTCTCACCTTCTTCAGGGTCTCCCTTGCTGCCACTTCTTGAGTAGTCAAGGATACATAGGAGCCTAAGTGACTCTTGATTTTGAAAATTTCCCCCTAAAACTACAAGCTGTGATGTAGAAGAAACATGCTTCGTCTGTCTTCTACATCATTCGTTAGAAAAGGATTGATTTACAAATTTCACTGTTTAATGCCTTCTGCTCAACTCACACATACTAATTCTCTGAAGTACAAGATTCTTTCATTAACAGAACTGTTGACACAGCCTATTATAACTTGTTTCAGGTACAGAATAATTTATTTACCAGGTGAAATGCCCAATGCAGGTTCTAGAAGGCTATTTTAACCTGGTTCTATCTATATATTAAATAAAATATAGCTTAACTATACTTAAACATTGAGGAACTAAAATGCCATAATGAGATTAACAGCAGAACTTCACTAATTCACACTAATGACTGAAAGACCCATTGCAAAGGATTGCACTTTGGAAATTAATGAGGAAGCAAACAAACAAGTCCAGATAACATACTTTGTTCATTTGACTAGTTTAATTTTAATGATACTTCCTAATAAGCATTCCACAATTTACTTTGTACTCATAACAAAGATCACTTCTAACCACTCTGTTACTGAGTCTTTGGGATGTGCAGGATGAGGGAAGCAGTGGTTTTTTGCACTTAAAGTATGAGTGTACAAGTAAGCGAGGTTCTGCTTAACATTTCTCTTTCTCCAGAAATTTCTGCCAGTTAATAGGTGTGCCCTGGACAGGGACACTAGATTTATCCTGCAGTGATGTCAAAGTGACCATCCTACTACCACACAACAGTCTATTCAATGTAGGTTCTTACACTGTGCACTTATTACACATCAAGTCAGTCACTAAAGGACTGTCTATAAATTAAAGTGACTTCACTCTAGGAGCTAGCAGAGAGAGGGTTTTATTCAAACCTTCCATTCAACAGTAGAAAGGTGAACTGAAAGAGAGAAACTGCTTTTATTTAATAGGTTTCCTTTTAAGAGGCTCCCCTTGATGGCTGCTTTCCCACCCCACAAGCAGCTAAAATGTGAAGACTTGCTCAGTTCCCAGCAAGAAGCTGAAAGCAACAGTCTGGCTGCCTGCCGAGGGAGGTCCAGAAAGGTTTAAAAGCCCCCCCAGCATTAGGCTGCCATGTGGTCAGAAAGCTTGTAATGCACAGTATTTGCATTATTATTGTTTGGCTACTTTTATTCCCTTCTGCCATCCCCCAATTTAAGTCACAGATGCCCCGAGACTTTGTTTTGTTGTGTGAATAAGGGGACAGTAATAATATGTTTATTTTAAAACTAAGTTTAAACAGTAGGAACAAAAAAGCTAATCAGGTTGCCAGTTACATTAACCAAGATCTGGCAACTCTGCGGCAGTGACCTACTTTCAATTCATTGTCACCCAGTACTTTGCACTTACACATCTTCTCTCATCTGAGGCTCCCCAAGCACCTTACCAGAAATTTAACACCTGCAAGGTGTTTTCCACCCATTTTACAGATGGGGAAAATGGCACAGAAGAGTATAGTGGCTTGCCCAAAGGTCACTCAGGGAATGGCAGAGTCAGAAATAAGACTCAGGAGGCTCCACTTCTTCCTCCCATGTTCTTAATATGCCATCATGATGAAATTCAAGGATTCTGCCACACCAAGAACATTCACCATATCCTGACAGACTACAAGTGCAACCCCCTCTAGATAAAGTTATAAAAAATAGCTAGATATTCTGCATACAAAAGGACTTTTTATTTTGATTCTTATAAATTAAGATTTCTCTTGCCTGTTTGTAATTACTATCCTAAATTCTGATCATCTCAAAATCATGAGTCCCACAGCATGCAGATAATTTGTATCAGCCAATACAGCTCAATTTCCAGACGCCTGTTGTATGTCCTCAAGCAGTTCCATTTCAAGGAGAGTTCTTGATCCTCAATCAATATGAGCGCATCTTACCTTATCCCCATCCTGATGGGAAATGGAGTCCTCAGGACTTGGAGGCACATTCTCCTTCTGCTCAGATTTGTAACTCTTGATTTCACTGTCACTGGCTTGAATCTCATTCTATAGAACAAAGGAATTGAGTGTTGACATTCTTTTTCCCTTAAAGTGAAAGAGCTTTCTATGTGTCTTCTTAAAGAAGTCTTGTGAATACTATGTCCTGTAACACACAGCTGATGACTAAAGAGAAGAGGACAAAGAAGTCTACAAATATTTGATGGGTGAAATACACCAAGGAGGGAGAGGAAATACAGGATAAAGGGAGTATAACTTTTATTCCATGCCATCATCACAGTATCAAAAATACCTTTCCATCCAGAACCAACCAATTTTTTCGTTAAAACCAACTTTTCTTTCTTGTTGTCACTCCGAATAATTCCACACCTTCCCTTACCTGAAATGCTGCCCCCATGTTTTATTTTATTTAGGTCATAAGCACTTCAGGGCAAGGAACATGCATTATTCTCTAATGCTCTATGAAAGTGAGTTCTACCCTAGCTTCAATACATGTCCCTTCCAACCCTGATATTCTATGATATGCTAGTACTTATCTTTTTGAACCTCAGTGTTTAATATGACAGGTCTTTAAATATAATAAGTAATAAGTATTCCTTGCAGTGTTCTGAAGGGATTATGCTATCACACTTACAGCAGAAGAAAACACAGCATACTTCGGGCATGTCTACACTGGCATGTTACAGCGCTGCAACTTTCTCACTCAGGGATGTGAAAAAACACCCCGCTGAGCACAGCAAGTTTCAGCGCTGTAAAGTGCCAGTAGAGAGAGTGCACCAGTGCTGGGAGCTGCACCCCTCGTGGAGGTGTTTTAAGGGTGCTGGGAAAGCTCTCTCCCAGCCCTCTGCTGTGACTGCACAAGCCACGTTAAAGTGCTGCTGCGGCTGTGCTTTAACGTTGCCAGTGTAGACAAGCCCTTCGTCCTGAGCAGGTGCTGTCTACACAAGAGAACTCTCAAAAGAGTTCTCTCTCCAAAAAGGTTAATAGTTCTGTTATAGAGCATATATGGGCCTGGGCCTGGACCTTGCTTTAAGATTTTACTGGTATTTCAGCTGGATACATACCAGTAAAAGTAGGATGAAGTAGGAAAGTACAAATTGCACACTTCCACACCAGCAAGATCCACTGTGCCCCCTGACAGTGGGGGGTACAAGGAATTCATAGGGGGAGGATAGCTCTCAATGATTCTGCCAAGGAATAAGAGCCATAGCTTCCACTGGCTTACTTGAAAACTACTGCAAACATTGTATGCATCTGATGAAGTGAGCTGTAGCTCACGAAAGCTTATGCTCAAATAAATTAGTTAGTCTCTAAGGTGCCACAAGTCCTCCTTTTCTTATTGCTGTAGCTGTAGCCATTTGCATCCACATTTAGCTACAATCAGTGTTAAGAGGCCACGATAGAATCCTGCTGGGAGTGACTGAGGGTGATAATCTATATAGCACAGGCTCAGCCTGCAGGGGCATTCAAAGAAGCTCTGCTCACAATGGGACACCAAGCCAGGCTATTGTTCCAGCTGGTGTGGTTTGGACTTCACTGTGAACAAAACCTAAAGGAGCCCACTTGTTAAACTGGTTGGCTGCTGGCTTCTTGGGAATGGTTTAGTCAGTGAACTCGAGCCTTCTCCGTTACAAACTGGAAAAGGCAATTTAGCAAACTGAATGTAACACAGGGAAGCATGATCTAAAATCTGCTATTAGCAGTTAAGCAGATTTGTTACATTGGCTGCAATTATTTTCAGCTCATGCCGTTAAGTTTACTTCAATTACTGCCCAAGGGCTTGAGAATTAGACCCACACTGCATATGGCAGAGAGAAATCCCTTCAGCTTGGGCCGGGGTGTTCCAGCAGCAAGATTCAAAATGCATCTCTAGATATAGACACTTCTAAGAACCACAAGCACTTCCCAAGTTTAACTTGGAGACTCTTCAACACTGGGGGCCAAAGTCAGACTAGTTTTTCTACCTAGAATATGGTCATCCACTTGGAATGTATGGCTAGAAAGGACACAAGATCAACAAAAGCCTCTAACATTTAAAAAAAGCTGATGGTTCCAATTGACAGTTCCTTAGATTCTTGATGTTTCTTTAGCTACAATGCAGTAGCTTCTCATTTCCTGTTCAGCTATCTGGCCAATGAGGACAGCTCAGATCTTTGTAATAGCACAGGTAAGAAAAAACAGACTGAGTTCATACGAATAGATGAGAAAAGGGATGTGAAGAAGAATGGTTGCAAAGGGGAAGATGGCTGGTTATAAAGCACAGGACAGAGTATCAGGAGATCTGAACTCTATTGTATCACCTTGGGTAAGTCACTTCATCTCACTGTGCCTCACTTTCCCCTAAACCACAGGGGGGTCATAAGATTACATTTCATTAATGTTTTTAAAGCATGCAGAGATCCTCAGATACAGAGTGCTACAGACATGCAGAAAAAGAAAAGATGCCAGTTGCATTTCCAAGGAAGGTATGCAGACAAAAAGTATCAAGATTATTTCAGGAAGAGGCAAGTACAGATCTCTTGCTGCAGTTCTCAATTCTTCAGAGCAGAAGACAGCTTTTAATTCCAAGTGAGACAATGAATACTCTGTTCTCATCGAACATGAGAACATTACATTTTAATAGCCTAGTTTCCATCAGAACCATTTACTGGCCTCAGGGCTACACTAATATGACACCCGCTACTTCACAGATAGAACAGACAGACGCACCATGTGGCCTGTGGAGCTGCCTTGCTTGGAAACAGCTGCCTGGTATTTTGCCATTCTATCCTTTATTGAAGTTTCTGTTAGGGGAGGCATCTCCAGGTTTCTTCTAGTCTCTGGCTTGTCTGGGCTGAATGTTGGAGAGCTACACACCAGGTGATCTGGAACAAGGAGGTTATATGGTTAGAGTAACCTTATAAGTGAAGCACTGAACAGTAAAATCTTCCGTTCAAAGAGATTCAGGTCTTTTTGTCCTCCACTCTCAAAACACACGGGAATCCCAAACTTGAGAGATGTTCTATCCCATGGCTTATGCTATACCAGGGGGACCAGTCTACCCCAGCAAATACAACTGAATGCTAAAAGCAGCACCTCAGAAAGTGCAGTTAACATCTGCTTTCGCACAATCCAGCCAGTAAACTCCTCAGCAGTAAAGACAGTAAAAACAATCTGTACTTGGAAGAATATATAGGCATTATCAAGCAGATAGCAGGTGAGAAGTGCTGAGAACAAATGGGTTCAATTATATTTAACCCAGAGAAGAATGGTAATGCAAGACTGTTCATTACACCAATAATGTACCCAGGGTTTTTTTGGGAATGTGATGGAGGAAGAGAAGGGAAGGCACATAGGGTTATTTTAAAAAAAAAAAAAACAAGTAAAAGCTTAACCCTACACTACTAACAAATCCCCAAATATACCACTTACATGGTGTCTTCCATCTGAAGATCTCAAAGCAAAACACTTCATAAACAACTAAACCTAATTTCATATCATGCTGGCAAGATGGGCAGGAGCTATCCATTTTACAGAGCAGGAGATGGAAGAACAGAGATTAGGCATTTTGTCCAAAGCCACAGTGGTAGATCTGTTAATAGTACCCAGATCTCTTAACTCCCAGTGCTCTGTCACAGATTACCAAGTCATCCTTTCTGCACATCAGTTCACCACTATCTTACAGCCTTTATTTTAGACAGGGAAAAGATTTAAGGGCCCAGCACCTCTGATTATTCAACTACCTCGCTTCCCAGTTAAGGTCCATTTACATAATAGTTTTGACCACGATGTGGAGAACTAGAAATGAAGAGACCTTTCACTAACTAACCCAGCCTCAAATGAAAATTTCATTTGAATTTAGAAGGCACGTTTTAATAGGGTGTACACTGGTAAGAATTGGTACCTTTCATTGCTCTCTCTAGCCTAGCTCAGATAAGGGTATTGTTTACAGCATTAGGAAGTAAAGTTCAATGCTAGCCATAGGCTGGAAACATAGGTGTTGCATTTAAAGCTATTGTTCTAACAAAAGCTGTTTGAAGATACCTGTACAATACAAGGTAGTGCTCATCAGTCAAGAATTCCATAGCAGGTGTATAACTTTGGAGGGATTTAAAGCAACATGAAGAATTTCACACTACTGGGTCACAAGGGAAATACTGGCAGGCAGGGAATTAGGGACAAGAGTGTTTATTTCTCTGGTTTCTAAATTAAGCTGCTTCTCCTCGTAGAAAATAAAAAGTACCATCTAATAGAAAATGGGACTAGGAATCAAGAGATATGGCTTCTATTAGCTCTGCTATGAAGTTTTTTCTCCCATGCCTCAGTTTCTCTGTAGGATCCCAGAGAAAGATACAGGGTGCAAGGATATTATGTAAAAAAAAAAATCTTAGTTTATTAGTGTTGATAAATATCATCATCAATAATTCCTAGTTCTTATCTAGCACTTATCAGTAGACGTCAAAGCACTTTACAAAGGAGGTCAGTATCATGATTTCCATTTTACAGTCTTGCAACTTGCCCAAGATCACCCAGCAGGAGAGTGGCAGAGTAGGGAATAAGAACCCAGCTCCTTTTAGTCCCAGTCCTGTGCTCAAGGGCCACACTGCCTTGAGCCTCAGATGGAAGGTGTTCTGTCTCCTTCCTCTGTCAGACATTATTCCCCTCCTGTTACATGCACAAAAGGGAGTTGTTTTAATGCACAGGCCCAAATGGCTCAAGACTAATCAACCTGAAGCATTATGGCTCCTCTCTCCAGAGCAGATGTCAAGGTCCTCTGAAGAGAAGCTGTTTTCAGAGATTCTCCTGCTACCTGCAGTCCTACTCTGGTCCCGAAAAATCTGTAAGACAAAAACCCACCTATGAGGTGTTTGGACAAGGCAGAGATTGTTGTGCATAATCCTTTAAGATGCATAGGTGTCTAGCAAATCTCCTTTACTGGACTAAACAAATCTAGCACATGACGTCCTATTTAAGCAATATCAAGTTCGGTCACAGGATACCTACCTCTCCAGACATATCCACAGATGCCTTTTGATTGTGAAAGACAACTAGAATGCCACATGTTAGATATCCACAACATATCCTACAAGCTAGATGTCCAGGGAAGGAGATATATAAGCACTCATACCAGTTTATAAATTAACAGTTTACAAGCTCAGTAACAATCGTTTAATCAAGATATGAAATTAAGAGAGAAATAGGTGTTAAGATACCAATACATCAGCATTACCATTCAGTAACTACAAAGGAGAACAAAAACTTTAGCTTATGACTACAGTTACATTTGATAGCAGTCAATAAGTACAACCTATCAGAGTCAGACTGACCCCCAAATTAGGTCTGGTAGTCAGGCTGACACTTCAATAGGTTGGTGCTAGACAGAAATAGCCTCAGATCTCCAGGATAAACCACCAACCACATGGTTGTGACGCTGGATGTAACGCCTCTATATAAATCCACGGTACACCCACATCTTGAATACCATGTGCAGATCTGGTCGCTCCGTCTCAAAAAAGTTATTAGAATTGGAAAAAGTGCAGAGAAGGGCAACAAAAAAAAATGATGAGGGGTATGGAACAAGTTCCATTTGAAGAGAGATTAAAAAGACTGGGACTTTTCAGTTTAAAAAAAAGAGACGACTAAGGGGGGATAGGAGAGAGGTCTATAAAAATCCTGAATGGTGTGGAGAAAGCGAATAAGGAAGTGTTATTTACCCTTTCACATAACACAAGAACCAAGGGTCACCCAATGAAATTAATAGGCAACAGGTTTAAGACAAACAAAAGGAAGTACTTAGTCACACAACTCAGTGTTGGCCTGTGAAACTCACTGCCACGGGATGTTGTGAAGGCCAAAACTATAACTGGGTTCAAAAAAAAAAAAAAGTTCCTGGAGGATAGGTCCATCAATGACAATTAGCCAAGATGGTCAAGGATGCAACCCCATGCTCTGGCTGTCCCAAAGCCTGACTGCCAGACGCTGGGATAGGATGACAAGATGGATCACTCAATTACTTACTGCCTTGTTCATTCTGAAGCATCCAACATTGACCACTGTTAGAAGACAGATACTGAGCTAGATGGACCATCGATCTGACCCAGTATGACCATTCTTATGCTAGGGTGTTTTGTACTAGCAGCAGACACAGATGCTCTGGTCAGTTCCTTTGGATTTGATACATATTTGCTCCAATCAACCCTCAAATGGCTCCCTATACAACTTTTTAGTGCACAATAAAAAAAATCTAACGATTATAGAAATAAGTTTCAACAGCTCCTCTAAGTGCTCTGTCGTGTGCACAGTTTAGTTTGCCTACACCAAAATTGGATGTTTTCACAGCTGAAAGTCAACCTATAAAAACAGCATGAGGTGATGAGAGCTCTTTTCTCCCCAGGAAGAGTTAAGTCTCAGAGCCCACTGGAAATTGAGGGGGTGCGGGGGCGGGGATTTGGCAAGACACTCCGACCACACATTTCTTTTCCTGCTTCCAACAAGTCTCATTTTGCTCGTCACCAAACTGATAGAAATTCCAGTTTTATACTTACAGAGCTGTACTGTAAGATAATCCCTGTGAAAAATCAGGCCTCTTTAGCACATAGAACAGGAACTTCACCAGGAAAGGAAAACGCAGTTGGAAAAATCCCTTGTTTTCCATTAGCAAGTTTAGAAATTTTATATTTCTATAGTTTAGGAAATTGGTAATGTTTCTTACCGGAAAAGCATTTTATTGACACAAATCTTTTCCTTCTGGTGAAGGTACTGATAGATGCACCCAAGTGGAGCCTACGCTCTTCTAGGAATTTGCAGACTCCTCAGTCATCTCCAAGATTTGCTTGCACATTCCTGTTGAGTTCCACCACCACAGAGCCAACACTCTGAAGTGCTTGAAACCCTACAGTTTGGGATTAAAGTACAGACAACAGTTTCTCTTTTCTCCCAGTACATGGAACAGAGTATTTTAGGCTGAGATTTTCGGGAGAGTGCTGCTAATGGAACAGTGCTAAGGGGCGGTGGTAAGGGAGAAGGTGTACTTCAGATGCATTAGCCCATTGAAAGATCCTACTAGCATAAATCTGGAGACATATTTGACATCTAGTTTGCAATGTTAAACACAAAGTTCATGCTTCTTTATACTGGGTGTGGTTGGCAGAAAGGAAGGTGGAACAAACAAGTTCTTACAACAGCACAGTATGACCCAGGAAGAAAGTTTAATTGGTCAGGTAAGTGCATCTGGAAATACGAAAGAATAGTAGTTCTCTCAAACCAGAAGCTCTCAGCTACATAACTAAACCTTGTGAGTATCTGGATTCCATTCTCATTTAGATGACAAACAATCCTTTCTAAGAACAGAGATGCATACATCTAGAAGCTTGCTTGAGTTCCTTAAGGAGTGGTTTCCTCCTCCTCTCTCTCCTCCCCACATCCCCCATCCTCCTTCCTGCCAGCAGACTGGAACTGATTTGAACAAACTTTCCCTGAAATCTTCACTCAGATTATGCAGATTAAACACATCAACACAAATAAAATAAAAAGCTAAGGTTTCCTGAAACTTAAGGTAATATTCTTTCATGATGCTTTTAAAACAGATTGGGCAAAATACTCCCAAGTGCTGTAATTCATTCCATTATGCATGAAAGCACACTGTACTGGCTATCCTATCAACCAGAGCAAAATCTGGTCACAGCCCACAAGGAGTTTACAATCTAGAGACATGTGCTAAAGAAACTATGATTCTGGTTAGCAGGGAGTTGAGGGATTCAAAGTTTGAGAGGTATAGTCCTCTCTTTTGTTCATCTTATGCCATCATGAGAACAAATGGACACTATTATAGGGCAAAAAGCAAAGGAGTACTTGTGGCACCTTAGAGACTAACCAATTTATTTGAGCATAAGCTTTTGTAAACTACAGCTCACTTCATCCGATGAAGTGAGCTGTAGCTCACGAAAGCTTATGCTCAAATAAATTGGTTAGTCTCTAAGGTGCCACAAGTACTCCTTTGCTTTCTCCTTACAATGTGTATGATAATCAAGTTGGGCCATTTCCAGCACAAATCCAGGTTCTCTCCCCCTCCTCCCCACCACACACACACACACACACACACACACGCGCGCCCACTCTCCTGTTGGTAATAGCTTATCTAAGGGGGGGAGCGGTAGGAAAAAACAAGGGGAAATAGGTTACCTTGCATAATGACTTAGCCACTCCCAGTCTCTATTCAAGTCTAAGTTAATTGTATCCAATTTGCAAATGAATTCCAATTCAGCAGTCTCTCGCTGGAGTCTGGATTTGAAGTTTTTTTGTTGTAATATTGCAACTTTCATGTCTGTAATCGCATGACCAGAGAGATTGAAGTGTTCTTCGACTGGTTTATGAATGATATAGTTCTTGACATCTGATTTGTGTCCATTTATTCTTCTATGTAGAGACTGTGCAGTTTGACCAATGTACATGGCAGAGGGGCATTGCTGGCACATGATGGCATATATCACATTGGTGGACGTGCAGGTGAACGAGCCTCTGATAGTGTGGCTGATGTTATTAGGCCCTGTGATGGTGTCCCCTGAATAGATATGTGGGCACAGTTGGCAACGGGCTTTGTTGCAAGGAAAGGTTCCTGGGTTAGTGGTTCTGTTGTGCGGTATGTGGTTGCTGGTGAGTATTTGCTTCAGGTTGGGGGGCTGTCTGTAGGCAAGGACTGGCCTGTCTCCCAAGATTTGTGGGAGTGTTGGGTCATCCTTCAGGATAGGTTGTAGATCCTTAATAATGCGTTGGAGGGGTTTTAGTTGGGGGCTGAAGGTGACGGCTAGTGGCGTTCTGTTATTTTCTTTGTTAGGCCTGTCCTGTGGTAGGTGACTTCTGGGAACTCTTCTGGCTCTATCAATCTGTTTTTTCACTTCCGCAGGTGGGTATTGTAGTTGTAAGAATGCTTGATAGAGATCTTGTAGATGTTTGTCTCTATCTGAGGGGTTGGAGCAAATGCGGTTGTATCGCAGAGCTTGGCTGTAGACGATGGATCGTGTGGTATGGTCAGGGTGAAAGCTGGAGGCATGTAGGTAGAAATAGCGGTCAGTAGGTTTCCGGTATAGGGGGTGTTTATGTGACCATCGTTTATTAGCACTGTAGTGTCCAGGAAGTGGATCTCTTGTGTGGACTGGACCAGGCTGAGGTTGATGGTGGGATGGAAATTGTTGAAATCATGGTGGAATTCCTCAAGGGCTTCTTTTCCATGGGTCCAGATGATGAATATGTCATCAATATAGCGCAAGTAGAGTAGGGGCTTTAGGGGACGAGAGCTGAGGAAGCGTTGTTCTAAATCAGCCATAAAAATGTTGGCATACTGTGGGGCCATGCGGGTACCCATAGCAGTGCCGCTGATCTGAAGGTATACATTGTCCCCAAATGTAAAATAGTTATGGGTAAGGACAAAGTCACAAAGTTCAGCCACCAGGTTAGCCGTGACATTATCGGGGATAGTGTTCCTGACGGCTTGTAGTCCATCTTTGTGTGGAATGTTGGTGTAGAGGGCTTCTACATCCATAGTGGCCAGGATGGTGTTATCAGGAAGATCACCAATGGATTGTAGTTTCCTCAGGAAGTCAGTGGTGTCTCGAAGGTAGCTGGGAGTGCTGGTAGCGTAGGGCCTGAGGAGGGACTCTACATAGCCAGACAATCCTGCTGTCAGGGTGCCAATGCCTGAGATGATGGGGCGCCCAGGATTTCCAGGTTTATGGATCTTGGGTAGTAGATTACCGACAGGAGAGTGGGTTTGTGGGGGGAGGGTGAGAGAAAACCTGGATTTGTGCTGGAAATGGCCCAACTTGATTATCATACACACTGTAAGGAGAGTGATCACTTTAGATAAGCTATTACCAACAGGAGAGTGGGGTGTGGGGAGGTATTTTTTCATGCTTTGTGTATAAAAAGATCTTCTGCAGTTTCCACAGTATGCATCCGATGAAGTGAGCTGTAGCTCACGAAAGCTTATGCTCAAATAAATTGGTTAGTCTCTAAGGTGCCACAAGTACTTCATTTCTTTCTGCGAATACAGACTAACATGGCTGCCACTCTGAAACTTGTAATTAACACCATACGGATGGAGTCAATAGCAAAGGCAGCTCTTAAAAACATTAATGAAGACTAAGAACTCAGATTTAAACAGTTACTGTGAGAAACCGTTTTTAATGCCTATATTCAGCCTAACCCAAAGATTCTGTCCCCCAAGACCCCCATTTATTTAATATCTAAAGTAAATATCTTCCCTGTCCAAGATTTTTCTTTGTTTTACTGAATGATCTAATAAAACCATCCGGAGTAAAAGAAAGCCAGAAATATAAGGAATTATGGGAAAACTGGAGAATCCACCAGCATCAAGGCCCCCAGGACTCTGTTGTAAGTCACTGGCATATGCAACTCATTTTCTAGTTAAGCAATTCTCCCTGGGGACAAAATTGCAGTCCACATGCAGGATCAAATTTCATGAGCAATTGTAGGAAAATGCAAGCCCTGTGCGTTTGCAAGTCAAAACTAGCAAAGGCGTGAGCTCGTCTAGCTATTTTCCCTGAGAGAGGATTTTCTCTGATAGGAAACATTTATTAAGATACACAGATGAGAGGATAGCAAAAAGGAGATGGAGTTTCAGCTCAGTACACTATACAGTAAGCCCTTAGACTTTTCCTGTAGCTTTGGCAGACCTTCCTGTCCCACAGCAGCGGGTGTTAAGCTATTCACAAAGGGAGCTTAATAGTTTTTTTTTTTACAACTAACATTTAAATGACTCACTGCTCAGTGCCCACAGGAGAAATTAAGAAGCAGTCAGCCCCACCTTGCTCCAAAATAAATAAATAAATAAATAAATTTACTCAAATACCAGTCCATTCTGTATTTTCAATTGGATCCAACCAAAAATGAGAGAAATAATCTATCCATCCTAGATTAACATGTTAAAAGAAGAATTCACTACTATTGTAGAGCTGCAACGCAGAGTCGCAAAAAGAAATGGAGTACTTGTGGCACCTTAGAGACTAACCAATTTATCTGAGCATAAGCTTTCGTGAGCTACAGCTCACTTCATCGGATGCTGTAGCTCACAAAAGCTTATGCTCAGATAAATTGGTTAGTCTCTAAGGTGCCACAAGTACTCCTTTTCTTTTTGCGGATACAGACTAACACGGCTGCTACTCTGAAACAGAGTCGGTGAGTCGAGGTGAGTGAGGTAATATATTTTATTGGCCCAACTTCTGTCGGTGAGACAAGCTTTGAAGTCCTGTGTAAGCTCAAAAACTTGTCTCTCTCAGCAACAGAAGTTGGTCCAATAATAAAAAAATAAAATAAAATAAAAAAGATATTACCTCACCCATCTTGTCTCTCTAATATCCTAGGACCAACACAGTTACAAGATTGCATACATGGAGAGTCAGCGACATCCGTAGAGTGTTCAGCTCTTTAGCACCAATCACTTCAAGATACATTTTTCAGCTTCAGTAATAAAACAAAACTGCCATTTGTACAGTTAATAGCTCTGAACCACCCCCTGCAGAGAGTTTTCAGATGCCCAGGAGGCAGTTAATTTTTAGCCTCTTAAGGTCTGAAGTTATACAATCCTTACCTTTGTTTGAGTTGCTTCGCCCTTCTCAAACATCATCTTTAGTTTGTTTAGTGGGATGCTATATTTCTCTATCTTCCCTGATGAGTCCGGGTTTTCACTGGCCTCAGGTTTGCCTACTTGTCTGGATTCTCTTACACAATTTTCCATTTTATCACTCTCCAATGAGTGGATCTTAGACTCCTTGCTGTCAACACTTGGATATTTCAATTGGCCAAAGGCTCCAGAAGGCGATCGGAGTTGAGATCTAGTATAGACCCTTGATATTTGGTCAGTTTCTGCTTCAGAAGCAGTGTTGGTTTCTACTCCAACACTGGGGCTGGCGACCTTCTGCCTAACCTCAGTACAGTTGCTTTGTAGGGTTTCCGTCCCAGACTGTGTTCCCAATATTGGATTCTCCCACTTCTTCTTTAACACACTCAGAGTCCCCCTTTTCAAATGAGGGGGAAGATTTTCTGTGTTCTAAAAACAATAAGAAGTTAATGCCAGTCAAACTGCCTGATGAAGCATTAAAGCACTTCTTTTCTGTACAAAAGGAAGCAAAGACTCAGTGCTGATCTTAGCCTGCTGCTCTTTCAGACAGCTGTGAATAGTTACAACTGTGCCACATGGAGAAAGCATCTAGGATAGGGGAGGGGGGAGAAGAGAAAAGCTAGGAGCCGAAGCAGGAAGTGATCAAACAGGATGGCCTTATAAGGAAAAAAAGGGAATCAAGGTCTAATGAGAGTTAAATAAGACACAAAAGGCTTGAATCCACACACTAAGGAAATCTAACAGAATCAATACTAGCAGACTTTAGAATGAGAGACTTATGTTAACAATGGGAAAAGCAGCCACATGTGGAGGGGTGCTATGCCAAACGTTGCAATGTTTCCATCTGCTCTAAGGGAAGCAGGGAGAACAATTAACTATCTATTCCAAGAACTAAAGATGATCTTTCAGAAACCACTATTACTTGGGATTTATGCATTTCACTTTCAGTTAGTGGCAGCATTTCAGTGCCAAGAGGGCTCTAAACACTGTATTTTAGACCACCCAATACAAATTAAACATTACAATTCTTCTGCATCCATTTATAAAATCTGATCATACACTGGAATATCTAATTCTTCTACTGAAGGTAACATTGTGATCCCTGAACGGCACATACTCATGCACATAAGTTATGTCCTACAAGCATTGCCACACCAGCGCCATGAGCCAACAGAACGTATTCTGGGTTAGCTGGTAGTGACCCACAGCAATACTGCCCCTCAGATTCAAGTACCGTCAGACTACTTCTGCTCAACCGTGACTACCCCACATACGAACAACAGAACCCCGCATTTAGCGAATTCACATCTAACACCTGCCAGCGCTGCGTTTTTGTGGTCTGCTCTTTATGGATCCTACCACAAGTGAAACTAACTGCAAGTAGAACAGGTCTGCAAGGCTTTAGGGAATTAAACAGGATTAGCAGCTATATTGGGATTTAAATCTCTCACCCCATTACTCTTCTAGTCACATTCTGAATGCTTCTTTAGAAACTGACTAGAATTCACCTAAGCTTCAGGAAAAGATCAGTTTATTTGCTCGCTGTATTTAAAGCAAGTAGCGAAGTTGTAGGGAAAAATGGCACAGTGTATTAAAGAGGTAAAAAAGGTCCCCCACATGAAGGGTTTTCAGAACAGAATTAGACACTGAAGTTCCTGCAGCTAGAGTTTCCTTAAATCCCAGGTGCACTGCTGCATATGGAGTTCTGGCATGCCTCATACCATGAGTCATTCTGTGCTTAGGCTCTGCTTTGCCCTGCCCATACAAGTGATGCAATGGCTTCCAGTAGTGAGCTGGCATTCTTCCCTATTAATGCTGAGAGAGGACTTCCCACAAAGCACCCCACAACTTGCTCCTATAAATAGGTTTAAATATAAATGTTTTAACCAAGAATTATTGTCCTACATGATCATCCAAAGACTTACTGAGACCTGACAGCATGGGAATGAAGGAGCACTGAACAGGCTCCTGCCTGGTCTCTCTTTCCCTGGCTACAGTGACCCAGAGAAAAGACATGCAATGCTTACTAAGTGTGCTATCAAATTGCTCACCTATGACTGAGGAAGCACGCTCAGAGAGGGAATTGCTCATTCCTTCTGGACACGGTAGTTAACCCTGTACATTTTAAATGAAGAATAAGCAGAGATTCTGCTTGTAAATGCAGACTTGCCATTTTAGTGCATTCTCACTCACTAGAGTCCCCTGATCCCAGAGCAGTGGGAGGAAGTGAAACTGTAATAGAGCCAAACAGAATGGTGCTCTCTCCTCTCCCAAGGCAAGTCCAAATGATTTAAAATGTACTTCAGAGAAGGGTCCCCTAAATGGATTCTGCAGTTAGAAAGGAAGATAACCAATTAGAACTATTGGAAGCTGACAGCATCCCTTTAAGCTTCAAAGTATAGATAAGAAATGAGCAAACAAGAATAGAAACCATACAGCTGCCTACAGCTCAGAACAGAGGTGGCCATTTATGTTTTGTGATTAGAACAGAGGACTCAGAGCCAGCTGCATCTTGGCTTCTGCTTAGGACTGAACCAATGATTCAATGTGTGACCTGGGGCAAGTCACTTGACTTCCTTGTGCTTCAGTCAACCCAGTGCAAGAAGACAGGTCAAAAGCAAGCCCTTAGTGAAAAAAGGCAAACACTGCATCTGAGCCAAGTTTTCTTGCAAACACAAGGTACAAAAAAGCCACAGAGCACATATGGGTTGTTTAGCTTCCCTCAAGAGCAGCAGTCTCTGGAAAGGTGTAACATAGCTAGTCATCCTAATTTACATAATGCTTCTCATTCCAGAAGGATCATAAATACTTACATTTCTTTTTTTCTCTGCAGTAGCTTCTTCAGCTGCTTTCTGATACCTTTTGGGAAAGGGGGGGGGGAGAGGAAATTAAAAAAAAGATTTAATTGCATTACTAAGTTCCAAATACTTTGGTGGGAGCACATTCACCCTGCAACAAGGCTATTACATGCATTCCAGACCTCATGAACAAAAAAATGGAGATCTCAAACACTTATCAGTATGGCTGGTTGGTTGTCATGGAAAAAGTGGTAAGAGACACAAAAAAGTGTATGAACAAGGTACAGGAACAGGTTCTTTTGAGCAATACAACTCTTACAGACAAATAAGGTATTTTAAAGCCATTAAAAAACCCAGCATCCACCCCACACTTCATTACCCTGGACAGATAGAACCAAAGCTAAGAGATCGTGGAAGACCTTGTTCAGTTGGTTGCAAAGACTAAAAGAGAGCCCAAATAAACTGTAAAAAAGCCCTAGGTTTTCCCACCAAAACATTGTAGCGACAACTTTATTTATGGTCATTAAAGTTCTACTTTTCAGAAGCAACGGATGGTAGCCTGTTTCCTATTTGGGTACATTTATATTCTGCCTCTGAATTCCCCAGTGTCCCATTCAGGAGCCTTACAACTCCAGCTGTCTTGCAGTCACATCCATGTCATCATATCACTGGAATCAAACACACCACTTAGATCTCTCTTGCCTGCTTGGGGCCTGATGCTGAAAGATGCTTAAGTTATCTAAGAACAGATTGCATATATCATCCTTATTATTCTCTAGCCTCTGAACATGTCATATGAGGGTTTTTAAAAAGTTAAATCACAAAACTGTTCGGAGGCTTAATTTTAAAGCCAAATTGTCACCAAGTTAAGGCCAGTTAGTGACATATTAGCAGATTTGAAAGGACATTATAAACTCACAGCTCTTCAAATATCTGCTGGTGCTACCCCATGACTAAACCTTATCTGGTGGCCTAATCCACTAGAAGAAAATCTCTTACCACCCCGCCTATATTTGTACACTATCACTGATTTTTGTATCAGGCCATTTGTTACCCTGTGTGCTGGATTTGTGCATCTTGCATGGGAGGTTTCTCCCTCCCTCTCCTTTGTTAGTCTAAAGAAGCAGAAAGCCTGTGCTGCTCTCCCACCCCATAAACTGCATAAGCAACTTCCATTCTGCAGGACAGAAGAAAACCACACAAACACCTGCGCTTGATGGATGTAGTTATGCTGGTCCAAGCCTTTGAGGATCTAGAATGTACTGTGCTACAAAGCTTCCAAGTTTGTCTTCCCAACACCGTTCCTTCATGGCAAGGCACGGAACTGAAGTGAGCAACTAACGGGGCGAGTCCCTTGTTGCTCTGCCTCTTCCTGGATAGAGACACAAAGATGTACTGGAGAAAACAGACTGAAGATGTGTCAGAGGGTAGGGTGGCCCTTTAAAGGAGCTGGCTTAGCCCCCACCTCTGACTGATTAGATGCATCCCAGGTGATTGACTGGATGTCAAGCATCGGGTGATCATCAGCAGATCACCTGATCATCAGATAAAAGGCCAACAAACAGCTCAGTTGGGGACAGAAAGAGTGGCAGAGAACAGTTAGGTGCCCAAAGGCTATTTTATTTGGCTGCTGAAATGAAGTGCGTGCAGAGTAAAAGCCACTGCAAACACCTGACTCTGGGAAAGACCGACAGCCCCAGGTAGCTAACTTCCATGACAATGGAGCATGTGGCAGAAATACATTTGTGTAACCAGGAGCTCAGGCTTGTGCAGAGCCAAGACTTAACTGATTTTTCAAAATAAGGAAATGCCTGTAGAAGGAATGTGATCAGTTTATGGAAACATGGGCAAAGATTATCAGCTCTGCATATCTGAGTGTAACTTCACTGGAGTCAGGGGAGCTGCAGCCACGGTAGCATTGCAGAATTTGGACCTACTCTATCAATAGCAGCTCATTGGGGGAGGGGGACATTTATATTCCCCAAATTTAGTGTTTAATTTCTAGGAGAGTAAATTTTGTCTCGTCTGTCTCATTTCTTTGCCGATTCTTTTGCCCATCACAACCCCTGAACACTAGCGATACCCAAAAAGTATCCATCACTGAAGCAAAGTACTGATTTCAGCGTGTCTGGTAACAAGTTTGGGTCTCTGCTGTTCAAAGGCGTGCACTACAGTTGCAGCCTACAAGGTAAGACGAGATGGTGAGGTTCTAGCATATTGGATTTATGTATTAGTTTTGCACATTTTGAAAGCTTTTGCTCAAATCCTGATTGGCCACTTGCAACGATTAACATGGTGATCTCATCCTAATCTATGAGAAATCTCTCCATTTTTGTACAACTGACTACTATTGCTGGATAAGCCCAGGACTGTAAATGGCAGGGCAACTACATGGGTGGAACAAGGTTCACAGGCAGAGTTGTGCATGAGACCCAACAATGGAATAGCAAGGGCACTATAGGCAAAGAGTGAGCTGCATTGGAAAAAATATCAGAAGACTGAAGAAGGCAGCAGCCTGGAAAGACATGGATGTTAAAGGCAGGGACTGAGGTATTGTGCCAGTATCGGAAAGGAGTCTGCACAATGCATGGTTTGAGTCTGCACTAACAGCCCCTCAATTTCACTAATAGTTAGTCACAAACAAACACAAGTTGAGAAGAGCCAGGCAGTTTGCATGGTATTTTGGGATATAAAAATGGTTTTAAAAGCAGTAGATTTAGCTGAAAGAGCTGTAGTAGGATTAGGTTTCCTGATGTGGATTTCAAGATTGGTGAACCCAGTGGTAACTGAAGTGTCCTTTTCAAAATAGCCCTGCCATTGCTTTCATGAGGGTAGGGAAGCCCTGCTTGGTTAAAGTGTAGTGCGGTGAATTACTCCAGTAAATGCCATTTTAAAGGATTATTAAAGTTTAGCAAATTGACCAGGCTCAATTTCAAAATCACAGTTAGAGGCAACTGAATCACTGACGACGGACATAACAAGCATTTTCTTCCTTGCACTCAACACTTCTAAAGAACAAAATAGCATGTTCCAGAAATGGACTAGAGATCAGTTATTTAAAAAAATTCAGAGGAGCAGCCTCTCATGAGAGGCTTCCACACATCCCATTACCAGTTACAGAAGTTGATACCAGCCTATATTATTAAAATAGTCTGGGATTTTCAAAGCAGACTAAGGGAGTTAGGTGCCCAATTTACACTGAAGGTCCCACCTGTGGTCTGCACATTTCTCAAGTACCAATGACATGCATTTCCAGCAAGCACACTTAATGTAAGCGTTTGCTGAGTGGGGCTGCCTTCTTTCTTGGTTACAATAAAGCGTTATTGTTTGAATGGGAAACCAATCTAAGATTCCACAGTCTATCTTGCCTCTCTGCAAGTGAGCACTCCCCCAGTAAACAAAGATTACCACAGGCTAAGGGGGAGATCTATGAAGAACCCTTTGTTAAAATACTGTTTCTAGACTAGCCCTTTTAACCCCTTGGGTTTCCTATCAGGAAATCCATCATTGGCAACTGTCAGTACCGGGCTTCAAACTGGAATTATGCTGTAGTTGTGAGAGGAGATCCTGCTCACCACCATGCCTTGCAGGAAGTGTAGGACTGGTGAACTTTTCATCTCATACAAAGGATGCAGAGATCTGTTTCTGATGAAAGAGTAAATCCATGGGTGGTAGCTACTAAGCCCTAACTATGGATGCCTAATAGAATATCATGAATCAACCATCAAGGTTGCACCTTCTCTTCCAGCAGGAGGGGGTGCTACTGCTCACAATGGCAGCCGGAAAGGGGTATTGTAGTTCTATGGCTAATGCATCAGGATTTGCTAATTGCCTGAAGCACATTCTATGAGTATTTTATTGCACAGAGGATGGGGTTTAACTGAATTTTAAAAAGGTAAGCAGTGCAGACGGGGAATGGCCACCATCAGCTTGGAAGGTGTCAGCTGCTAGGCTACACACCTGTTTTTGAACTAAAGCCTCACAGCACTTACTTGGAGAATCTCTCAAGGAGAGCTGATGACTTATTCTTGTTGACTAGAGAAAGCTCTTTGGCAGTGATTCTCAAAGAGTGTGAAGTCCATTGTCTTCTGTTAAATGGAGATGGCTCCATCTTGTGAAAGCAGAAATATCTATGAAAAACAAAGCAAAGCAGCAATCAATATGAAATAGTGATCCAAAAAGGATTTGGACTGAGTGGCTACAAATTGTCAGTCTTTATTTGGGCACTACAAGCATGTTTCATATAATTGTTGCCAAGTAACAGTCACTGCAGGCTCCTTGGTTCAAGTGGATAAAAAACTAAATCAATAGCTCTAGATTAAAAATCATATTCAAGGAACTTTATAATCTATTTTACTGGTAAAAACACTGACCATTGCAACAGAATGGGAAGAGAAGACAAGCTCAGAGTGAAAAGAACGCTAACAGGAGACCCCCCACAATTCAGATCCATAGGCTCCATGGCACGAAAAGCTCCAGGAAGCCCTGCCTGCCCTTACCCACTCTGGCTTCTAAAACGAACCTTCAGGCATTTATATAAGAAGGTTAGAGTTATGAAACCTAAGAGGATGTAATTCCTATGCAAACATTGCTCATTTATTGTCATGGTCTTCAGATTTAATGCAGCAGCCGCTTCCTTTGTGAGTTGGAACAAGTCCTCTGCTCATGGACAGGACTGCAAACTTGATATTACAACAGCTCTCAGTTACCTAGAGGAATGGCTTTAAACATACTGTACTGCTGTAAACTGGGACATGGTTTTGAACAGCTCTTTAGTGTGGAAGCTGTCAGAAAGCAAAACCAGAATTTACGCATATCCAATTATTATTATTATTATTTTTTTACAACAGTTTTGAGGGCCCCATGATAACGCCACAAATGATTTGGCTCCTAATGGGCATGTTGCTTGTTCCTCCTTTCTGTGATATTGGGGAGCAGAATATCAGTTGATCACGCCAGAGACACTGCAAGGTGACACTGTTTTTAAGGTAATATCTCTTCACACATGTCTGAAGATTGCTCCCATAAGATATGGGAGCATAAATTGATAGAGGGATCCTTAGTGTTACAGCAAACTAATGCAACCTAGACTGATATTTTTTCAGTTTCCTGTATTTAATTTGCTCTATTCACAAGTAAAAAAAAGATTTACTTACTAGATGCTGACGAGTCCTCAGAATACAGATCCACTCGGAGTAAAAATCACACCTGAAATGGAAGCACTAAGAAAATTTGACAGTGTCACCACAGCGAAAGGCAGAGAACTAGCATACTTCTCTAGGGACATTTTTCTAACCTATGCAAAAAAGGACCCAGAATAGGGAAAAATGCGTATAAGGATGATAACCTATTTTATGATACGATGCACTCATGATTACTTCCTGGTTTGGAAGCAAACACTTTGCAAGCACACCAAATCCAGGCTGCACTACCATTAGACAGATTTCAGATCAATCCTTTCAGGCTACACTCCTGATGCAGTTGGAGCACAACTCTTAAAAATCTGTAGGTGGACAAGTCAATACAGTCTAACTTTTTCCAACTTCAGGTACTAGAGATGGTAACCACTGCGCACCAGGAACCATCCATGGATGTGTCTCCACCAAGGACAGGGTTCTTCAGAACAGCCCATTTGAATTTCACTGGCACAAGTTCTGAAAGGACAACAAGACTATTGTACTATCCAAGACAGCACATATTGACAAACCAGTGCCAAAACTAGAGTTTGCATAGGAAGTTTTGCTTTCATATTAGCCACAATATCAAACAGTAAAAAACAAAAAACATACTACTGGGTCCTCAAATGGTAGGGTGGGTGGGGGAAAAACAAACAAGGAACTACTGTGCTAAACCTCAGAGACTTTCTATGCCCAGCTGAAATTTTCAAGGGCCAAGTTTCAATCCCTGAAAAGGGTCATAAAGGGGACTATGACTGTAATTTCAGTTCTGGATGGATTTGATATTACTGATGTCAGTCTCTTGACACTTTCCAAACTATGTACTCAAACATTTTTGCATAGTTAGGGCAGACAGTGCATGTGTTCACAAGATGAAAAGTTACTCAAAGTACTTGCTTATAAAGTCTTGTCTCATGACACTGAAAATCCAGTGAAACTAGCCTGTAAGATCCTTTTCTAGCACGGAAAGAAAGCATGTAGTGAAGCCCACGTGATCACAAATCACTTAGCAGCAAAATTCTTCCATACACAAATAATTTTGCACTAAACGTCTACAGACATTAAGGCCTTGCTCTTGCAAGGCTGCTGTGCTCCAGTGTAAGTGGAAGTTAAAAGGTGCACAAGTTCTAGATACATTCCTTCACATTAACAAGGCCTTGTCTACAGCAAGAGATTTTCCTCAATTACACCCAGCACTGATATAGCTGCTTTTGTGAAAACTGCAGCATAGGCAGACAAGGCCACTATTTGCACAGGAATAATGCCCGTTTATGTATGGCTATAACCAAAGAAAATTCCATTGTAGAAGAGTCTCTAGTCACCAGTTAGTCCGCTCCCTTCCAAGGATGCCAAGAAGCCAAGGGACAGTGAATAGGCATAGCTGAGATTTGTGCGTAAGTGTAATCCATGTGCTAATATATCCCTCTCTTAACTACACAGAAATGCTCGTTAAAACAGGATCAGTTTCTCCATGCTTTGTACCTTGCACTTTTACATGTAATGCTCCATACCTGGGCTTTACAGGATTAAGCCTGCTGTTTAACGCTAACTGAAAATGACCGACTTGCTCTAAACAGGGCGCATGTAACAAAGCTGGATTTCACTTTCAGTTACCTCTATTGTGTGATTTTGCCGTTTCACCCTGGTTTGGGTGTACAACTTGGTGGAATAGTGACAGGAGTGGAATTAGTTCATTTTGTAAGCAATTAAGATGTATACAAAAAGACTTTTCTTTTGTAATTTTTAATTTGTTGAAGGTCAGATCATTTAGGAGGAAAATCCTGTTACCAAGATGAGGTGGCCAGCTGATACGGACATTAAAATGCTGCACTGTTGTAACAGAAAGAATATGCAAAGGAAGGTGAAAGTAAACAGGAATGTTTAAACAACACACCTTGTTTTAAACACTAACATTCTGTTCATTTACCTTTGATAGTAATAATTTTGACTTCTAGCAGATAACACATGCATTACATTTCAGATACCACTCCTTTACCTACAGGCACATCTGTGTTAAAACAATCATGACTCATTCCAGCAAACATCTCTTCCATAACAGGAGCAATCGCTGTTATGTTTTTCAAAATTGAAGGAAAGTAGCATGCATACACACACACACACAAAATGAAAGTTGTCAGGAAGATGTTAACAAACCTGTGTTCCATATTCTTAACACCTTCCAATATCTTACTTTGTTTAAAGATTCATCATGTTTCTAAAGTATCCATGCTACTTCCTAGCCTCTTCTGGGTAATTCATTCCAGACCACTTCCAGAAAGCAAAATTCATTGACTACTATGAGTATTAGTTTACTATCCGTTTTGTACAAACATGCTCTGTGCTGCACAATACAAAGACATTCTCTGCCCCAGAGATTCACAATCTAAAGGACACAGACGAGGCACCCAGAGAAATGCAGAGGCGTAGATAATAAAGGGGTTACTTGCTAGCAACAATGTCTGTACTCCAAATGTATTTACCTCCACAGTCCCACTGTAGAAGTCATATGTCTAGCTACATTGTTATGGAACCTTTTTGAGCAGTATTTGCCCGATAGGAGGAATGAGAAATTCCCTCAAGCTACACATTCCATAGGGAGAGTACATAAATAACCTGCCTCATCAACTCCTTTCTATCTGCTTCACGAGTCATGGAACCAACTTCTTCCCTGCTCCATTCAAATCTGGCTGTAAATAATTTACATTGTTAGCATTAAAGATTAAAAGTGTTTTTATTTTAGCTTTTCAACTGTTCTGTTGTATTTTTGGTAGCGTAGTTCTGAGTTTCCTTGAGTTTTGCCCAACATGGTTGACTAGTCTTATAAAAGAAGAGTTGCAACAGCAAGAATGAGGATTTAAGAAACGTTCCTCTTGGACAATAAACTGTAATCTGCCTCAGACCATAATGAGAAATTCCTCTTGCATGTTGTGGAAAGGCACTCAAGTAAAACCTGTAACAACTGCAAGCCTTCTTTAAAAGGGCTCCAAAGGACCATAAGACCAACCCATTAGCCTAGTCCAGTAAGAGATTCTCTACAAAAGGAGTCTCCCAAGCATGACTAGCTGTGCAGATGGGGTTATCACCTTGTAATGGTATCCCATGGAAATCAAAACAGATTTTAGGGATTACAGAACCATGTTCCTGGGATGGAGGCAAGGAAAGCACCCCAATTACTGCCTCTTTGGATCTGTTGGAGGAGATCTAGAGTATTCTCCATGTGGATAATGAGCCCTCACTGGCATGGAAACCACAGTTCTGGAGTAAGATGCTACCATATATGGAACCAGATGGGTGCATGGTTCTTGTCAGATCTGAGCTTGGTACCATAGACTTCTCTGAACTGAGAAAAGCAGGTTCCCTGCCACGCCACTGCAATTCCACCTCAAGAGGAAACTAGCTCAGACACAGGAACATCTGACTTGAATATGACTACTCATTGTACATGAATTTAAGAACATACAAGTCTCTACAAGAGTATAGGTTTAGTGAATATTTTAGTTTGTTTTACGTAATGATACCGAGAACTCTGAAATAGCATTATAACTGTCTAATACACTAATCACTCAAACTAAGATAACCTATTAAAACAGCCTTGCAAAATTCATCTTGAGCTGAGTTAGTGTTGGGGCGGGGGGCACACGTGCTGGGTTAAATGGGGTAGTAAACTAGCATTTTTATCATCATTGTGGAAGGGTGGATGAGAATATTTGGAGCCTGGCAAGTTTTCATGACAATTTACAAAAGGTGGAGTAGAAAATGGTACATCAGCCGTAACTAAACTTCACCATTTGCATCACAGCCACTGTAAATTAAAACTTTACATTTACCATAGTAGAGTAAAACCTATATATAGATATATTGGAAGATCTAGAGAAAATATTTATACACAGATTTGACTCCCTATTAGTTAGCTGCCTCCAGGTAGGGCTGCGTGGTTTGTTTTTAAAGACATTTATATTGAGCTGTCTGCAGAAAGAAGCATCTGCTGTAACAGCTCATTAGTTAATAGCAAAAGGGACATCAGAGCTGAGCAGTGGGACCAACAAAGCAAAATCAACTAAAGCAGAGCAGAGGTATACATTGATCACAGAATCATATAAGTTTAGGGTTGGAAGAGACCTCAGGAGGTCATCTAGTCCAACCCCCTGCTCAAAGCAGCACCAATCCCCAACTAAATCATCCCATTGATGACCCACTAATCCGCCAGTTCATTACCCAAGATCTTTTTTTTTTTAAATCTAAATAAAATAGAGGTGTATACATTTATTTTTCTGGTGATAACCTACAATAGTTACATGCAGTGTTGTTGTAGCCATGTTGATCCCAGGATATTAGGGAGACGATGTGGGTGAGGCAGTATCTTTTATTGGATCAACTTCGGTTGGAGAGAGTGACAAACTTTCGTGCTACGCAGAGCTCTTCTTCAGGTCAACAGTTATAGGCAGTATATGCACTTTCAGGTTTTATGTATGTTGCTCAGTGTTGTATCTTTTTGCACTCACAGGAAGGTCCTAGGATTTTTAGAAGTTCATTTGTTTGTCATCTAAATAGTAATTTATCAGGACTATGACTCATTAGGTCATCGTATGAGGAAAAATCTTCAATAGCTGGGCATGTAACAAACAAGAGATACAAAACACCAGGCCACTTTGCTGAATTTTAACTTTGGTACCATAGAATACAGAAACAAACATCTCCCTGCCAGTTTTCTGATCTACAGAGACTTTGGAACCATTTTCTCAGAAATAATAGCACCTAAGTCTCAGATATTTACTGCTCAGAATGACAACTTTCTGGGAAATGGCATTCACAATTCTTGTTTTAAACATGATGTAAAAACCTAGATTTAAGACTGAGCGGTAGTACAAACATTTGCTGTTAAAACCAGACAAGCGATCTGATAAATATCTGTGTTAAATCAGTGGGAACATATTCAAATATGAGGGGTCATTTAACATACTGAATAATGGACTTATATTCACACAAAGTGTTCTGTGGTAAAAGGCTCAGATATCTGCATCAACACAAATACCTGATTCTGCCTGGGGCTCAGAGACGCTTAACTGTCTAGCTACCAAGCTATTGACTTCAGTGCCAACAGAACACTGAAGTAGCAGTAGCTACCACCACCTCTCATTAAGCTTCTTCACATTTGCTAAGGGCAGGTCTAAACAACAGCCAGGATCGAGGCTCTGAGATCAATCCACCGGCGGTCAATTTAGCGGGTCTAGTGAAGACCTGCCAAATCGACAGCAGATCGCTCTCCAGTCGACCCCTGTACTCTATCCCCAACAAGAAGAGTAAGGTAAGTCCCCTGCTGTAACTTGACCTAAGGTGCGTTGATGCCAGCTGTTATTCATGTAGCTGGAGTTGCATACCATAGGTCAACTTACCGCAGTAGCGTAGACATAGCCTAAGAGTCAACCTCCTTTAGGAATAGGCTTTGCCTGTACAATTCAAATATTCAGGATGTTCAGTTAAAAGTTGAACGTGTAAAGAATTACATTTTTAACCTATACTGTCACCCTAAGAAATATCAGACCAATTATTATAAATATATCGGTCACATTCTGCTGAACCACTGGGGGCACTGCACACCACAAAAAAACAAAAACAGAAGACCATCCTCTAAAAAAAATGAATGTTTAATTTCATTAGTTGAATGCTAGTTTGAATTAGTTGAATGCAAGTTGGTCAAGCTAAAAATACAGAGAGATACACCTGTTGAATCACTTGACTTTCTAACAAAAGTTTATTAAAGCAGATACAGTAGAAATTGTAAAAATATTCCTACTGCCCAAGGAAGAATAATGGATGTACAGGTGCTCCTAAGCTGATAAAGATACCAGCTCTGATACTGTTTATAGAAGACAAATTAAGATTCTATAGCACAACAGCAGAATTCTCTCTCTGTAGAACGTACTTTAAAAATTTGCAGGTAACCAACATAAATAAAAGAGAATGTGCACTGCTCAAGAAGTTCACAGATCCTATTAATATCTGTGTACTACCATAATATAGTACCTTGAACTAAAGATTACCTCCCACTTGAGAAATTCTGAAAGAATAAGGCTCTTTGGGTTCACTATACAGTCTAATCTTTCAATTAATAGAATAAGATCAAAGTCTGCAGTCAGTCAATTAGATCTGAAGACACCACAACCATAATATTCTAGAATAGGACAGGTTTCAGAGTAACAGCCATGTTAGGTGCCACAAGTACTCCTTTTCTTTTTAGAATAGGACAAAATGCTAACTGCACTATTTCCTGGAATTGGGGCAGGAAAATCTGAATGTTTTCTTGTTTAATCATTTTTGAATACAAGTTTTCAGTTTCCTAACCGCTCAATTCAAAACTATTCCTGGATTTCCTACCCCAAACAAATAAGTCCACACTTTTGAGGAGGAAAAGTGGCCATGAACAAGTCACTTGAGACAAGCTTACACAGAAACAAGGTGGTTATCAAATTAGGGTGTAACCTACAACCATAACACTGTAGCTCATGAAGATACTATGGTCCAGATTTGTACCAAAGCTAGAAAAGGGAGGATAACCCTAAACATTTTTCCTCTTTAATGGTATGAGAGGCTTGTAACAGCAAAATAATTATTACTGGGGCTTTTTTCTTAAATCGCATTTCAAAGAGTTCACCTAGTATTTAGGGCATATCCTGAAAGAACGTGAAGACTATACCATGCCCTTGACTAAATATTTGTTAACAGCCTACATAAAACAGGCTCTCCACAAATGTAACAAGATGCCAGACACCTTTCATTTCTTTGAAAGATGGGAGCAGACAACTTTCATTGCTGAATTTTCAATACTGCATAGCACAGAAGAAGAGAGAAAATAAACACAAGTGATCAGACAATTTATATTATGAGCTCAGTGAAACCTTGTTATGGATGAAGTTAAAACCTCATTGAGACTGATAATTGAATGGTGAGTTCATGCCTACCGTTACTGTAAGGATAAACCCCCACCTAAGACAAAAGAAATGTGAAGCCATCAAGGAACTTTTGCTGAGTACTGTTTTGGGTAGGTGCTACATGTATGGGAAGGCAAAACAGAAACTGGAAAAGAGAGAGTGAAAGACAGCTGGAAAGAGCAGCTGAAAGAATGTAGCTGACCCTAGAAGAAACCTGGGGAGAAGTTTTTGGGTTGGGGGTACAGACTGCTTGGGGCTGTGAGTTACAAAAACAAAACGGTCTTCTGCTTCTTAATTCTTTCTGCATTCAGAGACACAGGGCTTTATGTGTTCTTTGTAAATAAAGAAGAGTGCATTAGAGAAATAAATACTTGACTATCACCAATTTCTACACCTAATTAGAACCACCTACCAGACTCCAGAGTTTTTTTGTTAAACTAGCCACTAAGGCCAAACAGAGTAACAATATGAAGAAACCATTTCTGTTCGGTTTCATTTTGAACATGGAGGTGGCAAATCTATCCAAGATCTATGCAGTCATGAGAACTTTATACAGAAAAAGCTCCTAAGCGCATTGGTTTGATTTACTGTATAACAGCACAGCTTGAGAGCGGCACAGTCTTTTAGGTTTTTAAAGTCGCTACAGCAAGCAAAGGGTCACACGTCCAGCTTTCATTCCAGAGAAAATTCCCACGGTGGGCACGACTAGCGGCTTCCTCCTGCTGCGGTTTGCCGAGCCGATTTCCAGGACTCGGGAGGGGCAGGAAGTGAATCCAGGGCATGAGACGGGCATGAAGGCTGGACCCAGCCCGCCCCAAGCGCGCCCCGGCTTCCGAGGGCTCGGGTCAGCGCGGATCCGTGCGGCTCTGGCGGGCCCGCCGCCCCAGGGGCTCCCCCCACAGCCCTGGGGGCACAGGGAGCAGCGGGCCCCTGTGACAGCTGCCTGCGGGATGGACCGAGCCAGGCCCCCGCCCCGCCCCGCACGGCGGCCCGGGCTGCGGGCAGGGAGCGGAGCTTCAGCCCGGCAGCTCGCTCCGGGCACGGGGCAGCTCGGCCCGCCAGGGCACGGGGGCCGGGGCCAGGGGGAAGCCAGGGCCTGGGGGCGCCCAGCCCCGGCGCCGCGGCGCGGGGAGGCGGCCTGGGCCGGACCCACGGAGGAAATCCGGGCTCCGACGGGCCGAACCCGCCGGCCCACGGGTGTCCGGGCGCGGCGGGACCCGGCTCCTGGGCCGGACCCGACCCAGGCGCCGCAGCAAGTTGGGCACCGGACCCCTGAGGGGAGCCAGCCGGCGCCGGGCCGGGCCGGGCCGGGCCGGGCCGGGCGGCCGCAACAACCCACCTGCGGCGGGCGGCGGGCCGGGAGCCGCGCACCTGTCGCTGCTGAGGAGACGTCGGCGGCACCTACAGCGCGGAGCGCGCGGCTCCGCTGGGGAGGCTGGCTCTGGCCACGCCCCCTCCTGCCGCTGGCCACGCCCCACCCGAGCCTTAGCCGCTCCCCATCTCCCTGCCCCGGATCGTGTTGGAAAAAGCCGGGAGGCGGGCCGGCGCGCTCCCTCGGTGCGCGTGCGCACTATTCTTCCTCGCCCCTCCTTGCCCAAGCGTCTGTGCGCATGCGCACTAATCTCTCGCTGTGCCGCTCCCCGCCCCTTGCGGGGGAGCGAGTGACCCCTGGCGGCGGGCAGAGCTCTCAGGGCGGGTGGGTCCCCAGGGCCGCGGGAGGGTTCCCGGATGCACGGATTGTGTCCTGCCCCGAGCCCTGCTCGTCCCATGGGCCCTGGCGCCTCGGCGGGTCTCGCACCAAGAGGCGGGAAGTGGCATAGACCAATTGCAGCAAGGGAGATTTAAATTAGACATTAGGAAATTCTTCCTAGTTGTAAGGGTAGTTAATCACTGGAACAAATTACCTAAGGAGGTTGTGGAATCTCCATCATTCTAGGTTAGACAAACACCTTCTCAGGAATGGTATAGATATTACTTAGTCCTGCCTTAATGCAGGGGACTGGACTAGATGACTTATTGGGGTCCCTTCCAGTCCTACATTTCTATGATTCTCTGCGTGTCACAGTGCTGCTTGACACAGCCTCTTGGAACTTTGTAACGACAGAAACGGAACTCAAATTCCCCTTCTCCAAAAGCAAGAGCCCCTACCAAATGAGCGACAGAAGAATCATCATGAGCTGATCCAGAATACCGCCTATGAGGGCACTCTTCTGCACTTCTGTGTTTATCTTTTCCAATAGAGGCCACACACGAGCCAAGTCCTTGCAGGGTGTCTCTATATTTCCTTTGTATTTGCATAAACCACAAATTTCAGATGAACACCCCTCCATGAAGGTGTTTGCGCCATTCACTTGAGCCTCCTCCCAGTTTGGTCCCCTCCTCTCCCCCTAAACTGCATATTGTGCATATGGACAAGGGATTAAAAGCAGAGCACAGAGGGATACAATGAACCACTGGGTTAAATGGAGATCCAATAGCCATTAACAGTGACTTGAGATCCGTGGCATTAAGGAAGTAGTAGTTTATTAGAGATCTACTTCAGCCTCCACTATAAAATGAAATGCACACACTGGGAATGAAATGAAAAGCTATGCTTGTCAGCCTCTTTCTCAATCCCTCAGGAGGGCTGAGTGGGAAGGAATTCTGTAATTCATCATGTGAAAATGACAGTAAATGTCTTAGAGTTAAGGAGCCCATAGCGAGAAAGGACATGACAAAGGGCTTCATTTGAAGGGCTAATTCTGAGGCTCTTTACCCTGCTCTACCAGTATATCATAATTTAAACCCATTTTAAGGCCCTGCCCCATACAGCTAGAGAAGAGGACTTAGTGTAAATGAGAATCAGCTCCTAATTAGTATTTATTCAATCAAACCTCCTAAAATCTGCCTTGAGTTATACCCATGTAAATCTGGAGTAACTCTAATGTTATTCTAGATTTGCAGGGTAAATATGGGATCAAGATGATTGTGGCAGATACGAGGCCAGCTTTCTGCTCTCTGTTATGCCTGAGCAGCTCTAATGCAGTCAAGAATCTGGCTTGTGATAATATACAATGACTTCTGTATGTATTGCAATCAGTTAACTGGTTTGACTGTAAAATGCCACTGAACTTTTCCTCAATTGATTTTATCTGGTAAAATTAAGGTTTTGGTTAATTAGTTGAGATGGCATTCTTGTAATTAGGGGTAAGGAATGGTGGGCGGGGGCATACCCTATTTGCCTGAGTGTGGACTGAATAAGGACACTAGGATCTAATCCTGTGCTTGCTCTTTTATTTATGCTCCATAAAGAGTCAGTTCTAACTTCTTACACATGTTTTCTGGAGCACTATGGTTCCATCCTGCCTAGAACCTCTGATCTTCAGTCCCAAATCTGCACATGCTTTTCTGATATATGAGCTGTGTGAAATCTCTCCTGGGACTTTTTATACAGCCTTCCTGATTGCCACTGTATTGTTTGTTGTGCTTGTTTTTCTGTTGCCTTGGCTCCATAAAAAGCTGAATGTACATACTGATAGAGACTACTTGGAAATAAAGTAAAATTCCAGTTTAGTCACTGATTAAACTAGTGTTGCTGGGAGGGGACTTCTATGAACTTAATTGACTGGGTGTAGCTCTAAGAAACAGAAAGGGCATCTGGGTGTTAGCACTGGCCATATCACTGAATGCTGCCCTCAAATAATAGCTGCCTAATTTTGCAGCGTGCTGAGACCATACGATAGGAAGCTGAGCAGCCTCAACAATTGATTGAGAATCAATGAAAGAACTCAGCCTCCATCACAGAGTACCAGCATATGTCAGGATTGACCCTAGGTGAAATATTAAACAGACTGTGGAGACAAAAATAAGTATTGGTCTTGATTCTCCTCTCCCATGCCAATAAGGAAAAACTCTACTGAAGTTCATTGAGCTCCACTGCTCTAAGAGTAATGTAAGAGGAGAATCCAGCCCATTTAAAAAAAAACAAAACCCTGTTCCTATGTTACTGACTATACCTGAGATTGTTAATCCAGAAAGAATAGTTAAAATCTCACTGAATTTTCACCATTTCTGATGATGTCATAAATAGATGACCTGTTAGAGATTCATTAAAATAATTTATTAAAACAAATAAATGTGACAGACACTTTACATTAAATTACATTAAAGCATGCAGTGCAAATTATATCTCGGCAACCTTGTGTCTTGTTACGGCTGCCACCTTGCATCTCCTCACCCCCTTCTTGTTGTGTGCCACGTCCCTTGTCACATCTTGTCCTGATTTAGGTCCTGATCCTGCAAGCAGCTCTGGGCAGATCTCTGCACCCTAGTGGAGCTCTCTTGAAGTCCAAAGGGCTCCACATGCGTGGAGAAGTCTACACGTGTAGTACTATCATCAGGACTGCGGCTTTAGACTGTAAATTCTTTGGAACAGGGACTGACTTTTACTAGATGTTTATATAATGGCCTGTGGTCCTAATTCTGATTATGGCCTCTGAATGCTGCTGTAATGTAAATAAGGAATGTGCTAAAAAGGCTGTTTATCTTTTGCTATTTGAGCAGTGAAACTAAACACGCCAATTTCACTTTCTGGCTCTTGTGCACTAACCCAAGTACCTTCTGTTTGGATTCCCAACACTGCAGGGGACTCCTTAAATAAAAGAGAATTATTTTAATTACAATGCTTAAAAATAGTAAGTTTTACATTTGTATATTTAAGGAGAAGCACAGACTACTGCTCTCAGAGGAGGGGGTAAAATGGGATCCAGTGGGAGCCACGCCTCCTCCCAGCATCCCACGGGATCCAGAACTGTGCAGGGGAGACCCCCCCATTCTTGGGGCACTGGGACCCAGATGGTACCACCCCTCCTTCCATGTGGGCCTTCGAGAAAACCGCAGAGAGGAGCCAGCCAGAGACTCCAACCAGTAGAGACAGAAGCAGCCAAAGCAGGGATCTTTGGTCCTGGGGACATGTGGAGAAGTTTCTAGTTTTGACTGGACTTTCTCTGTCCTGTGCTCCAACTCCCCTACACCTTCAGTCTCTTCACTTCAGCTTTGCTCTATACCTGACCCTATTACCATATTCTCCCCTGCCCTGTCCCCCTCACCGCTTCCCTTTTCTTCCTGTTTAGCGGATCCCCTCCTCAATAAACTCCCCTGCCCCAAAACAGTGATGGAATTAATATGCCATTTGCTGACATCACATTTTTCACTCTGCGGGGGTGTTATACGCATCCCCTGATCCTGTGTCTGTCTTGTCTATTTGGACTGTGAAATAGCAACCACCTGTTACTGTGTGTTCATAGAGCACCTAGCACAAGGAGGCCCCACTCTTGATTGGCCCTTAAACACTACCATAATATACATCATTAATTATTATTATTAATAATAATAATAGAAGATGGATACACAGATAGATGCAATCCCCATGGAAATTTTTTTCTTAAATTGGAGTTGTTTGTTGAAGTAATTAATATTATATTATTATTAAAAAAAAAGAAAAGGAGTACTTGTGGCACCTTAGAGGCTAACAAATTTATCTGAGCATAAGCTTATGCTCAAATAAATTGGTTAGTCTCTAAAGTGCCACAAGTACTCCTTTTCTTTTTGCAGATACAGACTAACACAGCTGCTACTCTGAAACCTATTATTATTAATGTAACCTTTAATTAAAATACATAACTACAGCATTACCATTGAGGAATGTATACATTAGAAAGACAGGAAATGACCAACTAAGGTAACTTACATAAACATACTATTTCCTTTACATTTCATACATTTAATTAATAAGATTGACTTGAGCAAGTTTACCTTACAGATTCCGATAACAGCTGCAACCTTCCTCTATCAAGACATTCTTACAAATGCTTTCAACATATAGGTCACCCATCTGTGTGTGTGTGTGTGTAATTGGTGATGTGTCTATCTTCTGCGTCAGAGTTCAGGTTGTTATTGGACTATGTAAGGTGCACATATCAATACTGATATTACTGTAATTAATGTAAACTAGCTAGTAATTTCCTGTCTTCTTAGTGATTCGGGTGTGTAATGGTCTGTATTGTGTTTGAGTTACATTCATTTCTTCAACAACCTTAAGTCTAAGTTAACAGAGATTTTTGTGGGGGGGAATTTCCTTGTGTTTGTAAAATAAATATAAGGATCCTTGAAAGCTTCAGGTGGGTTGGCACAGGAAACATTTGCCCCATCCAGCTCCCACTGGTGCTATAGAAATAATAATAATTTGAGGTGGGATTTTCAAAGGAGTCTGATGACTTTTCCACACTCAGAGCTGCACCAGTTCAACCAAAGATGTGATTTTAAGCCCATTTGATTAAACTGATGCAAAAGGCTCTGAGAATGCTCTTATTTTGGCTTAACCAGGCTTATATCAATTTAGTTTAAGTTGGTTAGGAACAGGTTTAAGCTAAACTGAAGGAACCTGCTCTTAGGATGAAATAAGAGCATTCACACGGGTTTGGATCAATTTATCTGAACCAGTTGAAATGTGCGTGTAGATGAGGGTTAGAGAATCAATGTGTGAGAATATAATGCTAGTGAAAAATGCCAGATTAACAGCCCTGGAGACAAGTTTGTCTCTTTATCGGCAGGACAGGCATGCATGAAACACAGCAAGGCAAGCTCCTCCTCTCCCCCCTGCATTGGCCCTGGTCCTCAGCACCACCCTGGCAGGACCACATCTAGGTAGGGGAGGGGACTTTCCTCTCCCTGTCCACATTCAGCCCTTGGTTTCTTCTCTTAGGGTATGTCTCCACTGTAGTCTGCAGGTTTAACCCAGGTGATTAGCACCTGAGTTAGCTTGGTCCCGATGTGAGCAACCCCACTGCAAAGCACAGTGGACTTGTTGCATCCACACTAGTGCTGCATACACCTGTGTGAGGCTTTCCGACTCCTGCAATCATGTTCTCTGCTTCAAAAAAGCTGTATCACTAAGCTGGATCACTCTGTAAATGATTTTGCAGTGTATTGTGGGAGAACTTGTCTGTTCTTCGTGGGCCTCTCTATAGAAGTGCCTTTAGCTCACCAATCCAGAAAGGTGAACCACTTCCAGATTGGCATGCTCTAGTCTAGACTTCTGTCCATGGCCTCTGTTCCAACCAGTGGTAAGGCATAAATCCAACTCAGAATAGTGACCTGTTCCAACTGTTGGCATTAATGTAATTCTCATTTTGGAACCAGGAGGCAGACACAGGGCATGAGACGTGGGGTCATTTTGGCAGCACCCTGTTCCCCTGAGAAAGTGGTGGTGTGACTTGCTAAGGAGATCATGCAGGCTGCATGCAGACATGGAGAAGTGAAGACAGCTGATGCAAGTTTTAATAGCTGTAAATCCTCCTGTGCTGAATGGTAGTTCTGGAGCAGGGCCACAAGCACAGAGTGATGGAATCACATTGTCACGCAGACCTGGGACAACCAGCAATGGACCCAGAATTTCTGCACGAGGAAGGCCACCTTAGACTCCCAACCAGGATGCCTATGTTGGGGAGATTTGGAGCAGGGTATACTAAACTTTATTTTTATTATTGATTTGGACCTTTCTATTTATAACCCACAGAGTATGAAGAACCAGAGCAAAAGAGCAGCCAAAGCTATGCCAAGGTTTTTATATAGATAAACATCTTGAGCAGCCACTCTGCTGGCTGAAGAGAGAGCACACACATACCATGCTAATGAGGATACACAAAACTGCCAACATCTCGGTATTTAGTATAGGGAGAGGAATGCAGATTATCTTGCTTGGCTGCTGGAGAACTATCTACTTACAAGCAGAAAATGAAGGGCACCCAGCTGGCTAAACAATCACTCAGCCTCAGATTTCTCTGATGTGCAGTTCTTTTTTTCCACTCTGAATGCTACCTCCTTGAAGCTAATGAACCAATAAATAAAAGGTGGGAGATGGTCTTTATTCACGGTTACTACTACCTGGCATGAGAGCAGCATTCCTTGTGGTTTACAGTTTTACTATGGTTATTCGTTTCATGGTAGCATGTGGAGCCCCACGCTTAACTCCAGGGTGCTAGATGCTGCCCCCCACACAGAGTTTCTGTGCAGAAGAGTTTACGATCCAAATAGGCAAGACGGACAAAGAGTGGGAAAAAGGAAATATCATTATCCCCCTTTTACAGGTGGGGAAATGGAGGCAGAGCCGTGTGACTGGAAAAGAGCTGCCTCGCTCAAACGTTTATCTTGCTCACGGACAGCAGCTGGTCCAGCAGAAGGTATTAGGCACCCAGCTCGGCCCAAGATCACACAGGGGATCTGTGGCAGCAGGGGACCCGCGCAGCCATTCCCCCAAACCCAGCTGTTTAGATGAGGGACTTGCCGGGGGCCAGCTCTCTGGGTACAAAAACTCCCTGCTGCCGGAGGGATTGGCTAAATTGGTTAGTCTCTAAGGTACCACAAGTACTCCTTTTCTTTTTGTGAATACAAACTAACACGGCTATTACTCTGAAACTTCCACCTATGGATCTCAGTGTGCTTTGGTAACAGTCATTGACTGAGAGGCAGGTCAACATTATCCCCATTTTACAAATGGGTGTTCTGATGGACAGGAAGGGGAAGTGACTTGCCAAAGGTTATACAGTAAGTCAGTGTTAGAGTTGGGAACAGAACTTGGAGTTCTCCCAAGCCTGTGCTCTATCTACTAGATCTGCTTTCTGACTGAGGCTGTCAAGTGAAGATTTCATTCACCTTGTGAAGAATTCAAGGTGGAGAAAAAGTGACCGACAACCCAAGAAAGAAAGGTGATGTTGGTTAGACACTATGTTATCACCTCCACCCCCTGCCTTTCCCCCACTCCATGGACCTCGCCTACTGCATTGAACACATCCCTGACTTTCCCCGTCCTCCTCATCCCTCTGATGGAATGAAAAGCAGCACTTCCCAATTACCACTTTCCAGCTGCAGCACAACGAGAGCTATTTTCCAGAGACACACATTATCGAAGAAAGCCACACAGAAATGGGTCCTGTAGCAGAGCCTGTGAGCCCTGCTCTGATCTCCACACTGTAAATGCTACAAGCCAGAGAAGGCTGGGTTGCAGGTGGCTCTGGGGGTCCTCTTTCTGAATGGATCATTGATAATGTAGGTTGCTGGCAAGTGAAGAGAGCTTTTCCTTACTTTTCTTCTTTACCGTGTTTGTCTGTCTATCCTCCAGCTGCATTTGTGTGACCAGTAAACCGTGGAAATGGAGGCCAAAGTGTTAATGTTGTTGATTTCCCCCCTTTCCTTCTGAAGCTTATCAGTTGGATTGTGCTCTTTGGATTATGTTGTATGAAAAAGTCCATGCAGCAACCAGGGCCTCATATAGGGTGACCAGATGTCCCGATTTTATAGGGACAGTCCTGATTTTTGGGTCTTTTTCTTATATAGGCTCCTATTACACCCCATACCGTCCCGATTTTTCACACTTGCTGTCTGGTCATCCTAGCCTCATATCTGTGGTACAAGCAGCACAGTGGCTCCAGGAGAAGAAATACTCTTCACCTTCCCCTCATCAAATCAGCATTAAATGGAGTTAAACATTAATATCCCTCCTGGCTGCTCACTGTGCAAGGTCCAAGAGGAAAAGCATGCTGAGTCAGCAACTGGTAACTGCAGTTCCTGTCCCTTCTGCACCCCCCAACTCCTCCCTCTCGACATGAGTCACTACTTTCTTCCCCCCTCTCCCCTCCCTCAGTGTTTTCAGACCTGGATGAAACTTAAGTAGAAGGCAGAGGGGTGCTGTAGCTGCCCGGACTCCTGAGCCTTGGCGAGCTAGCTGCTCCTGATGAGTTTGATATTGAAAAACTCCCACTGGCTGTCCTAGTTAGTGGACTGAGAGGGAACCCACTGTCTCTAAATGTCTTGCTTTTTCTGTTTTAGTGCCAGTGCTGAAGTAACAGCCGCAGAGACTGAAGTATGTCAGAGGCTGAACTGGTACAGCACGGGCAGCAACAGAGCATGCTTCCTTTCACGCTGCCCCTGCCATTCGGCCTTTGTCCCCGCACTCTGTAGCCAGCGTTAATGCTGTAACACACCCATGGTAGAAATCAGTTGCTATTTTCATGTTCAAGCTGCAGCCATTTTGCCATCTGGATTATATGAGATCATTATAACTCTGCCATAGATACAGAGGGTCAGTTAGACCCACCGAACAACAAGCACTACACTGTTGTCGTGGTGCTGCACACTGGGACCATCTGGAACTTTACAACAGCAGTGGGGACAGAGCTCAGCGCCTTTTGCTCCAAAAGCCCAGCTTGAGCTAAGGGAGAATCTCCATCAGCTGCTAGCAGGCTGGGGCCTATGCCACAGGATGGAACTGTTCTGATTCCATCCAGCAAAGACCAATAGGGAACATACACACCAGCCAGTTCATTACTCTCCCTCTCCTTCTCCATTCAGACTTTTTATACAGATATATTTTACATGGATAAAGAGAATCCTTAGTACATCTGTGGTGGTTTCAGGTGGGTGGGCCAGAGGCATGGGAGGAAAGTGAGCAGAAGATGAGAAAATCCATTAAATTTAATTTATCTGCCACAGAATATACAGTTCAGCACTGCCAGGTTGCTGGAGGTACCCAGAGCCTGACAAAGTAGATTGATTGCTCAATGCTGTTGCCTGGGTGTCTCTCAGAGCCAGACCTCTGTACTGTTTGCCTTGTACTCAATGATGTTGGAATAAAACTGTAATTCCTGCTCATCAGCTTGAAGGCTGCCAGGGTTACTTACCTCACCACAGCAGGACTGGTTTTGCCTGGGAAGGGAACCATTTACTCCAGCAGTAACAGAGGTTTGTGAAAATACAACTGTATGATTTGTCAGAAGCTCTGGTCCAGAAGCAGAACTGACATTCCCACAGGCTTTGTGCAAACCTTTGCTACAGTTATGACCCTTGTGGGTTTGTGTGATGGTACGGCTTCTCTCTACAACAGCCCACGCCCCCTTGCCTCAGCTCCCCTCTACAGTATAATCACACTTTGTACAGCTCCACACAGTCCCCCCATCCAGGGTCTTATTTATTAATATTGGAAGTGGAGTTCAAGTCTGATAGAGGCAACACTTCCAGTCTGAGTCTTCACCTTTGGCTTGAGTTCCCTTGGGGCTCCTTCCCACCAAATCAGTCCACTCCCAAAGTCTTAATCCTTCCCAATCAGTTCCTGCTTCTCCCCAGCAGGGACCCACTGCTGGTCCTTTCCTAGACTCCAGTTACAAGACATGCCAGACACAAGAGACTCTAGCACATGGACACTCCTTCCAGCTCCCTCTCCCACTGAGAACAAACTGCTGTTTGTATCTCTCATCAACCCTGACTCTCATGCTCTCAATTCTCTAAGTCCCATGAATTAGGAGGAAAACGAAGCACAGGTCAGAGCTGGGTTCTGAACCTCTTAAAGGCCCTTTGACAAACCGGTTGGAAATGGGTCTGTGATGAAGTGGGGGAGAGTTTCTTGTTTTTCCTTGTTTCCTATGGGGGATTTTCTTGGTTTTCCTATAGTTTGCATGCAGAGGGGGTGGGACTCAGTTTCCCTAGGTGCTACGAGTTTAATGAGGTGATGGGAGAGAGAGTTTGTTGTTACAGAGAACCGGCGAGGGAACTTGGGACCCCAACCACTGGCATGGAGAATGGAGACCCCAGCGACTGGTGACCCAGAGGCCCAGCTCAGGAGTCACAGCCAGTTCTGGCCAGTGGAAGGACAATGCGCTGCAAAGAGAGGAGAGGAGGCCCAGGTGACCCTGTTTACGACCCTGTTTACCTGGAGAGAAGACAATGGACAGAAGCGGGGCTTGGGGCCGGTGATATCAGATGCCCAGCTGGGAAGCAGGGGGGGGTCTGGGCTGAAGAGAGGGAGTAGGCAGAGCCCACCTGGATGCAGGGGAGACTTGGATGTGCTGTGCTGAGGGAGGCCAGGCCTGAGGCCCTGAGAGTTTCCTGTGCTGTGTTCAACTAAACCCTCCTGTTTTATGCTGGCTGAGAGTCACTCTGGTCTAGAGAACAGGTTTGCATCATCCCCTTCGGGGGGGGGGGGGGAGGTGGAGGCCCTGGGGGTCCAGCGCGAGTGGACTCCCTGAGGAGGCCCACCACAAGAAAAAGGTGTGCTAAGGCTCAGAGAGGTGCAGCTTCAGGAGGTGGAGGGGCTTAACTCCAAGAGAGAGTGGACCCCTGGGAGAAGGGCTGTCTCACTGAAAGGGGCACCCCCCGTGGTCCGCACGGGGCCAAGAGTGGGAACGATCTGTGAGTCCGTGACAGGGTCTCATGTAAGAACCTGGAAAAAGGAGAATTTAAAGGTGAGGTAAGAGCAATAAGAAGTGTTGGCTGTAAATTGCTCCCACTCCTTTTCATTAAGTTGCATTGTGGGCAGTGAGGGCATCCCTGGATTTTCCATGACCTCTTTCTCTCTTCGCTGCAATTTAATGAAAATCAGCATTTCCCAGATACTGCTCTCCAGCGGTCATGCCACCAGAGTTGCTCTCTATGGAGATGAAAGGAAATGGCTTAACATCCAAATTAATTTCCTGCCTTAAAATGAGATTTCAAGCCAGATGTTTCTGATAGGCTTGTGGACGCTAGCCTTTTCTGGGAATTGTACCCATATACCAGGCGGAGACATCCAGTGTCCACTGCCTCCCATACCTCTAACAGCCAACAGCTCCATGCTTGTCTTGTGTTCACCAGAGAAGCTCTAGCTGCTTAATTGGTTACACTAGCACACACAGCTGAGTGGGGGATGAGGAGAGACAATGCTCTCCGGTGCACGGTGCAGGCTACGTCATGTCAGTCATACTGCACAGCGTGGCTACAGGCATCCCACAGGTGTGATCGGGGACAGAACTCGGACCCTTCTGTTCCAAGAACAATGGACCTGACCACTGCAGCTAAAGGAGTGCAGCTATCAGGTCTTACCTCATCTCGGGGCTGCTAGGCACAAACCCACATCGTAGACTTCAGTAGACTGTTATTATTATTACCTTTATGTTGCAGTAACATCTTCAGTAGACTGTTATTATTATTACCTTTATGTTGCAGTAAAATCTAGAGGCCCCTGTACAGCTCGGTGCTGCACACACACATAACAAACCGTCCCTGTCCCAAAGCCACTTACATGCTTGACAGGTTTCAGAGTAGCAGCCATGTTAGTCTGTATTCGCAAAAAGAAAAGGAGGACTTGTGGCACCTTAGAGACTAACCAATTTATTTGAGCATGAGCTTTCATGAGCTACAGCTCACTTCATCGGATGAAGCTTATGCTCAAATAAATTGGTTAGTCTCTAAGGTGCCACAAGTTCTCCTTTTCTTTTTACATGCTTGAGTAGATCTGATATTTCATCCAACAGGAGAGGCTGTATAAGCTGCCCTTCTGTGGAGGTATTTATACTGCACTCTTAGTCCATGTACCTGAACTTCTCATTAGAGGCAGGGAGAACACATCTGGAACCTCAGCTCGCAAGCGACCCACGTTAGACTCAGCTGCATGGTTTAAGATGGGGAGAGACTCCTGGAAGAGCTTGCAGCCCAGATGTCAGAGCTTGGCTGCACTTCGCAGGTGTAGGCGGAACAGATGTGAAAGATGAGGAAAAGGGCTGTACATGAATAGCTGCAGGGTTGGGAGGGATGCATTTCCCATTGTGTCTGGGAGCTGCCAAAACTTCAGGGCTGCTGGGAGTGTGATTCTATCTCACACCCAGCAGTAATTTATCTTGATCCCATCTCAGCTACTCCAGGCCTCCTGACTACAGTAGTTATTAGTAATTTGCATTTGTCAGAGTGCCTGGTAGTTGCAGTATTTAACTTTTGGCCTCTTTTGGAAGCAAATTCCTGATGCTCTGCCTCCAGTGCTCCTTTGAGGTGGAGTTTCCTCTTGCAAAATGAATGTGAGGGGTGCTGAAAAAGCTATGGGTGGCCTAAGTCACTTGGTTCTGATGACTGTGAAAGATTTTGCTTTTGGTTCAAACACGTATGTCACGAGCCTTATCTCCATACTTCCCCAGTGCAGTAGTCAAAATGATCTGAAGATGCTATTGTTCCAGGTCCTCTATACTAAGGAATACATGACACAACCCCACACCTCTATGCAATTTGTTGAGAGTGGCCAAGCAGGGCTAGGAAGTCAGAACTCCTCCACTTATCAGTCACCTCAGCCCACCAAAATGAGATAAAGCTTGCCATAGTCCAGCCCAAATCCATATCAAGCTAATGCTTGCCTGAAAAGAACAGCTTTTCACTTTGCTATTCAGTCCCTTTCACTATATAACCTCTTGATTTCAGTATATAGGGCACATGAATTTTGCTCTGTAACACACACGAGCAGAAGGTGCAATTGTTTCTGTTGCTGCCCCTTATTCAGCTAATAAGAGAAGGCCCAGGGGGATGGAGGGGCACATTCCTGAACAGGAACAGAAATTCAGTGGAAGGACTGGAGTTCAACAGAAGTTGAGATTTCAGTGAAACTCCCTTAGGAGCCTTTGACAATCCCAGACTCAACAGACTGGAACATAAATTGCAGGCTTTACAGTAAAGGCACATGGCCATGAAATAAACACAAAAATAAACTTTATTTGCTTTCTACATAAATTTCTGTTGTGCATTAAACTGCATCTGGACTATCCTATATTTACATGGGTTTTTACTTGTGTCCATATGTTTTCCATCTGGGAAGGTTCTGGACTCTAAAAAAAAAAAAAGACAGGCTTATTGTTACAAAATACTAATGATTTAATAGCTATGCAGAGCCCAGACTTGCACACATGCTGCATCTAAAGTCAATGGGGTTGTACGTATGTAAGAACTAGGGACATTAGTGACTGATATCTACAAACAAAAGGACCAATCCGGCAAAGTGCTGATTAAGTGCAACACCCACTGATTTATTTGGGTGCTAAGAACACTCGGCGCCTTACAGGGTCAGCCCTTTAAATAGTATGGGATGGTCTAATGGTCAGAGAGCAGGCCTGGAAGTTAGGAGAGGGTGACTTCTAATCCTAGTGCTGACATCAACCCCCTTAGATACTTAAGGGTTGATTTTCAGAAATGCTGAGCACCGACAGTTTCAGCTGGAGTTACGGGTGCTCAGCATTTCTGAAAATCAGGCTGTAACCTCTCTTGACTCTGTTTCTTCATTATTTTGATACCTTGACACTGTGGTAAGGGGTGCACTAGAAATTCATGAACAGATTTTGTGGATAAAGACAGATCTGTAAAACGGGGATAATCCTTAACTACCACATGGGGGTGTGTGTGTGAGGATTAATAGGTTAATGTTTGCAAAGCGCCTTGAAGATGAAAAGTGATAAGCCTTATTACATCTGGTGTGCAGAGTAAATGAGAACATAGAACAGGATCCTGATCCCAGGCTGTAGCTATTAGATACACAGCATCACTGAGGATATGTCTACACAGCCTGTGGAAGCAAGCCTCCCAGCCCAAGTCGACAGACATGGGCTAAAGGGGCTCAAAATAGAGAGTGCTTTGAAACTGTGGCTTAGGCAGGAGCTAGGAGAGAGGTGAGCTTCAGAGCCTGAGCCACAACTTCAAAGTGCTGTTGTCTACAGAGCTTTTTTATGAGTGCTAGCATGAGACCTGGGCTGGGAGGCTCACCGCTGCAGGCTGTATAGACACACCTCGAATGTCACAGCAAATCAAGCTCTGAAAGGTATTTTAATCTCACAGAGCCAAATCTTACAGTTCATCGGAAATGGTCCCTTAGAACATGTGCTAACTACTTATACTAAACTATCTGTTCAATCTTGTATTTAGCTTGCACACTCCTAGTACCTTCCCCAGACTTGAAGAAGAGCTCTGTGTAGCTTGAAAGCTTGACTCTTTCATCAATAGAAGTTGGTCCAAGAAAAGATATTACCTCACCCACCTTGACTATCTAAGGTCACACTCAATCAGAAATCCCCTTGGTGTCTACCGGATGCCATGACAGAGCCCATAGATGGTAACATTTTATGTGGGCTGCATATTTTGCTATAATTTCTTGTGCTGTTTTTATTCCACTTAAATGTGCTTCTCTCTCATTCTTATGCACATGTCTTAGAGACACTGGTCAGTGAAACTTCCACTGGACTGTGCCAGCTGGAGCCTGCAGCCTGTGCAGGAACCTAATCTCTCAAATGGATTTTGATTACTCAACTTACTGTAACTCAGGTCCTGACCCCACTGAGAATTTATGATAATTGCAGGCAACATTCACAGACAGGCCGAGCACTGAGAGGCAGGACAGGAGGATGTGTGTGTGTGTAAGTAACCTGGTCCTAACATGCCTATTCAGCCTCCGGAGCTACAAATCTGCATCTTTCACCAGCACAAAACCCACTGGATCCCAAATAACTCCTCAGTCCCTCCCAGTTTGCCCTCCAGTTTGTGCAATCCTTTCCTGCTCTATCAGTGTGTGAACTTCTACAGGAGAAAAGCCTCAGACTTCTTGCCCTGTAAAACCCACCTAAGAAGCACCACTTCCCCCTGCCCCTCCAGCTGGGTATGCAGAATGTCAGTGAGAGCTGGGCATATCTGTTTTTCTACTGTGTTTGCTTCTTGCAGCTGGTAAGACTCATTCCCAGTCCCACCAGACTGGTAGTCTCATTACCCTCAGAAGGTTTATCCACAGGCTTTGTAGTATGAGCATCAATATTGAAATAACTAGAACGATGGATTCCAACACCAAAGGACTCTGCAGGGCCCTTCCAAGGCAGGGGACCTGGCTATCATACACTTTACTATGTGTGGAGCTTTCAGAGGAAGCCTTGAATCTATGGATACTGCCTGTCTGTGTGGACGTTATAGATTCATAGATTCCAAGGCCAAAAGGGACCATTTTGGTCATCTAGTCTGATCTCCTGTATAACACAGGCCAGAGAACTGCCCCAAAATAATTTCTACAGCATATCTCTTAGAAGAACATCTAGTCTTGATTGAAAAATTATCAGTGATGGAGAGTCCATCACAAGCATTCGTAAATTGTTTCAATTACTTTGACTGTTAAAAATTTACAGTTTATTTCCAGTCTGACTTTAGCTTCAACTTCCAACCACTGGAACTTTTTATAAATTTCTCTGATAGACTGAAGAGCCCATTATTAAATATTTGTTCCCCACGTAGGTACTTATAGAATGTGATCAAGTCACCTCTTAACCTTCTCTTTGTTAAGCTAAACAGATTGAGTTCCTGGAGTCTATCACTATAAAGCATGTTTTCTAATCCTTTAATAACTCTTGTGACACTTCTCTAAACCCACTCCAATTTATCAACATCCTCTTGTATTGCTGGCACCAGAACTGAACACAGTATTCCAGCAGTGGTCACACCAATGCCATGTATAGAGGCAAAATAACCTGTTTACTGCCACTTGAGAGTGCCCTGGTTATGCACCCAATGAGCACATTAGCTCTTTTGGCCACAGAGTCGCACTGGAAGCTCATGTTCAGCTGATCATCTCCACTACGAACCCCAAATCTTTTTCAGAGTCACTGCTTCTCAGGATAGAGTCCTTCATCCTGTAAGTATGGCCTACATTCTTTGTTCCTACATGTATACATTTACATTTAGCCATATTAAAAGGCATATTGTTTGCTTGAGCCCAGCTTGATCACTCTATATCAGTGACCTGTCCCCTTCATTATTTACCACTCCCCCAATTTTGGTGTAATCTGCAAACTTGATCAGTGACGATTTAATGTTTTCTTTCAGGTTATTGATAAAAATGTTCAACGGAGTAGGGCCAGGAAGATCCCACAGCACTTTTCACAAGAGTCAGGGTTTCCCAAACATTTCCCAATCCCCGCACCCGATGCTGCACAGCCTGACTGCTGCCCTCCTCGGTGACTGGATTCTATGGGTACTGTCACCATATGGTTTGTAAACAATGCTTGGATAAAAGGCACTCAGTGAATCTTGGAGAAGGTGAACCCAGTTCTGCTGTTCTCTTCCGGAGGTTCTTCCCACTCAACTCCCCTGCATCCTTGAATCCAGATCAGTTTAAATGAGTAAATGTAATGAGATTCCATGCATGTGTGTGTGTAGCAATTAAACAAGCTTAAAGGCTGGGGATACAAATTCAATGCAGGTAGTGTCATTCTGAACACGAGGATGCTTTGAGTGCTGTTGTGACTAAACAGTGACACCTACAGGCCACTCATGAAGAGAGACAGGAAGGGAGATTAACTCAACTCTCTAGCGCAGACAAAGGTGGCAGCAATGTGAGCACAAATCATGAGAGATAAGGGTCACATTTTCACCCCATATCATCTGCTGCCTCAGCCCTGGATTCAGTGAGCATCTCTACCTGCCTGTGAGCGCGGAAAGGGTTTTTTATCATTGCCTAGGCTTAGGGGTTTGCCCTGTGGTCTTTGGCTTGCTATGGGGAGGGGCAGAAGTGCCATGGAAGCCAAAGTGGCATTGACCGGACAGAAGGAGACAGAGAGGCCAGGATGGCTGTAGAGGAGACAGTTCTGGAGCCCAGAGCCCCACAACTGTCTGGATTTGCATGAGCATAGCTCAGGAGCAGGCAAACTTTTTGGCCTGCGGGCCACATTGGGTTTCCAAAATTGTATGGAGCCAAACAGCCAGGTGTGGCCCGGTCCCTGATCCCTATCCAACCTGCTCTGCTTCTCGCCCTCTGACGGCCCCCCTGGGACTTCTGCCCCATCCAGCACCCCCTGCTCCCTGTCCCCTGACCGCCCCCAGGCCCCCCGCCCCTGATTGCCCCCCACCACCCCATCCAACCCCTCCTCTCATTCCTGACTGCCCCCCGGGACCCCTGCCCCATCCAACCACCCCTTATCCCTGCCTCTGACTGCCTTCCCAGGACCCTTGTCCCCATTCAATCTCCTTGTTTCCCGCCCTCTGACCACCCCGACACCTATCCACACCCCTGGCCCCTGACCACCCCCTCGAACTTCCCTGATCTCTATCCCCCCCCCACTCCCTGCCCCCTTACCACGCTGCCTGAGCACCAGTGGCTGGCGGTGCTGCAGCCGCATGGCACAGAGCACCGGGTCAGGCTGGGCTGTGCAGCTGCACTGCCCCGGGAGCTCGCAACCCCCCTGCCCAGAGCACTTCGCCGGCGCAGTGAGCTGAGGCTGCACGGGAGGGGGAACAGTGAGGGAGGGGCTGGGGGATCACCTCCCAGGCCAGAGCTCAGGGGCCGGGCAGGAGAGGTCTGCGGGCCTCGTTTGCCCACCTCTGGCATTGCTGGTCATTTTAATCCATGCAAACTTTTTAGATCTTGAGGGTCATGGGGAACAAATGGCTTGCCTTTCTCAGTTAAAAAAATGTGGCAATTCATCACATTTTGGGGTGCTCCTCCCACATTCACAGGAATGAGCCTTGTCCCCTGCTCAGGTAGCTTTGAGCACCACCAGCAGGAGCCAGGACCAGCAGCATGTGAACCTGCAGCAACAGGCTGTTGCAGAAATTCTAAGAAGTTCCTGGAAGAAGGAAACATCAGCACTCTGCCAAAGCTTTTGGCAAGCGTGAGAAACACACACACCAAGCTAGCAGGGCAGAGCGACATCTGGCTGTGGGGGAACACAAGCAGTGTGGTGTGGATGGGAGGTGGATACAAAGCCCATGTGGTGGGGAGCTAGCTGGGCTGTTATTAATATGTAATGCTAAGGTATTTGTTAGCTCAGTGTGCACCCATTACTCCTGGTTACTCTGATACGTGTATCCATGTGCAAGTATCAAGGGGACTCTTACATCTCTAATGTTGTGTCTGAAAATAATATTTTGGCCTTCCTCTTGGCCTCCACGCATAGCACATTTGCATCCTGCCTCCCTCCTCTCCCCCACAGGCCCTCTCTCACCTTCCTTTGCCCATCCCCTGCTCAAATACAGCTCTTTCTGCAGCATAAAACCAAAGAGACAGGGTGGCTTCAGTCAAAAAAGAAATCCCATTCAGCATGTAGAGAGGTGTAGGATGGTCTAATGGTTAGAGCACCTGGATGGGAGTCACAAGAGCTGGGTTCTACTTCAGGCTCTGATACTGACTTGCTTTTTCCTCTGTGCCTCATTTTGCCCATCTGTAAAATGGGAATACAGATGTTTCCCTAACTCACCCGGAAGTTTAACTCATTAATATTTGCAAAGCTTGGTGAGATCTTTGGAAAGAGGGAATTAGAGATTGACACAGTCATATAATTATAACATGGTTCCTCCTGCAGACTAAGGTAAAATAAAATGTAAGGCTGCTTACCGTGTCTGTAGAGTCCTAAAGGGTTTGCTCCTAACTGAGCTCACATCCAGTTCCAGAAACCTAGGGATATCTGGGAAGCCACCAGCCTGGGACCAGAGTGGTGACACAGGGGGTTTTGGAACGATAGGAAAACTGTGAGAGATGACATCGGTCCTCCATACTGACTCTATCTGGTCACAAAGCTGCTCACTGCAGGAGCACAAGAACACAGTCATTTGCAAGCAATAAAAACTACTCAGCTACAAACCTATTAACACGGTCATGTGATGGGCCAAGTCATGGGGTCCTGACTCATCCCAGAATGTACAAACAAGTGCTAAAGCTAGGCATTTAAGCCCATATTTAAGCACCTACATAAGTGACCCAGTGTTCAAAGGACTTCAGTGGGAGATGGAGGTGAGAAGTGCCTCTGAGGATTAGACTCCAAAGGGAGTTTGCTTGAGTCAATGACAGGACTTGGCTCAGTAGCAATTGAGGGTGCTCAGCAGGATTGGGCTTCAAATGGTGGTTGGCAGCCCTAGAGACTGAAGTCCTCTGCTTAGCCACAGAGCAAGTACAGAGAGGAAGGGAAAAAGCTGAAACAGCTAAGATGGGAACACAGGGTATGTCTTACTCTGGCTGGAGGTCTTGAAAGAGTGAGACAGTGAAAAGGGGGAGAGGCCAAATGGAATGCTGAGGCTCTCGGGGCTTGATCCTGATAGAAGTTGAGCACCCTCAAAAGTCAGTGAGAGTTGTAGGTGCTCAGCCTCTTAGAAGAGGCAACAAGCACCTCACAGGATCAGGCCCACAACGAGGACCTGAGCATCAGATCACTATTTGGGGCTGTAGCAAGGCAGGGTATGTTAATAAGGGCTGCCTTGAACATTTCCAGACCCCCATATACCTGACTCCAGCTGGATGCATAAAGTCTCTGACTTTCTTCACACTTGCCAGGGGGCTTGGATAGCCAGGGGATTTGGATCTGGCATGGGCTGAGGACGGGAACTCCTTCTTCATTTCATCCACTGCTTTGATCATGAGTGGGGATGGGCTGCTGAGGTGGAGTTCAGAGCTCAGGCGGAGCTAATGGAACAACAAAGAAAAGGAGCTGTCCTCCTGCTGCCAGTGCTTCCCCTTTCCCTTCTCTCACACACATTCAGAAATAACCTGACTGAAATCAAAAGGGCTACAATGGGTAAAACTGGGTATGGGGAGAGGAGAATCTGGTTCAATTAATCTGTTCAGTGGTAATAATAAATAATAATAATATCTAAATCCTTGGCCAGTAGAAGTTTGTTTGAGTAAGAACATAATAAACACTAACACGGCTGCTACTCTGAAACATAAGGATTGGAGTTCATAATCATTAGTAAAACAATAGTAAAGATATTATAGTAATTATAGGCAAGTATAGCAAAGAGACAGATCCTGCCCCAGAGAGCTCACAATCTAGATGTTAGGATGTAACAGGTGAACACAGCAGACAAATGGGGTGGGGAGAAGATCTGATGGGATGAGGGAACAACAAAACAAAGGTTAGCATAAAATAAAAACAGAAGCCTCAGTCCGCCCCTTGCCTAACCAATGCCAGGTGACAGTGATGTTTAGGCATCATGGCAGTGGTAGGTTTTATGGAGGGATTTAAAAGAGGAGAAGGTGGCACTTTAAATTTTTTTACAGGAATTTATTAATTATTTCAAATCCCAGAAAGCTGCCAAGCACCCACAACTCCTGTTGGCTTTTCTGGAGGCTACAGGCAGTTAGCATGCTACTCAGTATCGGGCACAGTAACATTTTGCCTTTCTCCAGCTCCTTTCAGTTGAAGGCAAAGTATTTATCTGGCCTCCATTACCATAGTACCTGAGCACCTAACAATCTTTAATGTATTCATCCTCTGAGCACCCGTGTGCGGTGGTTATTATCCCATTTGCAGATGGGTATCTGAGGCACAGCGACGCTAAGTGACTTGCCCAAGGTCACCCACGAAGTTTGTGGCCGAGAAGGGACTTGAACCAAGTCCTAAACTAGTACCCTAATCTCTGGACCATCCCTCTTCTTTGCAACCACAATTGATCCTCAACACCCTTCCCACTCCCTGGAAGACTAGGATTCAAGCATAGATGGGAAATATCAGTAAAGGTGACATCTACTCCTGTGCAGACAGCCAGAGCAAGGCTGATGCACTACTTAAGTCCCACTTATGCTCTTTGGGTCTTGGGCATAGGCCTTGTGCTGGCATTTCTGCACAGGGGGAAATTTTACCCTAGCCCCATACACGCTGTTTTTCTGTCTTGTTATCCCATTGGATATTTCTGATTTTAGAAACAAAAGTGACCAATAAAAACCAAGGGACACACTCTTCTCTTGGTTATGCCAATGAAGTTAGCAGGATCATCTGTGGGAACCAAGAACAGAACTTTGCTCCAAAAGCTCACCTGGGCAAACAAGGAAATCATCTTGCCAAGGCAGTGTTGACGTGCCCGCTCTGCTGTTTTCTGCTTGGCCACCCAGCACTGTAGCACCTTTTTCCGGTAAGCATCCACCCTCTCCACATATGTGTACAAGTTCCGGACCTCAGCACCATCATTTACAGCTCTGGCAGCTTCCAATCGGGACATTAAGGTTTGTCTTGGAATAGAAAGAAAAGGAATTAAATTGTGAGAAATGTTTCTTCTCCACAGTAGAAGAGAAACCAAACAACCTATTTACATAGTTTGGTGTGTGTTGTGTTGGCAGGGGAGTGCGAAGGATATGCAAACTGAGGGGTGCTTTGGGTTTAGGGTTCTGTCTAGCCATACATCCAGCCATCTCAGTTTTTCTAATGCCCTATCATCTTGATTTCTAGGTATTGCAGTACCTCGTTTGCATCTCTTTTAATTAGAGATGGTCCAGACCACAACCCTGGATCCAAGACCTTTGGGGTGTTTGAAATCCAAACCCAATGGCTGTGGCTTGAGTTCATCACTACCTTTTTTCCTAAAATTCATGGTTGGGGGTGGGATAAATTGTTCTGGCTTTGACCCATCTGTAATTTTGAGGCCAGGTTTTTCTGTCAGATCTGTACAATGGATCTCAGCGCTGATATTTCGGAGCATGGAAACCCCACTCATATCACTAGGTGATGAGACCACGTGGAGTTTCCTTTGTGCTGCTTTAAGCCTTTATCTTCCAACCCTCCAAAAAAATATAGAGTTGATAGGCTAATCTGATTGATTTAGGGACAAATCCCAAGAGGCACCAACCACCCAGAACTGCCATAGAAGTAAAGGAAATGGTCTGTCTATTGCTGAGCTAGGGCCAAATCCTGAGAGATGCTGAGGACACTTTGCACAATCCTGTTCTGATGAGATCAGTGAGAGTTTGACCACTGAGCTCAATAGAAGCAGACTTTAACGGGTGCTACACATGATCAGCACCACTCAGGATCTGATCCACTGGAGCCCATCCTGGTTGCCCTGAGGAACAGCCAAACAAAGAGACAGCTGTCCTTTGGAGAATACCCTTGTGCAAGACGCTATTTGAGCCTTTTCACAAGAGCCCCAAGTGGAGGGAAATTCCAGGGTGTGTTTGTGTGTGTGGCATGTCAGGGAAGGGAGGGGACACTAGGTGTGTCTGCACCTTACTTATTCCCCAGCTGCTACAAGGCCTGTGGTCTGAGTAAGGCCTTAGTAAGCACCTCAGGATTTGTTCCATTGGCTTCAATAGGAATTTTGCCTGTGTAAAGACTGAGCAAAGTCCTGCTCCCATTGAACTCAATGGACAGGCTCACACTGGCTTTGATGGCAGCAGGAGCAGGTCCTTAGCAAGGATTTGGCCCCACGTGGATACCAGTAGTCTGCATATATTGGTACCTGACATGGTGGAGGTGGCAGAAGGAGATGTATTTGTGGAAGAGGAGAGCCAGCCTCTCAACATCAGTGTGCAGGGTCTCAATGATAACTTCCTTCGCCTGCATGTGCAGGTGTGGGGGTAGTCTGCACTCTTGGGTTGCCTGGCCTAGCAGCACCAAATTCTCCCTCTGAGCCTCCACATCCACCCAGTACCGCTTCTCTGACAGGCTGGAGGGCACCAAGCTCTTCCCTTTGGTCTTCTGAGCCAGAGTGGGGAGCCAGCTGGTCTCCTCAGTAGATTGAGCTTGAGAGTGCAGGGATACTTTGCTCTGAGCAGGAACCATTTGCTGGGCAGAAGGCTGGAAATATTCGTACAGTAGGACCTCTTCCTTTGCAGTCTCTCTCCTGGGCCTTTGCGGGATCTGTTTTGTCGAGTGTTCCAGGGTCCCAGGCTCTCTGCTCCTGGGAACTGTTTTAGGCCGTGGGGTCAGATACTGCTCCTGCTGCGTCTGCTTTTGCTGCAACTCTTGCTGTTCATGCAACTGCTGCAGCTGCTCCTGCCACTGTTGCTGCCATAGCCTCTCCTGCTCCTGCTGCTTCGCCTCCTGCTGCTGCCACTGCCTCCGCTGAAGGTCATGTTCCGCCTGCTCCTGCTGCCACAGCTGCCGCTGCTCCTCGTGCTCCTCCACCTGCTGCTGCCAGTGCCTCGCCTGCGCCTCACGCTCTTTCTCCTGCTGCTGCCACAGCCTCTGCACCTCCTCCTGCTGCGCCCGCTGCTGCTGCCACAGCCTCTGCTCCTCCTCCTGCTGCGCCCGCTGCTGCTGCCACAGCCTCTGCACCTCCTCCTGCTGCTGCTGCCACAGCCTCTGCACCTCCTCCTGCTGCGCCCGCTGCTGCTGCTGCCTCAGCCTCTGCTGCTCCTCCTGCTGCTGCTGCCACAGCCTCTGCACCTCCTCCTGCTGCGCCCGCTGCTGCTGCTGCCTCAGCCTCTGCTGCTCCTCCTGCTGCTGCCTCAGCCTCCGCTGCTCTTCCTGCTGCTGCCACAGCCTCTGCACCTCCTCCTGCTGCGCCCGCTGCTGCTGCTGCCTCAGCCTCTGCACCTCCTCCTGCTGCGCCCGCTGCTGCTGCTGCCTCAGCCTCTGCTGCTCCTCCTGCTGCTGCTGCCACAGCCTCTGCACCTCCTCCTGCTGCGCCCGCTGCTGCTGCCACAGCCTCTGCACCTCCTCCTGCTGCGCCCGCTGCTGCTGCTGCCTCAGCCTCTGCTGCTCCTCCTGCTGCTGCTGCCACAGCCTCTGCACCTCCTCCTGCTGCGCCCGCTGCTGCTGCTGCCTCAGCCTCTGCTGCTCCTCCTGCTGCTGCTGCCACAGCCTCTGCACCTCCTCCTGCTGCGCCCGCTGCTGCCGCCACAGCCTCTGCTGCTCCTCCTGCTGCTGCCTCAGCCTCCGCTGCTCTTCCTGCTGCTGCTGCCACAGTCTCTGCACCTCCTCCTGCTGCGCCCGCTGCTGCTGCTGGCACAGCCTCTGCTGCTCCTCCTGCTGCTGCCTCAGCCTCCGCTGCTCTTCCTGCTGCTGCTGCCACAGCCTCTGCACCTCCTCCTGCTGCGCCCGCTGCTGCTGCCACAGCCTCTGCACCTCCTCCTGCTGCTGCTGCCACAGCCTCTGCACCTCCTCCTGCTGCGCCCGCTGCTGCTGCCACAGCCTCTGCACCTCCTCCTGCTGCTGCTGCCACAGCCTCTGCACCTCCTCCTGCTGCGCCCGCTGCTGCTGCTGCCACAGCCTCTGCACCTCCTCCTGCTGCTGCCTCAGCCTCTGCACCTCCTCCTGCTGCGCCCGCTGCTGCTGCTGCCACAGCCTCTGCACCTCCTCCTGCTGCGCCCGCTGCTGCCGCCACAGCCTCTGCTGCTCCTCCTGCTGCTGCCTCAGCCTCCGCTGCTCTTCCTGCTGCTGCTGCCACAGTCTCTGCACCTCCTCCTGCTGCGCCCGCTGCTGCTGCTGCCTCAGCCTCTGCTCCTCCGCTTGTTCCTCCAGCCACTTCTTCCACTGCTTTTGCTTCTCTTCCTGCCGCTCTTTCTGCCCTTCCTGCCGTGGCTCCTGCTGTGGCTGCAGCACCTCAAACTGATGCTCTTCCTGCTGCAGCTGCTCCTCCTCCAGCTGCTCCACCTCCACCTTCTCCTTTACCCCTTGCAGCTGCTGCTGGAGCTGCTCCTCAGGCTGTGGTGACTGCATCTGACATTGCTGCTCCTTCTGTATCTTCTTAAACCATTCCTGCGCCTCCTCCTGCCGTTGCTCCTGCGCCTCCCCCTGCCATTGCTCCTGCGCCTCCTCCTGCCATTGCTGCTGTGCCTCCTCCTGCCATGGCTCCTGCACCTCCTCCTGCCACTGCTGCTGCCATTGCTTGGGAAACTGAAAACGTGCTGAGACGTCAGGGTCCTTCCACAGGGCTGCAGGGAGTCCCCATCGTGAGATCACAGGAACTTTGGACTCCAAAAAGGGACTGTCAGGGTCACTCAGCTTTGCCTCCTCATCATGCCCTTCAGTCAGCTCCAGGCTCCTTGGAAGCTTCTGTTCCTCTAAGCTGCTGGAATATTTTATCTTCATTTTTGAGAAGCATTCTTCCAGTTTCCTCTCCAAGGCCATGTAGAGCCTTTGGGCTTCTGGGTCCTTGGGCAGCATCCTCTCTGCTTGTCTCTTCCCGGGAGAGGGACACTTCCATAGCTTCTCCATCTTCTGCTCCAGATAAGCCAGGATAGCTGAATTAAACCCATACAGTGCAGTGGATGGTTCCAGCTTGCTTCTGCTGATTGGGCTCTGAGGCATTTCTGTATGTGTCTCCTCAGTATACAGGCTTTCCTTCTTCCTCCTCTGCTTCCCTTTCCTAGAGATCCCTTGGTATGGGAGCTCTGTTGGGGATGGGAGCCTTTCAATTTCTTCTTCACTGTCAGCCTTGAGCTCATGTTCCTCTGGCAGCATCTCATGCCATTCACCAGTGACATCTTCAACAACTTCTTGGGTTCCACCCAGGAGGCTCACATCCCATTTGTCAGCAGCCTCTGTTTGCTCACTGTCCAGAGGTTGTTCATGCCGTCTTCCAGCCAGGTCTCCTGAAGTCTCTTCTTGTTTTTCCACTGGGATGACTGCATCCCATTTGACAACAGTGTCTTGAGTTCTCTCTACTGGGACGTTCTGTTTGTCACTGATGTCTTCACCTCTCTCTATTGAGGCTTTCAGTGCTGGCTTTTTATCTAGAAGCTTTGTTTCCTGTTTGTCACTGGTGTCTTCTGTTCTCTCTACCAATGGTCTCTGAAGCTGCTTTTTATCTGGTACTTTTGCCTCCCTTTTCCTACAGGGGGATTTACCAAGGTCTGCCTGGGATTTCCATGACAGCTTTTCAGCTGACAGAACCGCATCCTTTTCCCTACTCAGATCATTATCATCATCTTCCTGGGATTTCCTTTCAAAAGAAGCCCTGGCCCCAAATTTCATGTCTCTTAAAGATGGTTCTATCTTTATTGCTGCATTTTCCTTCACCTTGTGCAGTTCTTTTTGCATTGCCTCATTTGCTACAAGAAGCATCTTGTATTTGTCTTCAATGCTTTGGACTCGAGCCTCCAAAGATGCCTTTTTCTCATGAAGCATCTGTACTTCCTTTTGAAAGTTCCCATACTGAACTTCCTGCTTCCTGGACTCCTGGGATGCTAAGGTATCATACTTTGCTTGCAGGCCACGGCACTGTTTGGTTAGCAGAGTGAAGGCTTTGGTGAGATTGGCCACCATTGTCACTATATATTTAACAACAACAGCTTCTGCTTTGTTAAACAGTGTGGACCCTACAAATTCCTGTAACATGGTAAGGAGCTCAGAAGTCCTGGAGAAAATTACAGATTCATCTTCTAACATCTGTTCAGGGCTCAAGGGCTGGGCTTCCTGAGGTTTCTGTGCAACTTTCTCTCGCCATGCTCTCCACATGCCGGTTTTGGGAACAACTGGGAAAATTAGACACACAAAGAGAAAGAATTAGGGTCTATAATGAAAGGAAGGATGGTCCTATGATTAAGGCTCTGAGATAAAACTCAGAAGATCTGGGTTCAATTTATGGCTCTGTCACTAACTCTCTGTGTGACATTAGGATAGATTCTTCACTGTTCAGTCCCCCATATTTAAAATGGGGATAATAATCCTTTCTGTATCTAGCTTGTCTACTTAGTTTGCCTTTGACTGGGAAAACACTTTGGGGTGCTCTCAATAAAGATGTACAGTAGGCTGGAAAGCATATTGAAATGCCTCATGCTTGAAGGTCACTTTTGAAAATCTGGCTGCATATGCATCAGATCGTTGTTCCTTCAAATTAATCAGAAATATTAATTTTCCCCCTTTTCTCATTCCAAGATGTTTGAAACAAATACTTGATTTCCCCCTCTTTTTCCTCCTGTGTTCCACAAGACTTGTGCAGAGATTGAATAGCTGCATTATACATCCTTCTGTATAATCAAGGGAGGTCAGCAGCTTGGTCTCCATATCACTGACCCACTGGACAGTGTGGGTGTCTCCGACTTGTTCTTTGCCTTCTGACAACATTTCACCTTGAAAAGAGCCAAAGCAAAAAGGGGAATGAAGTGCACGTTAATTACCTTCCAGAAAATCAAACCCTTATTAAATGACACAAAAGATCTTGACCTGATGATTAGCAATTTATATGTGACATGTCTACAGTCAGGTGTGGTCACAGAAAGGTCTCAAAATTGCACAAGGAAGTCAGATGAACATTGTAACATATCACACAAACACAGGAAAATACATAGGGAGGTGGGGCAGCAATGCTGTAGGGTAGGCAGGGAGCAGGAGTCTGTGAGATGGAGTCTTAGGACATTCAGTAAGGGCCTCTGAGAGGGCTAAGGAGGTGGGCAAGCGGGTGTCTCCCCTTGTTGGTGAGAAGGAGGCGGGAATCATGTTTGGGGATAAAGAGTGTGACAGGTATTAAAAACTAATATAACTCATCTTAGATCCCTCTGTGGAGAACCATGAGGGCAAATCACCTAATTCCTGGTATTCTAAAGGTTAAATTCAAGATGGTCCTGTAAATCAAAACCCGCACTATATAGCTGCAGGGTTTGAGCAGAGATGGGTGTGGCAACTGGGGTCCAGACACCCTATAGGGAGAACAAGAGGTTTAAACCCCCAAAATAAGCAGTTCAATCAACTGATTGCAGAATATGTCATTGTACTATAAAAATATACCAAGTAAGGTTTTGAATAAACTTGTAATGTTCTGAACTCGATGATCATTATGAGATCTGTATATAGACCATGATTATTAATGTATGTATGTGTATACACAGAAAATTGTAAATTGTAACTGTGGGGCAACTTTAGCATCTCCTCAAAACAGGGCGATGAAGCAATCAGGGAGGGATAGGCTACCTCCCAAGACAGTTGCTTACATTATACCAGCTTCAAGTACCTATCCATTGTCCAGCCCAGGAAAGGATAATGGTAGACCATTAAAGTTAATGGAAAGACATTGAGACAACTGGGAATTTCCCTAGTCTGAATAACCAGGAATCACCATAGTCTGAGAGAAAAAAAAAAAGGGTAAATATATATTTTTTTAAAGGAGTCTTGAAGCTGACGTTTTCATCCAGAAACTGAGGGACCACCTCCAAGTGGGAAGCTGTCTGTGAAACACTGGATCCCACAGTTAGGAGGTACGCTGGGAAACTGTTTAAAGGCGATAGGTAACTTGTATTAGAAAAAAGATTTTAACTAATATAGAAGACATCTGAAGCTGTGTCTTTATGTTTATTTACTGTGTAACTTGTATATGTTGGCTCTCCCTTACTATTTCATCTTTGTGGTTTTTCTATTAAATAAACAATTTGTTTGTTTTTACCCAAGCAGTTCTCGGGTGTGCAAACTGTGAGGAGTGCATGTGGCAAAGTGAGATGATAATTGGGAGGCTAGTTTCATGCCTTTGGGGGTCACAAACTAGAGGGGGAAAATCAGACTGTCTGGGGAAAGGAATGGATTTGGGGACACCTAGGCCTATAAGAACTATTGGTGTTACCAAGGAAGGAGGAGGCCAGTGAAAGCCAGGGTAAGACTTTGTGCTTGCGAGCAAGCTACTGGTGTCTGGGATCTGAGCCATAGCAGCACAGCATTAAAGCACCCCAAGGTTATAATGGAAGGTGGTGACTGCATCCCTTACCAGCCTGGGTGATCACCCAAACATCACAATGGGATCAAACTATGAAGTTGGAATCCAGCTCAAAACTTCCCCAAAGTTCAGAGGCTTTTGGATCCAGGTTTTTGACTGACCCCATGATAGAGATATAGGGGTCAGGTGGAGAGCATGGTTCCAGACATCCCTAAAGTTTAGGGGTATGGCTCTAGAGCTACCTGTACTTTGGAGCATCCCAGAGGCCAACTGTCTCCATTAACTTACCCCATTCTTTTAATGATTCCAGAATGAACTTTAAATCTTTCCCTTGAGCTGTGCTGGCTTTGAGCAAGATGGCTACTTTGTCCAGTAGAAGTGCCCTCCGTTTCCTCTCAGCCCAAGTGCTGGAGAGGAAGAACTGTTCTTCTATCTCTGGGTCCATCCCTTTGAAGCAGTTACATACCCGGTTCACATTATCCAGAATTACAAACAGTTGCTTAAAAACCTCCTAAAGAGAGAGGATAGGGTCTTAATAATACTGTTTCTAGAACACCCTGCATGCAAGGAGCTCAAGCCCAGGTAAGTAAATCCACTGGACTGGGATTCAGGAGAGCTAGGTTTCATTCTGCCACGGACTCCTTGTTTGAGCTTGGGCAAGTCGCTTAATTTCTATGTGAGATAATACTTCCTTTCTCCCACCTTTTGTTTGACTTCTCTATTCAGATTGTAAACTCTTTGAGGCAGGAGCTGCCTCTCATTATGTGCTGCCTAGTACAATGAGGCTCAGATCTCAGTTAGGAGATCTGGATGCTAAAGTAACATATAACAGAGGATGAGCTAGGAATAGAACCTAGCTAGGGTGGGTCTCAGCACTGCAAATGGGAGTGCTTAACACTTCTCAGGATCGTGTCCCTTTATTTCTAAATGACAAATATCAGGAAGCAAATATTCTGCTTCTCAAATTGCTGACAAAGCCAACTGGCAGTGGACATGAGCCGTTCACTAAAAATGAAAAGGAGTACTTGTGGCACCTTAGAGACTAACCAATTTATTTGAGCATGAGCTTTCATGAGCTACAGCTCACTTCATCAGATGCATACCGTGGAAACTGCAGCAGACTTTATATATACACAGAGAATATGAAACATGAATATGAAATTATTTCATATTCTCTGTGTATATATAAAGTCTGCTGCAGTTTCCACGGTATGCATACCGTGGAAACTGCAGCAGACTTTATATATACACAGAGAATATGAAACATGAATATGAAATTGTTTCATATTCTCTGTGTATATATAAAGTCTGCTGCAGTTTCCACGGTATGCATGTGATGAAGTGAGCTGTAGCTCACGAAAGCTCATGCTCAAATAAATTGGTTAGTCTCTAAGGTGCCACAAGTACTCCTTTTCTTTTTGCGAATACAGACTAACACGGCTGTTACTCTGAAACCTGTCACTAAAAATGGAAAGCAATTCAAGACCCCTAATGGGAATATTTAATGGGGCATAAAATCTGAGACCTCCACCTATCTCTGGTGCCTCTCCTACAGAGGGCTAATCTCCCTTGCATCCTACTCACAGGAGGCATTCAGCTGCCCCAAAGATCAGGTGCTCAGTGTCAACATGTACCTTCCTCGCTCTGCTGAGCTGGGCAGCATCAATTTTGTCCAGTATGTTCTTCACTGAGGGGGGGATTTCAGTGAGAGGACTGATAGTGAGTTCCAATGTAGAGGCTGCAGCTTCAGGCTCGGGTTCTGAGTTTGTTTCAGATTCATATGAGCTTCCTGATGACAATGACGAAGATGATGATTCCTGCACTGCCATGTTTAGGACCTGGTAGTTTTCCTGCATTAAGAATAAACTTCTGACAATTCCAAGCTGAATCACTTTGTAAGCCTGTTTAGTTTCCTCGTTCTAGAGGTGTAGTTGGACGTCCAGTTTCTCTGGCTGTTAGCTCAACATCAGAGGGGCAAATGGACATGTCACCAAGAGATGAGAATATTCCATTTGTCTGGGTGATGTCATAATAACCCTTCCTGTGATTCTATCCTGAAATCATCAGGCACAGTGAATGGAATGTACATAGATAGACACCTACCAAACAGGATTTACTAATTAAATAACCCCTAGGGAGATTTCAACAGGAGTGCTTAACATAGGGTGACCAGATAGCAACTGTGAAAAAACGGGACAGGGGGTTGGGGGGTAATAGGCACCTATATAAAAAAAGTCCTCAAAAACGGGAGTGTCCCTATAAAAACGGGACATCTGGTCACCCTAGCTTAACAAGAAGGTTCTAGAACAGAACACTTATATCCCAGTCAGTACAGCTTTCTGGTAGAAGGTGACATTGCTGGCTGTACTACAGAAGTTCAGAGCTGCAGTTGTCCAATAATCTTTCTATCATTTATATACTGCAAGCACAAGTAGTCCGCAGCGGGGCACATCTGAGTGTTTGCAAGGACAAGTCTCTAGTGGTGCTGGACATTTTAAAAATAGAATTGCTTGTCAGAGTAATTACAAATGAAGCCATTCCTGAAGAGGAGCTGCAGGGATTCCCTAACATAACTGGTGCTCAAGCTTTTAATGCTTTGTAAGGCTATTTATGAAAAAGCTTTTCATGGACTCACTTCCCCTCCCAACTCCCAATTTCCTACCATTTGGCTATAAAATATTTCAGTCTGCAGACCACCAGGAAAGGTGATCACAGGTGGCCTGTGGACCATACTTTGATTATCAGTGCAATATTGTGGCTGGAAATCATTCTTCTTGTATGCATTGGAGATTTTTCTTTATTTAGGAGAACTCACTGCCTGCCAAGCTGGCAAATTGAAATGTTGTATGCAGTGTTGTTGTAGCTATGATGGTCCCAAGATATTAGAGAGACATGATGGGTGATGTAATATCTTTTATTGGACCAACTTCTCTTGGTGAGAGAGACACGCTTTTGTGCTTACACAGAGCTCTTCAGACCTGAAGAGCTCTGTGTAAGCTTGAAAATTTGTATCTCTCACTAACAGAAGTTGGTCCAGTAAGATTTTACCTCACTAACTTTGTCTTTCTAAATTGAAATGTTGGCATTTGTTCCTTCTCCCCGACCCACTTTCAGGACTCCACACGGTGAATTATTCCATTTCCCACTCCAAAGTTTCAGCTGTATCTGCTCTTGATCTTATCCTCTACAAGTACAAAGAATTAAAGCTCTTTGCCACCTTATGGTGTGTGACTGGGGAAAGCAGATAATCCTTGGAATACAGGCCTCTGATCGCCTCCTATGAGTTATGGGAAAAGAGCATTAGGAACCTACGAATTGCCAGACAAGATCAGGAGTCCACCTACTGCAGTATCCTGTCTCCGATAGTGGCCAATACCAGATACTCAGAGATAGGTGCATGAGTCCTAAAATGCATAGCTCTGGTATAACTTGCCTTAGGGAGTATCTTCCTGAATGACTTGATTAGAAGTTGGCTTTGCTGAGGGCTGGACAAAAATGTACATAATTTTGTTGAAGTTTTCATTGTGTGATTTTCAAAAATCAACAATTTTTTGAATATTAAAAGTTTTTCACAAATGTTTGTTTTACATCTTGGGGTTTGTTTTCAGTTTTTCTTCCCCCGACATTCTTTCCCCTTCTCCCTCCCTTTTACTCCACCCCCTTTTTGTATTTTGCCACTGAAAAAGGGAGGGAAAAAGGGAGAGAAAGTTTGGGAAAAAAAAGAAAAATGATAAAATAAAAACAGACTAAGTGTTTTGTCTTCAAAGTTTTTTTTAAAGGAAACAAAGAAAAATTGTTCAAGAAAATGTCAGGTTTTGAAAAAAGGCAATTTTTTTGGGGAAAAAAAAAGTATTACAAAATTTCAACTAGCACTGCTTATACTAATGGTCACCCTCTTCTACCCAAAAACCCCAACCTCCACATCACAAAAAAAAGCAAATTAATAAAATTTAATTAACAAACACTACCCTGAGCTTTGACCCCATAAAAGGTGAAATGCCTGAGTCTTCACAAAATGCACTGGGGATTTCAGTTTAGTACTGATTTTACGTGGAAGGCACTCAGATATTAAGATGATCAGTGGCAGTATAGAATGATCCCAAAATAGACAGGAGAGATAACTGAGTGTGTGTATGTGTGTGCAAGCATGTGTATGAGTGAGTGTTTATTACAAATTATTTGTATTGATGGATCAGAGATCCCCTTGATGCTAGGTGATATATAAGCATATACACAGGCATAGTTTGACTTCTATATATGGGGGGGCAGCTCCAGTCAGGCCAATGAGGCTGCATGTGGTGAGGTGCATGCGTATGTAAATTCTGTGCCTGCCCGAAGCTTGGAGTTGGGGGAGCAATGCCCACTCCTCAATTATACCCATGAACATATAACAAAAAGTAGGCCCCTGCCCCAAAGACCTTAATCTGAGTGAGTCTATTTCTTTCAGAATTGGAGATTCATGTTGGTCTTTTTCACAAGTTACCTGTTATTCTGGGTAGATTAATTTTCTCCTCCTGAGGGTGGGGGGCAGTTCCTCTGTCTCTGATAGAAAGGGTGACAAAATGTCCATTGGGGCCTGTGAAACAGAGCCACATTTCAGCATCTTGTGGGTCAGAGTGATGTTTGAGCACAACATGACCCAGCTTTCTTGCCATCTCATTGCTCTGGTTGAGGCTCAGCAAGATCTGGATGTGATGCAGTCTTGTAACTCTTGTGACTTGTTACAGGTATCACAATATTTGGTAATCTTCTTGAAGCCTCAGATCCTGGAGTCTCGAGATTATTGTGAGACTCTCGGCCTTTGTCTCATGGTTGTGGAGAAAAACGGGCAAACGTGAACCAGAAGAGCCCCAGGTGTATTGTTTTTAATTCAGTCTCATGGTTTTGAAGGCCTGACTCATGGTTTTGAAGGCTTGTGGTTGGTGATACTTGGAATCCAGTTCCAGAGCCTCAGGGCTCAGCATGCTGTGGGGCCATGATGGCGTCTCAATGGGGCATTACCCCACTTTGGCGCCCTCTGATTGCTCTAGGCAGCCTTGACGTGAGGTCACCCTGTTCGGATGCTGCACCATGGGTCTGTGCTGGGCACAGCCTGAGGTGGCCCAATGGCAATGGTACATTCCCCGTGCACCCCCACTGCACCGAAAATGGCACGTTCCCCCCAACAGACAAACAAGGAGAGAACCACTCCAACTGATCCCCCCCCCCCCGCTCCGAGATTGGTACATGCCTCTGAACAACAATCCCATTAGCGCAGAGAATGGTACGCCCCCTCGGACACCTCGTCCCATACCAGGCAGAATGGTTCATTCCCCTAGATTGGTGTCCCCCACCCCAGGCAATAGTACGTTCCCAATAGGACCCCGGCTAGTTTCTGCGAACGGCCTCCGATGACCCCGGAAGGACTTCTCGGGGGTGACCCGGCAGAGGTGGTGGCGGCCGGGGAGAGGCGGAGGATCTGGAAGGGGCGGGGGCCCGGGCCCTGGCTGGCGGCAGCAGCCGGAGGCGGAGCCCGAGTGCCCTTATCGCTGGCGCTGCTGGAGCCTGCCTGGGAGCGGGGAGCTGTCGGAGCCGGGATCCCAGGCCCGCTGGCCTCGGGGGGAGGCGGGAGAAGGAGGATGCTGCTCTTCGTGGAGGTGAGGAGGGGGCCCGGAGGGGGCCCGGAGGCGGCGGGTGGCGGGGCCGGCCCGGCCGCGTTGCGGGGCCATGTGACTTTCCAGGCCGCGCACGCTGCTGCCGCGGCTGAGCCGGCCGGGCGCGGGGGGAGGGGTCGGGCCTGACACAGCAGATCCGGCCCGGGGGAAGGGGTTGTGGAGTCCCCTCGAGGAGGGTGAGCGGGGAGGGGGCGGGGAGGGCCCGGGAGGCCGCACGCGGGGCTCTGGGGGTGACAGGAGCGGGGGGGTCGAGGTGAGAGCGGCGGTTTGAGAGCGAAGGTGAACGATGGGGGGAGGGGGCGGCGGGTTAGGAAAACCTCGTCCCCGGGAGGTTCTGTCAGGGGCCCGGCCCTCGGTGGCCTGCTCCAGAGAGGGAACGCGGGGCGGGGGAGGGGGGAAGCCGTGAAAGGCACCGCATTGACCTTTCGTAAAAGTTGCTCTGGTGGCTGCTTGGTGCATGGCGCGGCGCGTGTGAAGGTTATACGGTGTGGGGTGGGCGAGAGAAACCACCGGGAGGTTTTTTTTAATTTTAAAATCTCGTAGATCTTTTTTTCGCGTTCGTTTCTCCCACCCCCCCTCCTTTTTTTAAAAAAAAATTTTATTTAAAGCAGAGGCTGCCGTGGCATTTGTGCAATATAATCAGCTGATCCGTTGCTTTCTCTGCCTGGCTAATGCTTTGAGTAGATTCCAGAGCATATTGTTCTTTGCATTGTATAAACGTCAAACTAGCAAAGCTGCAACTTAGCAACTTGGCTCTGGCTAACCGTGCCCATAAATAGAGTCTGTTTTCAATGAGGAAGGATTGTATCTTACAGGTTGTAAGGCAACTGTGGTGAGAAAGAGAATCAAATCTAGCAGGATCTCTTAATTGCTTGCATATTTTGCTGTAATGAGTTCTTATTAAACCATATCAATTTGAAACATTTATTTTTTTAATCAGATCTTCTCTCTCTTTCTCTAATGTATTCAAAGCATTTTGAAGACTAAAGGAATTGTGGAAGTGCCTTTGTAAAGTAACATATGGGAAACTTTTAATTCTCCACAAAAGAAGAAAACACTATCCCTTTTCTACTCTCTATATAAACTATTAACTCTCTTTAAGATTAGAATTTGTACTCTTGGACTTGCACTCTTGCTAATTTTTCTGAAGATTACATAAAGTCAGCAATGTAGTTAATTGCAGCTAAGAAACTGGCTGCTTCCTTGTTTCAATGGACTTCCTGGTCTTCCTTAATTCAGCTGCTGTGGTTAGTTTTTCAGTTAAGTAAACTGAATTGAAAAAAATGGAAGCAGTGCATTTTTTGGTAAACTCAAAGACTATATATTTTCATCAACTAAACCTAGTATATACAAGTGTATAGTGCTTCTGTACTTTGAACCTAAATACACATGGCACGTTAAGGAACACTTATTTTGAATCTGAAAACTTACAGCTATGTTTGTTTTTTTTTTTAGTTGTTTTTATTGTGGTTTGTAGCCTTGATGGACAAGGTAGACTGCTTCGTTATTGCACCAGAAAATAAATTAGAGCAACACTTTTAGGTAAAGTGTTTCTTCACCCTTGGCAGTGTAGGAAGTCCTTTGATTGTTTATTTGGATGTGCTACCTGTTAGATCCAAATGATCTCTCATCTACTATTACTGAAAGAATAGGAACTCCTTGCCAGAGGGTGTTGTGAAGGCCAGTACTATAACGGGGTTCAAAAGGGAGCTACATAGATTCATGGAAGATAGGTCCATCAATGGCTATTAGCCAGGATGGGCAGGGATGGTGTCCCTAGCCTCTGTTTGTCAGAAGCTGGGATTGGGTGACAGGGCATGGATTACTTGATGATAACCTGTCTGTTCATTCCGTTTGCAGCACCTGCCATTGGCCACTGTCAGAGGACAGGATACTGGGCTTGATGGACCTTTGGTATGACCCAGTATGGCCATTCTTATGTTCAATATGTTTAAAAAACACTTTCCGCATCACTTTAGTGAAACTTAATTCCGTTGTTTAGATTTCATAGTCTGTAGTGCACTTTTTGTTTAAATGTTCCAAATTGATTTGACTTAATTTACTGTGAGGCAAATCAACATAATTGTCAATCACTTTATAAACACCTAAAAGACAATATGGTGATAAGTAACAGTTAAGAACAAATCATGTCAAACCAACCTAATATCCTTACTTGACAGAGTAACAAGCGTTGTGAATGGGGGGAACCAGTAGATGTGCTATATCTTGACTTCAGTAAGGCTTTTGATACTATCTCACATGACAGTCTCATAAACAAACTAGAGAAATGTATCCTAGATCAGTGCTGCTCAAAATGGTGGTCCGTGGACCAGTGCCAGTCCGCGAGTCATCGGCTGCCAGTCTGTGTGCACATTGGGGGGAAAAATTGTCAGTCCCGCACATCAGATAGCTTGGGAAGCACTGGCCTAGATGAACCTGCTATCTGTTGGGTGTGGAATTGGTTTGAAAACTGTACTTGGTAGTTATCAGAGGTTCACAGCCAAGATGAAAGGGCATATTGAGTGGGTTCCCAAAGGGATCTGTCTTGGGTCTGGTTCTATTCAATATCTTCATAAATGGTTTGGTAATGGAGAGAATACACTTCTAAAGTTTGCTGGTGATACCATACTGGTAGGGGTTACAAGCTCTTCAGAGGACAGGATTAGAAGTCAAAATGATCTTGACAAACTGGAGAAGTGGTGTGACATAAATAGAATTAAATTCAAAGTACTGCATTTGGAAAGGAATAATCAATTGCACAAATACAAAATGGGAAATGATTCTAGGAAGGAATACTGCAAAAAAGGATCTGGAGGTTATAGTAGATCAGATTGATTCATATTAAATGTAATACTGTTGGGGGGGAGGAGAGAATCAAATATTATTCTGGAATATATTAGCAAGAGTGTTATAAGCAAGACACCAGAAGTCAGTCATCCACTCTATTCAGCACTGATAAGTCTGATGAGCACCACGTTTCAGGAAAGATTTGGACAAACTTGAGGAAGTCCAGAGGATAGCAACAAAAATGGTTAAAGATCTTGAAAACATGACCTATGAGGAAAGTTTGGGAAAAAATGGGCTTAAGGCTGGGGAAAAGAAGATTGAGGGGGGACATAAGTCTTCAGGTACATAAAAGGTTGTTATAAAGAGGAGGGTGATAAACTGTTCTCCTTAACCACTGAAGATAGGACAAGAAGTAATGGGCTTAAATTGTGGCAAGGGAGATTTATTTTAGATCTTAGGAAATGCTTCCTAACTGTAAGGGTTGTTAAGCACTGGACCAAATTTGGAATCTCCATCATTGGAGAGTTTTGAGAGTAGATTAGACAAACACCTTTCAGGGATGGTCTGATAATAATTAGTCCTGTCTCAGTGCAGGGGACTGGACTAGATGATCTATCAAGGTCCCTTGCAGTCCTACTGGTCTGTGATTTCTATGTTCATGTTAATTATAGAACTGAACATACTAGGGTTGGGAATAATTGACCTGAGGTTAATTAACAGGTCATGTACTTTTAATGTATAATATGGTAGTTTTGTTAATATTTCAGATGAGTAGTTAAATTTGTACTGTGGTTAAGAATGTTTAAAGAAAAGGACTGGGGACCCCCTAGCTTTCTTGAAGAAAGCCATTTAAGTTTTGGAATGAATATTGTTTGAATCACTTTGGAAAAATGATCTTACCACAGAGCCATAGCGCTTTGATTTAGTTTCACACCCCCATTTTTTGCTTATTTTGCAGAGTTGGTTTTTAAATCCACAGGCTGATAATTAAAACTGTTTAAAGTTGTGAACAGCTGTCTACACCTGTAGCTGACGACAAGGTAAAAAAGTGAAATTTATAGGTGAGGAGCTAGTTATTTCTGAACAGCAAATGCTTTGAGGTGGATCCTAGAATTAAAATAATTTGACAGAAATGAGGCACCATAGTAGGAATAGGTCTTAGACTTCAAATTAGCTTGATCAAGTAGGAATCTGTGTAGCCAAGGAGTGGCTGTCTGAAGATTCAGCAAGTCTTATGGTATAACTTGGTTAATATTAGTTGCTTTGTTTGATAGGCTATATGTTATCCATGATTAACTTCTGTCGTTATCTTCATATGACTGGTCAAATTCTACTGCCACACTGGAGTTCAAGGCAGTTATTCCAGTTTGGGACTGGTGTACCTCAGCAGTATTTGGCCCAGCGGCTTTATACCACTCTATCATACGCAGTTTAATTGTCACACACCATCTATACAAAACAAGGTTGTATTTGAGATCAAGATGCTCATGGGGAAGGTTAGCTAGTAACTGGAAACTGTTTTTTGTTAAAATACAACTGAAATTCATCATTCATGCACAGAATGCTAATTGGTAATAGGAGTACTGTTACACTTTTAAAAAATGCTACCTTGGTATGGTATGTAACTTGAAAAATTATTGGTGCTAAATATATTACCTTTCCAACCTGGTGTGGGGTTAGAGCTGTTGATAGAATGGACTGTGGGCATGTAATAGTATGTCCTCTCTGCAGAAGTATGTCCCGTGTCTCTTCGTTACAGAGCCTGTATTTGTGTGGATCGTGCAGGGCCAGGCATATTGTTCGCATTAAATAAACAATGTTAGTACACTGGAAGAATGCTTTGAGTTTCTCACAGTACAATCACAACTGTGATTTGATATTTCTCATCTGAATTTCAGCAGCTTTACTTCAGAATTATAGACTGTAATTAACATTGAGGTAGTTACCACATTACTCCCTTACTGGGAAATATTAAAATTGTGTATTCTTAGTTGTTTAAACTGTTGGGGAAACGTAATAAGGCAATCTCTCCTAGTTGCTGCCTCATTGGTGTTTCATAGCGGTAGAGCCATGGCAGCATGAAGGGAATATGCCTGAGTAGCACCATTCAGTGTGTAAGGGCTTCCTCCTTCCCTTTTTGTGTCAATAAGACAAAACTCATGCAGGCTTATGAGGGTTGTGACACAAGCAGTTAAAAATGCTCATACTCCAAGCAAAGTATAATCAATCCGTAGCTCTGCTCATTGGCCTAAAAACTGCAGCATACATGGTGTGTATTATCCTGCATGCCCCTCTCATGGAAAACCTTGTCGTCATAAAGATAAGTTAATAAAAATGGAATCTGTTTTTTTCTAGCATCTCTTAAAAGAGCTTTACAAAATAACAAATGAGCCAAATTTTGGTAGTGGGTAGCCATCTTGACTAATGGAGAAGCCATTGTGTTCAGTCAAATCAGCTTCCACACAACTATTAAAATTATACTTTGTTTTCTGAGAGTTTCCTGGGATGTTCAGGGTACTTGTTTATTTCTGATTCCTCCTTAGTTGACAGCAAGATGGCAGCTAACAGTGAGCAGAAAGGAGCTCTGTTTGGGTATATCAGCCATGGTTTATCTGCTTCAATGCTGCCTTACTCTCTTTTATTTCCAAATCTTAAAAGACGTGTGTGTGCTAGATTAAACTCAGAAAAAGGCAACGCTCTTCCAGAAAGTAACTTGATTTGCTGGCATCTTCTCTCTTCCCCACCCCCCACAATAAATGTTTTACATTATTCTGCTGGGGAGACCTGGGTTTTATTCCCAGCTCTGCCATAGATTTATCGTGTGACCTTTGTGAAGTCACTCGTTTTTTTCTCTGCCTCAGTTTTCCCAGCTGTAAAATGATTTGACCTTCTCAGATTAAAAGGTCTGCTATAGAAGTACAAAATATTTGTTCCTAAAGGGGAGCCCCAATCTTGCGCTCAGTCTGTTGCCAAGGAAAACACTGATGTCACAAATTCAGCATTATGACTTCACTGCAGAATAAAGTAGGATGAGCAAATATCTGTTAAACAAATTTTTCTTGAAGAGGATACCTAGCAGTAGAAATTATTAAACACATAGGAAAATGACCAGAGGTTTAAGTAAAACTAGTTAGACTTAATTGTGAAAGCCAATGTTTAGAGAATTTATTGAAATCCAAAAGAAATACAGTGCTTACATTCCAGGATACCATAAGTGAAGTCTGTCAACTCTTCTAATCTCTCCTAAGGAGAGTTTACTAGTTTTAACTCTGAAAAGGACCACAGACTGAAACACAAAGCTTGAGTGCTCATGTTTAGATTTTGTGAGACTAACTGCAGAACCCTTCCATAAGATAAGGTTTTTATATCAAGCTGAAATGCTAATCGAATATGCTGGTATCTGATCCCCTCTGAATTTCTCACCTCCAAAGCTGAAAAAGTCTACTCCTTGGAGAGTTAGAGCAGACAAACGGTTAGTGAGCAGGCGAAACTGGATGCAAAGCTTCTTAGTGTTGTCAGAGGCATCCCCTGTAACTGACCCTGGCCATATGCAAGGAGTTCCAATACTGATATTTCTCTACCTCAGTCTAAGGAAAAGGCAGATGTCATACCTAACATTCAAAGTATCCCTAACTGTTAACAATCTGTCTCCAGATCAGAGGGAATTCCTGGAATGACATATTGGCTGCTATCCAGAGCATGCCTGCTGGGAATTCTCTGGCTCTGGATAGCTTCCTGGTAGACTCCATGTTCAGTTGAGCAGAGCTTTCAAGCAGGCCAGCTCTGTCATTTTGTAAATATTAGTTTTACTGATTGTCTCTCTGTGGTGTTGTAACTGCTTTGTGAAAATACTTCAGTGGACTGAAACAAAAAGGCTTCATGTGGTAATTGAGCCCTGTAGTGTTTAAAAAACATTACTATTTGTCTATCAAGCTCTGTTGAATAAGCAAGAGACGATACTGTAAACTCTCTATACTAAAAAGGCATTTGATGGGATGAAATGAGAGTACTTACATTCCACACTCGGGCTTCAGAAAAATTGCGTACGCTAGGAGCTTGATCGTGACCCTTCAAAGTCAACGTTAGTCTTGAGACTGAGTTCAGTGGACATAGGATTGGGTCAGAGTACAAGATAGTACCACAATTAGTTGTCTTTTGGATATGGATAGATCTATTTGCAGACCTCGTTTATTAGCACAGCCTGTCTCCTGGTAGGAAGCCCCATATAAAAGAAGGCAAGATCTGATTCCTTCATCATTTTACTACCTATCATTTGCTCTAAGTCCTTTTGGTACTTAGTTGGAAATGGACATTCAGGTAGCATCCCAGTTTAAAAAGTAAACTTGTCTGCTGCTTTGTTCCTCCACAGCATTACCATCTGAAGTCTTGCATCATGGCAGTGAGATGAATGAGGCCCTCTTTTAGTAAGACCTCATCCTTGGAAATTAGGGAGATAGCTTGAGTATAATATCTGATGATCCAATTACCTGCCTAAAAAAAGTGTCCTCTAGATTAAATTTTGGCATATTTGAGGATTATAGAATAATCTCAGACATGCTCACTATTGTGGCAAATAGTTTCTTTCCACTTCTGAAATGACCAAAGAGCATGTATTTGGTAGCATGCATGACCAAAAATCACTGATCCAAATCAACATAGCTGAGAGATTAGATACTTGCAGTCCTGGCTCTGTGAAGGTCAGAGTATCTGTGTCCTGAGCAGCATGGGTATACTCGAAAGAGAACAGTTTCAAGGCTAGTGGTATTCTTATACAAGTCCATCTAACTGTATGGGGGAGAAATCATTCCCCGTGCTGGCAGCTTGTTCTTTTTTTTTTGGTGCCTGGACTCTGGATGCTACAGTAAGCATCAACTTTTAGAACCTTTGTCTGACCTGGAAATGCTCCTTACAATTTGCAAGCTTTTAAAAACATTCCTTGCAAAGTGATCTATCTGACTGACTTCAAGCACGACTGTTCAGCATGTTGACTTGTAGAAGTTTCATCCTCTTTACAATCAGCAGCATTCACGTGGCTGGTTATTGAAAGATGAGACGTGTGTGTGTGTGAAAATGCTTGGATGTTAAGGTAACAGCACACCTGTCAAGTAAGTAAACATTATGCCTGTCCTACCCGGGGATTCACTGAGATGTACAGATGATGACCTAAATGTGTCAAATATTCTATTTGGCTCTTTCTGTGAGGTCCTCAGAGTCTTATCCCCTACTAGGGGAACAGTTCAGCCCAGTTTCTCTCTCAAGATACTCAGCACTTAAGTAGCTATTCTAACTTTGGGCCGGGGGAGGGGGGGGGTTTGTCTCGCAGTATCAAAATTTAACTCATGGGAGTTGTGGCAGGCTGTGGCTGAGCAGAAAACTTTTCCAGGTGCCACAATAAATTTCTCCATTTGTTTCCTATTTTGAGTGGGGGAGATCTGCTAACTGTGATTAAGGTGCAGAAATGATTGCAGGAAACAACTTTATTCTTGCCTAGCTGACAGGTGGTGCTTTGTTAGGGCTGAGTTACATGGCTGAGCACTTCTCTCACTCCACACATACCACAGGTTCCCTGTCTCCAGAGCACAGTGCAGTATAATGGGCTGTCTTCCAACCCTTTCAAGGAAGAGGATGGAATGGGAAGATTTCCCCCTTCTTTTGCCAAGGAGGTGGAGGATTATGGATGAGTCAGACATTTTGTGTAAAACTGTGACTTGTCAATCTCATGCATCTGGCCCCTACCCTCTGCTTGCAAAAAATCCCCATGCTAATGCCATTGCCCTAGTCACTGCATGACTAAACATTACTCATAAAATGGAGGTAAAAAGGGGAGAAGAGGGACATCACATCTGTTATGGAATGGGAAGCAAGATCCTTTAAACTGTCAAGGGATTTAATTTTCCCTTTAGTCTGACATTTGTCTAAGAACCTATTATCTTTTGGAAGGTGAAAGTCTGTATTCTGCCTCTTTGGTCATTTAGACGCTTCTGAGCTGTGAAACTGTCTTAAAGAAAGTACTATACTAAGCTGTAATAACTTCCCTAACTACTTTCTAATCCTTTTTTGAATTATTTTTGCAAATAATTTACTTTTGTCTCTTCAGCAGGTAACATCAAAAGGTACTGGCTTAAATCCAAATGCAAAAGTCTGGCAAGAAGATCCACAGGGAAGCACTGAAGCTGCACCAGTGACCAATGGCACTGAGCATTTGTGGCAAGAAACAGCTGCTTCACCAGGAACTCATAGTGAAGGTGAGACTTCTAAACGCAAATGATGACTTAATCCCTTGTTAAGTTCGGATTGTGTGTATTCTGTATAAACCTAAACCCAGCAGTAAGAAGCAACCAATGTTCTTGTCCTTGAAAGAACAGCTCTAGAGGCTGATGTAGGAACCAATATAGGTTGAATATGACAAGTTTTCTGAAGCAGTTTACTGCTGGTTAACTGCATCAGTAAACAGTAGGGACTGCAGAAAGGTCTGATCTGAATGAACTTTAGTTTAAGACTCTGAGTTGATACCTAAAGCTGTACTGAGGAAGAACAGGCAGGATATAAAAAGTAATCCAATAAGGGAACAGTGTATTATGGCCCCCTATAACACTTAAGAGGCCCGATGATGACCAAGTATCGCGCTACGAGGGAAACAAGCTGCTAAATGTGCACAAATGGATTCTATACTGTCTCCCTTTTTTCTCCCTTCTTTATGACTTCTTCCTTTCTCACTTTGTCTCTGTTGCTTTCTCTCACCATTGCTGCACTTTAGTATATACTTGACCCTGTGAACAGAAAGATTATGAGATCTGAGGGCCGCACACAATCCAGATACATTATTGAGCTATTCCAAAGTTACCCTTCTACTGGAATGTATGCTGCAGAGCAATTAAAAAGCAGTTGCTTGCTTAAAGCTTAGACTGTACTTGTGTAAATCTTTACTAACTTTGTTAAATCTACTTGTCCATAAGGGTTTTTTTTAAAACTTTTTATTTATTTACTTAGTTTTAAGTTCAGGTGGTAAAACACTTCTGGGTAAGTCTTTGTGTCCATATACAAATGAAGGGTTGGTCTACTCTGGGAACTTACATTGTCATATTTTATATCTCTCGGGGTGTGAAAAATCCACACCCCTGAGAGATGCAGATATGCCGACCTAACCTCCTAGACCAGAGGTGGGCAAACTGCAGCCCGCAGAGGCTAGCCCCTGGCTCCTCCCCTACTGTTCCCCCTCCCCTGCAGCTTCTGCTCACTGCCCCACTGGCGCAGTGCTCTAGGCGGGGGGCTACGCACTCCTGGGGCAGTGCAGCTGCAGAGCCTGGCCTGATCCAGTCTCTGTGCTGCACAGCATGGCTGCCTGTCCTGGGGGGTCGTGTTGGATAGAGGGCAGGGGAGTTTGGGGGGTGATCAGGGGGCGGGGCGGTCAGAGGATGGTGGGGTTGGATGGGAGCAGGGGTCCTGGGGAGGCAGTCAGGAAGGAGAGGGAAGGTTGGATGGGGCAGGGGTCCCAGGGGAGCACAGCCTCCCCTAGCCGTCCCTCCATACAATTTCAGAAACCTGATGCGGCCCTCAGGCCAAAAAGTTTGCCCGCCCCATCCTAGGCAGTGCTAGGTTGATGGAAGAATTCTTCTGTCAGCCTACCTACCACTTCTTGAGGAGGTGGATTACCTACGCCAACAGGAGAACCTCTCCCATGGTGTAGGTAGTGGCTACAGTGAAGCGCTACAGCGGCACAGCTGCAATGATGTAAGTGTAGACACACACTAGCAAATGCCTTTAAAAAACTTAGGATGAGTGAAGGAGTCGTCTGGTGAAAGAGGAATCTTACTCCTCTACAAATCAGTAGCTCTTCCAGCCTGGGTCCTTTACAGAGCAAAAAATTCCATTCATGGCAATCAGTCATTTTGCCTTGATGAATTGCACTGTACTCTTGAGTGCTGCTACTGCATGTAAATTGGGTGTGATACAATCCTATAAACTGAACACCAGCTCTTTGGTGCTGAGAAAAGAAGAACCATGATTTACTTCATATTTTTTCTGTTCTGACGCTACTTAATTAGCAGGTATCTATGCCACCATTTTATCTTTAAACAGCTTTGAATATTGGCTTGTTCCTGTGATGTAAATGTCTTGTGTAAACTCACACAATCATCCTGCGTAAGCTGTACTGGCATAATTATCGCTGTGCAACACCTATACTGTGAAAGTGGTTATAATGATGAAAGCACATTTAAACTGGTGTAACTGCACTCAGATTAGGAGTTTTAATGGTATAATTCTTTTTTTAAAAAAGACATCTTGAACCAATATAGTTATGCCCTATAGACCAGGGTTGTGATGGGGAGTAAGATGGAAGAGCTCTAAGAAAACAATGCTCATGTTCAGCTTTTCAGAAATTAAAATATATTCCCGTCAAATATCTGGCGAAAGGAGAATAGGAAGGTTATGAATCAGTATCCATATCAGCTGCTGTGTATCGGTACCTTGTGGGAATGCCAAGCTTAAAGACATCTGCCCACCTGTGAGAGCCATCCCTGGGAAGGAGCGGCTTTGATTTTGGTGTATCAGCAAGGTCTAGCTTTGCTCTGGCATCATGGAGTCTCTTGGCAGCTGCAAGAGAAGAGTAAACACCACCTCTCCTTAGTCTAAAATTGTCCATTTGCTGTCAGTTATTTGAAGTTCTCAGTCTGAGTGTAGCTAAGTATCAAGTGATTAAGTCCTGCAGAGGAACTCTACCAACCCCTATGGGATGGATGGGCAAAGGTCTCAAGCCAGGACTTCCAGGTAAGTGGTAATAACTGGTGAGATCACTTCTCTTGCCAAAGGAGGCACACAGTAATGGTTTCCAACACTGCATTTCCCCAACATTGCTTTGACAGAGTCCTGGAGATCAGAATACACTTTGGGTATATGCTCAAGGCCCTGTACTTCTGTTGTCTCTCCTGATTCCCTGTGCCCCACTCTCTGCTATCATTTCTGGCAGAGCCATTCAGACAGATTCTTCAGATGACCACAGCACAGCAGTCTTTCTGGTGCAGATGAATTCTGTAGGAGAAGGTAATGTAGGGTAGATTAACGCTGCATTTGATTTCATGCCCTACTGTGAGTAGGGGAAGAATACATGCAATTCTCTAGTCCTTCTAGCACTACCTGCTCCTTATCCCTGCCTTAGGTGTCTCTGCAAATGTGAGTGGCCCCATCCACTTCCCCAAATCCCAGGTCCAAAAAAGCTAAAATTCAAGTGAAAATTGGTTAAAAACCCATATGCTTTTCCCACCCAAAAATCATGGGGAAATCATGGGGGCAGATTGGTAAATAACAATAATAAAAGGCCTCTGAGGTTAATTGTAGCAACAGTTTAAAAAAAAAAATCTGATAAGGGTTTTTTAAAAAGATGCTCCAGAAACAGGTGCATTCATTCTTTAGCTCAGTGCAAGAACCATGTCTTTAATTTTTGTAAATGTATAGTGAAAAGGCTTATATATAAACATTCAATATCACACGAAAACTAGCGTATTTTTATTTTCCAGTGGAAGCGAAGTGTAGTTGGCTATGTAAATTTATGCCAATCATAAGCAAATATTTGCTTGGCAATAATAATCCCAAGGTTAACTCAGATTTGCTGTTCTATAGCATTAGAGTTCTAGGCAGTTGAAACAATTAGGAAGTAGAAGGTTGCTATCTTGCTACATCAAGGAACTTAATCTAATGAGCTCATCATGTGAGATGCTTAGCACCTCCAACTCCCACATATGTCACTGAGAGTTGAATGAATTCTGCCTATAGCGGAATTGGCCAGTGAACTTGCAGTTAAAGTTGCAGGATCCATAGCTCACAGAAGCCAATGGACTTTGGATCAGGTCACTGTTTCACATAGTTCAGGAGTATCTAACTTTACATTCATTAGCTGGCATACTGTGTGAATTTGTTTGAAGCCTATTTTGTCTTACCTTGGATAAAAGATCACCACTTTGTTATATGGAATGTCAGACTTGCTTGACACTAGAATCTACCTCATCTGTCCAAATCTAGACAGCATTAAAGATTATCAAATTGATATTTAAATTATAGGTTGGTAAAGGATACAGACCGTGATCTTCAAATAATTATGAGACTGGCTAAATTCCTGAAAAACGGTTTGTATAAGCTCAAAAGCTTGTCTCTCTCACCAATAGAAGTTGGTCCAATGAAAGATTACTACAGCCACCTTTTTCTTAAAATAATAATAATAATCTTGGTGTTTTCATGTTTATCTTTCGAATGGCTAAAAATATTTCATACTCCTGTATGCTGCTTAAAAAAGCTAAAGCATATTTTTCCAAATGTTCCCTTTACTTGTCTTCATGCTGTTTCTTCTGTACTTAGGAGGATTTCACCAATAATGTCCTTTACCGCTAACGTGACTTTGAATTGGTTAATGAAAGTTACGGTAGACCTGGAAAAGACCTATTTGATCAGAGTCAGTCCTTCTGCAAGTAAACGTTCCCCCATTCCACCCCAACCACATCAGATACTAAACTGAAACTACACTCCATTCTATCCCAAATAGCTTGTGGAAAAGACTAATAAATTCTCTAATATCCACATCCTTCCAGTGTATTTTATAATCACATTAAGCTGACAGTCCTGAGTATTTATTATATATAAGGATCAGATAATACATGCAACTTTTTCTGTGGCGTAAGTGCTGCATGTTTAGGGACTCAACTTGATGCTTATTTGAAGAAAAATATTTGTTTCAGATGCTACAGTAGTTCTGGGATCCCTGCCTTGGTTTGATTTTACTATTTTCCTGTTTTCAGAAAATGTTGTTGAGACCAGTACAAACAAGGGAAACAAAGAGAAACTGCCTAAACACAGTGCTATTAAATACAAAGAAACAAACTAAAAAATGAGTCTTTCAGTTACAGCATTCTTTGGTGTTCTTTGTAACAATGGCAGATAATACATTTTTCAGATAGAAAATATTCTTAAGCTGATGTGTCCTTTCTATTGACTGGGCATATTCTCTTGCCAGGTAATGTAGAGAATGTGGAGGATAGCTGTAAGCAGTATGAAGTGATGTATTCACCATCCTGTGAAGCTACAAGAAATGGCGCTGGTGTTGAGGAAGCAGCTGCTAATGGAATGGCTCTGGCAACTGAGGATCTTGGATACCAAATTTATGATATTTCTGGTGAGTGTTCAAGCTATAGTAGCATCTTATGTTCTATGTTGTCTTCAACTCCTGTAGTCTTAAGGGATTTCTTACTGTTAATGTTCACACACCCAAAATGTGATCTGCCTTTTTTTCCCTAGACTTATTAAAGTCCACAGCTTAATGCAGTTGCTTGTGATGTAAATGCACAAATGCTGTCTTCTCTTCACCAGTTATCACTTATAGCATAAATAGCTGAGGCACTTAACAAAGCAGAAGATCGCTTCTCTGTAGAGCTTACAAGTGGAATAATTAACATGAACAGCCCTGGGATAACAATCTAATACATAATATACAAGAGAAACAAAGTTATGTAAGCAAAGATTAATAGAGCCTCTTAAGCTCAAAATACAGGTCTCCTACTGCCCCTGCAGCGTTAGAAGATTACTTTAACTAACAGCATTGCCAAAGACATTGCTAGGGAGTAGTATTGGAGGGCAAAAGAGTGTGTGATATAGTTGGGACAGAAACGTGAAGAACCCTTCACAGCGGGACTTCAGCGTGGAGCTGCAGGAAGGAAAGAAGGGAAGCAACAGGTATCTGAGGTCCAGAAGACGGTGTTCATTCACTCATCAAATAGCAGTGTTAAGGAATTTTTCTATGATATTATCCTTTGAGCAGTGTGTTGCTTTTAATAAACTTAGCCTTTGCAGTAAATAGGACTTTGTAAGATTTCTCAATCTTCTTCATCTAGCATCTAACCGCTTTCTGCAGGATAAGAATGTTTGTTTGTATGCGCTCCCCCTGCAATGAACAGAACATGTCAAAGATCTTGCTTTCCTTTTGCTTACAATACCCTCTTAAGACAACTTCTCATGTAAAGATGTTTTTTTTGCATGCACAGAAACTTTTTTCCTACCATAGTCTAACCCAGAGGAGTTGGTTTCAGTGGTGGGTGGAGTGTAATGTGTGTATACGCTAATTCGTGCACCCTTTTTGGTATGATAAGACTTCTGTGAATGCAAGGAAGCGTTTCTGTTGGGAAGCAGAAATAAACATGGCTTTACTTGTTTCCTTGGATTTGCATTTTTGATGCTGAGAGGAATGTGCGCAGCTCTGAGAACAGTGTTAATTACGTGCTGCAGTGTAACAGGTGAGGGATAGCTCAGTGGTTTGAGCATTGGCCTGCTAAACCTAGGGTTGTGAGCTCAATCCTTGAGGCAGCCATTTAGGGATCTGGGGCAAAAATTGGGGTTTGGCCCTACTTTGAGCAGGGGTTTGGATTAGATGACCTCCCGCGGTCCCTTCCAACCCTGATATTCTATGTTCGTCTCTCAAAAGGGAGGCTTTCTCTAACTTTGGTGACCTACAGGGATTGGGGCAGGGACTTCTGGACCACATTCTGAATGAATTCTAGTGTTCTGGTCACCAAGACAGCGAAGTTAGTGTATGTCTCCCCAGTAACCTGCTGCAGGGAGGTTCATGTGTGTGGTTGCATTTATTACATGCAACAGTCTATAACAAGGGGGAAAAGTTTACTAAAATCATATACAAATAGTCCCACTTTCATCCTGCATTTTCACTAATTAGCTTTAAGATTGTCAGTTGCTGCTATGGTGGGAAAAGGTCTTGTGTGTGTGAAACTTAGTTTAGGTTTTTCTAGTGAAATCCAGCCTGTTCATATCCCTTTGATGCTGATGTAAAAATGAGTGTGGAGATTAGTCTGGTCCTTGTGTCCATGTCTTGAAGCCTTTTAACATTTGAGTCACAATCATAGAACTGCAATTGTATGTGCATAAATGTCTGAGCAAGTACTGTGTTTGTATGATCAATCAGTATTCTTAACACAAAGGGTTTAACTAGTTACTTGCATAAACATCAGAGTGGTAATTTATGCATATGAACCTTTGTCCACGTAGTTCTAAAAATATGGTCCTTGGCTTTTAAAGACCTCTTTTGAACAGTATCTGGTCTTTAAGAGAGCATTTTAAAATTAAGTTTTCCTGTACTTTGAATCCTCTCTTGAAGGCTTCTGTTGTCGGGGAAGGGATCCAAACGGGCAAAAATACATGGACAAATAGGTCAAAACAATAAAACAATTGGAGAGCTGTATGTCTCAGACTTCCATTCCTCTCATGTTATATGGAAGGATATTTAATTTTTTCACTCTTTGCACAACTAAAATTCACTTTTGAATTATATTCTGGGTTACATATGATTGGGATCCAGTGGGGGTATACTAATTTAATGCCTCTTTCAGGTGAAGACAGCTCTGCCGTGTCTACAGAAGACCTGAAAGAATGTTTGAAGAAACAACTCGAATTCTGCTTCTCACGGTATTGTATGAAGAATTCATTCAGCATCTATTAAATGCTTTGTGAAGGTTGCAGCTAAATGACTCTGGGTCTTAGTTTCTTTTTACCATGAAAAGGGGGTTATAAGCCAGGAGATCAGAGGTCAAATCCTGATATCACTTGCTGCTGGGGTAGCAGGCAGTACCTGAGTAATGTATTCAGCTCCAGGGAAGATGGTATTTTGTCATGATGTCTCCCTGGGTCAACTTGTGTTGGATGTGGGGTGTGTGTATGCATCTGCAGGAGTTCCTTTTAGCATGAAAGATGCAGTTACTGTGTTTTGCCTTGAAGCCACAGGGTTAAAGTTTCAGATCTTGATCTTGATTCTCTGCTGAACTTGTCCAGCTCAGAAACCTAGATGGATAAAATGAAGTACTTCTGTGGAGTTAGAAGCTAGGGAAGAATGTTATTCTCCCTCTAAAGTGGGTTATGGAATTAACTGCTAGTTGTCAGGGGTGGTAGGATGGGTGATTCCTTCCTCTAGGACTTAATCCTTTGAGTAACTGATGGCATAAGTGCAAGTGGGTGCAACTGTCAGGTCAGCTCCACTAGTAAATGTGGTTATGCCAGGTTTAATTCTGGCCCAGAGTCTGATGGAAAAGCTAACTTGGGAACAGTCTACACCCTGTGGAAAGCTGTTAACAGAGACCATCGACAGGAATGCGCTCAGTTTACAGAGCATGTACAGCCTTTCATGTTCACACAGTGGCTGCAAGTATTGGTTCCGTTGGTCATTAGTAATGCCTAAGGTGAAATCCCCTAGTTCTGCTGCAGCTTGTCTTTTCTCCCTAATTTTGGACAAGAAGCTAGAAGTGTTGGAGCTGAACCAGTTCAGCTGGCCCTGCCAACACCATCTGACAGTGTACACCTGCAGCTCATGCCCAGAAACTACTCAACCACTACTTCTTCCAAGAAAGTGCTGGGTGCTGTGGGAGGGGCACCAGAATGCAGTAGTCCAGAAAGACCTGTAAGGGGTGCTGTGTGAATGTGCCACAATCATTCTGTTGGTGCTGATTGGAACCTCTGAAACATTGCAAGGGCAAAGAAGCCAGCCAGCCATCTACAGAGCCTGACCCTGCAATGTTGTCCTTGTTTAGTGAAGACTAATTTTCTATATTTCACAAATCTAGGAGGTTGAGATTATTTAATTGCATACTGGTAAGTAGCTCCTTGGGATGGATGTTGTATGGGCAGGGTAATATGCCAGCAACTTAGCCTTGGACACCTTTCTGCTGCCCTTTCACTTTATTTTCATTGCCTTGATTCTGCTTTGTTTGCATTTATTCCCAAGAGTGAAAACCTGTGGGAGCATGTGCAACTTGATTAGAATGGCAGTTATTTTGTGTTTTAATTCTTAAATCAGTAGTTGTCCTAACACCTAGAATTTGCTTAAAATGTATATTTTATTCTCTTCTAGTGAGAACCTTTCTAAGGATCTTTACTTGATGTCTCAAATGGACAGTGATCAGTTTGTTCCAATATGGACAATTGCCAACATGGAAGGAATTAAGAAGCTGACCACCAATGTGGACCTTATTCTTGAAGTATTGAGATGTATGTGTGTCTCTTTTTTTTATTTTATTATTATTAAAGCCTTTTCGAGATCAGTAGAACAAATGTGTTGCTAAAAGCACTAATACAAGGAGCTCTCAGTTTTAAAGAAACCAGTTGTATTGTTCTTCTTTCTGTGGGCCTGGTCTCTGGCCTATAGCTACCGATTTCGTTCATGGAAAAATCAGGTTGTGATTAATTCTTCTTGGAGGAAACCAAGCTGTCCAAAGCAGATCCATGTAAGACAAGAGACTGAGGTAGCTACTGTCTTGTATTTAGTAAACTTGCTCAAATTTATTTTGAAAGAAATTGCTTTCAGGAGGACTGAGTTTTGTTAACCAAAAGCAAAAATCGTACTCCCTGAATGTAAAGAATGACAAGCCTGCTCTTCTGACTTAAGGTAGAAATTTCAGTAGGAAGGGTAGTTCTCCTGTGGTGCTGACTCTGCACACCACCTCTTCTGTAAAAGAGTTTGAATCAACTGTTTTGCAATGTTTACTTTGAATCCATAAATGTTTTTTCCTGTTCCCATCTGAATTTCTCAATAGGACTCTGCTTAAGAATTTAAAAAAATGAACTCCCTTTCCTGAGTTCAAACCAGCCCCTTAGTCTAATTTTTTGTTGTCTTTAGTTTTGTAGGCAGAGAAACACTGAGTTGGGATGGGAGGCAGTATCCGTTTCCCTTTGATGGATCCATGTAACATTGAGCTATGTTCACATTGATGGAATAATAGATCATTTAAGCTCTTGCACTCTATCACTTCCCCCTTCCCCACCCACTCACAAGTGGAGAAATGCCTACGCTTAAGATTTCTCTCTTATTATTGACTGGTAATTCAAACATCTGTCTCTTGTTATCAGCCAAAGAAACAAATCTTGTAAAATCTGTGTATCACTCTCCTGGTATTCTCTGTCTTCACATTTAAATGTAAAATTCAAAAACGTCAACTCCTCCTGGTGCATATCTGATGCCAAGAAAAACCCCAAAATTGATTTCTGTTCAGTTGGGAACATGTGCGTGCTAATTCTTTCAGAGGTACTGAGCATCCACAACTCGCATTGATCTGGGGAGCTGCAAGTGCTTAGTGCCTTTGAATATTAGGAGAATATGTATATTGCATTGTGTAGTGCATGTATAAATGAATTCATGACTCCAGATAATTCAAGAACTCCTCATTCAGTTACTCAAACTATCCACCAATATCTGCCCAGGAGCAGGATTAATATGTGATTGCTATTTAAAAAAATAGGTGCATAACATTTTTTTAGCCACTGTTCATAATCGTATGATACAAGATGAGTTACATGATTTGCACTGTTAATATTAACAATACACCCTGGTTACCCATATCTAGTCAATACAGACCTTGTGGTGCCAAAAGGCACGCTGACTTCACTGTGCGAGAAGTGCAGATTTGTTCCCTTAGTGGTATTTGATTCTGAACTGAACATGAATGGAGACAGACACCTACTATAAAAAGTGCAGTGCCAATTGGGGAAAATGCTATTTTTGGTGAAAGCTTGAACTTCTCACTACCAAATATGATTTGAAAAATTAGGTTTTACTTTGACATTTCAGACACCTCTGCCTCTCACCTATTAAGATTGAGCTCTGTCACAGTTGGTTTTGTCTATAATCTCTACAGATAACTAAAGAGATGTCAGGATCTCTAACGGTATATGTGGGCAATGATACAGTCATGTTTCTTCCCAAATTCAAAGCAGATTTTACAGTCAGTCTCACGCTCATTTGCCACTGTCATGTTTTCTGATATTTGAATTCTGAACAATTTCAGAATTTGAAACGTTCTCCCCTTTGTCTCTTACTTGGCTACTCTGAAGGATAGGCTTCTGAATTGTTGGTCCAATATGTATATGTGGACAGAGTTGTGAAAAATTAGATAGGTCAAAATATTAATGTATTTGAATCTTGTTGCTGACTGTTCTGTGTGTATTGCAGAGAGTCTTACAGCTACTAATGTCCATTTGTATCTTAATTTTAGCTTCCCCTATGGTACAAGTAGATGAGAGAGGGGAGAAAGTAAGACCAAACCATAAGCGATGCATTATTATTCTTCGTGAGATCCCTGAAACAACGCCTATAGAGGTAAAAAATAATCCCATGGTTTACAGTAAGTATATTGGGACTTGAAAACATTGCTTCAAGCTGCAACCAAAAGAGCCATGTGCTTTTTAGAAAACTGATTGGCAACTTAAGTTATAGATCAAATTTAATTCAACTGAGTGATATTTCTTGTAAACAGCTTCTAGTTTTTTTTTTGTTTTTTTTTTGTTGAAGCGATGTGAAATCCAAAGACCATATCTCATTCCAGTGATATCCTTTTCCATTATGTTATTAACACAGTAAAATGCTCTTTGTTACATGAAATCTATTCTGTTCTATTCCACTGAAGACTATGGCATGACCTGGGGTCTTCTGGAAGGCAGGTTAAATTGGTTTCCTTTCAGATCCAAAAGTGAGAAATAAATCCAGAGAATAACTTGGATTTCAGGCAAAAATTTTCACAGTAGGCACTTCGCATTAAGTCCGAGGGTTGTTTTGGCAGATACAAACATTAATAAACATTTCTTATTCATTGTGACCCAGTTTGAGCCAAGCTCATTATGGTGATAGAAAGAGGATAATAAAATGCCTGCTGATATTTGGCTGACAGAGCTGTTAGTTAATGAATTTATTTTAGAAGATTTTAGAGCTGTAATGTGAGGCATTTGTATAGTGGCACTTTAAATTAGCAATATTAATGCAATGCTAGATGAACAGATCTGTCCTTGTAAATCTCTGAACTCTGTTGCTCCTTTTAAAAGCTGTAACTCATTGTGACATGAGCAACTTCTTGCAAAACTGTTACTTTTCTGGAAGTTGAGAATCTTGCATCAGAAGGACCTCTATAAAGGTACTTGGCTAACTTGAAGCCACAGTGGGTGAGGTAGTATCTTTTATTGGATCAACTACTGTTGGCTGAGTTAGACAAGTTTGTGAGTCACACAAAGCTCTTCAAGTCAGGGAAAGGTACTCTGACCGAGCATCAGAGCTAAATGCAAGGTGGAAAAGATTATTTAGCATAAGTAGTTAGCGCATATTCTAAGGGACTATTCAAGGTAGAGTACATTGCATACAACTTGAAGCCAGTTATTCATAATGCTTCCTTGCCAGCTTAATGCTGCAATATCTTCCTTTATCTCACGGTCCCCTCACCAGAAACACCCACTATTTTTTGTTTTTAATCTGGGTAGCTCATGTGTGCAAGACTGATGTCATTCTCTTAGAGAACTCCACAGATGTACTTGTTCTGTAGGTAGAAATCTCAAAGAACTAAACTTTCTAAAGTCACTTTTGGGCATCTTATTCTCATTACAAATGTACTTTTATGCATGTCTGATATTGAAGAAAACTCAGTGTTGCATAACAAAACCTAAGGTTGTGTTGTGCTCTGACATATAGGAGACCTGCCTGCTTCCAGTTCCCTTCCTACACAGGTTGGCAAGGCTTGAGTGCTGCAGCAGCAGCTGCATATTCAGCCCCTGGGATGGGTGATGGGATCCTTGTAAGAGACACTTTCTGCTGATTTAAGAGCAGTTCTGAAGGGCGTTCGTGGGGATCTCAGGGTTTGGAAGTGGAAAATGGTATATAGGAGAATGTGTGAATCAACACACAAACCAACATATCCATGTAGTATCTGGAGAAATATACCAACATTTTAATGTTTGTATCTTCAGCTAGACCAGTGCCAGTCTAGTATTGAGAGATACAACATGGCAGTTATATGCTCCAACTAGGAGGTTGGATATATTCCTGGCTACAGGATGAGGCTTTAGTAACTCAGGATGTAGAACAAAAACTTCCTCTGGTGGGGAGTGGACGTTAAATCTCCCAGTTGATTTGCAATGATAGTTTTTGGGGACCCAGTCCTAACAGGTTTCCTTTTCTTTAGGAGGTTAAGGCGCTGTTTAAAAACGAAAACTGTCCCAGAGTGATAAGCTGTGAGTTTGCTCACAATAACAACTGGTACATTACATTCCAGTCAGATACTGATGCACAACAGGTAAGACTCCATTCGATTTGAAGGCAATCTCTATCCTTTAGTTGAAGCTTCCCTGTTATTCTTGGGAACTGCACGTATGGTGCATGATAAAATATGTGCCACAGGGGAGAGTTAATTTAATTTATTAATGTATGCAGCACCTGTTGCCTGGGGAGCTAGGAGTTTATTTACAAAGGTGAATTCAGTTTAACTGATAGAGAAATTCAGGAGAGTAGGGATGACTGCTGTTCTTGGACTACATTTCTACTGTCTGCCTCTCTTACCATGTGTGCTGCTTCTATTTGGTCTCCTTCGCTACTCTTGACAATAGCGTCTAGTTAATGGAAATGTTGTTGGATACTAGATATAGTATCCTGTATCTGAAACGCTGGCTTTGTTTAAATAGAGCTAGTTAAAAGGAGGAACAGTCTACGTAGGCATCGCAATAATTTCTGTAGTTCTTACAGGATAAGAGGGAAGATCCTTTCATGGATTGAGAACTGGTTAAAAGACAGGGAACAAAGGGTAGGAATAACTGGTAAATTTTCAGAATGGAGAGGGGGTAACTAGTGGTGTTCCCCAAGGATCAGTGGTTTGAGCATGGGCCTGCTAAACCCAGGGTTGTCAGTTCAATCCTTGAGCGGGCCATTTAGGGATCTGGGCCAACAATTGGGGATTGGTCCTGCTTTGAGCAGGGGGTTGGACTAGATGACCTCCTGAGGTCCCTTCCAACCCCGATATTCTATGATATTCTATGATAAATGATCTGGAGAAAGGGGTAAACAGTGAGGTGGCAAAGTTTGTAGACGATACTAAACTGCTCAAGATAGTTAAGACCAAAGCAGACTGTGAAGAACTTCAAAAAGATCTCACAAAACTAAGTGATTGGACAACAAAATGGTAAATGAAATTTAATGTTGATAAATGTAAAGTAATGCACATTGGAAAAAATAACCCCAACTATACATACAATATGATGGGGGGCTAATTTAGCTACAACTAATCAGGAGAAAGATCTTGGAGTCATCGTGGATAGTTCTCTAAAGACGTCCATGCAGTGTGCAGTGGCAGTCAAAAAAGCAAATGAGATGTTAGGAATCATTAAAAAAGGGATCGAGAATAAGACGGAGAATATCTTATTGCCCTTATATAAATCTATGGTGTGCCCACATCTTGAATACTCCGTACAGATGTGCTCCCTTCCTCTCAAAAAAAATATACTGGCATTAGAAAAGGTTCAGAAAAGGGCAACTAAAATGATTCAGGGTTTGGAACGGGTCCCATATGAGGAGAGATTAAAAAAGCTAGGACTTTGCAGCTTGGAAAAGAGGAGACGAAGGGGGGGATATGATAGAGGTCTATAAAATCATGAGTGGTGTGAGAAAGTGAATAAGGGAAAGTTATTTACTTGTTCCCATAATATAAGAACTAGGGGCCACCAAATGAAATAAGTAGGTAGCAGGTTTAAAATAAATAAAAGGAAGTTCTTCACTCAGCGCACAGTCAGCCTGTGGAACTCCTTGCCTGAGGAGGTTGTGAAGGCTAGGACTATAACAGGGTTTAAAAGAGAACTGGATAAATTCATGGAGGTTAAGTCCATTAATGGTGATTAGCCAGGATGGGTAAGGAATGGTGTCATTAGCCTCTGTTTGTTAGAGGGTGGAGATGGATGGCAGGAGAGAGATCACTAGATCATTACTTGTTAGGTTCACTCCCTCTGGGGCACCTAGCATTGGCCACTGTCGGTAGACAGGATACTGGGCTGGATGGACCTTTGATCTGACTCAGTATGGCCATTCTTATGTTATGTTCTTACAGATGCACTGTTGGGACACATGGGTACAATTGGGCTTTTATAGAAAGCTTAAGAGTCCTAGTTCCATGAATTCTTTCTGTTGGAAGCTCTTCTCAAACGCACATCCTGCTGCAGTCGCAACAACTAAACCTTGCAGTTTTGTGCTATTGCCTGAGAACCTGAAAGCAAAACTGTATAGAAATTGACTGGACAGGAAAATTAAACTGAAGCTTTTTTCATTGAACAAACAGAAGTGGGTGGTTTTAAAAAAAAGAAGGCAGATTAAGTATCCCTGTAAATAACTGGATGGGCAATGATATTTTTTTGCTACCATAGGAAAAAATAGGTGCTTTGCGGTAAAGGAAACATAATATTACAAACCATGGTTTGACTTAGTACAAATTCTCCCTTTGGTATGTGTGGTTTTTCAATGTCACACTCAAATATTGAAATGCTATTGCAGTGGCATACTTAAGGCAAGCACTCTTCTGTTTAACCCTTGCAACAGAGATTAAATCCTTACTCTTTTTGATAACAACGGGATATGGTCATGTCTGTGTTAGGATTTAAGAAAGATGGATGAAGGCAGGAAGGCATGTGTACTAACACATTGCAGCTTGGTCTGCATGAGGAACCATGTTGATGCTTTGAATAGCACAATGGCTTTTCCTCTTGTAAAATTGTCATAAACTTATCAAAATATAATGCAACTTGAATTCAGGCCTAGCTATGTTTATATTAGTTTTCTAAAGACTGTCTTTGAAGTGCAGTTTTACCAAAATGATCTTTCAATAAATGTCTTTTTATATACACAGGCATTTAAATACTTAAGGGAAGAAGTAAAAACCTTTCAGGGCAAGCCAATAATGGTAAGACACTGTTTAATGTGGGTATGGGGAGATTTCAGGACAAAATCTTGGATGTCTGTCTTTGGCTAGCACTGTAAACTTACTAAAAATTAGTTTTGGGATGCAAAGCCTTTCCTCTATAGGACACTAGCTTGAACCCAATTTAAGAGTGTGCGGTGGGTGATCCCAAGTGCAGTTTCTCCTGGAGATGTCATATATAGATATAGGTATAGCTACTTTAAGCTTCCAAATTGGCATCCTTGTTTGTAAGACTCAGCAGAGGGATTAAAGACTTTGATTCTCTTCATTTTGTAGAGCTCGCTCCTCTAGAATGACATTTAGACAACCTGGCTGTGCAGCGTGAGGGAAGCTTGCCCTGCCTGCTGCTCCTTGTCCTGTACCTAATCTGCTGAGAAGTAGACTTCAGTTTCTATGGTTGTCAGTCTGGCATCTTTCACAGCACTGACTTTTGCTTAAATTCTGAGTTAGTCTCAAATTATAGGGCAGTTATTGCCACAGAAGGCAGCATAAAGTTTAAAACTTTGAGTGATCCATTGGTTTAAGATACCCACCTTACAATAAAGTGTTAAAATGAAAGAAGGGATAACCAACACTGCAACATAGTCTGTCACACAAGGTTTATGCTTGTAGTCAGCAGTTAACCTAGTTTTTCCTTACTTACATTATAATAAAAATAAGGGAAAGAGAGAACTTGTGGCTTTCCCCTTGCACTTCCCTCCTCACATGCGGCAAACGTAACTTGGTTTGATCTCTCTTACAGGCAAGGATAAAAGCCATCAACACATTTTTTGCTAAAAATGGCTACCGGGTAGTGGATTCCAGTGTGTATACTCAGCCAGTTCAAACACAAGCACAGTTTGCCTCACCACTGTTTATGCAGCCTGTATATAGTCCTCAGCAGTACTCTATTTACAGTATTGTGCCTCAGACTTGGTCTCCAAACCCTGCACCTTACTTTGAAACACCACTGGTAAGTAACTGCTGCCAATTCTCATAAAATGGGAGGGTTTTTGTTATCAACACTGATGGGCAATACATTTTGGAATATTGTCCCAAAAATCTACTCTTGAGAGCTTGAGTAACAAATTGGCCTGTGTTGATTGGGTTGACCTCTCACTATCTTTCAAGAGACATGGGTCTGGTCACCTCTTCCATATGTTGTTGGTTACTGACCATTGGCTTCAGCCAATGACGGTCCAGACCCAATAAGATGAGCCTCTAAAAGGCACCCAAACCGATCACCAGCGTCAGTTAAATCCCAGGGGCTTCTGGTGTAAACTCAATTTATCCCAAGCAAACCTGGGGAGGTGGAGAGGGATTTTCTTGGCTCTTCATGGACAGAACGATCATGAGACTGTACTGGCTTTACAAACTATAGACCTAGGGAGAATTTTGAATGAGGGATTGTAATAATGGAATGTGGTGATACGGGGTTGAGGTGTAAAACATTCTGGATAAAGCAGCAAGTTAAGTTGATGTCTGCAGTGCAGGAAAGGGCCGAACAACCATGAGCATCTTTCCTTTTATCTTTTGACTTAGTTGAACTCTTGACAGCCTGATATTCTTGTCTCTGCATTGCAGGCCCCTTTTCCTAATGGTGGATTCGTGAATGGCTTTAATTCACCAGGATCATATAAAACGAATGCTGCTTCCTTGAGCATAGGTCGCCCATTCCATAGAAACCGGTAAGAGAAAATCGGGAAGCTGGCTGTGATGTTAGAATTTGCACTTTCCGGAGCTTTAATGAGTCATCAAGGAATGCTTATTACCAAGGGCATAATGCCTTGTAGTTCTTGTTGGCTAAATCTATGTGGAATTTTTTTGGAAACTAAATTTAGCATAAAATCAAGGCCAACGTTCATGAGGCCATACAATAACAAATCTGTGTGTGCTAGAGAGAACAAAGGTGAGGACTCATTTGAAAGCTTCAAAGAGGTTACCATTAAGTGTTTAAGTCTGAAACCAAGGTAGCTTCCTCTTAGAAACTGTTGCTTCTAACTCATGGCTGCCTTATTTCCTAAACAGAAATTCCCACAAGACAAATTCCACTTCTGTAGTGAGACTAATTGTAGAGCCACTCACCTTATACAAGTTCAGAGATACAGGCTCTTACTATTGTTCGATAAATTCAGCATTCATCAATTTTATCACTGTAATTCATTTACCACGTCAGTCTCTCTCCTGATATAATTTTAGAGTGAGCTCAAATACATTGTTTTCCTCCTCTGCAAATGAATCTTGTGTGTTGTTGGAGCAATGCTCTGTAATTACAAAAGACTATAGTACTCTTGCCTTGTGTGGGTGGAAAGTTTTATGTGCAGACTTTCCTACTGAATGCAGCAAGCAGGCGGATTAGCACAGTAATCGCTTTTATGTTTGAGACTTCACTTGACAACTACCTGTGCTGTAAACATTTGGTAATGGAGTTAAAGTTCATGGCCATAAATTGACGTGATCAGTGGAGGATGGACTTTGAAATTGGGTCTTGCAGGAGCAGAGTGAAGTGTTTATTGCTTCATTTGGGACAAGTGAGGCAGCTGAATTTAGAAAGAGAATTGTTTCTAATGGGGGCAGATCCTGCACAACTGCCACTGAGCTGTGTTAGAGCTGTGCCTGTTTATCAGCGTCTCGGTTATTAAAACTTAAATGGAGCATTTTTATAGGATTTCTTGTGTTTGTAGACCTAGATTTTTGACTGTTGTCCAGCCCAGCTGGTATGTACAGTAAGAGTACAAACCGTCTAGATGGGCAAATATATCCACTTCCTAATTATCAGATAGAAGTAATCAACATTTTTTGCCTTTTGAAACTGTGCTCTTTCTCTAGCAATCTTGACTCAGCCTCCATTTTAGGCTGGCGGCCAAAGCAACCCTAGCAGATCCTCTTGGGGTAAGACCCCCCGTGATTCCTTGCAGGAAGGATTTAAGTGTACTTGCCGTCAGCACTGTACAATCATCATCACATAGAATCAAAAAAGTATAGAACTGGAAGGGACCTCAGGAGTCCGTCTAGTCCAGTCCCCTGCACTCAAGGCAGGACTGCATAATAACTAGACCACTCCTGACATACGTGTCTGTATCCTGTCCTTAAAAAGCTCCAATGAGAGAGATTCCACAACCTCCCTAGACAATTTTGTTCCAATGTTTAACTACCATGACAATTAAGAAGTTTTTCCTAATGTACAACCTAAACCTCCCTTGCTGCAATTTAAGCTCATTGCTTCTTGACCTGTCCTCTGAGGTTAAACGAGAACAATTTTTCACCCTCCTCCTTGTAGCAATCTTTGATATACTTGAAAACTTTTATGTCCTCCCCTTCTCTTCTCCAGGCTAAATAAACCCAATTTCAATCTTTCCTCAAAGGTAATGTTTTCTCTGACTTAACTAGCTTTTGTAGGAGCTGTCTATCCAGCCCTCAAAGGAGGAGAGGGACATTTCAAGAGGGCAAGTGCTTCCCTCTCTCATTTTGGCTGTTGACTAAAGGGACTAGTCCATATAGTTGAAGGAGACATATCTCCTTGTGTAGAACTTCTCGTTCTAATCATCAAAAGTTCCTTAAGTTCACCATGGACCCCTATTCTTAAGGCTTTTGAGACAGAGATTCTGTCCTGAATCTCGGCAAAGTATAGTGTAAACTTTTACTATTAGATAAGTCATCTAATTTCATACAGAGTCCAGAGTTGGCCAGAAACAATACCAAATAATTAATGGCTCTAGGTAAGAGCTCCATATCCATTGGTGACAAGAGGTTATAACGTGCTTACTCCTAGGTAGCTCCTGTTTTACTGTGGGACTTCTACTGCATGATGCAGTCTCTGGAAGAGAAACTCCCTTCAGAACAGGAATTTTAAAGGGTTAGGACCCTTAAATGAGAATCTCTACTGTGATAAGCCTTTTCTTTAGAAGAGAAACATAAAGTTGAGTTATTTGAGTTCCTTCCTTCTCCACAAATGGAGCTCTGATCTTTCCAGGTAGTAGAAAGATAGAGGTAGCTTCATTGCACACAATATGGTGTAATCTGGTTCCAAACACATGTTTTGTCTAGGATGTGCTCTAGCCTTCCCTACCTCAGTGTTAGCTTAGTGTGAAGCTTTCCTTATGCCATTGCAACTTTAAAGCCTGTTTCCAGGATTTGAAATGTTATATTTAAGGAGGATAGTGGAAGCCTCTGAGAGACATTCCCTCTCTGCTGGAGTGCTAGCAAGATAAGTGAGATGTAGGCTCAGAGGGTTGGCCCAGTGATGATCAAGTATCGCGCTCAGAGAGAACAGGTCTAACATTCAAAAGTCTGGGCATCTCTGTTTCATGCACACTCTCCTTGCTCACTTTCTTACTCCTTCCTTCCTTCTCTTTGCTTTCTCCTGTCTTCTGCACTTTTCTCCTGTACTTTTTTGTTCTTCTGCCCAGACCAAGATTGTGTGGCCTTCTCAATGAAAGGTGAGATTATGAGATCTGAGGGCTGAATCATACAGCTAGAAACTTTTCCTTCACTTTGAATGGATTCAAAAATGGCAAATTTAAGAGACTTAACTAAAATCTGCTTTCCATGCCTATTGTAGATGCTAAAGCCTATTAAGTGCTCTAGAAACCTCCCTGCTAATGAACATTTATTTCACATTGTCCACATACCAGTCTAATTTTACATGTCCCAAGCAGCAGGGATTCCTCTGTTTCCCTGGACTGTCCCTAACTGGGTATGTAAAGGATGCTCTGTATACTCATTTGTTTAAATGAGACGTGTTAAAGGAGTTTCTTAAAGTCTCAGCTCTCCTTGGTAATTGGTATGTTTTTTAAAGTTCACGTTCCTTTTTGTCTCTTCAGCATGGGCCTGTGAAATCTGTTGGAAGTCTGAGCAGATGGATTAGCAAATTGTGGGAGACTTTTTTTTTCCATGTTGTAATATGGGTTCCAGTCTGGAAAGGACTGAGATCCACTGATGCATTAGATTTAAATTTTTCAGTCTTTTGTATTTAATACCGTTTATGCATGGCGGGTTTCTGTCTCTCTCTCCCCCCCTTCAGTTTGGGCAATAAACAACTTTCACTCTTTCTAGGCTGCCTCATGAATTCTTGTGCTAGCACAATGTAGTAGTGTTTGGGTTGTCGGCGAATCTTTAGAATTGAAGGTAATAGAATTTAGCATTTCCACAAGAATCCATATTCAATTATCACAGTGGTTCCTTCTGGACTTAAATTTTATGAATCTGACCAATGTTTAATCATTTAATCAAAAATGATAAACCCTTCTGTTATGTTCAAATATATTTTAAAAAATATAAATAAATAAAATAATTGAGCCTAAACTGATTGTCACTTTAAGTCTCTTTGCCTCTACTTCATTTTGTTGATGGAGAAAAGCTACTTACTGGGTAGCTGAGGATTGTTTCATAAAGTTTGTTGGAGGTGAGTAGTACTAGGCCATCTCTGTTCAATATAACTGTGCTTCACCTTCAGTCCCAGAAAACTTCCTCCAGGGAGAAGGCTTACATGCTGCTTCCCCTGTAAAGCTTTTTGTCCTGTGGGCTAAGCTTAATTTATCGCATCATGTGGGTAGTCACTAGTCTAATATTAAATATTGGCTGTTTTGTCTATAAACAAATGCTGGTTTGTTTACTTTAAACCGATGACATTTATTTGGGCCTGAAATGTTGCAACATGCCTGCATTTGCGCAGGAGTGAAAGGTTCACGCCCTGTGACAAACTCCCAAATTGTTGTATCAGACTTAATCAGCTTCCTTGTTTTGTGGATGTTAGGACAGTAGCATGAGAATGACATTGGAAGATAGGTTGGGCTTCAGAACAATCAGAAAATGGTTGTTCAGCGCATGGGTTCCTGAGATTTAAAATGAAGGGTGGGTGACTTTCCTGATATACTTCCTGCATTTGAGAGCCAAAGAGGCACTTTCCTAGCCATTAGATCAATCAAGCTGTGCAGGAGCCACCCAAAGGAAGTAGTGGCAAAATTGTGTCATTTGTCACTTAAAATGGCATTGGAAGATACAGTATAGAGCACAGGGAAGAATCTTGCACTGTCAACTCAAGATTAGATTAGTAATCTGTCTCTCATTTCTGGTTCCATGGTTTGCTATTAGCAGATGGTAACTTGCTGAAGACATGCAGTTCCCCTCAGCTGAAGAGAAAGGAACATAGTAGAAGGGAATCTACCTCTTTACTAGCCAGTCTAGAATTCCTGGCATTTGGAGACCGCCCTTGGACATTCTCTGTCACAGGGATGTATAGATTTTTTTTTTTTTTTTTTGGAAAATACATAAAATCCTGTGCTCCAAACTGGTGGTGGTTCTTGAGACTTGCTGTGGGGGGGACACTGGAAGAAGCCAAAGAGTGTAGGAGAATTGGAGGAGGATTACAAGGAGGGAATCCAGTCTGTTTATATAGTGTGAGGTAGGGTAAATATTTAGACTTGAACATTTAGTACATATTAAAGTTATATTACTTGTCACTCAGGCTGCTGTCCAAAGGGAAGCTTTCTCTCAGCTGTGAATTGGATGCTCCTGTGTTGTCTGAAATACTTAGTTTGGAATCATCTGCTTGTATTTTGCAGAGGATATGTGCAACGGTCATTAGATAGACGCTGAAGTAACAAATTGGGTACACTGAGTGTGGTGGAATTAAGCATCTGTATTTGTTCTTGCTCTCACATAGGCAAATCTCACCTTTTTTATACTCCTTTGTTCCTATAGACTAATCACGGCCCATCTCCCTCTGTTTCACTTGTATGTTAGTGATAGTGTTAATTGCCTAACTCTTGAGCTTTTGCAGGATTTTCTATTTTCTTTATAGTCACAATTTTTTTAGTCAGTTGGGACTTCTGGATGACTACTCAGGATTAGTAAGAAGAGATGGGTTGAGGATGCCTAATTATATGGCTTGGGAGCTGGACAATGGAACATTTGGTCCTTGGACCATGAAGTCATGGCAAGGGTGTATGGTACCACATGGGATATTGTTTTAACAATGGAGGAGTAACATTTATTTATTGTCTCTCTTTAATTACTTCAGACCATATTACCGAAAGTGGTCTAGTTTGTTTGGGAGAGAACTTTGCTTATTGGTCCTTATGTTGTGGTGTTGACAACTTCTTATTGTATCTCATACAGTGTGAAGCCTCATTTCCGATCATCAAGCAGCTCGGAACACTGTGCAGAGGGTACAGCTGTGGTTGGTACAGTGTCAATGGGGGATGGACCACTGAACAGAACCAACTTGAGGAATTTTGGTATGGAACGACATACCAATACATTAACAGGACACCAGGAACAAGGCTGTTCTCAGAAGGATTATTCCATCTCGCAGATGGAGCAGAATGGAGACTACAGTATTGGCAGGGGCAGGTAAAAAAATTGCAGCAATGAGAGCCATATGTTACAGTGAAGGCAGTGTGTGGTTGGAGAAACATTGGCTACAGGGTTGGGAAAAGATTGCCGAACCAGCTTTAGATTAATTTTCATAAGCCAAAATAACTTCAGGTGCTGAACACAACTGTTCAGTTATCTGTGGAGTGGTCTAGGGAGCGAATTGATATTCAATTAAACAAGCAAATTGAGCATAATACATTTTGACCTTTTCTAAGTAAGATTGAAAATGTTTTGACTCTCCATTTTTACAGGCTCTAATGGTGGTAGGAAATTCATACAGCTGGTAGTAAATAGGGATGTCCTTATAGAAGTTAAAACTGGTTTATTAAAGAAAAACATGTTTCTGTACAAACTCCGTTCTACATAACCCTTACAATCTGAGTGTAGTGTTAAAACTTTAAGGCTTATGTTTATTTCATTTTTGTAAAACATGCTGTAAGTGTCTTCTGGCTCATAGTATGAACGTGGGGGGATGGGGGGAAGCTCGTGCATGTTAGCAATTACCTTCAGTTAGTAGTTAAAGCAAAAAGTTAGAAACAAACTCTCATGTAAAGCAAATGGAGAGTATTTCCCCCCATCCCCTACCACTCACTTGCACATCTTTGTTTCTCTCTCTTTTTTTTTTTTTTTTAAAGCAGCTGTGCTAACTCTGGGCTTTTTTGTTCTAAGATTCAAATAGTTTGTAGGTAGTGTAAAGACAGGTTTCACTACTTTGTAAGGACTAGATTGTGACCACAACTCTGTTTATGACTGGCCTACAAAATACAAACAATTCATTAGGTAAAACTGTAGCCTTCGGGGTTACATTAAATTTTAAACAAATTTAAACAGTGGTCTCCAATACCAAAGTCCTCTGGGCTCAGTGGCTGGGAGCTTCAAACATTTATCTTCTGAGATAAAGCCAGTTGATTTTTGGTGTCTGTTAGTACTGGGGTTCTGACCCTCTCTAAACAACTTGCTGACCAAAAATTCCCAATCACACCTGTTACTACAATATAGGTTTTTAAAGAGAACCAAAGTAAGAGTTGTTCACAGTAGTAAAGTCTAATCCACAGCAGGCATGTTGTGTCCTAAAAAAGTAGGTCTAAAGACCTTTTCTTGTAACAAAGGACACCAATTCAGTCTGCAAAACAAGTTGATGCACTGAGAAATAAAGTTAGACCCCTAAGAATGGAGAAGAGGCGGGTCTGATCAATTGGCACTACTTTTGATCAGTTCTACTTTTACATCAGCCATAGGAAGAAGGATGGGCACTTAAGTGCATGCTCCCCTTTATGGGGGATATAATTAGGAGCTAGACTAATACGCTTGCTGAGGTTTGTCTTCACTTCCCTTCTTTTTTCCTTTAAAGGAGGAACTTTTTCAGAGGTCGGAGAAGACGAGAAGATGACCGTCTTTCAGTAAGTTCCATTTCCATTATTTCATGGGGGAGGGAGACATGTAGAGGGGAGGGACCTAGGCAGTGAAATGGGCTCTTCCTTACCACTTCATATACCTCCCTCTCCTCCTAGTCTTGACCTGAATTTGACGGGTTCGTTGTTATGGTTCGCCACTGATCGCATCCGACCAGAAGATTTATAGGTTCTTGTCCAATTCAGACTACAGGGCTCAAGAACTCAGAGAGTTCTATATTGGGAGAGGACTCTCAGGGTGCTTGGCAAAAACACTCACACTGAGGACAATACCAAATTGATAAAACTTTATTGAGATTAACAAAAGAATAGATGCTATGAAACTTATGACTGCAAAACAGTAAAAGAATTCCAAAACTCCTGGTGGTAACATTTATATTATAAGTACCTTAACTTAATATACTCTCACCCTTCCTTGAGGATCCGGTAATAGGAGGTGAAGGACCAGCCTTACTCCTAGCATGCCCGATAACATGATGGTGCTGGCTTCCCCAATAGTTAGGAATGCTGAATAGTTATACTGTACCGCACAAGCTGAGCTGATAGTGTGACAGAAGATAGAATGATAGTCTCTAGCAGTGGTCTCCAAAGTGGGGTGCACGCACCCCAGGGGGTGCGCCAGATGGTTCCATGGGGTGTGCGGCAGGAGGAGAGCTGCTGGACAGCGCTCCGCTGTTTTACTGTTCCTTCGGCGGCAGCTCTGCACGCCTGTAGCAGGTCTTCCCTTTCGGCAGCACGCCTGCAGCAGGTCTTCTTGTCTCCTTTCTTCGGCGGCACCGTGGGGGTGCGCGATCCAAAAACGTTGGAGACCACTGGTGTATAGAATATAGAAGACCAAAGAAAAGAAAGAGCTAAAGACTAAAAGAGCTTAAAAAAAAAAAAAAAGCCCCAAAAGAACTAAAAAAAGCGCTCCCTATGATATCCTTACAAGGTATTGTATAGGATCCTGACACTATGTACTTCAGGCCCAACCTACTATACCCAGATCTTATTTCTGTACCCTGAGAAATTTATGGGTACCCTTATCCTATAGGTTAGTGGATTATGACACTTACTCTCCATATATTAATAAGGATTATCTCACTCCAAAAACTGCCAATCTAGGCTTTCTTGGTGACTTCCAGGTTGTGGTATACCCTGCGGTAAGCAACTGGTTGTAGATGCCAGATAAGCCTGCTCGGTGTTGTGTGTAGTTCCTCCCTTTGGTTCCCCAAGGTTCAGGGACCATTCCCATCTATGCCAAAAGTTACCAGCTTTTAGGCTGACGTACTCTTAACTGATGATACTTTTAGCTCTTAAGCAGATCTTACTGGATACAGGCCGGTAGGCTTCTTGCATTTCAGCAAAACTTATTTTAGGTATATTAGGAAACACATACCATATGCCTCAACACACCCTAAATTCATAGGAATTAATATTGATAAAATGTAAGAATAAAATGGATTAATTCAGAAAGAGAAACATATTTGATACGGCTGGCTGGATTAATAGGATAGAACAGCTAGCAAAGTAATCCTATGGGCTACACTAGCTCCTGTCTGAGGCTGTGAAGATAGAATGTGAATGCTTGCCTGACAAGTGAAAATACATCAGTCTCTTGGTTCCAGCCATTACTTCCTGTTTCTTTTTTTTTAGAGCCTGTCTTATCTCTTTAGTAACAGGTGTATCCTATAGGAAACCTTGTTGCTGAGTGCTCTTCCAAAAGTGTGCTGCTTCACATTGACCACTAGGTGGAACTCAGTGCAACTTGCTCCCATTATCTCTCCCTTATAATAGGATGCTGAAGACCTGATCCTCTTCCCATAGAAGTAATTGTCAAAAGTCCAGCTGGCTTCAATGGAAGCCTGACTGGGACCTGAGATGACATTCAAAGGGGGTGCAAGAAGTTAGGCTTATGGGCAGTTAGTTATTTAGCATTTATGGTCAGACCCTGGTTTGTGGCTTCTTACTTTTATGGGGACAGAAAATATTGAATAATTTGATCAGCACCTGCCTTAGCAATGCCTTATTCAGGCCAATGCTCTTGTTTCAAGACTGCTAAAATAATGCATGTAAAAGAAATGCATAATTAACCTGTGGGAGGCCCAGCCACAAGATATCACTGAGGCAAAGAGTTTGGTAGGGTTCATACAGATCATATGTGGCAGTTCATTTGTTTGTAACATTTTTACTAAGAAAAGATGCATCTTGTTCCTCTTCCAAAAAGATGTTTTCTTGGGCTGAGACCGGAGCACTACAGCACACGGCTCTGCAGAACTCGCCAACAGGCAGCCGTTACTGCTTAGAATTTTAATGTTGCTGCTCTCATACTATCCGGGGCTCACCTCGCTTACTATGAAGATGCTACCGCTTCTCATGTTATAACTTGGCAACCCTTTTGTTTCTCTGCAGGTTGCATTAGATGGTAGACTCATTGGCTTGTGTGATAGCAACTGGTATCACTATGTGCCGCTTCATGACTGCAGGTATCTTGCATACCTGTCAAAGTGCAGCACACAATAGAGGACTGACTTATACCTTGCAGTTCAATTCTGTCCCCTTTTCTGATGCCCCGTCACTTTTCAGGGATCATTCTCACAAGGCTGTGTTTAATTCAAGAAGTTCAGTCTGTTACCGCTAGAGGCTGTAGAAGATATACGGTCTCAATATTGGGGGAAGGGATTTTATTCCTGATACTTTCTCAAATCAGTCTTCAGACTTATTCTAGAGCTGTGAAATCTCAACCAATACATAAAGAAAATCAAGTTTTGTATGGCTAATCTGTCTGTTATCGTCTCCCTTTCTCTGACTTTCTTGCTACTGTCTACTTAAAGGATGCATACTTCTATGTAGCTATAGAAGTGTAGCTATATAGCCACACTAAGTTCTTAAGGTTTGTCATAGCAATTGTTCGTTATCAGTTCATGGTCCCTTGATTTAGTCAGGCCATGGCCCCCTCAAATTTCCATGGAGTGCATGGCGTTGGTAGCAGCCTTCTGAAACATGGGAGTCCAGGTGTATTCACAATTGATTGGTCCATGGTCAGTAAGGCTTCTATCAGGTACACCTTCCTTATTAAGTAGAGGAGGTTCTCTATTTGGTCCTGACATAAACATAAATCCATGAAGGAGGTGTATTCGTTTTATTCTGTATTATCTGCTTGGCCTAAAAGAGAGAAGTCTCTCCAGTACAGTAGTTCACTGAGGGTCCACCTGGCTGCAATCTCAACGTTTCCTGTAGATGGCAGGTCCGTATTTTCCAACTGTCAAATTCTTAAATGATTTGGATTGACTTTCCCCCACTTACTAAAGCGCCTCCTCTGTCCTAAGATTTAAACTTAGTTCTCACAGCATTGAAGAGACCTCTTTTTGAATCCATGGCCACACGTTCATTGTCTCGCTCACTCGATTTAAATGTAGCATTTCTAATAGCCATTACTTAAGCTAGGAAGTTTGCTGAGCTTTGATGGCTCACCCTCTTTGTATGATTTTTTAAAAAGACAATGTTGCCTTGCATCCGTACCCCAAATTTCTCACTAAAGTGGTTTCAGATTTTCATTTGACTGAAACTGTTTGTTTGTTTGCCAGTCTTTCCCAAGCCTTACTCTCACACAGGTAGAGGCCACATATCTTAAAGGTTCATGATGGATTAGCTTTTTACTTGGCAGGTCTAAGGAGTTTAGTTTTATCTCCTCCATTGTTCATTTCCTTTGCTGAGTGAATGAAAGGGAAACTTGTTTGCTCTGAGAGCATCTCGTCCTGGATTTCCTTCTGCATTTGTGTCTACTACAACATTGCAAACGTTCTCTACGACAGAGAATTTTAGCGTATTCTATACAGACTCTAGATGCATCAGCAGCTTTCCTGGGTCGTGTTCCCATCAGTGATGTTTGCAGAGCTGTTACCTGGTCTTCAGTTTGGTTCAGTCGCTTACCACTCGTGTTCTCTCTCCCAAATTTAGCATTGTTGTTGGAGGCCTGGGAGAGAAGTACTGAGATCCTTGTTCGGGTAGACTCAATACCCTCCTCCACTGGGAGCTGCTTGTGAGTCACCTAAAGTGGAATGGACACTTGCAAGCACTTGAAGATGGAAAAAATGGTTACATACCTGTTCTTTGAGATGTTACTCACGTACATTCCACAACCTACCCCCCTTTCCCTCTCCATCGGAATCACTTGAGATGCAGGCTTTCAGTGTGAAAGAGCTGAGGTGGGGGAGGGTCAGAGGCTCCACACCTTCTTTGCTTAGGAGGAGTGTGTGGAGGCAGCATGTGCTGCCCTTGGAGGTACAGTTATGGGAAAAAGGTATCTGGCTTTGATGCACTGGCACACAGACACCTGAACTGGAATGGATGTGTGCAACGTGTCTTGAGGAACAAGTTACAGAGCAGGTGTGTAATTATTTTATGCGCTAGATGGGCAGTAACATACACTTCATTGAACTGAAGCTGCAAAACAAGTATAGGGAGGCAAACTGAAACCACTGCAGTTGGAATTTGGCCAGGAAACATCCCAGTTATTAAAGCGATTTGGAGTTTCTAATATTGCATCTCTTCTGAAAGATGTCACTGCATTGACACCCACCATCAGGTGTGGGCTGCATACTGACTCTGTGGGAAGGATGCAATCCCTGAATCTTCAAGATTTCATCATGCAGGATGTGGTGTTCGATAGACTTCCATTCAGGAACTGTCCTGACATTACTTAGCTTGAGACCTGTATAGGCTCATAACACAAGGTGGTATGGTTACGTAGTGTATGTTAACAGACCTCTTTTCTTCCAGCGACCTCAGCCTTCTTCAGCAGAAACAAAGACTCAGACACCAAAGTTTGATTTACTAGCATCAAATTTCCCTCCTCTACCTGGCAGTACTGCAAAAATACAAGGAGAACCAGTGTTGGAAAGCAGAATGTCTGACATTGTTAAAGGAACTGGCAAAGAGAAGGTACTTGTTTCTACTTCTGGAGTGCACATCAAGATGATTAACGTCCCTCCTCTACATGTCCTGAAAATTATTCAGGCTTATTGTGGTAGAGCTGTAAACTGTACTGTCCCCAAGCAGGTCTAAACATATAATACTCTAGCCTTTTCTGTTTCTGTTCGTGGGCTTGCTGATTTCCATGTGGTGTCTAATGGAACCCGTGCAATTACCACTCCTCTTTCCAGACTTAGTGTTGGGCTCTGTATTTCAAAATAAAGCAGCCAGATCAGCAGTGGTGCCTTCTGAAGTACAGATCAGTTAAAGGGAGTTTAGGGTAGGGATGGTTTTGGAAGAATCTGTTTACCAGCTGTGATGTTGCTGGTCTCTACAGTTGTACAGAAGACCATAGTCTTGTTTGTTCTCTGTCCCATGTTTTTTCACCTGATGTAAAACTGGCATCTCTGTATAGAAGACTCGTACTGAAATAAGTGTCATGTGCATATTCTATATAACAAAATAAATCTTAACTCTTACTGTACATATATATTTAACTTTAAATTCTTGATGTCTGGTGACTTAAGTTTTGTGGTGACTAAAACACAAGTACTGGCATAATGACTATTGTACTTCTGCAGTTTTACAATTCCTGTTGTCTCTTCAGGAGAGCAAAGACTTGGCCATCAGTTGTCCTGCATCTGCTCAAGAAGAGCAGGCACACAGTCCAGTCCAGCAACTTGTCACAAGTGTGAGCTCACCAAGCAGGGCTGAGGTTCCAGCACCAAGGTATATAATTCACTTGGCTAATTTGAGAAATGTTTTTAAAAATAAGCTGCTGTGTAGTATGAAGGATAGTCTTGGTTACTTCTACTCTAAGGAAGCATTCTCTCCAGTCCCCTTCTATACTATACTAGTAACTAGGCCTCTGTTACTCTGAAAAGCTGATTGCTGTTCAGAACCTGGTGGTAATGGCCTTGGGCATCCTACTTGGTTAAAACTGCTGCAGTGATTTTGAAAGAAGGGAAAAAAGCATTCCTGAAACTGAACTTACTCTTAAACAGATTCTAACGTTGAACTATCTTGTCTAATCTGTCAGCACAACTCAGCCAGACAAGAAGCCAGAGGAGGTCTCTGCTCAGAAAGATGTTAATAGCCACACTTCCCCATCTGTGTCTGTACGTCCCCTCAGTGCTGCAAAGCCATCAAGGACAAATACCACTTCATCCTCTACCAATGCAAATGCAGCGCTTACTGTGACAATACAGGTAAGATCAGCTGCCTTGGTATGATCTCAGTGCTTTCTAGTAAACTGACTTCCACACATTGGAGGTTGTTGGCTAGGGAAACTGGCTACTTTCCTCTCTGCTCCAGCCCCAGGGCAGATCATGGTACTCCCCAGTCCCAAGGGGGCTGCTTTCCTCCCTCTCCTCCTTCTCCCCCCCCCGCCAGCAGATCATGGTATAGTACCTTCACACAGATTCTGATTTTTGAGCTGCCACTGGGTATTAAACCAGCCTGGCTCACTATACAGAGCATGTTCTGGCATTGTTCTTTTAACAATGTGCCTGGGATATTCTTGAAGAGCCCTTTGCTGGTATAGGTTGTTCTTAGCAGAATGCATAAACTTTACTCTTTCTACCCTTGTCACCAAAGGAGCCGCGCAAGCTAAGTTACGCTGAAGTCTGCCAGAAACCCCCAAAGGAGCCAGCTCCAGTTCCTGTTCAGCCACTTAGGGAGCTTCGTACCAATGTAGCTCCCCCTGCCAAAAACGAAGAAAACAATTCTTCTGAAAAGGCTTCAGAGAGGGCCCATGAGAAGCTCGAAGGCCGGGCAAAGGATCTTTCTGGGTTCAGAGGCAACGGGCCTCCCAGGGGAGCTGCTGGAAAAATCAGGGAACAGAGACGCCAGTTTGGACGCAGATCTTCACCTCAGGGAGCACCTCGGCGTATCGGCAAGGAGCAGTATGTGCCACCCCGATCACCAAAGTAAAACTCATCTAACTCTTCTCTATTTAATTTGAGCTGTGGACTAAAGAGCAGCAAAGGAGATGGACTATAAGGAGGAGGTATTCAGGGAACACGAATACTGAATCGAAGTATATGGTTTGAGTGTGGAGAAGGTGGGGAGGGTCCCAAAATTCATCTCTAAAAGTGATTTCACAAATGCTGGAGGATTCCAATCAATATAAATATATAGAGATTATAATTTTTGTATCTTTTTGTTTTTTAATTTGCAGAGGGTTTCCTGCCTGAAATCAACTTTGAGGTTGTGAATTAGTATTTTGACCAGATGAAAAAATGAAATGACATAATATGTCTCTCAGTGTAGAAGGAAGAGGGCAAGAGAATATTATTTTTGGGGAAGGAAAAAAAAAAAGCATTTCTGTAAAATTAGAACTTACTTTTTTAAACCTATTTAACGTTTGGGTTGTAGGATGATATGTATGCCATTAATGGCCTTGCATTGCAAAGCAGATCCACAACCGAGATGCTTGGTCGGCATGCTTGAGTTGCGTGAGTGCAGCCAGATACTGTTACGTCATGACTTAGTCGCTGATGGTAAAAACGGAATGCACTACTGTAATAGAACTTTGTGTTTCCAGCTTGAAATTTAGTCTTTTGACCTTACTAATATTTCATTGAGCAAACGTTTTTTAAACTCTGATTTTACTGGAGAACTGATTGTAGATCAGACCATAAGAATAGTCAGTATCCTAGACACAAGAAGGGGGGGCTGGGGCATGTTTGGGATTTTTAATTTTCCCTTTTTTCCTGCCAATTGAGGGCAGCATTTTAATTTTTTTTTTTTTTGCTTAAGTGCTACTTTCTCTAACCCCTTTATTACAGACTTATGTGCATTTATCTGGTATGTTTTCCTGAGGCAGGCCCAGTTAATGGAATACTGCACAGTAGATGGTGGTAATTTCACATGTGAAGAGCCTGATCTTTCAGTTCCACTCTTGGAATTCTGCTTTGCAGGAGGTAGTCTCGAGAGCAGGTTCAAAGCCCCAAATGGGTCTAAAATTGAAGCTTTTTATTTACTTTGAGACATTCAACAGTTTTGGGGGCATGCCCAGGTTTCCATATAGTGACTCGCATTCGTTCTCTGGACTGGTGTCAAGCACTGCTTTATAGTATCTGTACTGGCTCCTGACTTCTTTTCAGTTGCTTGGAACAAAGGCCATGAGGTTTTAACTTTATTTCAAAGAGGTTACTTTGATTAAATTCACAACACTATATTGTGTAGTAGGCAGTTAAGTTTAAAAGCTAGTAATTACCGTAAATGACTGAAGGAAACAGGAAAAATACAATGCGTTAATCTGCCAAAATAAGCATGCCCACATTCTAAGTTCTGTATAAAGTGTTAAGAAAAGTAGCTCGCAGCAGTAAGAATTGTACCTGGTGGTGTGTGGTTTTTTTGTTTTTTGTTTTTGTTTTTAAAGTGAATAGGATGTGTACAAATTTAAAGCTGTAAGTTGTGAACACTGGAATATTCAGTTGTGATACATTCATTCTAATGGCATCACTAGCATATATTACTAAGATGTTTACGGTATGTAAGTGGCAGTTAAAAATGACGTTAACTGTGAAATTTTCATCTTTTGATTTCTTAGCCAGGTAATCCTTGCTGATTTCTTACTCATTAGGCATTCTCCATCAACTGCTTTGAGAACTCTTGTATCTATTTTTATAAATATATATATCTATATATATAAAGCCAGAGTTGTCATTTCTCTAACTTATTACTCAGTTTGGCAGTTGCTTTTGATTTGGTTCATGAGTCATATATTTATGCAGCTAACTGTTCATTTTGTGCACGTTACATATATAAAAACAATCATTACTCACTTTTTAAACTGCCTGTACTGGGTTTTGGAGTTTAATTTACCAAAATCATGGATCAAATCTATAGTTTAAGAATGCTTACAAACATGTTTCAGTTTACTTGGATAATGGTACATATGATGGAAATGATACAAAGACGTTTAAATATTTAAACTGTCAAGAGCTCTGTGAAATGCATCAAATTTCAAAGAAGCTACTTTTTATAAATAATTTTATAAACTTAATTACTGCACTCAGACTGGAAAATAACATATATTCTGTACAATAGTAACCAACATTAGGGTAATGTGCACTCTCATTAGAGTGAACATGTATTGGAATTCTAATAGCAGCCATAAGCTGGCTGCAGTTAAGAGGAAGAGCTCTTTGGGAAGAGGCTTTTGCAAATGTGCAGTCTCTGGCCTAGCTTGGCTGTACTGGCCTGTTAATTTTGACCTATGTGGGCATCTGCTTTTAAATCAGTGCATAAAGCTTGTTGAGCTGAAAGATAGAACTTGAGTGTTTCTGACAGTTGTAAAGTGAAGCTTTTGCCTTTTATTAGATGTACAAAAAATCCTTACAAATCAATCTTTTTTTCTTGTAAGGGGATTGGAAAAACTTGACGTGTGGAAGGAATGTTTTATGTCTTTAAATGTGCATTTTCCAGCAACAGATTATGGTCTTGTATAGTGTATGCAAATAAGTCTGTAAACTTCTTGGCTTTTTCCAGCCTATCTATCAGATTAGGGAGCTCACCATAACTAAACTAATTGATACTGGTGTGCAAAGATTTAATATTAGGATTCTCTTCCTTCCCCCACCGCCATGGATACTTTTTGTCTGTCTTTTTGGGGGAACTTGGGGTGGGGAATAATAAAGTAAATATAAAGGCTGTGAAAACAATAGTTGTGTGCAAGTCCTCCTGCCGTACTTGTATTGCATGGCAAATACATAACATAGATGGGCTAGCTGCTACTTCTCATTCTCCAGATATAGTCTCAGGCAAATTCTTGTGTCTCTACCCACCAAGTTTTCCTGTTTGACAGACAATTGGAAACAAGGACAAAATGACCATTTGGAAACCAGATTCACTGCTGGTGCAACGCCATTGACTTCAGTTGAGGTGCATCATCTTATTACCAGAGGTGAAACTGGCTCTTGTTCCACAAAAGTTCATTGAGCTATTGAAGATGATGGACTCTCAGTGGCTCTCTCCTTAATAGCTCACCACATCAGGCAAACATGCATTCTTCTACCCTGCTGACGGTATTTAAAAAGAAAAACCAATGAAACACGCACACAAGTGCAGATCTCAAATAACTTTTAGTTTCACAAATTGTCACTTGTTTACAAAATTAGTCTGTTTTATTTTGTTAGCTACAAAGGTGTATTCCCCTATCTAAACTTCTTTCACTTTATTTGTGGAAAAGATTGGGCCATTTTTTTTTTGTATTTCTGGGGGAGGGGAAGGAGGGACTATTTGCATGTGATTGTAAAATTAAAAAGTGCAGAAGTTTAATTTCTAAAATTAAGTTAGTTTTATAGCATCTTACATTCCTGCTATCTTTGTTTAAAAAAAAAAAAAAAAAAACATTAACCAAGTTAGCTTGGCACAGTATGATGGTGCAGTTTTAGCAGTAGGTAAAATAAAGTAACCCATCCTATTAACCAAAAGAGAACAAGGGTGATATTGTGGCAGATCAGTAGCAATTAAGTGACTTAATCAATGCTTTACTGTAGTTAAATAGCTATGGCCTTACTACTTTATCAATATCCACTTAAATATCTTGAAAATGTCCACTGTTTTTACTGTTACGCAAGTGAACGTTCACTTGGGATAAAATCTGTGTACAGGCAATATTTTAAACTTGTAAAATGAACCATTGTATTACAAGATACAACAGAAATGCACTTAGGAGGAAAACTTGCTTCTGATGAGTTTATTTTGTAAATCCTTGATTGCAACAGATATGCAAATAGACTTTTGGTTTCTAATTTTTGATATTTCCTTCTGAAATAAGATTGTTGCCATTAATCTGAATGATTTATCATGCTCTTGTTTGTATATATACTACATATAGTCTGAGCTTCCTTTAGGATGGTACATGATTTTGTTTTAGTTTCTTTTAGTTGGCTCTTCTCTTAAGTGTCCCCAGCATAGACACTTCAAGAGGTCAAATGAGTCTGTTTTTAATATACTGTTGGGAGGACTTGAAAGGAGTTAAAGATTATTTCTGAAAAATCCATCTGCAAACTAACCTGTAACAACTTTCAATTTTATATTTAAGAAGCAGAGGTTTATTTTTATGGAGCTTCAGTTATGGGTACAATATCAAAAAAATGCAACTTCACATGTAAACAGATTTGTGCACAAATGGCTTTTGTTCTAATTTTTATAAAATACAAAATATGCAGATAATATATTGAGTTTAAGTGACTATTGACATCTCGCTCCTCCCAGACAATTCTGACATTCCCTTGGCATGTATGATCTCTCTCCAAAGTGGTCGGGCTTCAGTGAAAGAAGAAAAAAAGCAACTTATCTGGCTTCTATACTCTGTCCATTGTCAAAACTGTCCAAAACAATTTCTGTAAAGTAGGTTCATGCTTTAAATGTTAAAATGATAATACATGTATTTGTATTTCTGTTTTTGACATTGCCAAGGTGCTATGGGAAATTGAAATAACAGTTAGAAAAATAAAGCTGATTTAAAGAAGCAATCCTTCTGTCTTCGATTTCACAATGAGATGCTGTTCGATGTTAAATGGCTTCTAATACTAGTTTCCATACATGCCTGAAAACATTGCATAATGTCTCTTATCCTTGCCGTCTTGAGATAGTGTTGTTTCATGTTACAAGAAAAAAGATGGATTTCTTTCTTAAGATGGAAAGGTTGAAGGAAAATAGTGAAGGCACGGTAGTTCAGATTTATTCTGGAAAGGAAAGTTAGTTAGGACTTGAGTCCAGAATGATGTGTCGACTGCAGATGGACCAGTTCTTCCTTTCCCATATTTGAGAGCAAGAGGTCATTAATGGCAGGTAAAACAAAAGTCCAAGTAAGCTCCTATCGGTGTATTTCTAGCATACTGATTAATGTGGTAGCTCTTACTAGTCCCTCCTTCAGTCTTCATGAGCCTCCCTCAGAGAGAGGAACCCAAGGAAAAAAATCTGTTTCACCTGTTTTGGGAAGGCCTCTCAAATGTGGCATGACTTGTGTTGTGCTCTAGAACAAGACATGGGTGCAGTAGCGGAAGCATGTCTTGTTCCTCAAGATGGGTTCTGTCAGCTTCATGTGCTCTGAAGGCCCACTTCACCATGTGTACAGGCATGTAACCTGCCTGTATCGGTGTGACAGGGTAACCAGTGTGTCACCCAAAGCTCAGTTCAGCCATCTTAATGGCCTGACTTTCAATAGTACTCAGAACCTGTAGCTTCATTGGTCTGTTTACATTGTTCTGGGCATGCAGGGCCATGGATGGAGTGGTAATTGACCTAAGACCCTACAGAATGGGAATTTTAAGTAGAGCGAACTAGAAGAAAGCTGCCTATGACTAAAGTAGGGGTTCCTATATTGTAATACATGAGCTTGATATTCCATCAGTTAATTTCACAACCATTTTTAAGGTGGTATGTGAACCAATACAGTTTGGGAGCTGCTGAACTAATCTTACTGTCCATCATCAATGCTAGATGTGGAGGCCAGTGTTGGGATGCTGCAGCCACAAACCTTAATCTTCTCTTTGAATACATTCTCTGTTGGCTGGCCTGTGCAGGAATAGACTACTATCTGTTTCCTATCAATCACAAGAGCCCTAAGCAGCACTGTTCTACAGCTACAGAGGCCCCCGGAGGTTTAATGGCTGATGCCACGGAAGGTGGTCGCAGACCAATGGCTAGTGAATGGCTACTGTAACTAGCACCAATGTTTCCAGCTTTTAGTACTATCCGCTGTGGTGTCACAGTCTGAATGGGCTGTGGGAACGTAGGAACGGCCACAGTGGGTCCGACCAATGGTCCGTCTAGCCCAGTATTCTGTCTACTGACAGCGGCCAGTGCCATATGGTTCACAGATCACGAACAGAACGGCAATTTTGAGTGATCCACCCCTGTTTCAGAGGAGCAGCCGTGTTAGTCTGTATCTGCAAAAAGAACAAGAGGACTTGTGGCGCCTTCGAGACTAACCAATTTATTTGAGCAGAAGCTTTCGTGAGCTACAGCTCACTTCATCACCTGTTGTTCAGTACCAGCTTCTGGGAGTTGGAAGTTTAGGGTCACCTGGAGCATGGGTGTGTCCCCCTGACCATGTTGATTAATAAACACTGGTGGATCTAGCCTCTCTGAATTTACTGGATTTAAAAAAAAAATGAGGTTATTCTTTTGGCCTTTACAACATTCCATGGCAGCGAGTTCCTTAGGGTGCCTGTGCATTGTGTGAAGAAGTATTTCCTTTTTTTTTTTTTTTTTTTAAACCTGCCTGCTGATTTCAACAGCTTGATGACTCACTGTTGCAGGTCCAAGGGGGAAGGGGGCAGTCAAGTCAGCATCCCTCTCCAGGCACACCTCTTCAAAATTTAACAAATGGAAGCTGCTGCACTTGAAGCAGCTTGCTCCCTGCTCTATTGCTCCTCGTTGTGGTGGGGAGGGGCCAATACCGAGCAGGAAAGGGAGGAAATAGGTAGCTGCTAGGAGCAATCGCTGGACACTCAGCATTGGTAACAGCCATAGTGCAGTAATGTCACAGGCCTGTTCCCAAAAAATGGCTGCCATGTCCACACACTTGTGCCTTGCCCTGGCCCCTATTGCTTATTCTGTAAAGGGCCAGGTCCAGGGTTGCAAACAGGACAGAGGTTACTACAGCTGCAACTGGTGTGTGGGACTCAGCAGGAGGAAGGGGTGTCAAAGCTGTTAGTAGCAGTTGAGGTGTAGCTATGTTGGTCCCAGGTATTAGAAAGACTGTGTGTGATAATCTTTTATTGGACCAACATTATGGGTGAAAGACAAACATTTGTGCTACAGCGAGCTCTGCTTCAGATCTGGGAAAGATACTCCATGTATCACAGCTACATATGAAGTCAAACAGCACATATTAACACAAGAATGGCCATACTAGGTCAGACCAATGATCCATCTAGCCCAGTATCCTGTCTTCCAACAGTGGCCAGTGCCAGGTGCTTCAGAGGGAATGAACAGAATGGGTGATCATCAAGTGATCTATCCCCTGCTGCCCATTCCCAGCTTCTGGCAAACAGAGGTTAGGGATATTTCAGAGCATGATTTTGCATCCCTGCCCATCCTGGCTAATAGCCATTGATGGGCCTATCCTCCATTAACTTACCTAGTTCTTTTTTGAACCCTGTTAGTCTTGCCCTTCACAACATCCACTGGCAAAGAGTTTCACAGGTTGACTGTACATTGTGTGAAGAAATACTTCCTTTTGTTTGTTTTAAACCTGCTGCCTATTAATTTTCATTTTATGACCCCTAGTTCTTTGTGTTATGAGGAGTAAATAACACTTCCTCATTTACTTTCTCCACACCAGTCATGATTTTGTAGACCTCTATCATATCCCCCCTTAATTGTCTCTCTTCCAATCTGTAAAGTCCCAGTCTTGTTAATCTTGCCTCATATGGAAGTCGTTCCATACTCCAAATCAATTTTTGTTGCCCTTTTCTGTGCCTCTTCCAATTCCAATATATCTTTTTTGAGATGGGACGATCAGATCTGCACACAGTAGTCAAGATGTGGGTGTACCATGGATTTATATAGAGGCAATATGCTATTTCTGTCTTATCTATCCCTTTCTTAATGATTCCCAACATTAGCTTTTTGTGACTGCTGCTGCATATTGAGTGGATGTTTTCAGAGAACTAGTCATAATGACTCTAAGCTCTTTCTTGAATGGGAACAGCTAATTTAGACCCCATCGTGTGTGTGTGTGTGTGTATAGAGAGAGAGAGAGAATTTCCAATGTGCATTATTTTGCATTTATCAACACTGAATTTAAACTGCCATTTTGTTGCCCAGTCACCCAGTTTTGTGAGATCCTTTGTAACTCTTCACGGTCTGCTTCGGATGTAACTATTTGAATAGTTTTGTATCATCTTCAAATTTTGCTACTTCACTGTTTTCCTGATCATTTATGAATATGTTGAGCAGTACTGGTCCTACGACAGATGTGTGCGTGACGCCACTATTTACCGCTCTCCATTCTGAGAATGGACCGTTTATTCCTACCTTTTTGTTACTCATCCATGAGGGTCATCCCTCTTACCCCATGACAGCTTATTTGCTTAAGAGCCTTGGGTGAGGGACCTTGTTTTAGCTTTCTGAAAATCTAAGTGCACTATATCCACTAGATCACCATTGTCTACATGTTTGTTGACTACCTCTAAGAATGATGACAGATGGGTGAGGCATGATTTCCCTTTACCAAAAACCATGTTGACGCTTTCCCAACAAATCATGTTCATCTATGTGTATGGTTAAATCTGTTCTTTATTATAGTTTCTACCACTTGCCTGGTACTGACATTAGGCTTACTGACCTGTAAGTGCCAGGATGGCTGCTGGAGCCTTTTTTTAATTTAAAGTGGAAGATAGCTAGTATGACATCAGTCATCCTCTACAAAAGCTGATTTAAATGATAGGTTACGTATCATAGTTAGTAGTTCAGAAGGAACTCAAATGTGAAATTGTAGAATTCTTGCGGGGATACCCTTGGGTCCTGGTGACTTATTGCTGTTTAATTTATCAGCGTTCCGAAACCACCTCTCCCGACACCTCAATCTGGGACAGTTTCTCAGATTTGTCACCTGAAAAGAACGGCTGCAGTTTGGGAATCTCCCTCAGCCTCAGCTAAACTAAGTTATGTTAAACTAAGGCACCGTTCAAGGTGAAGTTATCAGACAAAAAAGGGGGGAGGGGGTAGAGAGTGTTGTAGTAAATAAGGATACAGAGATCAGATGGTGTACCTACCCAACCTTCCTGATGTCTTTGGCATCAATCCCCCCCTTTATCAGCCCTCCCTGGTATGTTTAGAAATCAAGGCTAGGTCCTAGGCTTCTGTGAATTGTTGTTTATTGCCAACAACCTGCCTCTGTGTTATACTGAAAACAACCATGACAAAATCTTAACCTTAGTACTGAGCCATAACCCTAGGGGGTTTGGTAAGCCCAGGGTTCCCTCCACCCCACCTTCTGCACCGGGCGGAGGGGGGAGAAGAGCTCCCTGGCGCTCCCCAGTAGAAGTTGGTGCAATGAACCCAGTTACCTCCCCACCTTGCGGCTCTGGGCGGCAGGCGTGGTTGCTGGGGCGGCATGGGCCCGGCATGGCTTGAGGGGCAGGGCACCCTGGGGGGCAAGGCAGGTCAAGAGTTTCCAAAGCAAAAAAGGACCACGGAGCGGGACGGCGAGGGGTGCGGTTCCGGGCCGGGCCGGCGGGGGGCGCCAGGAGCCGGGTGCGGTTCCGGGCCGGGCCGGCGGGGGGCGCCAGGAGCCGGGTGCAGTTCCAGGCCGGGCCGGCAGGGGGCGCCGGGTGCGGTGCCGGGCCGGGCCGGCGGGGGCGCGCGGCGTCGGGCGCGGTTCCGGGCCGGGCCGGACCGGCGGGGGGCGCCGGGTGCGGTTCCGGGCCGGGCCGGCGGGGGCGCCGGGAGCCGGGTGCGGTTCCGGGCCGGGCCGGCGGGGGGCGCGCGGCGCCTGGTGCGGTTCCGGGCCGGCGGGGGCGCTCGGAGCCGGGTGCAGTTCCAGGCCGGGCCGGCGGGGGGCGCCGGAAGCCGGCTGCGGTTCCGGGCCGGGCCGGCGGGGGGCGCCGGCTGCAGTTCCAGGCCGGGCCGGCGGGGGCGCCGGGAGCCGGGTGCGGTTCCAGGCCGGGCCGGCAGGGGGCGCACGGCGCCGGGTGCAGTTCCGGGCCCGGCCGGCAGGGGGCGCCGGGTGCGGTGCCGGGCCGGGCCGGCAGGGGGCGCGCGGCGCCGGGTGCGGTTCCGGGCCGGGCCGGCAGGGGGCGCGCGGCGCTGCAGCCGGGCCCAGGCGGGCGGTGGCGCCGGGCCCCTCCCCCTCATGTGACCGCGGCGCTGGGGCTCAGCATGGCGGAGGCGGCGGCCGCTCCTGCTGCGCCCGGGATCCGGAGCCCCCAGCGCTGAGCCCGGCCCGGCCGCGCCTCCCCGTCCCCGACATGGCCGAGCCGGCAGGCGGGGGAGCCTGCTCCCTGCCCCGGGAGATCCGCGAGCAGCTGGCCGAGCTGGAGCTGGAGCTCTCCGAAGGTGGGGGTCGGTGTGGGGCGGGGGGCGGCAGGAGTGGGGCTCGGGGACGGGGTTGGGGGCAGATTGTGGGGCCGGGAGGGTCTCGGGATAGGTGTGGGGCTGAGCGGTGGGGTGGAGGAGGATAGGTGTGGGGTAGGGTTATGGCTGGGGGGGAGGAAGTTGGGGGTTGGGCTGGGGCTGGTGGGGGTAGGTGTGGGGCTGAGCACGGCGGGTAGGTGGGAGGTGAGTAGGTGTGGGGCTGGGAGGGGTTGGGGAAAGTGGGGGTGGGTGTATGGCTGGGGTTGGCTTAGGGGGCAGGGAGGGGCTCGGGATAGGTGTGGGGCTGAGCGGTGGGGTGGAGGGGGATAGGTGTGGGGTAGGGTTATGGCTGGGGGGGAGGAAGTTGGGGGTTGGGCTGGGGCTGGTGGGGGTAGGTGTGGGGCTGAGCACGGCGGGTAGGTGGGAGGTGAGTAGGTGTGGGGCTGGGAGGGGTTGGGGTAAGTGGGGGTGGGTGTATGGCTGGGGTTGGCTTAGGGGGCAGGGAGGGGCTCGGGATAGGTGTGGGGCTGAGCGGTGGGGTGGAGGAGGATAGGTGTGGGGTAGGGTTATGGCTGGGGGGGGAGGAAGTTGGGGGTTGGGCTGGGGCTGGTGGGGGTAGGTGTGGGGCTGAGCACGGCGGGTAGGTGGGAGGTGAGTAGGTGTGGGGCTGGGAGTGGTTGGGGTAAGTGGGGGTGGGTGTATGGCTGGGGTTGGCTTAGGGGGCAGGGAGGGGCTCGGGATAGGTGTGGGGCTGAGCGGTGGGGTGGAGGGGGATAGGTGTGGGGTAGGGTTATGGCTGGGGGGGAGGAAGTTGGGGGTTGGGCTGGGGCTGGTGGGGGTAGGTGTGGGGCTGAGTACGGCGGGTAGGTGGGAGGTGAGTAGGTGTGGGGCTGGGAGGGGTTGGGGTAAGGGGGGTGGGTGTATGGCTGGGGTTGGCTTAGGGGGCAGGGAGGGGCTCGGGATAGGTGTGGGGCTGAGCGGTGGGGTGGAGGGGGATAAGTGTGGGGTAGGGTTGTGGCTGGTGGGTGGAAGTTGGGGGTTGGACTGTGGCTGGGGGGCAGTCAGTGTGGGGCAGGGAGTCTTCTCTGGTCCCTTGCTTGGGGTGGGGAGGCTGGAGGCTCCCCTTACTGGCCCTTCTGTGTTCTCCTCCTTTTCCTCTTGTCCTCTCACAGGACGTTTAGAGGATTTCTTCATTCCCCTCAATCTCCTTGCCATGCTCTTCCTGGCTGCGGGAGGAGCTAGTGGAGGGTGACTGGTCTGGGTTTTGGGGAGCCCCCAGGCTGTGGGGGCAGTGGATGGAAGTGTTGGGGGAGCCCCCAGGTGGCTAGGGATTGTGGGGGGTTAATTGGGATAAATCCCCTTCACATGCTAAAACCTGCTTGTGTCTGTTTCGGTGGGGTGGGCAAATATTTGTGAGCCTCCCTTCTGCCTTCTCACAGACAGGCTGTGTTGCGCGGGGCGGGGGGTTTAGCTGGGCCTATCTCCTTTATAGTGGGATGACCCAGTGTGTCCTTTTTTCTGGTGTTTGAATGTGCTCCTCTTGGTACTCTCAAGCTGTGTTTAATGGGGTGAATCCCAGTGGTACGCTCATCCCGCATGCATCTTTTTAGATTTCACCACCCAGGCTCGCCATGCTTGTAGCCTGTCTGTCCTCTAATTTCTCCCATGTACACAGCCAGCATGTGTGTTGTGGCCAGTTTTTGCAGCACCCTCACCTTTGAGATGTAGTCTAGCATCCCTTAAATGTTAGTCTCTTCGAGTCTAATGTTCCTGACTTACGGTGCTCTGCTGATTTTCCTGCAAAAGTCTGAGGGGAGCTGTGGGTAGCTTAGAAGATGATTTCATCCTTCCAAAGCCCTGGAGAGAAAACTTTAGGGAACAATCATGTGCAAACCTCCAAGGGTGCATATGTGGAGTGCCCTATGGGTCTTATCTAAGCCCTAACTGATGATTGTTTATAGTTTGGGACTGACAATTCTCAGGTTTTCTTACAGATGTTTTCTTCTTTGTTTGCTACCCTCATGAATTTTAAAAGCTGTTTTAAGGATTTTGAGGGGAGCAGAGACTGGAGAAAATCAATGGTGGGGGAGGGGGAGAGAAGCTTTGGATAAAAATGGAAAAAATACAGCATAATGTTCTCTCCATATGACCTGAGCAAGTTGTTTCATGCAGCCATAATCAGTTCACACAAAGTTCCTGTTTATATTGAAAACAAAACCTTAACTTGTGTTTGAGACATGAATGTGACATTTCCTCTTCCCTTTAAATGTACATAGGGTGTTTTCTGTGCCCTAGTATCTAGGTTGTTGCCATCAGTATGGCTGTGTTGTAAATTTCTTCTGCTAGATCTGTACTTTAATATTTCTGTCAGGCAAGAGAAATGTGTTGGAATCTGGGGTGGGTAGATGAATCTCGTGAAGGAAATGGCTATATTTTACAGATTGAAATGCTCTATCCATTGCAAGTTACTGGGTTCCATTCAGGTTTCAGAGTAACAGCCGTGTTAGTCTGTATTTGCAAAAAGAACAGGCGGACTTTTGGCACCTTAGAGACTAACCAATTTATTTGAGCATAAGCTTTCGTGAGCTACAGCTCACTTCATCAGATGCACTGGTTCAATTCAGGAATTGCTAAGTAACATTTCTTGGCTGGCAGGAGGACTGACTAGATAGTCATAATGGTCCCTTCTGGCTTCAAGGTGCTGATCATCTTAAATGCACATAGACTTGGATGAGGGTTGGCACTCAGCATCTTGCAGGATGAAAAGTGTCCTGTAGCAGCATGAAGATAGCACTTCTCAGTTGAAGCCATTTGTTAGGAGCCTTTTAATGCTGGTTTTTGTTTTGCCAGGTACTGTTCAGAAACACTTTATTTAAGCATTTAACTAGAGTGGTAATCCTATCTGGTGTTAACGTTTATGGACTGTTTGACAGTGTGAAGTACTGAGGAATTGTCCTTTTTGATGCCCTTGGATATCTCATGTAGAAGAACTCTTAATTGCAGAATTTACTGGAACATTCTGCTGCTGGGAAAGCATTTGTGTTTTGTAGTGTGTGTAACTTATTTCTCATGATATTAAAGAAAAGGCTAACCCTCTGCATAGTGTAACTTTTTGATACATACTGTCATGCTCTTCGAAAACCTTGTCCTGTTGCTGTACTTTCTGATCTTGAGGCTGTTGAAACTGCAACACAAAGCAGCATGAAGCCTTAAGCTGCTTGAATTGTTTGCATACATTTTTTATGGTTCTGCATACTTTGAATATTGGGTGTTTCTTTGCAGAATCTTTTGCTTGCCACTTACATCTTTGCGGCTGGCATTTAACTCCTATTATATTTTGCTTGAAAATCTTCCTAAGGAGCACTCGCTTGTTGCTTTTTTTTTTAAGCATGAGAGTCTGATGTCTAAACAGTATATGTAGAGAAATAACATTCTGCATAAAGGGACAAGGTCAGACTAAAAACTATCTTGGTTCAGTTACAATAGTACATTAAATGAAAGCCTGTCTCCTAAGTAACTCCCCCTTGCTCCCGCCCCCAAATTGTGGAACTAACATGTTTGATATTGCATTGTTTGCTCTGTGAGTGTGTTATACCCCCTCCCCCACCCTGTGTCTGTCTTGTCTGTTTAGGTTGTCAATGGTTTGAGGCAGGGACTGTTTACTGTTGTGTTTGTACAGTGCCTAGCACAATGGGGCCCCATTCTTGGCCCTTAGGGTTTACTGTAATAAATATGATTATTAATAAGAATAACGCTAAATTTTAAGGAAGAAATTTTCAAAGAAGTCTAAAGGAGTTAGGTGCTTTGTCATTATGCACTAGACCAGTGCTGCGTACATTGCAGTTTAATATGAGGTTTGGCTTAATCACCACCTTTTTAACAGACTTTAAGGTCCTGATCCTGCAAACTTCTCCTCTCTCTGAAGCCAACAGGTGCAGTGGCCTGCCTGACAAAGCAGCCTAAAGCTTCTTGAAAATGTCCCTTAACTGATATCTTGTTTCTGAGACAATTGGGGCCTGACTTATACTGCCTATTGACTTGCTCAGCACTTTTGAAGGTGCTCAGCATCTCTTGAAAATAAGTCCCTCTGCTGAGTTAAGATTAGAGACTTTAATATGAGCTTCTCTGTTACTTTGATCTGCATAATCCTGGGTCTGTGTGCATAGTGAACACCATTGCATGTGAGAGCTGTATTAAAAAGGCAACATTAATAACTTTTGAGGGTAACCAGTCTGTCCTTGTGTAAACAAAAGGAATCCAGTTCTTTCTCCTTGCATCTGCTTTTATCTCTGCGTTTCATTGTGAGGTGGTGGTTGTTTACCTTCTGGGTGTTTCTAGTGGGGATTCTGAATAGGGCACCACAACAGGTTAACTCTCCCCATTTCTGAAAAGGGAGAGGAGCAGAACCTGTGGGGAGAGTGCATATGAACATCAAGTCATGCATGAGGGATGCGCAGCATTGTTTAATTCCTGGTATTATGTGTCATGGAGAGGTGTGGGACAATGTTGTGCTATTGTCACTGGGTTTCTTCAGGTCACCTCTTATGGCTTGTTTTTGCACAGTGTTAGGTAACTGTTAGCCTACATGGTATGGGGTATTTATAACTCTGACAAAGAAAATGCAATAGTAAACCTAATCTGGCACCATGCATGGAAGAGATGCTGCATCAGCATGTGAGCTGCAAAATGGAACAGAAGGATTATTTTAAATACATACAGAAAATGGAAATTGTGGGCTTCCTTAAGGAACAGTCTGTGTGGCAAAAGCAATAGGACTAATTAAGCCTCTGTTCTCTGCAGATCATTTCTGACCAAACCTTGTGGTCAAAATGGAAAGGTCAGAAGCCCAATCCCTCAGTACACACACAACTTCTGGGCAAAGCACTAGAAGACATTTCATAGAGTAGCTCTGCGGTTGCCCCGTGCCTTGTTGCAGAAGTATCTTCAAATATGTCATCAATGCTTCTGATCTGCTTGTGGCAGTAGGAACTGCTGGTAGATCTGTTGTTGCTATGAATGTTACTAGAAATACTCTCCTTGTCAATGGCGGGAACAGCTTCTTTTGCCTTTTTTCATTTGTTTAGTATTCCATTGCACATCTCCTGTAAGTTCCTTGGAGAAGGGACCTGGTCTCCCCCATGTTAACCCGCTATGTTATAAACAATAAATGAACCATTATAAATGTGTCAGTGACCCGTGGGTACTTACATCTTGTTCTTCCTTCTCTAACTCCTAATTTTTATCCGCCTCTTACACCAGATCTATACTACAGACCTATATCTGTATAACAACATTGCTCGGGTGTGAAAAATCCATACCCTTGAGTGATGTAGTTACACTGACCTAACCCTTTGTGTAGACAGCGCTATGCCAATGGGAGAAGCTCTCCCGTCAGTGTAGGAGTGTCTTCCATAAAGCGCCACAGCAGTGCGTGGCTGTACGTGAAGACAAGCCCCCAGTAACACCTGTATTTCACATCAGTAATGATGTGAAGTACTACTTTGAATTTTCATCTACTGCTCTTTAATGAGATAAAATCCTCAGCACTTCAACTTAGACAAAAGCTATTGATCTGCTTCCCCATCCTTGACTGAAGCTCAAAAGAATGAACAGTTTCACGTTTCCATTAGAAATTGGCACGCTGTTTTACACTTCTGCCAGCTGAGGTGCTGCACCTGGAGTGTGTTTTTGGGGCCACTCTGGATGTTCGTACTTAAAATGTTCTCCTGGATTTCTGTGGAAAGTGCTCCCACTTCATCCCCTAATTAAGATCTCTTGCCCTCTGTAAGTTTGGCCTCAGTCAAATACAATGTTAGCAGAAGTGTCTCTTTGGCACTGAATTAGAATGTGTTCAGTAGAAGAATACATCCTGAAAGAGCTCTGTGTATCTTAGGGTTTCTACAGTATCATTTGTTCCCTTAGCTCAGAGAATTGATAAAGGTGAAAGGCTCCGTATGCCATTAAGCTTGACCTGATCTCAGCAGCTGGAAATGGTTACTTTCTTTGGCGATGTGTGTTACCTGATCTATTAACTGTGTATTGATTATCTGAGACTTCCCAATTGACAGATTAATACTCTGAGGTTTGACAAGCTTCAGTTTCAAGAGTAGGCCCAGAGCTGTTAGAATTATGGTTAAATTGGAAACTCCAATGTGCATGGTTGGAACATACTTATGAAAAAAGCTTTTGAATTTTCAATCGTTTTATTTGCACAATCAGTGAACACACAAAGTAATGCAATATTAGCTTTACATCCAGTGTTGTGCCATACACGTTCTCCCCCAGTTCTGATCTAGGAGTAAAGAGACAGGTGGAGTTCTATGAGAGTCCTGTCCTATCCCTGGCATGCCAAATGGCCGAAGTCTCAATGGACTAAACTGGGGTTAGGCCTGTTATAGTATCCAATGGCTTCCATGAATATTCGTAGGAGTATTTGGCCTCCTTTGCCCATAACTAACTTCCTCACCCTAATAATATTGGGATGTCCTTATCCTATAGGCTAGTATATTAATTATCTCAAATTTATTAGCATATATGTCAGTTGGTTACTATAGCAATTTTGTGGTTGTCTGCTGATACTCCTATCCCAAAATACCCTAACCGGCATTAGCTGACTTCTTGAGGGTACCTGTCAGCATATTATGCTAGACATCAGCAGAATTACGTATTGCAAAATTATATCGTATGCTGCTATCTTGTGACTTAGGGTCACTGTTGGTCAGCTTTCTTTTGCTAAGGCTTATAGGCCTAACTTCCTATGCTAACTGCTTAAGCTACTATCTTACGTGCCTGTGGGCTTTGTACCTGTATCTTACTATATCTTAGCTTTATGCTTAAAATCTGACTTTAAACCTGTAAGTAACCCATAAACTACATCTGTGTGGATTGAGTTGGTGCTGGTCCTGGCAGAGAGGAGCCCATGTTAGAAAGTCTCTCACACCCTTAGGCCCTCATATCCTTGCTCCTTTCTGCAGTGGTCCAGCCATATAGGACGGAGAACCTGTCATGGACTCCCAGGTCTTATGGGAAGAGGGGATATCTTTTCTCCCCAAAAGGTGCCTTTCTGAAGAATTCCAGAGTCTGGACTGGCTAATCTGCTCAGTTGCTGGTACAGTAGAACCTCAGAATTACGAACACCTCGGGGATGGAGGTTGTTCGTAACTCCAAACAAAACATTATGGTGGTTCTTTCAAAAGTTTACAACTGAACATTGACTTAATACAACTGTGAAACTTTACTATGAAGAAGACAAACACTGCTTTAACCATCTTTATTTAAACAAAACAAGCACAGAAAGTTTTCTTACCTTGTCAAATCTTTTTTTAAACTTCCCCCTTATTTTTTTAGTAGTCTACATTTAACACAGTACTGTACTGTATTTGTTTTTGTTTTGTGTCTGCTGCTGCCTGATTGCATGCTTCTGGTTCCAGATGAGGGGTGTGGTTGACTGGTCAGTTCGTATCTCTGGTGTTCATAACTCTGAGGTTCTACTGTATGTTCAGGAGCAGGTTGATGTATGACTTAGGAGGGAGAAGAATATATGGTGCATTAATTCCATTTTTACATAAAAATGTTAGTGTTAAAGCACTCTATCATTGAGGCTGGGGCTGTTCTTTCTAGGCAAAATTCTCTCGCGCTACTTTTCATTCAGGCTCCATCCCAGCTGTGTTAGAGGGACAAAGGGGGCAAGATATGAAGAGGCTAGGGCAGGGAAGAGGACACATTTTCAAAAGATCAGTGAGACGTAGTTACAGGGAAGCAGCTTCCTCCATCTGGAGCTCCAGAGGAGTTGGGTCAGCTGGAGAGGGAGGCCTGTGCTAGGCCTGTAATTATCATGCGCCTCAAGCGGATTCATGTCATATAATACAAGCTGCGAGGCTGTTGCACTGTTCCGTAATGTGGTTATAACATAGGCGAGGCTGAACTGTTAAACACCCCCCTGTGACGTGACGTAACTTGTAGCGTTTAAATGCAGGCCCAGAGTTCTCCTGCTTGCATATCGGACGTTAGATGCTTCAGAACGTGGCCTGATATTCAGTGATGATGTACGCTTGCTGTGGGCGCTCAGCACCACTCAGAATCTTATTTAGGCCCCCAACTTCGCAAATGATGCCCAGTGCTTTCGTTCTGGGTGACCATGCCAAGTCACAGCTGTACTAGCTACAATTTTGTTGTAATACAGTTGCTCTTAACCAAGCTTCCCTGACTAGTGTGGACAAGACAAGGCTAGCCCAAACTGCACACCAGCCCTCCCAGGCCTTGTCACACTTTTCTTCACGCTTCCCAATGGTGTAGACAGACAGCTGGTCTTTTAACCCCCATGACAGCTACACCTGCTCTGTGCAGGGGTAGATGATGTAGTGGCGTATGTGCCAATGGCTGGTCTTCATTCCCACTTCCACTGTGTAAAATTCTAAGGAAAATGTAGAGACAGCCCTAGCAGTGCAAGGTATTGTGTATAGCAGTTTTAAAACAAGACTTGGACAGCAAGAAACCCCATCGTCTTGGTCACTGGTAGAACCTTGCTAGCAATAATGGTGTCTAAGCGTGAGTGTGGCCATCACAGACTGTGATTGCCAGTGCTACAAAACTGACCAGGTTTAAAGAACAGTAATTTGAGTCACTGTGGACTTCACTGAGTGCGTGGGATCCATTTGTGTTACAGCTAAGCTTAAGCCCCCTGTGCTCTTGGTTCAGTCATGGTCACACAGCAGTTCTTGCCCCAGGCCCCTTAGACGTGGAACCATCCACTGCAAACTGAAATATGTGGTGAGCGCCTTTCAGCTAAGTGGATGGATTTGGAGATATTCATTCCAGAGGCTGTCTTCAGCCTCTTCCTCTGTGACCTGTTGTCTTGAGCTGGCATTGCCATATGCCATTCCATATGGCTAGACAGAAGAGGGATGCTGGTAGGAGCAGGGGAGGGTCTCTGTTGGGTAAGGTAGCCGGGTCTCTGTAAGAGCTCAGGAAGGTGGTGTGGTCATCAGCATGCTAAGGAATTCTGGGTTAGGGCTTCAGAGCGCACATAGGAGTGAGCGTTCAGGAGGCTGTAGGGGTATTTCCCTCTCGGTCTCTGAAGGGTTCTCACCATTGAGTGCCCCTTTGTACAGCACCCAGCACAAATAAATGGAAAATGACAGTCTCTGCCCCAAAGAGCCTGAAGTTTAAAAGGTGAGATAACAGGTGGAGGAGACGAGCAAGAGGCTCTGGGTGGGGCTTGGAGAGAAGGGGTCATGCGTAATAGTGTGCGTAGTTCGAAGCCAATGGGGGCAGTAGTCACAACTCACCGCCTACTCATTATTCTTTGATTTCCTGGCTTCTTTAACCTCCCTTCCTTTCACCCTCCTGCCCCCTTCCCCAACTGAGCCACAGGTGAGACTGTGTTTAGCACTATGGGTTGACCTCTTTCCTAGAGGATTAAATGGTCAAGTCTCATAATGATAAATAGCCTTATTTGGCTGCCAGTTGCTGTTGGACCTTGGTTTCTGTCATCTCTGTTTTTAACTAATAAATGGATGTCTGTGTAGTGAATTTCAGCTTGTGCAACCCAGGAAGGAATTGGGGTGTGGCTGAGGGGGACCTGTCTCTCCTTAGGAACAGGCAGGAATTCCCCTGTTAGAGATTCAATGTGTGTCACTTTAATCTGATCTCATACTTGCTCTGAGCTGAGTGCTGCAGGGTCATTGTATCTTTGTGCTTGCTTCATGCTGTTGAAGGAGTTAAGGTTTCTGTTTACTTTTCTGGTTAAACATACATTTTGCTGTCTGGTCTGTAACTTCCAGTGTGGGTGTTTCTGTGAATGACTTCATGCACCTTTGTTTATTCCTCTTAGGGAGGGCTGTATCTTCCTGAGGAATCAAGAATGTATTTTTGCAGAGAAAGGTTTCATGTTAAATTTTTAGAGAGCAAGGTATAACAAGTGGTGCTGCAGGTCAGGATTGAGAGGTGTCAGGAGAGTGGTGGGGTTAGCCAGGGATGAGTTCTGCAGGGCGAGATGGAGATGTATTGATAGAACTGCATGGGAAACATGGGATGACTGTAGTTAATGGGATAGGGTCGTCATTTCCATTAGAATCAAAACTCACTGCAAAATCTTGATTTTCTTCTCATCTAATAAATTGTATTTAGCAATTTTCATCTCTCAGTCTGAAAGGTGGGTGAAAATTATTTTACAGCTGGAGAAACTGTGGCATGGAGATTAAGTGATTTAGGCAAAGTCACACAGCGAGGCTCTGGTAGGGCTTGCAATAACTCAGATCTCCTGAATAATCTGTGTCCTAGTTATGGGGCCATACTGCTTTTATAATTCGTGTATGCAGTAACTGTGACATAGGTCTTGGGTTAGACAGAACTGGTTCAGTGGCGATTGTGATTAGCCCGCTTCTTTAATTTACCTGCAAGACTGACAATTGTTACTGAGTCTGCTGAGAACTCTGCATGCGGATTTGACGTGTCTGCAGCCTAAAAAGGGACAGTTGTGAAGCAGTGGTTTGAAATGCATAAACATCCTGTTTGAGTATGTCATGGGGGGTGTTATGCAAATCCAGAGAGCAGTATTCGCGCCTTTGTTGGTTTAAAGAAGATTCTGATAAGAGTCTGCAGTTCTGATTGTACTTTATTCTCTTGGGCCTTATAACCTGGGAAAGAGTGACACAGACATGGTTACACGTGGTTCTTAGCCAGTGTCAGTGGCTCAGCTGGAAAGAGGAAATACAGCCCAGAAATAATGCACGATGGAGAAGCAAAGAAACAAAGGGTATGTGTACATTGCGAAGTTGTCGACAAAACTTTTGTCTTTCACAGGTACTTTAAAAAGCCCCCCCATGAAAGACAAAAGTTTTGCGGACACAAGTGGCAGTGTGAGCGCTAACGTTGCTCGTGGGGCTGGAAGTATTTTGTCAGCAAAAGTGCCAACAAAGAGCATTTACACACGCTGACTTAGCAACAAGGCCATGTCGACACAGCCTTGTTGCTAAAATCTGTGTGGTGTAGACAAACCCAAATAGTCCCCATCACCAATGAATCAAACAGAAGGCCTGAAAGATCCCCTGAAAGTTATGCCATGCAGATGAGCAGAGCAGTGAAAACCATTAGAGGACTGGAGAGATTGATTTAAGAGTACAGATTGTAGATTGAAAGAACTAAATACATATAGCTTGGCTGGACTGTGGTTGTGGGGGAAATATTACTACCAACACATGTCTGAAGGGTGTAAACACCAAGGAGGAAAAGGGGGATCCAAGCTAGGGTGACTGAGAGTGGTGGGAGAAAATAAAGAATGCACCAGGTCTTTTAAATACTCAGCTGTACTGAAATAGGGGAGAGAAGACTATTGAAACCTTTGCTGGGAGATTTTATGCAGCCCTCAAGGTTAAGGGGAGATCCTGCACAGGCTGAGAGAACGGGCTGAGGGTCCCTTCTTCTATGAACTCAACACATAAATGTCTTCTGGCACAGAAGAGGAGCCTGTCTGTAACCAAGCTTTTGACAGTCCCTTACAATAACTTTGTGTTACATCCTGGTCCCTACATGAACACAAACTCGCTTAATACCCCTTTCTGAATGCTTCACACTTCAAGTACCTTTCATCTGAACATCTCTTCGTGCTCTGCAAACATTAAGTAATCCTCAGAACATCTTTGTGAGGCCCTGGCTTATGCATGTGGGGATATGAGTCACAGAGAGATGGATGACGTGAGTTTCCAAAGGTTATGCAGTGAGTCAGTGGCAAAGTTGGTTATGGAAATCAGGAGTTCTTACTGCCCATTCCCTGAAGACTAAATAATCCCAGGCAGTGACTTCTTTTTGGTTTCACTTTTCTTTGTAGTGAACATCAGCTCTATGATCTTAAACTGTGAATCTTGTGCTGATGAAAGATGTCAAAATGTCAGCCTTGGGGACTGAATCTTTCCTTCCCTCACCCCCTGAAAACATACAGCAATGGCTGGACAAGCCTCCCCAGAATGTACCCAGCATTCCTCACTCCCTGACGTGGAGGAGAGGGGAGCTTAGTCTCTATGGCCCATTCAGTCCTTCTTGTGTCTGAGACTGCCAGCCGGAGGGCCGATTTGTGGTGGTATCCTTTGGCGATGTGGACACCTTTCCACTAAGAACAGGACCTAGAGCACAGATTCACTCCAGGTAGGAGCCAGCAAGCAGTCATCAGATGATAACATCTCATGCTGGAAGTGGAAGGCATGATATCCCATTGCCATAGGTTTAGTAACTCGATCAGTTTGGGGGCGGGCGTGGGAATGTCTGGCTGTCTTCTCTGTCCAGCACGCTTGTTTGCTGTTTTCTTAGTTCTATATGTAGGGGTTTTTTTTAGGTTGGATAAAGGGGAAAATGACTGTTTTGTTTAGGCTGCCACTCTGACCATTTGCTCTGATGAGGAGTGGGAGGCTTTAAGGGGAGACTTCTCCCCATACCCCTCCTTTCTGGTGTGTTAATTTATAAATCCTTTTATTTTAGCAGCTTCAGATGATGTGAGTCAGGACTCTGCTTCTCTGGAGCCATATTGTAGCTGGAGCCAATCCCTCTCTCTTGAGAGGGGGGACATCTGGTAGCACTGATGATTCCTGGTTTGTCTTTGGGATCCTTACTGCCTCTAGCATGACTGGTACTTGCAGCTCGTCAGGATGCTCAGTCTGCATAGATGTGCTTGGAAGTCTTGCTAACTTGACTCACCTCTGTGTTTAAAGCCTGTCCCAGGGATGGCTGCCCTAGATAGCTGGGGTTTCAGTATCGGGGTTTCAAGAGTTCATCAATTTTCTGTTTTAAATTCTATCCCGCTGAGACTTTGAGACACAAGTGTGGTGGATGTTAAAATTGTCTTATGGGGTCAGACTGCTGGTCTGTTGAACCCCATATCTTTCCTGTAGTCATGGACAATACCCAGAGTTTCATGAAAAGGTGTATGTGTGTATAGAGAGAGCCTATAGTGTTTCTAACTCACATGTAATGAGATAGAAAGGTTAAGAGGTTCCTTCCTGACCCTGTGTATCTGATTAGTTTATGCCCTGAAGTTTGCCATTTGATTGGCTTATCATGTGTGTTCAGAGTGACAAAGTTCCAGAAGTCAGATTCAGATCACTATGAAAAGTCCCCGGGGTGTGAATAAAAGCTGAAGTGAACCAAGTTGCTTGTTTGGCTTGTGTCAAACTATAATATTCAAAGATATTGTCTTAACATGATTTTCCGTAAATTGTATCTCTGAAGGTAATAAAGAACATTCTCTGAAACTGACGGTAAATAGGCAATTGGTTATCAAATGCACAAGCACAAATATAAAATCCCATTTTAAATTTGACTTTAATATTTAATAACAAAGCCACATACAAAAACATCCAGTTAATGTGCATAATTATTAGTAAGTGACTATGATAGTAATACATTTCTATCACTTGTCTTCTGGGTAATGGAATATGCACCATGTGAGACAAAACATTTTTTCATGTTAAATAGTCAAGACAGCAAATAATACCTAGCTTTTATATGTATTGTTAAATGTACTATTTTGACCGTATGTAGAGATGAGATCTATACTAACAGGTGCATTAGGAAAGGGTTAGTTTGAGAACTAGATGGATCTGGGTATTGGCAATAGGCTTGTCACCTCTGGCTGCCAGTTTGAACCCGGGTCAGGTTGGCAGCGACTTACAGGGTTGGTCTTCACGGCACAGTTAACCTTGAGTTACAACTTGAGTGTTGCTTGTAACTTGAGGCCTGTCTGCACAGATAAGCTTTTGGACTAATTGTCTGAATTGGGTCAGTTAAAGCAATTCCTAATTAGGGCTGACTGGAAATCCCAAATTGTTGGTAGGGTACAATGAATTAAGGAGGATCCATCAATCTAGGATAATGTCTCATTATAGTTGTATAATTAGAACAGAAAAATCTCCCTCCTATATGCACCATGTGTGAGGGAAGCACTGAATTCCAGCTAACGGATGCTCTGCAGACAGCAGCCTTCCATCTGCTACATGTTTTTTGCCACTACATTTTAATAAAGCAACATCAGCAGTGGTTGAAACTCCATGCCTGTAGTCCTCACTCTGAATAAAAGTCGGCAACTCCTGAATATTCTCTGAGAAACTAATCTGTTTCCACTCTCTTGAATATTTCCTATTTGATTAAAAAAGGCCTTTTAATACATGCGCATAATGCTTTTCCAAACTTAAAAGATCTGAGTTTCTGAGATGCTTAGATCTCCGCTATCTGCATCCTGTGGCAATGTTTACACCAAAGACAATCAGCAGGATAATAAATTTGGCGTGTCCTTATTTTTGCAAGGTTCTAGCCAGTGGGCACTTTTTTTTGTTCACTATTACCTTAGACTGTCTTTTTAAAAAACAAAACTGCTCATTGTTCAAAGCTGGCATGAGTCAATGGGATTTTTCACTTGCTGGAAATTTTTCTAATTTTTTTTCCCGCTAATTGGAGATTATAGACACTGGCATCAGGATCAGCAAATATCCTCTCTTTGAACTCTTGTGGGGGTGAGTGGGAGACTTGGGCAGCTTGGCATGCAGCCTTGCATTGTGGAAACCCAGCATATAAGTCACTGCATCAGTGATCAGTGTGGAGGCTTTCAGAAGAGTTCCCCAGCAATCAAGCAACCTGCTTTCCCCAGTCCATGTCTCTAGGGAGGGAAAAAACAACTAAAATAATTGTATCCCTGCCTGATAAAATTAGGCCCTCTGTAATCTCACTATCAGAATAGCCGGATGGCTAGCTGCCTTGAAAAACATATGTTTTAATGCAGGAATAATGCATTCCATTTAGGATGGCCATAGCTGTAGGGGCTGGGTGACTTCGTGGGGAAAGTGCTCCCATTTTGCCTCTGGGATCAGGGCTAATATTAAGCATAGGGTCTATAGTGCAGCAATAAAAAGGCACTGGCTGGGACATTGTTCCTATCTGCTGTTCCTAACGAGGATGCTGTCCCTGTACTTCAGCCCTAGCAGATTTCAAAAACTTTGATCTGTCCTGTTGTTGGAAAGAAACTTGGAGAGCAAAGGGAAGATTTACCACAAAAGTTCCAAATTGTGGCTCTGTCTGCCTAAAGGAAACGTGTAACTATATCGGGGTCGTTGCATTCGTGTAATCCTTCAATGTAGATCTTCTGCTCTGGTGCAGCTTAATCTGGTAACAAACCTAAGTTGACTGCACTGGTGTCAGCTCCACTTCGTGCCCATGCAGCGCTTTTCCATTGGGGTTTGTACTCGGGAATGACATAAAATATCTTTATAACAGCAAAAATTTTCTTAGTGCAGACAGAACCTCTGGTGTATGGGGAGCTGGCTGGTCAAATGCTGTGGGTGGCTCCTCAGTTCCAGCTGCTAAATTTCATTACGAGGAGCTAAAAACACACAAGTGTTTTCTCAGTGTAACTTTTCCATGTGCAGTTGTGGTAGTTGCCATGAGGGTGTTCTGGGGCTGAGTGGGTGCAGAGGTGGACTGTGCTGCTGTGAATAGGAAGGGAGGTGACCATGGGACAAGCTCTCTATTACGATGTGGTGCATACAATGGAAACGTATGAGGAGTGATGAGTTTAGAGCATGCCCCCAGGATAAATTGTGGCACAGCACCCTGCTGACCTTAAAGACTCTGGACTCAGTGGATGTGGTCTGGAGGATACAGCACTGGATTGGGAGTTGGGAGATTTGGATTTGGTTTCTGACTGTGTTACCATTGTCACTGTGTGGAACCGCAGGCAAATTGCTTCTCTTCTGTGCTCAGTTTTGCTGTCTGTAAAAGGGGGATAATGGCGCTTATCCTGCTTTTGAGCCTGTGATGGAGAGTGCTATGTAAATGCTAAGTGTTGGTGGTAAGCGCATTTACTTGAATGTAGAGTTTACTGGTAAGAGGTTGTACAAAATTCATTGGGCTAAAATACACCTTTGATTGCAGGAGCGACTGTGACAGCGATGTCCTAGGGTTCTGAACATATTCTCCCACAATGTTTCCATGTCAGATTGGCTCAGTTGACAGGTCGGGATTTTTGTGCCAATGCTGCAAACTCCACCTGAGATTTGAAGCATCAAACTGTTCTGCCTCCCTCTCTCTGGCGCCATCCATGTTAAAGCTTCTATAGCCAGAAGTTTCCTGGGCCACATCAGAAAGGGCCCTTCACTCACTCCCTGTAGGAATTTGGATGTTGGGTAGAGGGAAACAAGAATTATATTTTAACATAGCAATTCAACCACCTCTTCTTTCCCACATCCCAAAGTAGGGTGAGGGAGCCCAGCCAGGCACATGCTGTTTTTTCAGCTAGATTTCACACTATCTTCCCTGGGGCGGTTGTTTTCGTCCTTTGCTCTAACCCTTTTTCCTTCAACTCACTCTCGTGTCCCTGGCATGATTAGTCTCTCCAGCTGCACCTGGCTTCCTACTGCCATTTCTCTCTGCCTGTTCCCAGTGTGTCATCCCCTTCTTGAGGGTTCTGCCAGTCACTGCACTCTTTTTAGACACCTTTTTTCCCCATTGGCTAACTCCAAGACCCCAAAGCTTAGGGAGCCTTCAGATTTCTGTATTTCTCTCTTGCTTAAACAGACCCATTTGCCCTGTATGCTGCTGCTTGTTTAAACAGAGAAAGCTCACTGCATATACAACTGCAGTGCTAGTGAATCCTGCACAAGTAACCTCCCAATCTACCTGTAGTTGGCAACCAATCTGCTGTAAGCAACCCTCTCCAAGTATCTCTGGATTTTCATTATATCCCTTTATCTTTAAATAAAGATCACCTCTGCCATGCAACTGGTTTTTGCTGGTTCCTTGAGTGGCCACTTAAAGACTAGTTTTACTGTATATTTACTGCAGTGGATAACATGGGACTTTGCATTGATGGAATGTAAATTGTTGGGCTCTAACAGAAAACTTTTCCTTTATGTCTCCACTATAATCAGACCTGTATGGAGTGATTATTTGGGATAGGAGTAGTAGCCCACAATCCTCTTAGCCTCTGCTCCCTTTGGCTATTATGGGATCTCTTCACTTGTCTTGTAGATGAACATCTTTGAGGGTTTTTTTTTAAGTCTGGGTTTACACTAGAGCTCAGGACAGACTCATGTTAGCTTTAAAGATGCTAAAAAGGTGCTGACTTTTCAGATCCCAAGTAGACAGGGCCAAGCCTTATGTTAGGTTAAGTATGGAAATAGTCTGTTGCAGGGTTTTGCAAGCCATTTCATTACATGTGTAGGCCCTATCTATGTTGACAAATGAAGTTGCATTCTAGCATGAGGCATGCCAACACATTTTCTGACAACCCAGTGGTGAAAGCACCAGTGTGTTGCTTGTACTAGCATAATCCCACCAATGCAGTGCTGTATCAGAATGTGAGATTTCCCAAAGAGACCAGTGTACTGGAGGCCCTAGCTCCTGATGGCAGTATATCCAGAAAGCCACTAAGAACATGGTTTGGTCTGTCTGGTAGCCACCATTCTTGAAAATGATGGGTCCAGACTGACTGTAGGGAAGGTTCCATAGGCCCCATCTGTGCTGTTATGCAGCCAGCCCTTCACTTCTGAGAGTGCCAAATTAACTGCACTCGGAAGTAGTTTCCTAATTAGAGGCCATTTGGGTAAGAAACTTTAACAGAAGAAAATGCATGCAATATGGACATCCTGATAAGACTGTTTTCTTTGCCTAGTCATTGTGTCCTTATTAGTACACTTCAGTGTAATTCCCACTAGAAGCTTTGTATTCCTGTCTCACTGCTCTGGAAACAGGGAGCATTTTGATAAACTACTCTGACCAGCCAATAAAAATCCAAGAAGCACTGGGGGAGGCGGGGATGGCATGAACATTGCTGCTTACATCTCAGCAAAGTTGCACAGAACAGTTGTCGTAGTCATGTATGCTGTCTGATGGGAAAGCAAAATCTGTAACTAGCACAGTCTTGTGTTGACTAGCAATGCTGAAATTCCTGTTTACAGTGTGCTTTGTCACTGTTGGGAGAAGAGCATGTAAGAGTTGCTCCTAAGGGTTGGGAAATAATCTTGGTGTCTTCCAGTACAAGTTTATATGCTGCGCAATGGTGAGCGGATGGACAGAATGAGAGATAAGGTTGTTACTTTAGGAGGAGCGAGGAGCAGGGATCTGAGTGAAAGCATAAACTGGGACCTTTTGCTTACTCAGTACATTTACAGTAGAATCCTTATTTTATGAATGAATTGGGGATTGATGAGTTGGTAAAATGGAACATCTCAAAATTAAAGTACAGTGCATAGGTTGCAGTATGGTGCACTGCATTGCTTTCTTCTTGCCCTTCAAACCACTGCAGAGTGATTTCCAGTTCAGTGAAGGCCTCAGAATATGAAGGGATGTCAACTTATTCTTAGTCAACATTACTTTCACTATGTGATTCCCTCCTCTTCCCCCCCCTATTGGGAACAATAGTTCATATAACTGGTCATTCATAAGGTCAGTGTTCATAAAATTGAGGTTCTATTGTACAAAGTTTAGTTTAACTGAATATAGAAGGTAAGTACATCTTCAAAAGGCACTGTGTCTGGGGTTATCAAACATGCCCTGTCACAGTAATGGTATATATATGCTTACATCCTTGGCTCGTAAAAAATCATTTTGGAAAAAAAATGATTTCCATTTTACAGTTGGGAAAACCGAGGGGCACAGAGGTGAGGTGACTTGCTCAAAGTTACACAAGTCAGTGGCAGAGCTGGGAATAGAATCCAAAACTTCTGATTCAGGCCTGTGTTCTGTATGGCGGACAACACTGTCTCTTTAATAAAACAGCTGACATGTAAGACATAATTTGACCAATTATCAAACAGGTGTATATGTTTAGGCTGTGTGTGCCATGGCTGTCTATCAGCTGCATTACATTTTCAGGTGGAACAAAGATTGATTATAAAGCTAAACATATAATTAGAATTCCACAAAGGGAGGCCTTCCAGTTGGAATTGCTACTGAGGGTAATTTTTCTCTAGTCTGTTTTTAAATTCTTAAGTGAGTCCCTTTTTATACTTCATGAAAGGCCATGTATTGCATGCAGAAAATGAAAGACAAAGCGAGTGAGATAATCTTTTATTGGACCAGCTTCTGCTGGTGAGAGAGACAGAGCTTTTCTTCAGGTTTGGGCAGATAAATATATTACCTCACTCACCTTGTCTCTCTAATATCATGGGATGGACACAGCTACAACTATACTGCATACATACAGAAAATGGTTAGGTTTTGAGCATCAAGGTGGATGAAGACAAAGCAAATGAGTCAGATGTAAATGATCCTACATTATGTCCTTGCTGCAACCACACCTAGAAACCTTAAATTAAACATTGGAGCAGTGTTTGTTATGCTTGCGTTTGATACTTCGCTTGTTAAATCCTGTTTAAGTTTGCAGTACATCACAATGTTGTGTGGTTCATTTGCAAAGTAAGCTGTGAGTTGAACCACTGTTAAACATTTCATCGGAGTTGTGATTATCATCTTTGACCAGAGAGAGAGAGAAGTCAGTGGTAGAACATGATCAATGAGTTAATTTGCTGGTACTTTCTTCTAGGTCAGACTAATATAAACTTTTAGAGTTAATGCTGTTTTAAAATGCCAATAGTGGGGAAACAGACCACAGAAGAAACATGAAAATGTAATTGTGCTCTGAGGCTTGGGTATCAAAAGATCTTTCACTTAAGTCCCTGTGCATTTATATATGAGGTTGTGTGTGCGATTTTTATGAGTACTTGGACAAAATATGGAGTGTGCAAGTAATGAGTTCCTAGGTTTTTGGTCTCACCCAAAGTCCGATTGGGTGCCCTAATGTATCAGATTTGAAACATCATGATTCCTGTCAGAGTGTATCTGTCCCTTTACTATTTCAGGATGGATAAGCTGAGTTCCAATAAACTTGAGTGTGGGTATTTTTCAAATGAGGCCTTAAAAACAGATTTTTCAGATGTGCTGAGCAGTCAAGCTTCCATTAAATAGGGCATTGAGGCCCTGCCTAGTCAGCTGGGGTGTTACTGTCTCCTTGTCCAAGCACCCCTCTCTCCTGGGCCCCCCTAAATTGCTCTGCAGTATGGTTTTGTCCTATCTGCTGCACTCTGGGCTTTGTGCATGGCTTGTGAAGTGTGATCTTCTAGCATGGAATGAGCTGTAGAGATTTCTCTTGTACGGAAGCTCCCCGGGTTATGCAAGACCCGATTTATGCAAATCTGCACTTACAGAAAAAGTTCCGTAAGCTAGAAAGAGGAGGGTTTGTTTTTGTGTTCTTTTTGTTTTTGCGTAACGGTCAGGTATATGTTTCCGACGTACGCAAAATTCGAGTTACGCAAGGCGTTCCAGAGCGGTTGCTTAAGTCAGGGAGCGTCTGTATGCACATTTATCTGCAGTAGTAATTCTTGTGCAATGTAATCCTGCTCAGTCTTTTGATACCATTGTATAATAGCGATGGTGCTGATAGCTCTTGAAAATAGAGCGGTGGGCAGCCTGGGCTGAGAAGGGGACTTCTTGTATTACACCTGGGTAGAGCAGCCCGTTATAAATAAAGGTTCGTACTCTGGCAGGTCTTTTGGAGCTTATTTCTACAGGCTCCCTCTGGTCTGTGTTGAGCCTGTAGCAAAGGTAGCTCTTTTTTCACATCTTAGAAATGGACACAACTGAGCATGGCATTCCCTCTTCTACCAGGAACAATAGTTTATTTTTATATTGTATCCTTTTGGTGGGAGCGGTACAGAAGGCTTTATGATGAAAGATAGAATTGTGTGAGAGAGATGGACACACTGTACAATCCTGGTATACAGATTCCTCTATGAATGGAGGAAGAGCTATGTAGCAGAGAGGTAAAAGGAGAGAGTTAGAGATTTAAACTGGGGAAGGAGCAAGTAGCCTTAGAATAGGCTGGATAAATGTTCCAGGGATGGAAAAATGGAAAGAGGCAGCAATATAGAGGAGGGATTGTCTGTCAGCTAAAGGAAAGAGTCATGAGAACTGGGTTCCTCGTTCTGCCACTGATTTGCAGTGTATGGCCTTGGGCAAGTCATTTCCCCTGTCAGTTAGCTTCTCCATCTGTAAAATGCGGATAATGCTAACATGCATGTTTGAGTTTGTAAAGTGCCTTGGAATGCTTTGCTTGCAGGTGCTATATATATATAAGACCAAAGTACTATGAGAATAGAATGGGGAGGGGAAGCTGAGAGGCATTTCTTTTCTAGAAAGGAGAAACAATTTTGTCTCCCAGGACTAGACCTTTTTAGCATCAGTGCAGCAACCTGCCCATCAAAGCTGCTCTACCAGAAGTTGGGGACTGCAATGATCATCTTCTGTTATATAGCACTGCTCCTCCGGAGGGCTCTGCAAGTGCTGTGCTAATTGCACACGTGAATTGCCTAAGCCACCTCTGGGTGAGATGTGACAGCTGTTCTCCGAGTAAGGCCCCAAGAGCTCAACATACAAGTGAATCAGTAGTGTTTAAAGCAGTTGCACAGGGTTCAAGGTGGGTCCCTGCTACCTCAATACATCCTGCCCCAGGCAATTCTAGGCAGCATCACTCCTCATGACTCACTAAGCCAGTTAATGTTTGAATATACTTTGAACATGCCCAATGCTATATACTGTTAAATAAGCAGGAATGAAAGGGTCTCTTGGTATGTTGACTGTTCCAGGGAGTCACCATCATGAAGGAGAGAGGCTGTGTTTGATTCCCTGTGATATCCTTCTCGACCTCTGTGCAGGGTGCAGATTCAAAGTCGTTTAACTTTATCTGTGCATGGAGAAACCTGTGAAAAGGAAAAAGGCAGCTAGGCTAGGGCAACTGGCTGGTTATGTAAAACCTTTAAGACACTTGTTCAAGCCTAAAGGAAACTCGTGATCTAAAGGCTAGCTTGTTGAGCTCAATGGGTAGTGATCAATGGCTCCATGTCTAGTTGGCAGCCAGTATCAAGTAGAGTGCCCCAAGGGTCAGTCCTCGGGCCGGTTTTGTTCAATACCTTCATAAATGATCTGGAGGCTGGTGTGTATTGAACCCTCAGCAAGTTTGCAGATGACACTAAACTGGGAGGAGAGGTAGATATTCTGGAGGGTAGGGATAGGATACAGAGGGACCTAGACAAATTGGAGGATGGGGCCAAAAGAAATCTGATGAGGTTCAACAAGGACAAGTGCAGAGTCCTGCCCTTAGGACGGAAGAATCCCATGCCCCGCTACAGACTAGGGACCGAATGGCTCGGCAGCAGTTCTGCAGAAAAGGACCAAGGGGTTACAGTGGACAAGAAGCTGGCTATGAGTCAACAGTGTGCCCTTGTTGCCAAGAAGGCTAACTGCATTTTGGGCTGTATAAGTAAGAGCATTGCCAGCAGATTGAGGGATGTGATTATTCCCCTCTATTTGGCATTGGTGAGGCCTCATCTGGAGTACTGTGTCCAGTTTTGGGCCCCACACTACAAGAAGGATGTGGAAAAATTGGGAAGAGTCCAGTGAAGGGCAACAAAAATGATTAGGGGGCCGGAGCACATGATTTATGAGGAGAGGCTGAGGGGACTGGGATTATTTAGTCTGTAGAAGAGAAGACTGAGGGGGGATTTGATAGCTGCTTTCAACTACCTGAGAGGTGGTTCCAGAGAGGATGGTTCTAGACTATTCTCAGTGGTAGAAGAGGACAGGACAAGGAGTAATGGTCTCAAGTTGCGGTGATGGAGGATTAGGTCGGATATTAGAATAAACTTTTTCACTAGGAGGGTGGTGAAACACTGGAATGGGTTACCTAGGGAGGTGGTGGAATCTCCTTCCTTTGAGGTTTTTAAGGTCAGGCTTGACAAAGCCCTGGCTGGGATGGTTTAGTTGGGGATTGGTCCTGCTTTGAGCAGGGGGTGGGACTAGATGACCTCCTGGGGTCCCTTCCAGCCCAGATAGTCTATGAAACCTGTGCCCATTGTAGGTACTAGCACAGCCCCAGGTGCTTTCTTGGCCCTGTAGAAAAGAAGGCGAAGGCAGTCATATGGAAATTATTGCACTTTTGTGTCAGTCTAGATTAAATCTACAGGCCTTGGTTGCTGCTGCTGTGTTTGAGTGGTCAGATCTTGGGCTCAGTTTTCAGTATATTCATCTTCCAGGGCTCTTAGTTGGGCACTTCCTCCAGTACTAAACTCCAAGTCAAAAATAAAGCACCAGGAAAGTTGTTTGTCTGTGGGAAGGTGCACAAAACCACTCTGTCTTCACTGATCTCTGGAGTACTGTCTCTGTCCCCTGCTTCCTTACTGTGGTTAAATACATCTATTATGTTTATATACACAGAAATCATTAACTGAAACTGGACCCCAAATTAAGGAACTTTACAAACTTTTACAAAATCTAAGACTAACGAAAATGTTTAATGACTTAATTCCAGTGGAAAATAGTTTTAAAAGAAATAATTCTCTACAGTGTCTGACGCACCATTGCAACGCTGAGAGTCTGAAAATGAGACTAAAAATAGAGAAGTGGAGTTGGCTTCACTGACTTTCATTGTTCAAGTTCAGTTGTGTATAGGATAAGAGCTGCCATACAGGGTCAGAGCAAAGGTCCATCTAGCCCAGTATCCTGTCTTCCGACAGTGGCCAGTGCCGGGCGCCTCAGCGGGAATGGACAGAACAGGGAATCATCAAGTGATCCATCCCCTTTCGCCCATTCTAAGCTTTGGCAAACAGAGGCTAGAGTCACCATCCTGGCTAATAGCCATTGATGGATCTATCCTGAATGAATTTATCTAGTTCTTTTTTAAACCTTGTTATAGTCTTGGACTTCACAACATCCTCTCGCAAAGAGTTCCACAGGTTGATTGTGTGTTGTATGAAGAAATACTTCCTTCTGTTTGTTTTAAACCTGCTGCCTATTAATTTCATTTGGTGATGCTTAGTTCTTGTATTATGAGAAGGGGTAAATAACCCTTCCTTATTTACTTTCTCCACATCAGTCATGATTTTATAGACCTGTATCTCATCCCCCCCTTAATAGTCTCTTTTCCAAGCTGAAAAGCCCCAGTCTTATTAATCTCTCCTATATGGAAGCTGTTGGATACCCCCTAATAATTTTTGTTGCCCTTTCCTGAACCTTTTCCAATTCCAATATATCTTTTTTGAGATGGGGCGACCACATCTGCACTCCTTAGTCAAAATGTGGACATACTGTGGATTTATATAGGGGCAATATGATATTTTTTGTCTTATCTATCCCTTTCATAATGATTCCCAACATTGTTTGCGTTTTTTTGACTGCTGCTGTACAGTGAGTGGATGTTTTCAGAGAACTAGCATAATGACTCCAGGCTCTCTTTCTTGAATGGGAACTACTACTTTAGACCCCATCATTTTGTATTTATAGTTTGGAAAACATAATCCCATGTGTATTACCTTGCATTTATCCACATTGAATTTCATCTGCCATTTTGTTGCCCCGTCACCCAGTTTTGTGAGATCCCTTTGTAGCTCTTTGCAGTCTGCTTTGGACTTAACTGTCTTGAGTAGTTTTGTATCATCTGCAAATTCTGCCACCTCACTGTTTATCCCTTTTTCCAGATCATTTATGAATATGTTGAACAGTACTGGTCCCAGTACAGACTCCTGGGGGACACCCTATTTAACTCTCTCCATTCTGAAAATTGACCATTTATTCCTACCCTTTGTTTCCTTTTAACCAGTTACCAATCCATGAGAGCACCATCCGTCTTCTCATGACAGTTTACTTTGCTTAAGAGCCTTTGGTGCGGGACCTTGTCAAAAGCTTTCTGAAAATTTAAGTACACTACATCCACTGAATCCCCCTTGTCCACGTGCTTGTTGACCCCCCTCAAAGAATTCTAGTAGATTGGTGAGGCATGATTTCCCTTTACATAAGGCATAAATGATTTTAAAAGGTGGATAATGTTGCCCAGCTTTCTAAAGTGCTCTAAGATCTGTGGATGAAAGTGCCAGATTATTGCTGTTAAAGCAAGGTGACACCTTCTTTTTCTTGTACGGGATAAATGGGGTGGGGTGCATTGTTTTGTTTCCTTCGTGTATGTGTATCTCCTATTGGGGGGAGAGTTATAGAACTATCTTAATAAATAGGTTAAACTACTGAGCGTTATGTAAGTAAGCAAACTGCTTAATGACAGATAAGGCAGGTGGTATTTTGCAGCATTTTGTGAACCAAAGTTTAACAGAAGAAACTGTTTTATACAAGGTGAACAAAAGTGCTCTGCCAACACTATATTAAGTAAAGCAAAGAGATACAAACTACAAAATGCAGTAGTGATCTCTGTCTGGCACATGCTGGGGCCTGAAGTAGATTGGGTAGTGAATGATTTGTCCATTGCTAAAGGGGGCTGCTCCTCAAGCCCTGGTGGAGTGATTTGGGGAAGGAGAGGAGATATAGGTAGTAATTCTCTGCTGCTGATTACTAACAGGGGCACCATGAGAAAAGAAAAATGAGGAAGCAGGTAAGATAAAGCACCAGTGTCTCTGTTACGCAGAGGGAATTCTCAGGTGTCCTCTAGTTTGTTTAAAAAAAAAAAAGAGCACGGCCATTTATGCAGAATGCTGCGAGCGATGCGCATGAAACTTCCAAGGATTTCTCTAACCCTACAGAATGACGTTTGCCTGGTTATTAAATGCATGTCATTGCTTGCTCTCCGCGTTGAGCTGAAGTGAGAGTTCTATGGGAAGCTGCTAGCAGTTTGACCTTTGAAATGGAGTGCAGTGTCACTTGGCTTGGACAAGAGTGTGTGGAGCATCGGAGACTACTGCAACTTTGCGTGTATAGTGTCTTGTTGCAGAAGCCCTTTTTAGGTAAGTGTGTAACTTTGCTCTTGTAGTACTGTATTAGGGGAAAACCTTTGTTGGCATAAAGTAATCCCAGTTCACACAATAAATGATGCATTGTTGTGGAGGACTCAGTTGCAGCCTGGTTGTCCTTGGGTATGGTTGGAGTTGTTCCTTTTTGGGGTGGAGAAATGACCAGACAGTATGAATTGTACTAGAGCTGTTGACTTCTGCAATATTTGGGAACATGCTTAAAACATGTTTAAATCCTGTATACTCCGCAAGATTGAATCTTGCGTTAACCATTGTATAGGATTACCATGCAATCACTGGGCAAAAATTAATGTAAACTGGTGGGATCTTGCACTATGGCTCCTGTAGTGCGTAACTATAACTTGTAGATTACATTTCTACTTTAGGGCCCATCTGTGCTGGTTTCTTACTGTATTTGTAATATGGACAGATGCACACATGGTCTATGTCCGTGCACAATGCTGTTAACATGAATTCCAGCTCTGTGCATGGTACTACAATTATTAGGTTGGAACCAGGTTCCACACTGGTTCTGCCATGAAGATGTAACCACCAAACATCCTAACTCCAGCTTCCATGTGAAAATTGCTCTCTTCTTTGCCCTTGCAGAGGCAGCTGAGGTGGGATAGAACATCTGCTGAGGTTTTCCCAGAAGGCTCTGATACAAAATATTGTGCAAGGTTGTAGTTGTGGGCAGGCCGAGGTGGTTTTGTTGTTGAGAAAAGCCGCACTGCGAATGTGCTGCACCATATTGGCTAAGAGCGTCTGAGTCTGATTCCCCTGCACATAATTCTAAATAGAATACAGTTTATTATTTGTGCTATGGTAGTACCTAGTTCTGGATCAGGGCCCTGTTGTGTAAGATGCAGCACAGGGCTGTATAAAGAGGGATTCCTATAATAATTAGGAGCCTCTTAAGTGGTTTGTTCAATCTGAAGGCAGCATAAACCCATGCCCATCCTCCGCATTCTGCCTCTTCCAGGACTTCAGTTAAATTACAGGCTTCCAATTTGGATTTTACTTCTCTAACTTCTCTCTTGGCAGAGTGTCTCATCTTCAATTAATGCTGTCAAAACGGCCTTAAACCCCCCTAAAAATTGTCTAGAGCGGTCTCTAGTATTTCAGATTACTATAAAAAGACCATTTAAAAACATCTATAGTTGAAAGCAAGCCCTGTAGTTTATATAGTAATGTATGAAGAAGATCGAAGCATCTCCCTGTCAGTATCTATTACACTGATACACTAGTTTTATAAACATAGTAACAGGTTTCAGAGTAACAGCCATGTTAGTCTGTATTCGCAAAAAGAAAAGGAGTACTTGTGGCACCTTAGAGACTAACCAATTTATTTGAGCATAAGCTTTCGTGAGCTACAGCTCACTTCATCGGATGCATACTGTGGAAAGTGTAGAAGATCTTTTTATACACACAAAGCATGAAAAAATACCTCCCCCCACCCCACTCTCCTGCTGGTAATAGCTTTTCTAAAGTGATCACTCTGCTTACGATGTGTATGATGATCAAGTTGGGCCATTTCCAGCACAAATTCAGGTTTCCCCCCCCCTCCCCCCCCATTCCTCTATATTCTGTAGATCAGGGCTCCAGAGGAGACTGCAGACTTGCAATAGTCAGATAAAAAGAGATGAAGGCCTGGAAGAGAGTTTCAGTAGACATTGAAATGAGTCAGTGTTGGACAAGATCATCAGTCCAGTTGCTGCTGTAGGAAGGATATTCCCTGTACCACCTGTTTCTCCTGGAAGCATTTTTCCAGAACTTTGTGCCCGGTTGTTTTTACTTGATGGTTGCCAGATACTCTGCCTTCAGCAAAGGCAACAGATATGCCTCTCGTATACAAACAAGGAGAGTTGATACCTTGTTCATCAAGCTCTGACTGAGCGACTTAATGACTGAGTAGGCTCATGTCAGTAATGTTTTATCTTGAGTGTAAATAACCTTAAACATAGTTTGTTTCTCTTCACTTATCTATTGTGTTTTCTGATTGGGGGTGTAAATATTTTCCCAGAAGGCTTTTGGTTCAGTAAGTACCTTCGGTGTGCCATCCTCCTTATTGCTATGCTCTCAGTTGCATGATAAGATAATGGTTTAATTAATTAGCGCAACATTACTGTGGTAATCTCATCAGAGTACCTGTGACTAAGGCTTTGTTAGTCACAGCTAGTGCTGTAGTGTCAGATTCTGTCGCGCTGTTTCTGGGCAGTTTTGATGCAGGTTGGAATCCAGTTTATGGCAGACCCCAAGAAAGACAGTGAGGCCCTTGGCTCCTCCATCAATTTACATCTTTTATGCTCCTACATTTTATTTCATTCTGCATAAATAGGGCTTAATTAACAGTTAAAAATCATAACAGATTTGCTATGGCAAATGCACAGTTCTCCCTTACACACTCCCAATTTTATATGGATAACTTAAAAGAATTCCTGCTAATCCAAGTAATAAAAACTGGAGTTCATCATGATTAATGTTGTTACAATTAAATACCAACAGGAAATGTGGGTATGAAGATGAGATGGTTGTGAGGTAAGAGATTGTAAGAAGAAATTGCGCAGTAACAGTAACTCAAACCATCCCTGCATTAATTCCTTTATATAAGGAAGTGCAAGTGTGATTTTTGTGGCCAATAAGGTGTCTAGTCACTGATGTTGACTAATTAAAAGGTTTCCTTTGGAGTTTTCAGTTGTCGTAAATTGACACGTCATTTCAGCTGTTGGTTTAGCCTTGGACCAGCCAAGCTTCGTAGTTACAACTTCGGGATTCTCCTGGAAGCAAATAGGAAGACAGTTAAAAATAAAATGTAGCAGTAGTGTTAGTAATGCAATTTCGAAAACAAAATTTCCGTGACGGAAGCATAAAGTTCAGCTCAGTCAAGGCACAAGTACATCCGTCTGTCTTGATGTGTCTGACCTTTCCTGCTGTTGAGCTGAAGAAAAGTATTCACTCGGATATTTTAAGGAAAAGAAGAAAATGCATCCTACTTCTGAGTCTGCAAAAAAGCCCAGTACACTTGTAACCAGAATGATGGAAATGCCCTTGATGGAAAATGGGACTTTGAAAACATGGGTCCAGACCGCACATGCGCCCGGGTTTCTCAGCTTGTAATACTAAATATTGGTGCTAAGCCTGTTCTGTGTTGTTTGTCTTTCTGGCTGCTCCAGTTTTCATTAGCTGGTGTTACAACAATTAGCCATTGAAGAGTGGATTTTGCAACAGTTTTCCAGCAACCTACACTGCCATATTTTTTTTTCCTATTTATTCCCAATAGTATCTAGAATGTTTGTAGGTAAAAATGCATGCATGTGTGTGAAAAACCTTTCATCTCTTGCTTTGGGCACTACACAGAGCTTGAGTTTCCTGTGAGTTTCTGCGAGCCTAATCATTTCTGACAAAATATGAATTTTTAATTTAGGCTTTTTAAAGCTTTTAACATGTTTGGCAGGCTGTTCCTTCCTCCGTTGTGGTGGTGTATGTGAGGACAGCTTGGAGTGAACACAGCTTAACTTAGTCTCTGGCATGGGATTTTATTTATTTTGATTTACAATGGATGTAACTTTTAAGAAGCCTATCTTGGGCTCTACGTGCCTTTGCCATGAGTTAATCATAAAATAAAACCAGCAGCTTTGTGCTCCAGAGACTAACCAAGCAGAGATCAATTCAGACCCAAACAAGACCCCTTTTTGTCCACAAATAACAGTTCATATCATGCCCTTCCCTCACCAAAAGCCTTGGTAAATAGAAGGCAATGGGCCCTGGAGGTCAACAGATTTGTGTCTATTTTGGAGGGGTGGGGGGGAGGGAGGGAAGAGGGAGAGGAAGCAGTTTTCAAAGAAGCTGTATTGCCAGCCACTTCTCCGTCCCGTGCTTGCAGTGCAGCAGCTGAGGCAGACACCCTAAGTCTGGGAAAGCTTTGCCTTTGATCAAATCAATTCAAACTTGATTTAAATCTCCAGTAAGGACGACGTGGATCTCAGAAGCTCTGTAAGCACGCGTACGAGAACGATTGCTGCTGCAGGTCTTTCAGTATACATGGTGCAATCAGCTTTCGCATGTCTGGGACTAGACTGTGCTGGTTTATTTATATTGCTATTTTTTAGCAGTTTCATAAGTAATAAAGTGTATTCTGATCCTTAAGCTTTTCATAAAATTGTCTTCCTGAAGATTACAGCTGTTTGCACCAAAATGCCATAAATATTTACCAGCTGTGGAAGGAAAGAAAGAGTTCCCATTTTTCCACAATGAAGGTGCATGTCTTAGCTCAGATGGAAAACACAGAACAACAATGGGCCAGAGCCATTTCAATTAGTTGTCTTTAAAATAGATTTAAATACATGGAGTAATTAGGGAAAATTCTTGAGGACTGATCGAGCAAATACTTACTGTCGTGAGTAGGCCCATTGCCTTCTATTGGACAGCTTGCAGTAGTAAGTGTTACACCCAGGTAGTAAGTTCAGGATCAGACCCTCAATTTGAGAAGTTTATACCTTTCATTCAGTTTGACTTTAACAGCCTGTCTTGTTCTAAGACACTCAAATATGCATCACCAGGTGTTTTGTAAAACCAGGCTACTGCGGTGGCTTGCATGAATCAAGATGGCAACAAAGGGGAAGTGCACTCAGTGTTTTGTTTCTGACAGAAGCCATGTTTGTATTCCAACTGATGTTAGTTTTTAAATGAAGAGCATCTATGCTGGAGCAGTTGATACACTTTTTTTAAAGCATTTGTTGTTAATTATATCTTGTGGTCCTTTAACATTGAATTTAGTAACAGGAGTTTCACTTACCTGGTGAAATAAAAAAGCATAACTTATGCTTTATTTTTATGATAAGTAAAAAGACTGTATAACTTAAACTGAAGGGAGTTTTTTCCTGCTGTATTGAGGACCTGTGGGACTCAGTGTCAAAGAAACTCAGCAGAAACACCAGGATCAAATAGAGCATATTTGAAGCACAACTATATTTAAGAATCTGATAATCCAATAAAGCAATATTTACTTGCTGTCCTTATAGTGACCAAGTCCAAATGTAAAATCTGCTTCCTGGTCCATTGATGTTCGGTTGTTCTATGTAGTTAGAAGGTTGCTTAACACTGTCATATGTATTGCTTTTGTGTAAATCTTTTTCACCCTCTCCTGAGAAGGAGACCGTTTAGTTGGAACCTTCCCGAATTGAAGCTTCATGAGGTCTCTGCCAGTGGGGCTGTTGGTTAGGCCTTGATCTTTATCATGCCAGTTGCTTGGCTTTTCCAGATGTGTCCTTTCTTTGGACATCACTGGTCCATCAAGATAGTATCCTGCCTTCTGTACTGGGCAACATCTGATGCAACAAAGAAAAGTAACCTACCACGTGCTTCTCAGCTGTGCAGTTCTGAAAGTTGAAGAACTTTATTATAGAAATACTGGTCCGTGTAGACCAGATCCTGGAGGGAGGAGTATGAGGAATTCAGATGAGATGTTTCTGAAGCTGTTCTGCTATGTAAACTGCTTCAAAGCTTTTAGTCATTACTTTTTTAAACAAAGCAGAGACTGTCCACATTAAAGTTTTGGCTGAATTGTCCTGTTGCCTTAGAATCATAGAATATCAGGGTTGGAAGGGACCTCAGGAGGTCATCTAGTCCAACCCCCTGCTCAAAGCAGGACCGATCCCCGACTAAATCATCCCAGCCAGGGCTTTGTCAAGCATGACCTTAAAAACTTCTAGGGAAGGAGATTCCACCACCTCCCTAGGTAACGCATTCCAGTGTTTCACCACCCTCCTAGTGAAAAAGTTTTTCCTAATATCCAACCTAAATCTCCCCCACTGCAACTTGAGACCATTACTCCTCGTTCTGTCATCTGCTATCATTGAGAACAGTCTAGATCCATCCTCTTTGGAACCCCCTTTCAGGTAGGTGAAAGCAGCTATCGAATCCCCCCATATTCTTCTCTTCCGCAGACTAAACATCCCCAGTTCCCTCAGCCTCTCCTCATAAGTCATGTGTTCCAGTCCCCTAATTATTTTTGTTGCCCTCCGCTGGACTCTTTCCAATTTTTCCACATCCTTCTTGTAGTGTGGGGCCCAAAACTGGACACAGTACTCCAGATGAGGCCTCACCAATGTCGAATAGAGGGGAACGATCACGTCCCTCGATCTGCTGGCAATGCCCCTACTTATACAGCCCAAAATGCCATTGGCCTTCTTGGCAACAAGGGCACACTGTTGACTCATATCCAGCTTCTCGTCCACTGTAACCCCTTGGTCCTTTTCTGCAGAACTGCTGCCGAGCCACTCGGTCCCTAGTCTGTAGCGGGTCATTGGGTTCTTTCGTCCTAAGTGCAGGACTCTGCACTTGTCCTTGTTGAACCTCATCAAATTTCTTTTGGCCCCGTCCTCCAATTTGTCTAGGTCCCTCTGTATCCTATCCCTTCCCTCCAGCATATCTACCTCTCCTCCCAGGTTAGTGTCATCTGCAAACTTGCTGAGGGTGCAATCCACACCATCCTCCAGATCATTTATGAAGATATTGAACAAAACCGGCCCCAGGACCGACCCCTGGGGCACTCCACTTGACACCGGCTGCCAACTAGACATGGAGCCATTGATCACTACCCGTTGAGCCCGACAATCTAGCCAGCTTTCTATCCATCTTATAGTCCATTCATCCAGCCCATACTTCTTTAACTTGCTGACAAGAATACTGTGGGAGACAGTGTCAAAAGCTTTGCTAAAGTCAAGGAACAACACGTCCACTGCTTTCCCTTCATCCACAGAGCCAGTTATCTCGTCATAGAAGGCAGTTAGATTAGTCAGGCATGACTTGCCCTTGGTGAATCCATGCTGACTGTTCCTGATCACTTTCCTCTCCTCTAAGTGCTTCAGAATTGATTCCTTGAGGACCTGCTCCATGATTTTTCTAGGGACTGAGGTGAGGTTGACTGGCCTGTAGTTCCCAGGATCTTCCTTCTTCCCTTTTTTAAAGATGGGCACTACATTAGCCTTTTTCCAGTTGTCCAGGACTTCCCCCAATCGCCATGAGTTTTCAAAGATAATGGCCAATGGCTCTGCAATCACATCCGCCAACTCCTTTAGCACTCTTGGATGCAACGCATCCGGCCCCATGGACTTGTGCTCGTCCAGCTTTTCTAAATAGTCCCGAACCACTTCTTTCTCCACAGAGGGCTAGTCATCTCCTCCCCATGCTGTGCTGCTCAGTGCAGTAGTCTGGGAGCTGACCTTGTTCATGAAGACAGACGCAAAACATTGAGTACATTAGCTTTTTCCACATCCTCTGTCACTAGGTGGCCTCCCTCATTCAGTAAGGGGCCCACACTTTCCTTGACTTTCTTCTTGTTGCTAACATACCTGAAGAAACCCTTCTTGTTACTCTTAACATCTCTTGCTAGCTGCAACTCCAGGTGTGATTTGGCCTTCCTGATTTCACTCCTGCAAGCCCGAGCAATATTTTTATACTCATCCCTGGTCATTTGTCCAATCTTCCACTTCTTGTAAGCTTCTTTTTTGTATTTAAGAGAAGCAATAAGAGATTCTTATTGAATCTCTCTGTCCCCAACTTCCTATTAATTTTGCAGGAAGAAAGGTATGTTGGAATAATTTGATCTGTTGTTCACTCTTGTGCCCTGCATCACAAAGGGTATGTCTTCAGTTTGATTTTTGGCTGGTGAAAAATAAACAGGATGTAAGTTATATTTTGCAGGTTTTGTCCATTTGAATTTTTTTAGGTTGAGAAGCTTGCTTTCAAAAATCATTAGGTTGACTTTTTAAAAGTTTGTAGTGTCATATTTTAAAGTGCATTCAGAACACTGTTCCATTGCAGGTGTTCTTTCTGCTAATTAATTTACTGTCAAAAATTTAACAATCAAACTAATCCCTGTCTTTAAATGGGTGGAACTTTTTTGTACCCTTTTGTATATTTGTTTCTTCTATTGGCAAATTGCTGACACTGTATTCTCAAATAATTTGAACTGTAACTTCCCCAAACTGCTTCCCCTCTACCAGTAAGTGGACACTTCTCCTGAGAAGTGTGCATATTTAAATCCCCCAAAGAGGCAATGTTGCTTCTTAGTATTGCAGACTACAGCAGGAAAAGCCAATATGCCCAAAGTAATAGTCGTGTTCCTTGTAGAATTTGTTAAACAGGAAATAAAACACACTTGTTTAGGTCTATATGTTTAGGTTCAGGGACCATTGGTGTTGGTGGAGAAAGGGTAATTGGTCCCATTCATCACAGTTGTGTGTCAGTGGTGACCTACTGATGGCAACAGAGGAGAAATTAATTCCCCCGGTGTCCTGTTAAGTGTGGGAGGCACAGGGATATCTAAACCAGACAAGCATTTATTCTGTGTATTAAAAGGGTAGGTTACTTCTATTCCAGGGCAGGCAAAATAAGAACTAATTGTAGCAACAGCTTTATTTAGACTGTTTTATTAAAGTATTTAAAAATTAGTGGAGACTTGCTGCTTTTGCATCAGATGCAGAATCTTCCTGTGAAGTAACCATATGGCATTTCTTCTGTACGTAGCATAGCCCCGTGTGAAGATCTGGAGTGTGAACCCAGGAACACGTCAGTGGGCAGATCCACACTATGACCTTGTTACATTTTAACTTGTTTTGTAGCTTAACGAAGGCTAAGTAGTTTCCTGTAACAGTAATGTTCCTCGTCTAATGAAGAACCAATGCGTGCTTTACGTGCCTAGGTCATCTTTGCTACTAAACTGTATAACGAAATTAACTTGCTTATTTCTGCCTCTCTTACTTCTTGTTGTGGGCATTGTCATTATTAGGTTATTAGTAAGGTGTGTTTCAGACTCTCTTTCAGTTGGATGGCGTGTCATGCAGGAAATGCATTGACTAGCATGTGCTTTCACTTTTGCATCCAAGATGTGTCTATTAGTTTGTAGGGTTTAAGGCACTGGGAACTGGTGTACATATGGTAAGTGTACATATTGGAAGGCTGTGCATTGATCCTGACCTAGAGAAGTTTGGGGATTTGTTTTGTTGGCTTTTTTTAAAATATTGATCTTGGATTAGCTGTTGCAAAATATCAGGGTGGACAAGGGTAGATACAGTTGCCTGCTTCCAAAATATCTTTTGGCTTTTGAGTAAAGTCTTGGTATTGTCTGTTGACTGGATTTAACAGTTGTGGTCAATCTTACATGCTTTAATTGTGCTGAAAACTCAGATTTTTTAAAAGAAACAAGCCAGCATACATATGATTCCATAAAGCCACAATGGAAGGTTAGCAGATACCGTAAATAGACCCCACCCCCTTGGAAAAAATGTCAGTGCTTGACTCAAAACCGCATAAATTAGAAACTCTACTCCCCAGTCTTAACATAGAAGAACCATCAACATGTCAGTTTCACCAGCAGTCACTCAGCATGACTGAGTATGACTAAGATCCAGTGTATCCAGTTTCAGGGCTCCCTACATCATCTCTGAGATGTCATTTCCCAGGCACTTTTCCTTTGTGGGAGTTGTGTCAGTGGGTACAGGGTGAACGGGACAGGGTTTTAATATGCTTTTTTGTTATCAACATTAATTGTATCTGCCCCTTGAGCAGTGAAGACTCTTGTTTACAATGGGTCTAAATAAAGTAGAGAAATAGTAAGGATAAAAACAAGAGGAGGGAGGCAAATCCATAAAGTAAACTGCGGTGGTTTTTTCCCAAATTGTGCCCAGCTTCCAGTGATTTGCAAAAGGGACAAAGGTACACTCAGTCTTGGATTAAGTAAATGTAGTAATGAGAGTAATGCACTTTTAAAATGGTGTTTCTATGCATTTCTCATGATTTCTGTTTCAAACAGCTTTTGTCTTAGAAAATGTATCCTGCAGTCCCTATGCGGGGCCTGGGACATAAGTGAAGAATTTTGATCTGCTGGGGGGAGGGGCTCCGCCCAGGCCCTGCTCCCACTCCACCCTTTCACCCAAGGCCCCACTCCCGCCCCCTCCCCGCCCAGTTCTGCCCCATCCCCCGAGCATGCTGTGCCCTCACTCCTCCCTCTCCCCCCCCCCCAGTGCCTCCAGATGCTGGGAAACAGCTGATTGGTGCTGGGAGGCAGGGGGAGGTACTGATCAGTGGAGCCTGCTGGTGAACAGGAGGCGCTGGGAGGTGGGGGAGGTTGGTAGGGGGGCTTCTCCCCCCCCATGTGCCGGCTCACCTCTCCACCTGCCTCCTCATGGAGCACGGGGCTCCCCAGAGCACAGGGCCCCATTTGCTGTACCCTAGGGATGGCCCGGCCTGCAGTTCAGTGTCTGTGTGCTAGGTCTACAACCCACAGCTAAATTACTGAGGAATGTGTAGTTCTTTTAATGTTTACTGATGTCATTTATCTTGCCCATTGTCTTGATCTTAGCTTGCAGCTTAAAGGCCTTCACAAAACAAGGCTCCTGCCGCATCCTGACATACAGCATTTAAACAAAGTGCTCCTGAAACTTTGAGACTTTGGCTCTTCTCCAGCGTTCCAAAAAAGGCCCAGAACAAAAGTCCTTCCTCTCGTGGTGATCTTGTAAAGAACAGGGTAGCTGACAGAATAATAGGGGTTTTTAGCTTTGTTGGTTACGTGCCAGTATGGTTTCCTTAGCAGTGAGATTCCTCAAGAAGCAGTGGCTGCTGCTGTAAACATCGCTGAAAGCTTAATACTGGCTGCCCTGAGCAGTGAGCCTGAAATCTGCTTCTTGTGAATACTGTGTGCTCATGCTGCGTTATGTGATGCATTGGGGCATATTGGATTACTTTTTCTCCTGCTTGTTTGATTTAAACCAAACTTACACTTTTTAGTGACTAAAAGTATGTTCAGTACTTTGTACGCCAAATAGGAATACATGATCCATGCCCGGAAGCGACTGCAGAAATAAGGGACCAGTCCTATAGCGTCCTATGCAGCTACTGCCAAGCATCCCATTGACTTCCGTGGGGTTCTGTGTCGATGCAGGGAACTGTATTAGCAGATCTGCCTGCAGGACTGGGGGCTAATTGTGGACTGACTTGATGGCAGAGAGAGATGAGAGGTTGGTGTGGTAACATGTAGTTATCTATTAGGCCTGCACTCATCTTGGTGGTTAAGTTTCAAAAACAATTATTCACGTCTTATGGATACTGTGAAAGTGGGGGCGAGTTTTAAGGAGGCATTTGAATGAGGGAGAGTATTAGCTTATGGGATCAGAATTGGGACAGTATTTCATTGTGTGTGAGTGTGAGAGAGAGAGAGACCATGGTGCTGGTTTCGGAAGCAGTAAACACACAATGCCCTAAAACTGGCATCGTTGGCTGAAAGACTGAGATCAAGTACATCAAGTATATTTGCCTTCAAATTTCCTAGAATCTCAAACTATTTGCAAAACCTTCTCTTTGCACAATGCCTGTTTGCCATTGTCTGGTGTCTTGTATTTGTCCGAATCAGACAGTGAGCTGCCCAGGTCAGTGACAAGATCTTCTTGTCTGTCAGGTAACGTGTACTTGTCACTTAGGGTATGTCTACATTGCAGTTGAAGGTGTGACTGCAGCTTGGGTAGACATACCTGTGCTAGTTGTAATCTAGCTAGCTTGGGTACCAAGTCATGGCAGTTTGGGCTGTACCAAGTTACCCTGGTATGAACTTGTGTTCCTAGCTCATGCTGAAGCCTGTGCTGCCATGGTTGCATTGCTGTTTTTAGCCACGCTGGCTAGATTAGGTATGTCTGTGAACTGCAATCACACCTCCAATTGTCGTGTAGACATACACTGGCAACGCACTGAGGGTAACAGGGTCACATTTAACGATTCCTGTTTTTGAGGTAGTAACTGTGTCTAAACAAGCTCTGAGACAGAAGTGATAGGGGAGATGTGTGCTTTTCAAATAATGTAATTTGCTAGTCCTTCCTGAGCAGTGAGAGGGTAGGGAGCCGCAGTGTTTCAGTACTTGAGGTGAAGGTGGATGAGATGATGAGGTGGCTGTTAGTTGTGTTCTTAACAGTAGGCTGATCCGAAGGCTGTAGCAAATAGGAGTGGGATGCTTTGAATACTATATAGTTACTGAGATTGCAAGGCATCATTATTCTAGTGCTTAAAACAGGGGACTGGGAGTCAAGACTCCTCGATAGTATTCCCAACTCCAGAGGGACTTGTCAAAGAACACCTTGAATATGTCTACACTCTGATAAAAGACCTGCGGCATGGCCACGGTTTGCCTGGGACAGCTGACTCTGGCTGCGGGGCTGTAAAATTAAAGTGTAGATGTTCGGGCATGGGCTGGAGTCCAGGCTCTGAGACCTTGTGAGGGGTAGGGTCTCAGAGCGCAGGCTCCAGCCTGAGCCTGAACATCTACACTTCAATTTTATAGCCCTCTGCATGAGTCCTGCAAGCCTGAGTCAGTTGACCTGGGCTCTGAGACTCAGTGCCGCGGGTGTTTTATCAGAGTATAGACGTAGCCCATGAGTCAGCAGCTGAATCAGGAATAAAACCCAGGACTCCTGTCTCGCAATTCCATGTTTAGTCTGCTGAACCACGGCTTCTCCATCAGACTTGTGTTCAGGATACGTAATACAAAGAATCTCCTCCTGCCCCCATCATATTTTAAACAGTAAGATTGTCACAGTTTGGTGTTTTCTCCTCAATGTTAGCTGTGCCTGAAACCCAGGTCCCTCCGGGGATGGCGATCGGCTTTGTGGACTGATGTGATGGATGTGTTTGTACAGTGCCTGGTGCAATGTGGTCCTGGCCCATGGCTGGGGCTCCCTGGACCGAGCTCAGTACAAATATCAATTGAATTTCTCTTTTGACAGGGGGAGAACTTAAACCCCTCCTGGATACAATATACTGAAGAATACTGAATATTGGTCTTCTGACAGTTAGAACTGGCAGGACCACCTCGGGCAGTGGTGAATGTAAAGTGAACTTTGTCGTCCATCCACTCACACAGTCTCACCCCACCACCATACTCCTGAACCCCTGGGATATGGTGCCAAAGTCTGCTTTCCCTTTTCTCGCAATAACTTAATCTCTTCTGCCACAATGCCTTAATTTCACAATCTGGATATTGCATAATGTGATCATACTTGTTGCACTTGCCTCTCCGCTTTGGAAGAGTTATTATTTTAAAATCTCCAGCAGTTATCTGTAATTATAATTCCTTAATTATTTTATGGAATGAACATCAGTTGCCATTCCCTTTTTATTAGCTAGCAAGGACTGGTGGCCTCAGACACTGAAGCATTGGTTCTTAGTTAGTTATTCTCCCTTATTAGCCATCTCCCGGTCAGAAGAAGCAGGAGGGAGGTGAGTCCCCAGGGGTAGATGGGTTCATTCTGAGCTGCTCTGCCTCACCCTGCACTCCTGGCACTTTTCCCAAGACACCCAAGGCACATTCTGGATGCTAGTAACATGTCTAATGAGGAGTGCACTGCCAGCTGAATGCAGGGTGTGCAAACAAGGCTTTTTTGCCCCAAATTTTCCACTGTCGTTTCTACCAGTTCAGCTCCACCATTGGTAGCTACAGTGGGGAAACTAGTGTAGACCATGGCTCCGGTGATTGCCAGTATTTTAAATCCCCTGTTCTCTAACTCTGTTCAGAGCAGATTTAAAAGACACTGGGCTTGAAATACCCAGTAGCTGTTGGTGCCTGTTGACGCAAGAGCTCCCACCAGTGGAGCTGAACCAGCAGAAGCAACAATGGGACAACAGAGGCTTAGGGGCTATCTACACAGGAGTTAATGTGGAGTAAACTAGGGTGTGATTTAAAGTGCACTAGCTATTCTGCACTAACTCCCCCAGTGGACACACTGCATGATGAAAGCGCTTTTGTGTGCTTTAGCTTAATACACTTCAAAGTATGCTACTTTAAACGACTTGGAGAGCATTTTTAATGTACAGCTTGTTTCAATAGTATTATTGGATTGAATACTTCCTTCTCTCTTGATTGGTGGATAACATTTTTAATTTCTCTGACACTTTAACAAAAATAATTGCACATTTAATGTGTTCCCTTATGCTTTGAAATAGTCTCAATTTTCTGTCCACCAAGCATGCTTCTTCAAATAGTTCATTAAATGTACTTCTTGTTTGAAATCCTCCTATGAAGATCTCCCTGGCTATCTTCTCCCTGTAGTTTCCCATGTCTTGTACTGTTCGCATGCATGAGACTGAGTGCTCTGCAGGGCAGAAACCATGCTTGGTGACTGAAAAGCACCACATAAAGGTACAGTGTTCCCTAAATGTATTCACTTTTGTTTTTCACCAATATCGTCTTTTTGTTACCGCTGTATTGATTTTGTAATTTATCATTGCTGATAAATCTGTTTTCACTCTGGGCCAACCAGTGAAACTTACCAATTTCATCCATGCCCACAAGTCACCATTATTGTGGTCCCTCCCTCACTGTATAGTTAGAATCCCTGTGGAATTTTTGTGGCTTTCACTGCTTGTCCTCATTATGATACAATGTAACTGCAATAAGGGCATCCCCTAAGGTTACCAGCATCTGCTTCCTCCAATTGGAATTCCATCATCATCATATGAAAAGCAGTACTGTTTCACTATAAAGATACAACAGATATGATGACATAATGTAGCACTGTCAAGCTCTTCCTGATAGTTTAAAACCCATTCTGTTATGTTGCTAGGTCGGACTGCTCCTTTCTGAGCATGATAGGGAGATCAGGAAGATTGAACACGTGTGGGGAAACTAATTTCTTAGTGGTCCAGAATCTAGTTCCACACCCCGCCTTTTAATATTGGCACTAAAGTGCATTTGTTTGTTCTTTTGCATTTCCAATAAATATTCTAAGAATAAGGTGTCTCCTTTCCTTTTCTAATAGCTAGCCTGTAGTTTGTTTGTTCCTTCAGCTACTCCTATTTTCTTTCTGTGCCATGAGGAGCACAACTTTTATAAGAATAGCATAATTGTTCAATGAGTTTCACAGTTTAAGGGGATGCAAAATTAGGGGGCAGATCCTACTTGAAGGTGGTAGGCACTTCGGCTTCCCCTAATTCTGCAGCTCTTAGCCTTTTTGCACTAGCACTCTTGAATTTTAATTCACTGGCCTGGCAAAGACTTGAATTGCAACAAAAGCAGTTTGCACATCACAAGTAGATAAGACCCCATATTGGCAGCCTTTTACCAGGTGTTGTGCTAGGTGGAGCAGTGGCTTCAGAATTTTTTTTAAAAACAGTTTTCAGAAGGTTGAATCTGACACCCAAGTGATTTCATGTTGTCCAGGATTTGACAAGAATTCCTGACGTGAAACAGAGCTTCTCTTGTTTGCACTTGGCTTCCAAACAAATTAAGCTGAGAGATTGGGAAATGTAAAGCTGTGAAAAGGCAAACTTTCAGCATGTTTTTTGGGGGCCATTTATTTACTTAGGTCCTGGTTTGTGAGACTCTAAATATCAACCCTATGCACCTTTCAAGTATCAAATGGACTAGGAAAGATGAAACTTATGCCTAAAGGCACAGCGACCTGGGTGGTGGGAAGGGGAAGGATTTTCAGAGAGTGTGAGTGAGTTCTGATGTAATTGAGTAGGTAGGATTTTCATAGGAGCTGAAGAGAGTTGCTAGTAAGTAAATTTTGACAAGAGCCAACTGATCAATATCTGTCTTAAATCTCAAACCGGAAGAATAGAAATTCTGCGAGTGTTGCTGAGAGGTGAACTTAATGTAACTGGCATCATAAAACAATGCCTTGCTCTTTATATATTTGACTAAAGGAAACAAGCCTCTGGTAAACACGATTTGTTTATTCACTTGAAAACAGAGTGAGGCTGCTGCAGAGCCCATGGGAGGGGTAAAATGGAGATCTGGAAGATTGTGTCTCTCCTAGAATGAGCAGCAAGTGATATTCCTAACTCATCTTAGTTTGTTTTGTTTAGCTGCCAGGAGACTGCTGCTGAGGAAATCCCCAACTTCCCCTAGAGTAAAGAACAATTCTGGACATTTGTGAAAGTATTTTTTTGGCCACCAGGCTCTGAATAAGTGGCAATATCAGGAAAGGTAGAGGTTTGTTTGGACTACATACTAGCATTCCTTTAAAAAAACACAAAAAAGCCTAAATTCAGTGGGGGTTTCCAGGAGTTGGTCCTTCTTCCTCTCTTCTTGCCAAGTTACTGGTGGAATTTGGTAGGAATTTCTGAGAGTTGATTCAGTGCTGCGGATTTCATATGGGACTTGGTTTGCTACAATTTTCAGAATAATCATGCTATAAATATTAAAGTGCCCTAAAATAAGCATTTGCTTGTGCTGTAGAATGACTCATCTGATTTTGATAGTTTGCTTTTAATATCTGTGAATGCGGAGCGGTTAAATGCTGTGTTTGTGCTGTCTCAGGCCGCCAGTTTCTTCTCATGCCCCTGTCTGTGACTCTGGAGTGATGTCCTTGGCTGAACAATCTGGATGGAAGTCTGTGACAACCACTTTGTTCCTTCTGTTAATTGGGAGGCAAGGGGGCATTGTGGAAGGGAGCAGATGTCGCACCTTTGTAGCTTGCCAAATGTATTCTTAGGGCTTGTTTTGTCTTTGATTACCTTGGCTTTTTGGTGTCACTGCTTTTGTCTCGTAACTTTCCAGTGTTTGCCACTATTGGATCATGCTTGGCTGATTCAGCTGTGGTTGAACAGCATTTTCCCTCTGTAAATATTGTAATTATCTCAAGATATGTTCTGGTACCTCATCTGAGGGTACTGCCACTCTCCGCCCTGTGAGAGAAGGTGGAATGCCTGAGCTTCTGAACAGCATGTTTCCACATCTGGGTACTTTGCAGTGAGAAAAATCTTAGTTGCACAGTGTTTCAGGTTGGCTTTCTTTTGGTAGACGGGAGAATAAGTGCTGTATAAGTTCTGTCTTCTACCACTCTATCCCCTTGCTGAAGGATCTCCAGATACTGATAAGTGTTTTAGCTATTTGTAGCCTAGCAGGACTGAAAGGAGTTAAACACCCAAGTTGCCTCCCTGTGGGTGATGAGCAGTTGGACAAATGTTGTGTCTGCCTTGCTCAGATTTCCTTTACAGAAGGGAAACAGAAGTCAAAAGCGACATCAGCTGTAATAGCCATTTAGAGTGCTGATAGGATGGGAGAAAGCCTTATTGCTGTTAATAAGGGCATTCCCCTTTCCACCCTAAAACATCAGGATACCTTGGCGGGGGTTCCCATTCCCCCTTTCCAAATGTAGTTATCCTGCCCTCCTCTTCTAGCCACTTGGGTGGTAGAATCCAGGGCTTCTCAAAAAGCCTCCATCCATATTGCTTTTCATCGCTGGTTGGGGTTCGTATACTGTGATGTGGTCTGATCTCTCGCCATTGCATGGAGGGAGGGAGCAGGAGTACCGCAATGGTCTCCCCAGACTCTCAGAAACAGCAGCTGGCCATTCCCAAGCACAAAGCTATTCATAGCCCGAACCTTCTTCAATTCCAGTTGTCCAGTCTTTGGTAGAAGTCGCACCTTGACTTGCGCACCTCAGGTGAAGAGCCTGTCCTCCTGTTCCCACTCGTTGGGTGCCTCACATTCTTGTTACATGGGCACCACCCTGACTTAGGCCCTGTGCATAGTGTTCTGGTCCCCTCAAGGAAAGCATTATGTAAGAGCTTGGTGTTAATATGAATTTTCTGGAAGTTTCTTGCCAGGTCTAAGAAGCCTAGTGGTGAAAGCACTGAAACGGTATACTGCATTACCTCTCTCCCCAGGCAAGAGTTAACTCTTCCTAGTCGTCGTCTTCTCTTCACTTGGACCCTACCCAGGCTTTCCAGGCTTTCAGCAGCTAACTCCTCAACTGTAGCCATATTACTGATAGAGTTAAATAATATTGCTAGTTTTGCTCTTGGAATATAAAAAATCAAATGCATACCAAGGATTTTTAGAAAGAATGCTAACTCTTTCTTTCTTGCTGCGTTAGCTGCAATCAGCTTAAAAACCACAGGAGTGGCACAGTTTGGAATGCCAGCACAAAGGTAGGTTGAAGCTGGTCCCATTGTGTCTTTTGCCCTGTGAAGACTGCTCTGAAGCCAACTTCAGCATTGGAACACCACGGAGTCTGTTGGAAGTTCTGCAAACGTGCCTGATGTTGGATCTGCAGAGCGCAGGCTACTAAACAAAGGACACCTTTGGCATCTGGCCTGTGTTGGAAACATTAAAACACGCTTCAGAGAGCTCTATTAATATTGCAAGTCCTAAACCCTGAAAGAGTGAGTGATAGAAGTCTCACAAAAGATGACAGCCATAGTCACTCCTTTGTTACTCTCTTCATAGGCTGACTTCTCTGGCTGTAGTACGGACCTTGTTTCCACAGGGTGAAATGTCAGCTGAGCTGTAGAATAGAAGAATTCAAGAACTTGATCAGGCTTCCATTTGAGTCAATTAAGAGAGGAGAAGCTAAACCGAGGGAAGAAACCTTGTCTAGAATTGAAGATGGATTACCTACTCCAACGGGAGACCGTCAGCAAAGGTGGTGTTTACTGTGAAGTGCTACAACTGCACCCCTGTAGCATTTCAAGTGTAGACAAGACCTTTTTCTTTTAATCTGGGGTGCAACCTCTTGAGGAAGAAATACGTGTGCTTCAGTCACGTGTGCTTCACTCCTGTAAATGGTACCATGAGGCACAAAAGTGTTTGATTTATCAGCAAGCCTTCAGATGACCAGCTGCTGTCGGGTAGTTGAGATGCTTGTAGCTCGTCTCTTCTCTTTTTATTATTTTCATCAACTGTTTGACTAGAACCTTACTCATCCAGTGAGTTTTCTTGGAAACGTGTGAATTGAAAACCTTGCTCATTTGTTATGCTGTAAATTCCGCCATTGTGAGAGTTATGAAATCCGGGTTTCCCACCACAATAGAGTGATATCCTTGTGTTTCTGTCCCACTGGATGTAGGCATTCTTAAAGCATCATCAGAAATGAAGGATTTCTGGAGAGGGTGTTTGGGGTTTTTTGTGTGGTTTTTTGATTGTTTGTTTATTTGCCTACTGGTATCTCTGAAACTTTGGGAGCAAACCCCATGCGGTTTAATTTCCTTGCATACTGCCTGTTCCCCACACACCTTTTTATGAGACTATTTAAATATTTGAAACAAACGTCAAAGTTATTTTAATATTTTCATAATCATTGGGTTATTAAAGTTTAACCTGCCCATATGTTCTTAGTATGTAATTTTTTCCAGAGTTACTAAGAAATGCTTCACTTTAAACACTTCATCCTGTTCTAACTTTTAAGGCCCCACAGTGTTTATCTAGCTTTAGTTATTTCTTGGCACTCTTGTATCCTGATTTAATGTATGTGAAGGTGAAAGCAACAAATATTCAGCATTTTCACAGAAGAAGAATGGTCTTGTAGGTAAGACACTGCATTTGGGACTTTCAGGAACTGAACCCAATCTTGTTTCTGCCACAGAGTTCCAACGCTTCTCTATGCTTTAATTCCCAGCCATAAAGGAAAAATACTACTTCCTTTTCCCTACCCTTTGTCTTATCTATTTTGACTGTAAGGCCTTCAGGGAAGGGGGACTGTCTCTTACTTTGTTTGTATACAGCTCCCTGATCTTGGTTTGGCTTGAAGGTGCTACCATAATGCAAATTAAATTATAATGCCTCAGGAATAAACCAAAGGCCGAAGCCTGCATGTGTCAAAGGAGGAACAAAGAAAAATGCTGTGATTCCAAGGTCAGTCTGTATATCTCTCCTGTAGAGCTTCCTCAGGAAGTGTGAGGGAACTAACCAGGGTTGAGAAAAATAAAACCTAAAAGTTACCGTGTGAACTCAGTCAATACTGGTTTTTCGCTAAGAAAGGGTCTTGGGGGAAGGCAAAGCCTAGTAATTTAAAAAAAGATATCACGGGCTTCTTGTTACACATGGATAAATTGTAGGGATGGTTTAATTGACTAGGTACCGATCTGAATAACTTGCCCGTGAGATCTCTCAAGGAAACTGACTTTTGAGAACATGGAACCTCCTCTCCTCCTGCAGTATGTTGTTTGCAAAATGATCTAGAGCTGTTTAAAACAGGCATGCTCTTATGGATAAGAACGTTACTGTCATAATGGTGCCTTCTCACAGGAGCTCTGTCACTTCCATTGGGAATCCCCATTTCCTGTAAGAAATTTGCTCTCAGCTGCAACCTGGCCTCAGTTTGAGCCTTGTTTTTGTTTTTTAAATCTCTAGGTGGTGGTGTTTTTAAAGTAGCACAAAGGATCCCAACCTTTCTGACTTATGCAATAAGCGCACTACAGAAAAATACTAAAAATTCGGAATCTGCAAAATTATATATATAGATATAGAATATATATGAAACCTGATATGAGAGGCACATGCTGTTTTGAGAGATAAAAAAACCCAAGTGGTTAACGTAGGTATTGGCTGCTCTGCAAACATAGGAACTTTCATACAGATGAGAATTTATGGAATAAAAGACAAATGGGGAATTCATTAAAATAATAAGTTCTTATATGGTGCTTTTCATACATAGCTCTTGAGGAGCACAATGAGGTGAAGTCACTTGCTCAGCACTCAAAAGGCCCATAGCAGACCCAGAAATTTTGCACTAGGCCATGCTGCCTAGTGTGAATCAGGTGTACATCTATTAATCTTTATGGGGGGGGGGGTATTGAAATGACCAAAAATATTATTTTGTTGTGATAAATAAAATGAGCATTTGGTATTGTGTAGGTGACTATATAGATATTACACGTGTATATCTATATATAGATATATTTTTAAACTGTCTTGGGAGACTGCAACTTTTGTAAAATGCAGGGTTCAATAATTAGGATTGTTCCCCTCATTTCAGTAGAGAGAGCCAGGCACTTCTGCAGTCAAGTCGAGGAGAGAGCTGCGTGTGCTTCCTGAGGGATGGGAATTAGTCTACAGTTAGTGACATCTTGGAGCAAACTAGTCTGAGTTAACTGAGGCTCAGTAAATGAGGGTTGTGTAATGGTTATTTAATGTCTCTGTATTTCCTTTATATTGGGAAGTCCGTTTCCTTTATCTCCAGTAGTTATATTGTAATTTTATTCATGTTTTTGGTAAGTGCACAGAATTTCTCTGACAGTTTACAGGTACCTTCAGTAATCATAGAATCATAGAATATCAGGGTTGGAAGGGACCTCAGGAGGTCATCTAGTCCAACCCTCTGGTCAAAGCAGGACCAATCCCCAATTAAATCATCCCAGCCAGGGCTTTGTCAAGCCTGACCTTAAAAACTTCTAAGGAAGGAGATTCCACCACCTCCCTAGGTAACGCATTCCAGTGTTTCACCACCCTCCTAGTGAAAAAGATTTTCCTAATATCCAACCTAAACCTCCCCCACTGCAACTTGAGACCATTACTCCTTGTCCTGTCCTCTTCTACCACTGAGACTAGTCTAGAACCATCCTCTCTGGAACCACCTCTCAGGTAGTTGAAAGCAGCTATCAAATCCCCCCTCATTCTTCTCTTCTGCAGACTAAACAATCCCAGTTCCCTCAGCCTCTCCTCATAAGTCATGTGTTCCAGCCCCGTAATCATTTTTGTTGCCCTTCGCTGGACTCTCTCCAATTTATCCACATCCAGACATCCAGTATAGGAGCTTGGGAGCTTTAGTATAGTGGTTAAAGCTGAAGCAAAGGATGTTAACATACCTTGAGTTATTTCTAGTTAAACTAGAAATAATTACATTTTAAATCTAATTTTTCAGTCCATCCACTGACACCATCATTCCTACCTCACTCTCAGACACTAAAATAAAGAAACTCTGAGGTTAATTTAGAACCCTGTTGTTAGCTCACCAAATTGGGTGATTCAGCACATATGGCTTTTAAGATTACTACCCATAACACCTAGGCATAATGGGGTGAATTAAGGACAGAATGTCAGCTGAGACTCTGAAATGCTTTTGTGGGATTAAGACAGACCCTCTTATTCTTCAGCATAGTTTTTAGTAGGTGAATTCATTGTAAGATAACTAAACACTATTTAAGACAGTGTAATCTACTAAGGTAAAGTATACTCTCTGGCCTTAATTATGGCCTTGATAGATCCAGTCAAGTACAACAGTTTGTGAAGCACTGAACATTTAGTAGATTAAATTTTGTGGCATAATCTCATCTTGGACGGCATACTTTTAAAATGGAAACATTGTGATTAGAAGAGTTTAAACTTGTTTATTACAAATCTCTAAATGTTCCATCTTATTTGTAGGGATTCCCATTATGTTTGCTATGCAGTGCTACAGATGCTTTCGTAAGTCTGCACTGAGGATGCATGGCTGCGGCTCTGCTGAATTAAAATAGTTTGGTCATAATCTTCTTATGCTTTTAATACTGATAACACAGGCAATATAATGCTAATACTCAATGAGCAGGCCCTTGTAAGGCTGCTGCTGCACTCAATGACGTCCATGAGAGCTTTCCCATGGAATTCAATGGGAACACGATGATGCTTTTTAAAAGAAAACTGGAAAGCAAAACTGATTTGTTTCTGCACTTCGCTGTTTCTGTAGGATCTATATAGAGAGCCTCATTTTAAAAGAATGAAATATCAGGCACTTTTTATTGGAGGACCTTGATGGTGACATCACAGCTCAAAATGCAGGTCTCCCAGATGAAAGAGGTGTGGGAGTTTTAAGGCTGCATCAACAGTGGGCCTTTAACAGAGTTAGGGAATGTTGTAAACTTGTTTTTAACACTGTTCGGCTGCTGTAGACCAGGACATGCTATGTTAGAGTGCTGTCTGATGTTGTTAAACATGCCTGTAGTTACAAGGCTGTCGTGGTTCTGGACATGGAACCCAGCAACATTGTGTTAGAAACAGAGTTTGTGGTCCCCGAGTTTGGTTAAAAGCTCATTGTTGATGGAAGTTGAGACTCTTTTTTCCCTCTCTGTCCTCAGTTGGGGACTGTGGGAACTGCAGCTCAGGTCTGAGCTTTGAGCTGTGATGTTGGCAACCAGGACTTCCAAAGGTAGCTGACGTTCTCCAGTAAAAAGAAGGAAGTAGAGACCTGTGTGTTTTTTAATCTTAAAAAAAGACAAAATAAATACATTAAAACACAGTAAAGAAAAATGAGGCTATTATTCTGAATCATAAAGAAATAGTAAAGGTCACAAGCACAAGACTTTTAATATGCAGTTTACCTGCTGGGGACCATACCTAGCCCTGGAGGCCTTGTCTAGGCTAGATAAAAGGTATGGTGTTAGAGCCTGTTAACCAACATGTTCTAACTAACATGTAAAAAAATCTAGTGCAGACAAGGTATGCTGCCTTTAACACATGCTAAGCTGGTTGAATTGAAGCCTAAGCCTGAGGCTTTAACTCAACCAATTTAGCACATGTTAAAGACAGCATTCCTTCTTTACATTCAGCTTCTCATGTGTATTCTGTAAATCCTAATCTAGGCAAGGCCTAGAACTATTGGTTGCCTGCCGGGTATGTGTTGGGGCTTTAGCTCTGCCATTTGATTCAGCATCTTTCCTACCAAGGACAAGAAACTCGGTGTCAAATTGCAGCAAAACCAGACTTTATTTTGTATAGCCTCTTTGAAACAGACTGTGTCCCCAAAGTCTTTAGAACTAAATGACATTGTTTCAGGAGAGGTCGTAGAACGTTAGAGAGATACCTTGCAGGGCAAGAGTTAGATATGAGTGAAAAGCAGGGGCAGGTGCAGGGAAACAAATACGGTATGTCAAGATAACTTACAAACGAGAGACCCCTGAGATATTGATGCCATGGTGTTAGTGATTCCTTCCTTTTTTTTTTTTTTATGGTAAGCCATTATGATATTTACTGTTAGAAGAGAACAGTTAAATTATCCTCATGGGCTCACAGATCCCTCAGACTGACGACAGTAACAAAGCATCCACAGGAATATGCTTCACTGGAATCTGTAAATAAGCACTTAATATTGACATTTCTAAAATGCAGACAAGCCCATTAGAAGATTTAATATGTTACTGGACACATTAAGTGTTTGGAGTCTGTCTGGGGGATCTTCTGCCCTACGTGATTTTTTTCCTTAATTTTGCCATTGTAGTGATTGTGGTATTGTTAGACAGTGAATGATTCAGTGTTCTGATTCCGTGGGGGGAAGGGGAACGAGGATGTTGAAAGAAGCATTGTCTGAGCATAGCTGGATTAGCTGGTGTTACCACCTTGCACTGTTTGAGGACCGCTGTTTAGAATGGATCATTGAATCCCATTGCTAAAAAGTGGCCTTGAGTCACAGGGTGGTGTTAGTTGGGAAGTTGCAGGCTCCTCTGTTTGCAGGATTTTGGTGTTGGTGTAACAATCACTTGTGACTCATTGGGCCAATCTCCACCCCGGTGTAAGTTCGTGCAGTTAAATTTTGATCCACAGAGTTGTGCATCTGCTCACACCAATGCTGAATTTGGTCTGTCTCTTTATCGCAACCCTTCCCTGCTGTGCCCTAAACTGAGCCAGATCGTGCAGATGGATTTGTATAATGAAGGTTAATACCATTTTTCCTTGAAGGAATAGAAGAAAAATCCTATCAAAAGGAATTTTAAAAGCTGTTCTGCTTTAAAAAGATCCTTTAAAATGTATTTATAAATACTGTAAAAAGCAAAGTAAATGTGTCAGCTATTATATGATTATAACGAAGTGTATTCTAACAACTAAGAAACAAGGCTTAATGTTAAACCAATTGTTTTATAGCTATTAAGTTTTTCTTTCAGTTTTCAGTTAATTTCGATTAGACTTTATTGGCGTGACAAGCTACGCAAGATACATACCCACTTTTGCCAGGCATCTGAGGGGTATCATTGATACCAATATAATTTTGATGAGAATATTTTTTTCTTGATTGTGTTCTTTTCCATATGATAAATATTGATTCTCCAAACCTAATCCAAATGCCCACTGTTCCAGTATTATAATGTGCTTCTTTTTTATTCCAGCAATAATTGAAATTCATGTAGCTCCCTGTCACGCCAAATGCTGTGTTGTGGGACGGGCTGCATCGGTGATGTCAACGCACCCAGTGTTAGCAAGCCTCTGGCTGCAGAGCCAGCACAGCATTTGTTTTTGAGGGTCCCACCGTAATGGTGGTTATTAAAAATCCTGGCTCTACAGAGTTGGATTTTAAAAAACCCCAACTTTTAACACACACAGAATCCAGAGTCTTCTCTCATTAAATCGTAACTCCAACGGTGGTCTAAATTACTTATTTCCTTTTGGTTTATTACAGTTTATAATCAAGGATTTTCAACTCTAGAACCATAAACCCTTGAATAAACTCGAAATTTCCTTATATATTTACGGGTAGGCTTTGCTCCAGGAAGGGAAGAAAACAAACTTTCTGAATTCAGATGCTTAGCTTGTGTTAGTGGTAGTGTATTTATCCACCAAGTTTAACATTTTACTAGGGAGTCCTAGGTTGTTTAAATGTATGCGTGCCTAGTGGCACAATTTTAACAGATTAGCACCTCTTGGGTTATGTGGTGGAAATGACTGAACTCTCAGGAGACCAGCACGGAGCAAAATTCTTTCTCACTTTGACTAGATTAGAGGCAACCCTTACGTATACAAGTAGACCCTGCTCACCCAGGTAATCTCATAATGGGGCAGTGCTTAAGAGTAAGTATTTGCAGGATCATTTTTTTCTCCTAGAAAATGGAGATTTTTAACTTTTTAAGAAACAGCACTTATCTAGAGAGAGACCACCTGCAAGTCTTCTCGCATCAGTAAATCACCAGCTGGTGAAATTACCTGTTTCAGGTAGGTGAAGGAACAATTTAGCATTTGTTCATTTGGGATTTACTGGCTAGCTGTTGGGGTGGAAGAACATAGTACAGCTTCCATATCTAACTGTTTTGTGTAGCGTCTGTCCTACAAACCTTATGATATGCTTTGAAAAGTTTCATTTAAAACAAGGAAGTTGGCAGAGGTGGAAGAACGGGTGCATGAGCAAAGGGGGAACAGTGGTATCAAGAGATTTGGAATGATAGAAGTAGATAAGAGGGGGAAATGCAGAAAGAAGCTGCACAGGAAAAGGCTGTTTTTCCCCCACTGATGACAGTACAGAGGGGAAAAGGTGCCAGAGACCCAAATCTGTGGGGCCCACAAAACAGCTGTAAAAACAAGGAGGCCAATTTTGACTTGGCTGCTGAAATGTCTAGGGGTTCCTGAGGAGTTGAGGTCGGGGGAAGGATGCAGTTGAGTTTTTTTGTGTATGTAAAGGTGGCCAGCAGCATTCTGCACATGGATGGAATGTGCAGAGCCGAAAGCCATGGCATCAGGGATTGACGACAGAGCTGGGAGTCTAGGGGGACTCTTTTCACTCATGGTCTAGTGTTGTGCTTACAGAGCCTGGATCCATAACTCTTTGGCGTGAATAGGAGTCTTTCTAGAAGCCTCAGTGTTCTTTGGATCAGGCCTACAAAGGCGAGGAGAAATCGTGAGACGGATGAGGAAAGAACATTGTATATGTGAATCCAGGAACCGCTTGATTGATTCTGGGGCTATGATTAGAGGCAAATGAAATACTTACTGTAATGGATTTGTTATGGATGGTTTGCTTTCTCCTGAGAAGGAAGGAAGGACTTTTCCCATCAGAGATGGAGGAAGCAAGGCTGTTGCTGACATGGAATATAAATAAATAGTAAGTGTTGTAGTTGGGAGGAAGGCCAAACGTATTCCTCAGCATTAAGGATTATTGTTGAACTTGTTTCCTAGGGATGTATGAGCATTTTTAAAGCTAAATTGTTTGTATTTATTTTTGTAAATACTTCCTCCTGAGTCTACTGTCTTGTTCTTGTGCAGATGGGAAAAGGGGTGGGGTTATTGAGGGCATCTAAATCATGTGAAAGAACTCCATGCTGTAAAAGCTTCAAAGCTTTGCAGTTTTACCAGTTCCCTTTGCATAAATCGCTGTCTTTCTGTGATGGAAGGGAACAGTTCTTGAGATTGCAATCTTATTGTCTTGCTCTCTTCCTGTTGCTGCAATTTATGACACATTCTGTGAGGAAATCCTTATTTATGTTCAGATCCAACTGTTTCCATTTCCTGCAGATCAGCAGAATGGGCAGGAGGGAGAAGGAGCACTTCTGTATTTTATTATTTTATCTTCAGCTTTGAATAAATTCAGATCCAGTTTGGATGTTTTAGGACTGAAGACAAGAGATTTCAGACAGTTGTAGGTAAATTGCTCCCATGTGATTTATCAGAGGGACTCTCACCCTGAGAACTAGTAACATCAATGCAGGCACAGTTCTTGTGTGGCTACAATAATTAAATCATAGTTCTATATCCCAACTCATGTTGCTTTTAGGAGCAGTTCTTTACTGGATTTACAGACTTTGCTCAGCTTTACAGAATTATTTGGGTGGGAAGCAAATGCTGTTAGAGGGCTTTCCCAAGCAGCAAAAGACCAGAAGTCCGAAGTGCAGATAATGTGATGTTTATTGGGGTTAGTTTCCAAGCAAGTGTATTCCGAAGCCCTTCACACCAATTGGGCTTATCTCTACCCTGCGTCCCCCTTCCCAGCTCTGATGCCGCAGAGCCTTGCCTGTGCCCCCCTAACATATTGTAACGTAATTCTCTAACCAATTATATCCCACTACCCTAATTAACTTACACCTAGCAAAATTAATTATACAGCACGCAGGAACAATTAGAGAACCAGACAGATTAACAATAGTAAAGTGGGGGCCATAAAGATAAAACAATACAGAAATGAGGGTTTCACAGCCACTGATAAGTGATTGCTTGCCAGACTGGATGCTATCAAACTAAGTTTCTTTAACCATTTTAAGATCTATTTCTTTTTTTGGTGGTGATGGGCACTATGAGGACAAGATTGTCTTCCTAAACACCCAATACTACCTTATTTCAGTGTGAAATAAGGCCCATATACTGCTGGACTGATTTTGATTCTTTGTTTTTATACCCCTGTAACTAGCGAAGTGATAAAAATACACCTAAGTTCTTAAAGTATAGGCCTTTACAGGCAGGCCTGAATATCTGTATTCTAAAAAAAGGAGTACTTGTGGCACCTTAGAGACTAACAAATTTATTTGAGCATAAGCTTTCGTGAACTACAGCTCACTTCATCGGAGGCTTATGCTCAAATAAATTTGTTAGTCTCTAAGGTGCCACAAGTACTCCTTTTATTTTTGCGGATACAGACTAACACGGCTGCTACTCTGAAACCTGTATTCTAAACGATGCTTGTGGGTCTATCACCCCCTATATACCATGTTGCTGAATCCTGTCTTATTCTGGAAGATACTTGAAAGGGGTCTTGATCACTTGTGGTAAATTGGTTCTGCACCTCTTTTTTTTAAGGCATTGCCCCGGTGTTGTGTCCAGATTCATGTTTGGGTTCGTGACATTCTGCCTCTCTATATTCTCCTTGTAGCTTCAATTGCATACAGAATTGTTCTTCACTGCCTGTCCTAAACTCTTGTATAACGTTCCTGTGTGGTGTTAAACAGCTGCTGCATGCGTGTATTGCTAAAGTGATTTCTGAAAGATCCATTGTGGTGTTCAGTGCCAGTCACCATAGAGTTTAGTTGCTGAAACCATGTGGTTTATTGAGTGCAGTGAGGTGAACAGCATATTAGAGCTTTAATATCACTCCACTGCTTTTTCTGTCTTTTCCCTTGAAACTTTTTAAATTATTTATGCATTTCTCAGATTCCTTAAAAGACTCACTCATGTTTCAAATTTGCAAATTGTGACACGATTATATTTGTTGTTATAATGATGTTTATGATGCGTGCAGTGGAACACAGGAGTTTTCTGTTCCAATCTGGTAAAACGTGTGGCTCCCGTTGTCATCTTCACTATTTTAAGGCAATGAATTAATTGCTGTAGCTCATGTTCAGCAAACAAAAGGATTTTCCTAAAATACCCCAAATAAACTGCAAACAAAAGAGCCAATTTTAGTGGGTTTTTTAAATAAAATAAAAATTTATTTAATTCCAGATGATAAATCTGGAGCGATTTTTAAAGTCATTTCTTAAATATTTAATTTCCCCAGTATCTCTTTACTGATCCTTGGTTTGCCTGCATGGTGTCTGTTAGAGACACAAGCTGAAATGAGGCCAAAATGCTATTGGAATCTTTCTGCAGTATTTCAGAAAGCTGCAAGATCAATCCAATGTCTTTTGTTGCTTTCCCCTCCCTTCCCCAGGGAGCATCATTCCAGAGCTTGACATTAACCTTTATGCATGTACTGAAATGGCAGCATTGAGCGCCAGTTGGATTTAAAATAAGTAAGTCTGGCTAGCAGCTCGCTTCAGAAAGGCAAACACTGTTGCCACAGCACAGAGGTGAGTAAGGATATAAGGAGAGGAAATCATTGAGATTTTCATTTCACCCCATTTGCCAGGGCACTTGGTGACTTAAAGCTCCCTGCTTGGAGACCCCGTAGTAGTACCAAGTTACAGCACCACAGGACAAGAATGGAGCATCTCGACTTTCTTTCTGCTTCCTAAATTTGATCAAGTTGGAACTTTTCCACTGTTTTAAACCTACCTTGCAAGAACCTACGCAGCTCTTCATTAGAGTTGTTCTGTGAAGGGCAAGTAAAATAAAATCTTTCTCATGCTAGAGGTCAAGTTCATCTTGTACCTCGGATAGATCGTTTTTGACAGTTTCTGCAGTGCCGGTTTAGATTTTTTATTTTGTATGTTAGTCTGTTCTCAGCACTATCCAATCACCAAATAACCATATAGGTCCTCCAGATTGGTTGGTAATTAAACTTGCAGTTGGTTAATGCTGATGCCTGTCTGAGTTACCTTCATGTTTTTCAGTAGAAGTTCCCACCTTCTTCACATTTTTCTTGGCTGGTTTATTAACTGGAACTCTTAGTGTTCCAGTGAAGATGTTGAGAATTCCAATGACTCGCCATTAGTGAGAGTGAGCGATAATGCAAGCATCTTTTCCTGCCCAGATTTTAACAAGAAATTGGATCATTACAAATTGCCAAGCCTTAAATCAGGAGTGTTGGTATCAGAATGTGTGCTGGCTGCTCTGTGCTGCCCCCTCCCCATAGCAATTCCTGCAATCCGCAGCGGTGTTTTGTTACACGCAGTGTAAAACCGCTAACACAAAGGATACCCGTTAAATCTGGAATAGAAAAAACACCCTATTGCCAAATAGTGAATTACAAGCAAAAGCAAATGGGTTAGGTTTGGAGGGAAAAGATCTCTGCCCCTCTCTGTGCAGGAGTCCTGGTCTTCCAGTTAAGATAGGAATGGCAGCCTCTTCAGTCTCTCTTCCACCCAACAGATCCAGTAGGGGAGTCCCACGGTCACACAGAGGCTGGCCTCGAAAAATGTATAGATAAGAATCTCCTGGAAAACCTACAGTTGATCCCTTGTACTTGTAAAGTGGATGTTAACACAGTGCTGTCAGAGTGCTTTGGGCAGACCAGAATCCTGTAGCTGCGTTTAAGCTCATTTGTCTCTGCTTCTGTTTTTGAAGGTGTAGTTTTGTTATACTAACATACCTTTCCCATGAGCTGGGTTAATTTAACCAGCTGCATATTGCAATCACACTTATAAACTTGTACTTTGGTTGGCCTCTGTTTCATGAACATTTTAATTCTCTGTTGCTTGATTTGTTTGGACTTGTCGAGGCCTGGCTCAAATGCTATAAAAGAGAGAAGTTGAGATAAAATTTATTTTGTGTGTGTGTTTACCAGGCAGCATAAAGCAAGCACTGTGTTCAGCACTTAATGTCCAGGTGCTTTTAAAAAAATGCACCTAGAATTGAGATTAATTCTCCAATGTAAATGAAGCGATCTTGTTCCATTTCATAGTGAACAGGTGCCCATGCCACAAAATCACCTTCCCGATTGATACTGATTGGCCCCTTTGGCTGCAATTTCAGCAGAGAGGACAAGGCCACAGAAACTGAACTTTTCATCACCTCTAAGGTGAGACCTTCCAAGTCAGAGCTGAAGGACATTAGTGGGAAAAGGTTGGGGAACCTTGCAGTACTGCTGCCCGTGCTATCCCTGTCCTATTGACGGTGTCTGACGATTTGCTGTTTTTGCAACAACAAATCACTGTAAAAAGAAAATGCTGTAAGTGATCAGTGGTTTCTCGATATGATATTGGCCTTGGTTCTGGCTATACTCCATAGTACCAAAGAATTCTGTTTTTCTCCCTGCTGTGTGTTTGATCACTTCCAACCTTTTGGCTCCTGAGAGATAAGGTTACAAGAATGGGCCAAACTACAAAGAGGCTTGAAATGCTTCAGGGCTTTTTTGTTGTAATCCCTTCAAGGTTTCAGTCTTTTTTCTGCGGTTCAGATGTAATGCGAGAAATTAAAGTAAAAGACAGCAGCCAGATGGTACTTCTCGTGGGTCAGACAGATTAGTATTTTTAGAAAAAGGTCTCTTATTTCTTTGCTCTCTGTATGGGGCCTTCTCTTTGTGAACCTTTAAGCACTTACATAGTACAGCACTCTTGAGAGGCAAGTAGTGGTATTATACCCATTAAATAGATAGGTAAATAGAGACCCTGTGAACTGCATTAGATATCAGTAGGGCAGAAGACACAATATAGTGTTGGTATATAAGACCCTAAGTACTGAGCTGTTGCCATTCACAATAAATGCTTGGTGATCTGCCCATCCTTGCTGGACAGTTCAGTCACCTGAGGTGGGTCTGTCTCTAAGTTTACTTTTGGATCAGGGTGAAGCATTTCCTTCTGGAATAGGCTGATCATAGTCCCTCATCAGCTCTCGTTAAGGTCCACTGCAAGCCTCTCTTTTGTTGTTGGTTTATTGTGACTAAGCTCTGCATTTGCTATTGCCTTTCCCCCTGTTCCCTTTAGCAGAGGGGAATTGTTCCCTTTTGCTGCCGTCTGGTTGGGTGAGTTTGTCCTTGGGCCTTGTCCTGTGGTGCCTGAGCTAGCTGGTTTTCACTGTAGGTTTTTACAGTGTTGATCTCCTGCTAAGACAGTTCTGATTCAAATCACCCCATTGAAGGGGTATATATTAAACGGTTGCTTCCACGGAAGAGGTGAAAGCCCCATTGTTTAGCTGAATTAAAATTAAACCTGAGACCCTTAGAAAAATGCATAGTAGGGAACACTGGCTGAGGGTGTTGATCTAGCAGGGACCTAGTAGTCTGCTTCCATCTGTCACTTCTGTGAGTAAAATCATAAGACTGCAATACCTTGACAAATACCTTGGTTCTTATAAGTCATTCCTGTTGCCCATATGGTGACACCTCACACAGCCCATTATTGTGCGGCAAGGCCATGCAGCTAAAATCCTCTTGCAACAGAGCACATCAAGGACAAGGTAACGTGACTTTCCTGTTTGATTTTAGGGGACATCACACAGAAGGGGTATGAGAAGAAAAGGGCGAAGCTGCTGGCTCCGTACATCCCACAGACACATGGTAAGTACGGTCTCTCGGTCCAGATTAAGAGCTTTGATTTACTGCATCAGCCTTGTCATTAAAGGGGTCTTATAATGTGAAGATGGGGGCTGAGGGCTTGGATCACTTACCTGTCAACTCCAGATTGCCCTTGCCTCAGTTTAGTTTGCTTTAACTATTTCACAGTTCCATTGTAGGGGGCCAGATGGCAGCAGTAGAGTCATAGGCAATAGAGCCTTTCACCTCTAGGTTGCTGGTTCATATCCAGGTCAGAAGTTCCTGAACATTCCCACCAGGTGGGTGTTTGGCCTGTATGAAGTTTCATGCGCCTCAGAGCATTTCCCAGTTGGGGCATGTGATCTCACTGAAAAGTAAAACACCAGCACTGGCAGCTCTTTCTCCCTTACCAACTGAGAAGTCGAGGGCTTGAACTGGCCATGAAGTCCAAGCTCCCCTCTGATCCTCAGAGTATCCCTCTGGAGCAACATGGAGGAAGCTTGCAGTGATGCCGCTTGTGCTGTATGTGTTCTGCAGATATATACAGCCCTTCTGTCTCCATGGCTGGTAATCCAACGTGTTCAGCAGCGTAAGCTTCGCAGCAAATCCACTTTTCTGGATAGGAGCTGGGCACCTTCTTGTTTTCCCCTCTGCTTGTATCAGGGGTGCGTGCATGCGAGGGGTGGTCTGCCTGGGGAGGATGGGCGGGCGCTCTTGCGTAAGAGAGCTAGAGGTACTTAGCCTGGGCTATTTCATCTCTCTTCCTAAGTCTGAGAGCTAAAAAACCTACTGTGGAAATGCTGGAATGGCAACTTGTCTACCTCAGAAGCAGAATGGACACTGGCTCACTTGGAGGTTGACCCATGGGAAACTGATTTTCAGAGCACACTGGCTTGGCCTTGAATTATGAAATGTGGGATTCCTTTTTAAAATGTACAGGGCCAAATTTAACGTACAAGCCTCAGACCTGCAGCTGGACCCTTTACATCCATGAGGAGTCCCACTATTGTCCATGAGGTTCTGTATCGGTGCTAGGTTCTGCCTGTGTAGGTGGGATCAGGCCACAATTAGCACATTGGTATCTGAGCACCCCACAACTGTGCTGATGAGCACCATGGAAACACTTACCCTTATGACTAGGCTGTGGGTTTCCAGCTTCATCTGCTTTTATGGTCTGAGATGGTTACGGTCAAGTGAAGCAAAACATTATTTGGAGAAAAAAGGAAGTTTCCAAATGCAGAAGCTTTAACGATCCCTTTGTCAAAATGTGGATTATAAAGAACAGTCTAAAAATTGTTTAAGTTAATTTGCCAGTTCATAAGTCCTGCCCTACAAATGCTCTCTGAAGCCGTTCCTCATGTTTGCTAAAGAGGTACTGGTATCTTCATAATTGGCCGTGTTACCTTATTTACCAGACTCGCTGAATTCACTTGTCATTTTGTTTACATTCATTTTCTTTTGTTCAGAGATCCTTAGCAGTGGGGCTGGCTCTGAATGTAGGATAATTAGAGATGGATAATTGTAAACTCCTCTCTAGGGCAAGGCCTAAAGCACCTCCAATAATTAATAGCAGGATACTTGTGCAAAAATAATTGCACTATTGATACACTGGAAAGTCTTTATTAAAAAAAATCAAATAAAGCTTCTTGGTTTTTGCTGTGGATCAGAAGTGAATTGGTATGACAGAGTGCTCCATGACTTAACTGTTACTGTAATTGACTGATAGTGAACTAATGCCCCAAAGGGTAGAGGTTAAAGGGCTTTGATTTAATGCCAACTTGTCAGCACTGCTTTGACCAGATTGTGAATGTGCATGTGTTCATTTATTTATTTATTTTGAAATGGCATTGATTCTTTTCACTTCTGGTGGTATTCATCTGGAGCTCAAAACAAAAGAATTCTGTCATTGTCATGTGTAACATCTCTTTTGTATAGAATCTGCTCTCTCTCGGTTAGATTTCTCACCTTTTCTTGGTTCATACAACAATAGCTCAAATATGCTCTCATCTGAAGGTCTGCTTCCCAGTATTAGTCACTGGAGTGACTTACTGCTACAGTAAATATTTTAAATACAAAGGCTATGGAAATGGACAGAGTGTGCTGTTACCAACCTAATACATTGACGCAAGCAATATAAGCAAAAATCCTATTTTGACTTTGCATTTTGAAACTGTCATAGGCAGCTGAGGGGTGCCTGACTAGACAGCTGTTTGATAGAAATTTCTCTTAGATTTGATGAGGTGACAGTCAACTCTTATCATTATTGTATTAATGAAGAAATATAGAATGACATGTCTGGGTTTAACAGAGACTAATCCTTATAAGCAGGGATCCATCGAGCAGATCTTGCAAGCTCTGTTGACTCAAGGCATATTCTGGTGAAGTCTTTGGCCCTGCGGAAGTTGGGGTATGTGGGTTTCTTTCACACCTTCAAGCCACTTCTCTTCACAGATTTGCTCTTGGCTTGGAGTTCAGTATGCGGCAACCAGGACCAATAGCAGTAATTCCATAAGCCGCTCCGTATGCATTGATGTGGCCCTTTGTGCCTGTCACTTTACATGCATGTTTATTTTGGAAAATGTTTAATTAGGGGGTAAATGTCTGGAGAGACTGTGCATGGTCCTGCTGCACTAATTGACGTGCTTCTCAAGGCAGGGGAGCGAGTCAGAGCATTGGGCGAAACTAGGGCCAGATACCATGTCACTAATTAAGGTGGAATTCACTACTGCCGTTCTGACAGTCTTGTGGCTCTTTTTGGGCCCAGTCCAGCAGTCTCTAGTCTGGCAAATCAGTGAGATTTACACATGCATAAGCAATGCAGGATCAGTCCCTTAGTTTAAAAGGGTCTGATGTTTTCCCCCTCTGATGTCATGAAGAGAATTGATTTTTCGTCTTCAGAAGAAAATTATAACAACCCTCAGCACTTAATTAGTGCATTACATTCTTAAAGCACTTTTCAAATGTTAACTAATGCTCAGGCACATCACTCTGTAAGATTTCAGAGTAGCACAGATGTGGGGGAAACGAGGCACAGAGCGATACAGTGATGTGCTGCAGCAAGTCAGTGGCAAAGTCAAGATCAGAATTTGGGAGCTGTGATCCTGGACTTACTCGCTGCTCTACGTTTGCTGACAGCCGCTAAGTAGACTATGCGGAATCTTATTGTAACAGACGTCACAGTTCATACATATTAAAGGCTTGTCCACATGGGGCTATTTGGGAAAGTTAAGGCGGATCTTCTAAAGTTATGAAGTCACCTTTAGTAGGATTGGCCTTAGCTTTCCTGACTGTACCTGTGTAGACATGACCTCAGAAACCCTATCTGTGAATGCTGCGGCGAATGCTGCATGGACCAAAATAGAGGGAAGGGGGACGCCTCAATTCATATTTATACTACAGTTTGTGATTTAAAAAGGAACAGCTAGCCTGAGCCACAAACAGCCCTGTGAAATGAAAAGGGGCCTAACTGCTTTGTGGGTGTAGGGCTGACATTTGGACCTCCCATTGCTGAGGCAGAGCTGAGCCTTTGGCGGTGGCTAAATGCTTCTGTAGGACATTTTAAAAAGTACATTGCAGCTATGATAAGCGTTCACCATAGGGGATGTGAGAACAACTGTGTCTTTCAGTTCCACTTCCATCTGTGGAGACAAGTATTATCCAGAAGGCTCCAAGCCACCGAGTGAGCCTTGTTTGGCTTGATTAGGACCTTCATCTTTATAGGAGCTTGCTATTTGCTTGGATCGCTTATGTCTCATTGGCGTTAACCACCTCCTGCTTGGTAGATGCTGGAAAGGGAAAGGTTGTCAGGGATGTCATTTGCGAAGTGTGCACTCTTGCAGGAAGGGTAAAAGAGGCAGTTCAGATAAGGGACATTGACAATTCTCTTAGAGAACAGGAAGCACATGTTCACTTGAAGGTAGAATGAACACAGCTGAATTTAGGTTGGCATGGTAGTAAGAAATTGGGGCCTAGTGGGGTGTGTCCTGATGCCAATTATTCTGGATGGGGTCAAGTGAGATGCACTGTCAGAAGTGCACAGGACACAAGAAAAACTGGTGTGATATCCTAGTAATCTGTATGTCAGAAAGTCACTTCTGCTGGGAGGATAACTGGAAGCCTCTGGATCCACGTGATGACCCAGTGGTATTGGATTTATTTCCATTAGTGGGTGACATGGATTTCTAAATACACATTATAAGCAAGGCAAATCCATTACATGGTTTAATGGGGTTTTCCTCTAGTATTATCCCTGTCAGTTGCAATATTTTGCAGGGTTCTTTAATAACCATGCTTATTGTTAGCATTGGGAGACCTGTAGATGAGACACGTAGCACCTCATGCATCACTTGAGTTTGATTCTCATTGTAGACTAGGATATATTTGCTTCCTCGCTTAGTTTAATGAGCTACTGTCCTCCTCAGATCGCTGCAAACCTGGCAAAGTATATACAGCTCTTTGGCTCAGGGAGTGCAAATGCAAGAAAACCTTGTTGCCAAAATTAGCAACTCTTGCAACCAGACACACTGTTAGCTAACACTGTTTTCTTGCTATTGGAGATGATGCATTATGTAATCAGTTCCTAAGGATAGGACAAAAGAATCCTCTCCTTATGTATAAAGGAAATGATGTTCACCAAGCCCTGATTTACTGTCAGAACCTTTGTCTGCATCAGGGAGAGTTCTTACCCCCTCCTCACGTTAATAAGAAACTACATTATTGGGGATTGTCATGAAGACTTCCATTAAACATGCATTAAAGGCTTGCAGATCTTTCATGGGCAGTTTTTTTGGGGAACAAGGAATTCTGCAAACAAAACAGATGTCTGAATCTGCCAGAATTTTTGGTGCCTTCATGTTTCCAAATAATCCTTGTGCTGTAACGCTGCTGATCTTTGTTCTTTATTTTGGGCTTCTCTCCCTTCCCCTTGCACAATGTGCACATGCTTTCCTTTAGGACTCTGACTTGATCCCAGGTTTCTACAACATCTCCTAGTGAGAGAGAACACAGAGTGCATATTGGTTTGCATGCAGTTAATATTCCTTCTGATCGTCCTTGTATCACACAAACATCTGAAAGTTAATGAACTAGTCCAAAATATTCCTTGTGAAAATTGCTGGAGGATTGGGCATGCAGGAATAACGTTCAATGAACATAGATCCTGTTGTTTTATGGCCAGTGGATTATAGGGTTTGTATATTTTTGGTTTGTGTGTTTGCTAGATTAGGAGCAAGGCAGAGTTTATCAAAGCTCTAAAATGCAAAACAGAAAGCAAAAAAGAATTTCTCTACAATTTGGAAGGTATTTTAAAATGCAGACTACTTTGTTTCAGGGGGAAAATAATCTTTGACTGTTCTGCACAAAGGCTTTACTTTCTCACTCTCTGAAGTATACAAGAACATAGTCAAATTACCCTGGGTGCAGCTGACACTAACCACCTGTAGGTAAACAGCAAACAAATGAGGAAAGCCCTTATTATGTACCCAGTGCTGAAAGAAATTACATGAGTTGGGTGTAGAGGGCCTTCAGCATCTCAGAGCCTGAGGCCTCTGGGAAGAATAATGTAATGATGAGTATAGAACACTGGTTTGGAGGGGTCGGAAAACATATGAAATGGAGTCTTGAGTGAGCTAAAATACCCACCCCTTCCTCCCTCTTTACCAAAGATAGACTTGGCTTTCCATTGCCTACGATTACAAGGATCACCACTAGATAGGCACAGAAAAGACCAGTTAGGAATCAATCTCTTTCCACTGCCAGGGTGGGACATAGTATCCTGCTAGAGGCTATATTATTAATAATGAGCACAGGAGATGTGGTCTGTGCACAAGATGTAAGGAGAGACAGTTCCTCCCCCAAGGAGCTTATACCCCAGATACACAGACAATATGAGATGCAATGGGACACACAGACAGTACTCCCCTAGTATCCTTTTATGTCTATAGTGGTGACAACTTTTGCTGGTCTCTTGTTCCATAAAGCATACAAAAAGCAGTAAGTTTCCCAGAGGGTTATGAATGGAGGGTGGGATAGGTAGGGTGTTCGACATGTAGGGTAGAATGGAAGAAGTAATGGGTATAGAAGTATGAGATTTAAACTGATACTACACAGCATTATCAACGTGGCATGAGCCTCTGGGATTTCTCTCCATTGCCGGTGTCCCCACCAACAACCATACCTCATTTATAAGAGTATATGAGGAAGGGTCACCCACGCAGCATAAATACATGTATTCATCGGTATTAAATTAATGACAAACAAAATGTTTAATCCATAAAAATAAAGTGCTTTAGCTTCTTTCTGTTAATTGCCTGAAACAGCATCTTACAGTCACTGTCCTGTCAGCGTAGACCAGCCTTGCAATGACTCCCATACTGATAGCCCTAAGCAAAAAATGTAAATATCCTGAAACATGCAACTAAAATGGTGTTTCAGACCTAATCCCCTTTCCTCTGTTTGTGCTGATCATTATCTCCTTTAATTCCGTGCAGTGATTCCTCGGCAGATTTGATATCAAAAGTTTGACAGATTGCAAAAATAAATCTGAGCTCAGTTGTTTGTGTGGGTCTGTGTTACAAGACTGTGTGTGTGTGTGTGTGTGTGGGGGGAACAACACTTTTTTTTTCTTTCTCTTTTTGTTTTTTTGAAAGGGTAATGTGACTGTTAATCTACAGAAATTGGCACGGGTAAGAGCTTGTTGCCACAAGCTGAAACTACTTTTAGCAGATGCTTTAAATTGACTAAATTTCAAGTGGTCAGTGTCCTAATTGTCTTAACCATTATAGGACGAACTCAGATCACAAATACTCATAATTCCATGAGTGTGTATTATCATTTGGTCCAACAAGTTTCTGTACTTTTTACCCTAAAATTTTCCTTAGACCAGGGGTGGGCAAACTACGGCCCAGGGGCCGCATCCGGCCGTTCAGACGTTTTAATCTGCCGGGGAGCAGGGTACAGGGCTTGCCCTGCTCTGGTGCTACAGCCGAGGAGCAGGGTCGGGGGCTTGCCCCGCTCTGCACATGCTATTGCACCGCGTGGCTCCCAGAAGCAGCGGCATGTCCCCCTCCAGCTCTTACACGTAGGGACAGCCAGGGGGCTCCGCAAGTGCCACCCCTGCAGCTCCCATTGGCCTGGAACTGCGGCCAATGGGAACTGCAGGGGTGACACCTGTGGACAGGTGGCGCACAGAGCCACCTGTCTGCCCCTCTGTGTAGGAGCTGGAGGGGGACATGCCGCTGCTTCAGGGAGCTGCTTGAGGGAAGCGCCGCCCAGAGCCTGCATCCCTGACCCCTTCCTGTACCCTGATCCCCCTCCTGCTCTCTGAGCCCCTCAGGTCCCAGCCCGGAGCACCTGCCTGCACCCCCAACCCCTCATCCCCAGTGCCACCCCATAGCCCGCACCCGCAGCCAGACCCCCCTCCCTGCACCTCAACCCCCTACCCCAGCCCAGAGCCACCTCTCGTACCGTGATCTCCTCACTTTTAGCCCTACCCCAGAGCCCACACCCCTAGCTGGAGCCCTCACCCCCTCCTGCACCCCAGCCCCCATTTTGTGAGCATTCATGGCTCGCCATACAATTTCCATACTCAGATTTTGCGCTCAGGCCAAAGCGTTTTCCCACCCCTGTCTTAGACTATTCATGTTCTTGCTTTACTAAGCATGATTTTCCCTCCCTCCATTCCCTGTGTGTGTGTTATAGGCTCACCTCTGTCTATGGTTTGTTCTGTTACAAATCCCAGGTTAGCTTTTTTTTTAAAGTTTTATATAAGATTCGGCTTTTCTACTTGTCACTTATTTCCTGTCTGAGTCCACAGTGCTCTCTCTCTCCATCCTGTGTCATGTGCCACCAATCAATCAGCAGGTCTGTACTATAGGTGTTTTAACTAATCTTTTCCTTCAAATCTGCCACCATTGCACTGTTCCAAGTGGGAGCTTCTGTAGTAGACCAGTGATTTAACCACTGCTTTGTCTAACCACATAAATTAGACATGTGCATCAGGTTACAACATTGGTTTAAGGAGTTTCACCTGTTTATAAGATCTGACTGCAGCTGCCATAAATGGGGAATTATTTGCTCCCCTGATAAGTTGGAGTGAGTTACAAAGGAAAAGCCAAAATTCTAATCCAGGACATGTGATCATTTTTTTTTTAAGCCCGTGCATGGCATCAGAATCTCACCCAGATGTAGATCAGCTAGCTTTCCCCATTAGGTCAAATAATTTTGTCCCTGCGCATAACTTGAGATTATTCTGATTGATGGCTCCTGCAGAAAGGCCAAAATGTTATGTCCAGTGAGTTCTTAGTCTTCCAGGTATGGAGGGGAAGGAGCAATAATCACAGACTGAACCTGATGCAACATGTCTGCTACTGAAAAAGGGCTCTCACCCTGCATTCAGAAAATGGTGCCCAAACTGACCTGCAGACCCCTCATACAGACATTTGCTTTTCACACTGTTTTTATAGGTTTATAGCTGGACAATACTGCATCATTTTAAAGAATAGCCAGTCAAACATTAACACTTTTGTTCAATTCCTTACACAGACTAGCAGGCTAACCTGCTTTTCTGCTCCTCAGTTTGTTCTTTTGTCAAATGAATCCTATCCTGTCTTTGGCTTTATTGCTAATGTATGTATCCCTCATGGCTGCTGTGGCTTACTGATCACATATGAATTTTTTTATTGGCTCTTTTATGTAAAATCACTTTATAAAGTGTCCCTTCCCCTTACTGAGAGGGAGGGAGTGGGGGAGCAGCATGTTGAGCTAGAATCAAATGGCAATTAAAACATCAACTGCATCCTATAAAACCCATATAAAATACAACCATCATGGTGCTTGTGTGTATCCAGGTCCTGCCAGCAGAAATTGCAGCTTGTAGCAGGATTATTCTGAAGGGAATGCTAAATAAAGTCATCTAACATCTGCCAAGCTTAGCTCACTTCTGCTGCTTTGTCAGAGAGCTATGTAACTGTATATGATGTACTATAAATATGTGCTTCTTCCCAGATCTCTGAATCCTGCTTATGTGCTTTATATTAATTTATACTCGTACACCTTATTCTATAACAATATTTAAACAAAGAGCTAGATCTTGAGGTTTCATGTGAGTTAGGGATACATTTGATCCCTATGTAAATGAACGGTCATGACTACACTATGATGTCCTGTGGAATAAACAAAGCTTTTGCATCTTGGAAGCAAGAAATTAAAGTGTATTCAATAGTTCATTTTAAAGAACGGTGTTTAACTGTGCTGCTGACATCTAGTGGTTACTTACAGTCCTAAATAAATTGTCAAGTGAACAGGAGGAAACTTTAAGCTCCTTTGTTAGTTATTGAAGTTGTCTCTTCATTGGCTCTGAATAAAACCTCCCTGTACATGATGAAGACTCAAACATGGATAAGTTTTAAGCAAAAGTGCAGTTCTTCAATGTGTCATTTAATGTAATTTGTATCTTGGACAAGAGGCGCTTGTTCAGATGGGTACACAAGGAAGATGTCTTTGACTGTCATTGGCATTCAGATTGCTTATTAATTTCTTTAAGACCAGATGATGTGCTTGGCACTGTACAAAGCATAAAAAGACAGTCTGTGCCTGAGGAGCTTATAGTTTAAGACTCTGGGTCTGTATTTATAATGGTCCACATCACAGATCCTTCTATGACTGCAGAGTCCCAATGGGGCTTCCCAGGAGTGTAAAAATCTACCACATGGATCCAGTTTCAGGACTGGGGACTGTGAAAAGGCTGGTCATGCACAGGTACGTGTGCTTCTTTGGTGCTAATAAGGTTTGCAGCATAATCTAGTGACTTGTTCTAATCGATGGATGAAATTCTCTGCAGTAAGTATTCTCCCATTGACAGTCTAGGGTTTTCAATATTTTCAGTGTTTAAACGTTTTTAAATCCATACCCTTTGCAGTTGGTGCTTTGTGAAAGATACCAAAGTAACTGTGCGGAAGGGTTTAAAAATCCTCCAAAGCGATTCAGCCCAAGCTGCAATGGTGCAAGCTTCCTCGCCCGTGTATCTCCATCCTGAGATGGAGAGTCCACTTCTCGGGCTGTGAGGGGTGAGTTCAGTCTTGATGGCACCCTTAATGAAACAAGCTGTATAGGGACAATTATTACTAGCTGGGAGTGTCTGGTGTGTACCACCTGGGAACTGAGAACTAGGCAAACCACCAGGTTCATTATACACCACTGAAAACTCATCAGATGGTAAAAACTTTTGAAGGCTACCAGCCTGGGCTGGAGAGTAACAGACTTGGGTCACTGTCCCTGTTAAGTAACATTCAGCTATGTTTTCAAAATGGTGAAATTCTCATGTTTTCAAAATGGTGACAGTGCTCATATTCACACACACAGTCCGCTGTTGCAGCTATTTTGTTACTTGTTTTGAATTGTAAATTATCTAAACATTTTAAATCAAGAATCTCTCCCAATCAGTTTACAAACACAAATGTTAATTAAAGTAGCCTTGTTATCCCTGAGATACAGCTGAATGCTCTGACCCCCTTTTGCAAATTGGTAGACCTGAAGCATGTTAAGTACAGAAGTTGCACAAATCCAGATTTAAATCCAGCTCTCTTGGCTCCCAGTCCTGTACCTTTACCCCAAATCCATACTTCCTCCCTTTCCAGTTCTGCTTATTGTTTATTGATGCTCTTAACCACTTGCTGGGTGTAAAGCTAAGTAAAAATAAGACTTGCCCCTTTAGTTAACTCTTTCATTTGACAGGTTTCAGAGTAACAGCCATGTTAGTCTGTATTCGCAAAAAGAAATGGAGTACTTGTGGCACCTTAGAGACTAACCAATTTATTTGAGCATGAGCTTTCGTGAGCTATAGCTCACTTCATCAGATGCATACTGTGGAAACATTTGAGATGCTCAGGATGCCCCATGCACTTATTTAAGCCTCCTGCCACTCCTCTTATTTGGGAATATGAGTGTCCACACAAGGAGTTATACTGGTATGACTATAGCGATATAGTTCTGCCGGTAAACTTTTCTGTATAGACAAGCTCTAGATTCATACCACATCTTTAACCATGGTATTGAAGTGCCTGTGAGGGGATACACAAATATACTGTCACTGATGTGCTGGTCTGCAAAATGGCAGGTAATAAGTGTCTTGGCTGCCTCGTCAGTTTCATCACTGCCACTAACTAGTTTGTGAAATTGGACCAGTCGCTTACCCTCTCTCGGTCTCGTTTTCCCCAGATGTACATTGAAAACTTGTCTACCTCATGGGGTGGGGGGGGGGGGGGGGAAGGGAGTTGCAGCTTTGTTTGTAAATTGCTTCAAAATCCTAACATGAAAGGCATTACTGAAGTATGATCTGTCATGGTACTCATTTGGTAACTGTGTTTTATTTCCGGTTAATGTAAATTCCTGGATGGAGGCTATACCTGAGTCCTTATTTTAACTTGTATAAAACTTATATTCTGTTTAGTAACAAAAATTGAAGTTGTGGATGAGTGACCCCAAAATTTTTGCTGCTCCTTAACTTTGATTCTTCCCAAAACTTTCACATCCAAATTCTGCAGACACTGACTGAACTACCATGTTACAAATAAATGTTATCTTTTGGGATTTCAGCTAATTTTGGAATCATGTTATTTACTTGCTAAAGCAGTTTGATCTATTCTTGTAAATCCTCCTCTGTTCATGCAACATTGATCTGATACCCTCTCTGACTATTAATTAGTAGCTAAAACGACAGAAGAAAACTGTAATTACAGCACTGCATTCATGGACTGTTCAGTCTTGAGTAATTATGTTGGCACGTTCATGAGCAATATATGCTTGACATGCAAATTATCTACCCTGATGGTAGTTCTGGGCAAGAGGGGTCAAATAAGGAACTTCTTCTGAAATGTGCTGTCTTGCACTTACATATGATCCTTTATCATCCCCGTTGTACACATGGGGGAACCGAGGCACACAGAGGTGAGGTGACGTGCCTCTGATCTCACAGTGGGTCAATGGCAGGAGGAGGACTAAAACCCAGGATTCCTGATTCCCTGGGTGAAATCCTAGCCTCGTTAAAATCAATGGCAAAGCTCTCATTGACTTCAGTGGAACCAGAATTTCTCCCCAAGTTTCATTCTGTAAACACTGAACTATATTTTCAAGTCCTTCATGTTAATTCGAACAGTTTTGCTCTTTTTTAGCTCTACAAGACAAGCTGTCTCTGTGAAAGAATCAATTTCCTTCCTGTTTACTGTATGTGACCTATCAATAAAAATAGCTTACTTCGATCTCTTGTTCTTCACTCAGACTGCGTTCAGCTATTTTTAAAGAGTTTTTTTTTCCTCCTAAAGGAAGGGTACAATGCTGTGTTTAAAGCTCTTTTGTGACACATTTGCTTGTAGTGGAAAGTTTTTTCTCTTGTAAAATTGCAGGACTTATGCTGGAGAATTTCATGGATTATAGATAACATGCTGTGATTAGGACTTTTTAGCTAGTTTCTTCACTAATAACTGAAAACATTTTCTTTAAGTGTTATGAAAATTATGATGATAATGGTTGCAATAGATCAGACTATCTTGTATATAATTCTTTTCCAAAATTCATTCTTTAGATATCTGTCTTGGTGGAGAACTGTGGTTTTTTGTTTTTTGTTTCCCCTAAGAAGCAGGTTTAAATCTCAAGAGAGATGTATAATTTGTTAAAAAGCACAATGACATAGTACTGCTGGAACCAGGCTAAACTGCTCTGTTACAGATCACCCTACACCAGCGTAACTCATGGCCTATACTAGAGGTTTGCACCAGTGGCTAAATCCCAATTTAGAAAAGACCTTAAACATGATTATTGAACATTTCAGCAGGCAATCTTTAATTTCAGCAGCGCACTGTGCTAAACCTGTTTGTTCCCGGTGGATAACTTAGCAGGTGGTAATAGATTTTTAGTGTTGTCCAAAAGCAGGTTGCTTTGGTTTTGTTTTTTTAATCTCTGAAAGAGTTGTGGATTTGTTTTCCAGGGGTTGACCCAGCATTACAAAAGGAACCCAGAAATCAGACACCTGCTCCAGCAGCTACTTCAGCACCATCCTCATCCAAGTATCACCGAGCTCGATCTGGAGGAGCCAGAGATGAACGCTATCGATCTGGTAAGGATATAACAAAGACCTTTGTCAGTGGGAGAATACAGGCCACGTGATCTGAGTGGTTCAGCCAGTTAGTGGTCTAATTGCTGAAAGGCCTGTCTTGCTCATAGTTTGTCTAGAAACCAGGGGTGCTCAGGGGCCTGCGGTTCCTAATGAAAATCAAGGAACAAAGGATGCTGATCAGGGAGGGTAAATGACTCTTTACCTCTTAGGTTCCTGGGAGGAGTTTAGCTGGTTCGTGGAGGAGAACTTCACTTGGCGCTAATCCATTTTAGCGAGTGACAAGAGGCAGATAAGCACAGTATAGAAGAGGAGTGGGCAAACTACGGCCCGTGGGCTGGATCCGGCCCGCGGGATTGCCCCCTGTGGTGGCGCAGGCCCGGCGCCACGTCCCTGCGGGCCGGGCAGGGGTGACCGAGGGCTCTGTGCCTTGCCCTTGCCTCCAGGCACCACCCTCCGCAGCTCCCACTGGCTGGGAATGGGGAACCATGGCCAATGGGAGCTTTGGGGGAGGTACCTGGAGGCGTGGCAAGGGCAGCGTGGTGCCGGCCGCTTCCTGGCCCCGGTGCGTGCTGCTGCCACGCCTGCACCCCCCCCCAACTCCCTGCCCTAAGCCCCCTGCCTGCACCCCTCCTGCACCCCAACCCCCTGCCCTGAGCCCCCTCATACACCCCGCACCCCTCTTCTGCCCCAATCCCTTGTCCTGAGCCCGTTCCTGCACACTGCACCCCCTCCCGCACCCCAATCCCCTGCCCCAGCCCTGCATACAATTTCCCCACCCAGATGTGGCCCTCGGCACAAAAAGTTTGCCCACCCCTGCTGTAGAAAGACTAAATTAACTGAAATGTCCAATGCCGCCTCCTGAAGGGAGCTCTCGAAAGTAGCCAGTTTCTCTTCTTCAGCTAGAGGGGTTCCAGCTCACCAGCAGGTTCACTGGAATCCCAGACTGACAGGCACATCTCCCCAGGAGGCTAAGAACTGGTCTCCTTTGTGCTCACATGTTCCGAGCGCCTCTGAGGAGCTGGAAAAGTCAGACTCCTGTCCTGCTGATTTCCTCCACGGCTCAGGAGGGAGACGACTGGGGGTGGGGTGTGTGTAGAAGCAGGAGGCAAGTTCCCACTCTCAGTCTGAAGCTGGACCTGTTGCTCAGGAAAATGCACACCCTTGAGCACCATAGCTGGGCCCATCTAACCCCCAGTGTAGACGCAGCTAGGTCAATGGAACAATGCTTCTGTAGACCTAGCTACCATCACATGGGGAGGTAAGAGTTCCTGCAGCAACAGAAAACCCCTTTCCCTTGCTGTAGTCTGCGTCTGTGCTGCAAGACTAAACAACATCGCTGCAGCTCTGTAGTGATGCCTCTGTGGCACCCATCATGTAGACATGGTCTAAGTCACTTCACCATCTGTGTGAGGGGAACATATTTCCCTCCTCGGGGGATTTTGAAACTTAATTCACTTGTGTCAACTGCTTTGAGCTTCTTGGACGGAAAGCCCTGGTAAAAGTGAAAAAATAGCACCAGCAGCAGTTTTTTTCGTGCAGTACTGTGCTGTGGTTTATTTAGGGTTCTAACGGGCTGGTGCCAACAGCTAAATCCACTGTGTCCCCCACGGCAGGCTTTCCTCTCCCATAATACAATTCTGATTACCACTCCAGTGATGTGTGCCAAGAGAGCTGGCACCGGAGTCCCAAGGTCACTTTGGAACCATACATGTCTCCAGGATTCCAAAATTATTTTCCCTGCTACTTTTCTGAAATTATTCCCATAAAAGTACCCCCAAAAGAGTGAAGAATCTCTGATCTCCATCAGAGGATGGCTGAAAACAGTATTTCACTGGCTTTTGTTTTGTATTTAGATTGATTTGTAGAAAAATAAATGCAAATAAACATCTGACTTTTTTAAAAAAATAAGTGCAGCTCTGACAGCTTCTGACTGACGTGTCTCTAATTTCCCTTTTATTTTCCTCTGAGGGCAACAAATTCTACTCGGTTTTATTTCTTCTTATTGTGTTGTGGTAAAATATTTGATTCCTAAACTTATGTTTGGTTTGTGGCATTGGGGCGTGGACTGTTCCCTTGAATCCATAGGTTTCTTCCCTGACCGTGCCATTGAATGTCTGCAGTAATTCTTCTGAAGTTCTGTGTTAAAACTTTGGGCAGGCTGCTACTGAATGCTCAAAGCAGGGCAGGCTTGTTAAGTTAAAGGATCCATTGTATTCTAATGTTTAAAATTAAATGACTGTTTTGTTTCCAGCTGCCTTTGGTAGGATTTTTCTAACATAGCACAGTGGAAAATATTAAACTACATCAGATTTTTTTTTAAAGGCTAAATGTGTCAGATCTTTTAAAATACTTCAAAGCTGATTAGTTCTATGGAACATTGGCACCTGTGCATTTTTATTATTTATTAACCAGTTATGGTATTGCTTGGTGGCCAAACAGTTTGGTAACCTACTGTGCCAAGTCCTGTACTAAGATGATATAGAAAAACACAGCACTCTGCACCAAAGCTTGTAGTCTGAAAGACAAGAGGTAACAGTTGCTTAAGACAGACAAGCAGGTTGGGATGGGAGGTTGGGGGGAAAAGGTTACAGAAATGCCATGTGCTACAAAATAGTTTCTAGAGAGACAAAGGGGTCTAATGGTTAGTGCAGGATACTTGGAACCCAAGTTCCTGACTCTTCCACCTGTTTACTCTGGATTGGCAAATCACTTAACCACTGTTTTCAATTTTACTGATGGGGAAAATAAATGTCATAGGTGGGGTGGCAAAGCTTAATTCATTGTTTTTGAAGGTGCTGTGAGGTCTTGGCTAGAAGGCACGAGGGCAGGGCGGTACGGTGGCTATAATGTATGTGAATAACTCCTTTTTAAACAACTATTTATTTATTTATATACATTCATTCATTCATTCTTCCTAATAGGTTTTTACTTTTCCAAAACTAAGGGTGGTAATTTCCATTTTGCAGATATTCACACAGAGGCAGTTCAAGCAGCACTGGCAAAGCATAAAGAACAGAAGATGGCCCTGCCCATGCCAACTAAAAGACGGTCCACATTTGTACAATCGCCAGCTGATGCCTGCACGCCCCCAGGTTAGGAATACTCTTGCCAGTTGTGGTTCTGAGAGGGGTTGAAAAAAATCTCCTAACATATTCCAGGAGGCTGAAGTTATGCAAAGATTGTTAAATACCATGTTGCACTTTTATCTGGTAAATTATTTCCAAGGTTCCCTTGTCATATCTAAGTGGCTGGTGATTTGCATGTTCAGGGAATGTGTGTTGAGTAACCCTCCCTTGCAAAGCTGATATCTCAGCAGTGCTTTACAATAGGGGAAAATAATTCATCCTCTGAGGCCTTTTAAAGCTCCAGGTGTGGAAGCTGAGGCACCTTCTTGGACTGAGAATTTCTTTTGCTTCCTGGATCCCTATTTCATACTTCATCCATAAGAAGTTAAAACAACATCGTGGGCTTGTGTTTTCCGAAGGGTAACACGCAGCATTCAAAAGCAGCCACTGGTTTTCCGAAGCTTAGTAATTTACAATGATGCATCTTTTTGAGGCATGGACTCAGAGACTTTCTGTGATCCCAGAATACTCAGGGCCTCTTCACTCCCTGCCTACTCACATGAAGTGGCTATCCTGAGCCTCCGCAATAAAGCTAGTCGCATAATTTGTTGCAGGTCCTGGTAGGTTTTCATCAAATATTAATGAATAAACTTTTTTCCATTTTTCAAGCAGCTTTGTGCACGAGGTTATGGATTGTAAATACAGTTGCACAACCTCAGACCATTTGTGCTGATGGCAACAATACCGTAACCTCTGGGTGCTACAGTTTCACACATTGCTATGTAATCTCTGCTCATTCTATTTTTTATATTTACACCAGTGCAATAAACCTGTTAGTATTTAAAAAAAACAAAACTCTCTTTGAGACTGCAATTTATATAATCATGGAAGAATTATCCCAAGTTTATTATTGACTTGGTACATTCCAGCTGTGTTCATCACTATACAGAACATAGAATAAGAAACTGGTGTTGCACCAGGTGGCCTACAATTGAATGGATGCTGAGGACCTGATCTAACTGGGGGAAGCCTTTCATTGACCTCTGCCCTGTGGATCTGTCCTAAATACTGATCATTATTTTCACTCTGCAAAGCCAGTAGGACAAGCCAAAGTAATAAACACAAGCCTGCTGCCTCTTTGCAGCATCAGATTTTAAGGGAAGGATCCTATATAACATTCAAGAGGCTCTTGTATAAAATGAGCCCATTGGCCCTGGGTAAAAGTCTGTAACTTCAAAATAATCTTACACTTGGTACCCTGTAGTGAATATAATTTCAACTCCTTAACAAAGTGAGTGTTCAGAGCCTCCATGTGAGAGTAGATTTGGGGAGTGGATGCATTTTTTTCCAAAGGTGGTGTCACTTTGTACATGCTCCCTTTCTCGGTTTGCTTTTCTTAAATGCTGTGTGGCTTGCTCTTTTCTGTGATATCTCATCTGAAGGAGTTTGCCTGTTAACCTCTGGATAGGTATTACCCTTCATTAACCCTGTCACGCTCCTGCTGCTATGCCTGTGAAATTCACAATCTTTAAACCCCCAAAAACCTAACCAGGGCCTGGCAGCTGAGAGCCGTTAATGAACCTTCCTTTTAATATTTTTGGGTCAAATGCATAAATTGTACTTTGTGCGGCAGGGGAATTTAAAGTGTTTAGCTTGGTCGAAGGCTCCTAAGCTCTTTGTCAGTTTGTGACCTAATTATGTGGATATTCAGATTCTTTTAGACAACTTGAATTACTGCCATCTCGTTTCTCTTTATGGCCTGAAATTATTCACTAATGTCATGAGGTTATTACCTCAGTTTCCCCTTTTTAGGAGTTCTTCGTGCATAGATATTACTCATTCATGTGGATCAACGCACTGACAAAAACAGCAGTATGCACAGCAAGGGTTAAAATTCAGCGGGCTTTCCTCTCTGCCTTGAACCTGGCTGCATCTGTGCATATGCAGCGAGTGCTGCACTATGCTCCTGCACCACGCATGGACCAAAGGAGTGGAATGACCTGGGGGAAAAGGAGTGACCATCTAACTCCAGCCGGTCTGATGGCAATGCTTGGTGCTCAATGGCAGGGATATGTATTTGTGGGCCAGAGCTCAGGAGCTGATTCACAGGCCTTGATGGTAGCTGGGTGTGAAGCAGAAGCAGCGTGTTCACAGCCTCTGGAAGGAAGGGGGACGTGTGTCTGCACAGTCAGTGACCTCTTCTGACTGAACTACTCTAGGGTTTAGCTCTTCTGAAAGACACCATGTTGCAGGCCAGTGGAGAGAATGAAAAGTAGAGAGTCTAAGGAGCTCAATGGTCCCCTTCCCATTTCTCTTTTGGAGAGGGAGGAATAGAAGAAACAGTGTACTCACTCGCACAGATTGACAGATTTTTTGATAGGCTTTATGAAATTAGTAGGAACTCAGTCCAGTTCCTGGTAGGTGTAGATATCCATATTGTCAAAAGCTACCACTGCTATCTCTAACTGGCCCCCTGCAGTCAAAGCAGAAGTATCAAGGACTGAGGATAGATCTTCTCTCTTGCCCCTACAGAGTGGGGTTTAGACACCGGTGTTATCAGCTTGTGGGTGAAGCTTCTCAGCTCTGCCCATGCTGAACCTGTGGTATGATTAGCTGGAAGAAATTAGTCTGCAGGGCTCCATCACCTTTCATCATCAGCAAGTTAATAGACTTCAGTCTTCTCTGCTAGTTCAGATGCTTGTGTAAGAGTTCCTCCTCCCAACAAGCAGATGGAGACAGTGCAGTCTTCTACTGCTCGTTTAAGGGTTTAGCAGCATAAAAATTTAGGTGAATACTTCCATACATAGACACTAGACCAACGACCTTATTTAGCAAGCCACCAACTTTAATGATAACCGTTACATCAACTAGAACCTTTCAAAAAACTGCAGAAGTCAACATGAAGATGATACTTATGTGCACAGGAAGGAAGGCAGTCTGAGCTGGTGTAGAGGGTCTCAAACAATATTATGAGGGAATATTTTTCTCTGTAGCTTTTTGTATAGCATCAGCAGTGACTTAGACTTCTGACAACACATTTTCCATACGGTACTAGGGACGCTAATCTCTTGTGTAGAAAACAACAAGATTCTAAGTGCTCACCATTAAGAGACTTGACACGGAGGCTGATAAACCAAACATTCTCTAAGTTTACAGAAGTCACTGGGCTGTCACAGAATTCATGGCATTCAGCACTTAAGCACCTGCTTGGAGTTTTTGCAAGAAAGTATCTCCCATGCACTTGTTTTGGACAGTGCTGTGTTTGATTTTGAGTTTAAATGTGTTCTTTTTAGCGGAACAGGTTACGTACTCTTGTAAAAGATGCATGTAAAGTTAACTTTGCCAATGCCTCAAATTATTTAAGCATAATTTTCATATCACTTGTGACTTTTGCACGGTGAAAACAAACAGGAAGTGTTTTGTATTTGCAGTAATTCTATTCAGTTAAACACCAATCTTTGCTATAAGTGCTGGCTGGAAGAAATCTATTGAATCACATGGCTGGAAAATGTGTATTTGACATTGGTGCAAATGTCAAATACCAAATCCAGTGATGATGATGCGAAGCATTCTGGGCTTTAAATGCTTCCTGCTTGATTTTTACATTCAGAGGTTGCTTCTAAACCTTCTGGAGGATAGTGAATTCCCCACGATCAAATTGACTTAACATGAAGCTTGTATGAATACTTGTGTATTTGGCAAATGTTTGGGTTTTGCACTGTTCAGAAATTTTTGCATGTGATTGTACCAGTGGACCGTCACTGTTTGCTTTAGATTGGGCCCTGACCAATGCTCCCCTGCACATCACTGATAAATGGGTTACAGTATGCTTATAGATCTCACATATTGCACTGTCAGAGCACATAGGCATATTTACATACACAGGGCATATTTAAAACATTCTTCCTGATCTGGGAAAATTCTGTCTGGAGCTGGCGAAGCAGCAAAACACTCCCTACACTGGTTTCAGAGTAACAGCTGATGAAGTGAGCTGTAGCTCACGAAAGCTCATGCTCAAATAAATTGGTTAGTCTCTAAGGTGCCACAAGGACTCCTTTTCTTTTTACTCCCTACACTGTAAATATATATACTAATGCATATCATATGTATTTTGTGGTATAGTGACCTTTGTCTTGTATTCAGTGCGAACTCTACTCTTGTTGAAATACCTACTTAGCAGTGTCTAGTAGTATCACGAACAAAGGGAGATACTGAATTCCTCACTGATGACAGGTCTCCTAAGAACCAATTTTAACTCATTAAAAACTCTTTTTTAAGACTGGCAAATTGGGTAATTGAATTGAAACGATATACCTAATTGCATAATTGGTCCCATGGGGAAAAATAATGAAACAAATTGGCTACAAAACCCAATAACCCAAAACCAGTTTTGCTGCCTTTCTCAAATAAGTTATTTTAATTTCAGACATATACATATTAAGTTAAAACAAATTAAAATGGCTTTATGGAATCCATTTACAGCTGCAAGGGAGACTGTTCAATGTAGAGCCTTGAACTATGTATTTCTTTTGAAAAAACTTATTCCTTCAGCAGGTCTAAAGGCCTCCACTGTTTAATGAGTTATATTTTAGGTTTATTACACTGAATGTATTATTTTTGGCAGGTGAATTTCCAATTGCAGCGTTTCCTGTGGATAGGAAGACGCACCTGCCATATGGCAGGACACAGACGAGAGATCCAAAGGAGCAGCTACAGTTATACACTTGATGTTTATATACTCTAGCTGTTTTATTCTGAGATTGAATTTTAGCCTTTAAATGATTTATTCTTTTATCAATTATCGGCTGAGAGTTACGCTCGGTAACTGTTGGCACCTCTGGTAGTGCTCACTGCATGGACCCAAAAGTGAACCATGTTCCCTGTTTGGGGTAGGGTCCAAAGCCCAATGAGACAGGTTTGACATCAATGAGCTTTGGATCAAGATCTCAATTACATATCCTATACAATCCCATGCTGAGATTCTGACTTGTTGCCTCATCTTGTCCCTGTTCTTGTCTCTTTGAATTTGACGTTGACCTCCTGATTTTGTGGTGATCTTTAAATGGGCAGTATGTAATACAAACCCAACAGCTGCCCACTTGCACCTTGGTATAAGAGTGGGGAATTGGCACTAACAACTCCATGGGTGTTGCCAGTGAACAAATGGGTTCATGGTCTTGCTGATAGGTACCCTAAAGCCCTTAATAATCTGGCCCCTATTTACCCTACACCTCTTTAAGGCCGTGGAGGTGGCCTGGTTTATCACTTGTGGTTTTGAGATTCCATCTGGATTGGGAGGGCAGCAGGATCCTTTTGACTGAGGGACTCAATCTGTGGAATCTCCTTCCCCCCCGCCTCATATCTGTGGAGTTCACAACAGTTCTTTCTGTTAGACCAACTCCAACTTTGGCCATTTTTGACCTCTCTTTTGTTAGTCATTCCTGGTTTTTTCCTCATCCCATTGGTTGACTGGCTGCTCCCCTTGTCTGCATGGCTTCCTGCTTTATTTCAATTGTCCTTACTTTTGTACACGACCATGGGCCCATTGTGAGTCCTGGGTGCTGTATGAATACATTAGAACTTGCTATTGATTTGCAGCATTTGCCTCTTAACTGCAGCCTCTTTCTCTAGGTGGGGGCTGTATCTTGCCTTGGCTTGCAAGATAAGTCTGACTCATGGCTTTAGAGACTACTAAGGAGCAGGATTATTTCAGAACACTAAAATATTTAAAGCCAAAGTGTAAACTAGGTTATATGTAGCACCATGCACATTTATGGCACTGAATAAATAATGCAAGATCTCTTATGATATCTATATTCTTAGTTCATGGGATCATAATAGAGGAAATATGGTCTCCTTGCACATGCAGGATGCAGACCCCCTGTTGTATGATTTTTTTCAAGTTACTGTTTAAATATGTACAACAGCAAAGAGAATGCTATTCACACATGAATAGCCTTATTTGCTGGGGAGCATAAAGTTGCTGCTGTCTGCATGTATCCCTGCAAAATAGTTGTTGCATTATAGACATTTGTCCATGACTTCAAACAAACTTGCTCCTTCCAAAGGCTCAGCAATGACACAGGCTGATCCTCTGATACTTGGGTTTCCATTTCAGAATGACTGCTGCTGAGCAACACAGCAGACGGCTTAATAGAGAGTTTGAATGGTACAATTATGAGGGGTGAGGGAATGCACTAATGGGTCTCCCTATGACAGGTATAACCGTCTGACTAGTATTAGATTATCTTTAAGTTTTTCTTTACAGGAGTAAATTGGTTCAAACTGGGGATGTTTGCTGCTTTAACAAATTTTATCTCCATTTTGGCCTATGTAACCTTGTTGACTCCAAGTCTCTAAAGAGCATCCTCCATGTTGGGAATGTGAAGCCTTTGTCAATAGTAGGTCAATTGCCAAGGAGCATGCTAAGCGCAATGTGCTTTCCAAAGAGGCTAGATTCTCTGTTTTGATTCCATACAGACACGTCTTCTGCGTCCGAGGATGAGGGGTCGCTAAGGCGCCAGGCTGCTCTTTCTGCTGCATTGCATCAGAGCTTACAGAATGCTGAGTCCTGGATCAACCGATCTGTTCAGGGCTCATCCACGTCTTCATCAGCATCTTCTACACTATCCCATGGAGAAGGCAAAGGGACCAGTGGGACACTAGCTGATGTATTTGCCAGTACTCGAATAGGTAGGAGCTGGGTATGAACAGCAAAACTAAAACTGCTTCAAGTTTAGATTCTGTTTTCACAAAGTTAGAATCCCCCATTGTATACAGAAAATTTGTAGTAAGGCATCATTCTTTCTCCACTGAGCTTGGCCCCAGAGTTTGGAAAAGTGCACTTGGTCAGAGGGAAATAGGAGCCTGCTGGTGTAGAAAAGATCCCAGGGATGCACTTACAATGTTGACATGCTCAGCTGCAGAGCTTTCTTTTTGCACGTAGGTGTTGCTAATGCTTGCGACTACCTGCAGCTGCTATTTGCATAAACAGTGCTGCCAAATGTAGGGGAGTGACTTGGGCCTTCATGTTCTGTGGCATGTCGCAGCTGTATCTTTTCCTAAAACAAGTCAGGGGGTTGGAATACTTTGCTTTTTAAAAATTCTATTTGCACTATTAGACTTTAATAATATGTTATCTTAGTATTTATTGTTTAAAAAAACAAAACCCCAGTGCACACAGCCATTCATGAGGGAATTGCAACATCACAAATGAAGATCTGACACAGATTTGAAGCCTTGACTATTTTCCAAGCTAGCTGTCCATGTTGCTGGGAAGGGGTGGGGGGAATTACAGATCTGGATACCCCAGGCTCCGTTTTTTGATGCTCTGAGGTGCTCCCTGCTGCTGATGCTGCTGTATGAAATTTCAGGGTTTGTTTTGCTCCATTGCTCATCTTTGCCTTTTATATGCTCTTAAGGTTATTACTGCAACCCAGGGGGATAGCTGTATCTGTGTCCTCTGTGCTTTGGCTTAATTGGTTTGGAGCAAGCAATGCATAGAAGAGTTGGTGATTTTACCAGCTTCACTTTACTCTGTTCCTTTGACATTTATATTGCTGATGGTTTTGTTTCTGTTTACTGGGATGCAAGTGGCTTTCTGAAATGGAAAACTGCACATAAAATGTAGTCAGTATAATTAATGCTTTATTGACGCACAGCGTCACTTTAAAAACTGGGGAATGCAAAAAAAAATTACAGTTGTGGAATCAGCATTCTGATAGTGAATGAGCGCTGCTCGCTGTTCAGCACTTGTATAGTTACTGTCAAATTAATACCTAATTTTCTTAGCACTTGTTTTCAAATGATGCCCAATAAAATCTTGTGCATGAATTAGTTTAAAATAAATAAAAGCAATCTTTTCATCATAACTCTTTGCATTGGCAACATGAAATAGATATGTTATTCAGATGTCAATATCTAAAATGGTATGTATTAGAACTCTTGCATAAACAATTTTATATGAGAGCCCTTTGGAAAGAGGAGTTAAAAAGTTCCTTCCTGGTCACCATTGCACAAAGCACTACAGAACCAAGGTGCTTGTTTCCACTGAGCTTAGGAGAGCCATAGGGTGGGTACATCCCCCACCAGCATAGCTCCCAAGATGCACAGGAGTGATGCTCCTTTCCTGTATGCCTCCTCCTTTGCATGCCATAGGAGATGCACAGGTGTGGAGCTCCTGTCCTGCTGTCCTTAGGAAGTGGGTGACAGATTCCCCTCCTCTGCACTGCTGAGATCTGTAGGAAATGTGGGGGATCCCAGTGCCCCAGATCTGCTGGTACTGTAGAAAAAGTCATTCACCAGCTGCATGGGAACTGCTGCTGTGTGCCTGGTGCAGTAGTAAGCTTTGTGCCAATCCAGTGCAAACCTGCAGGGCTCTTGATTTTTCTTTTAAGAAACACAACGTTATACCTTTTGTTCTTTGTTTCCGTTAGAAGCTGAAATAATTAATATAACCCTTTATGCAAAATGCATAACTTACAGCATTACCATCAATGAAATACTGTAAGCATTAAAGAAACAGGAAATGACCAGTCAAAGTAATGTTCGTTAATATTCTGGTGCCCTTACAGATCACATGTTTGCTTAATAACCACATTGGTGTGTGAAAAATTCATATTCCCATCATCTTAAACACAGGGATCCTTGTTCATGCTTATGAACTTTCAACTTATCTGTCTTACAGCTTTCATCACCCAGAATATTAGAGAAGTTGTGTAAGTAGTTTTACAGGCCAGTGTCAAGGTTGTTTTGTGAATCTTCATATATCAGTATTGACAAAGTGTGAATTACAAAAATAATGGGGTATTTATGAAAATTACCTTAATTTGGATATTTCCAGTCTGTTCAATGCTTATATTCTTTTAGAGTCATGCTCTAGTTGCTTTACATAAGAGTTATATTTCTTCAGTAATATTAAATCTGCTTTAACAAGGCATTCGTGTAGGACAGTAAATATTGTGAATATAATGCAGCCGCTTCTGAACTTTAACAATGCACTGCAACACAACGTGGCAGCTTAGGATAAAGTGAAAAATACCATATCCAATTAAACCCACAGAGGAGACTTAGCTAGACAAAATGCACTTAAGTGGAGCAGAGCCAGATTTAGCACTCCTGCTATTGCCCAAAGGAACTTGGAGTTTTGAAGGAATGCGAGTTGATCTCTATTTGACATCTCATCTGAAAGCCAGGACCTCCAGCAGCAAAATGCCCCCTAACTCAAGGCTCTCAGTACTGACAAACGGAAGGCCAGTATCACTTCATTGAGGCCTAGGTTTTTCTTGCAGGTCTATTATCAAACACTGTCCAGGTTCCACCCTGCTTAGCTATTGAAACTGAAGGGTACCACAACCCAGCATGATGTTTCTTTTCCAATCTCCTTCTAAGGATTACATCTTATAACCAATGTTTTCCCTCTTGTTTAGTTTACAAATCTGTAACTCAGGAGGAAGTCATGCCTTGTGAGACATGATTACAGCTCAGGTTCTAGCAGGAGATAACGCAGCAGCTTTCTGTTCTAGGAGTTTGACCATCAGAAGGCAAATTTTCATCTAAAAGTACTTTTTTTTGAAGTATCTAGTGTCTAGAGTTTGCATTTAGAAATCACCCTAAGATGCTTTCACAAAAGCCAGGATAGCAGGGCAAAGCATTATTTTGTTATAGAGGACAGTAGCTGTTGGGTAGTTGACACCTTACTTGGCCATTGGATAGTTGAAGGTGCACGTTAAATTGAATATCAGTTTTCTCCCTTTTCAAGAGAATTTCTCCGTTCCCCCTGATGTCACTGCAACTACCTCCTCATCCTCTTCCTCAGCACGCCCAGCAACTATTGACCTTCCTCCATCAGGAATCGTGAAAGGCACACACAAGGGATCCAATCGATCTAGTCTCATGGACACTGCTGATGGTATGGAACCTTTCTGAGTACCCACAAATGAGAGCATGGCGTGGGAGGAGCTGAACTTGGGGGTGGTGGGGTCAGTGATGTGTATGACTTTCAGAATGTGCTTATACTTGCTGTAGGTTCCTGAACCAATTCAGACTCACTACAAACACACTGTTAAGTTTAAGTGGCTGCAGTGTCAGCTGTTATATACCCCCAGACTGTGGACACTCCCTTTCCTGTCTACCCACTCAGGAAAAAAAATTCTGGAGAGCTGAATAGACTTCACCGCACACCCTAATCTCAACACACTTAGCTCTGTTGATTCCAGAAGTCCAAGACTTTTGGCGCCAAGATTTTTTGTAAGTCACTTGCTCAGAGTTCTCGAGAGCCTACCTTCAACAGCTATTTTAGAGAATAACAGTTGCTTGGTGGGATGAAGCAGTTTTAATACTTCCCCAAACGTGCCTGAAACTAGGTTATAATTGCCTTTCAGGGAGACTGAATGTCTCAGAGGATGGGAGCTCAGAAGCTTTCTCTTCTAGATTGCTGAACCTAGATTGCTGACTCAGTTCCTGCCCTGTGATTTACATTCAGTGCCATCAGATGGCCTCTGAGGGGAATTTTCTTATAGGAGGTTTCTTGGTCTAGTTCCTGATGGACAAACAAATGAAAACAACGAACACCAAGGGCAATCTGAACGGTAGCCAAGAATTGAATGGGCCCTTCCCACTGCTTCCTCAGATTGCTAGTGAGACAGATGCCGTGAGGGGATGTGTGGGGAGCTTGCACTGCTGATGTACTTTCAGGGCAGAATAGTTCAGTCCCCAGGGGTGCTGATGGAAAAATAACCTGGCACCTTCCAGTGCTAAATTTACTGATATTGTGGTAGGTAAATGTCAAGCATCAGGTACAGAGCTGAAGCTTATGAATAGTGTACTGAGAAGGAAAGGAAGGCCTGGATAGAACTCTTTGTGAGGAAGGAATTGATTTTTAAATGAACCCAACAAAGATTAGTCACACTTAGGAAAATTGTTACTCTTTGGGTTGGGTTTTCAAAGGAGCCTTTATCTCCCTGCAACATCTAACTTCATGTTGAAGGTGCAGCTAGTAAGTGAGGGTAGCATTTTCTGTCTTTCTCTTCAGCTTCTTGCCTTTTGGTAACAAAGTCCAGAATTTATATGTGGGTTTGTTGCTTTTAAAATGCTGTTGTGTTGGAATCCACACAAACTGAGGAGAGACTAATGAAAATACAATTCTTAACTACAGTTTTGGTACTATAAAGCTGATGATACTGATCATAAACTGTTTGGTCTAAGTCTCTGAGGTAAAAGTGGTGTCAATGCTTGTAATTCTTACAACACCCTCTGCTGGTCAAGTCATGCAATGGCACTGGCAGTTATTCTGAAGACATGCGAAATTGCGTGCCACGTTTCACAGCCCATGTAACGTACCAAAGACAGATGGGGATGAGACTTCAGAGAGGGAGGAGATAAGTTACTAACAATTTCTGCCCTCTTGGTTAAAATAGAACCAAGCCCAACAGTGTCAGTTTTAATTGGCCTTGGTGGTTAAGATTGTGCCTCTTGACAGGGCAAGTGGGCACATCAGGAGAAAATAATTTCTTGCGAAGGGAGGTAGGAAATTAATGTTGCTTGAGATGACAAGCTCATTGATTAGCTGAATTCTTTCCCTTCCCCTTTAGGTGTCCCTGTAAGTAGCAGAGTCTCCACAAAAATTCAACAGCTGCTCAACACCCTGAAACGACCAAAAAGGCCACCCCTGAAGGAATTTTTTGTGGATGATTTTGAAGAAATCGTGGAAGGTAACAACCAGCAAGAAATGCTCTTATTGCTCATGTGTTGTGAGCACAAACACATGATGTGTTTGTTATGCTGTTGTACAGAGTTGACTTAGAGATCGACTTCCTCTTTAAAGGTGATATGAGCGCCCGTGGACTGTCCGTGGCCGAGCTCCAGGGTAGACTGTAGTCATTAAAGTAATCCATTGCCCAGTGGATGGATGGATGGTGTAACTCTCCAGGGCTGTCAGTCCAGCCCCTTACACCCACACTATATTAATGCAAACTGCTTAGACTTTTTTACACCAAGTTTAAATTGGTTTTGAAAGCCTAATTTCTAAGGTCACCTGAACCCTAATAATTTCCCAAAGGAAAAGTGGGTTGTTGGTTTTAGGTTTTTTTGCATCAGTGACTTCAAAGCAACTTGTGGCTTGTTGGTTCAGTACGGAGGAATTCCATTCTATTTCATATAAGTTTTTACTGCCCTCATTACTGCAGTTTCTGAGTGCCTTTCAATCATGCATTAAGCAGCCTGACTAACGTGTCACATGTGGTTTGTTCTCTCTCTCATCCTCTCCCCAGGGGGAATGTTGTTTGTGCAGGGCAGTGTTTTGGTTTTGGCAGGGTTTTGTTTGGGGTTTATAAATGTACAGGCTGCCTTGTGTTCTGTGTGGAACAGCATTTGTTTTCACTTCTCTTCCCTGCTTGTATGTGAGCTGGGACTAACTGGGTGGGGGGGGATTTAATTTTCTTTCAGTCCCGCAGCCTGACCCAAACCAGCCCAAACCAGAGGGGCGCCAGATGACACCTGTGAAGGGAGAGCCGCTGGGAGTCGTTTGTAATTGGCCTCCTGCCTTAGAAGCAGCACTGAAGCGCTGGGGGACCACACAGGCCAAATGCCCCTGTCTGACCGCACTGGATGTTACAGGAAAACCAGTCTATACCCTGACCTATGGTGAGTGGTATATTTCTGCTGCTGCATCGTTCTTACAGTGCTGGGGTGTGGTAGAGCACAAATTGACAGCTGGCAGCCAGATTGGAAAAGTGTTTGCCCAAATTCCTGGGGTGCGAGAGGTTTGTAGACAAAACATTATAAATCCAGCATGAGAGGGGAGATTCTGCAGACATCTTATTATAATGAGTTTTCCTGTCTCTGGTGGTCAGTCTCCTCCTTGTACTGACTTCACACTGATACAGCACTGTAAATGTGCAGGACACTTTACAGCACATAGCATATGACCAGATCCCTTCCCTCAAATAGATCAGGGGAGGGACATGTGAACACAGGTAGAGGGATTCTTGGAAGCAGTAGATTTGAAGGGAGGATATGGGAGGTGGCATGTGACCCTGTTTGAGACAAGGTTGGAGACCATTCCAAGTACAGGGGGAGCATGAAAGGCGGAGCCAAGCCAAGAGTTGGAGTTAACGCTGATGGGCGCTGTGAGGAGCACAGGAGGACATGGAGCAGATACTGATGAAGTTTTCATTGTCTCTAGAAATAGTTGTAGATTAAACATCCACCTTTGCTCTTTGTTGCCGCTTAATTAAGAATCTGATCTGAGTCTGTGTGAAAACAGGAGACAGTGTTGCCTTCATGTCACTCTTGGATTTACCCAGTTTCTCTTTGTGATGATTAGCATAGCCAGGCAATAGCAAAACAGCTACTTGTGTCCTTTTTAAAGGGAAGCCTTAAATTTAATTTTTCTGAATCAAACTTGCATAAGGATTAAGTCCTGGGTATATCTAAAGGATTCTTGCAGGTTGGATTTGCCTTTGCACCTTCTTATTGTTACATGAAGTACTGCAGGGGGCTGGGCTTTGGATTTCTGGGTCCGTTCCCATTTCTGTCACTCATAGTCACCGTGGGCAAATCACTCAGCTTCTTCGTGCCTCCACTTCTGCAAAATCGGGCTTAGGATCCTTTAGCTGTTACTACTACTTAGGCTGTGATTGGTTGATGTGGAGTTGGCAAACTTCTTCCCTTTGTGTTTTAGGTAAATTGTGGAGCAGAAGCCTTAAGCTGGCCTACACGCTGCTTAATAAACTGGGGACCAAAAATGAACCCGTGTTAAAGCCTGGAGACAGGGTAATGAGCTTGGGAATGTTTGGCTCTTCCTGTGAAATGGGAAGAGGGTGTTTTTGCATTGTCACTTGCCATGAACATTACAGTCTTGTCCTTTTTAATAAGGGCAAGTGCATGACTCTTATCCAAGGGGCCAGCTGTGTTTTAAAGAAATGTTTCCAGGCTGCATGGAAAGACCCCTGTCCAGCCCTCAGAAAGAGAACTCCTGGGCTGAGATTTTCAAAAGTGTCTGGAGGAGTCCCTAACTCCCCTTTGAAAATCTCTCCTACACGATCATCTCTCTCTAGGAGCAATGCCTGCAAAATGTCAGAGGTCTTACCACGCTGCTCTTGATATTAGCGAAAAGGTTCAGTTCACTCTTCTTCCCATTGTATGCATGTATATGTACAGAGATTAACTACAGCTGTATATGTATAGGAATATAAAAACACACACAGCCTTGTACATTGTGCAGAGCTCCCAAAGAGAAGACCTGTATGGGATGCTGTGCTAGAATCTGAACATGCATGACCTCCCTTTAAAAATGCCTGAAAAGCTATGAAGTTTATCTTTGTCCCTTTCCCACCTCTGAAACTAAAATGCCAAAATTCCTCACTGGACCCTGATTGGAGGGTTGATGATCATGTCAGCATCATGCTAAAGAGAATATTTTACGATGGGCAAGTTGGTATTATTGTTCATTTTAATAGACCCCACTTAAAAAAGAACCTGTAAAGAGAGTTTGTCCTAATAACCTACTCTGGAATATCGTTACTGCCCTTTTTGAATCCATACCCATGGGAGGATCACTAAAAAGTAAACTTCTCACATGCAAAGATACAATGCAGTAGGAATAGGCCTGTCAGAGGGGAAAGCTGTGAAATGAGCGAACTGTAATAATAAAAATCTTGGGTTGGTTTTGTAGGAATAACATGGCAAGGGAGTAAACGCTTTATTGAAAGAGGTTCTGCATTACACGTTTCTAACATCTACAAATTTGCTCTAAACCGAGAATTTGATTTTCGTAAATTCTTAATTGCTAACCATAGTTTAATATTTCATGTGTTAGGACAAAAGGGAGTTCAATGGATTTTTTGGCAACATTTTCACTTCATGGGCTGTAGATGGGATCAGCCATTGAGATGACTTTAATTCTTTTTTTTTAATTAAACAGCGTAATCACTGAGTATGTAACAAACCCAACTTTAATGTTGTGCCTCATATCTTCTCTAACCAAATACTTCTGTGAATTGTAGGTAGCCCTTGTTTATCCCAACAATGACCCAGTCATGTTCATGGTGGCGTTTTATGGCTGTCTGCTAGCGGAAGTGATCCCAGTGCCTATAGAGGTACCTCTTACCAGAAAGGTAACGTTGATGCATCTTAGAGGAGTGGATCGGCTGACGTGGGATGAAAACCAAGTCAGACCATCAGCCTCTGATTTGATAGCATTTCATAATGATCCACGGCTCCTTTTAGCAGTTCTTCTTCTGTACCAGCTCAGTGTGTAAGAATTATAGGCACGTGCCATTGCAGAGTCTAAAACTGTGAAAATTCTTTGGCTGCCTAGAAGAATTTTGCTCAACAGCTGAGAGAACAATGGACTTCCTTAGACACTGTGATGGACACATGTCTATAACCTGTCCTTGTTAATCTCCCTGCAGCTCCCTTCTGACTTCAATGGGAGTTGTGGATGCTTAGCACATCTGAAAAATAGACCTTTATTCCCAGTCACTTCTTGCTGTATAATCCCTGCTCCCAGAAGAGGTTTTTCCTAATGTTCCTACATTATTGCCATTCTAAAAGCTGAGAAACAATAGAATTTCATGAGACGAAACCATGGTAGCATAATAATGGCAACCATACAACAAGAGTGGTGGTAATGAAATGGTCGGTAATGCTGTGGGTTTCTAGAGCTTTGCTTTGCAGCCTCAACATGACAACTGCTATGGTAACCAAATGAAATTAAAGCTTCTACCAGTATTTGGCCAGTCAAGTCACTTGATCAGCTACTCATTCCAGTGCTTTTATCTTTGTGCAATAGGGTTAGTCAGTTACAGGGGGACAGAGAGGGTATGTTTATTATTTTGATGTATTTCCATTTTCATTTTTTGATGCTTGTTTGAAGATTTAGTGCTTTCCCTAGTGAAAATAAACCATGTGAGTGCAATGGCTATATGCTGACATCCATATGAATAGGCCCATCTCATCACTGAAATCATCTGCCTTTCACCTCTGGCCATTAATGCTTATGCCAGTGCAACATTGTCTGTTTTTTTCCTTGAGAACCAGAAACTTTTCCCAGTCTTCCCACTTGCATCCCTGGACCTCAGGATTAAGTGAAGGGAACAGACTTGCTCTCAGAACATGAAGTTATCTTCCATATTTTTACAATAGGTTCTCATTTTTCTGTGGACTTTTATTTGCTCACAGAAATACATCTGTCACAGCTGCTCAACCTGCCCTAGGGAACAAATTCTGTCAGCATGAGAGTCCCCATTACACCCAGCATGCCTTCATAATGCATATATTGTTTTCTAGAGCATGTTAACATATGACTGTATCCATATCCTCACTGCCAGACTGTGGTTGTCATTTGAGTTTCAAACCATTGCCAGACGTCCATGGGACAAATCAGATGAAACAGAACGTTGTTTTTTCCCAATGTGGTCCATAGTGTTACCGATCCAGTTACCAGAGCATTACCGTGCCTTGATTTTTGGTAAGGGTAAAGTTGGCTTCATACTCTCCCATCATCTGGAACTCACAGTGGCTATTTTCTTTTCCTTCAGGATGCTGGTGGTCAGCAGATTGGCTTCCTCTTGGGGAGCTGTGGCATCACTTTGGCTCTCACCACTGAGGTTTGTCTGAAGGGGCTGCCAAAAACCCAGAATGGAGAGATTGTGCAGTTTAAAGGTTAGTTCAGTCACACTTTTGTTTTGACCTGTTCGCCCCAGGGCTGAACTCTAAAACTAGCTGTTAGAAGTCAAAAGCCATGTGCTGTTTTGCTCTTCTCTGGGTTGAGTGAGCAAGGTTTGCAGTGGGGTCGTTGCCTTGTTTGGGACTATGAATTGTATGCACCACTGAGGCACAAACTTATGCATGTCTCTGACAGAGCCAGTGCATTGCAGTGTAGATTAGGATGAGGCCACTTTAGAAACCAACGTTCTGCTAGAACCAGTTCAGCAGTGTTTGGAGAGAGAAAAATCATGGTCTCTTTAATGCTACATCAGAGCTATATTTATAAACACTGCAGGGTCAATTTGTGAGTGGGCGAAAGAGCCCACCACCGCTTGCAAGCCCTAGATGTACTGGTTCATGGGAAGAGGGATGAGTTTGTCTAGCTAGTGATCTGCCTTGGGTTGATTTGTATGTTTGCAGTCATCTGATAATCCTAAACCAAGCATAGTTGCTCCCCTTGTCAAATGACATCAAATTATCAGCGCAAATTACACAGCGCGTCATTTTCTATCAAATGATCCTTGTGGTTCTGTCGGAAGTAAACCCAATCAAGTCCAAATCACGTTTGGTTTTAACGCTATGCATTTCCTTCAAATTAATTGCATTTTGCTTATTTAACTTTGCTGCTGGGAAAACAAGCCCTAAGTGATATGGGCAAATGATCACTTCTATATTTCAGATGAATATAGATTCTTTCAGCAGATACAGGTCTTAAGGTTGCCTTTGATTTCTGCTCTAGGTTGGCCCAGACTCAAATGGGTTGTGACAGACTCAAAGTATCTCTCCAAGTCACCAAAGGACTGGCAGCCCAACATCTCGACTGCAGGAACTGAGCCGGCATATATTGAGGTGGGTAGTGAATGATGGTCAGAAATGAGCTTCTCTGGATTGAATTTAATGCACAGAAGCCATCAAAATGGTAGCACTTTCAAGTGAGCTGTTCCAAACTTGCCAATTTCCTGCCAAAACAATACACTTTTCATCATGTACAACTTGCCATGATGCTTGTTTTTAGTCATATACCAGTTTGTGACTTTATTTGTTTGCTGTTCAAAATGCAGAGGAAGACACAATCTCTGCTCCAAAGACAAGTGAAACAATTCATATACAGTGTGTGGGATGACTAGAGAGTGGCTTAATCTGACACACTCCTGTGAGCAACCCTACAGTGCTATCAGCACATCTTAGCTAAGGCTTAGTGCTGGGAGACTTGGTACAGCCCACCCTGTAGCTTGGGGGGGCTCCCCCGTGATCACCTTTTCATTCGGTCTGTTTAATTCTGTTAGTACTTGGTAACATTCAGATTTCTGCCTTTGTTTCACATGGCAACACTTTGGATTGTTCACTTCTCAGAGGCCTGTCTTCCTCTGTGCATCCCAGTAATACTAACTGGGAACTACTGCATCCTAAATAATATCAGTGTTTGGGTGTCATCTATCCTACAGACTGCTTTTTGAGTTTGCCTTTTGTATCTTGGAGTCATCATGGATAGTTCTCTGAAAACATCCACGCAATGTGCAGCGGCAGTCAAAAAAGCTAACAGAATGTTGGGAATCATTAAGAAAGGGATCGATAGTAAGACAGAAAATATCATATTGCCCCTATATAAATCCATGATACGCCCACATCTTGAATACTGCGTGCAGATGTGGTCACCCCATCTCAAAAAGGGTGTATTGGAATTGGAAAAGGTTCAGAAAAGGGCAACAAAAATGATTCAGGATATGGAACGGCTGCTATATGAGGAGAGATTAATAAGAATGGGACTTTTCAGCTTGAAAAAGGGACGACTGGGGTGGATATGACAGAGGTCTATAAAATCATGACTGGTGTGGAGAAAGTAAATAAGGAAGTCTTTACTTCTTCTTATAACACAAAAACTAGGGGTCACCAAATGAAATTAATAGGCAGCATGTTTAAAACAAATAAAAGGAAGTATTTCTCCACACAACACACATTCAGCCTGTGGAACTCCTTGCCAGAGGATGTTGTGAAGGCCAAGACTATAACAGCGTTCAAAAAGAACTAGATAAATTCATGGAGGATAGGTCCATCAATGGCTATTAGCCAGGATGGGTAGGGATGGTGTCCCTAGCCTCTGTTTGCCAGAAGTTGGGGAATGGGTGACGGGATGGATCACTTGGTAAGTACCTGTTCTGTTCATTCCCTCTGAGGCACCTGGCATTGGCCACTGTCAGAAAACAGGATACCGAGCTAGTATGGCCGTTCTTATGTTCTTATTATGTTTGTTGCTTTCCAGTACAAGACTAGTAAGGAAGGCAGTGTGATGGGGGTGACAGTGTCTCGTATTGCCATGCTGTCTCATTGTCAGGCTCTGTCTCAGGCTTGCAACTACTCTGAAGGTGAGTAGTGTCACATGGTGGATATGTGCACAAAGGGGTGAAAGCTCGGCTCGCTGCAAGATCATTCTTTCCAGTGCTCAGTCAGATGGATTTTAAAAGTTTAAACTATCTCAGAAATTAAAAATCTTAGCTTAAATGTAGACAAAGGTCAACCCATAATTATCTCCACCTCAGCCCACGCCCTGCCCAACAGGTTTAACAGAAATGGACAAAAGGTTGGCTTTGCAGTGTGCATGGAGGTTTACAGATCCATGCCTTGGTGAACTGGGGGATGGGAGGAGCAAAATTGCACAAGCTCCAAACTTGAGGATCCTTTTTCAAAGAACATCATGCCACTAGCTCTCTTTCACTTGCATTGAAGGAGCTCCTGCTGGAATGCCTCTTCTCACCTCCATGCTGGCAATGCACACACACCGTGGCCTCTCAGATAACCAGGTCCCAAACTAGTTTGAGCTTTACAGGTTAAATCCAGTTATGGAGAACAGAAATTACCAGTCATGATCTCAGAGCTCCTTTAATGAGTTGTATGTCATCATTTCTGTTTGACATGCAACTGTATTCCTTTTGGGAGCCATTCCATTCATTTCCACTGCTCCTAAGGGTCAGTCTTCCAAGGCATTTGAATGATGGCTGTATAACCTCTTTCCACTCAACACCTCATGTATAAGGAGGCTAGGACACTCCAATATTACAGTGATGAATGTGGTATAAAAGCCTAGAGATGCCAGACGTTATATTCTTGCAGCTGTCTGTAAGGTGTTCCTTCCCTTAAATTCATATTTTGTTTTATGTAGGTCTTCTGTGTCTTATCATTCTTTTTACTGTGCTCTGTGTATGCACCTGTGTGTACCTGTTTTGTATTATCCATAACAAGGAGCTTGGAATCTATTTAATAATGCATAAGAGGACAAACGGACTAGACTAAACGCTTGCTGTTTGCATAATGCTGCCAGTATGTGCTGCCATGGAGAGGTGTTTGCATGGTGTCTAAGTACTGTATGAAACGCTTAAGAAATAATTGGCACTTTGAGTTTGCCAAGCTTAAGGGAAACAGTGATCTTTAAATGTTTGTAAAGAAAATGCCAAGGTGAAAAAACAAGAGTTGTGTCCTCCGCAGCTTCAAAGTTCCTGGCATCTGCCTGAAGGGAGCCACTTAGCCTGCTGGTTTGGGAGCCCAGCAGGAGCTGCCTCAGGGAGCTAACTTGACTTTGCATTGGGAAAGGGGCAAGTTCCAATATCAGTAATACAGCCGCATCTTCCCAGTTATCTGCCAAATTTCTTATATCACAACTTTCCTCTTCCAGGTGAAACCATAGTGAATGTTCTGGATTTCAAGAAGGACGCAGGGCTCTGGCATGGCATGTTAACGGTGAGCTGGTGCTTCAGGGAGAAAACTGGCAGGATGGTTGTTCTGGGTATTTTACCGCCCTTCCTGATTACAATGTGAAGTAGTGTTTGAGGAGGAGAGTTGGGCTCAGTCCACGCTCAGATCCAGCTTTACGCACTTCCTTTGGAGTCAGTGCAGATCTGCAGGCAGGAGCAATAATGTCTTCTGCCTAGTCATCATACTCTCTGTTCATTCAAATGAGGCTTTGAAATATTAATTGCAGGAAGTGCACAAGCTTTACCAGGCATTGGGGAGGGAAAAGGGGACTCCCATCTCTGATTTATATTGGATATATTTTGTTGGCCCTTTCCCACAAATCTCTTTGCTTTCCAGAATGTAATGAACAAGCTGCACACCCTCAGCGTGCCCTACTCTGTGATGAAAACCTGCCCACTCTCCTGGGTGCAGAGAGTTCATACCCACAAAGGTAACAATGGCATTCCTTAAGATTCTAGCATGTGGCTTTCCAGACGAACATTTGTGGGGCACTGCACTTCTATTTAAAGCTTGGGAGCCTGCCTGATTGCTAGTCAGAATCCTACCAAGTGGCCCAAAACCCTGGATTCTCTTCGATGTGTGCATAGGGCAGGCCACAGAGAGCTTGATGCGGAATCCACAGGTTTGTATGTTGCAAGATGGTGCTGGTAGGCCAGGGGAATGGCATCAACATGCAGGGGCCGCTAACCCCAAGCCCTAGCTGAAACACATGGAGGGCCACAGTCACTCTGCCTAGTATGTAGTAGCAGTTTTGACCTGGTAGTGTGGGTGCCCTACCTTCACCTCCCGTATCAGAGGAGAATTCCATCCCTGCAACCTCTGTTACTTAACCTTCAAATGGGCAAAAGGATTTGCGTCTGTGAGCTGAAGATACTTGCCCTAATGGGAGGATACTGGTGTTAGGCCCCTGCAGCTTCACTGAAAAAAGCATTCAGCAAATGGTTTTATTTGTACTAACTTCATTTGCTCCCTTCGTTTGCAGCGAAGGTGGCTTTAGTGAAGTGTCGAGACTTGCACTGGGCCATGATGGCTCATCGGGACCAAAGAGATGTCAGCCTGAGTTCTCTGCGGATGCTGATTGTAACTGACGGTGCTAATCCCTGTGAGTATTCCCTCACACGGCTGCCATGAGAGAGGTTCCTCTGATCATGTTTTCAGTCACTTCCATGCATGGGCGGCAGGTGAACCCCTCTTTTGGGGAGGCAAGCCCGCTGGCCCCACCCCTTCTGCCCAGGGCCCCACCCCCAAACACAGGAGCCTCGAAACCCCCCTCCCACCCTGTAAAAGTAGAAGCCCTGACCCAGGGGGGCCCCGAGACTGGAGGAACCCCACCCGTCCGCCCCAGCCACACTGGGCCGAGCCGCCAACCTCCCCAAGCACTGGGCTGGCGAGCCACCGGCTCCCCCACCTGCCAGAGTCGGGCCGAGCTGCCAGCCTCTCCCAGAGCCAGGCAGGGCTGAGCCACCAGCCTCTCCCAGCGCCGGGCAGGACTGAATCTGCCAGCCCCTAGCACCAGCTCCTCCTGCCTCTGAAGGCCCCGCCAAGCCACTGGACCCAACACCTGAGGAGGAGGGACATGGCAAGCAGCAGGGACAAGGGTGTATGGAGTGCAGGAGGCGGTGGGGGTCACGGGGAAGGGCTGGGGCCACCGTGGCCCAGGTATCCAGCAGCAGGTCGGCGGCAGCGCCAGGGAAGGCAAGGCCTTCTCTGGCCTATTTTACCCGCCACTCACGCTTCTGTGTACTGGCTTCTATCAGGAGTAAACTGAGGCAGCTGTCTGACAGTCCAATAAGGCAGGCCTCAGTGCCCCAAGCACAAGGGTAAAGGATTTCAGGTTCCACACCCAACCCAGAGTTCCCCTGCCAGTTCTAGGCTTGTACAGTCACTTTTTCCTATTTTTAAAATGCTTCTCTCCAAGACCCACGCAAACAAGGGAAACTGCCTGACGCTACAGGGCAAACAGTGCAATTCATGATGTCAAGAGCCCTCAAAATCTTACCAACTGTGTCTCTCAAATACACAAACTGGGAATGTATACAGGGAATCCTTTTCCCTAAACTTTCAGTTACAGTAACTATAGATGAAAGGTGTTCAGACAGAAGGGTGATTTGTGTTAAGTTGTTGGTGTCCCTTCAAGTGTGAATCTTCAAGGATGGTATTGCAAGAGGTGATAGGAACAGAGGACTTGGCCAGGCAGCAGGGACAGCTGGATGCTCTGGTATGTAATATAGAATATTCTGGCAGAAAAAGATTAAAAGGTTAGTGCAGTGATTTGTCTAGTGGGCAAGAGAACAGGAATAGGCACATTAGCTGGCAATGGGGTGTGAGTGGTTCTAAATTGCACACAGGGGATGTGGGTTTTTTAAATGGTGTTGAAAGAAATGAGCAACAGATCTTCATGGCATGCTGGTGATTATGGGGCTTAATGAATGTCTGTCCAGATGGCACTGACTGGAGGAGTGAGATTTGAATACAATTAGGGCTGTTTTGGATTTGTGCAGTGGAAGGAAATGGAGCCAGTGGACGTGCGTTAGTATGGGGGAGACGGGGAAGATGTTTATCATCCCTGAGTATCTCTATATGTACTAACTCTGGAACAGGCTGGGAGGAAGATTGTTTGGGCCTTAGCCAGCAAGGCGTTAGTTTGAAGTAATGAAGTATCTTTCTGATTTGGTCAGTTCTGTACCAAAACTGATCCCCTTACGGTAGGGTTAGGTGCATAAATGCATTAGCTTTCAAAAAAGCAAACCTGGAAGTTGTTTAAAAGAATGTAGATGGAAAGTTGCTGTCTTTTTTTTACCCATGTAGCAGTTGAGCCCCTTAAATCACAGCCTCCATTCTGAGGCTTTCCCGAATAGTAGTATTTGTTGTCTTGTACATAATCTTTTGTACAATACTTCCCCAAAAAAACTTTTTTAGGGATGTCCAGGATTACAGAAATACAGTACAACTTTATAATGAAATAGTGGCTGCTCTGAGAAAGACGTACTGGTGTCTTATTACTGTTATAGGTGACTGAAGTCTACTTAGGCCTTTTAAATATTCTACTTTAATGACTTAGAACCCCAAGTTCCATTGACTTACAGTGACTCACTTAGGCTCCTTAGTGCCTAAGTTACTTTTGAAAAATGTGCCCTTAGTTAGAAATGAGATTGCAATTCACAAGATCCCTAAATAAAAATGTACTACTTACTTCCAGGTAATTTCTAAGCATAATTTTTTTTTCAATTTCAAAAACTGTTTAAAATGTTGTCTTACCTTCTAGGGTCTGTTTCCTCATGCGATGCTTTCCTGAGCTTGTTTCAGAGCCATGGGCTGAAACCTGAGGCAATTTGTCCATGTGCCACATCTCCAGAAGCCATGACTGTAGCAATACGGAGGTACTGCGGTGCATTGCATCCTGCTAACCTATGTCCATATTAAAGGGACATGTTAAAAATATGTTTAAATAATTTCCTTTCCTATATTATAAGTAATTCCTGAGACTACTGAAACTGAGATAAATTTGAACTTTTTACTGTTTGTTTACTCTTTGCATTTTCAGCTGAGGGCAGGAAATAAGGAATAGTCTGTTTCCATTTGTTGACAGTTTTTAGTTTCACTTTCAGGCCCTTGCAGGGCTTGAGCTGGAGGAATGTTTGAGGGTTTTTTTTGTTTTTGTTTAACTATTCCCACTGGAATAAATTAAAAAAAAAAAAAAAAAGACAAGTCATGGAAATGTTTCTTTTGGTCCTAGCTTTTACTTTATTCAGCCTAAATATTTGGGTCATATAAGACCTGCCAGTGTCCCTTTAAATAATAGCAGTGTGTTTCCTTGTGTTGTGAATTGTGCTATATTAGGTGATCCCAGCTAATGTTTGTTCACATGCTCATAGTGAAGAAGTGGGGCTTCTTACATGCTCATAGTGATACACGAACTGTAGTGCTTGCTTGAATCAGGGCCTTGAAGAATTTTCTCTCAAAGCTATGAGTCTTTGCTCTTCTTTGTCTAGTAGTTAAAAGCCAGTAGCAGAGTAGCTCCTGGGAGAAGCAGGCATTTATTTTCTCACTTTTGCCAGCAGTTGCTGGTGTGGGGCTGCGCTTCTCTGCGATAGCGTTATACGTTGTTTTGGGGAAAGAAATCATTCTCATACTCTGTTCCTGTCCATTGCCCCTTCCTGCAGTAAACAAAGCAAGAATCAGCCAGCCTAGGAGGTGGCCCCTGCAATAAATTACCCTGAAGGCCAGATGGAAGAGCTGCTCCACAGGGCTTTTGGCTGGTTTTCCCAGTGCTTGTACTGGCCTAGGACTAAGCTTTTCCAACTCCCTTATCAGCATGGCTCTCTCAGCTGGTATCCCTTACTCTTCCCCAAATTAATTCAGTTGTGAAATGTGATTTCAGTATGTGTCGCAAAATGATACACAGAAGAACCCAGAAAAGCATCCTTATGTCACTGTGTGTATGTGTTCCCTGTCAGGGCTTAATGATGTCATGTGTTTACTGATGTTTCAGCATGTCGGTTTGTTTCCTTCAAGGCCTGGTGTCCCTGGGGCACCCTTGCCCGGAAGAGCCATCCTGTCCATGAATGGGCTAAGTTATGGTGTCATTCGCGTAAACACTGAAGACAAAAACTCTGCTCTCACGGTACAGGATGTTGGCCATGTGATGCCGGGAGGTGAGCGTGCGCAGGGCCTTGTATTTCCATAAACACCCTTTGGCAGATGGCATGGATGTAGCAGTTGGAGCTGGGGCTGAGAGTGAACCTCTGGGGCTGAGACTTTCAAACCACCTAATGGGTTCTGGACATGCAATGCTCATTTAAAACAAACGGCAACTGAGCATTGAGATCCCCAAGACAGCTCTGAAAATCTCAGCCTTGGTTTCTGTTGTTGCCTCTGCTGACTTGTGAGTTGCTGGGACAGCTGCTTAGTTTTTCCTCACTTCATCTTACCCATCTGTGAAATGGACAGAATACTTCGCTCCTTCGCAGGGGGTTGGAGGGTCTAGTGTTTGTAAAATATTGTAAGATGCTTGCATGGAAGTCCTATCCCTGTGGAAGTCCTGATCTTTAAAAGTAAGTTATTGCCCGGGGCTCAGGCAAATTCAGTAGCATATTCCTTTGTGTTATGCTCTATGGCAATGCAAACTTTGAAGCTGATCCACGTGGCACACAGGTTGGTAGTGAAGCCTTTAATTTAAGGAGCAGTACCCTGATGAAATGTCCATGCATGTTCAGCTCCAGGATTCACAACTTTTTCCTGCTTGCCACTACTTAATAAAAAGTTAACCATTCTTCACGCTTAAATGTGTCAGGTGGTTTTAAAAAAAAAAAGGCCCCTGAGCACTGCGTGCTAAGTTGTGTAACAGAGTGTGCTTTGCTCTAGGAATGATGTGCATTGTGAAACCTGATGGATCTCCTCAGCTCTGTAAAACAGATGAGATTGGTGAAATCTGTGTCAGCTCCAAAACAGGAGGGATGATGTATTATGGGCTGGCCGGGGTGACAAAGAACACGTTTGAGGTCTGTATCATATGGTAGATTTTTGCCTTCTCTTGTGTCGCTGGCTTTCTCCTACTGCCTTCAGTGTGGAATTGATTTTCCTGCGGAGGCTTTTGATTTCTATAACAACTAATAGTGTTAATATTTGGGCTGTATATATGGGGAAAACTTTCCCTAGAAGGCTTGTTACAATTAGAAATCACCTGCACTCCTTTTTTGCTAAGATTCCTGCCATGCAGCAACAATGACAACAGTAAGAGCTTCTGTTGCAGATAAATGTCCTAGCTTCCTGCAAAAATGGGAGCATCAGACATCCAGTGTTTGCTCTACTCCAGTTCATGGTATTAGATAGTTTGCAAATAGAGTCCTCATCTGCATGTCAGAGAGAAATCAGTGTTTTATCCGGGCTTCTGGCAGCATAGTGATTTTTCTATCCCAGTTAATGTCAGAGGTAGGATTCAGTAAGTGAAGTTCACTCCGGGGGACACCATGCTATAGCTGGTCATTTGAGACTTTCCAGAGGAAAACCCAGTAGCAGGAGAGGATTTATTTCTCAAAATTCATTTGCATCTAGTGTGACTCTTGCTGCAGCACACTGATGTGGGGGGGGGGTGTATATCCCAGGATGAGAGAATCAACTCCCTCAGTAGCCTGTCTTCTGTTTCAGGTTATTCCTGTCAACTCGGCTGGTTCTCCAGTGGGCGACCTGCCATTCGTCCGCTCAGGCTTGCTGGGGTTTGTTGGACCTGTACGTCATATAGCTTTTGTGCTTGGATTGATGGTTTTATCTTGATGTTAAAAATAATGGTTTGAAATGCCAAAAAGAAAAGCAGTTGGTGACCAAAGCAAACTGTTAACTTGCTGTGACTGTTGGGGCAGGTGCCTGAGATTGCTTGCCCCAGTAGTAACTTGTTTTTCCAATACATTACCCTAATACAACCTCATTGTAGGCATTGTGTGCCAAACCACTGAGCTTTACTGAGCCGGAGCAGGCAAAGTTTTTTCAAGTTTTTCACAATCCCATAGTTGTATCACTCAACTTCATGGCTCCGATTTTGGCCACGCCCACACTATTCAAGAGGGAATTTCAAAATATATTGTAAATACCTGTGACATGATTGTCTGTTTATAAAAAATATTTCAAAATGTAATATGTTGTCATCTTGCAAGATAGTAATCAGCCCATAGTTCTTCATAAGCTAAACCAGACAAAACTTAGTTTCCCAATTCTAGCACAAAAGTGCTATAATGTTTGGGCTCTATAATTGATTCACACTTGTGTAGTTTTAGAATAATGTAGATGATTTTATCCAAATTCTCTTTCATAGAAGCCAGTCTAAAAAGAAAGTGCTGTTAAATCTATTTATAACAAATGCGTTTGAGCTAACAGTGCACAAAAGCAATCACTAAAGATGCATGAACTAGCAAAGGCATCTGAGTATCTGTGTCCTTTACCTTTCAGGGTAGCTTGGTGTTTGTGGTTGGAAAAATGGATGGCTTGCTGACAGTTAGTGGGCGCAGACACAATGCTGATGACATCGTTGCAACCGGATTAGCAGTTGAATCAATAAAGACAGTCTACAGAGGAAGGTTAGTGGTAATGAAACCCAGCTCTTTTTTCAGGCTTTGTCTGTGTCTCTTAATAAAACATGACAGGGTGGTTATGTTCTGTGCTGCCTGTTTTTTCTTAACTGGGTTACTTTTTTGACCTCAGTCATAGAAAATGTTTCCTTGACTGTTCAGTCTCCATGGCAGTGGCAACATTGGATCAGGCCTGGGGTCTGTCTAATTCAGTATCCTTTCTCTGACAATGTTTCAGCACAAGCTACTTCAGAGGGAGGTGCAAGAAACCCTGTAGTGGGGAGTTCTGGGATAACAGCCGCTAGGGAATGTTTCCTCCAGATCCCCAATAGTTAGTGGTTGGCTCATGGCCTGCAACCAGTTGGTTTGTATCTCTTTCCCAGAGATCTTGGATTTTATTTAATATTTGGTGTGGATAGTTTTCAAAGGATGTCACATCCCAGTGACAGCCAGTGGGAGTTAGGCTGCTAGTTCACTTAAGTGCTTTGGAAAATTTTACCCTTCTCTATCCTGGCATGTTTAACATTTAGCAGAGGCTGGAATGGGAACATGATGGCTGGAGCCGGAGTGCTGGTGTGCATGTAGGAAGCTTCTCTGCGGAGTGGGAGTACTCACTTACCTGGCCAATATGATCTTTACCTTCCCTGTTTGCTGTGGTTTCAACTTCACCGTCTCCTTTCTCCCCTGCCCCTGGAGCTTTGAAGTTGTTCCCTAGCTAGTGCATAGTGTCAGTCTCTTTCCTTGGATCTCCAGGACTTCAGTGTTCCCAGGGAAGTGGGATGGTAATTCTTACCAATCCACATTCTTTCCCTCAGGATTGCTGTGTTTTCAGTCTCTGTATTTTACGATGAGAGGATCGTGGTGGTGGCAGAGCAGCGGCCAGATGCTTCTGAAGAGGACAGTTTTCAGTGGATGAGCCGAGTGCTGCAGGTAAGAGCCCAGCTACCTGGGTGAGAGATTTGGCCTTGTGTGTGCACACCTCCTCCCTTCCCCCACCCCCCTTCAGCACGTGGACAACTCAGATGACATTAGCGTGCCTCAGACGGATGCCACTTTCTGGTCATCATCATGATTCCTCTTGGCAGAAGATGGCAAGTTGGGTGTGTAATGTGCATTGGCTGTACTGACCGTGTGTCTTGGAGGTCCTGGAAAGGCAGCAGAGGCTCAAACTAATGCAATCCTTAATGAGGTAGATCAGCATTACCTTTGTTACACAGGCAAGGCACAGAAAAGTGAAACTGCCTTCTCAGTGCCCCAAAGCAGAACCTGGATTAGAACTCGGGGGTCTCTGGCTCCTAGCCCCATACATCATGCTGGTGCTCTAAGAACAATTCTTCTTTAAAGATGCACTTGTTATCAGCTGAGAAGCAATTGCAGCGGTAAGGTGTTGGGAACCATTTGATAACTGAAAATAGGTAAAACATCCAAAACAGTTGGCTCTTAAGAAAATGGTGTATGCAGGATGAGTGGCAAATCCTGGTTTTGGAGTTTTTGCTTGTGAGAGAGTAATTACAGGATGTTAGCTATATTCACTGATGGGAGAACATACACTGATCTGAGTAATATGTTAAAATGTGTGAATACTGGCGAGAGGCAGAGGCTGATAGTTAATTCCAGGGCTGAAGAGTCTGCAAAATAAACCCTAAACTCATTAGAAACAGATGAGTCACCAGCTTTCGACAGATTGAGATTTGAGTCATTCATGACCAAAAGTTGGTGCTGTGGTTGGGATGGATTGAAAAGGAGGAGACACTAACAGGCTCTTACTCATTTCCTAGTATTCCACAGTGCCCATGTTTATAGTCTGGCTGGGGTAGTGTGCTCTTCCTGCCTTGTTGGTTTTGGAACCAGGGAAGGCACCCAGAGATTAGCCTGTTGCCTGCTCCATTCTGCCACTCTCTCCATGGGCTATTTACACTACAGCTATAGTACTTGCCCTCCAGGTAATGTATTCAAGGTGTGTTGCTGAAGGCAGAGGGCAGCGACTCCCTCCAGGTAGCCAGGAATTTGTCTTTAAAGCTCTGAGGGGCAGCAAGAAGACTTCTTTCAAACATCCATTTTACAGGTACTTGGTAAATCAGGCAAGCAGCCAACACTGCTGCTCTGAACAGCTGTGTACTGCCTTTGCCTGGCATTTGCTTATGGCCCATAAGTGAGTGACGTTTTATGTTCTGATTTTGTTTTTTACAAACAAGATGATGTTTGTATGTATTGCAGTAGATGCTAGGATTCCCAGTCATGGCCCAGAACCCATTTGTGCCAAGCACTGTACAAATACAGAACAAAGTGATGGTCACTGCAGCTAATGAGCTTACAAATACAGGAAAAGCTCCTGGAATTTGTCAGGACACCCAGTAATACTAGCTTCTGCCCAGTTGAGCAACTTCTTCTTTTCTGTCTCTAGGCAATTGACAGCATTCACCAAGTGGGCGTATATTGTCTTGCTCTGGTACCAGCCAACACTTTGCCAAAAACTCCTCTCGGAGGGATCCATATCTCTCAAACCAAACAGCACTTTTTGGAGGGCTCGCTGCACCCGTGTAACATCCTCATGTGCCCGCACACATGTGTGACCAACTTGCCAAAACCCAGGCAGAAACAACCAGGTAACTCGGAGTGTTTCTCTCCTGGCGAATGCTGGCAAGTGCTTGAATGCAAGGGGTAAACTCAGAACCTTTTTGCCTCAGGCCTAGAAAATTAGGCTAATGGCTTCACTTGTGTTCCCCTTGCTAAGATGTGTGTTAGCTGCTGGGGTTTGCAGTGAGACTCTTGCACCAATGGCAGGCCTGGTAGGGTATCAGTTTGTCAGAAACTCATTTCAAACCCCATCCTAGGTAAGGCTCACTACCCTGATGAGCAGGAGGCCTCTGAAGTAGAGACTGGTAGCCCAGCAAGAAATCCCTTCTGCACTTCCAGGGTTCTCTTCAACCACCCTTGTGGCTGCCATGCTTCTCGAGGAGCCTGGTCTTGGGGGGCAGCCTTCCACTCTGCTCACTCATCCTCATTCCACTTGAGTGCACACCACATGCTTTACAGGAGGCTAAGGCTAGCATCACCTCCTTGTAGGTCAGGTTATATGCTGTAATTCTGGGCTGTTGGTGCAGCACTTAGCCTGTCTCACAGGGTCAACTAAAGCAAGGTAGCCCATGCCCTTTCATTTTAACCCCAATTATGCAGCCTTATTATCGTCTAAAATGCATGTGACTCACTAGGATGTTTCCAGTTTCTGCATTCCTCCTTCCCCCAGCAGTTTGACTCCATAATGAAGTCAGTTGGCATCTCCCCATGGGGGAAACCTGTGGGGTGGCGGTAGTTTTGTTATCTCCAATTCTCAGGCAGGAGAAAATGAGTCTGTCCCAGGGTGAAGTGACTTGCCCTAGGTCATGCATTGAGTCATTGCCAGAGCTGGGAGCTCTGACGTCTTTTCCCTGCTTTAACCATTAGCCTGCACTGCACCCGGCAGACTGTAAAATATATCCAGTGTTTCTGAATGTTTCCATCCTTTGACAAGGCTGTGTGGCTATTCTTTGCCAACAGGTGTTGGCCCTGCCTCTGTGATGGTGGGGAACCTGGTTGCTGGGAAGCGCATTGCTCAGGCTGCTGGGAGGGACCTTGGACAAATAGAAGACAACGATTTGGTTAGAAAGGTAAATCCCTACAGCCAGATGGTTATTGTGGCCAGCATGTGGGAAAGCATTTCACGCCCCAGTTGAATAAAACATGGAGGAGTGATGTGAAATTGTCCTCTTCGGCACACTTGTGCTGACACTCACTACTGCCTCTCGTTGCAGCACCAGTTCCTGACGGAGGTGTTACAATGGAGAGCTCAAGCAACCCCTGATCACATGCTCTTCCTTCTGCTAAACGCCAAGGTACGGATTAGCATGTTTTGTTTTGTTCTTTTGTTGGGCTCAGTTTATCGTGCCTCTGGTTTGGCAGAGGCTATGATCCACACTTTGGTGTCCTACATTCAGTCTTGGGACCTCTACAGCCGTAACTGGAGCTTGCCACAGTCTAAGGCTGGGTTGGGTCTCAGGTGAGGGGGTGCATCTTGGCCATCAGGATGGAAGTGTCGTCATGGCCACTGTAACTACAGAGGTAACATGACATTGATGTGGAAAGTTTTCATTAACTTCACAGCATCATCTCTTCGTGTTGTTTAGCATCATAAATGTGCCATCATTAAATGACCAGAGTCAAGGTGCTGCTCCGCCTATGTTTTAAAGAACTTTTTTCAGAGGATCATTCAGGAGCCATGCCAAATTCTTGATCTCTTCTTCTCCCCGCTTCCTCCTCCCTGCATATATGCTACCGAAATCTCTCCCTTTTCTGCCCCTGTGGAAGGGGCAGGGATTTGAGTCTGCTGCCTGAAGTGGGACTAGAAGCTCTACAATCAGAAGGATGTTTCTATAAACTTTCCTGGCTCATGCTCCTTCACATAATTCCCAGTGCACGTTCGCGCACACACTGTGTGTGTGAGAGAGAGAGAGAGTGTTGAGGTCTCCAAGGTGAAGTGTATAAAACCTTAACATGCAACCTAAGGCTTTGGGTTAATTTTAAAGTTTAACTCTTCAAAACTGGAAGCCTTTTTCACCTGAAGATGTTAGAAGATACTGCTCATTCGTTAACAATTGCTGCACTTTGCTTTAAAACCGCCTGGAGACTGCAGGTCCCATCAGCCCTTGCACCACCTTAGAAGTTCAGTTTGTGTGTGTGTTGTCAGGGAGCTGCATAGCACAGTAGGTGCAGGAGAACCCTGCTGAATCAAGTCCCTGATAAGTGACATTTCCTAGGAGTAGGATCAGTTCAATGCATTTCGGTGACATTAAACACTGGATAAATGGCCCATCAGGCACCCACAGTCTATCCATGGTAGCTAATGGGTATGGATTGACTCTGACTGTATAAACTTCCGTCTGTGCTGCCCTTTGTGCAGCTGACTTGTGCTGTCCCAGCTCTTATTCAGTACATTTCTCTCTCCTTTCAAGGGAACTCCTGTGTGCACAGCCACATGCCTCCAGTTGCACAAGAGAGCAGAGAGAATTGCATCAGTTCTGTATGACAAGGGACATCTGAATGCAGGAGACAATGTGGTGCTACTCTATCCTCCTGGTAAGGTCATGTTGGTGCGGGCCAGAATCCGTACTGGGAAAATGCACAACAACCCATTAATCCAACTTTCAAAACTTGTAAGACTCCCAGTGCGGATGCTGCTTTCATTGTTGAATGGTGATACCCGGAGTCGACCATGTAACTGGTCTGGTTTTAACAGCAAGTAGTTATGTTTCATAGGGACTGGGGTGCATTAGGGGTCTCAGCATCAGGCTTGGCATCCCTAGGCTGTATTGAATCCTGGAAAGGCTGACTCAGTTTGACTTAATTCCGACAGATGCACTGAGTTCTGTGTATATTACTGTGTCTTGGCCTTTCAGATGAAATCTTAGAAGCTCAAGTCTTGTGCCTGTGGACATCAAAGATCCCACTGATACTCTCCAAGTTTTATTTGAAAATTCTTTTGTGGCCACATTGGATCTAATGGAGAACGGGGGTTGTCCATACTTCAAGGGACTTCTGGGTCCTGTCTGTTCTGTGTGGACATATTGAGGCCTTGCTCCTGTGAGAATGTTCTGCATGCCATTTGGTGGCTACTCTCCACCACAGAGGTGGCTGTCTTTCAGTCACCCCTAGCAGCACCCATGGAGTGGTGCCTTCATGGCTCTCAATATATGACCCTGCCGACCCAATGTGGGACCTCCTCAGTTCCTTCTTACCGCCAGTGACAGTCATTGGAACTGCGGTGACTTGTTTAGCAAGCTCTCCTTGTTTTCCTTAGCTTTCGGTTTAGTTTAGTTCACAGTTATTCCTAGCCTCTGTGACAGGGTCAGGCCAGATGGCGATAGGAGAGTAATAGAAGGCAGATATATAAGCCCCAGGCTAAGTAGGTCCCTTTTCCCTGGGTAAGGTAACAGGGAAGGTTCCAGAACAATCAGGAACATTCTAGAGACAATTAAGACAGGCTGATTAGAACACCTGCAGCCATTCAAGAAGCTGCTAGAATCAATTAAGGCAGGCTAATCAGGGCACCTGGGTTTTAAAAAGGAGCTCACTTCAGTTTGTGGTGTGTATGTGAGGAGTTGGGAGCAAGAGGCACTAGGAGCTGAGAGTGAGAACACGGACTATTGGAGGACTGAGGTGTACAAGCATGATCAGACACCAGGAGGAAGGTCCTATGGTGAGGATAAAGAAAGTGTTGGGAGGAGGCCATGGGGAAGTAGCCACAGTGAGTTGTAGCTGTCACACAGCTGTTCCAGGAGGCACTCTAGACAGCTGCATTCCACAGGGCCCTGGGCTGGAACCCGGAGTAGGGGGCGGGCCCGGATTCCCCCCAAATCCTCCCAACTCCTGGTCAGACACAGGAGGAGTCGACCTGGACTGTGAATTCAGAAAAACGGTCAAGCTGAGTGCTGCCGGGAAGCTCCAAGGCGAGCAAATCCACCAATAAGCGCAAAACCCACCAAGGTAGAGCAGGAACTTTGTCACACCTCATTAAGTTTAGTTTTAGTGTTTTCGGTTACAGGAGATAGCTGTTGGAACTGGGCGGTCTTCCCCTTCACCCCGACCGCATTCCCCGTTGGGACTCAAGGTATACCTAAATCCCAAGGGTTCAAACCCTTCAAGTCCTTCAATAAGCCCATGCCAACGGGCGATCCCCACAACGCTTACTTAAAGTGTCTGGGGGAAGCACACCAAGCGGACAAGTGCAGCCTTTGTAAAGGGTTTCATCCCAGAACAAAAAAAGAGCAAGACTTTTGCCTCAAGCAGTTCCGTATGGAGACGGCACTTAGACTGAAACCTACATCAGCGCAGCAAGACTGAGCACCGAGCTCATCGGCGCGCAGCGCCCCGGCGGCAGTGGTAGAAGGCACTGGAAGCAGGGGAGGAGTGGATCTTTGACTCAGAGATCCACCCCTTTGGAGCTGGCCAATGGGGTGCGTCCCACAGAAGAGCACCCAGGGCTGAAGACTTTGGAACGGGGACTGCCGAGTCCAGTGCCATTGGACTCCCCGAGCCAGGTCACTGAGGAGGTGGAATTGCTGTCCACCCTAGGCACCTTTGAGGCCGTGAGGGACCTCATTGCCATGATGGCACAGCAGTCCCCGGTCCTTCGAGCCAAGCCTCTGGTACCGCAAGATGTGTCACTGGCTCGAGGAAAACTGGTGAAGCTCCGTCCCTCAGCACTGCCAGTGAAGTCGCAGCGCTGCTCCTGATGGCGATGCTGATCCTCACACCGATCCCCGTCGCGCAGCAGGTCCCACTCTCAGCACCGGTCAGCATCACTGCACAGATTCCGATTGCGGCACCACTCCAAATCGTGACACCGCTCCCCAACCTTGCGGCGCTGCTCCCCAGTCCAGCTCTGTTCGGCACCGTCCTGGCCATTGCGGTCCCGGTCCCTGTCTTTGGACTCGAGAGACGGGGTCTATGTACTCAGAGTGGGGCCGACACTGGTCAGGCCTTGGAAGGCCTGACATGGGGGCAGGGCCATGGCCGGGGCAGTGGCTGAAACCAGCACAGTGGCCATTTTGAACCCCGTGGGCATACCACAAGGCCCAGGGCGCCCAATCCAAAGGTTCCTGTCCAGCAACTTCTGAACCGCAGGTCCCGGGGGCATCAGCCAGTCGCCCCACCCCTAGGGGTGCCGAGTACATACTGGTCGCACTACCTCCCCTGGAACTAACCCCAGCTCCTGAGCCTGATCCAGGTGTGGTTTGCCCTGACAAAGAGACAGAACAGGAGGCCACTGGAGACCAAGAGGGTCAGGAGGACCCTGTTCCCCCGTTAGCCTCCTCGTCATCCTCCCCGGACGAGGCGGTTGCAGGCACTTCAGTCTCTGGACCGCTCCCCATAGACAGCCGTGCCCCCCACGCAGGGTGGCGCAAAATATGGGCTTGCGGGCCAAGGAGGTGGTGGAGTCGGAGGACCCGGTGGTCGACTTCCTGGCCCCAGAAGGCCCATCGGGGGTGGCTCTACCCCTCATCAAGACCATACAGGCCAATGCTAAGACCATTTGGCAGACCCTCTCCACACCCTTCGTGGTAAGAGGGATGGAGGCCGGGAAGTATTTCATCCCATCTAAGGGGTACGAATACCACTTCACACACCCGCAGCCTTGCTCGTTGGTGGTGGCTGCAGTAAATGAAAAGGAGCGGCAGGGACAACAAGCCCAGCAGCTGAGTGCAAGGACCCCAAGCATCTAGCTTTATTTGGGTGCAAAGTGTATTCCATGGGGGGGTTGCAACTCAGGATTGCCAACCAGCAGGCAATTCTGAGTAGATACTGCTTCAGCTCCTGGAACTCGATGCTTAAGTTTAAGGAGCTGGTGCCAACAGAGTCCAGGGAGGAGTTTGGAGCGATAGTGGAGGAGGGAAAGGCGGTGGCACGGACCTTTTTACAGGCCTCAAAACTGGACGCTGCGGACTCGGCGGCGCACATCTTGTTCTCCAGCATCGCCATGAGGTGTAGCTCATGGCTGCAGACCTTGGGACTCCTGCCTGAGGTTCAACAGACCATGCAGGACCTGCCTTTTGATGGGGCAGATCTGTTTATGGAGCAGACTGACTCTCGGCTGCATGGCCTAAAGGACTCCACGGCTACCATGAAGTCCTTCGGTATGCACACCCCAGCAACCCAATGCAAACATTTCAAGTCTCAGCAGCAGCGCTCCTATCCTCCTCGGCCAAGGCAGGACTTTTATAGAAGGAGCAGGAATGGCAGACGAAAACCTTTGAGCCCCCTGTCTGGGCAGGGCCAGGGCCCGATTAAACCATCGTCAGTTTTCCAAGCAGACCTTTTGAAGCTGTGCCTGAGGACAGCGCACCAGCCTCACTTCTGGATCCTTCCCCGTCTTTCTTGAATTGTCTGTCCCACTTCTGCGATGCTTGGTCCCAGATAACTTCAGATTGCTGGGTTCTCTGTACAGTAGAAGTGGGATATTCTCTCCAATTCTGCTCCTATCCTCCCTCCCTTCCCCGTCCCTCTTCATGGACCGTTTCACGAGCAACTCCTTATCCAGGAGGTGCAGGCGCCCCTCGCCATGGGGGAGTGGAGGAGGTTCCTTGGGCAAGGGGGTCTATTCCTGATACTTTCTAATCCCCAAAGCCAAGGGGAGGGGTCTCAGACCCATTCTAGATCTTCAAGGACTCAACAAGTTCGTGATAAAGTTGAAATTCTGCATGGTCTCCCTGGGCACAATTATTCCCTCTCTGGATCCGGGAGACTGGTACGCTGCCCTCGACATGAAAGACTTGTACTTCCATGTAGCTATTCGGCCTGCACACAGGCGAGTCCTACGCTTCATGTTCGACCACAAACATTATCAATTCACGGTCCTTCCATTTGGCCTCTCAATAGCCCCCCAAGTGTTCATCAAGTGCATGTTGGTCATGGCTGCTTTCCTCCATTGGAGGCAGGTGCAGGTATACCCCTACCTCAATGACTGGCTGCTCAGGGGCCGCACCAGGGGGCAGGTGGAGTCTGAAGCCCAGTTGGTCAGATCCACATTCGAGAGACTGGGTCTCCTTCTCAACTTGAACAAGTCAACCTTAGTACCAACCCAAAGAACAGAATTAATCGGGGCAGTTTTAGATTCTGTTCAGGCAAGACCACTTTGGCCAGCGTCCCAATTCCAAGCCATGATGGATGTCCTTCAAGGCCTCCGGCAATACCCGACCACCACAGTAAGGGGATGCCTGAGTCTCCTCGGCCACATGGCAGCCTGCACTTATGTGACCTAGCACGCCAGACTGAAGCTCAGGCCTCTACAGGTGAGGCTCGCTTCGGCCTATCGCCCGGGACGCAACAGCCTGAATTCAGTCATCACGGTGCCAGGGCAGGTGCTTGAGTCCCTTCAGTGGTGGCTTGACCCTTGAACAGTGTGTGAAGGAGTCCCCTTCAGCAGCCCTCAGCCTTCCTTGTCACTGGTAATAGACGTGTCAACTCTGGGAGGGGTTGCACATTTGGGAGACCTCCAAATGCAGGGCTTGTGGTCGCAGGATGAGCTCTCTCTCCATATCAATATCAAGGAGCTGAGGGCAGTGCGACTAGCATGCCAGACCCTTCAGGCCCAACTACGAGGTCAGTATGTAGCAGTTCTGACGGACAACACCATGGCCGTGTTTTACATCAACAAGCAGGGTGGAGACCGGTCCTCTCCCCTATGTTGGGAAGCCCTCCAGCTATGGGAATTCTTCATAGCCCACTCCATTCACCTGGAAGCATCCTATCTACCAGGAGTTCAGAACACACTGGTGGACCGTCTCTGCAGGTCCTTCTGCAATCACAAGTGGTCCATCTTCCAAGGTGGGGGTTTTCCCAGTTCAAGCTGTTCACCACCCAGAGCAACAGAAGGTGCCCAATGTTCTGCTCCTTCCAGAGACACAGCCCAGACTCAATCATGGACGCACTCCTGCTACCCTGGGGAGGCCGCCTGCTCTACTCCTTTCCCCGGTCCCTCTCGTGCACAAGGTCCTACTTAAGGTTTGCAGGGATGGGGCAGAGATAATTCTGGTGGCACCAATGTGGCCTCGACAACATTGGTACACCACGCTCCTGGAACTGTCAGTGGATGCCCCGATCACGTTGCCTCTCCTCCCTGACCTGATCACTCACCTTCATCACCTCCACCTGCAGTCCCTCCACCTCATGAACTCTATGAACCCCATGGAGTTTCCGTGCTCAGTACAGGTAAGGGAGGTCCTCCTTGGCAGCAGGAAGCCCTCCACTAGAGCCACGTATCTGGCGAAGTGGAAAAGATGTACTTGTTGGTGTGATCAGTGTCATATACCCCCTCTCCAGGCATCTCTGCCTCTCATCTTAGAGATTTCAGAGTAGCAGCCATGTTAGTACCTTCTTACTAGTACTTCTTAGAGTACCTTCTGCACCTGAAACAGCAAGGCCTGGCAGCGTCCTCCATAAAGGTACACGTCGTTACTATCTCAGCCTTCCACCCGGGAGCGTCTGGATGCTCCAACTTCACCAACCCTATGGTTGGTCGGTTCCTCAAGGGTCTGGAACAGCTCCATCCCCAGATCAGACAGCCTGTCCCCACGTGGGACCTTAACCTGGTCCTCTCCAGACTGATGGGGGCCCCCATTTGAACCGCTGGCAACTTGCTCCCTTCTCTATCTGTCGTGGAAGGTAGGCTTTCTGGTTGCTATTACATCAGCTAGGAGGGTGTCTGAGTTAAAGGCTCTTACCTCTAACGCAACCTATACAGTTTTCCACAGGGATAAGGTGCAACTCGGACCTCACCCGGCCTTTCTTCCTAAGGGTGTGTCACTTCCACACTAGTCAGGACGTTTTCTTGCCTGTTTTTTATCCTGAGCTTCATGCCAGTAGCCGAGAGCAGAGGCTGCGCTCTCTCGATGTTAGCCAGCACTAGCCTTTTACGTTGAGCGCACTAAGCCATTCAGAAAGTTGAACCAGTTGTTTGTAGTGGGGGCAGACCAGATGAAAGGACTGCCAGTCTCATCTCAAAGGATACCTTCCTGGATCATGTCATGTATCCATATGTGCTACAGGCTGGCCAAAATACCAGACCCGGCTCTTATGGCACACTCCACGAGGGCTCAGGCCTCATCAGCGGCGTTCCTGGCCCAGATAACCGAAATCTGCAGGGCAGCAACTTGGTCCTCGATACATACATTCACCTCTCACTATGCCATCATCCAGCATGCCAGAGATGATGCAGCTTTCAGCAGAGTAGTGCTCCAATCAGCGATTCCGTGCCCCCCTTACCAGTAATGGAATCTGTCCCCATTTCTCCCCCCCCCATTGCTGCACAGCCAAGGCTTCTTCAGCAGAGGAGCCTGGGCTGAAGGCAGACCTGGGGGGAGGAGCTGGGACTCTCGGTGGAGTGGCCTGGAGACAGAGCAGCAGGTGGAGGGAGCTGAGGCTGGGGGCGTGTCTGGGCTGGGGTCAGAGTGGGCTGGGTGGCACTCCCTTCTGGACCCCCCTGTGGGGGCTGACCCAGACTCTGCCATGCACCCCCCCAAAATTCCTCCGTGCCCCCCTAGGGGGCATGGCCCACGGTTTGGGAACCACTGGAGTAGCGGTTAGTGTCACGAGGACATCAGTCAGCACTTGTGTGACAGCCTCTTGTGTTCTTGCAGGCATTGAACTAATCGCTGCGTTCTATGGCTGTTTGTATGCTGGCTGCATTCCTGTGACCGTTCGACCACCTCATGCTCAGAACCTCACTGCGACGCTGCCCACTGTGCGAATGATTGTAGATGTGAGTAATGGGAAGCTGCAACCTATGGGCCTGGCACCCATGGGGCACCATTATTCTGATGTTTGGATCTGGAGAGTAGTAAGAATGAAATCTCTTATGCTATCTTTCATGGCTGCAGTATATTAGAACACCCTCTCGGGTCAGAATGAACTGTTTCTAGCTGTACAACTTTTGTTTCATAAATGAGAATTCAGTGTAACAAAGCGCTTCCTCTGGCTGTAACAGGGGTGACACAAGTTGCTGCAAAATACATGGTAACAGGAATAGGCTAACTTACATGACCCACAGTCTTGTTACCACCTAATAACTCATAAGAACGCCCATACTGGATCAGACCAAAGGCAAAGCCCTGGCTGGGATGATTTAGTTGGGGATTGGTCCTGCTTTGAGCAGGGGATTGGACTAGATGTCCTCCTGATGTCCCTTCCAACCCTGATATTCTATGATTCCATCTAGCCCAGTATTCTGTCTTCCAACAGCGGCCAGTGCCAGGTGCTTCAGAGGGAATGAACAGAATAGGTAACCATCAAGTGATCCATTCCCTGTTGCCCATTCCCAGCTTCTGGCAAACACAGGCTAATAGCCATTGATGGACCTATCTTCCATGAATTTATCTAGTTCTTTTATGAACTCTGTTATAGTCTTGGCCTTCACAACATCCTCTGGCAAAGAGTTCCACAAGTTGACTGTGCATTGTGTGAAGAAATACTTCTTATTGTTTGTTTTTAAACCCACTGCCTATTAATTTCATTTGGTGACCCCCTAGCTCTTGTGTTATGAGAAGGAGTAAATAACACTTCCTTAGTGCAACACTGTACCTTTAAGTGACTACTAGACAAGTGCCAGTCTACAAGTTACCTACTAATTACAGTAACTGGCCTAGGTTGACTCTGTAGGTATGGAAGGAGAGCTACTGTCCAGTTGCTACCTGACATAACATCCCTACTCAGCCTGTCCAAAGATCTTGCCACTTTGCATTTTAGTCTGAATTTGGGGTCTTGGCTGAGTAGGGTGGTGTGTTTTGGAATAGCAAACAACACACAGGTGGGGAAAGTGCATTGCACAAGCATACCCACAGCCTCCACTAGTTATGGGGCTTGAAAGGCCACATGTGTTTCTCTTTCACTTTCTAGCAATCATTGGTTGGTTATTCTTTTAGGTCAGCAAAGCTGCCTGCATTCTCACAACTCAGACCTTAATGAGACTACTGAAATCCAGAGAGGCAGCTGCTGCTGTGGATGTGAAAACCTGGCCAACCATCACTGACACAGGTGAGAGCTTCTCTTTGCCAACTATTTCAAAGATTTTGAAAGCTGTGCATGGGGATTCTGATTGACTCTGTAAGGGGTTCTGACGTTGCCAATACAGACATGATCTGACTGGCTGCTCTGGGGGCTTAAATGCTCAGAAAAAACATCTCAGAGAGACCGTGGTTCAGCTGCTCGCAGCTTTTACACCCTTATACAATTAAAAAAAAAAGCGGAGAAGGTGGGGGCTGTGCAGACAGTCTCCTATTATGAGATTTGACATTTGTGAATGAGGAAAGCAATTTGTGGGAAGGATACAATACCAGATGGAGCAGAGAGGGTGTCGCAAGATTTTCTAGCCCCTAGACTAAAAATGTTGAATGTTCTTGAATTAATTTGAACAAAGAGTGTTTAGAGACAAGGCTGGGATTTCCTTGTAATCTGACCCATGGTTGACCCTGGAAACTCTAATTGTTCCTTGTGCAGAGCTGAGCCCCATGTAGAATTATAGCATGGGGGTAAAATTGAAAGTTCAGTTGATGTTAGTGGAGTTAGTGGCCTCAGAACAGGTATCCATGTCATAGTTAGCACTGACTTGACCCCCTTTCTGGCAGCTTCAGAAGAGAGGACAAGCACTGAATGGCACATGACAAGTGTAATATCTTGATAGCATTTACATATTTGATGCAGTGCCTCACAACATCGATTGAATCTCCCCACCCTTTACTCCTCAGAGTGGTATCAGAGCACCTTACAGTCCAAATGAATAGGGTTCTCACACACAGCTAGATTCTTTTCTCCTCGTTTCCAAGAGCAGACAGATTTTTTTAATGGGAAAGCTTTGACCTAGAAATGGCCCTTGCACTTTCTCCTGAAAGCAGCGAGACATGTTGGTCACTCTTGTGGAAGGTAATTCCACAGTTAATTATCAAGAAGGCTTGCTTTTCTCCCGCGTTCATATCATCCTAGTCATTGAAAATTCCCCCATCCCTAAGAATCCCAATTCAGAAACAACAGAATCATAAGACTTTGTTTCTTACCCACACAGATGACTTGCCCAGGAAGCGGCTACCTCAGCTCTATAAACCACCCACTCCAGAGATGTTGGCATACCTAGATTTTAGTGTGTCCACGACAGGCATGCTTACGGGAGTGAAGGTACAGGAACACTGTCTGGGAAAGAAGGTCTCATATAGTCTTTGTTTGGCTGAAACTTTTTTTCTTTTTAAGTGGGTCTTGTGATTTGATTTAAAGATCACTTGTCCCAGTTAATAAACTGGGAGAGTAAAACTACGTATTGGCAGATCCAAAAAATGCAGTCTGGCTTCAGGCTGGTAAAGCAGTTCTGCCTTGTGCTGCCATGCAGGAAGACTGAGGTCAGAAGCAGCCTCAGGATTTCAGGTGCCCAGGCTGATGAAGAATCGCATATTTAGGTGAACAGGGAATGATGATGGTATCGCTTTGCAGTCTCGGCTAACAGTGAACTATTGGAACAGCATTCGCTGGCCTCCACTGAAAGCAGAGAGTAGCTCTGGCAGTTGGTAACAGAGAAGAGGGTGTGAAAAAAACAGGAGTAAAAACTTAGCCCTTAGGCTCTGGTGTGGGGTGCTGGCTGGGCTCAGATGCTGTGGGAGGTGTACAGTGAGAAACTGAAGCTGCTGCTCCTTTTATAACATGCTTTAATGATCTAAGATAAACAGAGCTTTGTGTGGAAGATTCTACAATGTTTTGCACTCACCATGTGCGATAAGGGTAGTTAATTTGTGGAGTAGCATTGTTAGGAAACCAAGCCCATATCTCACCATACCAGCTGACTCAGAGAAATCCTATTCCTATGTTCTTGGATTTCAACACTGTATCTCTCCCTTTCTTTTGTTACAGATGTCCCACGCAGCAGTGAATGCTCTTTGCAGGGCGATAAAGCTCCAGTGTGAGCTCTATTCCTCTCGGCAGATTGCCATTTGTCTTGATCCCTACTGCGGACTTGGCTTTACGCTCTGGTGCCTTTGCAGGTATGAGTTGGAATGAAAACAAAAGGGTAAGATATTGATCGGTGTTAAAACCGGAAATGGAGAGCTAGATGTTCAACTGGTATAAATTGACACAGCTCCATTGTCTTCAGTGGAATGATTCCAGTTTATACCAGCTCAGGATCTGGCTCTGGATGCTCAATAACATGACCCCCTTCCTTTCCAGTTTTAAGATCTATCCGGTGTGACTGTTTTTCTCTTAGTAACGTATAGATGCACTGCAAGAGATTACTAGCTCTAGAAAGTTTCTCCCATTTTTTTTGTTGGTTTCATATTATGATGGAATATATTTTGCAGAGCCTGCATTTCTCCTTCACATTGGCAATGGGAAGTGTGTGCCCTACTTCTCAGTTACAAGGTGTTTTTATTACGAATAGAATGTTGCTGCACATTATAAAGGAGATGGGCACTAGTGTTGTCATCAAATTATCCCAGACATGGAATCCCATTACCTACGTTTGGGCCTAACATCCCTATGTATCGGTGACCAAAAATAACAAAAAACAGACTTAATGCTAACCAGCTTCTAGAGTAAAATTTTTCTCTCTAATCTTCTATGGCAGCGTGTATTCTGGTCACCAGTCCATCTTAATTCCTCCTATGGAGTTGGAATCCAATCTTTTCCTCTGGCTTTCCACGGTCAGTCAGTACAAAATAAGGGACACTTTCTGTTCCTATTCAGTCATGGAGTTGTGCACAAAGGGACTTGGAAATCAGGTCGAAATGTTAAAGGTAAGAACCTTTGTCAGTATCTTACACTGATTTTAAAAGTCGGTATCCAGTCTTGTGCTAAAGCAAATGGAGATGACTGTTAGAACAAACCTTAGAAGGGTGAGGCAGTAGCCGCAGCATCATGCTGCATGAATAGTCCGCTATATACCATCAGCCTGCTGAAGGGCTCTAGGCCAGCTGAAGATACAGCATATCTGCTGGCCAATCCATTAAGCAGCCGCACAACTCTCTGGAAGAGCAGGAGGAAAAAATAAATATGCTCAAGGTTTATGATTACTTCTTGCATCTGTTTTCCTAAAACTGGCTTTGTGCTTCCATCTACAAAGTCCCCACTCAATCATGCACCACTGACTGTACAAAATGTTCTGAGGTTTCATACCTTGCATGATATCCCCAGTCACATAGGTTACTGTGAAGCTCTGCAAAGCTGGTAGTGCTGTCCATTGTTCTTTAATTATGAGGCAGCAGTGATGTCTTCCAGTGGTTAGAGCACATACCTGAGGGGTCTGTGCCCAGCTCTGCTGTAGCCTCAGTGTGACCTTCAGCAAGTAACTTCATCCTTTTGTGCCTCCATTTCCTCATCTTCTAAATGGGAGTGATGATCCTGAGCTACCCAGCAGGGGTGTGGTGAGGTTTAGTTAAACTCAGGGATGAGGTACTACAGAAATGCAGAAAGCTATATTCCTTATAGCTGGATAGGAAGCAGAATTGAAAATGCCATTATTCCATTTATGCTTTTTGGGCTGCCTGATCAGACTCACGTTTGATAGCCTGCCAACAGGGACACAGTACGGTACATTTATCATGAGTGGAGTAATGGGAGGGTATCCTTCACTTCTGGAGCTGTTTAAGTGTGGAGGAGGGGGCAAACAGTCTTCTGTGGGACTCTGCTTCGTTTGTTAGAGGCAGAGCAGCAATTGTTTGCATTTATCATGGTTCTGCAGGCAAGAGGAATTAATCTGTCCTGTGTCCGGACCTGTGTGGTTGTTGCAGAAGAGCGGCCACGAATTTCTCTCACTCAGTCCTTCTCCAAGCTTTTCAAAGACATTGGCCTGTCATCCCGTGCTGTGAGCACCACCTTTGGGTCAAGAGTCAACGTAGCTATCTGTTTACAGGTATCAAAGGGGTATTTAATGTGGAAGACCATTATGTTGTCAGTGGCACCAGGTTTCCAGATTGCATTGAGCTCTGAATTGGCAAACTCTTCATAACCAACACATGCTGCTAAATTGTTAACTTCGCTTCTCAGACCAGAGTTTGAGCGCTCTCTGGTGCTCTGTGGAGAGCACCAAGGCGCATAGTGCAGGCAGTGCCTCCTTGTTTCCAGCTGCCAGATTGCATTAAAGAATCTAAAAACACCTGATATACTTCTAAACTTTCACATTTCCCTGTAAGCAATAACTGCAGTTGCCACAGTGATGTTAGTCATGAATGCAAGGGGTAGTGCCATGGGATAATTTCTCTCAAGGTGTGGCCTACTGTAAGGTTGTATCTATTCCAGCACTTTTTTTCCAGTTTCCCAGCATTGCCACTCCACAGGTAGGAGCGATGGTTGGAGCATTCAGAACAGACATATTGGCTGGCAGCCTGTCTATGCTAGCACTCCCTCTGGTGCAGCTGCCGGGGTGGGAAATGTGAAGATGAATTCTGGCATCTGTATGAGGCATAAGGAAACATTTGAGAGCTCCTGCCTTGGTATGGGCATGGATTAGCTTGTCTTTGTCAGTGCAATGGCTTTGAGCACCAGCCTTGTCATTGTTGTTTGATTTTTTTAAAAAGCGAGACTTGAAACAGTTTGGTATTTTCTGAGTTTTTTCTTTGAAGAGTTACTAGAAAACAGAGTAAAGAGAAACAAACCCTAAAAGGAAGGGCCTGTGTGTGATGTTCTTTGAGCAGGAGACGGAGAGACTAACATGGGTGGGTGAGAAGTGAGGGCACTTCTCCAGGTAGCCCGAACACACACAGTGCATTTATATAATCAAACAGCGCAGCTTGGACAATTCCCAGAATATCTCATGGGAGTCAGTGTCCAAAAAGTAATGCTCTTTGTATGTGGGGAGTGGGGTGGGGAGGAAGGTGGTTGGTTGTTTGTGGAGGGTTTTATTCATATAACTGTCTGCTCTTCTGTATAGTTTTTACACTTTATATTAATTACCAGTGACTGTCATATAATTAGAAACAGAAAATATTAACATGTTCTTTAATGTTATCTTTTAGGGAACCTCTGGGCCTGACCCTACCACAGTGTATGTAGATCTGAAATCCTTAAGACATGACAGGTACATTGTATTTACATTTGTTTATTATTCATCCTCTACATAACCTCCTGGAGAATATTGTGTTGGCCATGAGATTCCTTCTTCGTAGATGGTAAATGAAGTTCTTGCTTTTCATCATCATGTTTTTTCCCTTCAGAGTGCGTTTGGTAGAGAGGGGAGCTCCACAGAGCCTGCTGCTTTCAGAATCTGGGAAGGTAATTTCACATCCCCTTCCTAATGGCTTGGCACGCAGAGCATGTGACCACGTGTGTTTATGTCCTTCAGAAACATTTTATATGTGAACTTGTAGTTCAGGGAGGCATCTGTATTAAGCCAATCATACAGTATGGCATGGGAGAGATGACCATTGAACTAACTCCCTGGTGCAGAGAAACCCACTTACACTGGAGTCTTTTTTTCACTCTAATAGCAGCTTTGCTGTAACTTCAGTTGCAGTTTGCATATTGCAATGCACTGAAACAATGTGAGGGTGAGGGCTGTGGGGGTTGGTTCTATTCTACAGTAACTGTGTTCACTTTATCAGAGTTCTGTAAGCAGTCTGTTGTATCCTGGCTGGCAGCATGCGTTGGGATGTGCCGTGGCTGTTAGTCCTCTGCTTAAACGAAGTAACACCAATAGAAACAGTTTTTCCAAGTGGTCTGGGCAGACTTCATTATGCAAACTCTCAAACATAATAGGAGTTAACCCCTGATGTCCTGAATTTACAGTCCCAGAATCCCTCATTTGCTTGGACCTTGAGAGTCATCAGTGCATTAGTCAGTTCTTAATATATTGTGTAGATGTGCACATAGAGCTGTACACACATTCCACAGAAGGTGAAACCTATGCTCACAAAAATCAAGAGGTGAACTAACTGCTTTTGTATTTTGGACACTTATAGGCAGAAGTCCATGAATTGATTTACCGACTTTCCTTGTTATGTCCTTTAGATTTTGCCTGGAGTCAAAGTGATTATAGTCAATCCTGAGACCAAGGGGCCTGTTGGAGATTCTCATCTTGGGGAGGTAGCTGCTGGTTTAATTGCTGTTTTGGGAGTGTCTCTGTTTTTGTTTGCTGGCTGAGCTATATTATCTCCATTTGATTATTTTAAGGCTGCTGGTTGGCAGAGTTTATTTATACATAAGGGTTAATGCTGCTGGGTATTTAGAAATCTAAGTGCCTAGACCTTGTGTGTGGGCATTATGTTTCATGTCAAAACTCAGGAAAGAGAAATAATTTTAGAAATGAAGGTTAACTCCATTGCAGATTTCATTTAGCTGTGGAGTACTGCACCTGGATTACTGTAACTGACAGTTGGATTCTAAAGAAACCGTCAAATTTGCAATTGAACTTGCATTCTGTTCTGATTATTTGATTGTAGTTAGACCTGTCTTGATAGATAAATAGAAACTGTTGTTTGAATTCACAAGCAATAAAAACCTGCCGTTTATCCATCCTCTTCCTATTACAGGGGGAGGGCAGCTGGAAAGTGCATTTTAAAACTCTGTAGGATGTGTTTGGCCCTTGGGCTGCTCTTCAGGCACCCAGAGCTAAGCTGCCAAATAGTTACTGTGCCAACTAAATCTTCAATAAAGAGAACTTCCTTTTACAATTCAATCCTCAATGATTTCTTTGTGAAGAACAATGCATTTAATCCTTTTGCTTGAAGAAGGCTCCATTTCCATGGTGTGTGGGTCTCAGAACCATATTATCTCCTCTGTAGATTTGGGTGAACAGTCCCCACACGGCCAGTGGTTACTACACCATCTATGATAATGAATCCCTTCAAGCTGATCATTTCAACACTCGTCTGAGCTTTGGCGATGCTGCTCAGACACTTTGGGCTAGAACTGGATACCTTGGCTTTGTTCGCCGGACGGAGCTCACAGCTGCCAGTGGAGGTAAGATAAAAATGTGCACCTTTCTCCTTCTTTTTAGGGAAGATGGAGAATTTTCCATGGTTTCTGCTGTTAATGGAAATCTGCTCCAGGCCTCCCCTGCTCACTCACTAAAGCTGCTGCTATTGATTTTAATTCCTTCTCTAACACCAGGTATCTGGCACTTCGCAACGTCTTCCAGGCTGGAACAACACTGTCCAAAACACCCATGCCTTATTTTCCTAGTGTGTTCTGTGTCTGACCCTTCATTGGCCAGTAGGGATGAACTGAGCTTTCTTCAGGCCTCAGTTAACTGTACCCCTGGTTAGAGAACAGGTGTCATTGGAGAGAGTTATGAGGCCTACTCTCCCCCACCAGCCTCAGGAAAGGCATACACCTAGCCTGGCATTTAGCATCATGGATGATTTATCATGACCTGTTTCTCAGGTCTGGGTAAGTGAATTGTTCCCTGACACTGCTGTGGCAAAGGACAGGTGATTTCGGGGAGGAGTCTTGTCTGTGACTGTAGCACTTTTTTCTATCCCTTTATTCCAGGCTATTTTCCTCTTATAACTTCAATTCTCTGGAGCATGTTATGCTGGTGGGAAGGAAGAGAGCAAACTCTTTGACCTTGTCTGCACTACAGAGGGTTTGCTGGTACAGCTATAGTGGTAACTCCCCTAGTGGAGACGCTGCTTGTGCCATCAAAAGGATGTTTTTGCTAGTATAACTGTGTCTACACTAGGGATTTTCGTTGGTATAAAAATATTGTAAAGAATCAGTCCCCTAACTAACATTATTATGCTAACAAAAGTTTCTAGTTTAAACCTGGCATTTGTCAATGCTGTTGTAGTTCTACCACTAGGGAATACACCAAGATCACAATTTGTAATACTTTACTCACAGCATCACTTATCTTTTTCCATCCCCCATTTTAAAATGCGTGTGTACAATTTTTCATTCCCTCAACCCCAGATCGCCATGATGCACTGTATGTCGTAGGAGCACTGGATGAAACTTTGGAGCTGAGGGGACTCCGTTATCATCCAATTGACATAGAGACTTCAGTATCTCGAACGCACAGGAGCATTGCTGAATGGTAAACTAGAACACTAGCTTAATATGCCTGAAAGAGAACAAACTGTCCGGGAGCCTTATGCTATGTGAACAATGGGATAATCCAGGATTTGTGCAGAGGAAAATGGGAGCAGTTGTTCCCAAATGTAGAAAGGACTGTGGCTGGGAATCCTGTTCCAAGTCAGAAGTGTAACTTTAATATGCAGCTCCTCAACACTTTCTCTCCCCCAGCATACTGCCAGCATCTCCTTGCTAAGATACTGGATGTGTAGTCTGCTCACAGATAAGTGTGAAGAGTTCAAACGTATGCTACATCACGTATGCATTATGCTAGAGCTGCCTTCCACGAACTGGGTACCTAAAAGTAATGAAACAACAGGGAAAGTTCTGGTATGTGCACTGTTTGTACATCATCATGCTGTCTGGGGACCTGAACAAAAGAGGAAGATATGGGAAGGGGGAATAAGATTTGTAACTTCATGTTTATACAAAATGTATGCATTAAGTATATATTTTTATTAAATTTCAGTGCTGTGTTCACATGGACCAACTTGCTGGTGGTAGTTGTGGAGCTGTGTGGCTGTGAACAGGAAGCCCTGGATTTAGTCCCTCTAGTTACCAACGTGGTTCTGGAAGAACATTATCTAATCGTGGGAGTTGTGGTGGTGGTGGATCCAGGAGTTATTCCCATCAATTCCAGAGGAGAAAAACAACGGATGCATCTCCGCGACAGTTTCCTGGCTGATCAGTTAGATCCCATCTATGTGGCGTATAACATGTAATGGGTTAGAGGGGATAATGTTCACAAACTTTGTAGGACCACTAAAATGATCAATGGTGGCTATAGAAATGAAGCTGGTGAAAAGTACTAATACTTGATGTCAAGTTTGTGATTGCCACCGTATTCCCTTCATTTCAGCCTATGGGATTATGATCACATCAACAACTGAGGGTCAAGTGGAAATATGGTAGACAATGGAAAATGTTTGTAACAGTTTACTGAATATTAGCTTTATAGACAATGCAAAGTTGACAAGTGTGTGAGCTACAAAATTCCTAAGGCCTTTACAGTAGTGTTACCTTTTTCATCTGTTGTACATATTTGTATTTTTATCTAATACTGTTTTATGATTCTATAAGGGGAGGGTTTATTTACTTAAGATAATAAACTTATTAAGAAAAGTCATCAGAGTCCTGCAGTTCCCCAGTATATAATGTACTTTGCAACTATACTGTAGCTGTTTGTTCCATGGGATCTCACTGCTTATTTAAAATTGTGCCATGACCAAATCCAATAACCCCCTGAAAGTAAGAATTACTTATTCGTATAGATATTTCTTTAATTTAAAATGGATTTTGCCTATATTTTTAAAATGTAAATATTAATATACATAATTCACATAGAAAATTGGCTTAAGTAATGATGAGGACTGTAATTTGGTTAGACAACTAATGTGAAAATGCAAATCTTAGAAAAGTTTTCTTAATTCAGTATGTATGTAGTCTTTTATTGCTGGCCAGAATGTCATAGTATGTAGAAGCCTATGTTTTTAAGGCACATCTTTCTAAATGAGGTTGAAGTATTTAAGCTTTTGAAACACTAAAAATAAAATAAAAATTTGATAGAAACTGCATTGCATCTCCAGAATGCTTAACTGAAAATTTGTACGCTTGTGAGACAGCCTCGGCTTCCTCTCATTACAGAGCTGTGTTTAAAAAACGAAAAGCTAAGATTATGGCACAGATTGACAAAAATAATTAAATTTATTGCTGGGATTGTGGCTCCATCCTTAATTTATTCCACAGTGTGCCCACAGTTATAGCAGCAAATGTAATGTGTACATGGACTTTATATGGAAAATGCCCTGAATTTCCTTGAGGCATTCACCAGAAAGAATTTGATGATTCTGGAAGTGAGTTGGCTGAAATCAGCAGTGTGATTTTTTTTTTTAAAAAAAAACAAGAGGGACAAAGTGGCAACAGAAAGCAAGGAGAATGTTGTTCTAGTGCATGCATAGTGAAATATCTTCAAAAAAGTCAAGATTACAGCATCCCGAAATAGTTGGTGAGTTTGCGGCCTTTATAAATGCTGAAAAGCAGAAGCCTTAAAGCATGCAAGAACACTAACCATTTGGAAGTTATTGTAGTTGTCTGGCACAGTGGGCTGAGGGAGAGACAAGGTTTCAGAAGCAACTATCTTTCTTTCATCTCACCTTTAACAGCATTTGAGCATAGTTGAATTTCTTGTTTTTTCCCTTATGTGATTAAGAAAACAAAACTTTGGAAGCATATAAGACCTGACAGCAGAAATTGTAACAGCTCTTTTGGGCCAATTATGGTCTGTTATGTAAATACATGCTTAAAATATTTTAATATGTATTATTTACCTCTGTAACAAGTATACAGTGTGTTTAGGTAATTTTTATAAATGTTTATAATGTAAACTTGTATAAATCCAAATCTATAACAGCTATATTAAGTGCTGCTGTGACAGCCATCTGTAAACAAGTCGTGGTTCTGTACTTGAAACCCCCTCCTCATGAATGCTTTATAACAGTTCTTCATTCGGGGCTGGAGTGTTAAAATTCAGATATAAAGCTCTGAATATATTCTCAAAATATTTAGGGTTAATTTGCCTGTCATAGAGGTGGAAGGATGTATCTTAATTGAGTATGGCAGGTCTAACAGAGGGAGAGAATTCTTTACACACAAGCAGCTTAAAAATTTACTTTTCTAAAGAGTTGATGTTAAATTCCTAGATTTTGAAATAAGACCCTCGTGGATATTTTAAAATAACAGTATTTCCACAGTCATACTGCTAGGTAGTTATAAAGTGTACAGAGCCTCCATATGAATGTGGTTTTAACAGATCCTCTACAGAAATTAGGAAATGGACAACTGTGTAGTTGTTGATACAAATTAAATGCTAGTGTAGATCAGCTGGGTAACAGCATATAAATTGCCTATGACCAGCCCTGACCTCCTTGAGAGAATCTCCCCTTTTTATTACACACTTTCCTTGTATGGCAGGAATGATTTGCAATGCAGCTTCACTTTGTTCTCCTGACTGTTGAGAAGACAGTTCTGAAAGGCTTTTTTCATATCCTAGTTACTTAACTTTTTAGATGCATTGTTCTGAAAATATTAAATCCTTGTCCACTGAGGGAGAACCATAGCACAACTCTAGAAACTTTGATTGGGTTTCTCCATTTACGTAATTTTGCATTAACAAAAATTCACAAATGTCTTGTGATATGAATTTAATCAAGGATTGCTAATATGTGCAGTGCAGAGAGACTTTTAGAGTGGCATTTTGGAACTTTCAATCTAGAAGGCTGAAGTTCTCTCTCTAATACTGAAAAGCTCAGTAATTTTGATTTCTCCTCCCTCCACCTCAACCTGAATTTCTAGAAGCTGAATAATTTCGTTTTTAAATATGTCTAGTTTAGTGTGATTCTAATCAACTGTATTCTGATCCATACATTTCTGTGACTAGGGAACTCATGGATTCAAATTGTAATCTACGGTCTTTTTGTCCCCTCAAATCTTGTTTCCTGATTAGTAGCATATAGAAATGGCCAACTTTGACATTACTGGTGCTTCTGAGAGTGTGTTCAGCATAACAGGAAAAAGCGTGTGTTAGCGGAATGAACATGGGCTGGGTGTCAGGAAGTCCTGGATTCTAATAACAGTTTTGCTGCTGACTTGCTGTGTAGCCTTGGGCAAGTTATTTCACTGCCTTAGTTGGCAGATCTATAGATGGGGATACAATCTAATCCTTATGACATCCCTGTAAATAACTAGTTATTCAGCACTAAGTATCAGTCGCTGATGTCTCCTTGAGTTTGGGAGCACAGTGGCTCTTCCAAACTGATTAACAACTAATTTGATTCATTTTGGGAGAGCCTTGAGAGATGTAACCAATTCATCCAAAAATATTTTCTCATTGTAATAGGGAAGAATCCCCTAAGTGAATGACTCTTGACATTTAGATTAAGGAACCTGGCTGGCCACCAAAGGCTTTGACATTAGCTATTCCTGTTCAGAGCTGGATTTGCCTCTTCCCCCATCATAACCATGTATGGTACCCTTTTGAATCCAGCAATGAGTCCAAAGGGGCAAACCTACTCATGTTCAGCTCTCCACTCCAGTTTGGCTTTTTGCAGTTCATCCAGTTGCAGAAGCAAATAAACGTCCCAATAGTGTCCATGCCATGAATCTGAGTTGAGAGCTGCAGTGTACCCTGAGAACCGTTACCTCTGAACTAAAAAAAGTTCTTATACACCTGACTATTGTATGATTACTGCCCTAGCAAAAGTATTTGTGGCATAAAATTGGAGTACTTTACATAAGTCTGTCTGTTAACACTTACACTGCGCTTCTGATAACTCTGTAATTAAATTGGGTCATACTATTTGTCCTGGAGATAAAATTGTAAAAACAAGATTAAATTTTTAGCCTAAATGTAATTTTTCTTTAATTACTATCAACATATTTACCATTGTCAAATTCAGACTACAACATTATGTAATTATGTATAAAGGTTTTTTATTTATTTGAAATTAGAGTAGATACATTTTTAAATTTAACACCTGGCTGGACAGTGTTCCATCAACGCATTGATTGTGTTTCCTTTGTCTTGTATTAATAAATATTGATGCCTGATTGCTTTCCTAGTTCTTCATCTGCTGTCTCTCTGAACTTCTTCCTTGAGGAAACAAACATTGGGTGTTACTTGTTCTGGTGAATTTGGGAGCACGAATGCATTTTTCAAATGCATTAAATTGTTCGCATTCACTGATGTATGCAAAACCTGCTGTATTGCACAGTGCTAGCAACCTGAACCTGTGAGGAACTGAGCGCTCTCAACTTCCATCAAATCAAAGATGTGCAGACCTAAAGTACTGGGCCCCTGTATCATTTCAGATCAGATTATAGTTGAGATCCATTGGGTGAGGGAGGACTAATGTGCAATCAAAACATTACACACTTATTTTTAATATTTTACTTTGAACAGTGATTTGTTCTTAAATTGCTAAAAATAGACCATCACTTGGCTTTTGTTTAGTTTGTTTAATAATTTCTGATAAGTAGGTTATTGTAAAAAATTGCTATTGATCAATCTCAAAATATTTTACATTATGAATTGTTTGCATTAAGAAAAAAATTAAAGCTTTCACGTGGGATTTTAAAATACATTCAGCATTACACTTCAGTGGGCGCAGAGTTAGGCCACTGCTGAGTGCTTTAGAAAATCTCACACTCAAATATTTATCTTGTATAACTGAAGGTCCTATTCAGCAAAATGCTGAGCACCTTGCAAATCCCACTGAAACCACTGTGGGTTGAGGGCACTCAGCAAGTTACAGGATCCAGCCCTTACGTGGTTTACTAAGGCTACTTTCTCCTGATATGACGTTTTCATATCCATAATACATTAATTTTGAAGTGAAACAATTTCAAAACAGGTTTCAGAGTAACAGCTGTGTTAGTCTGTATTCGCAAAAAGAACAGGAGGACTTATGGCACCTTAGAGACTAACCAATTTATTTGAGCATAAGCTTTCGTGAGCTAAAGCTCACTGCATCATATGCATCCGATGAAGTGAGCTGTATGTAGCTCACAAAAGCTTACGCTCAAATAAATTGAATTTCAAAACAGAAATCACTTACCCTATCTGTGTTCAAGTTTACTATTATACTAAATTGTTTATCTAGAAAATATATACCAGTTGAACACAATTTACTGTACCATAACTGACACGCTGAATTCTAATTGCCCTTGAACATGTGTGGTGCTTCAGCCAATTAGAAACCAGCCTATTCAAACAGCAGATAGACAGTTTCATTTCACTTTGTGAATAAATTTGTGAAAGCTCAGCCGTCCTGCAATCTGGTTTAAAACAATGCAATTTGTGGTGTGACTTTTAGCAAAGTTACAAATTTGTCAGGGTGCTTTCACTACATGCACAGCTCACTCTACCATGTTCCACAAGATTTTGTCCATGATTTTAGGAAATGTGGACTTTTGACATATAAATTCCTTTTTAACTAAGGTATATTATCTTTGTACTCTGGCATTAATATCAGTTAAGCCATTTAAAGGTTTGACTTAATTTAAACACTGTACTGTTAATTGTTATGGACATTATTTGTATTATTGAACACTGTTTACATTGTCAGACATATTAAGTGTCTCTCTTGACCTTGGACTATACCTGTTGGCCCCATTTATTTATTGTCAGGGAACATTTTTATGCCATTTATCTCCTCTTTAATACACTGAGAGAGAGATAACTGAAAACAACCATTGACATGTACAGGATAAAAATACCAGTAAAGTTGGAAAGAATGTTAGACTATTTTGTTATATTAAGTTTAAAACCTAGGAGGAAAAAACCCAACACTGTTAATATTCCCACCCTTAAACTTTCTTTGGCCAGCTGTCATGGCAGAACAGCTACATTTGGTTTTCCACTGAGAGATGAGATAGGACATTTGGCATTATCTGAGATTCAACATTGAATAATCTGTGCTGTCAAAAACGAATGATAGAGATTGTGTTGAAGGAAATCTTATCTACTTCAAGTATCTGTAGATGTAAATAAATACTTTGGTAAAGTGAGATTATAATTTTTATTATCCAGCTCTCTGTGTATAACGTGTGTGTAGATCTATCCAAACAGGCTTTTCCAAAAACCCTAAATGGTAGGCCTACTGTGCTTTCCTTTTTTATATTAACACATTCCCTTTCCAGAAAGCCTTTTTCACACAGCTTAGCTTGATGTAGAATAAAAATAAACAGTTGAAGGTGTATTTCTGTAATTTTCTGCTATTTCTAGGACACATAATGATTTATTCAATCTTGGTTGTGTGGGGGAACTATGTAAATATAAAAGGATAATTAATCTGACTAGAGAGTCTGGAATCATACAGGTATCCAGCATGACCGCAATGATCAGTGCTTTATTAGTTATGTTACTCTTTTTATTTTCTAATTCCTTTTATCATGCCTTTCAAGAAGTGGGCTTAGATTTCAATTACTAAATTTGTTGGGTGATTTGAGGACACTTTTTCAGTTTTGGTTACAACAGTACTATCAAGATATGCTTATAAGCTGGTGAGGTATTATAGCAATATATTGTAACTTTAGTACTTTACTTATTCCTCTGGCACAGTACTGCTCAAGAGTTGTCTTTGTCTAAACAGATTCTTGAGAATTTAGAGTTTGAGCTGTAGTTTCAAGAGGAATTTTAAAAAAATACCAAGGACATATTAACAAAGCATTTTTCTATTTGAAATATTTTACATATTATTCTTTTAAAAAAATCTCAAAAACTGTTACTCTGTGGCATTTGTCTCCTGTGATACTAAAATGAGCCTGCAGTAGGACAGTGTGCCAAGATGTCTTGCAGTGAAGCAAGCTACTGCTTCCAAAGTGAAATGCATATCAAAATGGTGTTGGAGAAAGAGTTTGGCATTAACTGTCTGTATTTCACAGCCTCCCCATCAGCTAATTTCCTGGAAGGGGAGATATATTATTACTAGGATGTCTTAAGAAATTTAGATTCACAGTTGTAACTACATTACATTAAATGTAAGGGCAATCCTCCAAACCTCTTTGTAAACCTTTCATGATAGGGTTGTAGTATTCAGATGATGAAAATTTAGGTTTCTGTTGCTTGTCTTAGATGTCAGTCACATCTACAGCTATAATTCAGCCCCCTCACCAGCCACGTGGAGCAATGAGGTGTTTTATAATTGCTTTAACATAAAACTAGAAGTCTGAAACAAACCAAATACCCATTTGTTTTTTTCCTTGAATAGCAAACCTTTTACAAACAATTTTGTACACACTGAGGCAAAAAAGTCTTTTTGTACAATATTTTAATTTAAAGGGTCAATGTCAAGTCAAATTTATCCCCAAATTTACAGTATGGAGGTGAAGAAATACCTTCTGTAAAACCTATACCCAAAAAAAAGTTATATTTTAAAATTAAACTAACAATTAAAATACTCCCTTTATTTGTAACACAACACGGCATAATGTTAGTGCAGGAAAGTAAAATTTACAACTAGAAACTAACGAAAAAAATGGGATTGATTAGTCTAAGGGCATGGCTACACTGGAAACTTCAAAGTGCTGTCGTGGGAGTGCTCCTGCGGCAGCACTTTGAAGTGCGAGTGTGGTCGCACGCAAGGGCTGGGGGACAGGTCTCCCAGCACTCCTGGTAATCCACCTCCATGAGGGGATTAGCTCCGAGCACTGGGAGCATGGCTCCCAGCACTCGGAGCCTGTTTACACTAGCGCTTTAAAGCGCTCTGACTTGCTGTGCTCGGGGGGTGATTTTTCACACCCCTAAGTCAGCAGGTTAGAGCGCTATAAGTGTAGCCAAGCCCCTAGTGTCTGAGCTTCAGAACTAACAAATGAAATGTAAATGAAATATTTTAATCTATATTTTGTTTAAATCACAAATTTACCAAGAATGATCATTTAAAAAAGAAAATAACTGGGAAGGGATTGATTTTAAAAGTCAATTACTGTTAAACTTTTAATACATAATAAAGATAAAACAAATATCCAACTAATGTAAATATTAAAAACCTAAAACACAGGAAAAAGGGTAAAGGTGACATGCCTCAAGGTTCTGATGACATCAGATCATGAACTTTGTCATAGTTACCATCTTGTCATCGGAACACTTGATCTGTGTGTTGCTGGCAGCTGTGGAGGGTGTGTGGCTTAAGTATACACAAACTGAAAAGTATTTACATTCTATTCAATGTAATTACATTCTAGCCTTTGTGGGCCTGCTCCAACATTCATTGAAGTCAGTGGAAAGATTCCTCCTGAATTAAATTATATGTGGATCAAACTTGACACAGCTTCCATTACAGTAAATAGCTAAACTCTCTATAATTGGGACCCTAAAGGTAGCTGTGAAAGAATCACTGTGAACAGAAAGGGAATGTTACTCATAATGTACTGTACTAACTACCACTTGCAACTTTTATTAATTTTTCTTTGAGATTTATGCAGATAAAAAAGGTAGCAATCTGTATGTATGTTTCAATCTTAGAGTAAGAATGTTGGCAAAAAGATAGGATTGCTACATACATTTACATGTTTGATCTCTGCTCTTAGTCTAAAGCCACCTTTACTATGCAATGAGGCTAAAGAGAAACCCAAGTCTATTTTCAGTGATGTAACTTCCTCTATTTTAAACTGTATTGAAACAATAGTGTTTTTAAAAAAGTCTAACAAGAATTGCTTAAAATTGCACATCATTATATTACAGACATACATATATTTAAAGGAAATATATTTTCTGGCATTGGTTTGTTATGTATTTAAATTCTGATGGCTTAGATGTTAACCACCATTAAATTAAGTATCATAATTTTGTGGCAATATTTGATGTTTTGCTTTATTCATGTTTGATTGGCACATCTGATTCATTTTTTCATATTTCAGTTGCAAAATAAAATTAAATGCTTTTATTTTTGTTTTGGTATGAGTGATTTTTTGAATATGAAATGCAAAGGGTTCAAGCTGTACAGAAGGTCTCTAAACAAAGTCCATTGTAATTATTTGTATCAGGGGGTAGCCGTGTTAGTCTGTATCCACAAAAACAACAAGGAGTCCGGTGGCACCTTAAAGACTAACAGATTTATTTGAGCATAAGCTTTCGTGGGTAAAAACCCCACTTCTATTATTTGGTGTTACATTTAAATAATTATTTCTCGCTATTGGAGATTTTTCTTTCTTTCTTTCAGCAACCTGTCAGGCAAGTTGCATAGGCTTTTTCATGCTCTTGCGCAATCTGTTCGCACTGGCTACAGTGCATTAATTGAGCTTTATGTAAACCTAGAACTAAAGAACAATATTGCAGCTTTATGCTAGCAAGGCATCAGCTGTAGGGCAGCGGCAAATTTGGAGAACCATCAGAAAGCATTGTTACAGATGCCAACTGTTAAGTAACATGTTAACACTGTCGTCATTGCATTGGCTTTCCACTTTCTCTTATTGAGACTTAATACATCATCACTAACAAACTGCAGTTAATCATGCTTGCGGTATTAAAGATTGTTGTTGTGTCACAACGGTTTAATCCAGTGGTTCTCAACCAGGGGTATGTGTGCTCCTCAGGGTCCGCAGAGATCTTCCATGGGGTACATCAACTCATCTAGATATTTGCCTAGTTTTATAACAGGCTACATAAAAAACACTAAAGAAGTTAGTACAAAATAAAATTTCATAGACAATTGTTTGTTTATACTGCTCTGTAAACTATCCACTGAAACGTAAGTACCATATGTACGTTTCAATTTATTTTATAATGTAAAAATTAAAAAGTAAGCAATTTTTTGGTAATAGTGTGCTGTCACACTTGTATTTGTATGTCTAATTTTGTAAGTTTTAAAGTGAGGTAAAACTTGGGGGTACACAAGATGCTTAAAAGGTACACAAGATGCACAAGACTCTGGAAAGGTTGAGAGCCGCTGGTTTAATCTTTATAAGAGGTAGTTTATAAAAATTTTCAATATTAAAATGTATGTAAAAAACTATAATAGAGGTATGTTGTAAATAAAATAACTATAATTTCCACTGATGACAGACTTAAAAATCAGGCTAGAGCAAAAGCTGGGGTTTTAGAGTCTCTTCTGCCACCAAAATGCTGAATGGTGCTGTGACATTTTGAAAGAAAACATGTCAACCGTAAACATAAGTACATATAAAAGAATTGCTTTGCCAACAACTGAAATTGAACCTTTGTGGTAGAAATGAGCAGCTGTTTAACAGTGCATAGCAACACTAAACAATTTAGTAGGAAAATGTATAATGATTCTTTTCTCCTAAATGAAGCTTTTATTTTGATTACTGACTGGCTTTAATTTGTTCCTCAAGCAGGGCCTTTTTATCAACACCTTGCTGATTATATCTCTCTGCTAATTGGGAAATGCTGGGATTACAGGGTTAGGACATTGCTTGGGTTCCATCGGTTTGTTTCTCAGTATTGTTTGGATGGTCTTTCTCTCAGTATCTCCCTATGCTCGTAGTTTACTTATCTGGAAGGAGTCTGTTTTTATAGTGAGCAAATTTAATTTTCAATCTCAAACTGAAGGAGGTTTTGAGGATTTAGCACGTTACTGTGTGGGAAGGAACAGGGAGGGGAGAGAGACACTTGAAGAATCTTCTGTGGGTGAGCTAATGTCCTGTAATACCTATAGGCTCCAATCATAAATTGGTACCTTACTGCACTACACCACATAATAAAGCTACACAAAAGACAACAGGTGGAGGGAGCACAAAGGAACAGGGTAATAGGTATATCAGGACTCCAAAACAGTTTTCGCTACAACTACACTTCTCTAGAGTGCCTGACATGTTCTCGTGCAGCTTGAATGAGGTGTCAGGTGACATGATGTCCCACAAATTACTCTCCTTGCAGACTGGTAATGTTGTTTTGAACATCTGCAGGTTATGGCCATGTTTGTCCCAGGGTGCAATAGAACCTCATAGTTATGAACAACTTGAAAATGGAGGTGGTTCATAACTCTGAACAAAATGTTAGGGTGGTTCTTTCAAAAGTCTGCAACCAAACATTGACAGTCAAGCTTTGAAACTTTACTATACAGAAGAAAAATGCTGCTTTTAACCATCTTAATTTAAATGAAACAAGCACAGAACTAGTTTCCTTACCTTGTCAAATCTCCCCCCTCCCCTTAAGTTTAACACTGTACTGTACAGTATTTGCTTTTAGGGTGGGGATCTCTGCTGCCTGATTGTGTACTTCTAGTTCCCCATGATGTGTGTCGTTGACCGGTCGGTTCATGATGCCAGTGTTCACAACTTAGGTTCAACTTAGGTATTGGAAAGACGAGGTGGACGAGGTCCTCTCTTTCATGGGCCCCACTTCGGGGTGGAGACAATGCCCAGCACTGGGGCCGCGGGTTTCACGCCACGGGGAGCAGTGTGGGTCCGTGAAGACCGGGCCGCCCCTCAGCACTGGGGCCGCGGGTTTCACGCCACGGGGAGCAGTGTGGGTCCGTGAAGACCGGGCCGCCCCTCAGCACTGGGGCCGCGGGTTTCACGCCACGGGGAGCAGTGTGGGTCCGTGAAGACCGGGCCGCCCCTCAGCACTGGGGCCGCGGGTTTCACGCCACGGGCAGCCCCTCAGCACCGCTCTCTGGCAGGCGGCCGCCGACTCAGGGCTGACCCATGAACAGCACCGGGAGCTGGGCCGGTGACCCCCGGGCGGGAGGGGTAAAGCCCTGTCCGCGCGCCGCGCCAGCGGGCTGCGTCGTGGCCCTGTGTGCGGAGCAGGGACGGTCCCTCCCGCAGCACGAAGATGGCGGCTGCTGGGCCGATGCTTGGGCCTAGCAGCCCCGTCATCCTGGACAGCGGGGCCACCCCCGAGCTCGGCGGGAAGATTCGGGGGGGGGGGCAGTTGAGGAGGCCTCGGAGGGACGTCGACGTCACTTAGACCTCCGGAACTCTATGGCGCGTCCTCAGGGATGCCCTGAAAGGCGCTCTAGGCGGGGAACTCTATGGTCGGAATCTCTAGCCCAGGCCTCCGGTTGACTCTATGGTTGCAGCCCGCCCACCTCGAGCGTCCCGGCCGGGCCTGCTGTGTTTACGATGCCGGCGGCACCGGTTTCCTGAGACGGAGACAGCGGCGGCGGCGGCGAGAGCGGCGGCTCTTCCCTCTGGGTGCTCGCGGGGCGAGGAGGGCGGCGCGGCCTCTGGGCCTCTGAGGTAAGAGCGGACGTGAACGACTCAATCAGGGCGCGAGCGGGAAGGGCGGCGGACGCGATCGAATCAAGGAGCGCGAAGGGGGGGGGAAGGGACTGGGAGACGCGGACGCTGAGGGAGCGCGCGACAGCCTCGCGCCCAGGGCTTGGGGGAGGGGAGCTCGCGGCTCGCTCGGGTCCCCTCCCCTGGGGGCGTGGGCGAGGCAGCTGCTCTGCCCCCTCCTCGCCGCGCTGGACTCGTTGCTCAGCCCCCGCCCTGTCTCCCCTCACGAGCCGCCCCGCGGGGCCTCGCCTACGGCCCCTTGGCGCTGCCCCGGAGCCCACGAGCCCCCGAACGGGGCACGCGGGAACGTAGCCGGGCGGCGCCTGCGTTCCCCACGGCTCGTTCCCGCGTGCCCCGGCCAGCGCAGCAGGGCGAGCCCTGTCCGCGCCCCGCATCCCGGCCGGCCTGGCCCTGGGGCCCGCGTCGCCTCGCCACACAGCTGCCGTGCCTGCGCCCCCTCGCCCCGCGTCACCTAGGGGGTCCGTACCCCGCGCCCCCTCGCCCCGCGTCACCTAGGGGGTCCGTACCCCGCGCCCCCTCGCCCCGCGTCGCCTGGGGGGTCCGTACCCCGCGCCCCGCGTCGCCTGGGGGGTCCGTACCCCGCGCCCCGCGTCGCCTGGGGCGTCCGTACCTCTCCCGCGTCGCCTGGGGCGTCCGTACCTCTCCCGCGCCCCCTCACCCCCTCACCCCGCATCGCCTGTGGTGTCCGTACCCCTCGCCCACCTCACGCCCTGCGCCCCCTCGTCCCGCGTCGCCTGGGGTGTCCGTACCCCTCGTCCCGCGTCGCCTGGGGCGTCCGTACCCCACGCCCCCTCGTCCCGCGTCGCCTGGGGCGTCCGTACCTCTCCCGCGCCCCCTCACCCCGCATCGCCTGTGGTGTCAGTACCCCTCGCCCACCTCACGCCCTGCGCCCCCTCGTCCCGCGTCGCCTGGGGTGTCCGTACCCCTCGTCCCGCGTCGCCTGGGGCGTCCGTACCCCACGCCCCCTCGTCCCGCGTCGCCTGGGGCGTCCGTACCCCTCGTCCGCCCCGCGCCCCCTCGCCCCGCATCACCTGTGGTGTCCGTACCTCTCGCCCACCTCACGCCCTGCGCCCCCTCGCCGCCTGTGGTGTCCGTACCCCTCGCCGCCTGTGGTGTCCGTACCCCTCGCCCCGCGTTGCCTAGGGTGTCCGTACCCCTCGCCCACCTCACGCCCTGTGCCCCCTCGCCGCCTGTGGTGTCCGTACCCCTCGCCGCCTGTGGTGTCCGTACCCCTCGCCCCGCGTTGCCTAGGGTGTCCGTACCCCTCGCCCACCTCACGCCCTGCGCCCCCTCGCCCTGCGTCGCCTGGGGGGTCCGTACCCCTCGCCCCGCGTCGCCTGGGGCGTCCGTACCCCTCCCGCGCCCCCTCACCCCTTCGCCCCGCATCGCCTGTGGTGTCCGTACCCCTCGCCCACCTCACGCCCTGCGCCCCCTCGTCCCGCGTCGCCTGGGGTGTCCGTACCCCTCGTCCCGCGTCGCCTGGGGTGTCCGTACCCCGCGCCCCCTCGTCCCGCGTCGCCTGGGGCGTCCGTACCCCTCGTCCCGCGTCGCCTGGGGCATCCGTACCCCTCGCCCGCCCCTCGCCCCCTTCGCCCCGCATCACCTGTGGTGTCCGTACCCCTCACCCACCTCACGCCCTGCGCCCCCTCGCCGCCTGTGGTGTCCGTACCCCTCGCCCCGCGTCGTCTGTGGTGTCCGTACCCCTCGCCGCCTGTGGTGTCCGTACCCCTTGCCCCGCGTTGCCTAGGGTGTCCGTACCCCTCGCCCACCTCACGCACTGCGCCCCCTAGCCCCGCGTCGCCTGTGGTGTCCGTACTCCTCGCCCACCTCACGCCCTGTGCCCCCTCGCCCCGCGTCGCCTGTGGTGTCCGTACTCCTCGCCCACCTCACGCCCTGCGCCCCCTCGCCCTGCATCGCCTGTGGTGTCCGTACCCCTCGCCCACCTCACGCCCTGCGCCCCCTCGCCCCGCATCACCTAGGGTGTCCGTGCCCCTCACCCACCTCACGCCCTGCACCCCCTCGCCCCGCGTCGCCTGTGGTGTCCGTACCCCTCGCCCCGCGTCGCCTGTGGTGTCCGTACCCCTCGCCCATCTCACGCCCTGTGTCCCCTCACCCTGTGCCCCCTCGCACCAACTTGTGATGCCCTGAATCGCCTGTAAGGTTGGCACACATTGCCCACCTCACGCGTGTGTTCCCTCGCACCAACTTGTGATGCCCTTAATCGCCTATCGTGTACGTACACATTGCCCACCTCACGCCCTGCATCCCCTCACCCTGTGTCCCCTCGCACCAGCTTGTGATGCTCTGCATTGTCTGAGAGGTAGGCACACATCACCCACCTCACACCCTGCACCCCCTCGCACCAGCTTGTGATGCCCTGTATTGCCTGAGAGGTAGGCATACATCGCCCACCTCACACCCTGCATCCCCTCGCACCAGCTTGTGATGCCCTGCATTGTCTCAGAGGTAGGCACACATCGCCCACCTCACACCCTGCGTCCCCTCACACCAGCTTGTGATGCCCTGAATCGCCTATCGTGTACGTACACATCGCCCACCCCTCGCCCTGTGTCCCCTCATGCTGTGTCCCGTTGCACCAGCTTGTGATGCCCTGCATTGCCTATCTTGTACGTACGCATCGCTCACCTCACGTTCTGCGTCCCCTCACCCTGTGTCCCCTCACACCAGCTTCATGGTGCCCTGCATTGCTTATCGTGAACGTATGCATCACCCCCCCCTCGCCCTGCATCCCATCAGGCTTGCCTCACGGGGTCCCACCTCACCTCACACCCAGCTGTCTCGCCCGCACCCTGTGTCCCCTTGCACCAGCTTTGTGATGCCCTGAGTTGCCTATAACATAGGTATGCATCGCCCACCTCATGCGCTGCGTCCCCTCACGCTCTGTTCCCTCACACCAGCTCTGTGATCCCCTGCATTGCCTATAATGTACACATGTATTGCTCGTGTGTCATTCATGCCCTGTATCCCCTCACTCCACCCTCATAAGCACTAAGAAAAGGAGTACTTGTGGCACCTTAGAGACTAACAAATTTATTGGAGCATAAGCTTTCGTGAGCTACAGCCCACTTCATCGGATGCATGCAGTGGAAAGTACAGTGGAGAGATTTATATACACAGAGAACATGAAACAATAGGTGTTACCACACACACTGTAAGGAGAAAAAAGAAGAGGAGTACTTGTGGCACCTTAGAGACTAACCAATTTATTTGAGCATAAGCTTTCCTGAGCTACAGCTCACTTCATCAAGTGATCACTTAAGGTGAGCTATTACCAGCAGGAGAGCAGGGGGGGAACCTTTTGTAGTGATAATCAAGGTGGGCCATTTCCAGTAGTTGACAAGAACATCTGAGGAACAGTGGGGGGTGGAGGGGGGGAATAAACATGGGGAAATAGTTTTACTTTGTGTAATGACCCATCCATTCCCAGTCTCTGTTCAAGCCTAAGTTAATTGTATCCAGTTTGCAAATTAATTCCAATTCAGCAGTCTCTCGTTGGAGTCTGTTTTTGAAGTTTTTTTGTTGAAGAATTGCAACTTTTAGGTCTGTAATCGAGTGACCAAAGAGATTGAAGTGTTCTCCAACTGGTTTTTGAATGTTATAATTCTTGACGTCTGATTTGTGTCCATTTATTCTTTTACATATGCGCTGCCCACGTCTCTCTCACACCCTGTATCCCATCCTGGCATTCTGCATTACCCATAATGTACACATGTGATGCCCACATCTCACCCACGCCCAACATCGTCTCATACCAGCCTTTTGGGGCCCTATGTCACACCCAGCATATGCCCACACCAACCATATCTCACAAGTTCCCTGTATCCCTTTCCCTGCCTCACAGGGCCCCACATCATCTGCAACGCAAGGTTACGCAGCCCATTTGTCCAGAATACTCCTCGCAGCCACCTTGTGGGGGCCTCATGTTGTCCCAGTGCAGACTCTCACTAGGCTCAACATGTGTCCATATTCCTCCCTTGCACTAGCCAGGAGTGACTCCATATTACTCCTCAGCACAGGCCTATTCTGGGCCCATCACACACAGGACCCATATCTCCCCACAGTGTCTTCAGTCATCAGACACATCTGATGTACACACCTTAATTTCATTGATGCTCTTACTACCTGTTACTTCAGGATGCAGGCCAGAGGCCAGCATTTCTGACACATTCCCAGTATCCTCACCATGTTAACCCCGCTTTAACATACAATGCAGGAGAGAATAAACTTTCTGAAACCTCAATGTCCTCATCTGAAAGTATTAAGTATACATTATTTACTTGGAAGATTATAACAGGGAGAATTGGAGACTCACACTTTGGAGATCAGTTACATTAAGAGCATTACCAAGAAGAACCAATCAATCAGTGTCTACATTAATTTTGCGGGGCCAGTTCCTCCCCATATTATTTACTGATTTATATTAATTATTTGATAAAGTAATTTTTCTTGTCTAACAATAATTAATTCAATGGTAATTAAATGTTCAGTTATTCACTATTTAGTTTTCAGTATGCTTTCTCTGTATGTTGTTAACACCATGTTGGGGGGCGGGGGGGCTTGTTAATACTCTGTTCTTTTATATGTGAGTCCTTTATGCTCAATGTAACATAACCTTTTTTGTGGATCAGCCTTAACAAATATAGGTCTATAGATGACTAATAAGGGAAATGAAGTATCAAGGAAGCTTAAAATCCTAATGTAGTTCTTTCTGGGCCCACCTAAACATTTCTAGAATAATTGGTCTGTGTCTAGAGCTATATTTCCTGTTTCTCTAAACCAGAATTCCTGTTGCTTTCAGACACATGTGGTCGACTATTATTCAGAGATAAGGAAAATTACCCCTTTGTGGTTTGTGCAATTTACTTCTTGCCCCAAACTTGACAATATCTTGATTATGGCCTTTGTTCTTTTATTGTTCCCTTGAAGATGCTGTTCTCAGTGGGTGGTCCCCAGAGGTTTTGGTTGCCTCCTTGTTTTCTTGTGTTCCACCTGTCTGTTTCATCCATCTGTTCTCTCTCATCTTCTGCTTAGATCTGTAAGCTCCTTGGGGCAGAGACTGTCTCTGCTGTGTGTTTATACAGCACCTAGCACAATATATCAGTGAACCATACCTGATACCCCTTGGCACTACTGTAATACAAATAAATAATAATTAATTGAACACTCCTCTCCTACTTCCTGGCTTGCATTTGCAAGGATATCCTGTCATAGCCCATCTATCTTTTACTGATTTCAAGGAAACTGTAGATCAGCCTTCTTTTGGGTTCAAGTACCTGTCACTGTCTGTTGGATGCCTGCTTTCTAGAAGCACCTAATATTCAAAAAAAGATGAGACTTTGATTAACTGCCCTTGCTTATGAAAAAGTTGTCTGTCAAGCTTACAGCTGGGAATTCAGGAATCTGTTTCTCTAAAACTTCCTTTACATATCTTCAATTTAATTTTGTAAAAGTTAAAGCTGCATAAAGTACCTTATTTATTTGTAGTTCATATACTGCAATTTACTTGAATCGCTTATGTAGAGTGACTTTGCATGCGCCTTACATTTTAAAAGAGCAGAAAAGCAAAACAAAGCTTTTTTTCTGGTTCTTTACCACCTATAAAAGTAATGTTTTATGCCTCGTTTGACACTTGTTACAGGCACTTTACAAACGTGTGTTAGGAGAGAGTCCCTTCCCCAAAGAAGTTACAGTATAAACAGATGGGACAGACAAAAGGTAGAAGAAAGGAAGTAGTATTTATCCCTGTTCTACAGATGGGGAGTTGCGACAGGCGAAGTAACTTGCCCAAGGCACACAGAAAGTCTGCGACATAGTGGAAATTGAACTCAGGTCTCCTGAGTTCCAGTCCATTGCCTTAATCACAAGACTAACCTTACTTTTGTTTTAACCCCCGCCACACACACACACATCATGTAAAATAAATTTCAATATATAAATGCATATATCAAAATGTATACATTAACTTTAGAATATACATAGAATGTACACTTTAATGGGCATGCTTTATCTTTTGATTTGTGGGGTTAAGAGTGTAAGCAAATATTTGGAAATCTATCTATTCATCTGCCCCAGTTGTCATCTAGCTGCAGTGCAAAGGCCTTTTCGGTATTGCTGAAAGATATATTAACATTCTCATGTCACGTTTCTAACTAGACTTCCCAATCACCTTACCAAAAAGATTAAACTTTTTGGATACATTGACCCTGATGCTGCTGCTCTTGGTTTGTCAGATTTGTTGCCACTTACCCATGAACTATGAGGTCGTAGAAGTTATGATCCAGAATCACTCAGTGAAACTATGTGGCCCATGTTATACAGGATGTCAGATGAGGATCATAAAGGTCTCTTCTTGCAGTACAATCTACTAATCTGTTTTCCTGGTCAATGTCTTTTGTGTAATTGATCGTTTAAAAAGACTATAACTAGGAAAGCAGTTTCTCTGCCTTAGACAAATTATTCTGACTAGTTGATGGATTGCTAAACTCTTTCTTAGCAACAGTAAATAGCATACTTCATATTATAGATTTCTCTGAATTAATAACAAGTAGGTCTCTAAAGAAAAGTTTGGTGCCTGATATTAGTACATTAGCATAATGAGATTTATTTTAAAAAGGCTTTAATTTTCTCTAGTGGTTCTGTGGACTTTGTTTTCAGGTAGAATAAAATGTTTTCAGAGTAATAGCATAGTTTACTGGAGTTGTCAAGCTTTGGGAGAGGTTTTTTTGAGCGTTTAATTTCTTGGCTGATTTTTGACTATGCCTGCTAAGGACCCAATTATTCAAAGTGTTGAGCACTAGAGAGCTGCTGAGCAACCTTAACTTTCTTCTTTCAGGATTGAGCTCTGAGAGTTTTTCTCACTGCAGAAAGGTTGGTTCTTGTGTTGGAGATGCACTCAAAACAGAACAAAAATTTGAATTGATGTCATGCTAAGTTGCTGTCCCTGTGACTTGTGATTTGATGTCAGTATCATAGAATCACAGAATATCAGGGTTGGAAGGGACCCCAGGAGGTCATCTAGTCCCAACCCCCTGCTCAAAGCAGGACCGATCCCCAATTAAAGCATCCCAGCCAGAGCTTTGTCAAGCCTGACCTTAAAAATATCTAAGGAAGGAGATTCCACCACCTCCCTAGGTAACGCATTCCAGTGCTTCACCACCCTCCTAGTGAAAAAGTTTTTCCTAATATGCAACCTAAATCTCCCCCACTGCAACGTGAGACCGTTACTCCTTGTTCTGTCATCTGCTACCACTGAGAACAGTCTAGAGCCATCCTCTTTGGAACCCCCTTTCAGGTAGTTGAAAGCAGCTATCAAATCCCCCCTCATTCTTCTCTTCCGTAGACTAAACATCCCCAGTTCCCTCAGCCTCTCCTCATAAGTCATGTGTTCCAGTCCCCTAATCATTTTTGTTGCCCTCTGCTGGACTCTCTCCAATTTTTCCACATCCTTCTTGTAGTATGGGGCCCAAAACTGGACACAGTACTCCAGATGAGGCCTCACCAGTGTCGAATAGAGGGGAACGATCACGTCCCTCAATCTGCTGGCAATGCCCCTACTTATACATCCCAAAATGCCATTGGCCTTCTTGGCAACAAGGGCACGCTGTTGACTCATATCCAGCTTCTCGTCCACTGTAACCCCTTGATCCTTTTCTGCAGAACTGCTGCCGAGCCACTCGGTCCCTAGTCTGTAGCAGTGCATGGGATTCTTCCATCCTAAGTGCAGGACTCTGCACTTGTCCTTGTTGAACCTCATCAGATTTCTTTTGGCCCAGTCCTCTAATTTGTCTAGATCCCTCTGTATCCTATCCCTACACTCCAGCGTATCTACCTCTCCTCCCAGTTTAGTGTCATCTGCAAACTTGCTGAGGGTGCAGTCCAGGCCATCCTTCAGACCGTTAATGAAGATATTGAACAAAACTGGTCCCAGGACCAGTCTTGGAGCACTCCGCTTGATACGGGCTGCTAACTAGATATGGAGCCATTGATCACTACCCGTTGAGTCCGACAATCTAGCCAGCTTCCTATCCACCTTATAGTCCATTCATCCAGCCCATACTTCTTTAACTTGCTGGCAAGAATACAGTGGGAGACCGTGTCAAAAGCTTTGCTAAAGTCAAGGAACAACACGTCCACTGTTTTCCTTTCATCCACAGAACCAGTTATCTCGTCACAGAAGGCAATTAAGTGGAAGGCAATCAGTAGAATCCATCTGATTAATTACAGCTAATTAATATACAAAACATCTTTTCACAGAGGTATCTTTTCTACTTTTCTGTCAGAAATTATATGTTATCTGTCAATTAATAGCAAAATAAACATACTAGGAAAATAGCTACTGTATGTGCATAGTATCTTAACTGTACATGTGCAACAACTTAGTATTTTAACATTCAATAAATAGGATAGCTTTTTAAATTTGAGACTAGAGATAATTTTTCTGTAAGGTCCATATTCTAGTTTATTTTTTAACTCATGTGTTAGTCTCCTTAGTACAACTCAAAATTTGAAGGCAATTTCAGATTTTGCTGTATGGTAATTCAAACTGAGGAATCTGGTTAGTTGAATGGAATGATTTTTAGTGATCCTCAGGCTCAGGATAATAAATTGAACCTGCCTATAGTCAGCTGTAAAGCATCATCTATGCTGAAAATGAAACACTGTTTGAGAGCAGAATAGTTTTTTTTTAAGTGATATGACTGGCCTATGTGAAGATTTAAACTGATTTCTAACAGTTTGGCGAAGACTGTCCTTTCAAAGCAAATCTATTCAGCACAGTGCTTAGAATACTGAGTCCTTACATTTAGACTGTAAAGGTCCTTCAGGCTGGTATGTGTGGTTTTTAATTTTTCTGTAAAACACCATTCCCGCCTACAGTGCTATAGAAATAATAAATAATTTGGAGTATTGGGAGACCCACGTCCTCTGGCTAATGGGAACTCTGTAATGACTCTGAACTGCCTATTTTCAGCTCTCCCTGTGCCATATAAAATTTTTCTTCATCCCAAAAGTATGTACTTTGGCTTCAGCTAAACGTATGTTTTGTTGTTGTTGCAAGTGGTCAGCGCAGTGCTGTTAAAAACTGAAGTACTTACAAATTTTCCGTTTCGGTACACTGATCTCTCTTTTCAGAGTAGCAGCCGTGTTAGTAAGTGAGCTGTAGCTCACGAAAGCTTATGCTCAAATAAATTGGTTAGTCTCTAAGGTGCCGCAAGTACTCCTTTTCTTTTTGATCTCTCTTTGGCTGAGAAGTTGTGTCATCCAAGATTAACTTGAACTTTCTCACCTCTGATAGCGTCTTCCTGAAAGCTGAATAGATAGAAATCACTCTGTGTAAAACATTAGCATGCCTCCCATAGACAATACATACTTTTTCAGCTAAGTAGGTTACTTTTGAAAAATAGATGCTTGTAAAATTTTTGCACACTTAATTGTGCCATGCTGGATAGCATGTACTTCCTTACTGATTCATTGGATGACATAAGTGCTTCACATCTCTTTATTTACTTTGTGCATTCGAGAGTGATTTTCTGTTTAATCCGTTTCATTTTTTAATTACAGTCAGTTTCTCCTGTTCTTATTGTGACTCTCATGCAGCAACAGGAGAGAGAAACATTTTTAAAAATAAAAAAATGTGGTTGAAAACTACAGGAACTGCTGAGTACTTGGAGACTGGTGTCCTATCAGAAACTCCTTTATTTTATTTTTTGCAGTTGAGTAAATTAGACAGTGTCCTGTTCACCAGTGATATTTGTCATATCTGAGTTGGCAAAAATACATAATATACATTTTTCCTTTGTAAGAATGTAGTTGATTTTCACCAGCTGTACCTTGCTTTCTTTTGTGTGCATTGTGTGACTCTAATAAACAAACTTGCATACTGCGTTTTTCAGTAATGTTGTTCTTTACCGTTGTAAGTAAATGTTATTTAAATTACTTCCGTTACCAATTTTGTCTCGTTTTAAAAATCTTTCTTTTAAATTTTCATGTACTGCAAAGCAACAGCTGCCGAGGAAAGAAAAATCACTGGGATTAAAACCCTGCCTTTCCTCCTGCACAGTAGCTGTTTTTGTTTGTTTTTTGCAAGCAGGGTAGTGTGAAATCGAGTAGCATGTCAATCTGGCTCCTCATCTGACTCTCACTGCTGCTGGTGCTATGGGGAAAACTACTGTGTAGGAGCATCAGCACCATGGTGATCTTAGCCAATGCTATAGGGGGTTTAGGTGGGGGTTTAAAAAAAAGTGGATGTATCGGAAGCAATGTACAGCTCTCTCAGTCCCATTATTCTAAAGTGAAACCTCTATTTTGCTTGTATACTATAACAAATTTTAAAGAATCCTAATACCTTATTTTGAGGGGTACAGCTTCCAATCTCACTATATCATTAATCTTCCCAGTTTTCTCACTACAAGACCATATTTTGCAACCTCCTTGAGGAGGAGTCTTCTTGACTTCAGAGTGACTCCTCACATAAGTAAGGATGGCAAGATCAGGCCCTGAGTCTTCATGTAAATTGACTTCTTGCCCTATGAGTATATGTCAAGCTGCAAGAGCTGTGGTTGATCGCAGTAGGGAAAAATCAATGACTCACATTTCCACAGAGAGAAATGTAGTTTCCAGTCTCATAGCAACTGTCCTTGCAACTGTTTCAACCCTTGTGTGACAAAATATTTAGCACTTACAGATCTTTTAATGTCTCATTCCAGTCCACCCCCTCACCCTAAATGTGTCTACATTTTACATTACACTAAATCTCCTGATTTATGGTTTTAACCTTAAAATGATGTCAGATAATTAAATGTAAAAAGTGAAAATCTGAGAAAAGTTACCTTGACTTTATAATGAAAGGGTCTGGTTAATTTTATAGGGTCTTAAAATAATGACATCTTGGATCTGCTTATGTTTAATGTCTAAATACTAGCTATGCTGTTTACACTTAGGGAACAGCTGGATTTTAAATTCAAATTATTTAATTTTAACTGTTTTATGGTAATTATGGCTGGTGTCTTGGATAAACAGATTTTTAGAATCTGATATCTGTCAATTACTAATCTAGAGATGCAAACAAGTTAACTATTTAGAGCACCCTGTTCTTTTAGTACACTAATACACATGCGTAGGGGTGATAACTTTAGTGTAGAAATTTTATAGGCAAATGTAACCCTTACCGACAACGGGTGCATCTGAACCAGTGCTGAAAATAGTTGAACTCCTAAAGTTGACAGAGTGAACCCATTTCAGAGTGTGTGATTGAGGATTTAGTGGGCTCTTGGACAGCACTCAGGGACAGGACTTTGGAGTGGTCTTCTTGGCTTTCACACTGATTCGCTCTCTGGGTTTGGGCAAGTTGCTAATGTGTTGTGCTTCAGTGCCCCATTTCTAAAAAGGGGATAGTAACACTTAACTATGTCAAAGGCAGATCGTGAATCTGATTAAAGAACGTTTGAGTGCTTTGCTATCCTCTGATGAAAAGTGGTGTAGAAGTGCACAGTACTAATGTTAATTATGTCTGGGATTTTCATATAGGCATAAAGAAGTTAGGCACCCAAAGCCTGTTGAAAGTTGATGGAAGTTGGGCATCTATCGTCCTTTGAAAACCCCATCCTACGATTTTGAAAAGCATTGTTAATTGAATTAACCCCCTGTTTTTCTTGTAGTTGATTATGGAAGAGGTGCACAAGAATACCGGTAACAGTGCAGCCACGCCGCCACAAACAGCGTCCATACAAGGTACACCACTACAGGCAGCTCATCTCTCTCACATTGCTCAACAGGTAAACTTTTTGAACTAGTTAAGAGAATTTTTTTGTGTTCAAACTCTATTCTACAGTTTTATCAAACATTCAGGGAGAATAAGAACCAGGAAATAGGGTGGCAGAAGTGTACAGTTTGTTTTTTAATTGACCCCACAAAATTAATTTCTTGGCTTGGATTCAAAATATCTAAATGTATCTGATATTAGTACAGTGCAGCACATTTGGCTCTCATTCTTGTTAAATTTTAGATCCTTTGCAATATTCACTCAGCCTGACAAATGGGAGTAGCTGAGCACTTGCAGCTCTCTTTGACAGGAGTCGTTGATGCTCAGCATCTCTGAAACACTTTCTTTTAAGCCATTTGGAATTGAGTAAATGAGTTAATTTTACAAAATAAAACGTACGTTGGAGATTTTTCTGTGAACAAGCTCCAGTGAACTCTGCTAAAGAACACTTAATTTGGGAAAAAAAACCATACTGATGCTTTGGAAATGTTTATCTTTGTTTTTGATGAAAAACATTTAATGAGGGAACCACATTTTTCAAGTTCAAAAGTGAATCGTTCAGGATGCAGCCACTTTAAGATTGTTGAATCTGCAAAATGAGTTTTCCTAGAGAATGTCTGCTCTCACTGTCCTTCTGTCCCTTTTCTGAGCTGTGCAAAATAATACTTTGGTAGATGATCCAGAGTTTGCCCCATGTAGGGAGTTCAGTTTTTAATGTAAAATTTAGCTACAGTTTAGTCATAATTGCTTGAAGCAATAACTGGATAGTGAAGGTGAACAAACATCCTGTTGTTTGATTACAGTCTAATTCTACAAAATATTTGTTTTCATTTGGCATGGGGTTGCCAAAAAAGTTAGTTTGTTTTGTGACACCAAAGTAAGTTTTGATTATGTAAGAACTTAGCTATTCGACTTTTATTAATATTTTTGTATATATAGGTTTTAATAATTCATCTTTTCTAAAATAAATATCTTCTATTCCAGATTAAGAGAAGTAGTGCAGAATTTAGGGGAGGAAACTGGTGATTTAACTTTGCACTTATTTGTACAGCTTTAGTAAATTTAAAAGTGCAAAGGCTCATTTGAGTTCAAAGTCATGAGTATAAACTTATCAGAATGTTAAAATTGTTGTATACGGAGATCACATTAATAGAAATTAGGTTCTGCTTATTCATCTTAGATTTAAGATAAAGCGATAACTGAGATTTTAATAATAAATATTGAAGACCAGATGTCTTAAGTCTTATATTGACAAAGGTCAGAAACCTTATTCTATAAAACTCTAAAATATATGCTGAATAATGCAATCAAATTGCCATAAAGAATGAGTGCTTGTTTGTTTCCTCCATGGTATCTTTAAATTCTAGCTACAGAGTTCTGTATAGTTCACCAGACCGCAAATTGAGCAGCACTGTTTTGTTTTCCTGGAATTTATCAGAGTGACAGCGATTGTTAGTGGAAGCCAGTTTCAACAACTTCTCTGACACCCTCCCTGTCCCACATGTATACATTGTTGGTGTAATTTTCAAGTCCTCTCTCTCTCCCCTCCATGTTACTGATGTTACTTAATCCTGCCAGATTTTCCAGTACACTCTCTCCAGAATCCATCACTTCTTCATGCTCATCAGTAAAATCCTAGCCATGCCTTGTTAGTCTCGCATCTTGATACAACAACACTCCTTTCTCTGACTTCTCACTTGTCTCCAGACCATAATTCAGCTGCAAAAATAATCTACTTTGCCTGACCATGCTCAGATCCTCCTTTCTTTTGCCTTCTGCATTGAATTCTATCTCCTCCTTGCTTTCCAGGCCCTGTAAAATTTGGCTCCTCTGCTGTTGTTTCTTTTTGCTCACCCTGAGGTGCCTGTGTAACTGTCCCACTATGTGTTGAATCCCTCCCTGAATTGGTCCAGCACGCCTCCATATTTACCTCCTTCAAAATACACTTCTAGTAGAAGGCCATTGAGCCATAGCCCTCCCCTGTTTACAAGAAAAAAACCCTCGAAATGCACACATTAATTCACCCATGCTATTGCATTATCTTATTGTTGTTGTTCTGGTCCATTCTGACCCTCTGCTCAACTTTTATCTCACCCCTCTTGTTAATTTAATCTAATTTAAGGTCTGTTCTTGTGAAGTGCTGATTTTTCTGAACATCCGTGGATTTAAGTAGGAATTGAGGGTGCCCAGCATTTTATACAATCTGTCTTCTATTTGTCTAATTTAATACACCCATTACGATGGAATTAAAGCTTAAATAATAGGGCTTTGTCGTTATCTGTAAAGTGCCATGCACATATTATGGAGCTATACATATATAAGAAAATCATTCTCAGTAGAGGGCTCAGTGTTAATTTGGAAAAGTCTGCTTTACTACGTGAGGCATAACATTTTGTTACACATATTGCTAAAGCATTTGGCTTTCTCTCTAACCGAAGGCAAGTCAGTGACTGGTTTAGACTTTTTCATATGCAGCAGTGTATCAGAAAAACAGATTTAATTTTTAAAGACTTATTTTATGTCTCAACTTAAAACAAGCCTCTGTTAATGCCCATTCCCCACTAATTGTCATAGGCTTATCTGCATTTTCTAACTACATGGTACAAAGCATACATCTAATTTTGTTAATAAACTTTATATTTGTTTTAGATGTCTCTAAGAGGTCCTACTCCGTTGCCAGTTGTACAGCTTCCTGGAGAGCAAGTACAGGTCCAGGGAGTCATTCAGACAGCTCAGTCCTCTGTAATCCACTCACCCCAGGTGCAAACAGTGCAGGTAAAAAAAAAAACAGTAGGTTTTTTTTTAACATACATGAAAAGACTTGTAAAGTCTTATCTGATTGATCTGAACCTACCACAGTGCAGCCTCGCTGGCACCATTAGTAAAGTGTCTGTGAATTTTTCTAATGTAGGGATGACATCTAGGAAGCCAATTTGTAAATCCAAGCCCGAAAAATTTTTATTTTTAGGTACATCATTTTTATTTAATCACTGTTTAGATATTTCATGTTTTATATTGCTCAGAGGTGCCCTTAGAGTTAAGATTGCATTTTAAAACCCTATCTTAGGGTGTTATAATTTATATATAAAGATTTGATTGGAGCTGAAACTTTACGTATATAAGATCTCTGTCCACAGGCTACTATTTATTTATTTATTTATTTTTATAAAAATGTTGGACTTCTCAGATACTTTTGTGTGCTCCTTATAATTTATAAAGCTTCAAATTGATTAACGAAAATAAAGTGTGAACTAGTTGCTTTTGATGTTTTGACAATTAGTGTATATGTAATTATTTGTTACATAGTTATATTCCTAGTTAGCAAAATATATATCCTGACATGTGGCTGTGTTTTATAATTATATAATATAGATAGATAGATATAGGAGCCCCATATTTGAGGTGTCCTGAAGTTTTTTAATTAATAAGAATAAAAATAGTGCAGTGGCAATAGATAGGTATGACAGAGACTAGATTTGGGGGAATACTGGCCAAATTACTAAGTTTATTATCGAATCTTCACAGATTGCAGTGAGATCTTTAAATTGCACTACAGATGGACAGAAAGAACCTCTGGTTATTGTCTTTTTTGAAGAAAAGCACTGCTTACAGTTCATCATCCCATGTACTTTAACATCCAAGTTAGAAATGAACCAAAACAATCCAGGGGTTAAGATGTGGGTCAAGTCAGCAGACATGAGTGGTGGTTCTTCTTTGTTGAGTGCCAACAGTATATCTATGCTGCACAGAATATAACATAAGACCTAGTTCTGCCCTAAGGGACCCGGATCTGCTTGCTCACTCACTGATTTTGAACAAGTCATTTAATTGGTTTGTGCCTCAATTTCCCCATCTGCTTTTAACAAACACAGTAGGTTTGCGTAATGGAGAATTTAGCTATCTTCACAAAGCATTTTGGTGAACTTCATGGCCTTCTAGAGACAAAAGAAACATGAGCAACTTTCTCTAAATGTTGATAGCAAACCCCTCTTTGCTGCGACAGCTAACTAAAAAGTACTTTCCTCAGAGTTACACACGTTCCTGCTGACCTTATGTTGCTGGTACAGAGATAAGTACAAATAAAGGAGCTTTGTTTGCTTGTGTTTAATTGGGATCATCAGATTAAAAATTGACACTTGGCAACTGGAAAAGGCTACAAATGGAATAAAAAGAAAATTACAGATGATAACCTCATATAAAATAAATACTGTTAAGTCCATTTGAGTAGTCTGTACAAATATTCTTGCCTATTTCTTCCATGATATGCTACTGCTTCTTTAAATGTGTTCATTGTCTTCAGTTGACTCTAATTATAAATACAGTACTCTGAGCAACCAAAATACAAAACTCCACACAGTCAATTTTTATTATTTGAAATTTCTTTTAAAACCCTCCTCCCTTCTTTTTTCTTAAGTGGGGCTCCTTCTCCCATTCTCACTGTAACCATGTTTCTTTAAGTGAGGGTTGGTCACCCTTGTCCTCTGGTGTCCTATTCCTAAAACTCACTAGCTTGTGCCAGCATTGTAATATTCGTGCTCTGGTTGGTAGCGATAACTAAGGCTACGTTTAGTCACAGCCTGTGACCTGTCTATGACTTTTATTAAAAATACCCATGTTTTTTATTAAAAATACCCAGGTGCCCTGAAGGAGCCATTCTGGCGGCACTGCAGGTGCTGGGGGAGGTGGCTGGGCCGCAGTGTGTGGCCTGGGACCCCCACCGGCGGGGGGCCTGGGCCCGCGGCCTGGGACCACCGCTGGTGCTTTGGGGGAGGGTTGGCAGGGCTGGCAGGAGCTTCCTAACTGGCTCCACGTTCCTGCAGCTCCTAGGCACTAGCACCAGCTGTGCAGCTCCCATTGGATGGGAACCGCAGCCAATGGGAGCTGTGGGGGTGGGGCCTGCAGGCGCAGAGCCCCCTGCCCCCTCTGCTGCCTAGAAGTTGCAGGGCCATGCCAGTGGGAGCCGGGGATCCCCCCACCCTGAGGTAAGCATTCCCCCCCCGGCACCTTCTGCCCCTAGCTATGAGCCCCCTCCCACACACCCAAACTGCTGCTGCTGGCCAGGGGCTGCCCGGTTCGGGCAGCCCCTGAGCCAGCACCAACCACTGCAGAAGTCACGGAGGTCATAGAAAGTCACGGAATCCGTGACCTCCGTGACAGACTGACAGCCTTAGCAATAATGTATAAGCTTCCTCCAAAACTGCTATGTGTGAAAGAAAGCATAGGATCAAATGAAGTAAAAATCTTCAGTGAACTTAATTGTAGCATAGAATCTCTATGGATAGTAATTCCATGCTCCAATAATAATATAGCAGTAGGGATATATTACCGACCACCTGACCAGGATGGTGATAGTGACTGAGGGAGATTAGAGAGGCTATGCAAATTAAAAACTCAATAATAATGGGGGATTTCAACTATCCCTGTATTGATTAGGTACATGTCACCTCAGGACGGGATGCAGAGATAAAGGGCTTAGCTACACTTGTGAGTTAGAGCGCATTAAAGCAGCCCCGGGCACCCTAGCTTGCTACCCGTCCACACTGGCAAGGCACGTAGAGCGCTCTGACTCCACGGCTAGAGTGCTCCTGGTACTCCACCTCGGCGAGAAAATTAACACTTTTTAAGAGCCTCCAGAAACATCCCATAATTCCCTTAAATCAAGTGGCCACTCTTCTTATGTTTTGAACTCCGCTGTAGGAATGCGGATATGCCCTTTGAAAGCTCCATTTCTGACAGCTGGCTTGCTTATCTGCTCTGAGACAAAGCAACCATTACTGTGGATTGCCGTGTGTGTGAGAGAGAGGCAGGGAGGAGCGGAGGTCTGCTGCTGTCTGAACTTACAAGACAGCATGCTGACATGCTCTCAGCCCCCCCCCAAAACCCACTCTCATTCCCCCTACATACAAACAACACACTCCCTGTCACACTCCATCCCCCCCCCCCATTTGAAAAGCACATTGCAGCCACTTGCATGCTGGGATTGCTACTACAATGCACTGCTCTCTGTGGCCGTTGCAAGAGCTGCTACTGTGGCCACGCCAGTGCGCTTGTAGCTGTCAGTGTGGATAGATTGCAGCGCTTTTCCTACTGCGCTTTACGAAGCCTGGTTTAAGTCAAAGCGCTCTACGCATGCAAGTGTAGCCATGCCCAAAGTTTCTTGACACCTTAAATGCCTGCTTCTTGGAGTAGCTAGTTCTGGAACCCACAAGAGGAGAGGCAATTCTTGATTTAGTCCTAAGTGGAGCACAGCATCTGGTCCAAGAGGTGAATGTAGCTGGATTGCTTGGTAGTAGTGACCATAATATAATTAAATTTAACATCCCTGTGGCAGGGAAAACACCACAGCAGCCCAACAAGGTAGCATTTAATTTCAGAAAGGGGGACTACACAAAAATGAGGAAATTAGTTAAACAGAAATTAAGAGGTACAGTGCCAAAAGTGAAATTCCTGCAAGCTGCTTGGAAACTTTTTAAAGACACCGTAATAGAGGCTCAACTTAAATAAGCTTAGAGAACCAAAAAAGTGCTACTATGGCTAAACAACAAAGTAAAAGAAGCAGTGAGAGGCAAAATGGCAACCTTTAAAAAGTGGAAATTAAATCCCAGTGAGCAAAATAGAAAGGAGCATAAACTCTGGGAAATGAAGTGTAAAAATATAATTGGGAAGGCCAAAAAAATTTTTAAGAACTGCTAGCCAAAGACTAAAAGTAATAGCAAAACATTTTTTGAAGGGTATCAGAAGCAGGAAGCCTGCTAAACAACCAGTGGGGCCACTGGACGATCAAGATGCTTAAGGAGTACTCAAGGACATTAAGGCCATTGTGGAAAAACTAAATGAATTCTTTGCTTCGGTCTTCAAAGCTGAGGATATGAGGGAGATTTCCCAGACCTCAGCCATTCTTTTTAGGTGACAAATCTGAGGAACTGTCCCAGATTGAGGTGCCATTAGAGGAGGTTTTGGAACAAATTGACAAAACTAAACAGTAATAAGTCACCAGGACCAGATAGTATTCACAGAAGAGTTCTGAAGGAACTCAAATATGAAATTGCAGAACTACTAACTGTGGGATGTAACCTAATGCTTAAATCATTGTCTGTACCAGTTGTCTGGAGGATATCTAATATAATGCCATTTTTAAAAAAGTTTCTAGAAGCAATCCTGGCAATTACAGGCCAGTAAGCCTAACTTCAGTACCAGGTAAATTGGTTGAAACTAAAGTAAAGAACAAAATTATGAGACATATAGATGAACATAATTTGTTGGGGAAGAATCAACATGGTTTTTGTAAAGGGAAATCATGCCTCACCAATCTCCTAGAATTATTTGAGGGGGTCAACAAGCATGTGGTATAGGGGGATCCAGTAGATGTAGTGTACTTAGATTTTCAGAAAGCCTTTGACAAGGTCCGTCACCAAAGGCTCTTAAGCAAAGTTAGCCGTCATGGGATAAGAGGGAAGGTCCTCTCATGGATCGGTAACTGGTTAAAAGATAGGAAACAAAGGGTAGGAATAAATGGTCAGTTTTGAAAATGAAGAGAGGTAAATAGTGGTGTCTCCCAGGGGTCTGTACTGGGACTATTCAACATATTCATAAATGATCTGGAAAAAGGGGTAAACAGTGAGGTGGTAAAATTTGCAGATGATAAAAAACTACTCAAGATAGTTAAGTCCCAAGCAGACTGCAAAGAGCTACAAAGGAATCTCACAAAACCGGGTGACTGGGCAACAAAATGGCAGATGAAATTCAATGTTGATAAATGCAAAGTAATGCACATTGGAAAACACAATCCAATAATCCCATAATCCCCTAAATTAGCTGTTACTACTACTCAAGAAAGAGATATTGGAGTCATCATGGATAGTTCTCTGAAAACATCCACTCAATGTGCAGAGGCAGTCAAAAAAGCGAATAGAATGTTGAGAATCGTTAAGAAAGGGATAGATAATAGGACAGAAAATATCATATTGCCTCTGTATAAATCCATGGTATGCCCACATCTTGAATGCTGCGTGCAGATGTGGTCGCCCCATCTCAAAACAGAAATAATGAAATTGGAAAAGATTCAGAAAAGGGCAACAAAAATTATAAGGGGTATGGAACGGCTTCCATGTGAGGAGAAGTTAATAAGACTGGGATTTTTCAGCTTGGAAAAGAAATGATTAAGGGGGAGATATATGACACTCTTCATGTTGCTTCTGAACTTGAGTTCCAGGAGTCAGACCTAACATTATAGTATTTTTATGAAAGCCTTAAGCATTTTTACATGGTTGACAGTGCTGTTAGTAGCTTCCTGGGTTGATTGGTTCTACAGCATAGAACAGTTTGCGTGAAGTAATTGAAAGTTTTCAGATATTAATGTTATAAACCTTTTCCTGGGATATATTGATGTAAGGAACTAATAAAGGTGCATCCTTGTGTGGATGACTATAAACTGGTTTGCAGTAGTGAGTTAACATTTGCTTTCTCATGCTGGAGTAAGGATTACATAAGAACAGAAGGGTAGCCATATGGATCAGGCCAGTGGTTCATCTAGCCCAGTATCCTGTCTCTGACAGCAGCCAGTATTAGAGCTTTAGGAAGAGTGTACAGAATAGGGCAGTTTTGCAGTGATCCATCCCTGTCTTCTGGCAGTCAAAGGGTTACGGTCGACCCTACCATGGGATTGCATCCCTGACCATCTTGGTTAATAGTCATTGATAGACTTATCCTCCATTAATTTTTTTAAAATATATTTTATCTATTTTGCAACTTATGTATAAAGCAGGCAATCAATCGGGTATCGAAGATTGATGCTTAGCATTAAAAAGGCTTGCACTGATGTGCTTGTCACCTTGAGCTGTTGTATAGTCTAGTTCACCCAGCTCACTTGCTCTGTGCACGGATAGAGACAGAGAATATATAAAGATGCATATTTGACATTTTATTGTTGCTTTCTTGAGGCTTATAGCAGTGAAATTTCAGAGTAACAGCCGTGTTAGTCTGTATTCGCAAAAAGAAAAGGAGTACTTGTGGCACCTTAGAGACTAACCAATTTATTTGATCATAAAGCTTATGCTCAAATAAATTAGTTAGTCTCTAAGGTTCCACAAGTACTCCTTTTCTTTTAGCAGTGAAATTATATCTCAGGAAAATTCATGGCAAAGGAGTTTATACATAGACTATTCTGATGTCTGTTTGTTCAATAGACTTCACAAAACTTTTTCCATAAATAAAAGAATGCCTGCTATCATGGAGACTCCAGAGAATTACTTGATTTTGCTTTTTCTGCCTGTCTCTTGCACAGTCTTCAGTAGAGACAGAACCAAGCCACAAATTTCCAGTGTTGATTTTGAACATCCCAGAGTTTGGGGGAGTTCAGATCAGGGAGTTTGGTTCATGTCCATCTTTAGTTTTTAAAGTAATTGTATTCTGGCTTCTGTTAAATGTCTTCCTAGTTTGTGCTCCTTAACTGTGGCAGTCTCTAAGAATTGCTCATCTTGTTGTAAAGATGTTTGGTAGAGAAATGTGAACTGTCTTGGGTACTTTTGTAGTGTACAGCACAGTGACATGGGATATGCTTTTTAGGTATCTTCTTTGTCAGAGAGTGAGGATTCTCAGGATTCATCAGATAGCATAGGTTCTTCGCAGAAGACCCGCGGTATCTTAGCACGGCGACCGTCTTACCGGTGAGTATCTTTGTGACATTCCCCAGGGTACAATCTGGACTTCCAAACAGCTGTTTCCCCGTAACTCTGTAGCCCGGGATGCCTCGTGCACTGCTTTGCTGGTGAACAACCACCTCAGGTTCTGCTCACACGCAGCCTCCTGCATGTAACTTGCTCCCAGCTACACAGTATTGAGTGCTATTAGCTAGCCACTCATAAATTACTTACAGGGAGACACCTGCATTTCCCCAGTCCCAGCCTTGTTCCTCAGAAACGTGTGTCTTACACGGCTCAGTATTCTCCTGGACAGTGTAAACTCATAGTACATCTGTCATTCCAACACTGGGTAATGATTATGCACCAGCCTTGTTGTCCTAAGTAGAGATTCCCAAACACTTCAATCCAAACACGCTTGTTTAGATAAAACAATAAAACAAGTCTATTAAATAGGGAAAGATACATGTTAAGAGATTTCAAGTGGTAAGTCATAAAAGTCAGAATTGATTACAAAAGAAATAAAAAGATAAAACTGCAAGCAAATACTTAAATGAAGAGAGGGGTGATGTGGAGGTCATTAGCTCTTATTTTGATACCCTCCTCCTTTCTTTGAGGATTACCTCCCTTCCCGGGTTTAGACAAACAGTCCCCTGTGTATGTGAGATTCGAACCATCTCTGGGATGAAATGTAAATGTCTTGTTTATAGCTTCTCCCCTGCTGCTGGATGTCCAATTAAGCTGGTAATGGCCCTTTAGCACCTTGCTGCCATGATAGTGTCTCTGTCTCGGAGAAATTGGTTTGTGGGTATTACCTAGAACTATAACATATTTCAGTAACAATCATTTAGCAAAATCTCAAAATTGTACATGCAGTGATGTTACACACATTTCAACAGGATAATATTCAGCAGGTTGAGTTTTCAGATGATACCCCACAAGGCATACTTTGTTCAAAATATATCATAATCATATAAAAGTGGTGAACTTGGGGTACAGGGTGTCTCAACCTTACAGAAATTTATATTGTATTTTTTATTAGAAACTTTTAAAAACACTAACAAAAATCACAGCTTCCATCAGTTATCTCTACATATTTCATCAGCCTTCTGAATTATTTTTTTATTCCCCTAAAATATGTATTGGATCTGCTTATACAAAAGTTATTTCTGCTTTTGGTGATACACAATAAACTGAATTAACTATTTAGATTTTATTTTTCCATAATGAAGAATTTTAAGTGAAAGCTAATAGCAAAACTAATGTTTTCTGACAGACTGGGCTAAATTCACTGCTGGTGTAAGAGAGTGATTTTTTTTTTATACATAGAACATCTCTATGTGTTTGCTGTTGAAGCATAGATGTTTAGTGAGTTTAATTCTGTTGTGTGGAATCAGCTAAAGACCTGATTTTTGAAGCCAGTGTTCAACCAAAGCTCTCATTGACTATAAAGGGAGTTTTGCTTAAATAAGGACTGCAGGATCAGACTCCAGGATGATGATATATAGTGAAAAGTTGTTTTATCACTTTAACCATACTAGTTGTTGCCATTTTATTGAAAACAGGAACTGAGTAAAACACTGTTATGTTTTCAAATGACATACAGCATAATTCCAGTTATCCAAAAATTCTAGTTATCCAATTCCACAGTGTAGCCCTATTTTAGTTAATAGCACTTCCTTTTATCTGAATGCTTGGTTATTTCCAAGGATCTGATGTTCCCTAGGTCATCTGGCTAAATGGGAGTGTTCTGTACTTTTCAAAGTGATACACCAAGAAATAAAAACATAATGCATCTTAAACTTTTATAGTTTTTACATGGATATTCTGAAAAAATTACAAATTAAAGCTTGCGAAGTTACCCCAAGGTCCCAAGGAGGGGCAGTTATTCCTACCTCCACCGGTGCTTCTCATTTTTTATTTTTTTACCCCCATTCTCTCTTCTATTTTCCTCTTAAATTAAATACCAAAATAAACTGTTTACATTAAACTATTTTTTTTTCAGTTCCGCACACAAAAAAGTCAGAGTGAAAAAAGAATGGTCAACAATTCTCACTTGAACACTTTATGGGAAAATACTAGGTGTGCACATAATTTAGGCGGAAGCGATACATAGCAGTGAGAGCATGGGATTGGAAGTCAAGAATTCTGCTTTCCTGTTGGACGGCCGCTAACTCGTTATGTGACCTTGGACAAGATGTATAAACTCTCTGTGCCTCCATTTCTTCTTCTGTTAAATGGGGAGCTTTTATTCTCATAGGGTATTGTGAGCTATATAGTGCACTAGGCGTTTGAAGAGCTGTACAAGAGTTAAGTATTTTTATTAAAAAGTTTTGAGATCCTTCGATGAAATGCACTATATAAGTGAAAAGTATTATTTTGTATCACAGAGCAAAAAACCTTAATGAATAAAAAAAATTCCTAAAGCATCCCACTTGTTTCCACTTTATTCTAACAACAACAAAAATTGACAAATTGATTTTGATTAGATTTAGAGAGAGACATAAATCCACAGTTATTGTGAGAATCAGAGCATGAGGTTTTAAACTAGGAAGAACACTAACAGGCAAGTTATAAACCCCTGGAAAATGTTTATGGTGGAAACTCTGATGCACTCATTACTGAAGTGATGCAGCTGTACTTGTTAGAAACAATACAGAAAATCTGACATATGCACAAGTGCGTTTTATTTTGTCAAGCTGATTGGAAAGAAAAAAATTGCTTGAACCATTTTAAAACATCTATGTATGGGTTTCCAGCACAATGTTTTACTACAGGTTATTACAATGTATTGTAAGTTATGAAAATTGTCACTACAGAGGGCTTATTTCTAAAACATTTAAGGTTTTTAGAAGACAGTGATTGAAAATCTTACATTGCACTTGCATATACAAGTGGTTTAATACTGGTAGCTGCACTGAATCACTCTTTGTAAGTAAAGTGGTTCAGATTTTTGAATGAGGAACAAGAAATAAGAAATTTGACTACAGAAATATGATTACTTGAAGTTTAGAGAAGGGAATTCCTTTATGCAATTTTTATTTCAAACTTTGCCTGCTTATTTACAGTCTTTATTACAAAAGTGTGATAGTTCTATTGATAATATATTTTATATTTTGTTTACTATATCTGCTAAGAATTATTGAGAACATCTGTTTAGTAGATATTGGCTTCTCTTAAAGTAAGCATCAGGATTTCTTGACCCTAGAATAATATTGACTTAAATGAAGCCAATAATTACCCTGAAACACAACAAATTTTGATATTTATTTAAATATTAAGTCAATATGTGTTTGGTTAAATATAGTCATCAAAATGCCTAGAAATCTCTTAATTAAGGGCATGAATTTTTTAAAAAGTTAAACAAGCAGAAAAGTAGCTATTAATGCGTGATGATTCAGTCAGGAAGCAGAGATGGGTACATGCTTTCTGATTGGCTCTTCCAGAGTAAACAATAGTAGTTTTGACCGAACACAGCTGCAGCCAGTAAAGATGTACATATTTGGGTCACACTTAATATTAAGGTTCCATTTATAAAGGGTTAATAAATTATTAATAGATATTATAAGCTTGTTACAGACATGAGTGTTCTAGATGGTTATAAGTAACCTGTTGATCTGTCAGACTCTATAGCAATCTATAACAATTGATTAGCCATTAAAAAAAACCTTAATTTATTAATCTTTTATAAGATATTATAAATGGAACCTAATGTGACCCCTATTTGCATATGCAGTCCAATTGGTTAACATGGATCCAAACTTCAGGATTGTTGACCTCCGAGGAGGTCATGTTATGTAAATATAAACGCAAATTACCTCTGAGGAGGTAACAGTACAAATTTACTGACTTGTGACATGACTTTTTTTCAGCCAACCACAAGCTAGGATTTATCTTTTGTATGTAACAATGTGTGTAATGCTATTAAAGGTTATCAGCTATGTGTGTTAGCAGCATGTTTCTGTAACTATGTTGGTTTTAGGTGCTCTATCTCTGTTACATTTGTAGTTTGATTTAATTTAAAAATTGTCACCGGTGGAAAAGTATTTACCAGCAAAACTTGCCTGCAACATTGTTAAAATTTGTACTCAAAGGAGTAATTGCCAACCAGATTGCCATCTTTTTCTTTCACAAGTGCTAATGAAGAAATTTTTTTTCCATAGAAAAATCTTGAAAGATCTTTCGTCCGAAGACGCACGAGATAGAAAAGGAGATGATGAAAGTCCTGGTGTCTCTACTGTCACCTCTATGTCTGTTCCCACACCTATCTACCAGACCAGCAGTGGACAGTACAGTATGTTATATTAAATACACACCCAACTAGACATATTTCTGTTACAATATAAACTTTCCCCCAAATAGTTTTGTGTATCTCATATATTTGACATGAAGATGAGCTTGTGGAAGGATTGGCAGTACAAATGATAGCTATTCCAGTTATCATTATTTGTTGGAATTATAGTAGTGGCTAGTTGCCCATGGTGAGATCAAGGCTCCATTGTACTAGGTGTTGTACATCCACATAGTAAGAGACAGACCATCCTTGTTCCAAAGAGCTTACCATATAAGTAGAATCAAAGAGTGGGAATAAGGTAGTAATATCCCTATTTTACGGATGGGGACGTGAGGCAGAGAGAGCTGAAGTGACTTGCCCTATGTCACATAGGAAGCTGATGGAAGAGCCAGGAATTTCACCCAGATTTCTTGACTCTCAGTTCAGTGCCTTAATCACAAGACCAACTTTCCTCTCCGATTAATTTCTTCCTTTCTAATATAACTTATTAAACTTTTTTAGTAATTGTCATGATTAATTGTTTGCTGTAGTGCTTTTCCTATAAGATCTGGAACTTGCATCCCTTTCAACTTGGTTCTCCTCCATGGTGCTTAGGTGTTTTCCTTATGCCCTCATCCTTGCAAATGGCACACCTTATTGGAAAGGACTCCTTTAGTCTGTGCTCTTCTGACTGAGAACTCAAAGTGGGTTGCAGCTCCAGACAGCCTTTCCTTCTTCTTGAAGGTATTCTCTCTGCCATGATATGCATGAAATGCCCCAAAACAATAGTCCAAGACTACAACTGATCTAATTAAAACAAGATTAAGTATAGCAAAAGTAAATAATATTTAAACAAAAGAAACAGTATACATAACATAGCTGTCGTGAAACTGCAAAAAGATTAGCTAGGCTTACCTTAACTTTAGCCATTAGCTGTAATAACAGAAGATACCTCCTCCTTCTAGAAAGACATTGTTCCTCACTGACCACCTTGGTCAGATTGCATCCAGGAGACACACCCTCCCCTGTCTGTGTCCCAGGAACTCCCCTTCTTGCAAGGCCTTGGTCATTTTTACCCTGTGATTACTTTAATCTCAAAGGTGGGAGATTATAGTATCAGGGTGGGAAGTTACATCAGCATTTCAACAAAGTATTATTTGATCAGCTTGGGGAAATAAATTAGTTCTCCATACGATTGTTGTCCTCTGTTCCTGCTGTCATTCCCCCTTCTAGTTCTGGAAGGATCCTTTAACTTCCTTGCTCTAAATCTAACATTTCAAAGGCCATGTTGATCTTGTCTACCCATTAGCCAGCCTAACAAGTCAAAATGATTGAACATGCTTTGCATGGCAGCTACTCCCAGCTAGAGATGTTAGAATGTGTCTGTATTCTTTTGTTGTTGGCCTTTTAACGTAACAATTCCCCATGTCTGTGCACCTACTGTGTATGAAGTGTAAACTGTTGGCAGAGACCAAATGATCTGCCCTATTACCCCAAACTTTGAACATATTTACTTGCAAACTAAATCTAGGATTACTAAAAGTAAGCATGCTGTTTTAAATTGAGTCCGATTCAAAACGTTTGCAAGTTAAAAATGAATTGAAATTCTGTAGTTAAAAAAAACAAACAAAATATATTTTTCCCTTTCTTTTTATATTGCATGCGATAAGCATGCAGTAGTTCCAGTGCAGTGTGTGACTGACATGGCTAGTTTCGATCTTCAGTTCACTGTCAAAGTACATGCTTCACTTCAAAAACATATTTTGCTCCAGGGTAACAGTAGTCTAGGGGCAACTTATCCATTAAATGATTAAAACAGTAAAATGTCATATAAATCATAAATAAAGACATTTCTTTATAGTCTTGGATAATTTCTTTAATCAAATAAAGCTTGAATTTCCCCTTAAATGACATTGTAGAATTATAAACTTGTTTATTTATCCTGGAGAAAATTAATTAATACACTTAATTCTTGGAAAATATCTACTGGAAAATTTCAAGTAGTTTAGAATGTAAACAATTTGGGTAAATTAGTAAACTACATGGGGATTTAATATTTCATCTTGTTGTGATATCTATGTTAAAAATAGGAAAAGCTTTGTATGCAAGATTTTCAAAAGTGCAGAAGAGTTCAGCTCCCATGTAAGCATTTAAATAAAGTGGCCTGATTTTCAAATGTGATCAGCACCCAGCAGCTTCCATTAAGAAAAAGACACTTCTCCTCCCATTAAGAATAACAGGAGTTGCTGGTTGATGGTTTTTTGGTTTTAATCAGGCCCCTGTGGTTTTTTAGGGGCTAAGTGAAAATATAGGCAAATATGGAAATTTTCTGCATTTATTTTTAATTACAAAAATGTCCACATATAATAGTTACAACATATGTTGCTTCTACCACCAACCTCTCCCATAACCACTGTGTCACTCACCACTGATGTCACAATCTCACCACTTGACAATGTCACAATCTAGTCCGTCAACAGTGAGCTGTTCAGGCAGTCGCAGAGGGTGGGGAAGAGTGAAGGGAGCACTATTTCTACCAATAGTGAATTTTTCATGGGTGCAAGCCAGTCTATGTAAATGCATAAATATATATGCAAATAAGCCTCAGCCTTTTGGCTTGGCGTGCCAGTGCAGCCTATAACTGGCATGGCTAGTTTTTAGTCTGTATGTTCTATATTGCAGTGAAACTGAAAGTGTCAAATTTGGTCCAAAATTTAAAATGTGCATAAGCAAGGTTTTATAAAACCTGAGGCGAGTAGACCTTTCCATGGCGTTGTGGGGGAGGAAGTGTAAAGCAATTTGTTAAACATTAAGTATTCCCTGAATGTTTGCAACCCAAACACTGCAACTTTGCACTTTTGCATGAGCCTGAAAGTGACCAGAAGCTGATGAGTCTCTTTTCAGTCTTCAAGCTATGTGAAATGCAAAACAGTAAACAAACCGCCCAAATCCTGGAAAATAAATTAGGTTGTTTACACTTTAATAGCCTACTGGATGTTAGTATCATATGTAAGGACATTTTGTTGTAAATATTTGGTTTTAACCCAACAGTGTCTCTGACTGCCCCATGACTGTCAAATCAGTCTTTAAAGATGGAACAAAATTGGCCTTCAAATCTTGGGGCTAATTTTTAAAGTACCAACTTAAGATAGGAGATTGCCTATTGGAAGTGAATGTACTCAGTACACAGAAGGAAAACCTTTTCTGTATATCTACCATATTTTTTCTCTCTCTTTCATTGAAGTTACTATTGCCCCAAACGGAGCACTGCAGCTGGCCAGTTCAGGTACAGATGGTGTGCAGGGTCTGCAGACATTAACAATGACAAATGCTGGTGGCACTCAGCCTGGGACAACAATACTGCAGTATGCACAGACATCTGATGGTCAGCAGATACTTGTACCCAGTAACCAGGTGGTAGTGCAGAGTGAGTATGTATTACAAAAAACTTTTGGAATACTGTCTCCCATAAACGTGTAGCTTTCTAAGATTTTTTTTCCTTTTAATTTAACTTATTCTGCTGTCTTAACAGCTGCATCAGGAGACATGCAGACATATCAGATCCGCACCACGCCAACAACCACTTCCCTCCCACAGACTGTAGTGATGACATCTCCTGTCACCCTTACATCTCAGACAACCAAGACAGATGATCCACAGTTGAAACGAGAAATAAGGCTCATGAAGAACAGGTATGTAAGTTTCCATGTACTGTTATGTAACCAACTTCATAGCTGCAATCAGATTCTTAAACAGCATGCTAAATTATAACTTCAGATGGCAAATACATTAAAGGTATAGTCACCTTTGAAAATCACAATTCTGTCTGAAAATGATTTTTACCTGCTATAGCTGAGTAACATTTACGACTACTATACTATGAAAGACTAGAAGCTTCCTCTCTTTTCACTTAATTTTGTGTAATTAACAATGTAGTGTTGTTATAGCCATGTCAGTCCCAGAATATTAGAGACAAGTAACTGAGAAGAGCTCTGTGTAGCTCAAAAGCTTGTCTCTCTCACCAACAGAAGATGGTCCAATAAAAGATTCACCCACCTTGTCTCTCTAATGTTTTTCTTGGTTTTAGGTTGACAGTATTCCTTGATATTTAGCGAAAACTAGAATTATCTATCCAAAATTCTGAATCCCACATAAGTTTAGTAATTGTCTCACCTATGTATTATTTATCCTACACCCAGTGTCACTAGAAAATGTCAGAAAGCTAGACCCAAACATACTAAAGATTTTGTCCCAGAAAAATTGGGGGAAAACGTGAACTTTTTTTCCTGTAAGCTAACCAGTTTTTGCTTAACCAAATATTTAACACATTCCTTGAACTGCCCTGTAGTTTTTCAGTTTGCTCTGCTAATGCCCGTAAGTAAACAAAACCTCCTCTTTATGAGTACCCTAACCTTAATTTTGTTAAATATTCAATTCAGACTACTCTTGTGTGTATATAGAGGATGTCTCATTTTAATTTTCTTTCTGCATATATAGTGACATATGTTTTCTTTCAATCTACTTGCTCTAGAGCAAAACTTCCAGTGCCATCTGCGTGCATTATCTAGGGTAGTACATGTCATTTAATTCTTGAGAAACATGAGACCCAGAACTTTCTGGAAACCAATGATTTTTGACCCCAGGGTTGCATTTTTGGTTTCTCATAGAGCCAGCTTTGTAAAGTTTCTGATGCTCATAGTAAAAAGGCCATTAACTTTAGAAAAACAAAATGTTTAGGGTTTTTTGCTTTGTTTTGATCATTTTCTTTGATCAGTCAATGCTTTCATGTGAGGTGAACAGAAAAATTAGTTTTCTGTAAAGATCTTCTTCTCCCCAGGTGTGAATGGTAGCTTCAGATGGAGTCAGTATTCAAAGCAAAACATGAGTGACTGAACACCTAATGATATACAGTAATTGACAACTTCTGCCTTTTGATTTCAGGGAAGCTGCTCGAGAATGCCGTAGAAAGAAGAAAGAATATGTTAAATGTCTGGAAAATCGAGTTGCGGTCCTGGAAAATCAAAACAAAACTCTAATTGAAGAGCTAAAAACTTTGAAAGATCTTTACTGCCATAAAAATGTGTAAGAAAAGGAGGCACAACTTTTTGTGGACTGTCTAAATTTCCATGGGGAATTTTTTATACCGAATTTTTTAAAATTAAATGAAAGGTCAAAAATGAAACTTTTCTACCTAGATTTCACAACTTAAAGACTATAAAGATTTTATTTACAACATGTTAGTGACAAACTACAAAAAGGAAACAAGAAAACCTCAACAAAACTCCTGCTGGCAGAACTGGAAACATCATTAAAATCAAGGTTACATCGGCAATAAAAGGACATGTACATTTTATCTGACAAGTAATTTGAATTTCCTGAACTACAAATTAATTTGGTAACAACAGTAATATTTGATTACAGTTAAAATGTGGATAAGATGGAATCCTTGCCATTAGTTGAAAATTATTAGCAACATATATAACCAGTATAGGTTTTAATTTCTTACTGTTTTATGATCCTTATCTTTTCTTTCCGTTGTTTGTATGTAAATATTTTTATTTCAACCTGTAAATTCTAACTTTCAGGTGTAGAAGATAAAGAGAAGCTAATACTTTGCTAAAAGTATAAATTATGTTTACTTTTCTCAGCTGGCAATCTGTTTAAAGGTGGGGTTTTTTTTGTTCTGTTTTGTTTTTTTTGTAAAATGTTTGTTGTGTTTGTTAAAGTTGGAGAGGTTTTGCAGAAGGCAATGGGAAAATTATTTTTCAGGCCTAACCCTGAAAGATGTCGAAGGCACATGAATAAGATGTTGACTTCTTACGAGTATTCAACACATTCAATTACTTTAAACCAACAGTTTGGCAGAATGGGTATAGCTGAACAAAAGTTGTCATGAGAATGCTTTTTTTAAATAGTTTTGTTCTTGGTTACTGGGTGTGATAACCTATAATTGAAAAATAAATTGTGTGTTGATTATATATACAACTGAACATGCATTGCTTATTCTGTTTGGAGATCATATTATGCTTAATTAAAAAGTTTACAGACCAAAAAAAAGGAACAGTAAAATAAAAAGCTAAAGATACATACCAAAGGGTTTAATATGGTTCTAATATAGGGTTTATAAATTAAAAAAATAAAAGTGCACAATTACCAGACTGATTTTGTAAGGCAGGCAATATTTTGTGAAGTAATGGCATCTTTGTAAGAAAATGCTCTATTGAAAATAGTTAACGGCTGGTATATTTTTATAAGTAAACTATTACCTTTACAAATTCTAAAATGGAGTTTATATGCATATTTTAACAGTTTATACAGTTCCTTTTAGTAAACAAATAGATATTTTGTGTCTCAGATTATTGATTATATATTTTTATGGGTTAGCACAAAGTAAAATTAGATTCTCTTTGGAGTAGAAAATATTTGAATTACTTTTGTCTTTGTAAGCAACTGACCTGAAAAATAAACCCTAACGAATATTGTTGGGAAAAAGAAACAGATTAGCATTTTTTTTCCATATTCAGTAAAAACTGCACGTGCTTGAACTTACTACAAAAATACTGTTGGGGATCATAGTATGTATCGTTTTGACCTGTTTCTTTCCAGTAAAAGTTAAAGGATGTTTGACATGATCAGGACTCTTGAATATAAATAAAATATTGTGTAGACAATGGTTATTGCATGAACAGTGAATATGTTATTTTCTGTAGTTAGGATTGGATACTGCTTCCATTATTTCAATGAGAATTGTGCCATGATCTGTGTTACTAAAATGTGGTAAGGCCACCAGTGAGTTGTACTAGCTCAGTCCTGAATGAAATTTAAAAATGTATTTGCTCCCCTTGTATGTTGTTTATATAAGGTCTATCAACATTTATTTTATTAATTAGTCTACTATATATATTGAGCTTCCTACTGAGCAGACTCTGAATTCCACAACTAAGTTGTTAGTGGGTTAGATAAATATTTTGTATTTGCAAAGTTTAATATAACATATGTGGCTATTATGGGATATTGTTTGCTTTATAGTTGCTTTAAATAGAACTGAAATATACATTAGAATTCCTACTCGTGTCAAAAAATCTTTATGAAATGTTTCAAATGCATTTGTTGCCCAGCACTAGAAAAACTTGCATGCTTGCCACTCAACCCTGCTTGGGTAAAGACGACATCCTAGGAGGTTCTGAGTGCCTCAGAACTTCCATTAAGGTCAGTGGGAGTTCAGGATAATAAGCACCTCAGTAGCACTGGACTCGGTCAAACTCTGCCACTGAATATGTATGCACTATTCTCAATAACTTCAAAGGGAGACAGACTTGGGTCTGCAGGCAGAATCGGACCATCAATATTGAAGCTTTACGCAATGGCTTTCTTGTAAATGAAACTAACTTGAAATTCTTCTTTGTGGTATTTTGCTTCCAACTTTGTGCCATTGCTGTTCTTTTTAAAATTTCTTTTTTTGTGATAAAGGATTTTTTTTTTTTAAATGAAAGAACTGGCAAGTATCATTACAGTACAAAAAATGGTTGCTGATTCCTGCTCTGTTCTGCAGCTGAATGACTTTTATTACTGCCAGAGAGAAAAAATCCGTCAGTTTTACTCTATTGATGCAGTAGTGTTTGGAAAGAAGCAGCAAAGGTACATTCTTTATCGTGGAAGTATGAAGTGGTCACATTGGTTTGTTCCTTGAGTGATTACTTTTCAGGAGGAAGTTATTTTGGAAAGGGTGTAACATTCAATACTATTGGTCTAGTTACCTCCAGAGCTACATATTTCATATGAATTGTAAAGACTTGTTGAAATAAATAGGTGCTTGCAACTCTTGACCTCAATAATAAAGACCCCAAAATACAATTCTAATGTTCCTCATTTATTGAATCACAACTTATTTAGTTAAAGGGCTGCTTTTGAGTAACTTTGGTCCAAAATTTAATCACTCTTAAAATCACGATGTAGAGTTTCTTCTGTGGTCCAGCTCTTTTTTTATATAACAAACCTCAACAGCTACCTGAAACTAGAAAATACTGTATGCTCTGCTGTTAGTGCTCCAGCAACTAGAAAATACTGTACACTCTGCTCCAGAAGAGGGAGCACAAGTTAACTGTAACAATCCCCTTCTATCTGTAAACACTCAACCTACTGTTGTTAAAAATCAACACCTACAAGTACTGTAATTGAAAGAGATTGAGAAAAAACAAATGATTTTTTTCTGTTTACTTTTTGCATAGTTCCTGTGACACATACTGCAATCCTGTGCAGTATCTTTGGGGCCCACTGTATTGAATTTATGAATGGTTTTGTCTTATTGTGTTCTGCTCTATCGGGGAGGGTTATCACAGTTCCTCCAGGAACTAAAAACAGTGGAGGGTAATTACCCTGGGGATTGTAAACCACACCAGAGAACCACCACCCCATGGGATGTTCAGATATACTGCTTAAAACTGGGTTTTCCAGAGAGATACTCAAAGAAATGGCTTTTGTATAAAAAGCTGAGCTTTAACTGACTCAGGGCCTTCACTTTGATTCAGCAAACAGAACCCTCTGTCTAAAAGAGGCCACAATCCTCATGGAGGAGTTGGAAAGACTTTGGCTTACAAGGGCCCCATAAAACTGATGGGTGACCTTTGGTAAGGTTTTAACATACATACAGGAACTATTATCCGTTTGTACATGTTTTCTCTGTATGCTTTTTTTGTTCTTACAATAAATGTACTCTGCTGAGAAAGAGCTGCGTGGTACCTGGTAAAAATGCTGTGTCTGTCCTCAGAGAGATGGCACAGCACAGGTGCTGGCCTTTAGGCAGACTGACTTGCTGTGACTATCACAGTATATGATGGGAGTTTGCAGCCCTAAAACCCCCAATAAGAAGGAAGCTGGACAAGGGTCCCTGCCCAGAGACAGGGAACAGCTGGAGACCTGATTGGGCGTGCTTGGAGTGTACCATACAGGGGGGGAAACAGGTGAAGTTCCCTTGAAAATTGGACTGTTCCCATTGCGGTTTGTTAGACATTTCCCCCTGTTTGTGTCAGTCTCAGAAAGAACAAGTAATGGTCTCAAGTTGCAGTGGGGGAGGTTTAGGTTGGATATTAGGAAAAACTTTGTCACTAGGAGGGTGGTGAAGCACTGGAATGGGTTACCTAGGGAGGTGGTGGAATCTCCTTCCTTAGAGGTTTTTAAGGTCAGGCTTGTCAAAGCCCTGGCTGGGATGATTTAGTTGGGGATTGGTCCTGCTTTGAGCAGGGGGTTGGACTAGATGACCTCCTGAGGTCCCTTCCAACCCGGATAGTCTATTCTATGAAAACAGAAAAGTATGATTGTAAAATCACAAACACTTTTAGGGGACTTGGGCATATGTATTTACCTGAAACCACTTTTAACAATTTTTATTAGCTAGATTTCAAGTTGACGGGGGTGTCCTTTTATCCCAAAACCATTTCTATTGAACTGTACTGACAGCTCTATAGAAATGGTGCACAAACTATTCTGGTGCACAAACATGCCAGCACATGAAACAGTTAAATTGTTTTTTCCACAAACAAAACAAAATCTGTATCTATCTGGGTGGAAAATACATTTTATTTTAAAGATGCTAAGATGTTACAATATTGAACAATCACTTACATGACTACGTCCCTTTAAGCCTAGACTAGAATACACATTATGATTTTCTTAAATTATGAATTTTCTGCTTTACCTTAACAAACAAGGGACCACTGTGCTGTGCCAGCCAACCACTGTAATGTACATTTTCTTTCATGGTCCTTCATTTAATGAACAACAACTATAACCTTATAACAACATGCTATAAAACAGGCTGGTTTTCATCATGCTTGTAAAGTTCAAGCCCCCTAGAATATACTCATGCAATTGTACAGCATCTTTCTCTATTGTGAATAGTTTTTACTTATGATACCTGTGATAATATTTTTAAAAAAATGCTTTATGGCAGGATGTGCACATGGGTGAGTTGGCTAGAGAAAAGGAAAAACCATATGCCTTTTACTAAACAAGGAGCATTTACCCACAGTCATTAAGGGTACGTATTTATAAAAAGCACGAGTGGCTGCCTGGTCATGCAGAGAATCTGAGAGAGGCCTCTCAAGTCTCTAGTGCAACCAAATGGCAGTGCGCTGTCCACCCCACCGTCAACAGAATCAGAGCAAGTGTAGTGCTCAGGGTCCTGGTGGCACTAATAAGATGAGCACTTATCCACTTTTTATATCGAGACACACGTACATAGATCCCAGGAAGTTTGGGTCGGCCACATCCAAATCCAAAACTGGTAATCCCTATCAGATAATATTTGCTGGTACCTAGGTGATAGCACACTAACGGTCCACCGCTATCTCCCTAACAAGACAAAAATGACACACACATACACCCCATATTGTTATTTCTAGTATTTTGAAATTCTAAGGCACAGAACATTAGAATTAAGATTATAATTATCTAACTTTTACTAATGGTAAAAATAAAAAATTTATATCCCAAATATATGGATGAATCATGATAAATTTGCATCTGGTAACCTTAACCACGCCAGACTATCATACCTACAACAGGTTTCTTATAGTCTATATTACTAAAGTTCTCAAAAATTTATCTCCTCCACAGGTCTATATTCTAGCATTCAGATCACCCTTAAGCTACATATCTACAAATTAATAACTGAATTTAAATTCAGTTATCTATCTGAATTATGCATATATGCAAATAAATGCTGAGTTCCACTGTATAAACAGTAATGGCTTGATCAATTCCCAAATCACCTGTTCAAAGGAAGACTGCTGAAGAAGGTGGATAGGATGGTAGACAGAATGCTTGTGAATACACTATCATCTTTAATTATAGAAAATATACTACCTGTCTTTCACATTAATGGGCCCAATATCTGCACTCTAAGGCCCAAACCTTGAAGTCCTATTGCAAATTCATGCCCTTTGACTTGAATACTGATGGTAAAACTAGCAAGAATCAAATCAAGTTAAATACAGCTTCCTCACTGAAGAAGTAAATAAGACAGTTCTACAGCCTCTACTCGTATGTGGTATGTCTTATTACTTTTACATTCCTTTGACTAAGTTTTACTATTAATGTCTTCCAGGTCCATTGTATCAGTTATGGCATGAACTGAATCGTAATCAGTGTTCTATGGCAGTAGCTTTCAAACTTTTTTACTAGTGACCCTTTTCACACAGCAAGTCTCTCAGTGCAAACCCCCCCTTATAAATTAAAAACACTTTTTTATCTAACACCAGTATAAATGCTGGAGGCAAAGCAGGGCTTCGGGTGGAGGTTGACAGCTCGTGACCCCCATGTAATAACCTCACAACTCCCTGAGGGGTCCCAACCCCCACTTTGAGAACCCCTGTTCTATGGAGAGGTACTGCCATGCTACAAAGCTGCATGCTGTGTACTCCATGTGGAGAGCTGGTTACATAGCATGCTTGCAGTGTAAACAGATCAGTACAGTAAGGATCCTCCCTAAGACTAAGACTTTTCAGCTTGGAAAAGAGACGATTAAGGGGGGATATGATAGAGATCTATAAAATCATGACTGGTGTGGAGAAAGTAAATAAGTAGGGCCCTAACAAATTCACAGCCATGAAAAACTCATCACAGACCATGAAATCTGGTCTTTTGTGTACTTTACCCTATACTATACAGTTTTCACAGGGGAGACCAGCATTTCTCAAACTGGTGGTCCCAAACCAAAAGTGGGGTATGGGGTGGGGGGGTGTCTCAAGGCGATTCTAGGGGGGGTTGCTATATTGCCACCTTTACTTCCGCGCTGCCTTCAGAGCTGGGCGGCTGGAAAGGGGCGGCTGCTGTGTGACAGCCCAGCTCTGAAGGCAGCACCACAGCAATAAAGGAGTACCGTACCATGCCATCCTTATTTCTGCACTGCTTCCTGCAGCTGGGGGAGGTTCCTGGAGGTGGGTCTGACCTGGCCCCAGGAGAGGCCCCTGCAGGTTAAAAGGAGGTCCCATCCCACACCAGCCCATCCAGGACCAGCAGCTGCAGCCTGACATATGATAGGAGCCCTCAGGCAGGGTGCCTGCAGGCCTGCCCCTCCCTGGCTCTGGGCCCAGCGCCCCGGTGCTCAGGAGTTAAAGGTGCCTTGGGCTGGCTGTGTGTGTGGGAGAGGTGATCATGGAAACCCCCACGCACACCATGGTACCGTGGGCCGTCGCTCACCCATAAGGCCAGCCCCAAAAGTGAGGCTCCCCCCCATGTCATGCCACCCTCACTTCTCCACTGCTGTTGGCAGTCGTGTTGCCTTCAGAGCCAAGCGCCCGGCCAGCAGCTGCAGATCTCTGGCTGCCCAGCTCTGAGGGCAGTGCCAGCAACAGCGCAGAAGTAAGGGCGGCAGTACTGCGACACCCTCCCATGACGTCCTTTTGGGTTGTGGCCCCCCCTCACAGCTACAACACTCTGAACTTTCACATTTAAGTATCTGAAACCGTTACATTTATGATTTTTAAAATCCTATGACCATGAAATTGACCAAAAGCAACGGTGAATTTAGTAGGGCCCTATAAATAAGGAAGAACTAGGGGTCACCAAATGAAATTAATAGGCAGCAAGTTTAAAACAAACAAAAGGAACTGTTTCTTCACAAAACGCAGAGTCAGCCTGTAAACTCTTTGCCAGAAGATGTTGTGAAGACCAAGACTATAACCGTTCAAAAAAGAACTAGATAAGTTCATGGAGGATAAGTCCATCAATGGCTATTAGCCAGGATGGGGAGGGTGCAAAACCATGCTCTGAAGTGTCCCTAGCCTCTCTTTGCCAGAAGCTGGGAATGGGCGACAGGGGATGGATCATTTCATGACTACCTGTTCTGTTCATTCCCTCTGAAGCACCTGGCATTGGCCACTGTTGGAAGACAGGATACTGGACTAGATGGACCTTTGGTCTAACCCCGTATGGCCATTCTTATTAAAATTATATAATACTAATGAGGAGTCTTGGTGACTCCACAATTGAGTGGAACTCCAATTGAGTGGAACTCCAACAGCTTATCATCAGACCACAAAATGTAATAATATCCTTTTATACTTGTTTGCTTATTTATTGCTTTAGTGTATAGTTTTGAAGTTAGTAAATGGTGCAAGAGATTTCAATAGAATCTCTCAGTAAAGAGTAGGAGAAGTCAGAAATACTCAATTTTCTTGTTGTAATAATGATATTTAATAGTGTTATGACTTGGTTTTAGCAGCACTATGAAATGCTAGAGAGACAAGACAAGGTAATATCTTTTATTAGACCAACTTCTGTGGGTGACACAGCTGAGCTTTTGAGCTACACAAAGTTCTTCATCTAAGAGCTCTGTGTAAGCTCAAAAGCTCATCTGTCTCACCCACAGAAGTTGGTCCAATAAAGATATTACCTCACCTATCTTGTCTCTCTAATAATCTGCAAGCAACTCGGCTACAACACTGCATACAATTATTAAATTTTATCAGTTTGATGCCAAAATCATAGTATTAAGACTTTGAAACATCAGGGCAATGCTGTTGTGAAAATCATCACTACACCCACAGTACACACAAAATTAATTATAAACAATGGTAAATTAGAAGGAAATTAATATATAAGGGGTTCTGGTGACTTAAAAGTGAATCTTAGATGTTCATTTTGTGCTAGTAACTTTTATCTCATTTCCTCCTTTCCCTATTGCCTTTGCTGTATTTCGTCTTTATTCTCTAAGACACATTGACTAAACTGGGGCCATATATGCATAGGGCCAGATTTTCAAGAGAGCTCAGCAGCTAGCAGCTCCTATTGTTCTCAATGGGGGGGGGGGGGGGGTTTGAAGGTTGGTGCGGTGAAGATTCTCCATGAATCTCAATGGGAGATGCTAAGATCTGAGCACTTCTGAAAATCTTGCAACTAAACCACTTTGCTCACCAACACGTATAGGTACTTCTTGTCAAACACAAAGAAGCATGAACTTATATTAACTGCCCAGATTTAGTGTGGATGTATGCTACGCAGACACATTATATTTATATAATATACATTGTGCACCGTTTGTGCATATTTATACATATAAATAAAACCTTTTGTATTTTATTGTAATCATCTTTATGTCAAGCATTGCATAAATAAACAATTTGTCTTGTTTTTGTTCTTCCTTCTTTCTGTCAACTTGGTCTTTCCTTCTACTGTGTATCACTGTTTTTAAATTCAGATTATTTTTCTCTAAAATCATCATTCTTTCCTCTTGTTTGTCCGATACCTTTCACTCTTCTGACTTGACCATTGTTTTCTGTTTATTATTCCTACTGTATTAATGCCCAAAATCCTGGTCCCAATGAAGCCAATGAGAGTTCTGATGTCAGATTTCCATGGCAGAAGGCTGGGACAGTACATTTACAAATAGAAAATTCCAGTCTTACCTGACAGCTATCGATACCTCCAGATTCCAAGCCAGCACAAAACATATTATTATTAATCATCCCTGCATACCATTCAAAACCATTACAAATATCAGAAGGAATAATGTCTACTGGAGCTTCTTGTAATATAGGTGAGCCTTCACCTGTAATGGAACATAGAACATATAGAAGATGAACCATTTTGCTACTACAATTGTAGCATTTTTATGCACATACTTTTCAGTTCAGTGTGACTACTTGCGCTGAAAATTAAGAACGTTTATGAATATGATTTGGCTTTAAGAAACTGCTTTATCACCGGTTTCAGAGTAGCAGTTGTGTTAGTCTGTATTCGCAAAAAGAAAGGGAGTACTTGTGGCACCTTAGAGACTAACAAATTTATTTGAGCATAAGCTTTTGTGAGCTACAGCTCACTTCACTGACTGCATCCGATGAAGTGAGCTGTAGCTCACAAACGCTTACCCTCAAATAAATTTGTTAGTCTCTAAGGTGCCACAAGTACTCCTTTTCTTTTTGCTTTATCACTGAATGTCTCAGTGTACCATTTGTGTCAAGGCTGTGTTACATATCTCCCAGACCTGGTACAATGGAGGAGAGTCTTTAAATCGTGTTGGTCGCCCATTCAAATGGGCCAATGGGCTGGCTGAAGCTAGGAGAACCAATTTTCTCTAACTTCTCTGCAGGGGTCTGAAGGAGTGGAATTTCCCCAAAAGCAGAACAAAAATAAAAGGTTTTAGCCATGGGTTTTAGAAAAAACAGAGCCTCAGAGTGAACTAACGTGAGGTAGGGAATGGTGTACAGGTTTTCTATTGTTTAGTCTGGATCTATATAGTTCTTGTCTTGTGCTATCTAATGTGTCTGTTTGCTTCCACTATCGTGTCCCTGAAGAGGTAAACTGTAAACCAGTTTCCTACAAGGTGGGACTCTGGAAAAGAGTGTGCTACGCTACTGGGGAGTCTGGGGGAGATGGCACTAGTTATGGAGCTGATGCAGTTAGACTGGGCGTTCAGCTCAGAAGTGATGTGAGACAGAGGATCTATACCCTACGTGTGGGCCTGCAGAGGTAGTACCTGGCTTCTGTTCAGTCTCAAGAAGCTTAGAAGCACATGGGCCTGGAAGCCAAAGACAGTAGCCTGGTGTGTCCAGCAGGAGGATTTTTACCATGGCTGTGACAACATGCGTAAGTCATTGCAGGATTGGGGGTGAAGGTGTTATTTGACACATCTGCCTTTCTGATTCTGAAGAAACATGTGAGATACTAGTACTTAGAACTTTCAAAGCGCAGGGGCCATGTTGTGTCTCACAGGCTCATCTGATCCCCGATGCCCTTGTATCTTCCCTTAGGGAGGCAGCTCCACTACGAAAGTTACTACACGCTGAGTCTGTGCTCATTGGTGTTTAGAGAGGAGAGGAGAGAATCCTGTGCAGACCTGCCAGCCCCCCTACTCATTTGGAGCCCTACATAGCCTCAAACTTTCTATATCTAATTTACCGTTGCTAAGTATAACGTTTTTCTAAGTGCTAATGTCTGGGAACTGAAACGAGAATCTAAAAGTCAAGTTCAGTTCTTCCTTCTTTTACATTACCCCTTGACTAAAGACTAAGGACCAAACTATGCCCTCAGTTACACTTGTTCAGCCCTGGGTTGCCTTCAGTGGGGGTATAACTGAATTTGACTTGCAGAATGATTTACAGGTGATGTACATGGAGATTTGAATCCAGCTTGACTTTCAGACCTTTTTGTGAGTTTGAGCTGCTGATGGGTAGAAAAAATAACTTTTTACTTGTAAACTGAAAATTGTATGTGAAAAAACACCTAACAGAGTTTCACAATATTAGCAGAACTGCACTTTAAGCAATCAAGTTTTGTGCTAAGCAGAGCTGATTCCTTTAAGTGGGCTCAGTCGCACTGAAAAATACTCTGTTCTCTTCATTTTGACTTTTTACCTAAAAAAAAGTCATTCCTAATCCTAATAACCTGAGGCCCATAGGTAGAGTTTTAACGGTATTGTTATTCCAGGTACTAAAACTTTCATGCTTCATCAAATTCTCTCTTTCTCTGTATAAAATGAAGGCAGTAGGACTACATCATGGTTTTTGTAATTAAAAGGAGGATGCATCTGGAATAAAGCCAAGTAGAACATGAATGGCAGCAGTATCTAGGAAAGAAATGCCAAAAATAACATGGTTTCAAAAAAGCTTCCCTTGAAGCTAAAACAGAACCACATCATTTAAATAATGCCTTCACAGCAAGTAAGCTTGTGTCATAAATATAAAGGGAAGGATAACCACCTTTCTGTATACAGTGCTATAAAATCCCTCCTGGCCAGAGGCAAAATCCTTTCACCTGTAAAGGGTTAAGAAGCTAAGGTACCCTCGCTGGCACCTGACCCAAAATGACCAATGAGGGGACAAGATACTTTCAAATCTGGAGGGGGGAAAAAGGCTTCTGTCTGTCTGTGTGATACCTTTGCTGGGAACAGATCAAGGATGCAAGCCCTCCAACTCCTGTAAAGTTAGTAAGTAATCTAGCTAGAAAATGCATTAGGTTTTCTTTGTTTTGGCTTGTAAATTCACCGTGCTGGAGGAAATGTGTATTCCTGTTTTTGTGTCTTTTTGTAACTTAAGGTTTTGCCTAGAGGGATTCTCTATGTTTTGAATCTGACTGCCTGTAAGATTATCTTCCATTCTGATCTTACAGAGTTGTTCTCTTATCTTTTTTTGTTCTTCTAATAAAGTTCTGATTTTTAAGAATCTGATTGGGTTTTTTGGGTCTTAAAAATCCAAGGCTGGTTTGTGCTCATCTTATTTATTCTCAAGCCTCCCCAGGAAAGGGTGTGTAAGGACTTGGGGGGATATTTTGGGGAAATAGGAACTCCAAGTGGTCCTTTCCCTGTTCTTTGTCTAAATCACTTGGTAGTGGCAGCATACTGTTCAAGGACAAGGCAAAGTTTGTGCCTTGGGAAAGTTTTTAACCTAAGCTGGTAAAAATAAGCTTAGGAGGTCTTTCATGCGGGTCCCCACATCTGTACCCCAGAGTTCAGAGTGGGGAAGGAACCCTGACAGCTTGCATTACTTGAAATCAGCTCTCTCTTGGATCACCAGTTAGTTTAATTAATAAAAAAAAAATCAAGCAAATCTTTACCTTTCTCTGCAATACTTCCCCAACCACTTATGAAGCACTCTGTTTGGTTGTTGATGTTTAGATGAATGTGAACAAAGGGTAAGCAGATGGGCTGAATATAGTCATTGTAGTTTACAGATTTATATAGTTTAAATAATGCAATATCATTTTCAAATGTCTGTATTCTGAATTCTGAATGGACAAAAATCTCCCTCACGCTACTTTTCACAGTATGTCTCTCAGGTCTGGAAATATCATGAAGGCCAATCACAACTCTCCAGTAGTATGGGTCCCTAAAAGAGAATCAACAATTAATTTCTTACATCTGTGGTACAATAAAGAAATTACTTGTTTGCATTCTTTAAAATTGGTTTTGTTTTGTTGGCAACTTACGCACATTTGACAACATGCTTTGAAAATCCCAAATTAAATATTTTTGGGACAAGTTCATGAGAGATTGCCTCATATTTGGAAGGCAAATCCAGATCAATACTTTCAGTTAATATTCAGATTTGGCTGCCCAGCTATGCCTGTGGAGCTCAGTGGTGAGTTGTTTAGGAGAAAAGATACAAACAGATTTTTTTTTTTTTAATATAGAAATGTTGAATGCTTAGTGAAAGAAGCATGGCATACTGACAGTAAAAGAAACAGGCTCTTTAATAAAGAAGTCTAAAGGTGAGATTCTAAGAGGTGCAGCTCAGTACTCACAGCAAAAGTGGCAGTAAGCTATCTTTGCACCTTCTAGATTCTGGGCTGCTCTGGGGCTGGAGAGGTATGCATTGTAACTTAAGATAGCTCTGGGGACCTAAGGATGTGTAAGTAGATTAATAAGCCTCTTTTGAGGCGTTTATTACTATACTGTAAAATGAAAGTTTAGCCTCTGATAGTCTTTTAGTATTTTCTAAATAAAGGTTTTACAACCTCGTAGAAAAAAGAGATGAAGTACTGCTTACTTTAGAAAAACTGAAAAATCCCCTGCAATGTTTGCTACCCAAATATTGCAACATTTTGCTAGTACAGTACGTTACTTAACAGTAAAGCTGATTGGGGAAAAAATATTCCTGGAAAAAATTTCAACATTTAGTCAAAAACCTGAAAAATGTTGGCCGAAAACCTCAGTCTACTCTTAAGCCTGCCCTCTGTGCTGGCACTGTTGATGTGGAGCCCCATGCTGGGGATGCAGAGATCTCCAAACACCATTACTGTAGCTACAGACCCTCTGGTGGAGGGCTACTTATGGGCTTAAGTTGCACAGAATGTTTTAAGCTCCTCTGAGCCGAGTGGATGCCAACACTGGGGAATATTGGGACATAGGAGTCAGACGTTTACTGCTCAGTAATTGTTGTATAACCTTAGAACCCAATCCATGCGAGTCTGGCAAAACTCGCACTGATTTCCATAGTGTAGTATCTGGTCCTCCATTTTGCTCAAGGATAATGCTGATATGATTTAAAATTACACTATGTAAGTTATAGGTGATGCATTTCTGGTCAGTTATATCTTTCTCACACTTAACTTAACAGAAGAGGTTTAGAATTTAATACATACATATGTCCTCTAGTACAATGCGCTGCTGTCAGCACTGAATACTCATCAATTAAAGATCCACCGCACAGATGTTTAAATCCTACACCATATTGGTAAACTTGGAGACTAACTTGCCACGGCCATGCTCCGAGCTGTGCATCATGTCCACCTACAATCCGAGGTCCTGATATCATATCCACCAGTACCCGCTCTCCACACTCTACAAAACAAAACACAGTAAGTTAAATTGTTCAGATTGCAATATGAAGATTTTTTGTGCATTTCTAGTGTTTTCTGCATGGGTTTTACAAAAGGTTTACCAATGTTATTACAACTAGTTTTTGCATTCCCATTTAGAGCCCTGGTTCAGCAAAGTGCTTGAGTGTGTGCTTAAGTCCATCACTTCATCTATGTTTAAGTGCTTTTGCTGAATAGGGCTCACTTTAAGCAAGTGGTTGAACTGCCTTTAAGAAATGTACAGAAAGTTGCACAGAGGTATGTATTGTAGTGGTGTCTTATACGATATTGTGCTTATATAATGTGACTGTACCAACAATTAATTAAAAAGTATTAATAAAAATAGTGCAAACTCTTCTTTAAAGCTATGCAAAAATTTTGAAATTATTTCACAGTGAAAAGTTTAAGTAACTTTTAACATTATACTTTGCATTGATGTCCAAGGTCTTCAAAGAACTTTACCACACCTCAGATAATACTACCCACCCTTTGTAAACAACATAACACAGCAGGTCAGCAGCAAGGCTGGCAACAGAACCCAGCTCATCTGCGTTTCCAGTTCCCTACTCTAAACACATGACATTCCTGCCTTCTGGACTCACAGTATTTACTCTGGTGATGAAGCATTTTATCATGTATTCGGAATTACCTTCAGGCTTGGCTTACAGAGTCAGCTACCCAGGATACCTATCTATCTTAGGTAGGTATGTGGCCCCCATGACCATAGTATCTGAGCACTGTAATGGATTTAGCATCATCCACGAGATAGGAAAGCACTATTATCCCCATTTTACAGCTAGTCTCTGAGTCGCAGCTCCCTAAGTGACTCGTGGATCACACATGAAGCCTATGGCACAGCGGGGAATTTAAGCGAGGGCTTGAATGGCCCAGGACAGCACCCTAACCACTCGACCACCCTTCTTTTCCATACCAATACCAAATGTAAGCATAGGTACTGGAACTAGGTGTCAGGGCAGGGGGCACGGAACCCTCTGGCTTGAAGGGTTTTCTATCACATACATGGTTTACGCTTTAGTTCAACGGCTCTCAGTACCCCTACTATACAAATTGTTCCAACACCACTGAATGGAAGGGGCTACCAGCACATGTTGGGATTCCCCCCGAGACCTTTCCAACGCAGCAGCGTAGCGAGAACACTTCATCCAGACCACGGGGCTCCAAAACCCGCAGAGTTTGACTCTGGATTTCACCCTGCAGGTTCCCTTATGGGGCATATGCAGCAACGCTCGGCTGAGGCGACCAGCAACTTCACCGTCCCGATCATGCCCGTGATGCCGTGGGCACTGCTCGTGGGGGCCTGACGAGGCCTGAAGTACTTGACATACTCCCAGGGGACAACCTCCTCCTCTCCCCCGGCCCCAGCCGCCGGCGCGGGCCAGGGGCGAAAGCTTCGCGGCCTGACGCTCTCGCTCCGTGTTACCCCGGCACCGGTGCAGCGCACGGGCGGCGGGGACAGCACCAAAGCTACCAGCCCCTCCCACGGGAGCGGGCGCCTGGGCCCTTCCCGCCCGCCCCTCAGGGCTCTGCCCAGCCGGCCCTGGAGAGACACGGGGAGGTTGGCGGGCAGCCTCATGGGCCGGGAAACTCGGGGGGGGGGAGGGGGAACTCATCTCTGCGCAAGCGCACTCGAGTCGCACCAAAGAGTAACGGAAAATTTGGTTCCGACAGTGGGCAGCGTGCGCACGCGCAGTGCGGGGCTTAGGGCTCTGCGGTGCCTCAGGCACGGCCCCCGCAAGCCGCTGCGACGGCCCCTGGCCTCCCGCAACTCCCAGCCGCGGGAACCTTACTGCTCGTGGAGCTCCGCGGAGCCAGGAGCCCGGCGCTGCGGCCCGCTCGCAGCAGCACCACCACCAGGGCGGCGGCACAGAGGCTCGGCCACATCGTCCTGGGAGCAAACAAAATGGCGGCTGGTTCTCGTCCAACGGTTATTCCCGCGCCGCTGGCGCGAGGCTGCTGGCCACGTGACCAGGGAGAGGCGCCTTGCCCTGGTCGCGTGCCTCCGCTGTGGTGGCCATGTAGAAAGGGGGGAGTGGGACAATAGGATCGGGCCTAGGGCACAGTTTGGGGCAGGAGGGGGCTTCAGTCTGTCGGGGGAGAAGAGGGACGAGGGTTCAGCGTGGGGGCGGGCGGGGGCGGGGGACAAGGAGGCGCAGGGTCTGATGGAAAGGGGAGCAGCATGGTGACTAGGCTTGGGAGACGGCCGTCTGTGGGGAAGGGTGGTGTGAGGGGATGGGGGTCTCCTTAGCAATTGGGCGCAACAATTGACGTCTGTGGCTTGGGGGGGCAGGAGAGGAAGAGGCAGGTATAATTCTCCAGTTAAAAGAACAAAAACACACACTTGCAGTTTAAAAATTGCGTTTTAATTTAATTTCTCCAATAAATTGTTTCCGTCAACTACTCTAGTAACTTTTTTCCCCACTGAGAAACAATATGGTTCTATCGCAGAATAACATTGCTACAGGACCCCAACTTTTTTCAACAACACACACCATTTTTTTTTGCAAAAAGAAAAGGAGTACTTGTGGCACCTTAGAGACTAACCAATTTATTTGAGCATAAGCTTTTGTACGATTTATTGGTTAGTCTCTAAGGTGCCACAAGTACTCCTTTTCTTTTTGCGAATACAGACTAACACGGCTGTTACTCTGAAACCTGTCATTTTTTTTTTGGCAAAGATATATCTACTGCTGAGAGGAATAAGGATTTCAGTCACTCATGCATCGCAAGAACTGGGCAGAGTAGCTACAGGTTAGTGTTTATCAGTAATGTTCTCAGTAATTGTAGAAGAGCAAAAAGTCTTAACAGAGATCAAGATCATGAGACACATGCTGCCAGAGCCCTGCACCTTTGCAGGGGTTTCAGTGATATTCTCCCATCCAAATATTAAGCAAGGCTTCCTGTTGCCTGTAAGATCTACTGCAATCATAATACAAAGGCGACATTGCTGCATATAGGGGGTGAAATCTTGGCCCCACTGAAGTCAGTGGGAAAAGAACCCATTGACTTTGTTAGGGATAGGATTTCACCCATGGAAAAATTGTACCTTTCTTTAGACCTCAGTTTTGTCAGTGTTGATTCACAGCATAATTTCTGAATCATTTGACTGGTTGGGTAATTAACAATATAAAAATATCACACCAAGTGGTAGACTTTGACATAGGCTTAAAAAATCTTCCAACATTCCAGGGCCGTAGCAAAGTTATAGTTAAATTGTTTATACTACAACCTCAGCTAGCTGAATGGCATGAGATATATTAAACTAGCTCAATAACTGTTACGAAAAGAGCAGGGAAGGATTAATATTAGCGAATGTTGCGTCCTCTAGCCAATACATTTTTGCAGCTGAGTGGAGGTTATATGTTATTAGGGTCAAGCACCTACCTACCAGCCTATGGTGCGTAAAAGCAAACTACTGATGCAAAACCAAGGCAGGAGAGAAAGAAGCAGGCCTTATAAGATAGAGGGTGGAAATAAAGATGTGACTTTATAGAAAGCAATTCCCACCACAAGCTTTATTTTCACAGTTGTGTCTCAATTGCCTTTTGGTGGTGAAAATAAACTAATGATTATCTAAAGGAACTTGTCAAGATAAAACAACATACTTAGGAAGCTATTTCCCTGAATAGTTAAAGAATAAGTATTCTTTCTTGGCTTTGACTACTCCAGTTGTTTATGTGATATCTCCCACTGTTGTGTTATCGGGGCAGCTCCGCTGGTGATAACTGCTGTGGAAGCAGTAGTTTTCACCAGTATTTTTGCGTCTGTATTTAGACTTGCTTTCAGCAGGTTTGGATGAGACAGATTGGTAAAAATGCTAGTGACCTGTCTACACTAATGTACCTCCTTATTGCTATAAGTGGGGCAGTGCAACAGTGAGATAGACCTCTCAAAAAAGGCTAGTATAGACACAGCCTCTCTGAGACAATCTTTTCCGCAACATCATTGTTGGTAAAACTAAGAAGAAGTGTTTTCCAAATTATTTTTTAGTGTCCACCATGCACAGTGGAAGGGACAATGGTATGAAATATGTGGCCCAGGCAGAATTCTCTTGTACTTCCATTCAAACTGGAACTTAATGTGTCCCAAATTATAGTAATTTACCTAAAAGAAAAGGAGTACTTGTGGCACCTTAGAGACTAACATCCGATGAAGTGAGCTCTAGCTCACGAAAGCTTATGCTCAGATAAATTGGTTAGTCTCTAAGGTGCCACAAGTACTCCTTTTCTTTTTGTGAATACAGACTAACACGGCTGTTACTCTGAAACCAGTAATTTACCTGCACACATCTATAGAATGTTTATTTCTAAAGACGTCTAGATACGGGCTTTGTTCCTTCTGGGATTGACTTCTGAATCAGAAATTTAAGGTGACTGAAGTATAGTCATGTTATTACTTGTACTGAGATCTCAGGATTAATGTACATCTTGCTCTTTGGTTAAGAGTGACCATTAATTACATGTGAGTAAATTAATTACAGTAACTCCTCGCTTAACGTTGTAATTATGTTCCTGAAAAATGCTACTTTAAGTGAAATGATGTTAAGCGAATCCAATTTCCCCACAAGAATTAATATAAAGCAGGGGAGTTAGGTTCCAGGGAAACGTTTTTCGCCAGACAAAAGACTATATTTTATATTTATATATATACACACACACACACATATACACACTATAAGTTTTAAACAAACAATTTAATACTGTACACAGCAATGATGATTTTGAAGCTTGGTTGAGGTGATGGAGTCAGAAGGTGGGCTATTTCCCATGGAATGCCTTACTGCTAAATGATGAACTAGCACTTGTCTGAGCCCTCAAGGGTTAACATGTCGTTAATGTAGCCTTACACTCTACAAGGCAGCACGAATGGAGGGAGGAGACACAGCATGGAAGAGAGAGACAGAGACACACCATGTGTGTGAGAGAAAGACGCACATTTAAGTATGTTGACCCCGCTCTTAAGTACACTGTCTTTTTAAGTAGATCAGCAAGTTGAGACAGCAGCTGCTGCCAAAAAGCTCCCTCCATCCTGAGCCCTGTGGTGTGTCCCCCTTGCTCTGTGGAGATAGGGTACAGGAGCAGGGGTGCTGGAGCGAGGGGAGGGGAACTGTGACGAAGTGGGACTGTTCTTAATGTTTCCTCTGAATAATGTGGGGGTGCCTCAGTTTCCCCTATGCAGTTCTTAAGTATCTAGGTGGTGGGGTAAGGGTGTATGATCACTGCAGAGCCCTAAAGGGCAGGTGTGTGCAGGAATCTGGACACAGTTTTCTGGCAACTGATGGCCTGGGCCCTTCCCCCCTTCAAGGTGAGAGCTAAAGGGTTGGAGAACAAAGGAATCAGGTGACCTCCTGGCCCGGGAAAGGGACAAAGCCCAGAGGAGGTGGGGCTGGAGAGAGTTTCAGTTTGGGGCTGGCTGGACACATGGAGTGAAGGGCAGACGAGGTTGTCTGGCTCACTGCCCCCCAAAATGGACCCAGCTGAGGGGTCCTGTTCTCTGTACCTGCAAGCTCTGTGTTAGACCATGTTCCTGTCATCTAATAAACCTCTGTTTTATTGGCTGGCTGAGAGTCACATCTGATTGCAAAGTTGGGGTGCAGGACCCTCTGGCTTCCCCAGGAGCCCCACCTGAGTGGACTCGCTGTGGGAAGCGCACGGAGGGGCAGAGGAGGTCAGACCCAGGAAGGTGGAAGCTGTGTGAGCTGTGTGTCCTGAAGACAGGCTGCTCACAGAAAGGCGACTGCCCCAGACTCCTGACTGGCTTCATGGGGAGCAGTTCCAGAGCATCGCCCAGGGACTCCGTGGCAGGGACACCCTGACATTAGCACCCCACTTCCTCCCCTTCCGCCTGCACAGCAAACAGGAGGCTCCGGGGAGCAGCTCCAAGGCAGAGGGCAGGAGCAGCACAGGGCAGTGGGGGGTGGGACAGTTGAACTGCCTGGCAGTTGATAGCCTGCTGGGCGGCTGCCACGCAGGGATCTTAGGGGAGCTGACAGGGGGGCTGCTGGTCCACCCTGGTTTCAAGTCCCCATCAGGTAACGCTAACGGGCTGCTCTTTCTGCAAGCAGTGGACAAAGCAGGTGGCTGCCAAACAAGGTTATAAGGGGGTACTGCACAACTTTAAATGAGTATGTTCTCTAATTGATCAGTTAAGAGTTACTGTAGATGATTTGTTGCAGAGTGGTAGCCATGTTAGTCTGTATCAGCAAAAAGAACAAGGAGTACTTGTGGCACCTTAGAGACTAACAGATTTATAAAAGCTTACGCTCAAATAAATTTGTTAGTCTCTAAGGTGCCACAAGTACTCCTCGTTCTTTTTGTAAATGATTTGTACAGAAGCAAACATTACAAAGTGCATACGTTACAGCACAGTGAGAATTATTTTATTGCATATCCGACGATATGAGACTGAACTGGAGCCCAGTATAATGGGACTTGTATGTGCCGTAACTTTATTTCTGAAAACTTGGCCTGTTCAAGGTTTTTCCAGGGCTCCCTTGTCAGGCAGCATCCATCAAACACAAGTTTCCAAGTTGGATAAAAGACTTGCTGCCAGAAATAGGTCCAGCTTGAAGGATCTGCAGCCACATGTTCTAAGAAATAAAATGCCCCACCCTGGGGGGAAAAAACAATTTAGAAATATTTTAGAAATGAAGGAACTGATATGCAGTTTGCATAACTTTTCTTTGTGTTCTTAAAACTCAGTTTCTGTTCCGCCTTTTCTCCCTCAGTAATTTATACACTTGGAATTGAGGCTTTCTTTGCATACATTTCAATAAGTATCAAAATACTCCCTCCCCTCCCAAGTTGCTCTTTTAATCCTGTACATTTTAAAATAAACAGAAAATTACATATTTTTGCAGAGGTGTTTAAAATCCATATCAATAAGTTCTAAAAAAGACAAAAAATGTGCTTGCTTAGGACCTGGTTTCTTTAACTCTATTTATCTTTCACAGTAATCAGTACTTTGTGTTTTTGTTCAGAGTAAAACTACTAGGGTGTGGTTTTCAAAGGAGCCTGAGAGAGAGAGATATGCTTAAATCCCATTAAAATGAATTGGGAATACTTAGGTCCCTTCTAAAAATCCCACCATTAAGGTTGAAATTTCTGTAGAGGAATGGAGCAGTTGAGAATCAGGACCAGGGAGTTTTAACCCAGATGGAATGCTTTATAGAAAGTTATGAGCAAATAAAGAAAGGGAATGGAATTAAAGGAATGGTTATTTCAACCTTACGGTTTAGATCAGCCCTTATTTTTAGATGTTAAGTGATTTGTCCAAAATAACATAGCGAGTCTGTAGCAGAGCAGGAATAGAACCTAGATCTCCTGACTAGCAGAACTGAGATCTCCTGTCCAATGGACCATGCTGTCTAGGAAAGCTCTAATATTTCACCTATAACATCCTAAAACTTTAAACTTCACTGACTTAATATTTTATCCATATCCGGTGTAGATGAAAATGACCAATCTTGATATCTCCCATGTAAAATTTAAATACTTTTTTTGGGTAGGGGGCTGTGTTAACTGACACAAGATGTTTCACCATGCTAGATTGAAAATTTGCTTTTTTCTAACAGAAAAATCCCTTGTAGGGAAAAAAATTAAAATTCTGCCTTAAATTGCATGTGTCCCAATTGCCATTGAAGTTAGTGGGAGTTGAATGCACAAAACACAGTTGGCCTAAGACTAATGGGGCAAAGTGACCAGTATGCTCCTACTGCTTTGCACCTCTTTGATATGCAAAGTAGATACAAGTCCAGTTTAATTGGCCAGATAAACAAGATTTGTGGCAGCTTTGCATCTCCAGAGTGGCAAAAAGCTGAAGGTCACTGGTGAATCTGGTCCAGTGGCTGTAGAATAGGTAATAATAATATAGGAAATATCTTTTTTTAAATACTCACAGGCCTGAGTACTCTCAAAACTTCTTTCAAGACACCCTCTATGCTTTGCACTGAGCACAGGACCAAGGTGCAAACCACTGCATCCATAGAGCTGTCAGCCACTTGGTTCAAGTCCTCCCCTGGGGCCACCAGGAAGCGCTGAAACTGCAGGTGCTGGTTCTGTGCCATGCTCTTGGAGAGACTGCGCTGGAAGTTGAGGTTTGTGTCAGTGCAGGTAATTTTGCAGCCAGGTGGGTAGAATTGGAAGTTGGCGCCAGTGCCGGTCCCAATCTCCAGCAAAGTCAGTTCCCCCGCGGGGCCTGCAAACTCCTGCAGGTTGCCGAACAGCTCTTGTTTGTGCCCTGATGCCCTCCGGTTGTAACTTGCAGTTAACTTCTCTAATAAGAAAGGAAAGAATATCTTCTTACAGAATGAGTCCCACATGCCCAGGAATGATAGCAGGTATATGGGCAGGGCAAGCAGCTGAATGCTAACACGGAGAAACAGGACCACTGCCTTTTCCATTCCCGCTTCTCAGTAGGACCTGCCCTGAAAAGAGCCTGCTTGTTTAAAAATAAGATCCCTTGAAGTTTAGGCAGAATGCAGAGTGAGTATCAAGCAGCTCTGTTCACTCTTGGGATTATTTTCTGCTCTTTGTACTCATCTGCTAGGTGGCTTCTACAGCCAATTTCAAAATCCAGTGTAAAGGTCCTGGCTGAAACTTGAGCAAAAAAGACCAGCTGCTCTGTTAGGAACAACTGACGCAGTCTGGAAGCTGGCCGGTTATATGATGAACTGATACAGGCTGGCTTCTGCATTGTGGAACTTGATTGATGCAACATGCTGCAAATCCCAGAAGCTTAACGGTTAGCAAGTTTCAGATAACAATTTCCGGCCTCTCTCTTAAAGCAGCCCTGTCTCATTTTCAATGTTGTGGCTAAGGGTTTATCCAGAAGGTGAGAGACCCTGGGTCCAGACCCATGCTCCAACTTCTCTTTCATTATTTAGCCACAGGGGAACAGCTTCAACAGGAATTTCTGTTTTTCCCTAGTCTGTGAATCACTCTGGGGGTTAGGCGGGAAAGAGATGTCCTAGTGCTTAGAGTGAAGCAGAAACTTAGGTGGCTTGGGAACTTGTACTCTGAAAGCTTAGGTGCTGAGTGAGCTTAAGTACCTACAGCGTGTTAGGGTTCTCCCGAGACCTATTTCCACTTGGTTCCCAGAGAACTCTGTTTGACTCCAGTCTCAACACTCAGGTGCTTTTATTTGGCATACAGCCTCTATGTGGAGTTGATCAGGCTCAAACGTAGGAGGTGGGTATAGGGCGTACAACACATTCAAAGTTACACAGCAAACCTCTTCCTTTATATACATTACACAATACAGTGCATCACATTTTTGGGGTTGGCTTGGTCATTTTGTAGGAACCAGTCCCTCTTCTACAGCATGTTCTGTCCATGCCCAACTTACTCTTCACTTCATCTTGTGTTCCAGTCTTCTCTTATCCATTGTTAGCTTGTTTTCAGTAAATGATTCTCTGTGTATTTTCCCTCTTATTTTAGCTAGCTCAGACGTTCTGTCTTTCAGCTTAGTGACCTGTTTACTTATCTTAGTACAAACTTTCTGTTTTCAGCCTGCTGATCTAGTTACCTTCTTTATTCTGTCTTCCAAAAAATGAGGCTTCCCCCATCTTTAATTACTCGTGTTAAGCTAGGCTTTCACAGGGTTTGGCAAGAGTTTTGTGGATCACAGTGGAGCCAAAACTGGAACTTAGGTGCACCTAAGTTCCTTTGTGGAGTCTACCCCTTCTCTATACTCTGCATCAAGCACTGCACCAGGATTCAGCAGAGAACTTGGGCTACCACAAAATCTCAATTTGGAGGTACTGATTCTCAGCGATTTTCCTGAAAAGAAACTTCTCAAAGTCGGGGTCTGTGCAGATCACTCGGCATCCCAACAGATAGAACTGGAAGCTGGCTCCAATGCCACAACTGATACCCAGCAGCACCAGCTCCTCTGTGGTGTTTGTAAACTCCTGCGAGCTGCTCAAGAGCTCCTGTTTCTGGTCAGAGGTCTTTCTGTTGTAAATGATGGTGAATCTTTCCATGACAGGTGGGAAAAATATCTTCTTGCTGCAGATGAGGTGTCTCAGTCTCAGGAACAAAAGCAGATATACAAGCAGGGCAAGGAACTGCTGTAGGAGCATAATTAGCAGCATTGCTGTCAGCAGAGAGGAGAGTTTGGACCTGACCAAGCTAACAGTGGTGTGGAAGAAATAGTCATGTCAGATGTTGGGGGAATTCTGTTGCTCTTTTGCATTTCTTACAAGCTGTAGTCATGGAGCTGTACCAAAATGTACTTGCCACACATCAAAGGAATCCAGCTTGAGGCAGCTATTGTGATAATGCCCTAACAGAAATTTCTTGGCTCCATTTTTATTCTGCAGGAGGTGCTATCCCAACCCCTTAAACTATAGAAGATATTGCTGCTGCCCCCAAAATCAAGCATAACCTTTCCCTGCATGGAAACAGGTGTTATTTTTAGTAGGTTGCATTTTTTTCAATTCCCCCCCCCCAGACATTCTTGTTAAACCCTGGATTTGTGCTGGAAATGGCCCGCCTTGATTATCATACACATTGTAAGGAGAGTGATCACTTTGGATAAGCTATTACCAACAGGAGAGTGGGGTGGGGGGAGAGAAAACCTTTTGTAGTGATAAACACCCATTTTTTCATGGTCTGTGTGTATAAAAACATCTTCTGTATTTTCCACAGTATGCATCCGATGAAGTGAGCTGTAGCTCACGAAAGCTTATGCCCAAATAAATTGGTTAGTCTCTAAGGTGCCACAAGTACTCCTTTTCTTCTTACTCTTCCTTGACTTTAGACTACAGTGAAACAAGATACAGCCTGGAGCTGCACAGACAAATAAATGAGAATTCAGGATAACTTACATTCCCATACACAGAGGGTTGTTTGTTTTTTGTAGATGGTTTAATCATATGATCCAGGAGGCACTTTAGACTGTTTTAAGATGCTATGGATTTTGTTAATATGGGTTTTACAGAATCCTTCAATATGAAGACTTGCTACATAAGCAAAGTCTCTTCACTTCCATGAGAACATCAAATTATTAACGTACAGGCTGCAAGAAGCCAACTTTTGGTTTCTGGCAGGTAGAAAATCAGAACATTGCCCTGATTTCACAACACTTTAGTTGTCAAGTCTCTTAGATGCAGGGAGGCCATGCTGTAAGTGGGGATCTTTCTGCCTGTCCAGAGGGTGGGGAAGCAGTGGCAGGGCTTTCCCTCTAGCAGTGATATCACAGCATCCAGCATGGCCAATTAAATCTGACTAGGTCTCCTGGGAGAAATCATTTGCCAAAAAAAATATATATATTTTCAGTAAATTGTATATGTAGCTGCCTGATTTTGCATCAAGTCAGTTCCATCATGCTCACCTCTATGAAGGGGACTGGTGTAACCAGCAAGTGGAAACAAGAGGAAAAGGGGGAAGATTTTGTTTTTGTGGTGTATGTAGCAATATAGCTGTGAGCTAGATTTTGTGATTCCATTTTCAGTGCCCTTCTCTTTACATGTAAGCAGCTTCTCTCCTGGGAGGAAGGGCTGTGTGTCAATTCAGGATGGCTTTTACAGAGCAAGTAACACATATACACCAAAAAGAAAAGGAGTACTTGTGGCACCTTAGAGACTAACCAATTTATTTGAGGATTAACTTTCTTGAGCTACAGCTCACTTCATCGGATGCATACTGTGGAAAGTGTAGAAGATCTTTTATACACACAAAGCATGAAAAAATACCTCTCCCCATCCCACTCTCCTGCTGGCAATAGCTTATCTAAAGTGATCACTCTCCTTACAATGTGTATGATAATCAAGTTGGGCCATTTCCAGCACAAATCCAGGATTTCTGGTTTTCTGGAGAAAACCTGGATTTGTGTTGGAAATGGCCCAACTTGATTATCATACACATTGTAAGGAGAGTGATCACTTTAGATAAGCTATTACCAACAGGAGAGTGGGGTGGGGGGAGGTATTTTTTCATGCTTTGTGTGTATAAAAGATCTTCTACACTTTCCACAGTACGCATCCGATGAAGTGAGCTGTAGCTCACGAAAGCTTATGCTCAAATAAATTGGTTAGTCTCTAAGGTGCCACAAGTACTCCTTTTCTTTTTGCGAATACAGACTAACACGGCTGTTACTCTGAAACCTGACATATACACCATGCTTTCATATAGACTTTTAAGTTTGAGCTTTGTTTTCCTTTAACTGTTTGTCTGCTCTAAAAGATAAATCAATACAAAATGGCACTTGGTGCCTCATTGCTACTAATAAAGGCGGGCCTGTCACACAAGGCCTTCAGTTACACCTCTGTAACCTGGTGTTTTACAATCATGCTGTGACGTTATGAGTGTAATATAATATCTCATTGAAAGGTGACACAGGGCCAGAAAGAGTTAATTAACTCACAGACTGACCTGACTGATGGCCCAACTTTAGAGGCTGGTTAGGAAGATATGTAAATGAATAGAGCTTTGAAATGCAAGCCTGCATTGTTAGAGATAGAAGGATAGATGTTTGCTCAGGTCTTGTGATGTAAGCAAACAAGTCTTGTCTATTGCTATGGCTTTGATTCAAAGATCAAAAAAGGAGTATTAATATTTAGGAAGACACTTGGGTGGAAAAGTATTATTGTCTATATGTCTTTTTGAAGGTTGTGGTAACCTGTATCTGAACTGTTTAATGAATAAATTACCCTATGCTAATTGCCATGATGTATGGGAGGAGGAAAGTTAAGCTTATTGTTTTCTCAGGCCAAAAGGCTGCTGGAAATTTGTAAAAACCTTGGGACACGATCCATCTTCATCTCAGATCTGCTTTGGGTTTCAAGAGTGGGAAACCTTAAGCCATAAGGATTGAGATCCCCAGTCACTGACTGGAGTCACCCTGAAGATGGACATTGGACTATAACCTGTATACTGTTTCTAAAAGGACTTTTGGCAACTACAAGCTCATCTCTGCTATGTATCTGAACCTCAAGAAGTGTGGCTGCCTGATGATGCTGCCCATGGGAGCCAGCTGAGGTCACTCAATTAGGGTGAACTGCAAACAGAATGGGGCAGACAAACCCCCAAAGCTGGTGGATATTACAATACTTAGATTTACCAAGGCAGCACAAAACAACTTCTATATTACCTCATTGGTTGATCAGAAGTCTAAATAATGCAGTTCCCTTAAAGTGCCCAGCCTCAGGCCTCCATCCAGACACACCTGTCAGATATGATGATTACTGAAAATCTTATCTCATTATATAAAAGAAAAAGGTTCTTCCAATCCCAGAGGATCAGCCACACACCCAGGTCCAACTATAACTTAGATCCTACCCAAAATACACACCTATAGCCAATTCTTATTAACTAAACTAAAATTTATTAAAAAAGAAAGAGAGAGAGAGTTGGTTAAAAGATCAATATACGTACAGAGTTGAATTCACTTCTCGAGGAAGTAATAGGGCTGCTGGGATATGAAGCAGGGCAGCAACAGGCACTGAGCAGGGACCCAGAATGCCTTCTGCTCACCCACCCCCTTCCCACAAGACCTATCGAGAGAGCTGCACGGTGGGAGAGCTGCCCAACAGCGCTGCTCTCATCAGCGGTGGAGGTGCTGCTAGTGTAAACACTCTGACGCCTGAGGAATTGAGTGAGGACACAAACCAGCGTTTTACTTTCACCAGTTCCCTGTCACCGGTTCAACTTACAGCACAAAAACTCTACAAGTGTAGACATACCCTAAGAAAGTACCTTTTTCTGTTTGTTTGTACACAGTAAAGTGCACATTATTCTACTCTGTGTCCTGCACTTGGTTATCAGCGTGATAGCACTTGAAACAGAAGTCTTAAACTAGTTAAAAACACCTGCTAATGGGCCAGATTTATCAAAATGGATCAGGATTAGATTTTCAAATGCTCGAGTCGATGTTTGAGGCCAGATTTTTGCACCCCCCCCCCAATATAATATCTCAGCACCAGCAATTCCCATTGTGACACTTATGTCCAGTTTTCAAAAGGGCTCAGCATCCTGAAAGGTCTTAGAAATCTGGCCCATATTATTTAGGGCTGAACTGATGGGTTACTTTATGGCTAATTAAACTTATCAACTAGCCCCGTCTAGTCTTATGGTTACTTGAAGAAGGAGTGTTGCTAGAGCAATTGTATGGCAATGAATGTTTGAAAGAGCTTGGGAGGTGGAATGGAAGCTGCAGGTTAATATGCTTGATGTTCTTTGTCAGGTACTAGGTTCCCCAACAGAGACTAGGGAAGCATGGACAGTGTTCTTGCTGTGGAGCCAAGTGTAACCAAGAATTAGCCCAGGACTCCTTCACCAAAGTAAGTCATGTTGGTGTTAGCAGTTTGCAACTATGTGTGGTGGAGGGTGAGACCCAAGTGCAAGATGGACACCTGAGAGGCCTCTCATCTCTGTACATACAGGTGATGCATGTAAACCATTCCTGAAACAGGTTGTGTTCGGCTTTGTGTATTTGTCAGTTTTACGTGTGATACTTGCTGAATTATGTAACTGCAGCCAAGGAAGGTGTGATCTGCAGAAAAGGAAGATGTTTAGGTATGGATTTTTTATCTCTTCCTTGCGGCTAGGCCCATGTGATTGGTGTTTTCGGTGAACCCTGTACATGATTAAGTAGATGATGAATAAGTATTGGAATGAGAACTTGCCTTCAAAAGCTGCACTGTCCAGAGTGCAGATCATAGCCTGTTTCATTAGAGTGCATGTCTAAAGGGAAGTCTGCCCTGGTTTCTGATCTGGTAGAAGAGGTCTAGAGATTAGATCATGGGACTGGAAGACAAGACTCATGGGGTACTATTCCACTCCTGTCACACTGTCCTCCTGTGTGACCTTGGCTGAGTCACTTCATCTGTGCCTCAACTTCTCATCTCTAAACTATGGATAATATTAATCTTGCTAACTCCTTAATGAGAAGTACTAGGAAGTCTGTGGGATCAATATTTGTAAAATGCTTTGAGATCCTTGGTTGCAAGGTGCATAGTATTATAAAAGTGCATAGTATATTGATAGTCCGTCCCACCTGAAACTTTGATGCAAATTTGTTTAATTTCAGAAAATTTATTCAAGTTTGAGCGTATGGTCTTGTTCCTGTAGTTGCCTTTCTTTCTATCAATTACTGAGTGAAATCCATTTATTCCAGTATTGATCTCCTGGGTTAGACTTAGTGGGCCAAATTCTGAATTTCGCCTTATACTAATCTGGGAAAAAACACTCTACAGGGGCTAGTGTTTACAAAAATTAGTTACCTGCTCCCCCTATTGGTAACAGAGCAGAGGATATAATCAAAGTACAGTATTTTCAACTTTATTGAGAAGCCTATGTCTCTGAAGCAACACCGTGGTTCTGTAGCAATTACAAAAGACAAACAAAATAAAAGGAATTGTATCAAAAGTACTTTCAGTGCAGCCTGAGTGGATATGTCTGGTGCTTAGGTTTTTCCTTCTATTCTCTTTCAGTAGGATATGAGCTCCCTGCCACTTGGAGGCCCCAAGCTACTCTGTTGGCCTTAACTAGTGTTAATTACTCTGCTGTAATAGGAGCATTTCGTTGTGCAGATTGCTGTTTCAAATCTGATTTAGACTGATGAGCCCGGATTCCCAAAGGAACATAGGCATTGCAAGCCCAAGCAACATGGTGCCCAGAAAGTCACAGGAACAACACTGAGATCCACAAAGCTTGACTTAGGCACCGAGGCTCTGTATATGATGAACAGGGAATGATTAGTGCTTTAGAATGTGATCCACAAAAACTGGCAGGACAGTCAGTGAAAAATGCTGACCACTGTGATCAGAGCTTTGTTAAAACCTGGGAGGAGCCTGACTGGCATATGGACAAACCTGACACCATAGTTAGGATAAGCTATGGATGCTCAGTAAATTTTCCCTGTTATTCTCATAAACCCAAGGCAATTTGGCTGGGCAGCTAATTGCTAAATAAGTATTGCTCTGACATTATAAGGTCGCTATTCAGGGGTAAATACCCCTAGGAATTGGAAGGAACTACAGTGCTGAAGTGACCTTGTTTCTCAGTGCATGGAGTTAGTTATTTCACAGCATATCCAATTATATGGGGACGAGTAGGGTTCCAGGACATGGGGGCGTCTATGTGCCGCAACTTCAGTTCCGAGAACCCTGCCTTCTCCAGGTCCTTCCAGGTCTCTCTGGTCAGGCAGCACCCGTCTCCCAAATATCTCCAGGTTGGGTTGTAGATCTGTTGCCAAAAGTAGCCCCAGCTGGAATGATCTGCAGCCACATGCTCCAAGAAATACAAAGCACCACCCTGGGAAACAAAGCAATCAAAATGCTTCAGGAACAAACAAAGGCTCTTAAAATCACCAACAACATCTCCCTTCCACTTTGGAGACACAACTCTTGGATCAAACTCCCCACATTCTGGCCATGTTTGGTTCAGGCTCACTTCTAACTATTATGTTTTCAGAAACTGCTACCCATTATCAATTATGCATGGAGGCCAGTCAGCATTCCACCATGTTCTCATTCTGTCTTATTTCACTCCTATGAGACTTTAAAAATACTATTTGGGGAAGCTACATGACTACAGAAAGGTTTGAGTTCCAGGTGGAAGGGGAAGGATGCTCTTGTGACTAAGAGTCAGGACTCTCAGATTCTGTTCCCAGCTCTGGCACTACCGCCTTAGGTTCCCTTGAGCAAATCACTTAACTTTCTGGTATTTCAGTTTTTCCATCTGTAAAATGGGGTTGATCAGAATACTTACCATACCCTCCAAGTGGTGAGGGTTAATTCACTGATGTTTATATAGCACGGTGAGGCAGGTGCCACTAGACAAGGATCAGGCATTCACTTCATTGGCAGTCTTGTGAGCTGCACAACTGCTTCACTGCATCCACTGCTGGAGAGCAGATCTGGTACAGCAGATCTGGTACAGCATATTCCAGTGATTAAAAACACTGGATAAGTAGCAGAGCTAGTGCTGAGAGCAAACCTATTCAGAACATTCAAGGCTGTTTTTAGTGGAGGCTGGTGTAAGAGTTACGGATTCTGATTTGAATTTTTCACCCCTTAGTGAGGAAGTTGCTGTACATGTTTTTTTCCCCACCTTGTAGTTTAGCTCCACAATGAAAACAATGTTTTGGATTGCCTTAATGAATGTTCTTTATAGTCACAACCAAGGCTAAGGCCTTGTCTGCATGGGAAACTTCTACCAATTACCTAGGTTACCCACCCCCTCCCCTTGTGTGGACACTCCTTAGTAGCCTTTTTCAGTTGAGCTTAAACCTGTTCCCAGTGGTGAGCTGGAGCAGGTTCCCACCGGTTCGCTAGAACCGGTTGTTAAATTTAGAAGCCTTTTTAGAACCAGTTGTTCTGTGAGGGACAACCGGTTCTAAAAGGGCTTCTAAATTTAACCGGCCAAAAGTGGTGCCTTAGGCGCCGACTCCATGGGTGCTCCAGGGCTGGAGCACCCAAGGGGAAAATTTGGTGGGTGCAGAGCATCCAACGGCAGCTCCCCGCCCCACCCCCGGCCCCAGCTCACCTCCGCTCCGCCTCCTTCCCTGAACACGCCGCCCTGCTCTGCTTCTCTGCCCCCTCCAGGCTTCCCACGAATCAGCTGTTCGCGCGGGAAGCCTGGGAGGGCTGAGAAGCAGGCGGCGGCTTCGCACTCAGGCCCAGGGAGGCGGAAGTGAGCTGGGACGGGGGGGGAGGGGGCGCAAGGAGGGTCGCCTGTGCCGCAGCAGATAACCCGGGGGGGGGCGGGGCATGCAAGGGAACTGCTCCTCGCCCCAGCTCACCTCCGCCACCCTCAGCTTGAGTGTGAAGCCACCGCCTGCTTCTCAGCCCTCCCTGGCTTCCCGCCGAACAGCTGGTTCACGGGAAGCCGGTGGGGGGGTGGGTGAGGTGAGCTGGGGCCGGGCGCAGGACCGGGAGCTGCCGGTGGGTGCTCTGCACCCACCAAATTTTCCCCATGGGTGCTCCAGTCCTGGAGCACGCACGGAGTCGGCGCCTAAGGCTCCACTTTTAATGTGATCAGTGGAGGGAGCAGCCGCTCCCCCTGCTCCTCCCCAGCTACGCTACTCCGCCCCTTGGAGCCAGAGGGACCTGCTGGATGCTTCCTGGGAGCTGCTCCAGGTAAGCATCACTGGGACTCCCCACCTCGCCCCCCGGCAGGTTCCTCTGGCTCTTAGGGGTGGGGTGGGCACCCACTACAGTGGCCCACGAGACCCTCCTGCCCAGTTCGGGGGGGGGGTGTCAAGGAACGCAGGGGGTTGGATGGGGCAGGAGTCCTGGGGGACAGGGGGGGCAACGACCCCCTCGTGGGGTGAGGAGGGAACCAGTTGTTAAGATTTTGGCAGCTCATCACTGCCTGTTCCCAAGTGATATAAGCCAAACCAGTCGTTTTCAACCTTTTTTTAATTTGTGGATCCCTAACACGTTTTGAACCCTAATCCTAACCCTTTGGAAATTTTAGACCTAGTCTGTAGACCCCCAGGGGTCTGTGGAATACAGGTAGAAAACCACTGAGTTAAGCCAAAAAAGGCATTGTTACACCAGAATAAGAGTGTCATACTGGTATAATTATATCTATTTAAATTTACATCTTAAGTTATAATGAACAAAGTTGCCCATGTAGATGAGGTCCAAGGGTGAGATACTAAAAGCAATAAGCAATGAGGTTATCGGTGAATATACAGCATTAACTTAGTTTGACATAGATATTACAGGACACAGGATAGTGCAGTCCAAGGGATATCTACAAATACGTTAGTAATGCTGCAGGGTCCACAGCATCTGGCAGGCATGTGCTGACAGGCAATATTGTTAGTAAAGAGAGAGAGTGAGTTTGGGGAGAAGAAAAGCTGGCAGTGAAAGAGGAGGAGTGCTGGGTAATTTAAACTAAACTTCCTGCTCAGCCTGGGATTCCACCCCCTCAAAATACACAGCCACCCACCCCTCCATTCATTGTTCTACTCTCGACAGATGTGTCCTATGTTATCATGAAGTCCCTACCGCCTGCTTGAGAGTTCCTGAAATCACACACTCATGAGCTCTGTTTGAAGTGAGGGTGTTCCTTCAGAATTCCTCTTGAGTTCCCACCTTTTGCTGAACAAAGGTTCAGAGAACAGGAGTACTGGAAATTCTGGGCTATTGGATGAACAGTGAGCATTGCAGTAAGAACACTTGCGGGTAGGGCACCAGAACAGCCATCCAATTTCCCTCTAACAAGTGGATTTCGTGCAACAAGGCTGCCAGCTGTTCTAGCCGTCAGGTTGTACTATAGTTCTGCCGCTCCTGCTCTGCATGGTGACAGAATTCAGTTTCCAGAACTACAAAGGCAAGGGCTTATTTTTAATTCCCTCTCACCTTAATTAGGAAAAATAGCAAAGGTTCAGCCAGGTAGAATTCCAGCCTCGGTTGCTGCTCAGCCTGCCAGGTAAGAGTGGAATAACTTTCATCTTAATGAGAAAGTTACTTGCAGTTTCACTTCCACATTCAGACAATGGCAATTGTATGAGCCCACTTCTTAGCTTTGTGTTATGAGATCCATGGACTAGAAAGATGGCACATTTGTGCTTGATTCTTAAGCTTAAAGGGGGGTGGGAAATAAAGGGTAACATTTTCAGAAGCACTGAAATAAGTTAGGTGTCTAAGTCTCATTTTTAAAAGAGGAACATAGGTCCTGAAGTCACTTAGGTGCTTCTGAATATTTGACACCAAGTCCATTAAGGGATATAGTTGGATAGTTTGGGCTTCAGATAAGATGCTTTATGAATAATTTGTAGCATGCTTGCATGTTTTAACTAAGCTAAACCATCTAGTGCTTTTGTGGCTTAAAAGAATTTTAAGCAAACAGCTGTTTGAATGTAACTATCCCCCTGCTATATAGGGTTTGCACTCCAATCATTGCAGCATAGTGATAGTGCATGTGAACCAGAATTTGAACTGCCTGTTAACAGGAGTGGAACAGATGAGCCTGTTTTCATTATCAGCATCATTGTGATTTTTTTAAAGTTGATTCAGTCATAGCTAAGCCTAAGCAACTCACTAGCTGGTCAGGTCTGTCTCCTTACAGGAACAAGGGAGAGAATGTTGAATTGGCTTTTATTTGGATGTTAGCCACATAAAGTAAGTCAAGGCAGCCCAACGATAGCCATCTTATAAGTGTGTGTGATAAACACTGAAATGGTTTAGCAAAGGAAATGAAGGTGCGTGGCTTGGTTCTGTCTGTTTTCCTTTTACTCCTTTCTGTTCAGAAAACTGCTGGCTTCCAGGCAAACACATACAAATAAATGCTGTAGGCGATGAAGGTTTGGATTGTGGCTAGCCCATCCAGTGGGCATTTGGAGTCTCTGCTCGTAGGGGAACACAGGGACTTCTCCCTCTCTCTATCCCTGCAGGATATATCTCCAAAGGGGGAGGGGAGAAGGTGGGTCATGGCTTTACCCCTGCACACTAGGCCACTCGGGGGAGGGATGCGTCTCTGGGTAGGTGGCTCCCCACACACTCCCACTAGGCATTTCTTTGCATGGCACAGCTTGGCCCATAAACAAAATAGCACCCCCCCAATGGTACTCATACTCACCAGCCTGAGCACTCGCAAGACTTCTCTCAGGACCTGCTCGATGCTGCGCACCGAGCACAGCACCAAGGTGCAAACCACCACATCCATGGAGTCGTCAGCCACTGGGAGCAGGTCCTCACCGGAGGCCACCATGAACCGTTCAAACCGGAGGTGTGGGCTGTCAGAAATGCTCTTGAGGAGGAACCCCTCAAAGTTGGGGTTGGGATCAGTGCATGTCACCCGGCATCCGGGTGGGTAGAACTGGAAGTTGGCGCCTGTGCCTGTGCCTATTTCCAGCAGCCTGAGCTCCCTCGAAGGGCCTGCAAACTCCCCCAGGTTGCTGAACAGGTCCTGTTTCTGTTGCAAGAGTTTGCGGTTGTAGATAGTGGAGCACTTGGCCATGAGATGTGGGAAGATCTTCTTACAGAGGGGGTCCCATAAGCCCAGATAAGAGAGCAGGTAGACAGGCAGGGTGAGGAGCTGGATGCATCGCTGGAGGAGAGGGATCAGCACCATCAGTGCAAAGAGGAGAATGCAAGAATCCTCAATCCTGGCTGTAAACACCACCAAAGCCACTGCTGTGTTCCAACTTTACTGAGCATTTCCTTCTCGCTCTCCTGGCCAGCTGACTCATGCTGAACTGGTTATATCTGGTTTCTCCAGCTGGCTGTCCTCCTAATTCTATCTTAAAGAGACAGAGCATTGTTTAGTCATAATTCTTCCTACAAGCACAACTGAAGCGGGATGCAGTGAGGATAGAAATCGTTTTGTTTGCTTACATAATGTGGGACTCAATCCTTCAAGATCCTGGGTGCTGTGGCCTGGTGGAGCAAAGCACTTAAGTATATGCTTAACTTTAAACATAGGAGTCGTTCTACTGAAGCTAATGCTACTACTCACGAGTTGAAAGCTAAGCACGGGTTTAAGTGCTTTGCTGAAGTGGGCCAGAGCACTCACCACCTTGCAGGACTGAGCCCATTGTCAGTAAGAAGCAGCAATTCCAGACCTCAGGTACATTCTGGACAAGCCTGTATGGAGGGTGCTGTATTGTCATAACACTGCCTACTTTTAGAGCACCATTATATTGGATACACTGTGGCATGAGAACATAGTGTTCTTTACTTAGTGGGGAAAGAGAGCACATGCAAAGTACTTAAAAAGGAAAAAATAAAAATGGAGAATAACTGTTTTAATTGTAATACTGCCGAAAAGGATCTGGGGGTTATAGTGGATCACAAATTGAATAGGAGCCGACAATGTGATGCGGCTGCAAAAAATGTTAATATTTTGGTGTGTATTCAAAGGAGTGTCATATGTAAGACATGGGAGGTAGTTGTCCTGCTCTACTTGATACTGGTGAGGCCTCAACTGGAGTGGTGTGTCCGTTCTGGGGGCCATGCTTTGGGAAAGATGTGGACAAATTGGAGAGAGTCCAGAGGAGAGCAACAAAAATGATAAAAGGTTAGAAAACCTAACCTGACCTATGAGAAGAGCTTAAAAAAGCTTGGCATATTTAGTTTGGAGAAAAGAAAATTGGGGATCTGATAAATCTACAAATATGTTAAGGGCTTCTATAAAGAACATTGTTATCTGTGTCCATTGAAGGTCGGACAAGTAATGGGCTTAATCTGCAGCAAGGGTGATGTAGGTTAGAGATTAAGAAAAAGTTTCTAACTCTAAGGGTAGTAAAGCTCTGGAACAGACTTCCAAGAGAGGTTGTGGAATCCCCATCATTGGAAATTTTAAAAATCAAGTTGGACAAACACCTGCCAGGGATGGTCTAGGTTTTCTTGGTCCTGTCACCGCATAGGGGGCTGGACTTTGACTTCTTAATGTCCCTTCGAGCCCTACATTTCTATGATTCTATGCAGAGGTGACACATAACTGTTGATAGGGTGTGTGTGTGTGGGAAACATATTTTGAACCCACTCCCCCCAAATATATATATGAACCTTGACAGAAATTTGCAGGGAGGGGGTGTGACCCCATATGTTCCCCACCCTTCATGCATCGCCTCTGATTCTATGAATACACCAATCCTCCTAGCCCCTCACATATGCTAGGTATCCTCATTTTATAGAGGGAGTGGAAGGCACTATTTGATTAAATGACTGTTCTAAGGGCATATATGAAGTGTTGTTATAGCCATGTCAGTCCCAGGATATTAGCGAGACAAGGTGGGTGAGGTACTGTCTTTTATTGGACCAACATCTGTTGGTGAGAGAGAGAGAGAGAGAGACAAGCTTTCGAGCTACACAGAGCTCTTCAAGTATAGAAAATGTACTCAGAATGTCACAGATAAATACAAGGTGGAATGGATTATTCAGCATAAGTGAATCAATCCATTAATTGATAGCATAAGTCAATCAATTAACACTTATGTCAAGGTACCATTCATGGTGAAGTGGCCTGTTAACACTTCTCCAGTCATGGGGGAGGTGGGACAGGCTGGTGGAGAGGTTTAAGTGGGTTACAGATCGTTGTAATGAGCCATAAATCCAGTGTCTCTGTTCAGTCCATGCTTCTTAGTATCTAGCAAAGTTATGAATTTAAGCTCTGTTGCGTGTCTGAGTTAATGATGACTCATGATTGTCGAATAACAGGCTCAATTGGAATTATTTAATCAAAGATTTGTACCGCACTATACGGAAAGAATAAATACATTACCATAATTTGTTGTAAGATCAAGAATTAGGTCTCTCTTCTTCACTGGAACTGGAGAGACGCGACAGTTTTCATTCCCCAACTAGGTTTCCACACCAGTGTTATTACAGAGGGTTTTGAAACAAAGAAAGCTCTCTTTGCCAGAAGAAACATACGTTCTGTTGTCATTTCTGTACATTCTCAGTATACCTGATGTATGTGTGAAGGCATGATTATTTACAGCTCAGAGGATTAAAAATTCTTCAAAGATTCTTCTTCAGTGGGTCTTCCTTACTCCATAATCATTCTGCCCTGTTGACTGCCCAACAGAAAACATCTGTTATAACAATAATCTCTTATCAGTTTCCCAGCTACATATATGTGCATGTGAATATTATATTTATATATTAAGGGGATGGTTTCCCAGATTATCTGGAGTTTTATAGACATGAAGATGCTATAGATTAATTTCTGAATAGGGTTACTTATTGGACAAGGACCAGTGTTCTGGGCCTTAGAATTCAACATATTCTTTTTTAATATAGCAATTCTAAAGAATAGTTAATATATAAATGAATCATAAATACAGAAAAAAGGACTAAGGGTTACCGTTTACTAACATAGTAACAGCTCCCATGCATGTCTTTTTAAGGTGTTGTGCAGGCTTCCTCTGCGGAAAGAGACTGTGAGGTCAGATACAGGGCACGTCTTCACTGGCAACGCTAAAGCTAAAGCCACGGCAGTGCTTTAACATGGCTTGTGTAGTCACAGCACAGTACTGCAAGAGAGCTCTCCAAGCACTCTAATAAAATCACCTCCACGAGGGGCATGGCTCCCAGCGCTGGTGCACTGTCTGTACTGGCATGTGACAGGACTGACACTTGCAGCACTCAGGGGAGTGTTTTTTCACACCCCTGAGCGAGAAAGTTGCAGCGCTGTAAAGTGTCAGTGTATACAAGCCCATAGAGTGATTGCTTTGTGAAAAGTGTTCACCCACAGGTGATATGATGTGTTTTTATCTTTAATCATTTTTCTGTGTGAGTTCATTTGACAGCACTCAGCATGTCTGTATGAGGACTCGGAATTACACCCAGGAGTTCAAAGTGCTATTAGAAATCTGTTGGATTACAGCAATCTCTTCAGATATCTCTAGATTGTATAACCTGTCCAGCCATGAAATTTGCTATAGCTTCGCTGTTTCCAGCATCTGGCATGACTGTGGATAGGGGCCACTTTGTATCATCTTGTTGCTCATTAGACTTTCTCTTCATGGTCCAGTGACTTTCTCTGTTCTTCTTGTTTTGTGTATTTAGGAATGTAAGTGTCCCATAGGATTGGTCACTTGTAGTTCATGCAGTTCAGCTGCTGGACTCCAAAAGTGCCTTGTAACTGATGGGGAAACCACTTCCTTCTTTTTTTGCCGTGAAGAGAGCTTTCTTTTTTACCCCTGCTGGTGACATGAACAGCTTTCAGTATTTCTGTAACTATCTCTTTAAATATATCATAGTCTTCTTTAGTTTTCATGGTCAAGTCTCTTTCTATGTGTTGCAGCATTTCTTTCTTGTCCACTTCTCCATTTTCATAACCCTCAATGTCTGTTTCATGCCTAGTTTTTCTTGCTTTGCTGACATTAAATCGTTCACATTAGTCTCTCCCCTCTCCGTTCCTCTGTATAAATTTGATGTGTCCATTCTCCCTGTGGAGAAAAATCAGATGTTCAGTTTGTGCCCCCATATTCCTCAACATCTCTCCTACCTTTAGGGTTAATGCAGGAGAGGTATCTAACCTTTCAAGAACACAGTTTTGGTATCAGCCATTCCTTGACAAATCATAACAATAGCAAGGAGTTTCAAAATGATGAGAGATAATGTGTTGATGTTCCCCCATAAATGAGTCTCAAAGCAATGAAATTCACCCTCATGGTTAACTATGGAATTAAACAAAGCTAGCTTGTACAAACTAGGTTCAAGCTTGTATTGTTAGAGGGAACATTAGTATAAAAACTGGGGCAAATGCGCCCCCTAGTGGGAAATGAAGAAAACAATACACATGATGCAGCAGTGCTGATTATTTCCCCCAACTTTATAAGCACATTTTGTATGTCTGTAGCATCACCATATAAAATGTACCCAAGGGAATCTAAAAGAAAACAGGGGGAAAAAACGGCAAAATCCACTTTTGGTCCTGACAGAAAGCTGTTTAGGCTAAGGAAGTTGCAGTACATGAGAGCAACATATTTGAGAATGCACTATATAAGCATTTGTCATGGGACGTGACATTAGTAATATGAAATATTTGACAGTGATTTTTAACCATCAGAGCAAAGCAGGCAATTTATTATTCCATTTTTAAAGCTATGGAAACAGACACAGAAGTGAAGTGCCTTGCCTGAGATCACAAAGGTAGTCAGAGCTATCATGGGAACTCAGAAGTTCTGTACTCCTGGGACCGGAAGTTGGTGGAAAGATTTCCTTTAATTTCAGTGGGCAATGAATCAGGCCTGTGCTCCGACGACATCTGTAAAAGAGACTGGCATCCTTGCTGATGGCCAAGGATTGGATATGCTAATTGGACTTGTGTTCTGGATAAGGAAAAGACTTATATTCTCCAGGGCTGGCAATGCTGTAACTTTAAGTTCTCATCTTATTCATCTGGCACCCTTGTTACCATGAGCATCTGTAAGCCATTGGTGAGTATATGTCACAGGTCCCCATTTGGCTGGATCCCAGGCCAGAGAGTGTCAGCTGCAATAGTTCATGCTGAATTTTATAATTACACACAAAAAGTTACGACTCCTTTAGTGCGGGTGAGTTTGTGACGGAGACTTACAAAGTAGCACAAGCACATTATTCTTCATCTATTAGAATAAAATCGAATTAAACAGGGATGTGCAAACCTCAGGCAGGATGATATTTTCTCCCCTGAAGGCAATGGCTTCCTTTTTGATGTTGGTTTTGGAGCCAAAACACTGGTCAGGTGATCAGGAGATGTGGTTCCAGTGTTTTGAGTCTGCATCATTTAGGGCATTTTGGTCCACATTGTAACAGGCAAAGGCTTAAACCTGTAAAAGTGACTAGTGATCTCTTTTGTGTGTGTGTGTGTGTCTGGTTTTGGCTGCTTAGTCTGAGGCTCCTTAAAGGAGCCTGGTTTTTGCAGACAGCAAAGAGCAGCCATCATTCTGAAAATTGGGCCATTTAAGGTGTCTTAAGTTGGGCAACCAAAAACCGAAGCACCTAAAATCACTAGTCACTTCTAAAATTTTTGGTCAGAACCATTCCCATGAATTTCAAAGGGTAGTTTTAAGTTATCATTGTCTGTTTATTTTGGGCCAGATTTCCAAAGGAGCTGAACTCTCCCATGTTCTGAATGAAGCTGCCAAGTGCTGAGCTCTTCTGGAAAAGCTGGCCCTTAAATGCAAGATTTTTGGCCATTTTAGATGAATTATCATCCCCCTAAAATAAACTGCAAGGAATTAAAGTAACTTTTCAAGGTTGAATGGTGAGGAACTGAGAATATTCCCCTCCTCATAGCCTATCTCCAAGAAGACATTGACTGGCTTGAGTGTTAGTAAAACTTCTTTCAGCATCTTCACTACACAGGCACTGAGGACAGCACCAGGATGCAGACCACTACAACTACAGAGCTATCAGCTACATGGCACAGGTCACTGAAAAGTGCTTAAACCTAAGGTGCCAATTCTCAGCAATACTTCTGATAAGAAACTTCTCAAAGTTGGGGTTGGGGTCAGTGCAGGTCACTGCTGGTGAGCAGGTAGAACTGGAGGTTGGCTCCAGTACCACAGCCAATCTCCAGCAGCGCCAGCTCCCCTGAGGGACCTGCCAACTCCTGCAGGCTACTGAAGAGCTCTCATTTCTTGTGGGCCATTTGTGGCTGGTCTTTGCATGAAGCAGATTAATTTTTTTTTTGCATATTGAGTTCCACAAGCCCAGGTAAGACAGTAAGTATATGGGCCACCTGAGGACTTGGATACATGCGCCGAGGAGAAAGCTTGTGGCCCCCATCAGCTTGCACTGCAGGAGTTGCTCATGTTAGAATGATCCCTATGATGAGGCAGGTTTCTGCTGAGTGCTGTCATCATAAACTTCTTAAGGTGTCAAAGTCTAGTAACGCTCAGCCCCTATGCAGAAATGTGAGCAACTGTGATCTCCTTTGCCCTGGTGATCCTCCATTCAGCTCCAGCAAGGATTTCCCATGTAGAACTATACTCCTTAGTTGATCTCCTGGTCATGCAAACCTGAACTCCAGTTATTTTCAGTGGGCATCATTAACTGCTGATGACTTTCTTGAAAAGGTTCTTGATGCTAAAGAAATTCAACTGTGTAGTATGTTGATGCCCCTGCTCTATGGCCATGCATGCAGGGAGGGTTAGGAATGATCTTCCAGGGCTATATTTGCCTCTAGAGAAGGTGGGCAGCAGTTTGGCCCACTATATAGGGCACTGGTCTGGGACTCAAATCTCTTCCTGCTATGTGACCTTTAGCAAATCACTTCTCCTTCCATGCTTTGTCTCTTTAGACTCTTAGTGGCAGGAATGGTGTCTAACTAGAGGAGTGTTACCCAGTGATTACGAAGGAGGCTTTTAGGCCTTACCATAATACAAATATAAAATATGAGTAATGACAGGGTCACGTGAAGGAGTCTGCAGTGCTACTGTCAACATTACACTTATTCTGGGTATAGAGAGAGGACTTGTATTCCAGTGGTACCTGGAGCCCCCAGCTGACTTCAGGACCCTATTGTTCTGGGTGCTGTACGTACATATAGTGAAGAACCGTACCTGCCCTTACAGTTTAAGTAGACATGACAGAGAAAGGGTGGGAGAAAGGAAGAGCAACTATCCCAGTTTTCGCAAAAAGAAAAGGAGTACTTGTGGCACCTTAGAGACTAACAAATGTATTTGAGCATAAACTTTCGTGAGCTACAGCTCACTTCATCAGATGCTCACGAAAGCTTATGCTCAAATAAATTTGTTAGTCTCTAAGGTGCCACAAGTACTCCTTTTCTTTTTGCAAAGACAGACTAACACGCTGCTACTCTGAAACCTATCCCAGTTCTGCAGATGTGGAACGTGACTGGCTCAGAGTCACACAGGGAGTCTGTGACTCAGCCAGGAACTGAACCCAGATCTCCTGAATCCCAGCCCAGATCATTAACCACATGAAACTCACAAATCATTGTGAATAGTGTGATTTTCTTTTAAAAAAAGATCAAATATAAATACCATAAATGGCTGAATGCTGCAAAACTTTCTTATGAGAAATCACTTGATGATTATTTTTTTAAATGTATTTACTTTTGCCCATACTGATGTCCCTTTTTCTGTTCAGCTCCTGCAAATGTTAGCTTTGTTCATATAAATCTAAATGGACATAGGCACTGGTTATTCCTACAGTACCATAGACATAGGGTATAAATGACATGTCCCTGCCTACAGGAAATTATAAACTAAATTAGACTTAACTCCACATAAGAGGACAAAGGGTGTGGGGAAGGGAAATGAGGGTTATAACAATGAGATCAGAAGAGAGGTTTGTTAGGGGTATTGCACATATTTGTTTGCACTGCCCAGCTGTGTGTTCCTTAAAGAGGTGATGCATCGTCAGCCACTTATTACACCAGATCAATAATTACAGCATTAGCTTTGTTCTGTTTCATATGTAATTTTACCAGGGTAGTTTTTTCCCAACCTCTGTGATAACAGGTAGACCATTCAAAACCTAGACTGATACTGTGTGCCTGATGTCAGAGCTGGCAAGTGCATATGAAGTGACTGGCCTTGTCTGGAGTCAGAGGTGAGCTGGGCTGGACAGTGAATTAATCAATCCTGCTGCTGTGAGGTCACACAGGATTTAGCATAACTGATTCTTGATGTACCCTAACTCCGGTTCCTCAAGGCCTCTCTGATCAGGCAGCATCTAGCTCCCAATTATCTGCTGGCCAGATGATAGACTTACTGTCAAAATGACAGGTTTCAGAGTAACAGCCGTGTTAGTCTGTCTTTGCAAAAAGAAAAGGAGTACTTGTGGCACCTTAGAGACTAACCAATTTATTTGAGCATGAGCTTTCGTGAGCTACAGCTCACTTCATCAGATGAAGTGAGCTGTAGAGCATCCAATGAAGTGAGCTGTAGCTCACGAAAGCTCATGCTCAAATAAATTGATTAGTCTCTAAGGTGCCACAAGTACTCCTTTTCTTTTTGCGAATACAGACTAACACGGCTGTTACTCTGAAATCTCCCTACAATGTGCATGGTAATCAAGGTGGGTCATTTCCAGCACAGATCTAGGCTTTCTCACCCCCCTGCCCCCGGGGGAACACACACACACACACACACACACACACACACACACACACACATAAACTCACTCTCCTCCTGGCAATAGCTCATCCAAACTGACCACTCTCCAAGTTTAAATCCAAGTTTAACCAGAACGTCGGGGGGGGGGGGTAGGAAAAAGCAAGGGGAAATAGGCTACCTTGCATAATGACTTAGCCACTCCCAGTCTCTATTTAAGCCTAAATTAATAGTATCCAATTTGCAAATGAATTCCAATTCAGCAGTTTCTCGCTGGAGTCTGGATTTGAAGTTTTTTTGTTGTAAGATAGTGACCTTCATGTCGGTGATTGTGTGACCAGAGAGATTGAAGTGTTCTCCGACTGGTTTATGAATGTTATAATTCTTGACATCTGATTTGTGTCCATTTATTCTTTTACGTAGAGGCTGTCCAGTTTGACCAATGTAAATGGCAGAGGGGCATTGCTGGCACATGATGGCATATATCACATTGGTGGATGTGCAGGTGAACGAGCCTCTGATAGTGTGGCTGATGTTATTAGGCCCTGTGATGGTGTCCCCTGAATAGATATGTGGGCACAGTTGGCAACGGGCTTTGTTGCAAGGATAGGTTCCTGGGCTAGTGGTTCTGTTGTGTGGTATGTGGTTGTTGGTGAGTATTTGCTTCAGGTTGCGGGGCTGTCTGTAGGCAAGGACTGGCCTCTCTCCCAAGATTTATGAGAGTGTTGGGTCATCCTTCAGGATAGGTTGTAGATCCTTAATAATGCGTTGGAGGGGTTTTAGTTGGGGGCTGAAGGTGATGGCTAGTGGCGTTCTGTTATTTTCTTTGTTAGGCCTGTCCTGTAGTAGGTGACTTCTGGGAACTCTTCTGGCTCTATCAATCTGTTTCTTCACTTCCGCAGGTGGGTATTGTAGTTGTAAGAAAGCTTGATAGAGATCTTGTAGGTGTTTGTCTCTGTCTGAGGGGTTGGAGCAAATGCGGTTGTATCGCAGAGCTTGGCTGTAGACGATGGATCGTGTGGTGTGGTCAGGGTGAAAGCTGGAGGCATGTAGGTAGGAATAGCGGTCAGTAGGTTTCCGGTATAGGGTGGTGTTTATGTGACCATTGTCTATTAGCACTGTAGTGTCCAGGAAGTGGATCTCTTGTGTGGACTGGACCAGGCTGAGGTTGATGGTGGGATGGAAATTGTTGAAATCATGGTGGAATTCCTCAAGGGCTTCTTTTCCATGGGTCCAGATGATGAAGATGTCATCAATATAGCGCAAGTAGAGTAGGGGCTTTAGGGGACAAGAGCTGAGGAAGCGTTGTTCTAAATCAGCCATAAAAATGTTGGCATACTGTGGGGCCATGCGGGTACCCATAGCAGTGCCGCTGATCTGAAGGTATACATTGTCCCCAAATGTAAAATAGTTATGGGTAAGGACAAAGTCACATTGATTACCATGCACATTGTAGGGAGAGTGGTCACTTTGGATGAGCTATTACCAGCAGGAGATTGAGTTTGTGTGTGTGGTTTTTGGAGGGGGGTGAGGGGGTGAGAGAACCTGGATTTGTGCAGGAAATGGCCCACCTTGATTATCATGCACATTGTGAAGAGAGTGGTCACTTTGGATGGGCTATTACCAGCAGGAGAGTGAGTTTGTGGGGGGCGGGGGGGGCGGAGGGTGAGAAAACCTGGATTTGTGCTGGAAATGGCCCAACTTGATGATCACTTTAGATAAGCTATTACCAGCAGGACAGTGGGGTGGGAGGGGGTATTGTTTCATGGTCTCTGTGTGTATATAATGTCTACTGCAGTTTCCACGGTATGCATCCGATGAAGTGCGCTGTAGCTCACGAAAGCTCATGCTCAAATAAATTGGTTAGTCTCTAAGGTGCCACAAGTACTCCTTTTCATTTTACTGTCAAAAGTTGTCCCAGTGGCTACAATCTGCAGCCACAAGCTCCAAGAAAGAGAGAGGCACCACCCTAGGAAATAATTGGATTTGTAGCAGACATGCTAGTTCATCGCTGGGTGCTTTTACCACCCAGTGCAACATGCAGCGGTAAGAGGGCTCCATAATCCCGCCAGCACAGAAGAGGGAAGTGCTGTCAGGGTTCTGAGAGGACCAGGTTCAGGAGAGAGCCAGAGGCTGTGTGAGATCAGGTGTAGCAGGTCATAGATGGAATGGAGAGCCTGAGAGCATGACAATGACATGCCTTGTAGCTGCAGGGAGCCAGCACTAGCTGCAGCTGGAGCGCAGGAGGACTGTGCAGAGTGTGTCACTGGTATTTCATGCCCCTGGAATGATTGTGACTGTTAAAGCCAAGTGTGCTGTGAGAGTGTTTGCACTATTTATTTCTGGTAGCCCCCATACAAAGGAATCCTCTGTTACACAAAGTGTGTGAGTAGTGTTTTGGGGCATATGAAGGGCTTAGTGCTTGAAGCACATACAGCCCTAGCCTCCGAGCTTGTGGTACACCCAGCACATTACCATACCCCCTGAGGACTGGTGTGCCATGGCGTTGGTGCTCCACAGCCGTCGATGCATCCCTTTGCAACAGGGGCGGTTACAATACCAAGCCATTTAGGGTCATGGACACTGCTGTCAATGCAAAGAGGCTGTTTGTTCAGCATTAGGGTTTGATGGTTTAAACTTTGATTTTTGGAATTTTTAAAATTCTTTCTCTGGGAGCTGATGCCTGATACTGAGCAGCAGGTTACAACCATTTTAATCAATATTTTGCTATCTTCATTCCCTCTTTATTTCAAATCCCACAAGAATTTAAGCTAGAGAGAGACCCAAGCTGCAAAAGGTCACGCTTTCTCAACATCTGGGCATTTCCCATTTAGGGTTTTAGTTTGGGTGACTGCTTATTTAAAATGAGTGTGATGGTGTATACTTCTGCACTGAAGCATCTAAATTCTAGAGGCCAAATCTCCCCTTATGTTACAATAGGGCAGCCCCACAGAAGTCAGCAGTATAACATGATGGCAGATTTAGTTCATGTGTCTGTTTCAAAGCAAGATAAATGAGCCGTCATGTGTAATACTCTGTGTCCCAGTGGCTTGTCTGCTCAGCATGTAGATTTCCTAAAGCTGCAGCCAGAGGACAAGGATTCAAAATCCCGAGGAGAGGACACTTCTGCAAGGTGCATATTTTTAAAAATAGTAATATAAAAGGGTATTTCAGGTTGTCGTCTCAGCAGGTACTTTCCATAGACACAATCCTGTTGTTGAGGATTTACACAAATCAAAAAATCTTAAGGTTTAGGCTAACAACTCAAATAATCAGAGTAAAACGTTCTTTAATAGAGATGGGTAACTTGGATCAATTACTATTACTCTCACTTTGTTTCAGGTTCACTTAGTTGACTGGGAAATGCAATTCTGCACCCAGAGGTGTATGGTAGTGATGGCCCCAGTACAAGACCCTGAGGTAGATCATAGTCCATGTGATGAACTTCTGGGGCTTGGTTTCAGAAGTTCTTAGCACCCAGCAGCTTTCAGTGGGGGGCAGCTTGAAAACTCCATTGCTCGTAGCTCACACTGATAGGTGATGAACTCTGAGCCCCTAGTTTCCCTAAACTTCACAGCTGCTTTTCTGCAGAGCTTGAGAACTTCTGGATGGTGGATTTATTTTCTCAGAAGTAATAAATTATTGTTGATTTCAAAGGGAACGTTAGCCATCACATAAGTAAAAAGATTTTTCATTTGGGTAAAGTGTCTTTCTTATCTTGTGAGGAAAACATAATCCTCATGGATGGAGCAGGAAGTGAAAACATTTCGTCATTTCTCTTCCAAAATCCTCACTGGCCTGAGCCTTTCTGTCACGGCTCTCTCTGCTTTCCGCACAGTGCAAACCCCTATGACTGCCAAGGCATTTGCATCCTAGTGTATGTTCTTTCCTGAGGTTACCACGAAGCACTCAAATTGGAGGAGCTGATTTGCAGCAATGCCCATGAGGGCGAGCTTCTCAAAGTTGGGATAAGAGTGGATGTGTGTTTCTGCAGCTTGGTGAGGAGAACTGGAAGTTGGCGCCAGCATCGTATCTGATATCCACCACTGCTGGGTCACAGGAAGGGCCAGTGAACTCCTGCCAGGGGTTGAAGAGCTCTGTTTTGTGTCAGACATTTCTTCTTCTGTGATGGAGTGTACTTATACACAGAACATCTTGAATAAGCTCCAGGGAGATGGGCAACTCTTCTGAGAGGTATTAACAAAGCCATCATCAGCATGGAGCACAGGAATGCTCAGCAGCAACATGACTAGCTGTAGAACTCTCCTAGGGACAAGATTGGTTTTGCTCACTGCTGTTGTCCTCATAATTTTTTTTATCAAGTTAGCTAAAGTCAGGTAGAAAACTTAATGAGCTTTGGCACAGAAAAAATGCAAGGTGACCACTTTTATCCTGATACTGGCATCAGAACTCTGCCTCTGCACTGGCCCCCTGGTTACATATTCCAGTGTAACCTGCGTCACCTCCTAAACTAAGACTGTGATTCCTGTAATCCCTAAAGCTGCATGCGCCATTCTAAGAAGAGGATATTTCCAGCTAGAGAATTTAATGTTAAGGTTTCCTGATATTCTGGGGAATTCACCTCCTCAGTGTAGACATTTGGTAGCTCAAGTTATCTACACTTAAGTCAACTCCTCTTAAGTTAGTCTTACTCAAATGAGAGTCTCTGCACTGTGAAATAACACTCAAGCAACACATAGTGGTTGTGTTAGCAGATGATGAGTTGTGCTAACTTGGGCTGTAGCCTGTACCCCCTCATTGACCAGCCAACTCAAGGGAAAGCATCACTACACTCAGATTAAGGGTTTTTGCATATGGACAAGATTCAGGTTATAACTAGAGTTAACTTTGCAGTGGGGACAAGCTCTTAACACCTTTCAGAAACAGGATTAGACCTTGTGCTTATGTCTTCAGTGCCAAAAAGAGGTGAGGCTTTATAGTGAGATAGCAAACATGTGTTAGCTATCTCACTGTAAAATCCTAGTGGAGACAAGGCTCAGGTAAATTTTACCATAATGTAACAAAATGATGTCAATCTCAGAGGCGGGTTGTATTGTTGATCGTGCCTAGGTACATCACAATAAAAACTACTTGTGCCTTATCTTCAGTAGGATTTAACGAATGCCCATTAGCTGTCTTGATGTTCAAAAAAAAAAAAAATGTCAGTGAAGATGTAACCTCTTGTCATTGGATTCATGGCTATAGCAGTGCGACCGTGTTCAGGCCCTCAGCAGTGTTCATGATACTCAGATACCATAGTATCTGGGGGGAGCAAGAGGGATATCTCAGTGGCCTGCTAAACCCAGAGTTGTAAGTTCAATCCTTGAGGGGGCCATTTAGGGATCTGGGGCAAAAATTGGGGATTGTTCCTGCTTTGATTGAGCATGGGGTTGGACTAGATGACCTCCTGAGGTCCCTTCCAACCCTGATATTCTATGATTTTAATAGGGGCACCATAAATACTGGAATGGAATGGTTGAAACAAGGTGATGTCCCTTTGACAGTGAAGGAAGGAATAAAAGTTTATCAATGTCTGGAAACAACCAGGTCTCCCAGTACAGTAGTATCTGTAGTGTAGAAAGCAATCTCTAAGTCAATTTGGCCTGCATGGCATGGTCTATTCATTCAGGCATTCACCTTTGATTGTGTGCATCTGGGGGAATAATTTTGAGCCTTTTTTGGGATGGACAGTCAATTTAGCTTAACATAATAAGCTGACTATTGTTTCTTATCTTTGTACTGGCATTGGGAGTTTGTTGGATTAGCATATAAAAAAAAAATCCTCACGTCTGGACAAAGCACTGTCCTTGCAGCTTTTTGTCAGCAAACAGTCCTGCATTTCCAGGCAAATGGGGAATATTAGTGGATTTCAACGTTTTCAGACTGTGACCCCATATTACAACCAAAAAAGGTTTCAGAACCCTTCCCCGCACCGCCATTCCTATCCAATAAAGAAAGGGAGGGAGATTGTAACCCTAAGTTTGAGAACTCATGGACCCTATTATTATTATTTGATGATCAAAGAGGACTTTTCTACATCTCTAAATTTGGTCCACTGAATAGGGTCATGGGAGCTGGGAGTCCTGGGTTCTATTCCCAGCTCTGTCACTGCCTCCCTGAATTTTGAGTGAGAATTTTGAGCGAGTCAATTCTCTGCCTCAGTTTTTCCATCTGTAACATGGAAATAATGATACTGACCTATCTCTGCTGAGCATTTTTAACACATTCTATCTTAAGTATTTTATTACTTACAGCAACCTGGCATTGTAATGTTGTCTTAATTATCATATTTGACTAGGTTTGGCAGCCTTCCTTAAAAAGGGAAGGTTTTGGCAGCCTTCCTTGACCCCTGTTACAGAACATTGTGTAACCTCTGAATAGTTAAGCACTTCTAAAGCACTGTAATTTACCACCAGCATTGCTGAGCTGAGTAAACTGCTGTGCTGGCTATACCATTGTGCCAGAGTTAAAAGATTTGCATAAATATCTCTGGTGTACAGTGCTCGTGGCTTCCGTTTTCAGGCAGAGAGCCCTCATTACTTACAAGGCATGTGGTAAACTTGCTAACTTTCATATTTTCTGAAGATCATTTATAGTTCGCTTTTCTTGAGGAAACTAGATTCTGGGATGTATAAAAGCTCTCTCAGGCTTTACTGAATTCACTTTCTTTAATCTATTATTTATGTGTATGTGCAGCCTACGTTCTCTTCCACTAACCTGCTTGCTTGCTTATTTATTTATTTAAATATTTATTTATTCTACAACTGGCTACAAGTGGCTGTCCTTGTTTGTGATTACACCTGCAGTGGTACTGGTGATCCATTTACTATGTTGCTGGGATTTTATGTGAGAAATTAGGTGGCTGGTATAATATGTAGACAGCAGAATGATCAGCAGCAGCCAAGTGTTTTAACAGCAGAGAAACAGGCACTACAAATACTTGGATTTTATTCTTCCCTTGATACTTGCATATAACACTCACCATAATCCTAATGGGAACTTCACACTTTCAGCAAGAGGAAGCACTCTGCCCCTTGATTAATTAGATACTCAAAAAGGGAATGAGAGAAAATGTGTAGCAGCTGGCATGGTTACAAATCTACCAAAGTGATTTTTCCCCATGCGATGGAGGGATTTCTTTTTTTTTTTTTTTAATTATCACCCAGGAAGGGTGCCAGGTTGATGTCACTGGAGACAGACGTCCTCTCCCTACCCATGGAGCAGGCAAGGAGGGCAGGTCAGGAGGGTTACCATAACTCCCCTGAGTTATTATCTGTGTTGAGGTAGCACCTAGGTGCCCCAGACATGGACCAGAACCCCACTGTGCTAGATGCTGTACAAATACAACACAAAAAGATGGGCTCTGCACTAAAGAGCTTCCAGTCTAACTATAAGCCAGGGGGAAAGTGCAGACAGACAGACAGATGGGGGTGCACAAGGAAACAGAGACCATGTTGGTCAGCATGATAGACTGCAGTCTCAGCACACCAGCTGCCTAGCTCCTGTAAAGTATTTTGTAGGCATCATGACAAAGGAGAGTTTTCAGAAGGAATTTGAGGGAAGACAATTGAGTAGCTTTGTGTGTGTTAATGGGGAGCTTCTCCCAAGTGTGAGGGGCAGCATGGGAGAAAGCATGAAGGTGTTTGCTTAAAATGTTGCCTGTTGGGCTTTGCAGATGCCTAACCTGGCAGACAAAAGAAACGGGATGGGGGTTTAGCGTGGAACTGTGCTTAGTCTGGGCAGCTGACCTAACTCCACAAGAGCAGAGGTGTTTATGAGAATGCAGTGAGCCATAAAGGAATGAAGTTCAGTGTTCTGGGCATGCTCTCGCATAGTTGTAGCACGTGTCTATCTGTGCCAAGGGGGAGGGTTCTCCTTTCTATGCACCTGGTGGGGGAAGCATGCTGCTCACATGCTGCCACTATCTAGGCTGCATCTCCTCTGCTGGGCCCACCTGTCTTCCCCAGAACAGCTCCTCGAAAACTTCAATAAATCTCGCTGCCATCTGTCCCTCGTCCATGCTGAATTGGCAATTTTGGGAAGAACATCTCATAAATCCACCTTTGCCATCTTGGATCTTACTGTGCTTTTCAAGATGTTCCCTTTTTAAATCCCTCCCCGCTGTGCATGCACCCAACCCCCATCCAGAACAAAAATTCTAGCTTTCTTTCTAATAGGGCTGTAGCTCTTTCTTCTGTCCCTTTATAGTGGAGTGGGAAAAAAGCTGGTGTTACGTGATCAGTATTATAATGAATTGGCTAGTTGTGTGGGTAGAATCAGCGTTGCTCAGCTATGAGTCCTAGGCCCTATACTGCTGTCAGGTAATGGTGATTCTTCATAAGCTTGAGTGGCAGGAGTCTGTGATTTGGTAGCAAGAAGATCCAAATTCTGTCTTTACTCTGTATGAAGCTCCAAGTAGTCATTGCATGTATCTTGTTGTTTATATTACAGTAGGTCCTAGAGGCCTTGTCTAAGCTCAGGGCCCCATTGTGCTGGGTTCAGCACAGTCACATAGTGAGAGACTGTCCCTGCCACAAAGAACTTATAGTCATAATAGACAAGACAGATAAAGGGTGGGAGGGGGAATAGAGGCACAGCGGGTGAAGCAACTTGCCCAAATTCACATAGCAAGTCAATAACAGAGCTGGGAACAGAATCCAGGACTTCCAACTCTCCATTCAATGCTCTATCCCAGGGGCGGGCAAACTTTTTGGCCTGAGGGCCGCATCAGGTTTTGGAAATTGTATGGAGGGCCGGTTAGGGGAGGGGGTCATGGCCCGGCCCCACCTCCTATCCACCCCCTCCCTGGGACTCCTGCCCCATCCAACCCTCCCATTCCCTGATGGCCCCCCCCGGGACCCCTGCCCCATTCACACAACCCCGCTCCCCGTCCCCTGACCGCCCCCAGACCCTTGCCCCTAACTGCCCCCCGCTGCCCCATTAAACCCCTCCTCCCTGACTGCCCCTCCGGAACCCCTGCCCCATCCAACCACCCCTTCTCCCTGTCCCCTGACTGCCCCCGGAACCTCTGCCCCTGATTGCCCCCTGCCACCTCACCCAACCCCCCCTCCTTCCTCACTGTCCCCCCCAGGACCCGTGCCCCCATTCAACCCCCTGTTCCCACCCTGACCCCTATCCACACCCTTCCCTCTGACCACCACCCCAAACTCCCCTGCCCTCTGTCCAACCCCCCTCTACTCCATGCCCCCTGACCACGCTGCCTGGAGCAGCAGTAGCTGGTGATGCTAGAGCCGGGCCACGCCACCGCGCAGCACAGAGCACCGAGTCAGGCCAGGCTCTGCAGCTGCGCTGCCCCAGGAGCTCACAGCCCCGCTGCCCAGAGCATTGCGCTGGCAGCCAGCTGAGGTTGCAGGGAACGGGGGACAGCTTCCCTGGCCAGGAGCTCAGGGGCCAGGCAGGAGGGTCCTGCGGGCCACAGTTTGCCCACCTCTGCTGTATCCCCTAGTCCGTGTTTTCTCTCATTCAGTTGGATTGCAAATTCTCTGGGGCAGGGATTGATTCCTGAATGATGATGATGATGATTTATTATTTTAGGTTAAGGCAGGGGTCAGCAACCTTTCAGAAGTGGTGTGCCGAGTCTTCATTTATACACTCTAATTTAAGGCTTCGCGTGCCAGTAATACATTTTAACGTTTTTAGAAGGTCTCTTTCTATAAGTCTATAATATATAACTAAACTATTGTTGTATGTAAAGTAAATAAGGTTTTTAAAATGTTTAAGAAGCTTCATTTAAAATTAAATTAAAATGCAGAGCCCCCCGGACTGGTGGCCAGGATCCAGGCAGTGTGAGTGCCACTGAAAATCAGCTTGTGTGCCGCCTTTGGCACACGTGCCATAGGTTGCCTACCCCTGGGTTAAAGGAAAACAAAACAAAAAAGGAACTAAAGTAAAATCCTCATGAGAGAGAGCACAGTGAATGTGTTCCCTGCATAACAGCCTGTATCGAACAGAACGCAACATAGCAGCTATTTCCTGTTGACTAGAAATTTAGAGATGAAGTACCCAGAAATCAGAATCCTAATGAAAGCTTCTTTGCAGGAAGAGGGTTGGTACTGAGGAGGAATATGAAGTAGGAGAGAGAAATGGTGTGGCGTCCGTGGTCGAGGAGGGAAACACTAGGGATAGATGAAGTTTTTATGCAAAATTAGTTAAGTACACCATGTGGGATAAACTAACAACTTTCATTGAACATGTTATTTTATTATTTCTATTACATTAGTTCTACAGGCAGAAACTGAGATCAGGGTCCCATTGTGCTGGGCACTGCCCATGCACATATTAAGAGGTGGTCCCTGCCCTGAGGAGCTTTCAATCTAAATAGAGAGACAAAGGGTGGCAGAGGGAAAGAGAAGCACAAAGAGACAAATTTACTTGTCCAAGGTCACACAGCAGAGCTAGAAATAGAGCCCAAATCTCCTGCTTCCCAGGCCAGTGTTTTTGTCCTCTCCATATAACATTTCCTCTCCATATAACATGCTGCCTGACCACTGTCTCAGGCATGGTGAACTGTGCCAGGCCACCAGATCCCTCCATCCATCTGACAGGCATTTATGAATGCATTTTAATCCCATACTGCCTTATAGAAGTGAATTCACTCTCCTTGTTTCCTGCCCCAACCCTTGCTGGAGGACCTTGGAAAAGGCTCTCTTGGGAGTCCCATCAATGCTCAGTCTGATCTGCTGGCAATGGCTCTTTTGAGCTTCTTGAGGATTGTGCTTGGACTCAGGAGCAATAAGTCAACCCCTGGATTTGAAATCTGACCTGCTGGTGCTACTATTTCTGGCATTGCTGCTAGCCCGTAGATAGAGACATGTCCCAGACATTACATTGCTACCTGAAAGAAAGGCCACTTGTCTCCATTTCACTACTTTAAAATAATTTTCAATGAGTTAGACTTTTCAACACAACATTTGTATTGCAGCAGCACCTACAGGTGCCAGCTGAGTTCATGACCCCGTTGTGCTCGGTGCTGCACAGAAATGTGGTGAGAGATAATCCATGTCCTTAAGAACTATAGTCTAAATAGACCAACAAAGGGTGGGAGGAAAAAAAAATTAAAATCAAACTTTCTGAATAGGTATGATGTGCTGTTACAAGTAACATCTAAGATTCCAACAACTGAAAGAGATTGGGGGAGGCGATAATTTATTTCTTTTTCAGTTTATTTATTGTGTAATTTGCTAGCTAACAACAACAAAAAAGGCTCCATTGGTGATGACCGCTGTACTTACAAATAAATTTCCACCTCTCTCCTGTTAACACAAGTTAATGTTCTTGAGATGGACATTACTGTGTGGTGAAGTAGTTCTCTGTATGACAGCTTGGTGTGCCTGTGAAACTGGTGTGCTTGGAAACTGGGCTTCATTGGCAAGGCATGTCCATAAATAATATATTAGGTTTGAAATTGGGTTGTGGAATCTATTTTGAAGATGCACTGAATTATACATAGACAAATAAATTCCATAACTCTTAGAATCCTGGGGAGTGAAAGCTTGTCCTTGGATTGCAGCATATACTATGCTTTATACCTTTCTTCCAAGGATCTGGGTGTCCTGTAAACACTGAGCTGCCTTAAGTCTGTGAAGAGGGAAGGATTGTGTCAGTTTTATAACTGGGCAAAGTGAGTCACAGAGAAGCTCAGTGACCGAGTCAAAATCTCATTGGCCATGTTGGGAGTAGAAGCATACAAATCCCAATCTATTGATCTCACTCCTCTCATTTGAGGCAAACCCAAGATTGAGAAGTTGGCACTAAGATGACAGGCCACTGAGAACAGGCACAGACTTACCCCCAGAGGACTTGGGGTCAAATCCTGCCAAGTGCTGAGAACCTCCTGATTGGGGCTGAGTCCCTTCAACTCACAATGAAGTCAGTGGGTGCTCAACACCTTAGAGGTTTAAGGTGAAATCCTAGCCCTACTAAGTCATGGGAATTTTGCCAGTCTTCAATAGAGCCAGGATTTCACCTTTGATCCTTTAGCCAGGAGATACCTGAACTTGGGGACCTCCTTCAAAAGGGGACTTGGGTGCCAAGGCCCTGACCCTGCAAATGCCCATGCTTATCTTCACTCATGTGAGTAGTCCTATGGAATTCAGTGATAAGTAGCTGAGTGTTTGCAGGACAGGGCCTGAGGGTGCTTGGCAGTGGCAGCTGGCAGTATTTATTAGCGCTGGCGAAAGGTGTCTTTCACACACTGGGAGCTCTCCTTTGATTCATTACTTTTATAATACAGTTATCAGTGTTTATTTTTCTCTCTTTAAACTGGCTGTGATTCAGAGAGGTATCATGTCTGAGAAACAAAGCCATGCTGGTATCTTTTAGAGCAGTGGTTCTCAACTTTGGTCCACCGCTTGTTCAGGGAAAGCCCCTGGTGCGCCGGGCCAGTTTCTTTACCTGCCGCGTCTGCAGGTTCGGCCGATCGCGGCTCCCACTGGCTGCAGTTCGCCACTCCAGGCCAATGGGGGCTGCGGGAAGGGCGGCCAGCACATCCCTCGGCCCGCGCCGCTTCCTGCAGCTCCAATTGGCCGGGCACAGTGAACCGCGGCCAGTGGGAGCCGCAATTGGCCGAACCAGCAGATGCGGCAGGTAAACAAACCGGCCCGGCACACCAGGGGCTTTCCCTGAGCAAGTGGTGGACCACAGTTGAGAACCACTGTTTTAGAGAAACCCCTCCTCTTCTGCTACCCCACCTAACATTTATTCCTGTGCATTGTGGAGTTTTTAAAAACAGGCCTTCAAAAAACAGTTTAGCCCTGTGTCTCCATTTAATTTAATTTTATACCTATTAGGGTTGGGTTTAGAGGTGCTCAGGAATTTTTCAGTGAAATGCATTTTCTGTTGGAAAATGCTAATTTGTCAAAACAGAAACTGTGGGAAAGGGCCAATTTTGACAAATTTCCCATATCAAAAATTTTTTTTTGAAATCACCAAAAGATCCTGTTTCAACACTTTAAAAATATTTTTTTTGTTCAAACTGACTTCATTTCAAAATTTGTTAATTTATAGTAAACAAACAATATCTATCCAAAATGTTTTCAGATTTTAGGTTCGTGAAAATATTTGAGATTTTGACTTTTCATCTCAATTTGGGATGGAAATTTTTTTGGGTTGAAATCTTGAAAATTCTCATGGGTGGGAAAGCTGAGAACTTCCTGCGGGGGCAGATTATCCCACATGCCTACTGTGGGGTTTCTTGCACCTTCCTGTGAAGCATCTAGTGCTAGTCTCTGAAATTCCTATGTACTTGAGGTAAAAGGGCTGGATTTTAAATTGGAATAATCTCCAAGGCGTATGTGGGGTGGGTTGGGGATTTTAGCAACCAGGTCTATTCAGTTTTGGGTATCTCCACTGGGACCAACGATAGTACTGATTAGATCCAGTTGTCTTGACGGGTGGATGCTAGAAGTTATTCTTTGTGGATTGTGGTGGAATTGGGGGAAAAATGGCCAAGGTATTAGTGTGCTAAATTACTGTGGATATTTTATGACACCATTTTAAGATTGGCATCAAGTTGCAGTTTGTAAAAATAATAAAAAAACAAAGAAAACTTTATGCTCTTCAGGGCAGAGATCATGTCTACTTCTGTCTGTGCAGTGCCTAGCACAACTGAGCCCGGCTCCTGACTGCATCTTCTGAGCACCACCACTATAGAAGTCTTTAATAATAATAATAATAGTGAATGGATTGGCTCTTTTCTTGAACAAAACAAAATGAATTTAGTACTTCTCCAGACCCTGGTGGACAAATATAAATGTTAAGTAATACTAAAAATATCACAAAAACATCTTCCCCAACTGACCTTAATTGCCATCATCACTACTAGTTATGAGATTGCTCTATAGAAGAGAGATGTCTGTATATATGTAGATAGCTAATAGACAGTGATACATATGGCACTTTATAAGTTAGTAGGTTCAAAGTTTAGTCTAATGGAAATCCAATAGGATTTAAGGTCAAAAGTCACGTAGTAGCTTTTGAAAATTTAACTCTTTAGTTTTAGAGAGTAACTTAAACAACAACCCAGACCTGACCTTTCTAAGGATATGTCTACACTATGAAATTAGGTAGATTTTATAGAAGTCGATTTTTAGAAATTGATTTTATACAGTTGATTGCGTATGTCCACACTAAGTGCATTAAGTCAGCGGAGTGCATCCTCACTACCGTGGCTAGCATCGACTTACGGAGCAGGCACTGTGGGTAGCTATCCCACAATTCCCGCAGTCTCTGCCGCCCATTGGAATTTTGGGTTAAGCTCCCAATGCCTGATGGGGCATAAACATTGTCGCGGGTGATTTTGGGTACATGTCGTCAGTCACCCCTCCCTCAATGAAAGCAACGGCAGACAATTGTTTTGCGCCTTTTTCCGTGCAGATGCCATATCACGGCAAGCATGGAGCCCGCTCAGCTCAGCTCACCGTCACCACTGCTGTTTGTGTCCTGGGTACTGCTGTCAGTAGATGATGCAGTACAACTGCTAACCATCATCATCCACCACTTCTGCTGAACTCTGCTCTCCTGCTCTTGTAAATGAGCTCAGTCTCAATAGCAAATTTCTCCATGTTGTAGTCATCCACTGCTTCCGCTGCAACTCTGCTCTCCTGTTGCCATGAATCCACCTTGCAGGACCTTTCGTCGTTCTGTATAAATATCTATTCTCGTGGCATCCATCGTCATCCACCGCTTCTGCTGCAACTCTGCTCTCCTGCAGATGCCATACCATGGAAAGCATGGAGCCCGCTCAGCTCACTGCTGCTGTTGTGAGCATTGTAAACACCTTGCGCATTATCCTGGAGTATATGCAGAACCGGGCTAAGAGACGCCAGCATGAGGACGATTTTGATGAGGATGTGGACACAGATGTTCCTGAAAGCACGGGCTCTGGCAATTGGGAAATCGTGGTGGCAGTGGGGCTGGTTGACACAGTGGAACGCCAATTCTGGGCCCGGCAAACAAGCACAGACTGGTGGGACCGCATAGTGTTGCAGGTATGGGATGATGCACAGTGGCTGCAAAACTTTCGCATGCTAAGGCCACTTTCCTGGAACACTGTGAGTTACTTTCCCCTGCCCAAGATGAGAGCTGACCTGACAGTTGAGAAGCGAGTGGCGATAGCCCTGTGGAAGCTTGCTACGCCTGACTGCTACCGGTCAGTCAGGAATCAATTTGGAGTAGGCAAATCTACTGTGGGGGCTGCTGTCATCCAAGTAGCCAGTGCAATCATTGGCATTCTGTTATTAAGGGAACATTCTGTTATTAAGGGACTCTGGGAAATGTGCAGGTCATAGTCGATGGCTTTGCTGCAATGGGTTTCCTTAACTGTGGTGGGGTGATAGATGGAACACATATCCCTATCTTGGCACTGGACCACCTTCCCAACCAGTATGTAAACCGCAAGGGGTACTTCTCAATGGTGCTGCAAGCGCTGGTGGATCACAAGGGACGTTTCACTAACATCAGCGTGGGATGGCTGGGAAAGGTGCATGACACTTGCATCTTTAGGAACTCTGGGCTGTTCGAGCAGCTGCAAGAAGGGACTTACTTCCCAGACCAGAAAATTACCATTGTGGATGTTGACATGCCAATAGTTATCCTTGGGGACCCAGCTTACCCCTGGCTCCTATGGCTTATGAAGCCGTACACAGGCAGCCTGGACAGTAGTAAGGAGCAGTTCAACTATAGGCTGAGCAAGTGCAGAATGGTGGTAGAATGTGCCTTTGGATGTTTAAAAGCTCACTGGCGCTGTTTGCTGACGAGGTCAGACCTCAGCACAACCAACATTCCTATTGTTATTTCTGCTTGCTGTGTGCTCCATAATATCTGTGAGAGTAAGGGGAAGACGTTTATGGCGGGGTGGGAGGTTGAGGCAAATCGCTGGCATCTGATTTTGAGCACCCAGACACCAGGGTGATTAGAAGAGCACAGCAAGGCGCGCTGCGCATCAGAGAGGCTTTGAAAACCAGTTTCATAACTGGCCAGACTTCAGTGTGACAGTTGTGTGTATTTCTCCTTGATGCAAACCCGCCCCCTTCGTTGATTTTAATTCCCTGTAGGCCAACCACCCTCCCCCCTTTGAAATAAAGTAACTGTTGTTTTGAAACCATGCATTCTTTCTTTATTAATTAAAAAAAAGGAAGATAACTGACAAGGTAGCCTGGGTGGGGTGGGGGAGGAGGGAAGGACAAGGCCAAATTGCTTATTATAGACACTCTACAAATCAAACTGTCTGAATGACAGCCTTCTGTTGCTTGGGCCACCCTGTGGAGTGGAGTGGCTGAGTGCCTGGCACCTCTCCCCCTCACCCCCCGTGTTCTTGAGCGTCTGGGTGAGGAGGACGTCTTACCAGAAGTCTTTAAAATTGAGAATGGGTGTCTTTCTGAAAGATCTAGGTCATCCAGAAGTCACTAGCTGAAGTTCTATGGCCACTGTTATGCTGGAGGTCAGACTAGATTATCATCCTGGTATCTTCTAACTCCAAAATCCATCAGTGAATCATAGAAATGTAGAAGTGGAAGGGACCTTGATAGGTCATCTAGTCCAGTCCTCTGCACTGAGGCAGGACTAAATATTATCTAGACTATCCCTGACAGGTGTTTTAATCTGTTCTTAAAAACCCCCAGTGACAGAGGTTCCAGAACCTCCCTAAGTAATTTGTTCCAGTGCTTACTTATCCTTACAGTTAGGAAGTTTTTCCTAATGTCCGACCTAAATTTTCCCTGCTGCAATTTAAGCCCATTGCTGCTTGTCCTGCCCTCAGTGGTTAAGGAGAACAGTTGATCACCCTCCTCGTTATAACAACCTCTTACGTACTTGAAGGCAGTTATCTTGTAACCGTCAGTCTCCGCTTCTCCAGACTAAACAAACCCAGTTTTTTCAATCTTTCTATATAGGTCATGTTTTCTAGACCTTTAATCATTTTTTGTTGCTCTCATCTGGACTTTCTCCAGTTTTTCCACAACTTTCCGGAAGTGTGGTGCCCAGATTCCAGTTGAGGCCTTATCAGTGCTGAGTAGAAGAATTACTTCTTGTGTCTTTCTTACAATACACCTGCTAAAACATTACAGAATGATGCTTGCTTTTTTTGCAATATTACATAGAATCATAGAATATCAGGGTTGGAAGGGACCTCAGGAGGTCATCTAGTCCAACCCCCTACTCAAAGCAGGACCAATCCCCATCTAAATCATCCCAGCCAGGGCTTTGTCAAGCCTGACCTTAAAAATATCTAAGGAAGGAGATTCCACCACCTCCCTAGGTAACGCATTCCAGTGTTTCACCACCCTCCTAGTGAAAAAGTTTTTCCTAATATCCAACCTAAACCTCCCCCACTGCAACTTGAGACCATTACTCCTTGTTCTGTCATCAGCTACCACTGAGAACAATCTAGATCTGTCCTCTTTGGAATCCCCTTTCAGGTAGTTGAAAGCCCCTATCAAATCCCCCCTCATTCTTCTCTTCCGCAGACTAAACAATCCCAGTTCCCTCAGCCTCTCCTCATAACTCATGTGTTCCAGTCCCCTAACCATTTTTGTTGCCTTCTGCTGGACGTTTTCCAATTTTTCCACATCCTTCTTGTAGTGTGGGGCCCAAAACTGGACACAGTACTCCAGATGAGGCCTCACCAATGTCGAATAGAGGGGAACGATCATGTCCCTCGATCTGCTGGCAATGTCCCTATGTATACATCCCAAAATGCCAATGGCCTTCTTGGCAACAAGGGCACACTGCTGACTCATATCCAGCTTCTCGTCCACTGTAACCCCTAGGTCCTTTTCTGCAGAACTGCTGCCGAGCCATTCGGTCCCTAGTCTGTAGCGGTGCATTGGATTCTTCCGTCCTAAGTGCAGGACTCTGCACTTGTCCTTGTTGAACCTCATCAGATTTCTTTTGGCCCAATCCTCTAATTTGTCTAGGTCTCTCTGTATCCTATCCCTCCCCTCCAGCGTATCTACCTCTCCTCCCAGTTTAGTGTCATCTGCAAACTTGCTGAGGGTGCAATCCACACCATCCTCCAGATCATTTATGAAGATATTGAACAAAACCGGCCTGAGGACCGACCCTTTGGGCACTCCACTTGATACCGGCTGCCAAATAGACATGGAGCCATTGATCACTACCCGTTGAGCCCGACAATCTAGCCAGCTTTCTATCCACCTTATAGTCCATTCAGCCAGCCCATACTTCTTTAACTTGCTGGCAAGAATACTGTGGGAGACCGTGTCAAAAGCTTTGCTGAAGTCAAGGAACAACATGTCCACTGCTTTCCCCTCATCCACAGAGCCAGTTATCTCATCGCAGAAGGCAATTAGATTAGTCAAGCATGACTTGCCCTTGGTGAATCCATGCTGACTGTTTCTGCTCACTTTCCTCTCCTCTAAGTGCTTCAGAATTGATTCCTTGAGGACCTGCTCCATGATTTTTCCAGGGACTGAGGTGAGGCTGACTGGCCTGTAGTTCCCAGGGTCCTCCTTCTTCCCTTTTTTAAAGATGGGCACTACATGAGCCTTTTTCCAGTCATCCGGGACTTCCGCGGATCGCCATGAGTTTTCAAAGATAATGGCCAATGACTCTGCAATCACATCTGCCAACTCCTTTAGCACTCTTGGATGCAGCGCCTCCGTCCCCATGGACTTGTGTTCGTCCAGCTTTTCTAAATAGTCCTGAACCACTTCTTTCTCCACAGAGGGCTGGTCACCTCCTCCCCAGGCTGTGCTGCCCAGTGCAGTAGTCTGGGAGCTGACCTTGTTTGTGAAGACAGAGGCAAAAAAAGCATTGGAGTACGTGTGGCACCTCAGAGACTAACCAATTTATTTGAGCATAAGCTTTCGTGAGCTACAGCTCACTTCATCGGATGCATACTGTGGAAAGTACACAAGATCTGTTTATACACACAAAGCATGAAAAAAATGCGTGTTTACCACTACAAAAGGTTTTCTCTCCCCCCACCCCACTCTCCTGTTGGTAATAGCTTATCTAAAGTGATCACTCTCCTTACAATGTGTATGATAATCAAGATGGGCCATTTCCAGCACAAATCCAGCCACACTATCAGAGGCTCGTTCACCTGCACATCCACCAATGTGATATATGCCATCATGTGCCAGCAATGCCCCTCTGCCATGTACATTGGTCAAACTGGACAGTCTCTACGTAAAAGAATAAATGGACACAAATCAGATGTCAAGAATTATAACATTCATAAACCAGTCGGAGAACACTTCAATCTCTCTGGTCACGCGATTACAGACATGAAAGTTGCGATATTACAACAAAAAAACTTCAAAACCAGACTCCAGCGAGAAACTGCTGAATTGGAATTCATTTGCAAATTGGATACAATTAACTTAGGCTTGAATAGAGACTGGGAGTGGCTAAGTCATTATGCAAGGTAACCTATTTCCCCTTGTTTTTTCCTACCCGCGTTTCCCCCCCCCCCCCAGTTCCTCAGACGTTCTTGTTAAACCCTGGATTTGTGCTGGAAATGGCCCACCTTGATTATCATACAAACATTGTAAGGAGAGTGATCACTTTAGATAAGCTATTACCAGCAGGAGAGTGGGGTGCGGGGAGAGAAAACCTTTTGTAGTGGTAAATACCCATTTTTTCATGCTTTTCATGCTTTAAAAAGATCTTGTGTACTTTCCACAGTATGCATCCGATGAAGTGAGCTGTAGCTCACAAAAGCTTATGCTCAAATAAATTGGTTAGTCTCTAAGGTGCCACAAGTACTCCTTTTCTTTTTGCGAATACAGACTAACATGGCTGTTACTCTGAAAAAAAGCATTGAGTACATTAGCTTTTTCCACATCCTCTGTCACTAGGTTGCCTCCCTCATTCAGTAGGGGGCCCACACTTTCCTTGACTTTCTTCTTGTTGCTAACATACCTGAAGAAACCCTTCTTGTTACTCTTAACATCTCTTGCTAGCTGCAACTCCAGGTGTGATTTGGCCTTCCTGATTTCACTCCTGCATCCCTGAGCAATTTTTTTATACTCTTCCCTGGTCATTTGTCCAATCTTCCAGTTCTTGCAAGCTTCTTTTTTGTGTTCAAGATCAGCAAGGATTTCACTGTTAAGCCAAGCTGGTCGCCTGCCATATTTACTATTCTTTCTACACATCGGGATGGTTTGTCCCTGTAACCTCAATAAGGATTCTTTAAAATACAGCCAGCTCTCCTGGGCTCCTTTCCTCCTCATGTTGTTCTCCCAGGGGATCTTGCCCATCAGTTCCCTGAGGGAGTCAAAGTCTGCTTTTCTGAAGTCCAGGGTCCGTATTCTGCTGCTCTCCTTTCTTCCCTGTGTCAGGATCCTGAACTCAACCATCTCATGGTCACTGCCTCCCAGGTTCCCATCCACTTTAGCTTCCCCTACTAATTCTTCCCGGTTTGTGAGCAGCAGGTCAAGAAGAGCTCTGCCCCTAGTTGGTTCCTCCAGCACTTGCACCAGGAAATTGTCCCCTACCCTTTCCAAAAACTTCCTGGATTGTGTGTGCACCGCTGTATTGCTCTCCCAGCAGATATCAGGGTGATTGAAGTCTCCCATGAGAACCAGGGCCTGCGATCTAGTAACTTCCGTGAGTTGCCGGAAGAAAGCCTCGTCCACCTCATCCCCCTGGTCCGGTGGTCTATAGCAGACTCCCACCACGACATCACCCTTGTTGCTCACGCTTCTAAACTTAATCCAGAGACTCTCAGGTTTTTCTGCAGTTTCATACTGGAGCTCTGAGCAGTCATACTGCTCCCTTACATACAGTGCAACTCTCCCACCTTTTCTGCCCTGTCTGTCCTTCCTGAATAGTTTATACCCATCCATGACAGTGCTCCAGTCATGTGAGTTATCCCACCAAGTCTCTGTTATTCCAATCACATCATAATTCCTTGACTGTGCCAGGACTTCCAGTTCTCCCTGCTTGTTTCCCAGGCTTCTTGCATTTGTGTATAGGCACTTGAGATAACTTGCTGATTGTCCCTCTTTCTCAGTGTGAGGCAGGACCCCTTCCCTCTCGTGCGCTCCTGCTTGTGCTTCCTCCTGGTATCCCACTTCCCCACTTATCTCAGGGCTTTGGTCTCCTTCCCCCGGTGAATCTAGTTTAAAGCCCTCCTCACTAGGTTAGCCAGCCTGCTTGCGAAGATGCTCTTCCCTCTCTTCATTGTTGTCTTATATTTAGTTTTGTGATCCACTATAACTAAGGCTGGGATTCTTTCATGGAGGTTGTGGAAGTCACAGATTCCGTGACTTTCCATGACTTCTGCAGCAGCTGGTGCAGCTGACTTCAGGGCAACTGGAGTAAAGATTTAGTCATGGGTATTTCTGGTAAAAGTCATGGACAAATCATGGGCCGTGAATTTTTATTTATTGCCTGTGACTTGTCCATGACTTTTACCAAAAATACCCGTGTATAAATCTTAACCTTAATTATAACCCCCAGATCCTTTTGTGCAGTACTCCTTGCTAGACAGTCATTTCCCATTTTGTATGTGTGCAATTGATTATTCTTTCGTAAGTGTAGTACTTTGCATTTGACTTATTGAATTTAATCCTATTTATTTCAGATTATTTCTCTGATTTGTCAGAATCACTTTGAATTCTAATCCTGTTTTCCAAAATGCTTGCAACCCATACCATCTTATAGTCCATAAACTCTATAAGTGTTCTCTCTATGATATTATCCAAATCATTTATGAAGATTTTGAATAAAAATGGACCCAGAACAGATCCCTGTGCTACCCCATTCAATGTGCCCTTCCAGGTTGACTATGAACCATTGGTAACTACTCTGAGTATAGTTTTGCACCCAGTTGTGCCTCCATCTTATAGTAGGTTTGTCTCTAGGCTATATTTCCCTAGTTTGTTTATGAGAAGGTTACCTAAGACAGTATCAAAAGCCTTACTTAAAGTCAAAATATATCACATCTGCCTCCCCCGCTTCCCCCCACCCGAAAAAAAGTTTGTTACCCTGTCAAAGAAAGATATTAGGTTGGTTTGACATGATTTGTTCTTGACAAATCCATGTTGACTGTTCCTTTTCACCTTATTATCTTCTAGGTGCTTGTAAATTGATTGTTTGATTATTTGCTCCATTATCTTTCCAGGTATTGAAGTTAAGCTGACTGGTCTATAATTCCCTGTGCTGTCCTTATTCCCCTTTTTGTAGATAGGTACTATATTTGCCCTTTTCCAGCCCTCTGGGATCTCTTTCATCCTTCACGATTTCTCAAAGATAATCACTAATGGTTCAGAGATCTCTTCAGACAGTTCCTTAAGTATTCTAGGATGCATTTCATCAGGCCCTGCCAGCGGGAAGACATCTACCTTTTCTAAGGCTATGTCTACACAGCACTTTTGTTGGTAAAACTTTTGTCAGGCAGGGATGTGAAAAAAACACATCCCTGACAGACATAGGTTACACTGACAAAAGTGCCAGTGTGTACAGCGCTAGGTTGGTGGGAGATGCTCTCCTGCCTACATAGCAACTGCTGCTCATTGGGGGTGAACTAATTATGTCGATGGGAGAGCTCTCTCCTGTCGGCATAGAATGGCTACACGGGAGCTATTACAGCGGCGCAGGTGCATCGGTACAACCACTGTGCTGCTGTAAGGTCTCTCGTGTAGACATAGCCTAAGTAATTCATAACTTGTTCTACCCCTGTTTTAGCTTCAGATCCTACCCCATGTACACTGATATTTACTATGATGGTCATCCAGTCACTGCTAGCCATTTTGCTGGAACAAACAAAGGCATTTAACACTTTGGCCATTGCTGCACTTTCTGTTGTCTTTTCCTCCTCCATGAGTAATGAGTCTACCCTGCCCTTGAATGTATGTATATCTGGTTAGAACCAGGGTTAATATAAAGGGATGAATCCCGCTCATTTTACTCTCTGAAGTTTTGCATGATAATACAAGAAGCAGGATTTGTGGGAAAGGTGAGAAACTGGGAGAGTTTTTCAACCAAGTATGAAAAGCACAGTTCTGCTTTCTAGATAGGCCAGGGGAGGGATTCCATTGGCCTTTGTCAGTTAGTATGTGCACACCAGCTGCACATGGGACACAGTGAGGGAGATTTTGACAGGCACAAATTGGGGTAGGTGCCCCACTCCCATTGACTTTCAATGAGTACTGGCACCTAATTTCCTTTTCTGACTTTGCAGAGCTCCTTCCAATACTGTTAATAAAGCAATCCAATTTTTCTTAGTGTAGCACTGAGCCCCAGGTCCAAAGTGTGAGTGTGCATACATGGTGCATGTTTTGTACAAGCGCATGCCATGTGTGCACTGCTGTTTTTGGGAGCCACAATGCTTATACAGCTCCACTCCAGTCTGGCTTGCCCACACTTTCCAGCCATGAGGCATGAGCCCTGTATGTCTACACTGCAGCTGAGAGCATGCCTCCCAACCTGTGTAAACAGACACATGCTAGCTCTGCTCAAACTACCATGCTAAAAATAGCAATGTGGACATTGCAGCATGGGCTAGCTGCTGAATTATAACCTACCCCCACCTATCCCCTAGTCTGTACTTGGGTGGCTAGCCCATGCCTTGGCTTCCACACTGTTTTTAGTGCACTAGCTTCAGCAGAACAAATGCGTGTCTGTTTACCCAACCTGGAAGGCATGCTCCGGCTGCAGTGTAGACATATCCCAAGAGGTTCCACTTCTTGCACCACCAGCAGCACTGTTATGGGGAGGAAAGGCAGTGAAATCTGTGTGGGCGTTGTGGGGGGGGCATGCACGTTTGTTACGTTGCTATGGGGATGGCCAGGACCCGTTCATCATGGTGGAGGGATGGGATTTGTCTTGATGTGGAAGGGGAGGTTAGGGACACCTTTGAGGTAGAGTTTGGTTTGTTCAGCCATCTTGATGTCTGTGAGGGTGAAAGCCACACCTGGCCAGAAAGGGCTAGAAAATGTAGCTCCCTTCCTGTCAGAGGGTGACAGCCTCAGAAGGAGAATGTTCGTTCTGATCTGGGAACTGATTGGGAGATCTCCTTGGAAGTGAAATATTATAGGGTTATGAAGGGTTTGGGTTGGTAGGAGGTCCTGTTTGGGTTGGTCTGGTGGTGCTGGGATTAGGTTGGTCTGTTTAGTGTGGTGTGGGAAGGTTAATGCAATTGAAGATGAATTTTGCAACCTGCCCTGGAGGTCCCTATTTCGGTGCCCAGATTCATCTCTTTAATGGTTGTACTTAAGGTGGCTGAAAAGGTAGCATGGTGCAGGGCCACTTAGGCAGAACTGCAGGTTCTTAATGTGTAGATGAGACAATGGTATTTGGAGGAGGGATTTAAGCTTATTAGGAACCGAGGAACCTTTCTGGAAAGGAGGAGCTTATGCAGGAAGGATGGCCTCCACCTATACCAAAATGGAACCAAATTGCTGGCATATAAAATTAAAAAGATCAGAGAAGAGTTTTTAAACTAAGGGCTGAAGGAGAGTCAACAGATGCAGAGGTGCACCCAGTTCAGACAGACACATCCTGTAGGAGAAGATTTATTAAAGGGGATCCCCTTTATCCTGCTAAAAAGAAGAGGCTAGAAGTCTGATAAAGTACTGGTAGGAGCTGAACAGAAACAATCAAATGGAAGAGTCCCATTAAATTACATCACATGAAGGCAAACAACTAAATATTGACATTTTATAAGTGCTTATAGACAAATGCAAGAAGTCTAAATACTAATATGGGTGAATTTCAGTGCCTGATATTAAATGAGGATATTGATATAATCGGTATTGTAGAAACTTGGTGAACAATGATAATTAATAGGACATCATGTTGCCAGTACAAAGTATGTAGGAATGGTTTCAGAGTAACATCCGTGTTAGTCTGTATTCGCAAAAAGAAAAGGAGTACTTGTGGCACCTTAGAGACTAACCAATTTATTTGAGCATGAGCTTTCGTGAGCTACAGCTCACTTCATCGGATGCATACCGTGGAAACTGCAGCAGACTTTATATACACACAGAGAATATGAAACAATACCTCCTCCCACCCCACTGTCCTGCTGGTAATAGCTTATCTAAAGTGATCATCAAGTTGGGCCATTTCCAGCACAAATCCAGGTTTTCTCACCCTCCACCCCCCCCCCCCACAAATTCACTCTCCTGCTGGTAATAGCTCATCCAAAGTGACCACTCTCCCTACAATGTGCATGATAATCAAGGTGGGCCATTTCCAGCACAAATCCAGGTTTTCTCACCCCCCCCACCCCCATACACACACAAACTCACTCTCCTGCTGGTAATAGCTCATCCAAACTGACCACTCTCCAAGTTTAAATCCAAGTTAAACCAGAACATCTGGGGGGGGGGTAGGAAAAAACAAGGGGAAATAGGCTACCTTGCATAATGACTTAGCCACTCCCAGTCTCTATTTAAGCCTAAATTAATAGTATCCAATTTGCAAATGAATTCCAATTCAGCAGTTTCTCGCTGGAGTCTGGATTTGAAGTTTTTTTGTTTTAAGATAGCGACCTTCATGTCTGTGATTGCGTGACCAGAGAGATTGAAGTGTTCTCCGACTGGTTTATGAATGTTATAATTCTTGACATCTGATTTGTGTCCATTTATTCTTTTACATAGAGACTGTCCAGTTTGACCAATGTAAATGGCAGAGGGGCATTGCTGGCACATGATGGCATATATCACATTGGTGGATGTGCAGGTGAACGAGCCTCTGATAGTGTGGCTGATGTTATTAGGCCCTGTGATGGTGTCCCCTGAATAGATATGTGGGCACAGTTGGCAACGGGCTTTGTTGCAAGGATAAGTTCCTGGGTTAGTGGTTCTGTTGTGTGGTATGTGGTTGTTGGTGAGTATTTGCTTCAGGTTGCGGGGCTGTCTGTAGGCAAGGACTGGCCTGTCTCCCAAGATTTGTGAGAGTGTTGGGTCATCCTTTAGGATAGGTTGTAGATCCTTAATAATGCATTGGAGGGGTTTTAGTTGGGGGCTGAAGGTGACGGCTAGTGGCGTTCTGTTATTTTCTTTGTTAGGCCTGTCCTGTAGTAGGTGACTTCTGGGAACTCTTCTGGCTCTATCAATCTGTTTCTTTACTTCCGCAGGTGGGTATTGTAGTTGTAAGAAAGCTTGACAGAGATCTTGTAGGTGTTTGTCTCTGTCTGAGGGGTTGGAGCAAATGCGGTTGTATCGCAGAGCTTGGCTGTAGACGATGGATCGTGTGGTGTGGTCAGGGTGAAAGCTGGAGGCATGTAGGTAGGAATAGCGGTCAGTAGGTTTCCGGTATAGGGTGGTGTTTATGTGACCATTGTTTATTAGCACTGTAGTGTCCAGGAAGTGGATCTCTTGTGTGGACTGGACCAGGCTGAGGTTGATGGTGGGATGGAAATTGTTGAAATCATGGTGGAATTCCTCAAGGGCTTCTTTTCCATGGGTCCAGATGATGAAGATGTCATCAATATAGCGCAAGTAGAGTAGGGGCTTTAGGGGACGAGAGCTAAGGAAGCGTTGTTCTAAATCAGCCATAAAAATGTTGGCATACTGTGGGGCCATGCGGGTACCCATAGCAGTGCCGCTGATCTGAAGGTATACATTGTCCCCAAATGTAAAATAGTTATGGGTAAGGACAAAGTCACAAAGTTCAGCCACCAGGTTAGCCGTGACATTATCGGGGATAGTGTTCTTGACGGCTTGTAGTCCATCTTTGTGTGGAATGTTGGTGTAGAGGGCTTCTACATCCATAGTGGCCAGGATGGTGTTATCAGGAAGATCACCGATGGATTGAAGTTTCCTCAGGAAGTCAGTGGTGTCTCGAAGGTAGCTGGGAGTGCTGGTAGCGTAGGGCCTGAGGAGGGAGTCTACATAGCCAGACAATCCTGCTGTCAGGGTGCCAATGCCTGAGATGATGGGGCGCCCAGGATTTCCAGGTTTATGGATCTTGGGTAGTAGATAGAATATCCCAGGTCGGGGTTCCAGGGGTGTGTCTGTGCAGATTTGATCTTGTGCTTTTTCAGGAAGTTTCTTGAGCAAATGCTGTAGTGTCTTTTGGTAACTCTCAGTGGGATCATAGGGTAATGGCTTGTAGAAACTCGTGTTGGAGAGCTGCCGAGCAGCCTCTTGTTCATATTCCGACCTATTCATGATGACAACAGCACCTCCTTTGTCAGCCTTTTTGATTATGATGTCAGAGTTGTTTCTGAGGCTGTGGATGACTTCCTGAGGAAACTTCAATCCATCGGTGATCTTCCTGATAACACCATCCTGGCCACTATGGATGTAGAAGCCCTCTACACCAACATTCCACACAAAGATGGACTACAAGCCGTCAAGAACACTATCCCCGATAATGTCACGGCTAACCTGGTGGCTGAACTTTGTGACTTTGTCCTTACCCATAACTATTTTACATTTGGGGACAATGTATACCTTCAGATCAGCGGCACTGCTATGGGTACCCGCATGGCCCCACAGTATGCCAACATTTTTATGGCTGATTTAGAACAACGCTTCCTCAGCTCTCGTCCCCTAAAGCCCCTACTCTACTTGCGCTATATTGATGACATCTTCATCATCTGGACCCATGGAAAAGAAGCCCTTGAGGAATTCCACCATGATTTCAACAATTTCCATCCCACCATCAACCTCAGCCTGGTCCAGTCCACACAAGAGATCCACTTCCTGGACACTACAGTGCTAATAAACAATGGTCACATAAACACCACCCTATACTGGAAACCTACTGACCGCTATTCCTACCTACATGCCTCCAGCTTTCACCCTGACCACACCACATGATCCATCGTCTACAGCCAAGCTCTGCGATACAGCCGCATTTGCTCCAACCCCTCAGACAGAGACAAACACCTACAAGATCTCTGTCAAGCTTTCTTACAACTACAATACCCACCTGCGGAAGTAAAGAAACAGATTGATAGAGCCAGAAGAGTTCCCAGAAGTTACCTACTACAGGACAGGCCTAACAAAGAAAATAACAGAACGCCACTAGCCGTCACCTTCAGCCCCCAACTAAAACTCCTCCAACGCATTATTAAGGATCTACAAACTATCCTGAAGGATGACCCATCACTCTCATAAATCTTGGGAGAGAGGCCAGTCCTTGCCTACAGACAGCCCCGCAACCTGAAGCAAATACTCACCAACAACCACATACCACACAACAGAACCACTAACCCAGGAACTTATCCTTGCAACAAAGCCCGTTGCCAACTGTGCCCACATATCTATTCAGGGGACACCATCACAGGGCCTAATAACATCAGCCACACTATCAGAGGCTCGTTCACCTGCACATCCACCAATGTGATATATGCCATCATGTGCCAGCAATGCCCCTCTGCCATTTACATTGGTCAAACTGGACAGTCTCTATGTAAAAGAATAAATGGACACAAATCAGATGTCAAGAATTATAACATTCATAAACCAGTCGGAGAACACTTCAATCTCTCTGGTCACGCAATCACAGACATGAAGGTCGCTATCTTAAAACAAAAAAACTTCAAATCCAGACTCCAGCGAGAAACTGCTGAATTGGAATTCATTTGCAAATTGGATACTATTAATTTAGGCTTAAATAGAGACTGGGAGTGGCTAAGTCATTATGCAAGGTAGCCTATTTCCCCTTGTTTTTTCCTACCCCCCCCCCCGATGTTCTGGTTTAACTTGGATTTAAACTTGGAGAGTGGTCAGTTTGGATGAGCTATTACCAGCAGGAGAGTGAGTTTGTGTGTGTATGGGGGTGGGGGGGGTGAGAAAACCTGGATTTGTGCTGGAAATGGCCCACCTTGATTATCATGCACATTGTAGGGAGAGTGGTCACTTTGGATGAGCTATTACCAGCAGGATAGTGAGTTTGTGTGTGTGGTTTTTGGGAGGGGGGTGAGGAGGTGAGAGAACCTGGATTTGTGCAGGAAATGGCCCAACTTGATTATCATGCACAATGTGTAGAGAGTTGTCACTTTGGATGGGTTATCACCAGCAGGAGAGTGAATTTGTGGGGGGTGGGGTGGAGGGTGAGAAAACCTGGATTTGTGCTGGAAATGGCCCAACTTGATGATCACTTTAGATAAGCTATTACCAGAAGGACAGTGGGGTGGGAGGAGGTATTGTTTCATATTCTCTGTGTGTATATAAAGTCTGCTGCAGTTTCCACGGTATGCATCTAATGAAGTGAGCTGTAGCTCACGAAAGCTCATGCTCAAATAAATTGGTTAGTCTCTAAGGTGCCACAAGTACTCCTTTTCTTTTTATGTAGGAATGGTAGAGTAGGTTGCATTGATGGGGAAATAGCACTACATGTGAAAGAAAGCAGAGTCAAATTTAGTAAAAATCTTAAATGAATAAGTTAGTACCACAGAATCTCTATGGATAGAAATTCCATGCTTGAATAATAAGAGTATAGCAGTAGGAATATATGATTGACCATCTGACCAGGATGGTGATGGTGACTGTGAAATGCTAAAGGAATTTAGAGAGGCTACAAAAACAGAAAACCCAATAATAATGGGGGATTTCAACTATCCCCGTATTGACTGGGAACATGTTACCTTAGGACAGGATGCAGAGAGAAAATTTCTTGACACCAGTAATGACTGCTTCTTGGAGCAGCTAGTCCTGGAACCCACAAGGTGAGGGACAATTCTTGATTCAGTTTTAAGTGGTGCACAGGATTGGGTCCAAGCGGTGAAAGTAGCTGAACTGCATACATGGTGCATGTTTTGTACAAGCATGCATGTATGTAACAGTGACCATAATGTAATTAAATTGAAAATCCTTCGGGGGGGGGGGGGATACCAAAGGAACCCACCACAGTAGCATTTAACTTCAGAAAGGGGAACTACACTAAAATGAGGGGGGTAGTTAAACAGAAATTAAAAGGAACATTCACAAGAGTGGAGTGCGTACAAGCTGCTTGGAAACTATTTAAAAACATAATAGAAGCTTTAACTATATGTATACCCCAAATTAAAACAAACAAACAGTAAAGGACCAAAAAAAGGCCACCATGGCTAAACACAGAATAAAAGGTGGTTAGAGACAAACAGACATTTTTTAAAAATTGGAAGTCAAATCCTACTGATTTCAGAGTAGCAGCCATGTTAGTCTGTATCCGTAAAAAGAAAAGGAGTACTTGTGGCACCGTAGAGACTAACAAATTTATTAGAGCATAAGCTTTCATGAGCTACAGCTCACTTCATTGGATGCATACAGTGGAAAATATAGTGGGGAGATTTTATATACACAGAGAACATGAAACAATGGGTGTTACCATACAGACATCCTACTGAGGAAAACAGAAAGGAACAGAAACTATAGCAAGTGAAGTGCAAAAGTATAAATAGGCAGGTCAAAAAAGAATTTGAAGAGCAACTACCAAAAGACACAAAAACTAACAGCAAATTTATTTTAAGTATATCAGAAACAGGAAGCCTGCCAAACAATCAGTGGGGCCAGTGGATGATCAAGGTGCTAAAGAATTACACAAGGAAGACAAGGTCATTGCAGAGAAACTAAACAAATTATGTCCATTGGTCTTCACTGCAGAGGATGTGAGGGAGAGTCCCACACTTGAGCCATTCTTTTTAGGTGACAAATCTGAGGAATTGTCCCAAATTTAGATATCAATAGAGGAGGTTTTGGAAAAATATTGATACATTAAACAGTAATAAGTCACCAGGACCAGATGGTATTCACAGAGTTCTGAAAAAAATCGAATATGAAATTGCAGAACTACTAACTGTGGGATGTCACCTAATGTTTAAATCATCCTCTGTACCAGTTGACTGGAGGATACCTAATATAATGCTCTAGAGGTGATCCTGGCAATTACAAGCCAGTAAGCCTAATCTCAGGACCAGGTAAATTGGTTGAAACTATAGTAAAGAACAGAATGATCAGACACATAGATGAACACAGTATGTTGGGGAAGAGTCAACACGGCTATTGTAAAGGGAAATCATGCCTCACCAATCTATGAGAATTCTTTTAGGGGCTCAACAAACATGTGGACAAGGTTACTTGGACTTTCAGAAAACCTTTGACAAGGTCCGTCACCAAAGGCTTTTCAGCAAAGTTAGCACGCATGGGATAAGAGGGAAGGTCCTCTCATGGATCAGTAACTTATTTAATGATAGTAAACAAAGGGTAGGAATAAATGGTCAGTTTTCACTGTGGAGAGATGTAAATAGTGGGGTCTTGCAAGGATCCTTACTAGGACCAGTCCTGTTCAACATATACATCAATGATCTGGGAAAAGGGGTACACAGTGAGGTGGCAAAGTAGCACAATCCCTGGGTGTAGCTGCAGTTGTATCAATATAAAGATGCTTTTATACCAGTGTAGCTATTTCTGTATGGGTTTGGGAATAAGCTATACCATCATAAGGCATCTTTATGCCTCTGTAACTGCATCCACACTAGGGGTTGCATTGGTATAACTTTTTTGGTAAAAAAGAAAAAATCACACCTCAAACTGAAATAGAATCATAGAATATTAGGGTTGGAAGAGACCTCAAGAGGTCATAGAGTCCAAGCCCTGCTCAGAGCAGGACTAACCTGAACTAAACCATCCTAGCCATTGCTTTGTCAAGCCAGGACTTAAAAACCTCTAAGGATGGAGATTGCACCACCTCCCTAGGTAACGCATTCCAGTACTTCACTACCCTCCTAGTGAGATAGTTTTTCCTAATATCCAACCTAGACCTCTCCCACTGCAACTTGAGACCATTGCTCCTTGTTCTGTCATCTGCCACCACTGAGAACAGCCTAGTTCCATCCTCTTTGGAACCCCTCTTCAGGTAGTTGAAGGCTGCTATCAAATCCCCCCTCACTCTTCTCTTCTGCAGACTAAACAATCCCAGTTCCCTCAGCCTCTCCTCATAAGTCATGTGCCCCAGCCCCCTAATCATTTTTGTTGCCCTCCGCTGGAAGCTCACCAATTTGTCCACATCCTTTCTGTAGTGGGAGGGCCCAAAACTGGATGCAATACTCCAGATGTGGCCTCCCCAGTGCTGAATAAAGGGGAATAATCACTTCCCTCGATCTGCTGGTAATGCTTCTACTAATGCAACCCAATATGCCATTAGCCTTCTTGGCAACAAGGGCACACTGTTGACTCATAGCCAGCTTCTCCTCCACTATAATTCCCAGGTCCTTTTCTGCAGAACTGCTGCTTAGCTAGTCAGTCCCTAGTCTGTAGCGGTGCATGGGATTCTTCCGTCCTAAGTGCAGGACTCTGCACTTGTCCTTGTTGAACTTCCTCCTATTTCTTTTGGCCCAATCCTCCAGTTTTGTACTAGTTATACAAGTACAAAAACTGTGTAGACCAGGCCTTCTAGTCGGACACCTTCAGGCCAATTTATAGACGCTTACTGATGTGGACTAAGGCCTTGATTTTGCACACCCAAGTTGCGCTGGTTTAACCAAAATCAGTTTTAACATTGATTTAGTTGAACTGGTGCAAACACACTTAAATTGGGTTCCAACTGGTTCGTATCAGTTTGGCTTAGTTCAGTGAGTTACTGACAAGCTAAATCAGTAACTGTAAGTTATACTCAATCAGTGTCACTCTCCATTTGGGCCAGTGAGTTGAAAGGGGTCAGAGGAACTCCTTGTGAAATCAAACTAACTTAATTCTGCCCAGTGCTGCCCTAGCCTGGCTGAGGGTGCTATGGTAAGTCCCCAGTTCAGGAGTCAATGAGTGTTTTTAGAACCTGTGAACTGAGTTTATGGGACGGTGGCCAGGGGAGAGAGCAGGTGCATTATTGTTACAGCTTGTTTCAGAGCTGGGGTCCTCAAACTTTTTTCCATTGTGTGGACTCAGAGGGACACTCCCATCCCACCAGGGCATCTCCTCCACTGTGGCTTCAGTATCCTCTATTCCTTGTTGGTTGACTCCCTCTATCCCCATACATCTATCCAGGGATTCATCTCCATCTGCTTAAGTGATCCACCAGCTACACAAGGACCCAGTACTGTGCACACCTAGGGAATCACCCCTATTGTCATAGCAGTGAACACTTGGTGGGGAATTTTACTTGGAGAGATGGGGTTCCCCTTACCCTCCGCATCCCTTGGAATCCCCAGTCCTCCCTCCACTCCAAGTTCTGAGTTGCTGGATGCATGATCCCTGGGCTGCCAAGGGGGGAGGGTGTGGGGAGGGAGGCGAGCGCAGAGATTTTTGACACGCTCCCTAACCATTCTGTTGAGAGTCATCAATTATGCAAGGGAACTGCACGCTGCACGGGGGGGAAGGCAGGGGAGGCAGCGCGCTAAGATGGCGACAACCGCAGTTTCTCCTGCAGCTTTCCCACCTCTGCAGTCCAGCAACGCCTTGCGGGAGTCACGCTAGTGCAGCCCCCACAGTAAGTTGCAGCCCCAGGCCGGGACCCCCGCGAGGCGCGCAGGGTCTCGCAAACCCCTGCCCCCATTTGCTCTTTTTGCCACCCCCTCTCTTCCCCCCTCCAGGTGGGGGTTTTGCCGCAGAGCGATTTTCCAGCACCGGCAGCTCCTTGCTTGCATTTGGGCCAGTTTCTCTCCCGCCTACCGAGCTGGGGCGCCAGGGTGTCCCCCCTCCCCAAATCTGTCTGTCCCAGCAGCACCATCCCCTCGGCTGCGCTGGGGAGCACAGGTCCGCTTGCCAGCTGCCCGTGTGGGTCTTTCCCCTTCCCCCAGGTGGGGGGTCGTTTCCCTGCGCTGCACCCGTCTTAATCCGCACTGGGAGTCTGGGGCTTCTGGCCAGCTGTTGTGTGTTCCCAGCCTCCATCCCCTTGTCCCAGCAGCCTGGGATCCTAGCCGGCACTGGGGCGCCTGGGGCTGCGGCTTAGCGCCTTTCCCTTCCCCAGCTGCGGGAAGCCGGGCCTCCTTTCCCCAGCCGCAGCTCGGCTCCCCCGTCTGCAGTGGGGCAGGGCGGGGGCTGCCGGTCAGCCCCTGGGCCGGGGTACTTCTCCTGTAGCTGCGACAGCCCCCGCCCCACCAGCCGGGGACCTGGTGCATTCCCCCACCCAGTCCGCCCACCCTCAATCCTACCAGCGGCCTGGGCTCCATCTAGGCCCCTTCTCCATGCCAGTCCCCCTAATCTGGGGAGCCTGCCCATAGCCCAGTGGACTCCCCACTCATTCTCGGTTCTTTCCAGCCCCTCTCTAGCTGTGGAGCTGGTCCCTTCTGCACTCCCCTTCAACTCTTAGCAGCCGGAGGCCCCCCCCCGCCCACACTCCAGCCGGGGGCGAAGGGGGAGAGACGCGAGAGGTGGTCTGGAGGTTTTAACCTGATACAGGGCTTGGTACCCCAGTTTTTGCCTTTGGGCCCCCTATGTCACTAAGGTTTTTGGGAGGGGGATGGAGGGTTTTTAAGTGGAATGGGTTTGTTGTGTGCATGTTTGCAAGTCTTAAAGACAGGGTGTCAGTCCCCCCCCCCTTCCTGGTGCACATTACACCCAGCTGATGTGGGGGTGGGGAAGCTGGAAGGTGCACCCCACAGTGAGAGCTGATGATGACCGGAGGTAAAGTCTGAAATGGGGGGGAGGCACTTTGCAACACTTCTCTCAAGCGGCTAACTCCAGGAATTTTGGGAAGAGACTGCGGGCGTGGTAGGTTTATACGCTGCTTCCCCTCCATATGCTCTGTGTGTGCTGCAAATACCCGGCATGACATTGCTTAGGAGTAGTTTTCCGGTGGGATCGTTGTTTGGGGGGGGGGGTGCGGAGCATATTTCCATTGCACGTTGACTCCTAACCTGGTCCTTGTAACGTTGCAGCCGGGGACGCGAGACACTAGGCCCTGCCCTTTACACTGGAAAAAGGATTTGGTTGGGGAGAGGAGGAGCAGGACTATCCTTTGGGGGAAAGCAGAGAAAATATTAAAAGTTTTCTGTGTATTCCCCACACCCCCTTTAAGATTTGATCATCCGTATATGAATAGTGTGTGTATATTGGAGTGGGGGAAGACGGTGTACCATGGTGATGTGTGTATTTTCTGTGCTATGGGATCGAAGCTTTTGTAAAAACAAATCAAGGTACAGGGCTTGTCTAACCTGGGATGTGTGCAATGCTAAGCAACAAATAATAATTATAGCCTTATTTTATTTACTTTCTTGGTGACTGTTTTTAGGGGTTTGATTTCCCCTTTGTTAGTGACTGGTTATATATGTATAAAGTATCTTTAAAGCTTATTTACCTTCCTTCTTGACCCATCTGCTGGGTCTCTGTCGTACTGGGACAGGGGGTGGTCCCTTATGCTTTTTGGGTTTGTTGTGGGCTTCAGGTATGTGGTGCTGAAATGGACAGTTCCCTGGAAACAGAAACGGGCTAGTGAATCTCTTCATCTTTCCAGCTGCATTGCTCCCTACAGTGTGTTTGTGTAAGCTGGGGTCATACCCGGGCCCAGTTATTGATCACTAATTCATACCATTTTGAGTTTTTCTCCTTTTCTGAGGCTAGTGGAAGCTGCTCACAGTGACATTATGCTACCAGAAATTCTTATCTAGAATGTAAAACGGCCATACTGGATCTGGGTCAGACTAACAATCCATCTAGCCCAGTGTCCTGTCTTCTGACAGTGGCCAGGGCCAGATGCTTAAGTGAGAGTGAACAGAACAGGGCAACGATGGAGTGATCCATTCCTGTCTTCTACCGCCAGCTTCTGTCAGTCAGAGATTTAGGGTCTCCCTGAGCATGGGTTGTGTCCCTGACTATTTTGGTTAATAGCCATTGATGGACCTTTCCTCCTTGAACTTATCTACTAATTTTTTGAACCCAGTTATATCTGTGGCCTCATTACACCCCCTGTCAATGAGTGCATTGCGTGAAGAAGTTTTATGTTTGTTTTAAATCTGCTGGCTATTAATTTCATTGTGTAATCCCTGTTTCATGTGTTATGTGAAGAGGTAAATAACACTTCCTTATTCACTTTCTCCACACTATTCATGATTTTATAGACCTATATCATATCTGCCCTTAATCGTTTCTTTTTTTTAAGATGAACAGTCCCAGGCTTTTTAATCTCCCCTCAGGTGGAAGTTGCTCCATTCCCCTAATCATTTTTGTTGCCCTTCTTTGTACTTTTCCCAATTCTAATATATATATTTTTGAGATGGGGCAACCAGAACTGCACACAGTATTCAAGATATGGGCATACAATGGCTTTATGTAGTGGCATCATATTTTCTGCCTAATTATCGATCCCTTTTCTAGTGGTTTCTAACATTTTGTTAACTTTTTTGACTGCTGCTGCACATTGAGCAGATATTTTCTGAGAACTATCCATAATGACTCCAAGCTCTCTTTCTTGAGCGGTAACAGCTATTCAGAACCCATCATTTAATATGTATAGCTGGAATTATGTTTTCCAATGTGCATTACTTTGCATTTATCAACAAGGAATTTCATTTGCTATTTTGTTGCCCAGTCATCCAGTTTTGTGAGATCCCTTTGTAACTTGTTGCAGTCAGCTTTGGACTTACCTATCTTGAGTAATTTTGAATCCTCTGCAAACTTTGCCACCTCACTGTGTACCCCTTTTCCTAGATCTTTTATGCATATGTTGAACAGAATTGATTCCAGTACAGATCTTTGGGCGACCCCATTATGTACCTCTTTCCACTGTGAAAACTGGCCATTTACTCCTAACCCTTTGTTTCTTGTCTTTTAATAAATTACTAATCCATGAGAAGACCTTCCTTCTTATCTCATGAGTGCCTACTTTGCTTGAGAGCCTTTGTTGAGAGGCTTTATCAAAGGCTTTCTGAAAGTCCAAGTACATTATATCCACTGGGTCACCCTTGTCCACATGTTTGACACCCTAAAAGAATTCTAATAGACTAGTGAGATGCAATTTCCCTTTTCAAAAGACGCGTTGAGTCTTCCCCAACATATTGTGTTCATGTGTCTGATCCTTCTGTTCTTTACTATAGTTTCTACCAGTTTGCCTGGTATTGAAGTTAGGCTTACTGACCTGTAATTGCCAGGATCGCCTCTGGAGCCATTTAAAAAAAATAGGCATTACATTAGGTATCCTCTAGTTAACTGGTACAGAGGATGATTTAAGCATTAGGTGACATCCCACAGTTAGTAGTTCTGCAATCTCATATTTAAGTTCTTTCAGAACTCTTTGGTGAATACCATCTGGTCCTGGTGACTTATTACTGTTTAATGTATCATTTTGTTCCAAAACCTCCTCTCCTGACATCTCAATCTGCAACAATTCCTCAGATTTGTCACCTAAAAAGAATGGCTCAAGTGTGGGAATCTCCCGCCCATCCTCTGCAGTGAAGACCAATACGAAGAAGTTGTTTAACTTCTCTGCAATGACCTTGCCTTCCTTGAGTGCTCCTTTAGCACCTTGATCGTCCATTGGCCGCGCTGATTGTTTGGCAGGGTTCCTGCTTCTGATATACTAAAAAACAAAATTGCTGTTAGTTTTTGCATCTTTTGCTAGTTGCTCTTCAAATTTTTTTTGGCCTGTCTAATTATACTTTTACACTTGACTTGCTAGAGTTTGTTCCTTTCTAGTGTACTGAGTAGTAGAAAGCTGCTTAAAATGATCTTAATGCTTCTCTGAGATATAATTTCAATACTGTTGACTCACAGCCCTGGGGTTGCTAATGTAATAAACAGCATGACAATATTTATACAGGTCTTTAGAAGATCATATTATGTGTAGCTGCGATAAGTAAAATGCCAGGCATCTCAGACGAACCTTGGATATCAATAATTTCAGTCAAACATCCTTCAGGGTGTTCAGATAGGATTGTTAATTATAATTATAAGATTTGTACGCTTGATCTTTGTTTATAGGTTGCAACACCTGTAGTCTGGTTAGTATTCAGTGAAAGCAGTGTTTCCCAAACTTGGGACGCCACTTGTTCAGGGAAAGCCCCTGGCGGGCCTGGCCGGTTTGTTTATCTGCTGCGTCCGCAGGTTCAGCCGATCGCGGCTCCCACTGACCGCGGTTCGCTGTGCCCAGCCAATGGGGACTGTGGGAAGCAGCGCAGGCCGAGGGACGTACTGGCCGCCACTTCCCGCAGCCCCCATTGGCCGGGCACAGCGAACCGTGACCAGTGGAAGCTGCTATCGGCCGAATCTGCGGACAAAGCAGGTAAACAAACCGGCCCGGCCTGCCAGGGGCTTTCCCTGAACAAGCGGCATCCCAAGTTTGGGAAACACTGAGTGAAAGGACTAGTTCCATCACAAGTAACTTTTACCTGTTGTCTAAATTTCTATCTGTGGACGATAACCAGATCATGATACAGATGTTGTAATTTTCCTACAGTATTGATCCAGTGTGGTGCAGGGGTAACCATGTGGGGACTTCCCAACAAAGAAACCTATGCCTGATAAACAGTAGCAGGAAGAGTGATTGGGTGTGTTTAGAAATTAGAAACATGCATCCTCATTTCATTCTCAGTTAAAATTTTAAAAAAATCAAGTAAAAAAGTAGCGTCTGATGAGAGAGAGAGAAAGTCATGAATAGTTCAAAATTCTGAAAACATAAAATCCCTCCTCCATATTCTTAGTTGCTTTGTTTAAAATTGAGTTGTTTGACTTACGTGCTTTTTAAATATGAGCTGATGTGACTCTTCTCTGAATATAAACTGATGCTTACTATTCTTCAGTGGCTTAAGATGTAATCATCACTGAAGGTTGTATGTAAATCCTAGGGCATACATTACCCATGCTGGCATGTGACTCCCATTCATTATTGATTACCTTTCTGCTGAGGAGGTTGCAATGGTCATTGAAATAAGCAAATACACTAGAATCAATGAACCTATTGATTTGTTCAAAGAAATTATCTAGGTTAAAGAATACAAGGTGAAATCAAAACAGAAGCATTTAAAAATGAAAGTCAGGTTCTTTGCAGGTGGGAATTCACATGCAGATGGTTACAGAAAACATACAGTGGACTAGCCTGGATGGCTCAGGTGATTGGTATTAGAAACATAAGAACGGCCATACTCGGTCAGACCAAAGGTCCATCTAGCCCAGTATCCTGTCTTCCAACAGTAGCCAATGCCAGGTGCCCCAGTGGGAATGAACAGAGCAGGTAATCATGGAGTGATCCATCCCCTGTCACCCATTCCCAGCTTCTGGCAAACAGAGGCTAGGGACACCATTCCTGCCTATGCTTTGTGCTGGGAGAGAAGCTGAGCCCTGATTAGGGGGCGGGGCTTCACTGACTAGGGGTCCTATAAAGGTAGCAGCCAGTCAGGCAGCGGCACAGACAGCTGCAGCGGCACAGGAGCTAGCAAACAGAGCTGTAAACAGGGGAGTTTGAAACGGGAGTTTGTCCTGCGGTGCTTGTGTTGGGTTTGGTTTTGCTGTGGGTGGTGGTGTTTTGGTGTGGTTTGTGTTTCCCAGAGTAACAGGATTTAGGTGGGAAGGATATGACAGATACAGAGGTGGCAGTGGGAGTGACCCATGTAGCAGAAGACACAATGAAGATGACTGGATGTGGAAGCTGTGGTATGTACATGATCCTGGAGGGGGCACCTGGTAAGAGTTTTGTCTGCATGAAGTGCCGTCTGATAGAGCTGATGGAGGAAAAGATCCGAGGTTTGGAGATGCAGGTGGAAAGTCTGGTAGAGTTTAGGAAGGGGTTTGAGCAGATTATGGAGCAAAGACATGAGGTATCTGAAGGGAAAAGCTCAGACTTGCAGATGGAAGCAGGACTAGGGAATTCTGAGGGGAGACTGGGTGAGGAAAGTGGTCAGTGGAAGCATGTGACTAAAAGAACTAGGCAGAGGAAAAGACGGGCTAGTGAAGGAGAAATAGAGCTTAAGAATAGGTTTGCAGAGTTGGAAAATGAGGAAGGGGCTCAGCAGGTAGTCACTGAAGGTGACAGGGCAAGGAAGAAGAGAAGAGAGGTTAGTCCTATAGGAAAAGGGGAAGAGTTAATGGAGATTACACCAAATATGAGCCCCAGGAGGATACAGGATGGGTTAAAAAGGATTACAAGGGAGAATGGGAATGGAAAGAACTTGCAGCCAGAGGGAACAGGGGATAGACTGGAGAATAGTACAGTCACTAGGAAAAGGCAGGTCTATGTGATTGGGGACTCTTTACTGAGAAGAATAGATAGGCCTGTAACCAGAGCTGATCCAGAAAATAGGAGGGTGTGCTGTCTTCCGGGTGCTAAGATACGGGATGTAGACCTGAGGTTGAAAAGGATTCTAAAGGGAGCGGGAAAGAATCCCCTAATTATCCTTCATGTGGGAACAAATGATACGGCTAGATTCTCGCTGGATAGTATTAAGGGAGACTATGCTAGGCTGGGGAGGACGCTTAAGGAAATTGAGGCTCAGGTGATCTTTAGTGGGATTCTGCCTGTTCCTAGAGAAGGGCAACAAAGGTGTGACAAGATTATGACTATCAATAGATGGCTTAGGCAGTGGTGCTATAAGGAGGGCTTTGGGATGTATGGCCATTGGGAGGCATTCATGGATAGAGGACAGTTCTCTCGGGATGGACTTCATCTGAGTAGGGAAGGAAATAGACTTCTAGGATGGAGGCTGGCACAACTGATTAAGAGAGCTTTAAACTAGGAATTTGGGGGAGATGGTTGGGAGATGTCCAGGTAATCTCCACGCCAGAATTAAGCATAGAGTGGAAAGAAAATGAAGTAAGAGTGGATACAGCTGTAGGTAGGAGGAAGGGCAGTGTAGATACAAGTCTAATAGGTTATATTGGTAGTAAAATAACCGTGCCTAATAGGGTACAGAATGTGAGTGAGGCTAAACAGCAAAAATTAAGATGTTTGTACACTAATGCAAGGAGCCTAGGTAACAAAATGGAGGAACTAGAGTTACTGGTGCAGGAAGTGAAACCAGATATTATAGGTATAACAGAGACCTGGTGGAATAGTAGTCATGACTGGGCTACAGGTATTGAAGGGTATGTGCTGTTTAGGAAAGACCGAAATAAAGGTAAAGGTGGTGGAGTAGCACTGTATATCAATGATGAGATAGAATGTAAAGAAATAAGAAGCGATGAAATGGATATGACTGAGTCTGTCTGGGCAAAAATTACATTGGGGAAGAAAACTATTAGAGCCTCCCCTGGGATAGTGCTTGGGGTGTGCTATAGACCGCCGGGATCTAATTTGGATATGGATAGAGCCCTTTTTAATGTTTTTAATAAAGTAAATACTAATGGAAACTGTGTGATCATGGGAGACTTTAACTTCCCAGATATAGACTGGAGGACGAGTGCTAGTAATAACAATAGGGCTCAGATTTTCCTAGATGCGATAGCTGATGGATTCCTTCAGCAAGTAGTTGCTGAACCGACTAGAGGGGATGCTATTTTAGATTTGGTCTTGGTGAGTAATGAGGACCTCATAGAGGAAATGGTTGTAGGGGATAATCTTGGCTCAAGTGATCATGAGCTAATTCAGTTCAAACTGAATGGAAGGATTAACAAAAATAAATCTGCAACTAAGGTTTTTGATTTCAAAAGGGCTGACTTTCAAAAATTAAGGAAATTAGTTAGGGAAGTGGATTGGACTGAAGAATTTATGGGTTTAAAGGTAGAGGAGGCCTGGGATTATTTTAAATTAAAGCTGCAGAAGCTATCGGAAGCCTGCATCCCAAGAAAGGGGAAAAAATTCATAGGCAGGAGCTGTAGACCAAGCTGGATGAGCAAGCATCTTAGAGAGGTAATTAAGAAAAAGCAGAAAGCATATAGGGAGTGGAAGAAGGGAGGGATCAGTAAGGCAAGCTACCTTATTGAGGTCAGAATATGTAGGGATAAAGTGAGACAGGCTAAAAGTCAAGTAGAGTTGGACCTTGCAAAGGGAATTAAAACCAATAGTAAAAGGTTCTATAGTCATATAAATAGGAAGAAAACAAAGAAAGAAGAAGTGGGACCGCTAAAAACTGAGGATGGAGTGGAGGTCAAGGATAATCTAGGCATGGCCCAATATCTAAACAAATACTTTGCCTCAGTCTTTAATAAGACTAAAGAGGATCTTAGGGATAATGGTAGCATGATAAATGGGAATGAGGATATGGAGGTAGACATCACCATATCTGAGGTAGAAGCGAAACTTAAACAGCTTAATGGGACTAAATCGGGGGGCCCAGATAATCTTCATCCAAGAATATTAAAAGAATTGGCACAAGAAATTGCAAGCCCATTAGCAAGAATTTTTAATGAATCTGTAAACTCAGGGGTTGTACCGTATGATTGGAGGATTGCTAACATAGTTCCTATTTTTAAGAAAGGGAAAAAAAGTGATCCAAGTAATTATAGGCCTGTTAGTTTGACATCTGTAGTATGCAAGGTCTTGGAAAAAATTTTGAAGGAGAAGGTAGTTAAGGACATTGAAGTCAATGGTAAATGGGACAAAATACAACATGGTTTTACAAAAGGTAGATCGTGCCAAACCAACCTGATCTCCTTCTTTGAGAAAGTAACAGATTTTTTAGATAAAGGAAACGCAGTAGATCTAATTTACTTAGATTTTAGTAAGGCGTTTGATACGGTGCCACATGGGGAATTATTAGTTAAATTGGATAAGATGGGCATCAATAGGAATATTGAAAGGTGGATAGGGAATTGGTTAAAGGGGAGACTACAACGGGTCCTACTGAAAGGTGAACTGTCAAGTTGGAGGGAGGTTACCAGTGGAGTTCCTCAGGGATCGGTTTTGGGACCAATCTTATTTAATCTTTTTATTACTGACCTGGGCACAAAAAGTGGGAGTGTGCTACTAAAGTTTGCAGATGATACAAAGCTGGGAGGTATTGCTAATTTAGAGAAGGACAGGGATACCCTACAGGAGGATCTGGATGACCTTGTAAACTGGAGTAATAGGAATAGGATGAAATTTAATAGTGAGAAGTGTAAGGTCATGCATTTAGGGATTAATAACAAGAATTTTAGTTATAAGCTAGGGACGCATCAACTAGAAGTAACAGAGGAGGAAAAGGACCTTGGAGTATTGGTTGATCATAGGATGACTATGAGCTGCCAATGTGATATGGCTGTGAAAAAAGCTAATGTCGTCTTGGGATGCATCAGGAGAGGTATTTCCAGTAGGGATAAGGAGGTTTTAGTACCGTTATATAAGGCACTGGTGAGACCTCACCTGGAGTACTGTGTGCAGTTCTGGTCTCCCATGTTTAAGAAGGATGAATTCAAACTGGAACAGGTACAGAGAAGGGCTACTAGGATGATCCGAGGAATGGAAAACTTGTCTTATGAAAGGAGACTCAGGGAGCTTGGCTTGTTTAGCCTAACTAAAAGAAGGCTGAGGGGAGATATGATTGCTCTCTATAAATATATCAGAGGGATAAATACCAGAGAGGGAGAGGAATTATTTAAACTCAGTACCAATGTGGACACAAGAACAAATGGATATAAACTGGCCACTAGGAAATTTAGATTAGAAATTAGACGAAGGTTTCTAACCATCAGAGGAGTGAAGTTTTGGAATAGCCTTCCGAGGGAAGTAGTGGGGGCAAAAGATCTATCTTGCTTTAAGATTAAACTCGATAAGTTTATGGAGGAGATGGTATGATGGGATAACATGGTTTTGGTAATTAAATATTCATGGTAAATAGGCCCAATGGCCTGTGATGGGTTTTAGATGGGGTAAGATCCAAGTTACCTGGGAAAGAATTTTCTGTAGTATCTGGCTGATGAATCTTGCCCATATGCTCAGGGTTTAGCTGATCGCCATATTTGGGGTCGGGAAGGAATTTTCCTCCAGGGCAGATTGGAAGAGGCCCTGGAGGTTTTTCGCCTTCCTCTGTAGCATGGGGCACGGGTCACTTGCTGGAGGATTCTCTGCTCCTTGAGGTCTTTAAACTACAATTTGAGGACTTCAATAGCACAGATATAGGTGTGAGGTTTTTTTTGTAGGAGTGGTGGGTGAAATTCTGTGGCCTGCGTTGTGCAGGAGGTCAGACTAGATGATCATAATGGTCCCTTCTGACCTAAATATCTATGAATCTATGAATCTATCCTGGCTAATAGTCATTGATGGACCTATCCTCCATGAATATCTTTTTTGAACCCTGTTATAGTCTTGGCCTTCACAACATCCTCTGGCAACGAGTTCCACAGGTTGACTGTGTGTTGTGTGAAGAAATACTTCCTTTTGTTTTTTTAAAACTGCTGCCTATTAATTTCATTTGGTGACCCCTAATTCTTGTGTTATGAGAAGGAGTAAATACCACTTCCTTATTTATGTTCTCCACACCCCAGTCATGATTTTATAGACCTCTATCATATCTCCCCTTAGTTGTCTTTTTTCCAAGATGAAAAGTCCCAGTCATATAGAAGCTGTTCCATATCCCTAATAATTTTTGTTTCCCTTTTGTTTCCCTTTTCCAATTCCAATATTTTTTTTGAGTTGGGGCGACCACATATGCACACAGTATTTAAGATGTGGGCATACCATAGATTTATATAGAGGCAATATGATATTTTCTGTCTTATTATCTATCCCTTTCTTAATGATTCCCATCATTCTGTTAGCTTTTTTGACTGCTGCTGCACATTGAGTGGATGTTTTCAGAGAACTATCCACAATGGCACCAAGATCTCGTTCTTGAGTGGTAACAGCTAATTTAGTCTCCATCATTTTATGTGTATAGTTGGAATTATGTTTTCCAATGTGCATTACTTTGCATTTATCAACATTGAATTTCATCTGCCATTTTGTTGCTCAGTCACCCAGTTTTGTGAGATCCTTTTGTAGCTCTTTGCAGTCTGCCTGGGACTTAACTCTCTTGAGTAGTTTTGTGTCATCTGCAAATGTTGCCACCTCACTGTTTACCCCTTTTACCAGCTCATTTATGAATATGTTGAATAGGGCTGGGCCCAGTACAGACCCCTGGGGAACACCAGTATTTACTCTTTCCATTCTGAAAACTGACCATTTATTCCTACCCTTTGTTTCCCATATTTTAACCAGTTACCAATCCATGAGAGGACCATCCCTCTTATCTCATAACAGCTTACTTTGCTTAAGAGCCTTTGATGAAGGCTTTCTGAAAATACACTATATCCACTGGATCCCCCTTGTCCACGTGCTTGTTGACCCCCTCAAAGAATTCTAGTAGATTGGTGAGGCATGATTTCCCTTTACAAAAACCATGTTGACTCTTCCCCAACCAATTATGTTCATCTATGTGTCTGACAATTCTGTTCTTTACTATAGTTTCAACCAGTTTGCCCAGTACTGAAGTCAGGTTTACAGGTTTCTGTAAATGCTGGGATCACTTCTGGAGCCCTTTTTAAAAATTGGCATCACATTTAGCTATCCTCCAGTCACTTGGTACAGAAGCTGATTTACATGATAGGTTACAAGCCACAGTTAGTAGTTCTGCAGTTTCACATTTGAGTTCCTTCAGAACTCTTGGGTGAATACCATCAGGTCCTGGTGACTTATTACTGTTTAATTTATCAATTTGTTCCAAAACCACCTCTAATGACACCTCAATCTGGGACAGTTCCTCAGATGTGTCACCTAAAACTAATGGTTTAGGTCTGGGAATCTCCCTCACATCCTCATCCGTGGAGATCAATGCAAAGAATTCATTTAGTTTCTCCGTAATAGCCTTATCATCCTTGTCAGCTCCTTTAGCATCTCGATCGTCCAGTGGCCCCACTGATTGTTTAGCGGCTTCCTGCTTCTGATGTACTTAAATTTGTTTTTTGGTATTACTTTTTGAGTCTTTGGCTAGCTGTTCTTCAAATTGTTTTTTGGCCTTCCTACTTATATTTTTACACTTTGCTTGCCAGAGTTTATGCTCCTTTCTATTTTGCTTACTAGGATTTAACTTCCACTTTTTAAAGGATGCCTTCTTGCCTTTCACTGCTTCTTTTACTTTGTTGTTTAGCCATGGTGGCACTTTTTTGGTTCTCTTACTATGTTTTTTAATTTGGGGGTATTCATTTAAGTTGAGCCTCTATTATAGTGTCTTTAAAAAGTCTCCATGCAGCTTGCAGGGATTTCACTTTTGGCACTGTATCTTATAATTTCTGTTTAACTAACATCCTCATTTTTGTGAAACCATAGTCTGTAACCCGTAGGCTACTGGTTTGAATGCAGCCTGGTACAGAGTTGATTGAAAACTTTTCCAATCTGATTGCTGCTTGGCCTGTCGGAATCAACTTGTGATCACAGTTCAGTCCCAAGTGAGAGAACCTCCAGGAAAATTGGCACCAACTGTGTCCCCTTTTGGAAATCTCAGAAGAGAGGGCATCAGGACTAACTTCCCCTTCCATGCCTAAACGTGTTTCTTGCTGCACAGGGTTGAGGTGCTTGGCAAAGCTGCATGGGGTAGTCTGAGCTACCACTGCTCGTGACTCTTTTTCTTTGGAGAAATAGAACATAAGTCTCCTCATTTCAGTGGGAGGTACTTGTATCCTGCTGTGGGGAGGGTTGGGACGCTTGTGCCATCAACCTGGTACCTTTAAAAAGCATGAAGTTAGCAATTTTAAAAAAGCTAAACAAGGAAGAATTGTGCCTTCATTCTAAGACAATTGCTGACCATTTTGTGGAGAGGTTAAAAGACAGTTTGGCCAGTTTTTTCAAAAGTTCTTAGCTGCCAGCAGCTCCGCGTTGAGAACAACAGAAAATCCCCCATTTCACAAAAACACACCCCCACCATTGAGAACAATGGTGACTGTTGGGAGCTGATATTGATTGAAAATATGGCCATTTATTTTAGTGCCTAAATGGGAACTGTTGGGTTCTGAGCTCTTTTGAAATCTGCTCTTTCCCAATAGACACAATGAAAGTCTCAAGGCAAAATATATCCCCAAAAGAGTTTGTGTGATTAAACTGCCTCATTTTTGTAATTTGCTGGCTGTGATACTTTGGGATTAGCACACTGAAGAGTAGCATGATAAATCAGATGCACAGTGGAGTTTGCTGAAGAGAGGTGCAGATAGCAGTCATCATGTTTAGATATTCCATCTTACTTTACTTACTGCATGCTGAGTATTTTTTAGAATGGAAGCTGTAGAGAAGTTCTGTACAATTTAAAATAATTTATCATTATTTATGAATAAACATTTATAGTTAATTAGTGCCCAAAAGCCTCAGTTAGTGGTTGGGCCCTGTTCTATGTAAACACAGATAAGAGACAGCCTCTGCTCTGGACATGATGGACATAGCGTGATTGGTTTATTGCTTAGGAATATGTGGAGCAAATGCTTCCTTGACAATTCTCCATTTCTGCATCTTCTGACAATAACTATTTCAGTGTTTGATCATGTGAGGATCTTCACAAACTGAGAACTGAAAGGCGCAGCTCCATGTTTCTCCTACTGCTTTTGTGTTAGCTGTGGTGTGCTACCAGACAGGCCTCTGTAGTGTGGAAGCTTATTACAGCAACCGAAGGAGTAAATCCACCTCTCTGAGAAGCGGTAGCTCGGTCAACAGAAGTGTACGCTGGGGCTTAGGTCAGTTTAACTACCTCACACAGGGTGTGAAATTTTTCACAGGCCTTGGTATCTATAAGTATCTCTGTATAAATTAACCTGATTTCATAAGTACTGGGTACCTGGAGTTCCCCTCATCTTTAGCTCTGCATTTCTGCAAGTGCGTGTGCGCATGTCGTGTGTGTGTGTGTTGGATCATGGCTTTGAGTTTTGCTAGTGTTGTGGCATGAAAAGAGCTTAATTTAGGCTGCTATAGACCTCCTTCAATATCTGTTTATAATTTTAAAAGCCTTCCATTAGATCTCTCATAAAGTATAAGTTGTTAAGGCATTTGAAATCAAACCTGAATTTCTTTTATTGAAGTTTACCCACAGTTCGTTTATACCTGTCAATTCGACTATCATTCTATATAAATTTTAAGGCAGGATAAAACTTTAAATAAAATAAACTTTAAATGTGGCGCCTTAGAGACTAACAAATTTATTTGGGCATAAGCTTTCGTGGGATATAACCCACTTCATCAGATGCATCCTGCTTATTGTATTTTCCACTCCATGCATCTGATGAAGTGGGTTATATCCCACGAAAGCTTATGCCTAAATAAATTTGTTAGTCTCTAAGGTGCCACAAAGACTCCTTGTTGTTTCTACAAATTCAGTCCTTCAGGATGGTGGTTCCCTATAGTAAAATAACTCCTCTAGCTAGTTGAGGCAATTCTGGCAACGTTTGTTTTTTTTTTTTTGGCCAAAGAGAAGGTGGCTTTGACATGGGACCTTGAGGGCAGATGTTTGGAAAACAAGAAAGAAGAACATTTTAAAAATAAAACATATCACAAACAGTTTAAAATGAAAAATTGTGGCCAGCTCCTTAGCTTGTGCAAACCAGTGCAGCTCCAGAGATGCTGATTTACACTGACCGAGGATCTGGCTCAGGTGTAGGCTAAACTATTCAGATGTGGAGGCCTCGTGTTAGTCTCCTAAAATGCATAATTAGGTACCTAAAATAAGTGTCTTGATTTTTTCAGAGATGTTGAGTACCCACTACTCCTGTGGAAACCTAATAGGGCATGTCAGTGCTTAGCACCTTTAAAAATCAGGCCACTTATTTGGTAGCCTAAATATGGATTTTAGGAGCCTAACTTAACAGCCAACAGTTGTGAATGTGGGGGCCTGTTCTTCAGTGGATCCCTGGATCCTGTAATCCTTGATGGCTTAAATGAGAATTGAGTGTTTACTATTTGTATTATTGTAGCACTGAGGAGCGTAGTTATGGACCACAGTCCCATTGTGCTAGGCATTGTACAAACATAACCAAAAAGACAGTCCCTGCCCCAGAGAGCTGACAATCTGAGTAAAGTGAGTGGTGTGTGGGCACTGTGCTGGCTCTCCGCCTCGGAGTAACTTTCACCTGAAGTGAGCATGGTTCTATCCAATTGAGTAAGCTCTGACTATGAACAGAGGAAGGGATGAAAATGATGGTATCATAACGGCTAGCGCTGCTCAGCCAATTTAAACCCAACGCATCATTAGCCTGCATGGCTCATGCGCAGAATGTATGGGAACGATGAGGATCTGGCAACCACTAAGTATCTGGCATAATAACAGAGGATTGGAAGGCGGCTCATTCTCCCCTTCCACTTCTATTTGTTGCATATAGGGCCTTTGTTGCAATAGTAGTGAGCACCTCATGTTCTTTAATGTGTGTATTCTCACAGTGCTTCTCGTAAAGTTGGGTGGTGCTGTTGCCCTCACTGTACAAGGAATGAGGCACAGAGAGGCTAAGTGACTTCCCAAAGTCACATAGAATCGGCAGAGCACGGAATTGCACCTGGGTCTTCTGAGTCCCAAGTCAGTGCCCTAACCACTGGACATCCTTCCTCTATCAGCCTTTAAAAAGGGAGAATGTGAACCACAAAACTTTAATTTTGTCCACTTCCTGGACACTACAGTGCTAATAAGCGATGGTCACATCAACACCACCCTATACCGGAAACCTACTGACTGCTATACTTACCTACATGCCTCCAGCTTTCATCCAGACCACACCACACAATCCATTGTCTACAGCCAACCTGTACGATACAACCGCGTTTGCTCCAATCCCTCAGACAGAGACAAACACCTACAAGATCTCTATCAAGCGTTCTTACAACTACAGTACCCACCTGCTGAAGTGAAGAAACAGATTGACAGAGCCAGAAGAGTACCCAGAAGTTACCTACTACAGGACAGGCCCAACAAAGAAAGTAACAGAACACAGCTAGCCGTCACCTTCAGCCCCCAACTAAAACCTCTGCAGCGCATCATCAAGGATCTACAACCTATCATGAAGGACGATCTCTCACTCTCACAGATCTTGGGAGACAGGCCAGTCCTTGCTTACAGACAGCCTCCCAACCTGAAGGAAATACTCACCAGCAACCACACAACAGAACCACTAACCCAGGAACCTTTCCTTGCAACAAAGCCCATTGCCAACTGTGTCCACATATCTATTCAGGGGACACCATCATAGGGCTTGATCACATCGGCCACACTATCAGAAGCTCGTTCACCTGCACATCTACCAATGTGATATATGCCACCATGTGCCAGCAATGTCCCTCTGCCATGTACATTGGCCAAATCAGACAGTCTCTACGTAAAAGCATAATTGGACACAAATCAGACATCAAGAATTATAACATTCAAAAGCCAGTCAGAGAACACTTGAATCTCCTTGGTTATTTGATTACACACCTAAAAGTCGCAATATTACAACAAAAACAGACTCCAACAAGAGACTGCTGAATTGGAATTAATTTGCAAACTGGACACCATTAAATTAGGCTTGAATAAAGACTGGGAGTGGATGGGTCGCTACACAAAGTAAAACTATTTCCCCATGCTTATTTAAAACACCCCCTCCCCCCCGTTACTCAAACCTTCTTGTCAACTGTTGGAAATGGGCCATCCTGATTATCACTACAAAAGGTTTTTTTCTCCTGCTGATAATAGCTCACCTTAATTGATCACACTCATTATAGTGTGTATGGCAACACCCATTTTTACATGTTCTCTGTGTGTGTGTATCTATATCTTCCTACTGTATTTTCCACTGCATGCATCCGATGAAGTGGGTTTTAGCCCACGAAAGCTTATGCTCAAATACATTTGTTAGTCTCTAAGGTGCCACAAGTCCTCCTCGTTCTTAAAACTTTAGTGCTTCATCTGAATTAATCTCCAGGTTCCCACATGGGATTGGGGATAACTGAAAGGCAGTTCTGACTATTGGCTAGGACAGGAGACAGGAGTCCAGAAGTCTGGGTTCTGCTGTTCTCAGCTCTGTTGACGCTGGGCAAGGCACATTGCTGCCAATGTGTATCTTTTTAAAATTGACTGATTAGTTTCCTACATGTTCACATCTCTGATAGAGCCCCCTTTAAATAGCAGCCCCAGGATTTTTTAAAGTTCCTCTTTTTAAAAATATAGGGGTTTTTCTGCTCTTTTTCTGATAGCTAGGCAGTGTTTGTGCAGGAGCTATACTGCTCCTCCCCTCCCCTTCTACTGTGTGCCTGCTTTTGCCTGCTGCTTGTTCAGTTTCAGCTTTGCTGCGGCATCCTCTTGAAAGCCCTGGGCAGAGCCTGCAGCTCGGCTCCCCACAGAGCACATTGCAGGGGAGTCAGGTCATCATGCTCCTGCATGAGACAGAGAGTGCAATTGACCATCAACAGAACATTGATTGCTGTTTGTACTTTAGATAAGCTATTACCAGCAGGAGAGTGGGGTTTGGGGGGGTGGGGAGAAAACCTGGATTTGTGCTGGAAATTGCCCAACTTGATTATCATACACATTGTAAGGAGAGTGATCACTTTAGATAAGCTATTACCAGCAGGAGAGTGGGGTGGGGGGAGAGAAAACCTTTTGTAGTGGTAAACACCCATTTTTTCATGGTCTGTGTGTATAAAAACATCTTCTGTACTTTCCACAGTATGCATCCAATGAAGTGAGCTGTAGCTCACGAAAGCTTATGCTCAAATAAATTAGTTAGTCTCTAAGGTGCCACAAGTACTCCTTTTTTTTTGTGAATACAGACTAACACGGCTGTTACTCTGAAACCTGTTTGTACAGTGAAACTACAAAGTGCTGTCAGATACACAACATGAACTGGCTTGGGGGGAAAAACAGAAAAATATTTTACTTCTCATTAATCTCCTTCCATTACAGTAATCTTGGAAGATATTTGTAACAACTGTGGGTATACATTTTCAGAGGGAAATGTGGTTTTCACGTTGCTGGTGTCTCTGGATCAATATTATTATATCTTTGTATTTGATCGCACCTAGAAGCCCCAGCTGAGATCAGAGCACTGCGCAGTCCCTGCCCCCTATGAGTTTACATTCTAAACAGGCGAGACAGACACAGGGGGATAGGAGAGGAAACAGAGGCAGTAGGAAGTGAAGCAGTTTACCCAAGGTTACGGAGCAGGTCAGTAGCAGAGCTAGGAATAGAGTCCAGATCTCTGGACTCCCAGTTTAGTGCCCTAAACACCAGACCACATTGTTCTGCTTGGATTCTTGACCCAGCTGGGGGTGTCATGTAAACAGAACTGAGAATGGGTTGTAATGGGAAGAAGCCGATACTGGAAACTCTGTGGTGGGGCTGAGACTCTTCAGCATGTTGATTACTGACTTGAAACAAGGCCACGTCTGTTGAGTATCAACATTTGCTGAAGCCACCTGGATGTACCGTTAAAAGCTTAAGAGCAAAAGAACAAAGCTTAAGAGCAAAAGAACATCTTCAGAAAGCCGCAGACAAGCTAGGAGAGTGGCCCGCTGTTTGCAGTAGACAGGCTAAGGACCCCATTGTGCTAGCCTTTGTATATGTATATAATGGAAAGATGATTGCTGCCCAAAGTGACCCCCAGTCTGAGGTCTGTGAAGTGATTGGATTTGCACCTTTGAAGTTCATGCACTGCTAGATGAGGACCTGGATTGCCCTGGCAAGGTGCGGCACCTGGGGATTCAAAGTAGCAGCAGTATGGAGATGGAAGCGATTGGTTCAGTTTTGGCAAAGCAGGAGGAATGGGATTACAGGCTGAACTTAAAGAGGTGTTTATAAACAGGATGGGGGAAGTTATTCATCTTGTATTACTGTATCAGGACTCAGGAGCCTGCTCTGAAGCCCATTGGAAAGACTCCCAATACCTTCAGTGGGCTTTGGAGCAGGCTCACAGGTCGGTCCAGCCTGGTGCTCTGCTTAGTCTGTCTCGGACTAGGATAACCAAACTCACTGGGACTTCATTGTTGACTCAGTCTTTAAGAACATAAGAATGGCCATACTGGGTCAGACCAAAGGTCCATCCAGCCCAGTATCCTGTCTACCGACAGTGGCCAATGCCAGGTGCCCCAGAGGGAGTGAACCTAACAGGTAATGATCAAGTGATCTCTTTCATGCCATCCATCTCCATCCTCTGACAAACAGAGGCTAAGGACACCATTCTCTACCCATCCTGGCTAATAGCCATTAATGGACTTAACCTCCATGAATTTATCCAGTTCTCTTTTAAACCCTGTTATAGTCCTAGCCTTCACAACCTCCTCAGGCAAGGAGTTCCACAGGTTGACTGTGCGCTGTGTAAAGAAGAACTTCCTTTTATTTGTTTTAAACCTGCTGTCCATTAATATTCATTTGGTGGCCCCTAGTTCTTTCATTCCTGAGAAGTAAATAAACTGAGATCTACACAAGTTACTATAAGAGAGATGGGACCTGGTGAGTAATATTCTGTCTTCCTTGTGCAAGCTTAAAAAATTGTATGACACATGACATAAAAGTAAGGGTTTGTCCAAAGTTCACCTTAGGCTCTTGGTCATGCAGTGTGCTGTGTGCCAGCTGACCACATGGCCACCCCTCTCACCTCATAGGTAGCTTCATTACCTTGGTAGAGTATGTATATATTATTTACTGGAGATGGAAAAGACATTTTAGGTCTCACAGAGGTTGTCTCCCTGACAGAAGAGTACTGTCCCCTTCAATTTACTCCTAGTATCTCGTCCAGTCTAATTTTAAAGGAGTAGGCCATAGGGTGTGTGTGTGTGCATACGCGTGTGTATACTGATACACAGATGCATGTGTCTGTATGAAGTTGTGAAATATATACAACTTCACTCAGGCGGACCCTACACAAACAACAGGGAGACACGTTGTGAATGACTGAATCTTGCAAATTAATAAATGAACAAATGCATTGAAACAAGGATACTGCCTCAAAATATGTTTTAATTTATTTTATTGACTTTAATAATTTATGATAGTGCTTCACAAGGCAGCCGTAAGTGGACTGTAGGGAGCACTTGTGAAAATAATGAACTTTTGGTAACTGAAGACTTCACCTGCAGTGCTCTTCTTTCTTGTTAAATCTTCGAGGGGGGAGTGTGTGATTGGTCAGACAAGGTGCAGGGCAATAGAGAAACAGGCCCAAGGGGAGGTGTTTTGTATGTTAAATGTGAAATCCTGGCTCTATTCAAGTCAATGGGAGTGAAGCCACGATTTAACCCCTGATGTTTGATTATTCTCAATAAGGAAAATTCAGACCATTCCCACTGATTCCACTGCACAGGCCACGTAGCCAAGGGCACTTTGCTAGAATTTGCAAGATATTAAATTCTTCATCCTCCAGCAGTAGAAACATTGATGCTTTCCCCTTTTCTACTACAAATTCCAGCCTCTGTTCTGGTTAATTTCTTTAGGCCCCAGCCAGAGCTTGTTGCTTTTAAAATAAGGCTTCTGGCTGAGTGTTCTTATAGGTTTTGTCTAGGCTGGAGAAAATTACCAGGCTATGTGCAGATTGGAAGGAGGTGTGCTTCAGCGGGACTAGATACATATTGGGTCTGAACTATTTTAGTTCCGGTCTGAGTGCAGATTAGTTGATTAGTTCAGCTAGTCCTGCGGCTGTCTTCCAAGTGGCTATTCAAAGTCTCCCAGAATACACTGCTTCTGCGTGTTGAACTGTGAAACTGTGGGATAGATACTTGTGGGCCATAGGAACTGCTGAACTGTATCAGACCAGTGGCCCATCTAGCCCAGTATCCTGTTTCTGACAATGGCCAACTTCATAGGAAGGTGCAAGAAACCATGCAGTGGGCAGGTATGAGATAATCTGCCCCCATACCTAGGGAAGCTCCTTCTCTAACCCCCATTCATTAAAGGTGGCTTGTTATTTGTATTATGGTAGCACTTCGGAGCCCCAGTCATGGATCAGGATCCCATTGTGCTAGGCCCTGTACAAATGCAGATCAAAAAGGTGGTTCCTGCCCCAAAGAGTGAAATCTGCCCTGAAGAAGTAGGGTTTACAGCCCTTCCAAAGCTCTTGATTTTGCTTTATTAATATGTCTGTTTTGTCTCTAAATGTGTTCATTATCTATATAAATGTTCAGTCCTTTTTTGAACTCTACTAAACTTGAGATGAGATTTTTAAATGCTATGAAGAGAGTTGGGGTACACCTACACAGGAGCTGGGAGGTGTAATTCCCACGTCAGGTAAACGTACACGTGCTAGCTCAGCATATGAGTGCAGTCCTGCCCAGCCCTCTGGGTACACATTTGGGCAGCTAGGCCTGAGCCACTGCCCGTGGTGCCGCAGCCACGCTATTTTTCTGAGCTAGCTCAAGCTAAAGTAGTGTCTGTATGTCTACCTGACCTGGTGATTCCACCTCCAGCTGCTGTGAAGACCTAATTACAAATCACCTTTCCATGGGGCTTGTGCTCCTAAACCACTTACTCACTCTTGAAAATCTTGACTGGCCTCTCAGATAGTTCAGGCCCATAAAGAATAAAATTGTGTAGGTGAGAGCTAGCCTGGATGCAGGGCAGCCCACAGGGATCATTAACACCATTCAGGATGGCTTCTGTGCTTAAATCAATGTAACCCAACTCACTCAACTATGAATAGTTCAGTTTTCTAGAGTAGACAAGGCCATTAGTTCTCTAAGTTAGATTTGTGGGGAGGGGTGGAGATGTCTTGGTTCGTCCAGTCCAACTTCCTCCATGCAGGATTGTCCCCTGGTTAAGAACTATTTTGTCACATCTGCAGCATGTTCCCACTGTCAATGGCCTGTTACCTCTCCCTGCACAATGGAGCCATAGTGGCTCTATGTACTTATATGTGGAGTGGGACATTCAAAAGGAAACTTTAGAATTGAAAAGTCCCCAAGCCACTCAAAAGTTGGGCCCTTAATCCAAGATCCTGGCTGCGCTCTGCTCCACTAGAAGAGACTAGCTGTAGGGCGAGTCTAGGAAGGAGGGTATCCAACCAAAGATGAATGCTGCCTGCCTTGCCCACAAGCCAAGGATTCGGGCCAGACACTTTGCAGGTGTATCTATTTCTACCTGAATTTGCCCCAAGAAGGTTGAGGGACCTAGGGGATGGTAGAGCCAATAGTTATCTGTCAACCTGAGTCTGATTATAGGGAGTCCAGAGCTGTGTGCAATTGTGCACCTTATTTTTAAGTACAAATAGTGAATTTTTGCTTTAAAATAGCCATTTATCAGATTAGCTGGTTAATTCCAGCTACCATTGGTGTAATTGTGTACACAAATCAGGCATGCATCTCTATATATTATTTTATTTTAATTTTTTTTTTTTTGGAAGAGGCCTGAGTTACCATGCTTTTTTAAAATCAGGCCTTGTATATTTATCTGCCACTCAAGTAGACTAGATCCTCTCTGCTGCTGTACAGTTTCATGGTATTCGGGGAAGTCAGTAATGAAGTGCATACAAATGTTACACTGTTGAGTACATTAGAGGAGCTTTTGTTTTTAAATCATGAGAATGCTTGTGTGGTTCTATAAAGGAGGCTTGGAAAAGGCTAAAATATTGGGTTTGCACTTTTTTGCTTCTTTATGATATATAAAGAGGCTCTCTTTTTTAAAGGAGTCTTTTCTTATTTACCTGATAAATATCAGAAATGTCGAGTCCAGTTTGGTTGGAAGGCTACTTGGAGGTCTCTGATATGGACTATGAGATTTCTCAGTGCTCAGTTGAATGGATGTGGGTATTTGAATCTGTTTATAAAAATGTCTTTTTGTCCAGCATGTTTTTCATGCATTTGAGCTAAATAGCTGTTTACACAAAAAAGAAAAACCAGCAACCTTCTCCCTACCTCTCCCATCCCCAAGTTTTAAACAGTTGGAACAAAAATCATTGCTGCTTTCAGTTGCTTGGTGTCGCTGACGTTATCAACTTCCTGGTTCTCCAGTCTCCCAAAAAATCTTCTAGACAAAAAGGATAGACATGACTTTTAGAATTTACATTGTGTTTGAAAAATAAACAAACAAATAAAAACACACCTAAGTAACTTTTTCTTTTTTTAAATGGGGAAAGAAACTTTCTCAGACCCTCTATTTAAAGAAGCAAAAAAGATCATAACCCCACTCCTCCTCTTCCCCACCTCCTTCACAGGAAATAACTGTTGAAATCAATGGAGCTATGATGATTTACCCTTGAAGATCTGGCCTATCTGGGAAGGGCTCAAATGCTAAGGTGATTGGGAAGCTACGTACCTATCTAGACACAGTATGACTAAAGAGCTGGAGGATGTACAGGGAGTGTACAAATACTTGCATGGTGTAGGGGAGGGGAATTGTGTAACATGTTGCAAAGAGGGTTGTCACTAAGAGTAATGGAGTGAAATTAAGAAAAGGAAAATAGTAGGTTGAATGTCCAGGAAAAATATCCCTGTTAATTAGATCTATTAGTCTGGAGGAAAATTCTTCTATGGGAAACAATGGGAACACCACTGCTTGAAAGTAGTCTTGGGCAAGTTGGTACCATGGGAACCAAACCTGTGCTGGCAGGAAGATAACTGGAAGACCTGATACCTTTGACTTTTATGATTTGATACAACTCTGTGCTGCTCTCCTCTGTGGGCTCCATTCCAGAGGACTCTCACAAATCTCTCTCTTTTTTTTTTTTTTTTAAAGATAGATGCCTGATTTTTCATCACCCTGCACCTTGTGCAGACACAGCAGTGCAAGGTGAGTGCAAAACAGTACCAAATTAAAGTGGTAGCATTTTATACCCAACTTGCACTGGTGCGGATGACTGCCTGAGGGGCAGGGCAATGGAGAGTCAGGCCCTGAGCACTGTTCCCTCTAAGCTGTGTGCGTGTTTGTGCACACACACAGATCCTAAACCCCATGCACACGGCGAAACACCGTGCGCACAAAAATTTGCACAGAAGAAATTTTTTGTGCACACGGCCGGTCAAAAATTAGAGGGAACATTGGCCCTGGGTGTGGTGGTCTCTGAAATAACATGAGGCAGAATATTTAATCTTCAGATTTTGGACCTGCAGCTGAAAACTGAGGTGGGGTTGGGAGATACATTCAATTAACTTCCTCATGGGGAGGTGGTTTTAGAGTCAAATGAGATCTCTGTTTACATATCCAGGTACTGGTTTCAGAGTGTAGGAAGGACTAAGAGGCAGGGTGAAGTAACTAGAGGAGAATGCAGTCAAAGGTGGGTTGGAGAGGCATGATGCAGCTGGTAATGCTCTGCCTTACTGAAATGCACTTAAACATCCTACTGCAGGGGATTTTGGACCTGCATAGGCTCATTTTACAAGGGATAACTCTCTATATTTATAAGTTGCATTTAATTATGAAGATGCTTTTCATCAAAACCCATAGAAAGTCATGATCCTAGGCCAGATTGTAAGTGATGCATTATTTATTTGTGTTGTGATAGTGCCGAGGTGCCCCCACTGGGCTAGGTGCTGTACATATACATAACCGCCTGCCCCAAATAGCTTGCATTTCAAGTATAATATGACAGATGAAGTGAATGCAACACACAGATGGTACCAACGACAAATCATGGTAACAATGAGATGAGCGCACTTCCCATGATAAGCTCCAGTTGCAGCAGACCACCTGCCAAGCTGTCCCAGGTATCTCAGTAGAGCTGCGTTGTGGGAGGATAGAGCAGTGGCTTTGCAGCACTGGCCCATTATTAGATTTGGACTGGGTAATGTGCATTCACTTTGCCCACTGTCCTTCTCTTAACAGTCGCCAGGAGGTGCAGGTCCAGCTACCATTGTAGGTAGGGGAACTTAGGGAGGCGGAATGGAATGACCCATGCTGGACACCTATCTCAGTGTCCCATCTCCTACAAAAAGCACAAGAGACATTTTAAGCATGAGTATCTAGCTGATGGCAAAGTATGTATCCTCTGCTGGGGAAGGGAATTATAGACTACAAGCAAGCCCAGTGGCAAAGATGGAAGGATCCAGGGAGTTTGTAATGAAATTGGTTTGGATTTAGGCCAGGCAGACAGTGCCTGAGAGGTCTTGCTATCTCATAGATATCAGTGGCCTATGTGAAAATTGTGGGTGGCTGAGTTGTTTCCAAAATAGAAATGTTCCTAGCACAATCAAATCCCTTTGGGAGGAGGGGGTTAGGCAATGAGCAAGTCCTGTAGACCTTCCACTCTCTTTATCTCTAGTGGTGGTCCTTGCAGAACAGATGGGGAGATGCACTAATGTGGCAGCCTGGTAGAAGAGGGCACAGTTGCTATTTAGGCAGCACCTGTCCATCTTTCTGTCTGATCTTTTAGCGGCGTACTTTTCACTATACCATCTAAATGTACTTGGGTAAACAGGCTCCTGGGCTGATGGTCTGTATATATAAATAAATAAAGGAAGGCTTTGTGGTTAAAGTACTGAACTGAGGCTCAGGATATATGGGTTCTGTTCCCCAAATATATAAAGGAAACAGACCCCTACTTTCTATATGTATAAAAGGGAAGAACGTGTGCACAGAGCTGCTGGCCACACTATTTGTACTGCACTTGAGCAGAGCTAGTGTGAGTCTGTTTATTCACACTGAGAAACACCCCCCAGCTGCTGTGTAGACATACCTACCCTCTGTGCCTTAGTTTCCCATATGTACAAGTGGGATACTAGAACTGCCCTGCCTTACAGGGATGATGTGGGGGTAAATTCATTAAAGATTGTGAGGTGCTAGGATCCTGGAGCCATATAAGTATCTAAAGCCTGGTCTACACACATTATTGTACCCATCTCAGTATTTGTTAGGAGTCGGGGTTTATACCAATGTAGTTAACTTGGTATAGCCCTTAGCATGGAAACAATTTTATATGTGGGTCAGACCACTTAAACTATGTCTGTTGCTAAACCAATATAGCAGTACAAAAAGTGTGTGTAGCTGAGCCCAAAGTTAGAGATCACAGCCTAATTCTGTGGTGGGTTGAACCAGAACATTGAATCTTGTCTTAGATTGTAAGGGCTTTGGGAAAGGGACTATCTCTCTGTGTGCAGGGCCTAGCCCATTGTGTTGTGGCTGTAGGCATTTCTAGAATACAAATAATAATTGAATCTGAAGTTTGTGTCAATTTCTGAATCTGAACCAAAGTTTTCAAACTTGCCTCGCTCTAGTTTAAAGCACTTAGGTGAAGTCTGTTTCTCTGCTGTTACAGTAGCATGAGCTACTTAGTCCCCTAATGATTTCCATTGTAATATACTAATTACTTCAGCATCATTAAGAATTTGATTTCCAGTCTCCCAATTCCTCCAGGTTTCTAATGGATAGACCCAGTAGATCCCTCTTGTTCTATGTGGAAGTGAAAAGAAATTGAAGAATTTATTTGCATGCGTTGCTTTTGTCTTGAGTGCAGCTTCAAAGATCTTGAAAATAGCCTTGCTGCGGGATGAACAAAACTCAGGCTTTGTGCAATTCATAACACCTAATTCATATTGTGGAAATTGGTGTGATTCTATACACACCAAATAAATGAGCAAGAAAGAGTTTTTGTTGTTGTTTTAAAGATGGTGCTACATGTGTAGTCAGAAGAAAGATCCTGCGCAGATACTGTAACCAATACATGGGCCCAAATTCATGCTTGTTGCTATGCTGCTTTGCTACATTGAATTTCACAGCAATGACAAGGATAGACCTGATTAAGCCTGACCCTCGCCCTCTGCTCCAGAACATAGGCTCCTGCCAAGTGAACGAAACAAGAATCTCCATTAGCTATTGGTTGTATAGATTATATGACACACATTCTATTTCTGAGTGCCCCCAGTCGAGGTAATTAGTAGGTACACACAAACACCCCAGATAATATCGTTGTAGGTCCATGCACTAAAGCCCATTGCGCAAAAGAAAACAATTGCATTAAGTAAGGCAGCCAAGTTAGTTTTTGTTCCCATTACGTTTGCGAGGAGGGAGTCAAAAGCTGGTGTTGCTGAGTATGGTGGGAGGCAGGGTGGGTTTGGGATGGTAACAGAGGTTTTAAGAACATATGAAGGCTCATATCTGGCCTCTCAGTTTTCACTTGACTTGATTTTTCCAGCCTCAAGCATATTAGAAGCATGAGATTGGCTTGCCTTCGTGAGATTTTCAGAATTAATACATACGGGGTTCTTTATTTGCCTTCTGTTTTTTGAGCCTTCACATTTTACATTTGCAAGCTTTTTTCACGACCAGAGAGCTAGAAACTAACTTTTTTTAGATGAAAACTGAGATTCTCATTTAACCACAGGACTTCAGAAGCTGGAGCTTTAAGGTGTACACCAAATAACACACGAGCTGGCAACTTCAGGCATATAAATACTATTATATCCTGAGGTAAAAAGCAGGAGCTGCCAGAGAATCAGATGTTGTAATTTACTCAGGAAATTGGTACCTCCAGCTTTAACTACTTGGTAAAATCTCCATGATCAGTGAACCCATAATTGGTTGTACACATTCTAGGTTGGCTTGTTTCTGTAAGTGACAACACTATCAAAGTAGGAAACTGATACTCTTATTATTTAACTCAACATTGCATGGCTGTGCAGAGTAGCCTGTGTGAGAAGAGGGTGTGGGGTTAAGGATTTCCCCTCCCCTCCTGGCCTAGCTACCTGCATTCAGCTGCTGAGGGAGCACATGGACCGTGTGGCATATGCTCCTCGCAGGGAGGGGTGAGGACTACCTGGAGCCATGTCTCACCAGCCAGGATTATGCTCCACCCTTAAAAGGGCTTTATCTGAGTATACCATTTCCTTCCTTCCTTCACCCCCCTGCATCTCCCACTCCTACGACACTCACTTTCCCTGGCAGAAACCCCTGAAGGGGCATTGTGAGAGTGGACCTTGCTCAGGGCTGGACACAAAATGCTCCAGCCTGCCCTTTATGAATAAGTACGTTCCACCATCTTGATGACCTCATTGGATTTGAGGGAATCTTGCCAGGATGAAGTTATTCCAGGTACATCTTCAAAGCCGAGGACTGCGCAGGCTGTCTGTGACTGACTTCATGCTGGAATAGCTGAATCATAATGATTCGGTCCTAGAGCAATCATTGATTTCAAGGAACATGAAAGTCATTCTTTATTCAGAGGTCCCTGGCATTAAATATCTACTGTAAAAAAAACTCTGTGTGCTTGTGTCTCTGGGTAACGAGATCTCTGTCTTTTCCTGGGCAATCCGTAGTCTTTAAATGTACAAACCAATAGTGTGCATGACTTTCATATGTAAATCTGTGTCTGACATCCAGTGACAATTTTGTCTTTCCTCTTGAAACTCTATGCCCCTTCAATATTCAGGTTTTCTCCCTTAAGCACCAAGCAGTGTCTATGCTCTGTTGTAGTCCAGCCTGCAATGCTGCAGTGCTGTTGCATCAGTGCAAGGTTTCTAGAATTCCTCTGCTCTCCTCTTCCCAAGTGTGAAAAGCTGGAATCAGTGACATCCTCCCCTTATCTCAGAATTGCAACACATTCTTATTGCTCAATCTCAAACAAAGGACTGGCAAAAGGTGTAAAACTTCAGGGGTTTTCTAGGAGTACTGGATCCAGACAAAATGATTTTCTAGCTACCCCCTTTTATTTGTCTGCTTTTAAATTTGAGTTCACTTAATACCTTATAAACACTCTCTTTGTGGGGACAGTGCAAAACTTACTGAATACAGGATTGTATCTCAAGGCAAATCCATCTGACAAACTTCACCAATGCCCTTGTGGTATATTTTTGTAGTTATTTCACAAATTAAATTTAATAGTCATCCTAAACACTTTTTTTTAAAAGCAAAAAAAACAAACCAGTGGTGCTGATTTTTGTTTTTTCCACAACTCATTCAGCTTTGCACATGGCAACTTGGTTAGACCCTGATCCTACAAGCTGCTATGAGCAGGTCTGCTGGGGCTCTGTGTGGGTGCAAAGGGTTTGCTCCCCACCGTAGCAGCTTGAGGGTTCGGGGGCCTTAGTCAGTTGTGCTTCTGTACTTAATCTGCTTCACTTTTCTTGTTCTCATGCACTGGCACAAAACTGCAATGTTTGGGCTGAAAATGGTGCAGTGGGGATGTTTTTGTCTAAACAGCTGCATGTTTTTTTAAAATTACGATTATATTTTGTAAAGTCCTTTTTTAAAAATGAAAAAAATTGGGAGGCATAAATGACAATATTTGCCCCCAAAGCCCATTAATTGAGTGTGTAATTAAAGGGTTTATAAGATTTGATCTTGCACAGCAGAGGTGTGGAGTGTTGCACAAATAAATGCATAATAAGTAATGAGCATGTTGAGGAGTGTAGGAGAACTCAATCCTGCGTTAATGAGCATTGCTGAGTACTCCCTAGGGGCCTAATCCAATGCCCGCTGAAATCAATAGGGAAACTTTTCATTAATTTCAGTGGTATCAAATAGGGTCTGAGGGCCAGGCTTTCAAAAGAGCTGAGCACCCAACGTGCACCCAACAAGCTGAGCTTTTGAAAAGCTGGCCCCAATTTACTCCTGCTTAGACTCATGAGTGAAGATATAGAAGGGTGCACATAGCTAAGAACTTTGTTAGCATGATGAGAAACATACTTAAACCCATCCATCTTTAGACCTGTCCAGTTTCCCACCACCATTTTCTGCCCCGTGCACTTGTGAATGAGGGTCTGACACGCAGCAGACTGAGACAGAGTGCGGCTGCCCTGATTTGCTCCTACTCGAGGCTTTCACTTGCATCGGAGTGCATCAGCCTTGTACATCCTGCTGTGCAAGGGCTTTTAGGATCAAGGCCAAAATGAATCATCATTGGTTCCCCATGAAATGTACTTGTCCATCTCTAGTGCAGTGACTTACTATTTGTTTTGTCTGTGCTGTTTTATCCCATGCAGAGTTGACCTGTCCTGGGTGCAACATAACTAAAGAAGCTGCTGCAGGATGAAAAGATGGCAGCGCAGCTGCTCGCACCACCAGGCCCTGATAGTTTTAAACCTTTCACCCCAGAATCTCTGGCTAACATTGAGAAGCGTATTGCAGAAGAAAAGAAGAAGAAGCGTCCAAAGCAAGACAGCAGCCATCGGGATGACGATGACGACAGCAAACCAAAACCTAACAGCGACCTGGAGGCAGGGAAAAATTTGCCTTTCATCTATGGGGACATCCCGAAAGGCCTGGTTGCTGTACCACTGGAGGACTTTGACCCTTATTATTTGACCCAGAAAGTGAGTCTGCAGGAGAGATGTTACTAAAATCACTTTTTTCTTAGGGAATTGCAGGTTTGGGTGATAGAAGCCACCTTGGTAATGTGGGTGAGGGGGAATGGAATCTTTGTGCCAGGCTTGTGGTTTTTTAAACTTACTGTTTTGTCCTTGTGTTTAACCAACATTGCTTTTGTCCTTCATGACGCTTCAGAACAGTTATCCATCTTATCAAAGAGAAGGTTAAGAGGTGACTTGATCACAGTCTGTAAGTACGTACATGGGAAGGTTTCTGACAGAGGACTCTTTAATCTAGCTGACAAAACAGAATGAGATTCAATGAAGCTAGATGAATTCAGGCTAGAAATAAAGTGCAGCTTTTTAACAGTGAGGATAATTAACCATTGGAACAAATTATCTAGGGATCTGGTGGACTTTCCATCACTTTAAGTCTTTAAATCAAGATTAATGTCTTCTCTAAAAGATATGCTTTAGATCAGTTACATGACATAAACTTGATGCACGAATTAATAGATGAAACTCTGTGGCCTGTGTTATGCAGGAAGTCAGACTAGCTGGTCCTAATGGTTCTTTCTGCCCTTTAAAATCTATGTATATAATATTTGGTGAGTGGTCTGCTTCTCAGGTGGCTCTGAAAACTCACACTTGGGATGATGTTGGCACCTTACAGATTTCAAAGCAATGTGAGTTGTTATTGCAGTAAATCCAATGGCAGCTGCTACCCTAACACAGGACAGTAGAATTCATGCAGAAAGCTGTATTGTCTCGATTAAAGAGGGGTCTGCAAATGGTGGTGGAAGAGACTTTTTCTCTGGGGATAGGTTTAGTTATTTGTATGGGATACAGTCAACCTCTGATCTGAATGGAATGGTGGGGCAGAATTGTGACACCCCAGAAGAAGAGGAATTCTTTAGGTTGATTTAAAAAAAAAAAAAAAAGGAGTCATAGGGATGAAAGTAGGAATGGGAAAAATGAGGGTTATAAATCAGGAGGGGCTTCCTGATGGTGGACTCAGCTAGGAAATGGAACAGTCTCCAAAGGGAAGTCGTTTTAGTAACTGTACAGCAGTGCAGAGGTGCTGGTGCTGGGAGGGCTGCCATACCCCCCTGGCTTGATGTGCTTTCCATCATATGCAGGGTTTACAGTTCGGTTCAGTGGCTCTCAGCACCCCCACTACATCAATTATTCCAGCATCCCTGCAGCAGTGAACAATCCTGTTCAATGAAGGGGAGCATTGCCATTGGCTTGCATGGGGGACTAGATAACATAATACCAAGCATCTTTTCTATCTCTGATTTCTGTGACTTCCTTACATGGAGGTCAGAGTTTGGATAAACTGGGAAATCTACTGGAAAGATGCAGCCTGGGATTCTGGTCTCACCTGGGAAGATGGAAATTTGACTGTTTATATTGCAACTGCTCGAGATAAATATTGGTCAGTGATTTTACACGAGTTTGAAGTGATCAGTTAACTGCCATGTAAAATCAATAACTTATTATGGGCTACTTAATACATATTTTATAGCTTTTGTCTTAGTGTCAGATCTTTCTTACCTGTCTCATGTGAGTGGTCCTGTGAGCATAAGCACACTACTCACATGTGTATGGTCAATTGGATTTGGCCCTTAAAAATTTGATACACCTCATAATTTGTCTTGCATCTACAACAGCAAGTTTAATGCTTGCTTCTGTGCCTCAGTTGCTAATAACAATGCAAGCACTAGTGCAGAGCAGAATATGGTACTGGGAATATCTAGGTTCTCTCCACACTAGTGCTTGCATCGGTGCTAGAACCAATGTAGCTGCAGTGATGCCGAGAGCCAGGCACGAAGTTTGCAAGTGTTGATGCAGCCCTTACAAAATCTTCCTGAGGGTTCTGCTCTGGCAGGTAAGTACGAACGTACATAATCCTTGGGAAATATTTCCAGCTGATTGGATTTTTATATTCCAAATACACAGCGCTATAACCTCATCCTGTTGTGTGGGAAGAATCCTTAAAATACATAATCCAGGTTTTCCTCCCAAGTGGTGGAGCTTCTGTCAAATAGTTTCAGTGTGGAAAGTTTGGAAATGTGGAAGCATGCATCTTAGGGGCTCCGTTCATTATTCCCTGGGCCTAGTGCAGTAATTTGATCTGGGCAAAGTGGGTAAAAATGCTATTAAAAACCTAAACAATGGGAGCATTTTGTACCAGTTTTTCACTGGAGTGAATGACTGCACAAGGCGCAGGCCAACAGAGAATTGATTCTAGGTCTTCAAGTGAGATAGAGGTTGGAAAGGGATGCACTGGAGTAGTGAGTGAAAGTGTGATGTGGACTTCCACCCTTCAGAGCTTTGGGAAAAACCTTGCAAGCTGTCCCAGTACTTCCCCAGAGGAAGGAATCGCAGATAAGCACTACAAAGAAAACATGTTTTAATAATCTTTTAAGGTGGGAAATGTTAATTTTTTATCTGAAAAGGCAGCTTTGAAATAACATTTTGTCTGGAAATAAATCTGGAGATGCTCTGTCATATCCCCAAAAAGAAGCTGGGATTTCTGTGCATAGCCACATACAGAGTTTCTGCAAACTCAGCATACATGCCATGCAGAGAATGTAAACTTTTTTTGCAACGGGAACAGCTGCAGATGTTGGAGGGGAAGGTTCTAGATATCAATGACAAGCTTTTACAGCCCAGTTGACCTCATGCTTATTGCTCTGTACAAAGAACCTTTCTCTCTTCCCATAAATACTAGAACAGCCTATTTATTGGCTCTTTTCGTTTGCATCCACTTCAGCATGTTAAGATTTAGACGTGTATCATTTCTTCATATAGCCAAAGACTCTAGAGCTTCCCACAGAAAGTTTTTTTAAGTTCATTTAAAAGAAAAGCCCTCTCAATCATCAGAAATTGCAGATCTGTTTGAATAGTGGGAAGTTTGCCCAGATTACATTCCCCCCACTCTCCAGCATTTGCCAAACAGATTTAGAACATGGATTTTTTCTTTTAATGCTAGGTACACAGCATACATAGGCACCACAGTGGATGGTTGCTTTTCCCTTGTGTTAGGAACAGCTGTAGCTAGTGGTAATCTTGATTACTGTCAGCATTCAACTGAGAATCTTAACTTCTCATTATCCAGTTGGCTAATAGTTATAGGCGAGGCACTGGGAGTCAGAACTCCTAGGTTCTGTTTCTAGATCTGTGAGTAGCATTCCTTGGCCAAATCACTTCACCTTTCTGTGCCCCAGTTTTTCCATTGTAAAATGGGAATGATGATTCTTACTAGAACTGGGTGAATTATTTACTCATAAGCACAATTTACTGGACCAATTAGTCCCTTTTTCCCATTCATGCACAAACCAGTGAAGATTTTATCTGAACAAATTGCAGTTTCTGGGACTCTCCATGAACTGAGAACTTTGAGTTGTGATTGGTCACTGGAGGAATATGAAGTTTCCATTTTCTGACTGGATGTTTTATACTTTTGTTCATGTGTGCATACAGGGATTCAGGCAGGTAACATCATATTTCCAAACAGTCAAAGGGATGAACACAAACTAATTTTAAGAGAAAACAAGTTTAAAAAGGTTTCAGAGTAACAGCCGTGTTAGTCTGTATTCGCAAAAAGAAAAGGAGTACTTGTGGCACCTTAGAGACTAACCAATTTATTTGAGCATAAGCTTTCATGAGCTACAGCTCACTTCATCGGATGCATACTGTATGCTCAAATAAATTGGTTAGTCTCTAAGGTGCCACAAGTACTCCTTTTCTTTTTAAGTTTAAAAAGGGCAGTAATATGATCAATCTGAATGGTGAATCAGAATTTGCAAATGCGTTTTCCCGTTGCTTGGCCAACTTTATCACTCCCACCCACAGGGATGGGAGTGAGAAGTAATTACTCTTTTTATGAAGAGTTTGAAGATCCTTGGAAGAGAGATGCTATAATAATGCACATGGTTATCTTTACCATGAGAGGAAGCACCAGGTCATTAAGTTGCATTGTCCCTGGTGCCCTTTCTTCTCCATCCTCCACTGGATTTTAGACACAAGAGGGGAAATATTCCTTACCTAAAATTGTCTTGAAAATACCCTTTCCCATCCATGCTCTTGAGACCCCAGACACGGCCTGTATATCAAATGATGTCAACAGCTGAAATGAATGAGGAGAAACTGAAAGCTTCCCCACATGACAGTATGTATCGTGTATGCAGTGTCATTGTAGTCATGTTGGTCCCAGGATATTAGAGAGACAAGGTGGATATTACCTTTAGCAGAATGTGGGCAACATGGAACACACCCAGAAGCACTGCAGGAAGGAGGCAGAGAATCAAAGAAGGGAGACAGAAAGATTGTAAAAGAAAAAATGGTCTACCTGCTATGGATAGGCCCACTTTGTGACTTCTGAGCTTCTCTGGGTAGCCGTACCTAATATATAGCTTGGACTTCCCTTTAAGCTAGAAAAATGCCACCCTGGGGAGGGTGTGTGGGAAAACATGGCTTAAAATTATATGAGGGGTGAGATTTTGTGAACTCACAGTTGCTTTTCAAGGTCCCAGTTCAGCAAGGGACTTCAGTACATGCCTAAGTAACTGAGTCATAGGCACCAACTCCATGGGTGCTTCAGGGCTGGAGCACCCACAAAAAAAAAATTATTGGGTGCTTAGCACCCACTGGCAGTCAGTCTACCCCCCTGCCTCCCAGCACCACCCACCGGTGGCCCTGCCAATCAACTCCTCACCCTCCCTCCCAGAGCCTACTGCCTGCCATGATCAGCTTCTGTGGGAAGAGATGAGGTGGGGGTGGAGCGGGGACAGAAAGAGGTGGGGTGGGGGTGGAGGCTTGGGAAAATGGGTTGGGTGGGGGCGGGGCCTGAGGCAGAGTGGCGGGTTGAACACCCCTGGGGCCCGGAGGAAGACAGCCTGTGAACCGAGCAGTCCCACTGAAGTCAGTGGGTGAAGTCTTGGCCCTTTTCAAGTCGATATGTCTACTCAGAGGGTTAATGTTAAGCATGTGCTGAAGTATCTTGCTGAAATGGGGCCTAAGTTGCAAAACCTCAGAGTCTGAGGTGAGCCCAGGTCTAAGACCTCTCAGTGAATAATGGGATAATGGAAGTGAGTTCAGATTCTGGAAAACGTATCCTGTTAACAGGGAATAAGTCTGTGGGTCTTTTTTTTTAATTATTTGCCCCTCTCACATGCCCCTTCTCCAATGCAAAATTTGGAGGCATTTAGCTGTCACTTGAATTAATGGTTGGTTGTGTTTTATTTATGCAATCTGCCCATCAAGTTTGGCTGGAGAGTTCTTATCAGATGATGGCTCTTTTGGAGGCCATGTTGTTCACTGTATTCGCACGTCCCATGGGTGTTTTTTTATAACTGAGCATGATGATCATGGCTTGGCTCTAAGGGGCTGTGGACCCTGTAGGCCACTGGCTGGGAATAAAGAAAAGAAATACAGACTCTGGTAATGTCCTTTCTATTTATAAATACTTTGGTACTATCAGGATGGGGGGACCATATATGAATCTATATAGATTGATATCAGCAGGAGTTATGGGTGCTCAGCAACTGTGAAGCCCAGCCCATGAGAGTTGGGTGGCAAAACCTAATGTATTGGCTAAGGTCACCTGTGACTTGCAGGTGTGCACCTGAGGATCTCACTAATGTGCATGGGCCACTAAAGTGATTTGCATCTGCATCAAGTCACATGCCCTGTTGGAATGAAGCTGTCCTGCCCAAAATGTCACCATGAGTGAGTGTATGAAACTGGGAGGTAGTGAAGGGATATGTGAGATGAGTAAGGGAGGCCTGTCCACTTGCAGCATGTGCTTCAAGGACCCTTCTCCTATGATCTCCATGCTGGTGATGGCAGAAAAGACTCGCGGTGCTGCTGCTGGGCTCTCCATGCCTTGTGGGGGATGCAGTGAAACATTCAGATGGGGAGATGTATGAAGCATAAGGTTTGAGCTGGTCTCTTGAGTTCCCAAAGAAACATCCCTTCCCAGGGCTGTTGTGTTTAATGTGTTTCCCCAGGGTCTCTCTGTCTGACCCACTTTAATTCGGGAAGCAGAATCCAGGTCCTGGACCAGTCGTCACTATCTTCTCATAATCACAGCAGAGGGTGGGAGACTGGTGCCCAGTTAACCTAGGCTGATCGCGTCTTCTCACGGGGAACGGGGCTAATGGGAGACGAGGTCATATCTGCAATGTTTGCCTTTTATATAGCTGTTCATGAGACATTATTGTTCATATAACAATTATATTCCTACTATTGCAGTAGCACCTAGAAGCTCCCAGCTGAGATCAGAGCTTCCTAGTGCTGGGCACACTACACACACATGATAAGAGACAGTGCCACCTTGTTAATGTCAACAGACAAGACAGCAGGTGGGACAAAGGACGGGTTGTCATCCTTGTTCTACAGATGTGGGAATTGAGTTCCAGACAGATGAAGTACCTTATGCAGGGTTATACAAGGCGTCTGTGGCAGAACCAGGAATTGAACCCAGGTCTCCTGGGCTGCTGTTACTCAATGTTGCTTTTATTTTGTTAAAATCTCTCTAGAGAAGCATTTCTTTGAAAGGCAAAATAATTTTAAACATTTCACGAGATCCTCCCCCTCTCCTCAGCTCCGCCCCCGCCCCAAAAATCCCCAACCCTGTGCTCTAAATAAGATTAGAAGAAGCACAAAATGTGGCAGAAGATTTGTCCTTAACCCTTACTGAGGAAGAAAGGGACAAATGCTGTGCCTGGAAAATGAGCTGTCTGATGTATATAGGAACCACATCATTCAGAGCCAAAAAAGGCTTAAAAACAACTTTTGTAGAAATGTAGGGCTGGAAGGGATTTCAAGAGGCAGGACCAAATAAACCTAGACCATCCCTGACAGTTGTTTGTCTAGCCTGTTCTTAAAAACCTCCAGTGGTAGGGATTCCACAGCCTCCCTTGGAAGCCTATTCTAGTGCTTAACTATCCTTAGAGTTAGAAAGTTTTTCCTAATATCTAACCTAAATCTCCCAGGGTGATGTCATGTGCAGATTTTATAAGTGTATTCTCCACTCCATTATCCAGGTTGTTAATGAAAATGTTGAGTAGTACCAGACTTAGGACAGACCCTTGCTGAATCTCCCTAGATGCATCCTCCCAAGCTGATAGTGAGCCATTGATAACGACTGCCTGAGTATGGTCTTTCAACCAGTTATGCACTCATCTCATAGTAACTTCATCTGGACCATATTCCCCTCATTTGCTTATGAGAATGCCATGTGGAACTGTGTCAAAAGCCTCAAAAGACTCTTGTATTTTCTTTTCACTTACTGTATCATTCCCCAGCCTGTGGGGTGTCAAAATTCCTCTTAGTGCACATTTCTAGATAGACTTTTTTGAATACAGATGTGGTAGAAATACATACACAGGCATTGCCACTAGCAGGGCAGCCCTTATCACTCACTCTTGGTAAAACTTGACATTAATGTCAACCGCTCTATTTTTACCTGTGGGACTGCAGTTCCATGAGTTCTTCACACTCTTCATTAAACCTTTCTTCCTCCCCTAAATCCTATCCGCCTGCGCTTGTCTTGCTTTTGTAGTCCATCCTAGAAGTGCTTTGTTTAAAACCTGCATAAGCCTAAAGTAATTTAAACCTGCATGTAACTGGAATTATTTTTTACCATCTTATTAATCTTATCTGTGCACTGTAATATAACACCTATCATGGGCTGTACTGCAAATCACTAAAGTTATTTTAAAACAATTAATGTTTTCTAATTAAACTTGTTCCTATGGTACCATTCCTTTTACATCAGAAATGTCCAGTTTTCCCTCATGTAATATAATTTCTATCCCTAACATTAAATAATTAAAATGGATGGTTCCTTTTAAACCTCAAAAAATGAACAGCTGAGATTTTTGGGCAGTCAGTTTTTCTATAAGGTACCTCTGTGCAAAATGCCTTTCTCCACATGACTCTTGTCTCTGAGCTTCACCTCTGCAGATCTTGAGGCAATGAGCAATATGGCTTAAAAGGTCCTAAAGATGTTTTTGGAACTGAACCAGAAACCACTTTAAGTACATGCAGCCATTTTGAAATTGATAAGTTCTAAGTAGTCAGCACTATTAAAAAAAAAATTCAGACTAGTTTTTAAATTACCAAACACTTTGGCTTTTCTTTCCTTCACCCTACTCACTGCACCATCTGGAGACTTACCTAAGAGCTCACCAGGCACCCTGTTAGAGTTAGTAAATTACAGTAGGGCACCTGGAATCATAAATGTAGACTTCCCAGTGACCAGGGTTTATTATTATTGATTTATTTATTATTATTGTTTGTATCATTGGTGTACCTGGAGGTCCCATTGTGCTGGACGCTGTGCAGGCACACAATAAAGCAGAGTCCCTGGCTCAGAGAGTTTCCAATCTGAATAGACAAATGGAAGGGAAAAAGAGGGGATGTGATTTCTCCAAGGTTACAGAGAAGGTCATTGCCCAGGTGGGAATAGAACCAAGATCTCTAAGCTCCCAGTCCAGGGCCCTGCCAGTAGTCATCATGGCCTCCCTTGCCAATACTGCATTTGATATCTATTGGTTTGGTCCTTTGTGTCATTTTCTCCACCCCCTGCATCAAGCTGGAAAGGTTATATTAAAGGAGGTGTGGGAAAATTCTTTTAAAAAACTAGAAACTCAAAAATTTGAGGTTTTTCGTTTTTGAAAATGGTCCCATTTTGTGTGTGAGAATAGGGTTTGTTTGTTTATTTATGATCAAAAATAGAAATTGCCTGTGCTGGGATGTCTGCCCCTCATAAGGCCTGTCTAGATTCAAAGGACCAATTAACTCTGTGATAGTTGGCACCTGGAGGAGGGTCAGGGCTGATGAAGCCGGCTGGGGGAGGCACAAAGAAAAGCAGGTGGTGGTAAGGGGTGGTGGTAGTGAGAAGCCTTGCAGTTATTCTCTGGGTTTAGAGAGAGAAAGGAGAAAACCCAGCACCTGGAGCCTGGCCTTGAGGGAAAGGCGTACCCACAGAAGGATAAAGAAGGAGTCTTGTAGAGGCAAAGTAGGAAGCAGCCCAGGGATGTAGCAGCAAGGGTTGAGACAGAGCAGATCTTGGCTACTGGTTGTAGGGTCCCTGGGCTAGAACCTAGAGCAGGGGGCAGTCATCCAATGGGATTTTGATATCCTGGAAGGGGACAACTATAGCGACATGGCTGGAGGGCCAAGACATGAAGAGGGAGCACCCTGAGTCCGGAAAGAGAGAGAGACAAACAACAGGACAAGTGACTGAAGGAGGGGGTGCCAGAGCAGTGGTGAGCTAATTCTCAGGTGAGCCACAAAGAGGTGTGCCAGCGGTGAGTAGTGAACCCCATGATACTGCCCCTCCCCACCACCTTTGTGGCTTTTTTCCATTTTTCAATCCAAGTTTTGTAGTTGAGGGATTCACAAAAGAAATACAAGCGTAAAAACTAAACTAAGAAACTCACTTGCCTCCTACTAAAAATAACCACCCCAGGTTAGCAGACACAAATCAACCCTTGCTGGATCAATCCTGTTGAAAAGAAAATGTACATTTACACCCAAATTACTCCATTGTGTTGGGACGTTATTGATGGGGGCGGGGTGAGGGAATCGAGTTACATGGTTACTGAGTTACATGGTTACCCAGCAAGAGTTAGAGGAGCATGTGTGTGGTAGGGAGGGCAAGTAGGAAGACCAGAACCTGCTACAGTTATTAACAAAAGGAGATTTCCCTAAGCTCAAGTAGTGAAGGCCTGTATTTTGGAACTCAGGTGACTGTTGCCACATGATGGGCCCTTCCCACTGTTGGAAAGTGGGAGACCTGGAATTGGCAATAGAGTCTGTGCGTGAGTGTACGGAAGAGGAAGCTTAAAAACCTGCTTGGCTGGGATCCTCGTTATACCCCGGCCGAGTGATGGTAACGTCATCTGCCTTATCCGCGAGAATCTCGTGGGAGTACAAGCTGGCACTTGCTGTTTCTTTAGGATGGAGAGCAAAGCAAGTATGGAATGTGTATGGTTTAGATTCAGAGCTTTCAGGTCCTCCAAAATGGAAGTTGCAAAGGGAGTTTAGGTAAAGTGCTGAGTTGATTCCAAATTAGTCCTGCTGGGTTCCAAAGCCCGTAGGAGCAAGAGCCTTGGCTGAAACAGTGTGGCTTGCCGGATAAGGTATAGGTGGGGAGTTGAGAAAGCTGAGGCCTGGATTCTCATGCAGTGTACCTTGTACAGTCATTTCCATCAATACAAAGTGATTCTAATTAGGTAGCATTTTACACTGCTGTAAATGACTGCCCAAGATGCAAGCCAGTGTTGAAGCGGGCCTCTTTTTTTATATTAATGCAAATCATAATTTTTTTTTATTTTGGGATCACAGTCCATAAATCAGCATGCACTGCTATGGCACCATATAAATAACAGTTTGGGTTCTGGCCCTGCATTCTAAGGTTGCCATGTCTGAAATAAAAAAAACTCGGACATCCAGGAGAATGATCCTGAGGCCCTAAAACTGGACAGCTGGCGGTTTGTGCTGAGCACCCTTTCTATCCTGACCAATCTGTTACCTCAAAAAAGGGACCATCCTTGGAAAAACCTGGACAGATGGCAACCCTACTGCCTTTTTGTGCTTGGGTGAGTCATAGTGTCTTTGTGGCTCAGTTTCCCCATCTGTAAAAGGGGAGATAATAAAATTTACCCACATCTTTAAAGTACTTTTGAGAGCCACACACAAAAACCACAATGTATCTATTATCCAATCTCTCCAGGTGCTTACATAGCCCTCATCAACCATCATATCTGAGCACTTTCCACTGCTTAAAAGGTATCAGTGTGGCAAGGGTTAAATGTTACGTTAGAAGCCTTGTGCTGATGAGAACCTAGTATTACACTTGATTGTGTATTGAAATCCACTAGCTCTTGTTGAAGAGGTTAGAATAGGGGGTGTAGAACATGAAGGGCCTTGATGGAAGAATGAGAAGTCCATCAGATTGCAGCTGAATGGGCTGGGCCTTTGCAAATGAGGCATATCTGGCAATGGATAGAATTATTGTCAATGGTATGCAGCCTGTAGATTGTGATGCCTTCCCTATTGCGTCTCTGCTGGCTGTGAACTTTGTGACAGATCTCCCACACAGGGGCCTGCGCTGGTGACAGTAAGAAAAGACAAGAGAATGGTTTAAAACCCTGTAAAGTTGGCTGTAGTTTGGTAGGCAAGTTCTCAGCGTCGGGATGGGGCTGAATCTCCCAGCTTAAGCCCTCCCTCCCCCTGTGTCTTAGAAATGGGAAAAAAAAGGCCTTTCAAAACTCTCTCATATGCCAGGACAAGCCATTTATTAATACTTGATGCTGTGATTTGTCAAGAGTCATCCACGGTTCTTTTAAAGTGCCTTTTGCTGGGAGATGCACGTTCATTAACTGTTGTGCTATCAGATGCTTTCCCCTGGGGACTAAACCACCATACAGTTTTGATTTCCCCTCTTAACTAGTTTACTGCTCTATGGTCTAATTTAGCCAAAGGAGCGAAAATATTTTGTTGCACTAGTGAAATGGCGAATTCCTTAAGAGAAATTATTGCTGGGAAACAACATCTATCTTGGCAGAGGGCCCTTGTGGATTCTGTTGTGTTGCTGTGAGGCTAAGGGCTGGGCCAAAGGGTAGGTTAAATACTGAAGAGGGAGTGTTTAGGGGGTTTTAGGCAGTTTATAAGCCTTGTGCTGGCCCTCTGTAGGGGGTGAGTTTCATTCTAATGCATGGGTTCTGCTGCATTTGGTCTGTAATGTACCATAAGAAACCTTTCCTTATGCCTGTAAGAGGATATGGTGCATGAGAGTTTAAACTCTTCAGTGCATACTGGCTGTTCCCTTCCTTTCACTTGAGTGGGAGGGGCCAGTGTGTTTCGCTATTGAAGGACTGTGTTCTAGTCTCACCGCTCCAGTTGTACACACGTGAGTCTCTCAGTGATGGTTTGTATGTGGTCTGCAGCGCATAGATACATTTTACATTCTGTGTGTTGGATTGTCCGCTTTTCAGGCAATGGTTTATCCTAGATTGTGCCCCGTTAGAATGCTGTGTACATTTGAATCATGACTGACAATAAACACTCTTAAGGGAGAGCCCAGAACAAAACCACCGTGTACCTGAACATCTGAATTCTGCAGCTTGGGCTCTTTGCCAGTAGTTAAAAATGTTCATCTGTTTAACATGGCTCCAAGAACACTTGACAAGGGACAATAGCTGTACTTTTCTGGGTGCATTGCAAGGTAGTCTGAGGCCAAGGAGCAGGGGCCATGTGGCTCATCTTGGAGAGAAATATACTTAATCCAAGAATCCTGGGGGGATTGCTGAAGAATCTTATCTTTACTTTTAGTAGGTTTAAATGAAACAAACGAACTGTCCCTTCTTGTGACAGAGACAGTGTAAACTGGTGCATTGTTACTTTAATGAGCTGGAAGAACAATCTGGTAAGTGATACACACTGGGGGAACGTAGATCCATATTTGGCAAAGGCTGAGCTTGAGTTAAATTGTACGACCCTGTTTTATGTGGTCCCCACATGTTGCTTGATTAACAATCTCCTGGAAACATTTCCCTCTTCTTTCTTCTCCTGGATTGTACTGTGCTTCCTTCTAGGCTGTAATTTCTAGCTTGTATTTGGCTTGCGCTGTTGAGTACAACTCACTGTTGGTACAGTGAACAGCACAGCCTATTAACCAATAATGAAACCCAAATAAATTATGATCCACTTGGTTTTTTTTCTCCCCTCCCTCCACTTCCACTTATCTACCAAGGCAATAACATCTTAAAAGAATATTAGCAAGGATGTGGCGTGTGATCCTCTGCTTGCCGAGTCCCTGTGGACTGTTCCTCACTTAATTATACATTTCTGAATGTATTGTAATCTTGTTCCCAATCAGTGCTTCCAATATCTCTCCCCCACACCTGGGGTCAGACTAGCAGCTTCTCTTTTGAAGTTGGCAAGATCCTCCCTTTCTTCATTGTTAATTATTGGAGCTTTCTAGTTTTCTGTGTAAAGCTGACCCTTATGGCTTTCCTCTGTCCTACTTCCTGCAGGATTTGAGTATACAATTCCCCTAGGCCTGGAGTCTTGTCAACTGTGAATAGTCTCAACTGCTGCCTCACCTGCTCCAGGTCCATGGGGAAGAATCTCTCCAACATCTTGGCAGCTCATACCTGTCACTGCCCACACAGATTCCCAGTGCTGGTGTGAACAAGTCTGTTTAGACTGGAGAGTTTTTCTTGTATTTGCGGGGAGGGTCTTTGTGCTAGTGTATGAGAGTAAAAGTGTTCACATATTATGGGCCTTACCCAACTCCTATTGAAGCCAATGATAATCTTGTTTGTTGACTCTAATGGGAGCTAATCCTAGCGCTCTAAGGTCTGGTCCACATACAGAAGTTGGACTGGTTTAACTCTCTTATTTTGGTGGTTGCCACATGCGTGCACACACTCCTTCATTGATGGCTCTCTGGACTTTGAACTCAATGCAGTTCATAACTGCAGCACCTGTGAATCATCTAGAGTTAAACTAGTAATCCAGTGCAAGTAATCCTTCCACTGCTATCTTACAGTGCACCAGTCACTGCAGAATTGACCTGTCTGCTCACCTTTCTGAGCTTCACCTCTTCAGGCTCTGGCTGGGGGCGCGGGTTCTGGGGTGGGGCTGGTGATGAGAGTTTGGGGTGTTAGGAGAGTGCTCTGGGCTGGGACAGAGGGGTTCGGAGGGCAGGAGGGGGATCAGGGCTGGGGCAGGGGGTTGGGTGCAGAAAAGGGTGCAGGCTCTGGGATGGGGCTGGGGATGAGGGGTTTGGGGCGCAGGAGCATCTGAGCGTGGCAAGCCCCTGACCATGCTCCACAGTGGGAGCTCGAGGGCCAGCTTAAAATGGCTTGCGGGCTGTAGTTTTCCCACCCCTGATCTAGGCCCAGATCTACAGCAATAGCCAATGAGTACTCAGCACATCTGTGGAGGGAGAAAGCAGGCACTGCACTGCTGTCTGGAGACTCAACATGGATCCTGTTGAGTCCACTGGCTTTTCTGTAATTGGGCTCGTTAACGGGCCCTCTGTGGGATGGGGCTGTTACATTCAGTGTATCCCATATGAATGTTACCTTGCATATACCTTTGTAAACAACCTTGTCTAGATATGAAGCCAGTAAACAGCAGGCATGAAGGCTTCCTGCAGGTTGTACAGCTCAAACAGTTCAGCTTTTTATTTTTTATTTTTTTTATCGTGGTGATGGTGGGGAATTGTGTGGCTTTTGTGCTGCAGTGAGAGCTCTGGTGATGGAAATCCTCCATGCACAGAAGAGCCCTAGCATGGGCAGCGGCTAGGGTGACCAGAGAGCAAGTGTGAAAAATTGTGACGGGGTGAGGGGTAATGGGCGCCTAGATAAGACAAAGCCCCACATATCAGGACTGTCCCTATAAAATCGGGACATCTGGTCACCCTAGCAGTGGCACTAAAAGGTTCTTTCTACTGCATGGCCAGCGTGCGGGAACTTAGGCCCAACAGAACCACCACCTTCTCATAGCCCTGTCTATCCTTCGCCTTTCTGCTGAGGAGTCAACAAGAGGGCCAGTTGTGGTTTATCTGTTTTATCATAACTCATTACCATTGGTGACCCCTCCCTCTTGTGTTTATTTAATCGGAAATTCCCCCTTTTATATATACTGCTCCTTCTGTAAGCCTTTTAGCTGTGGAGTTGGTTCCTTCCTCGCTGTTTGTGCAAGAGAGACTTTCTTGAGTGGCCAATAGCTAATTGTGAATTGAGTAAAACAAGGGTCCCTGAGTCCTGAGACATTCTTGCTTGATGCTGGCTGTAATCACACTGCTGCCTTTTAACTCATCACTCTTGGTCTGGCCCCTGTTGTGATGGAAGGGACAAGCAATGTTGCTCCTGAATGGTCTCACCCACATACACTAGACTGATGGACAGTGCATCTTCAGTAGTTGTCATGAGGGGATTTTTTCCCTTTACAGGGGAGGGGCATGCTTTATATACTTGGATGGGCCTGGATTGTAATTTTTTATAGCTTCTGCAGTTGTCAGGTCAGCTGTTGGGCTTTGTTCCTTACCCTTCAAGGGAGCAGAGCTCGGGGAATAAGGTTTTCACAACTCCAGGTGGGACAAGAGGGGCCATGTGTGAGGGGGAGGAGAGAGATCAGTCTGACAAGGGAGGCCCCACACATGGGGGGAGAGGGGAGTGTCTGTCTGATGAGGTAGGCCACCATGCACTCTCTGGTGGGGGGACGGGGAGGAGGGATGGATCGGTTTGACTAAGGAGGCTGTGCAGGGTCGGTCTGATGGGGGAGGTCACACAGGTTCTGGTAGGTTGATGAAATGGGTGATTTATATTTTGGGAGGTGAGGTCTGAGTAGGAAAAACCTGTTTTTCCCCAGTGGGTATTTACTTACCTAGTGTATTACACAGCTTGTACAAGTGCAAGGAGAGAAGCCCTGCCTGGCCCTTCCCAATACATTTTTACAAATATCTAACTGGGGAGGAGGAGGTAATGGCAGTACATGGTCATGGCTCGGGTGTGTGCAGCATTATGCAGTGCGCTCAGCGCTCTCGGGGAGCAGCTTGCATGTCTGGGCTGGACACCTGGCTCTGCTCAGTTCTGCCAGGGCTGAGCTTCAGGATATATTTTTTTCTGCTTATGTCACTTTTCCCTCCTCCTTTGCAGATGGTGAAGTGTGCTCTTGCACAAAACGATGCAGGGTGGCATGTAATTAGCAGAATTGGGAGGGAGTCACAGATCTATGAAACCCTGTGTCTGCCATATTTGAGATGAAGGATAGTCTTAGGTTAAGGTGCTGAACTAGGTCTTGAGGTCTGGGTTCAGCTGCTGGCTCTGCCACTGACTTCCTGTATGACCTTGGGCAAGTCACTTAACATCCCTGGGCCTTGGTTCCCCCTTCTTAAGAAGGGGGATAGTAATACTTCCTTTTTCCCACTCTGTCTGTCTTGGCTGTTTAGATTGTAAACTCTTGGGGCCAGTGACTCTCTCTTCTGTTTATATAGTGTTTAGCACAAGGGGCTCTGATCTTTGTTTGGCCTATAGATGATACCATAATACCAATAATAAGGATACTCTGGCATGCACGTTCTACCATGGGGGTGGGGGGGGGTACTTCTTAAACACTAATCTTCTTAAAAACACCAGGAAATGTAATTCTTGTGTGACTTTTACATTCTTGCCTTGAAAGTTGTTCCGTTTTTTCCTGTACATATGTATTAACTCTCTCTCTTTCTCTTTCTCTGCAGACCTTTGTAGTACTAAACAGAGGGAAAACACTCTTCCGATTTAGTGCCACACCTGCCTTGTACATTTTAACTCCTTTTAATCTTCTTAGGAGAATAGCTATTAAGATTTTGATACATTCATATCCTTTTTTATTAATAATTGACTTCTGTGCTGCTGCTGTTTACTGCTTGAAAAAAATCAATGACTTCTCCTACTACTTACTACTCAAAACTTACTTATGTAGGACACGATCCAACACTCAGCGAGGTCAGTGGAGGGGATCCCAATGGATTGGGCTCCAAGTGTATACAGTAATAATTATTTTGTTTATGAATAAGTCATTATAGCTCCCATAGGTATGGCACATCCAGTAACATTTCATTTACAAAGCTCCACACTACACTGTGTATATGCACATCCATTCTTCCAGTTCCCAAGAACCAGTAAATATGGGGAAAGAAATAGTCTACAGCCATGCTGTACAAGAGGAGTAAAGGGTTATCTAGCTGGTGAAACCATTAAATAAATTATGAGCCGGAGGTGCAGCCAACTGTGCTTTACTTATAATTATGTTCCTATTCATCTTTCAGTCTATTGGTGTCTCTCAAACCTCCCTCTATGGGCAGGTTTATTCCATAATGATCCACTTTCTCTGAAGCATCCGATGCTTGTGTTGTAAGAGAGAAGATACTGGATGAGATGGCTCTATCTAGTCTGGCAATTCCTAGTTTTTTACTCTGTAAAATAGACCTTGTGGAGTCCCAGGTCTGTGGTATCTCAAAAGCTTCCATATCAAATTGGCTTGGCTTACAAATAAAATGTGTGTTTTCTAGCTGCTAGTGCTGGAAACTTGATCTGGGAGTTGAACTGGGTTCTTTCTAGGTTATGTCTTGTTGCTGGTAAACATGGCTCTCACAGATGGACTAAGGTGCAATTGCGGGATATGCATCTGACCATTTTGAAGCAAAGATTTTGCAGGTAGAACTGAAGCCTGATCCCAAGCTAATTGAAGCTGATGAAAACAGATCCCAATGGCTGTGGATCAGGTTCTTGGTTAGCAATTCTGTTGATGCCTGAGCCAAAATAACAGGTTTCAGAGTAACAGCCATGTTAGTCTGTATTCGCAAAAAGAAAAGGAGTACTTGTGGCACCTTAGAGACTAACCAATTTATTTGAGCATAAGCTTTTGTGAGCTACAGCGGATGCATCAGATGAAGTGAGCTGTAGCTCACGAAAGCTTATGCTCAAATAAATTGGCTAGTATCTAAGGTGCCACGAGTCCTCCTGTTCTCCTTTGAGCCAAAATAGAATCTATCTCTATCTGCTGCAGCTGCGTTGCTCCTGAATCACTCTTAACAGTAAAGAGTAATACATGCTTATTTTTGTCTTCAGACCCTGCATATATGACCCTGAATACGAAAAAGGATCAGACTATTAGTAAGAAGGTGTCTGTTTACTTACACATTTACTTTTGATGGTAACTGCATTTTAAAATATACAAAATTCATTTATGTATAACTATAAAAGTATATTCACATTAAAATCCTGTGACCTTATAAATAATAAAACATATTTACTTAAGAAATTCTCAAATTTAAGTTTGTGTCTAAAATATTCTAATCTGTGTGTGTATCTCCATCCATCCATCCATCCATCTATAGGACTGGCAGTTTGGAAGCATATAGAGAGAAAAGTTATGTTTCAGTTTGATGAAGCTGTAATCATAATTATAGCGATAAGCTGTGCTTCATCTTTCTTTCAGTTCCCTTGAATATAACACATGCATCCAGCACCAGGTAACCCTTCACTTTTAAGAAGAAATTATGTATGAAGGAATCTTTAGAAAATACAAGGCCTTGACATATTGATGTTGCAAATGGAATTCTTGTGGTTATTTTTAGATTCTGTCCAGTAGGCTGTAAATCCTAGAAGGGTCCTGGTAAAATTGTTACATGGTAGGATTCTCAAAAATGCATCAGCATTTGAAATCAAGGCATCACTCTGTCCCCTTTGAAGACACTGAGAGTTTTACTGTTGCCTTCGGTGGAAGCAGAATTAAGTTAATGCTGACCATTTCTGAAAATCCCACCCTGCATGTATGAGTTCATGTTACTTTGGAAATGGGTCATTTCAGTGGATGTTAAGAGTGAGTTGCAAGTTGTCTGAACCAGATTATACATGATGGAGTTTGAAAGGGGCGGTTTAAGAGCCACAGGGATTTTTTCCCCCATTTCTTGTAGAAGAAAAACAGTATGAAAACCATGTGCTGCCTATGACAAAAACACTTTTCATTTTTTGAGTAACACATTTGAGACTTGTTCGCTTTGTGCTCATTCAATTGATTGCCCCTGCAAAGGTGAGCAATCCTATCAGGGGACTCATGCCAATGGATTGGACGGTTGGTCACTTGATGACAGCAGCTGGTGCAAGGTGGGCATACCTTCCTCCTTTAGCTGAATGCACAAAATCAGGAGAAAAAATGAAAATTTGGCTCCTAAGATGCTAGACTCTACCTGTCCAGTAGGATTCACTTTGCAGTTATGCATATCATATCAAATGCACCCCATGTTTCATGCAGTTGGAAAAACCCCCAAACTGAAATCCTAGCCAGATTTCTGACTAACAAGTGATGTAATACGATGCTGCTCACGCATTTCATTTACCAGCAGATTGTGTTGCTATTCCTGAATGTAGATGGAATTGTCTGGGGGGAAGTTTCACTTAAAGGATGAATGTAAATTGTTGTGAAGTACGACATGGGGACTCTGTTTTATTTACAGGAGCAGGTGGATGAGTTTCTCTGGCCTGCAATGTGCAGGAGGTTCAACTAGATGATCATGATGGTCTCTGCTGACCTTAGTCTGAGTCTATTCAATGTACATTACAATTTTACAGCCTTCATAATTAGTTCTAAGCTGTAAAATGTCTGTTAAAGAGATGAGGCAGTATTTTTGTTTGGTTGCAGAACATGAAGCACATGTGCACCTTCCTCTGGTCAGTGCCTGGAGGCAGGACAGATCTATGTTAACTTGCCATAAATATTAACTAAGGTGAAAACTCTGTGCTCCCTGTGCGTGTGCGCACTGCCCTTGGGAGAGCAACATCTCTGTTCACTCTTGCTCTATCCCTGTGCAGATGACTGCATGAGGGACAAAGTGTATACAAACTGCCACTAATCAGAATGCAATGGAGAATCAGCCCCATCGTGTCCAAGAGATCAGAGAATTGTGGGGAAACCAATGAGATAGTTAAATGGAAAAAAATTATATGAAAAAATGTCTCTTTTCTCCATCTCCTGTGACTGCTGGATGTTGTCTTGGCTCTTGTCCTATCTAGCTGATAGTGAATAGATCACTGGCTGGAAATTATTCTCATTAGAATTGTCTATATTGCAGTGAATTTACAAAGATGTTTTCATACTGAAGTAAATAGCCAATTTAGCGTGTCCCTTTCTTCCTTGACTTCACCCTACATTATTTAGCATGATCATTATGTGCACTATTTTGACCAACTGTGTATTCATGACTTTTAGTAACCCACCTGAATGGTCGAAGAATGTGGAGTAAGTAACATTTTTTTTGTATCTTTCTCTTGTTAAATACTTAAGAAGTTTTTTTCCTCAAATTCTTGCAGAATTTTGTTTCATTTATTCAATAAGCCTACTCTTGCTCCCGTTTAAGTCAGTGGGGGTAGGATAGGGGTTTTATAACCTCTTGATTTCTTAAGGCTAATATATTTGAAAAGATTTTTTCATGACTGAAATTATATTTTTACCACATTGTTCTTAGCAGAGTTCTATTTTCGACTTCCCTTTTAACAGGTACACATTCACTGGTATTTATACATTTGAATCACTTGTGAAAATTATTGCAAGAGGTTTCTGCATAGATGGTTTTACTTTCCTTCGTGATCCATGGAACTGGCTAGATTTCAGTGTCATCATGATGGCGTAAGTTGCATTTTCAGGTTATTCCTGTTACCGACTCTATGTGTGTACATGAAATGTGGGAGGGGGTTGAATCTTCTTGTGAGACAGGTGCACAGGAAAAAATAAAAGTCAAGGAAATCTTTAAAGTGGACACCAAAAAGATCAAAGTCTAGATTCTGGCTCTTATTTTCAGTGCCGTCCTGAGATAAAGACCGAGCTAAATGTAACTCCGCTAAAAGTAGCGGAGCGGCATCTGCTTACAGTGGCCTTGACTTGGACATGTTTTGGGCAAATCACAGCTTCCTGAATATGCACCTATGGCAGCAGTGCCCAAACTTTTCTTGCTGCACCCCTGCCCTTACCAGGAATGGAATCTGTTTGCGCCTGTGCTCCACTGCTGCACAGCCAAGGCTTCCTCAGCAGAGGAGCTTGGGCTGAAGGCAGAGGTGGGGGCAGAACTGGGGATGGGGGAGGAGCTGGGGCTAGAAGTGGAGCTGGACTGAGGGAGGAGAGGGAATGAGGGCAGAGGAGGGGCGGGGTGGAGCTGCAGCTAGGGGCAGAGCAAGGCTGAGTGATGCTCCCTCCCCACCTCCCTCCCCTGGCCCGGGCCCCGCTGTGTGCCCACTCAAAGTTTCTCTGCACCCCCCATGGTTAGGGGGCCACTTACCTATGGTGAGGTAGGGTTTTGTAATTAGTGTCCAGCATTCTAGCTTTGCCCCTGTGCCAGAGAGTTGGCATGTTCTGGTGAGCTGAGCTAGGGGATGGGAACTAGGAATTTTTAAATCCTGGCTCCACCACTGATTCCCTCCACGGTTTTGGTTTGCATGTTAGGATTTCTTGGGCTGCATTTTGGATACGTGTGGGTTAACGGGTAGATATTAATCTTTTGCAGCTAAAGATTCAGAATCCCAAAAAAGAAGTCCACCTTACAGTATTTTATTTTGTCTAGCTCATTCTTTTCCCCTTTTGCTGAATCCACTTATCTTCCAAGTCTAATAAGCAGTGAAGTGCCCAGGTGTCTTACAACATGTAGACTACTAAATTCATTTTCCTAATTAGAGATGAATTCTAAACGTTTGGCACCCTGTATCTTATAAAAATGTGTTTTACCTCTTGGCCTGTTCTAACGTACTCTTACAACCCCCGCTATCATCAATGGAAATATGTCATTGACAATCTGACCAACACCTGGGAGAGGAATAATTGTTTCCCTTCCAAATTTGCTTTGACACATTTTACACCTGTCCATGTTCTGGGCTCCCAGGTCCAACACTGGCTACTGAAATCAGAGAGATGATTGACTGAAGGCGTGGGGGTCTGATTTTCAAGGGTCCAGGGGACTTGCATTTCGCTGGAGTTGTGCGTGTTCCGCTTTTCTGAAATATCAGGCCCCAGTGCAGAGGCTTAGGGCATTGGGTTTTTTGGGCGCCAGCCCTTTCACTAGTTGTCCTTGCTATATATTGTTTACTAAAAGATGCATTGTTCAAGAAATGCAAATGAGGCCTTAAATTCAACTAGTCAACACCTGAGATTTTCATAGGCGCCTAAAGGAGGTTGATGCAATTTATTGTGAATTGGGAACCTAACTCCTCTAGGCTCCTTTTGAAAATCCCATCCAATATCATTTGTTGTGCAGCTGGATGGTAAGTTAACAAGCAATGCAATATCAACATTGAAAAGACTGTCAGGCTCTCAAAAGCATCAGTACCAAGCATTGTGGGCTCATGTTATAGCCATACAATCACCTTACCATCAGTGGGGTTGTACTGCTGTCATATCAGGAGGATTTGTCCCAAATTCACCAAGGCCTGGGGATCATTTAAATCCCACTCACGAGGCTTAGGTGATATCTAGCTAGTTCTTCTGCACACTGGTGAATTTGACCTGTAGTGCCTGGAAAGCTACGAAATGTCAGACTTTCCCAAAACAGCAGAATTATTTTCAGAGGCAGTTTGTTTAGTGGTTACAATAGTGGGGTCTGGGAGCCAGGACTCTTGGGTTCTATTCCTGGGTTTGATACTGATTCACGTGAATCTGTTCGTGGCTTTGATACTGATTCATTTAACCTCTCTGTGCCCCAAGTCTGGCCATCTGTAAATGGTGATAATACTTAACTGTGCCTCACAGAGAGGTGGCAAAGACAGACATTACTGAACTAATGTCTGTGTGGCACTTAGGTGCTGCATAACTGCAAATGTTGATGACGATTAAAAACAGGAAGGAAAGTGAAGTAGCTCTGATTGACAACATACCCCATTGAACTGAGGAAACAGTCTCTCCGAACATACCTGATTTCTTTTGCCAAGTAATTTTTTTAAATTGCTTTGCACGGGTCCATACAGTATTAAAACATTAGACTCCAAATTTGGGAAAGCTCAAAGAGCAAAACATGCTGTTGTTGAGACCTTTTTAAACTGGTTTTGGCTTTATATCCTTCTCTGTCTCTCTCAATGCCAGTTCTAAAGCATTTTAAATTACAGTCTGTTTCCTACAAACAATTATATTAAAAGGAAGGTGACCCCAATGGTGCCATTAACTCTGGTTTAATTCTGCAGGTATATAACAGAGTTTGTAAACCTAGGCAATGTTTCAGCTCTGCGCACTTTCAGGGTTCTGAGAGCTTTGAAAACTATTTCTGTAATTCCAGGTAAGGCGGCCTCCGGTTGGTGTTAGCTGTTGGGTACAGGCCTCTGTGAGTGATGTATTGCTTTGTCTGTAGTTGTTTTATTGGTGTGTGTTTTGTCATTGTGTTTTTTGTGTATGACCTCCCTCATTACAGATATGTCACAGAGTTTGTGGACCTTGGGAATGTCTCAGCATTGAGAACTTTCAGAGTTCTCCGAGCTTTGAAAACTATCTCTGTTATTCCAGGTGAGGAGTCTTTTAAGCATTAATGCTTATCTTGTGTATGTCTCCCTCTTTCTCTTTCCTCCCCCCCTTCTCTCACCACTTACCTTTCAAAAATGGCACTGGGACATTTTTGATGGGCTTTGCAGTCTGTATGAATCAACAGTGATTTAAAAAAAATAATGTAAGACAGTTGGATGAATACTGATAATTGTATACCATCCTCTTAAGTGCATGTCTATCAATATCTAGCCTCTGTGTGAAAACCCTGAAGTATAATTCAAAACAAATAAAGGGCTAGCTACTGCCATTCTTACTCAGGCTGAGTAGTGCCTTGCTCCAGGAGTCATCCAGTTCACTTCAGGAACTTTCGGAGTTACACTAATGGGGATTTTTTTTTAATAAAGAACCAGTCATTCTGGGAGGGTTATGAACCCTACTGTGTCAGGGCATACAGTACTTTAACTTTTATCCAATCGTAAAAATGAGGCCTATTGGATCACCTAGCCCATCCACTACGCCCTGCAGCCAGTGCAGAGAAGCCTTCGGCAATACTATGTCTAGTATATTGTCCAGTCTGGTTTTTAAAGTGCCAAGTAATGGAACTTCCTTCACTGTGGCTTTCTGGCTTAGTGGAGGAAGCATGTGACGAGGCGCCGGAAGTTCTTGCGTTTTGCTCACCATGCTGCTCATATGCGTGGCCTCTATTTTTGAGTGCATGAATTTGTGGACACCCAACTTTAGACACCTAAGTAGAGCCTGGTTTTCAGGGGTGCCGAGCAACTTTATCTTCCAGGGACTTCATGTTAGAGTTTTGAGTGTTCAGCACATCTGAAGTTGGGCACCCAAAATCAGAAGCCCCTGGGGAGAGTTTTGGTCTTAACCTCCTTTGTTTTGTCTTCTGATCTGGAAAATGGGAGTGAGATTTGCTCACTTGCCTCCCAGATATTAGGTTTAGCAAGTTGATAGTTTGTATAGTGCTTTGGGAATGGAAAGTGCGGAGTGTTTTTATGTTGTTTTTTTCTGACAATGTACTGAGGGAATATTTTTGAAGGCTTTAAGTGCACTGAAAATACAGATTGCCTTGGAACATGAGTTGGTCTATTCCAGGGTTCAGGGGAGAAGTGACGTAAAATTGTTACCTCAGGTTGTGTATTTTTAGTGATGTCAAGCCCAGCCTACCTCTTTCTCCATCTCTCCAAAATGTAGCTCTGCTCTGGAATGAGCAATAGCCCCATCTTTACTTGTTAAGTAAACGATGTCCAGCAACATCCTGCTATTTTCTCAGTGTGCTATTGCATGTATGTTTGCAAAAAAAACAAACTATAGTGTTCTAGGAGGCAGATGCCTTTTCCCTCCCTCCAGACTGCCAAGCCTACCATATTTATAAACCCTACCTGCTGCATGATGCTTTTAAATACTACCTGCTTTTCTTGCACTGAATGATAGAGAATTGCTCCTTAATTAGAATGCTCTTACTTAGCCTTGTCGGATGGTTGGCTGCACAGCTTAAGATACACACATAAGGAGGAAGAACTGTCTGATTATCGTTGATGATGATGCACTGCTTGGAGAGCAGTTGTGATGCTGTCAGTGCACTGCAGTTCTTACACTGCCTTGGTAAAAGAAGAAGTATGCTGAAACTGCTTTAGGATGTGCTTCACATTCATCAGTATAGCAGAGTGAAATAGTGTAATCAACTGCCTAGTTAGTGTGTAAACTTGCCATTGACCTCGCATAAAAAGATGTGGAACTGTTCAGCTGCATAGCCTAGGCCCCATGCTCCTAACTGCTAACAGAGATTCCTCTCTAGCTCAAGTGTGCTTTTGGAGCAGGGAGGATCTAAGTTCCATCCCACCCCGCATTGTTAAGTTCAGCATAGCCAGTTTGCAGCAAAGTGAGGGTAGCTGTTACAGTATTGAATGCGAAGGCTAGAATTGGAAATGGGCGGAGCTTTGTTCACTGACTTAAATTAGAGCCTAAATCAGAATCTCCCCTGATTGTGCAGTGCTGGGGCCCAGTAGAGGCTATGCAAAACCACCCCCTGCTTTCTGGTCCCATCACTAGCAAGAATTGGGATAATTAACCTACTGGTTGGTTATCTTCAGGGTAAGCTTGGAAACTCTAGTTGTGGGGCAGAGAGCTAGTGTATTACTTGGTGGCTTACTGTACACACAGGGTAGAAGTGTACTTTTCTCAAGGTAATGTATTTGAATATGTTAAAATCTAAATGTTTTCTCTTGTTTCTTCAGTGCATGCAGTGGGATGGGAATTCCAGTGTCACAATGACCTTGAGAGAACCATTTTATCATTATGACAGATGTTAAATAAACCTTTTGTAAATAATTAGAATTGGCCTCTTCAGATGAGCAGTGGGTGTTTAGATGAAAAGTATGCAGGACTGGAGACATGCTGCTGGATAAAGTTTCAGGTGAGGTGCAGGGTTTGCATGGCTTAGTGGATCACTAATAGGATATAGAGACACTCACCTCTACTTCACCAGCTCATTTCTAGTCTATGCTAGCAGTAATTCCCAAATATGACCATCATAAGATGGCTTGGTGACCTGTGCTAAATGAGTATGTTGGTCTTAGTGCAGTTCCTGCTGGGGAAGAGTGCGCATCACACATGCAATTACACAGCAACTGCCAAGTGGCCCCAGGCACTGGAAACCTCAGCAAAGAGGCCAAATACCAAATAGTGCCAGGGGAGTGAGCTTAATCCTTCACATCTAGAGGTGATTCCTCCAGACATGCAGGCTAGAGGGCTTACATGGTGTGCATATATTGTCCTGCGACTGGAGAAAGGACTCTTCTGCAGGGCTGTCAATCTGCCACCTTTCACTGACATGCGGGTGCATATGCGCACACAAACGGAGGGGCAAGTGGCAGTGCAAACTGCATCTCTCAAATTCTGAAAGAGGAAAGTAGTGGTGCTGCAAGCTGTCTCCTGGGGCCTGTCTATGCTGGGGAAATTTAAAAACCAATTTTAAAACAGTGTGAGCCATAGTGCAGAGCTGACTTAAGGAAGGCAGGTCCCTGTTTTAATGAAATGGAGTAGTCCTGAAAGCAGCTCAGTAAAAATGGGTCAGGTCACCTAAAACCAGATCTACAATACTATTCTAACCAGTTTGAAAATATCCTTAGTATCAGTAGACCGATAGTGTGTTTCATCAGTGGTTCTGCTTTAGGCTGGGAAGGCAGACAGCTGAACATCTCACAGGCAACTTTTAATAGTTGGTGAATTAAGCACAGAACTCGCTCTGCATCCTGTTGTATAGAGCCAGGGTCACATTATCTGACTTGACAAATTGTGTGAAGAAACACATGTTGAGTCCATCGCAAATGGAAACTAAGCCCGCATCACCCTGAAAACTTAGTTTCCAAGACAATTGCAACCCATTGATATCTGAACCGGGACATTCCTTTTAGCTATGAATTGGTAAAGCAAAGCAACAGTGAGGAATCAGAATGATATTCCATGCCCCCAAGTGACCAAATCTTTCAGTGATACAATTATTAATGTTTTTAAGAGCCTAATTTTCCATGGTGTCTCATGCTGTTCTTTACACCAGTGCACAGCAGGAATAATGATTGCACACTGTCAGAGCAATAGAGAATGGGACCCTAGAGGCACTGAAGATTAGCAAACAACAACTTAGAGGGCTGAAGGGAACAGGGTGTAAAAATTTCCAGTTGTGTCTGGAAAAATGAATAGCAATAAAGCTACTTGGAAATTGACAAGAACTTTGGCATTGATTAAAAGCTCTGAGTTTAAAAAAAAAACATTTTATTCCTACCTGGAACTTCCTTTATTTGTTTTATTTTACAGTTTCATGTGCCTGCTACCCTAAGGCCCCTTTACATCAGCCTGGCAATGTAAGGGGTGCTTCGAGTGGGTAAGACGCTTTTATACTGATGGAACGGTGTAAAGAGGCCTTAGAATAAATGAGAATCAGGCACAGGTTCCCAAAAGATCACTGGCTCCTCTCTTTTGCATTTTTCGTCTGATATTTATATTCAAGCCTAGATTTTTGTTTAGTTACTCAAAGTGCTTAATTCAGATAGATAACTGGTGTGTACTAAATAACACAGCCTTGATAATGAAATGCCTTCATTTTCGCATTTCTCTACAGATGAAGTGCCACTGAGTCAGACTGTTCTTTAGTTGCATGGTCCATTCAAGGTCTAAGCCATGGCATGAACCATGGCAAGGTGCAAAGTAGAGCTAAACTTTAAAATTTATCTGATAATTGCAAGGATCAATCTAAGCAGAAGCCCTCTTGAATGTCACAAAGCGTGAAAATCAGAAACTAAATCTGCTCTGCTGAGCCTTGCAGTTATATTGCATGATGTAGTATCCCAGCTTATTCTTGATTCCTGCTTATGTAATTCAACTTGCTTCACATTTTTGTTTGACATGTGATAAATTGTGTTTTGCTCAATGTTTTTACCATTTGTTTTCCTCCCCAGTTTCCCTATTTGCGAACTCACTTTTTAGAAAGTCAAGACTCCATTGTCATGTCACATGCTGGCACTTATATAACTGAAATAGTAAAAAGGCTTTGAGAGGATGTTACATGTCAGTGGATCTGGTAATTCTTGAAAATGCATAATTTACATGACTTTCTCTTGTAAACTTAATGTTTTGGGTTATTTTTTTTAATTCCAAAATGTAGAAGGGTTGGGACATAAATCCAGATCTCAGAAACCTACAGAAATTCAGGTTCAGTTCTGGGGCAACATAAAACATCCCAGTACAAAACTTCTATGTTTGTAGCCAGTGCAACTGGTCAGGGAAATGTTTTGGTGTTTTTTTTTGTGTCCCCTCTATGAAAAATGTTGATGATTTAAAAAAAAAAAATTCATCCAACTTTTTTTGAGGGGGTTGCTGAAAAAACAAAGCTTTTCCAGTTTTCAGCTAAGAAATTTTTATGGCCAAAAAAAATAAATAAAATCTCATTTTTGTTTTTGTTTGTGTTTGATGAAAGGTAAAAAAGTCTCCTTTTAACATCTGATTCTCATCCTGGTTGGCCATTCTGGCTCCAGCTCTATGTGATGCAAGACACTCTAGAATCGATTGCCCTATGTGCTACGGGTGTTGCTTTATGGGCGTCACCTACTGAGACACCATGGGATAACTGCTCAGATTTTTCCGGTATGCTGTGACAGCAACCATGGTTACAGCAGGTGGCATGAATGGTGGAGATGCACAAAATGCTGAAAAGGGCTGCTCTGTAGACCCAGCTCAGCCATGCTTGTTGCAACTGAGTCAAATGAGTGTAATGAACGGGTCACAAAAACATAGTTGCACCTGGAGTGTAGCTCCAAGTTTAGTTGCAAGTCCCAGATATGGGGCGCTAGATGGGGCTGAGAGCTCTCACTGATTCCAGCCACTTGATCAGGAAGGGCAAGCTTGCGATTAAGGCACTGGGCTGCGATTCAGGAGATCTGCATTCAGTTCCCCACTCTGCCACAGACTCCTTGTGTAACCCTAGGCAAGCTGTTTACTCTCTTTGTGCCTCATTTCCCAGATGAGCATCTTCAGTCTTCATTTGTCTTGTCCATTTAGATGGCCATTTAGATTAACTCTCCAGGACAGGGGTTGCCTCTTATTCTGCGTAGACACAGCACCTACTCCAATGGGGCTCCACTCTCAGCTGGGGCCTCTAGATGCCACTCCTAATAACGCACACAATAACTTATCTATAATTCTGAGATACAGTAAAATACTGCATCATAGAGTCTGGCCATTGAGCAGATTGTCCATACAGCATATCCAAAAGGAAGACATTTGGAAAACAAATGGACACAAACTGTAGGTTGCCAAAGAAACATTTTTGTCACTGGAAAATTTTCCCCCTAGAGCGTTTTCTGCCCTGGAATGTACCATGCACAGAAGCAACTGCATCGTGCTCTCCCTGAATGTGGACACAAATGTACATGGCTTGATAAATCTTTCAGCTTTGTTGCATTATTTAACACTGAGATCTGCAGAAGGGCCATGTAAATCTATGTGGTCTAAAAAAGTCCTGGAGGAAGGAGAGGATCGTATGACTCAGCTCCAGCCCACTTGCAGTTTAATGGTATGAAAACATTTGAGGCAAGTTGATTATAAGTTGAAGTGGAAACATCCTCGTTGCTTAGAGGGAGCAAGCTGCAGTATGAGGCTTTTTCCTGATGAACAAGCATTTCTGGACTGAGAGGTTTTAATGCTTAAATTTTTCATGTGACTTTCCAGCTGGTGACTAGAAAAAGTTGGCCCTGGCAACTGAAGCACTGTGTCCACAGAACAGGAGCAGCATGATCAGTGCTAGTTTCCCCATGAGGTTTTGGACCAGTGTGCATAATCCGTGTCCTGGAGGACCGATTCTTCACAGCTCATTTAATCTTTGGGCTCCCTACTGAGACATCCAGCAAGGATGTTTTATGTTCTTATGATACCAGTTGTGATGCTCACCAATGAAACTCACCAATCGTATTTCACAGAAGAGGGTTGTCAAGCAGCCATTGGAGGATAAAAATGCCATGCAATCTTTAGCAACCAAAAGTGGCGGGAGGCCTCAATTTTACACTTCATCCAAAAGGCAGCACCTTCAGTAGCACCAGCCCCGATCATCAGTTAAGTAGTGATGCAGATGGGAGGAACTCCCACCGAATCATCAACACTTCCCATAGCAATCTGATTTTCTGTAGAATTCTCCCATCCAATTACTGGCCTGGCCTGCGCCTGTGAGCTCCAATGAGGTTGCAGTACAAGCTGGCTTCACTTTGCTCAGAAATTTAAAAATAAAAATCACCACGTCTAATCTTGCTTCACAAGTTTTTGCTGATTGCTGGATTTTGGGGCAGGTCCAGAAGTCTGCATTGTATGGCTCTAAAAATGAGTGCCATTTATTCAGATTTTAAGGCCATGAAGGGACCGTTATGATGATCTAGTCCGACTCCATGCATTACACAGGCCATAAGGATTTCACCCAGTCAAAGCAGTCATAATACTAGGAGTGGGATCTGAAACCAGGCATTTAGGGGAGACTGCGACCTTAACTTCATGCTTGGCCACTTCTGCCAATTACAGTGTTGACCACTTGGTTGAAGATGCAGACAAATTTCAGCTCCTTCTGATCTCATTGTGGAAATGAATTACTCCAGACTTACAATGTGGTCTCAAGAACCATTACACCAAAGACCAATTTAGCCATGTATTCTAGGTCTGAGCATTCTGCAACACATAGATCATACAATAAAGATGGATCGGAAGCAACCAGCTAATTCTGTCAAAACAAAGTATGCATGGAAATATATAAATACTTGCATGTAATATCTAGGCAGAGAACAGTGATTAGGTGCAAAGACTTCTGATCTGGACCCTGATGCAAAGTTCATTAGAATCAATGGGAATCTTTTAATTGACTTCCGTGGGCTTTGGATGAAGCTGCTGGTAACCTAGGAGGGTCTGACAGCTGACAATTGAAGGCTGGTGTGGTGATCTGAGCCAGAGCTTTGGGCTGATCCAATCCTAGCTGAAATATTTACTGCTGGAACTGTTGCACACTCTCTCTACTTCAAAACTAGTGCCTATAGACAAGCATAAGAGGGGTTGATTGCCCAAGAGGTTGTTATAGAAGGCTGGTGGTGGTCTGAGGAAGCATCTTAAGCCTGGGATGATTGCTTGGGCTTAACAAGGCTAACATTTCTGGAGTTTTTAAACCTAAAGCCCTCTTGGGAGGTAGCTAAAGCAGTGATGAGGGGGAAGTTAATATCAATTACAATTGTATGGAAGCACTGATGGATGTGGTGAGGTTTTGGGAGGCAAGGGATGGAAATCCATACATGGTCTGGGAATAATAAAGTGTATCAAAAGTGCTCACAGCTAACAGTAGATTAAGGGAGTAAGAGATTCATAAAGCACAACATTTAATGACTCATTAAATGCCTCCTTCTGAGTATGAATTAAAGGGATAAGTTATCGTTGTGGCTGATGGAAAAAGCACTTCAGTAAATATGTTAAAAGGAAGGATGCCAGTCTCATAGGAGTCTCTCTTATCAGATCTCTAAAAGGTTAGGTAGGGATTTCTTTTCAGAAGTTGTATATGATCCAATTCCCTGGGCAGAGTGAAGAAAGGTAAACTACATTTCTTATCTGGAAAAATATTTTGGAGGATGAAGTTTGGAGATGGCTCAGGAGTGTAGGAGTAGGGGCCTAGATAACTTTTCTATGGAATACTATGCAGTCAAGGCCAGAGCTAGTGATGGGACACCAGACTAAATCCACCTGTGACATGATCTGGTATGGCAAATATTTTGTGACACATCTTTCCCACTTGCTCTGGAAAGGATGTAGGGGCACCCGTGCTGAACTCTTATGGGAAAGCTGACCAGCCTGTACGCACAACCTGCTTGCCCAGCTCCGACAGGATGAGGAGGATGATGAGAAACTAACAACATTTTATTTGTTTGTCAAAGACCAAAAATTAGTTGCTGCCTGAGTAGAATTTTGCAAGGCATGAAAGGGTCTGATTTGCCAAAGCAGAAGAAGTGAGACAGAACAGACAAAGGGAGTAACTTCGCGTTCATGGATGCTTTTAAAAGTTATCAGTACTGTTTATAATATGAATAAGGAGGTGGAGGGCTAAGCACGAATTTCTAGCTGAAACTGAGATCTAATATTGGCAGAAACATTTGATGTTGATGGTCTCTGTTGTGTCTCGTGGACATGGGGCTTAGAGCTCCAGGGAGAGGTGAGGGATTTTACCTTGAGCTCATCTAACTGGTTTTGTCGTGGTGAAAATGTTGCTTCTCTTTCTTAGTCAGTCAGTAAGCAGGATGAAGGTGGCTTTTATTTTAATTTACTGAAGCGGTGCTTGAGTTTGTGGGGCCTGGCAGTTTTGTGGTTGGAAAACCGTTTTGGCCTTTGTAAATGGAGCAGTGTTGAGTTGGAAGTTGCCATGGGAGGGAACATCCCAGGATTATTTTCCAGAGTCACTTATGGCCACCCTTAGAAATTCTGTCTGAAATCCACGTGCAGCAAAGCTCTTGTCTGCTTTTCCTCCCTTCATGCTATAAATGCAGAACAATCCCGCTGGATGTTAGAGTTGTTTGTTTTTTAAGGGTCTACCCTTGTTTTTCTTCTACACTCCAAATTCCTGTTGACTTCTGACTGGGTTCTGCATATCTTTCACGTAGGTCTGATTGAAGGTGTTATTCTGCATTCCTTGCTCATGCAAATTGTCCACTGAATTGAAGGATGGTACCTGGGCAGATCAGACTGAGCCTGGAAGATCCCTTTTATTTCTTGCCTAAGACACGTTCTGTCGTTCATATTAAACCACATACATCAACTGAATTTGAAGAACAACTAGCCAAAGACTTAAAGTAATAGCAAAAAAATTTTCAGTACATCAGAAGTAGGAAGGCTGCTAAACAACTAGTGGAGCTACTGGACGATTGAGATCCTAAAGGATCCGACGATAAGGCCATTGCAGAGAAACTAAATGAATTCTTTGCGTCGGTCTTCATGGCTGAGGATGTGAGGGAGATTCCCAAACCGGAGCCAATCTTTTTAGGTGACACATCTGAGGAACATATTAATAATTGATCTGAAAAAAGGGGTTAAACAGTGAGGTGGCAACATTTGCAGATGATACAAAACTACTCAAGATAATTAAGTCCAAAGCAGACTGCAAAGAGCTACAAAAGGATCTCTCAAAACCGGGTGACTGGGCAACAAAATGGCAGATGAAATTCAATGTTGATAAATGCAAAGTAATGCACATTGGAAAACAATCCCAAAGATACATATAAAATGATGGGGTCTAAATTAGTTGTTACTACTCAAGAAAGAGATATTGGAGTCATTGTGGATAGTTCTCTGAAAACATCCACTCAATGCGCAACGGCAGTCAAAAAAGCAAACAATGTTGGGGATCATTAAGAAAGGGATAGATAATAAGGCAGAAAATATCATATTGCCTCAATATAAATACATGGTACGCCCATATCTTGAATACTGCGTGCAGATGTGGTCACCTCATCTCAAAAAAGATATACTGGAATTGGAAAAGGTTCAGAAAAGGGCAACAAAAATGATTGGGGTATGGAATGGCTGCCATCTGAGGAGAGATTAATAAGAGTGGGACTTTTCAGCTTTTTGAAAAGAGATGACTAAGGGGGTATATGATAGAGGTCTATAAAATCATGAGTGGTGTGGAGAAAGTAAATAAGGAAGTGACATTTACTCCTCCTCATAACCCAAAAACTAGGGGTCACCAAATGAAATTAATAGGCAGTAGGTTTAAAACAAACAAATGGAAGTATTTTTTTTACACAATGCACAATCAACCTGTGGAACTCCTTGCCAGAGGATGTTGTGAAGGCCAAGACTATACAGGGTTCAAAAAAGAACTAAATAAGTTCATGGAGGATAGGTCCATCAATGGCTATTAGCCAGGATGGACAGGGATGGTGTCCCTAGCCTCTGTTTGCCAGAAGTTGGGAATGGGTGATGGGATGGATCACTGGGGCACCTGGCTTTGGCCACTGTTGGAAGACAGGATACTGGGCTAGTTAGATGGACCATTGGTCTGACCCAGTATAGCCATTCCTATGTTCTTAACTGTCTTGTGCAGCTTTGGCTCCAAGTTTATAGAGTCCCAAAGAGGCAGTTTATACTGGAGAAAATCCTAACACTTTTCGTGGAATCCTCTTATGCCAGATTGAAAGAGTAAAGGCCAGTCTAAAATGGAAATTTACACAGGTTTAACTAAAGGTGTGTGTTTTAAACCAGTTTAAACAAATGCGACTGTGTATGTGGACAATCTGATATCCTTTTAAACCTGGCTTATATCTGTGTAGCTTGCACCATATGAACAAGGTTTAAACCCAGATAAGACTGTCCGCACAGGGGTTTGCATCAGTTTAACTAAATTAGATTTTGCACTGATTTAACTGGGTGTAACATCTGTGTGCAGACAAGCCCTAACATTCATCTCAGAGGCTCCTATATATGCGCTGTCACTAGAGAACAAAGATTTTGAATGGTGACCTTTTAATACACCGGACCCCTGCTAGAACGCGGGATTTGGGATCCATGCCCGGTACCGCGTTAACGAAGGGACTGCATTAGAATGAACTGCAATTAAAGTAATTAAATTTGGGATCCATGGCCGTGACCGCATTATTTGCGAATTTGTGCTAGATAGACGTGCGTTCTAGCAAGGGTCCGGTGTATTTTAATTTGTTTTAAGACACTGGGTCAGATTTATTCCTTTTCCTTCACTGAAGTCAGTGGAGTTACACCCAGGATTCATTTGGCTCAGCTTCCCTCCACCCCCCCCCCCCTTATACTTTTTGCTTTAATCAATGTACAGTAGGGGAAAACCGGAATAGATCCAGTGCATCTTCAATTTCACATGGACCTGGCTGTCCTTAAGCAATGACCTTTTGCCACTGTGTTACAGATGTAATGTGCAATGTATTGTCTGTGTGATAATTATATGAAAGTGATTTCTAGCCCTATTTTCTCTCTGCAGGCTTGAAGACCATTGTGGGTGCCCTAATTCAGTCTGTGAAGAAACTGTCAGATGTAATGATTTTGACAGTGTTTTGCCTCAGTGTCTTTGCTTTAATCGGCCTGCAGCTGTTTATGGGCAATTTGAGGAACAAGTGTGTAATATGGCCAATTAACCTCAATAAGAGCTTACTAGAGAATGGCACCAGGGGGTTTGACTGGCAAGAATACACCAACAATGTCTGTAGGTATTTCTGCAGCAATGCTCCCTAAAATCTGTTTCCTTTTTACATGACAAAATGTTGTTGGCCAAGATTTTCAAAATGACTTGAGATTTTGGGTGCCCAGCTTCAGGCACCTTAAAGGCCCTGGTTTCTCAGCACTTTCTGGAAATTGGGTCTCTTTAAGGTGTCTTAAATTGGGCATCCAGATTCACTTTGGAAAATCATGGCTTTGTCCATTTCAGCATGGTGAGTGCTGTTCCTAAAATAACCACTGTCCATTGGACTGGCCAGTCCTTGTTATAACGTTGCAGATCTGGAGAGGCCTGTGCAAAGCTCTGTAGATCTGTGCTCAACCTACGTTATTTTGTTTAGATCAATGTGACTTTTGCTTTGCGATTCGAACCCCACAAAATGGTGGTCCTGTCCACCTCCACAAAGTAGCTAAAACACAATTCTGCCTTGAGTGTAGGTGGTACTGGAGAGTGTGTCATCCTTGACCCTGGAGTGTGCTTGAAGCACCAACCATGTTTTAATTACATCAGAGGATGGTTGTGTTGGTGTTCCATAGTGCTGGTTCTTTTCCAGCAAAAGTGGAACCAAAAACTCCAGAGAAAAAATTAGTTTAAATCCCCAAGTTTCATCGTTGTATTAATTTCAATGGAGTAAATGGTTCCAAAGATTTAAAGGTGTTAAATGACCCTGCCACTGTCCAATGTTAAGGAGTACTTGTGGCACCTTAGAGACTAACCAATTTATTTGAGCATGAGCTTTCGTGAGCTACAGCTCACTTCATCAGATGCATACCGTGGAAACTGATGAAGTGAGCTGTAGCTCACGAAAGCTCATGCTCAAATAAATTGGTTAGTCTCTAAGGTGCCACAAGTACTCCTTTTCTTTTTGCGAATACAGACTAACACGGCTGTTACTCTGAAACCTGTCCAATGTTAAGCAGTTTTACTGGTATACAGAGACCTCAACCTGCTTAGTACCATGGCAAACACATCATTAAATTTCAGTAAATTTCAAAATTTGAGGATCAGGATGACAAAGACCAAATGGTGTCCCAGTAAAGCCAGGGGTCCCAGGAAATGTTGCGGGTGCAGCCATAATAGTGAAGCTCACTTCTTTTAGTCAGCAATTGTGTTCACTTTTGCCTCCTTGCCCCCCAAAAGGACCCAAAAAGGGAATGATGAGCAGAATAACCTATCCTCTCATTATTTTGTCTACAGATTAGGTCTAATTTCTGACAATCCACCTTTGGTTCATTGATTTCCAGTCCCTCACTTTTCTTGTTTATCGACATGATCTTAACACAGTCCTTGAATTATATCAGTTGGCATTTTTGTTTGGACTAATTCAGCCTGTCTCTACCTTTTGCACTTTTCCCCATCTATATTTATTGTTACAGATTGTCACACCTTATAAACTTTTATCTCCTTTCCCACAGTTGGGCTCACAAATGGAGTAGGTCTACTAGGCCCCAATTATCACTACATCACCTGGTTTCAAGGACAAACCCTACACTGTGGCCCATGGTTCAAGGCTCACTTGATACTTGGCCCAGGTTTGCAACTTGTTTGTCCAACCCACAGTGAGTTCTGTGCCAAAGATTTTTAGAGCCCAGTCTGTTTAGTTTTAAATGTAGAGTTTTTGAAAGCTACTTCCTTGCTTCAGGGATTCCTTCTCTCTGGCTGTGTCTTATCAAGTGTTATTCATGAGTGGTCAGCCAAGATTGCATACAGCTCTGCAGAGAGGGCTTTAGGGATTGAAAAAGTGGCTCATGTATTTGATTCTTAAATCCTAGTTCTATAGCAGGGAGGCTCCCAGCATCAGGGCGTGGGGCACAATAAGCTTCTCTCAATCCTCCACTGAGCTGTACATGCTTTCTTTGTATTAAGCCTTGACCTGACCCCCACTTTCCCATTATATCTATGTCCAGCATCCTCTTCCAACTGCCATTCTTGCATCCTGGCCTCCTGTCTCTTAAAGCCTTATCTTTGTGTGTCAGTCAGCATTGATTTAGAAAAAGACCAAGCATTTGGAAAAGATATGTGCAAAGAGACCTACGGAGCATGTTGAACCATTTGTAACTAATAGTTTAGTTGTAAAACTAAGCCTGTTGTCCTTTCCTTTCCTACTTATTTATTTTCAATCACTCTAACAGTTCATGCAAATTAATTGCAACCTATGAGCTATTTGATTATTCTCTATTCATGACAGGTTTCAGAGTAGCAGCCGTGTTAGTCTGTATTCGCAAAAAGAAAAGGAGGACTTGTGGCACCTTAGAGACTAACCAATTTATTTGAGCGTGAGCTACAGCTCACTTCATTGGATGCATCCGATGAAGTGAGCTGTAGCTCACGAAAGCTTATGTGCAAATAAACTGTTTAGTCTCGAAGGTGCCACAAGTACTCCTTTCCTTTTCTCTATTCATGGTGTGCAACAGGCAACCTTTATTACCTGATATCAGTTCTTCATCCTGACTGGTTGACTTTTATACAAATGGGGATAATGAACCCTAAATACTTGTGTCTGTGCCCAAATGCCGTGTAGATACAGGTACTAGCTCAAAGAGCAGCCTATTCCCCAAACATTAACAAGAGCAAAAACTTGTCCCCGAATAAAAACAAGGTGTAAACATGGTGAGCGGGAACAGCGAGGAAATGTCTGTGAATGCTATCAGCTCTGCAGATGAAAGCATCGACCTGGCTCCTGAGCTCCGTTATTTGGTTTTCGCTTGGTTCTCACTCACCATATTTCCACCTGAAGTGACTGGGTGCCTTGTATCTCCTTTTGTACTTGTGCAAAGCAGGTAAACAGGCTAGTAGGGCTTACACAGGTGTAAGTGACAACACAAAGCGCAAGGTAGTGGAGAATCAGGGTCCAGCTCTTCGCAGCTTCTCCCTTGCTTCCCCACTCTTGAATTAACTTGCTCCAGTGTGCCAGCGATTCATTTGTATTTGCGCTCAAACGGCTGTATTAACTTCCAGGAAGAACCTAGATGACTGCTCTGTTAAGGCTTCTGTAGTTTTGTAATATGCTGAGTCCATTAAGTGTGCAGTGTGCATACATATGTGTTTTAACATTTTTTTTCAGCAAACTTTTACGTAATCCCTGGGGCCCTTGATCCTTTGCTCTGTGGTAACAGCTCAGATGCAGGGTAAGTGTTGGACTTTATTAAAAGTAAAGAATGTCTTTCTTCTCCAATGGCTTTCATAGAGCTTAGTGGTGGCACAGGCTTAAAGGTGATTCCATGTAGCCTGTTCTCCTTTCATTGAATGCACCCCATTAGTAACTGTCTCTCTACTCTGCATGTATCATGCCTGACACAGGGTATTCGTGTAGGCTTGCTGGACTGCGGTGTCATATGTAAACAAAAATATAACTTCTGTTTTAAAAAGACAAATTCATTATTTGTGGTTCATTCTGCACCACTTAAAATTAAGCAACTGATGTGTATGGAATGTTTCAGGCTACATTCTCCCAGTTCACTAGCAAATGGATCGTAGCCGTACTAGGATGGGATTTTCAAAGGAGATTTGGGAAGTTAGAAGCACTGTTCTCATTGCTTCTCAATGAGAATTGTCCTAAATCATTTAGGGCTTTGGGCGCCTAACTACTTCTAAAAATCTGGCCCTTGGACACTTGAAATCCAGTCCTGGGTGCCCAGCTGCCCATAGCTCTTCGAAAACCCTGTCCCTAAACTTTAGCGTTCGTATTTAATTACCTTATTTAAAATCTATGTAATGCATGCTTGAAATACAGATAATGGTATTTCCATTAGCATTAGTAAATTAATTCTGTTTAGTCAAAAACTTACAGTTGCTGGTTAATTTGGGTCACAGTAGAAAACTTGATTGGTATAAAAGCAAGAGAACAAGAAAATGAATTTATGGGGTCCTTGAATTTCAACCTCAAGTCATTTAGATTATTCAGGAGGCCTGAAAGGCTCAGGATGGCTGGGAATGATCTAGAGCTTTTCACTTTTAGATTGCTGGTTCCAATCCAGCCTTGGTCAGTAGTAACTGTTCTTACCTTGTGATGGCCATTCGTTGGTCAATATTAAGTAAGTTGGTGGTTCTTAATCTAGATCCCAATGGTAACCCATGTCACATCACCTACCATCACCACAGTTGGCACTGGCTGGCCTGCAGCAAGGCCAAGGATTGAGGGCTGATCCAAAGCCCACTGAAGAACATGGAAAAACTCCAATTGGCTCAAGGGGCTTTTGTTCAGGTCACCAGTGGGTATGAAGATTGTAATAGGCTCTTACCCCTGTAGCTAGCCTGTCCAGCTCAGGTTTGGTCAGGCAATATGAATAACCTTGTACTGCTGCATTCTGTGGATAAGGGCTTCTGTCTCCATGGTTGTCAACTGCCCTGTTTTTTTGCCAACCGCTTTGTCCCCATGAAAATAAAGCACATATGAAATGTTGCACCTTGCTGCTGTGAAAGTCATCACAGCCTTTGGCAACAAGCCTCCTGTTCATCTGTCCTTATGGCTCTTACACTATTGATACCCTGAAACTGCTTTCCTCTTTTCTGCAGCCAATGTCCAGAGGGTTACACATGCATGAAAGCAGGAAGGAATCCAAACTATGGCTACACAAGCTTTGACACTTTCAGCTGGGCTTTCCTAGCCTTATTTCGCCTTATGACTCAGGATTTTTGGGAAAACTTGTATCAGTTAGTAAGTAAATGCATTGCTTCTCTTTTGCTTACAATGTTTTGTTGCCTGTAATTTCATACACATTTGTGGGAGGATGGGGAGTTTTTTAAGGGTCTGAGGGAGCCACCCACAAGTGTATGGTTGTGTGACTTAGGAGGAGTTGTATTTTTAAGGAGGGGAAGAATGGCACCAGGGAGAGCACATGTAGCATTCTTGACTGTTTTCAGCCTGGAGGCTGTTCTGTTTTGCTAAATCTTCTAACTAAGATTCTGTGCATAAGTGCGCACCTGAGCTTTGCTGATACTCTTGTAGTATAACACAGGGCATCCAGGTGCTTTGAAGGGTAAAGTGTGTCCATCCATGTTGTCTAAGAACAATTCAGACTTCTCTAGCAGGTTGGCATCATGCTGAACCAGCATTGTTTCAAAAGAATCTCTGTGCTTGGCATTGAGTTTCATACTGTATTTCTGAATCCCTGAAAACTTCCATCTTTTGGTCAGATTTACAACCTTTACTCCTGCCTGACATAGCATCAGGCTTGTCCTTAAAGGAAGGAGAAGAGTCATTTCACTGCTTGGGCCCAAGGTTGTTGGGTGTGCTGTGTATCCTAATTCTTTAGAATGGATTCTGCTAAAAAATTAGATAACACTTCGTATGTATGATACCGATGTATTTTTCTTTAGAATCATCCATCAGGAGAACTGTGATTGGCTGCTCAGATCCATATTGTAGACAGTCTCTTCTGAATCAAAGTGATAGGGAAATTGCTGTCTCTTTTTCAGACCTTGCGAGCAGCAGGAAAAACGTACATGATATTCTTTGTCCTGGTTATCTTTGTGGGTTCATTCTATCTGGTCAATCTGATCTTGGCTGTGGTAGCCATGGCTTATGAGGAGCAGAACCAGGCCACGCTGGAGGAAGCGGAGCAAAAGGAAGCAGAATTCAAGGCCATGTTGGAACAGCTGAAAAGGCAGCAGGAAGATGCGCAGGTTACAGTTTTGATTAATTCTTTTTTTTTAGGTTGTTATAATTTTTTTTCTGAACCATTAATTACAAAACAGAGTCATATAAAATTATGAAAATACAGTAATGAACTGAGTGGTGTGTCTGGGCCTCACTGCGCTCTGTTGGATGGAATTAGAATTGCTCACCCTGTGTTCCTATGCCCAACATATTGCTAACATTTTTTACGGAGTTTCTCCTTTAGCTAAAGTGGCAGTGGCCTGCGTTTTTGTAGCAAGACGACCTGGGTTCTGTCTCTGCTACCTCTGTGACAGTCCAGGTGTATAGCACAATGGTAACTGCAAAGTTCTTAGAAAGCCACAGATTCGTTCTATTATTTGCATTGCACTGGTTAAAGCATCTATCACCAGAGAATGTCAGAACAGCTCTCGGTTCTAGCTGAGCCTTGCCACACCCATGTAAGGCAGATAAGTATTATTTCTACTCATCAGAGAGAGGACTAAACTGAGGGACAAAGAAGTGAAGTTACTTGAACCAAGGGGAGTCTGCAGCAGAACCCACAAGTTCTGGATCCCAGTCCTGTATTCTAAACATTTGCACAAAATCCCCATTTTAAGGAGGAAGTAGAACTTAGGAGTCTGGTGTCCTGATCCGGTGCACTAAGCATTAGACCACACAACTTCCCAGAGCAGGAAAGAGAGATGTGGATTCCTAGCTCAGCCCCCCATGCTGTAACCATTCCACTCCACTGCCTCTGCGAGATGACTGTCATTTTTCTGTCTTACCCACTCCCTTTCCCTGTCCACTAAATAAGGAACAAATTAATTTTGTCCCTTTCCCCTCAGGCTGCTGCCATGGTCACTTCGGCAGGGACGGTCTCAGAAGATGCTGTGGAGGATGATGGCAGGGGGAGGGTGTCTCAGAGCTCTTCTGAGATTTCCAAACTCAGCTCTAAGAGTGACAAGGAGCGGCGGAACAGGAGGAAGAAACGGAAGCAGAAGGAGCTCTTGGAAGGAGAGGAGAAGGGTGACAACGAGAAGGTGTTCAAGTCTGAATCGGAGGATGGAATGAGGAGAAAAGCTTTTAGGCTGCCAGACAACAGGCTGGGAAGGAAATTTTCCATCATGAATCAGGTAACATTCCTTTGCATTATTAAGAGTCACATTTCCTGTCTTGGGGCCTCATCCTGTGCCCTTTTCAATCCAAGGGAATCTTTCCGTTCCTTTTAATTGATGCTGGATCAGGAGGAAACTTAGGGCCCAATCTTGTAGTGTTTGCTTACACAACAAGTCCTGCATGTCCCTGTGAGCCTAGTGGAAATCAGGAATAACTCTGAAGTCAGGGCAGTTACACAGGTGACTTTCAATTAGACTTATGCGCATAAGTGCCAGGTCGCTTTTGAAAATGGAACTAAGGCTCCTAGGTCACTGAGGTGCTTTTGAAAAATTTACTCAACATGCTTGGGTTCGATCATTTTTCCTAAAATTTTCTTTGTATATTAAAAGTGCTAGATTGAGGACCAAAGGGAGTAAAGTCCTCCCCTAAAGCCCAGCACAAAGGCACCAGCTGGGGATGCTTTCTCCCACACTGCCACCCAAATATGGTTCAACCTTGGTTTTAGCAGCCCCCTTTAGGGGAGTGCAGTCTCCATGGCCTGTTCATTCCTTGGCCTCTTTGCTGAGCCTGCTCCCAAGGATCTAGCTGTGATTGTGATTTGTATCTGTATTACAACAGCACCTATCGACCTGGATCGGGGTCAAGACCCCATCATTAGCAATTATCTTTGAAAAGTCATGGAAGATGGGAGACGTTCCAGAAGATTGGAAAAGGGCAAATATAGTTTCCATCTATAAAAAGGGAAATAAGGACAACCCGGGGAATTACAGACCAGTCAGCTCAACTTTTGTACCTGGAAAGATGATAATGGAGCAAAATAATTAAGCAATCAGTTTGCAAACACCTAGAAGATCATAAGGTGATAAGTAACAGTCAGCATGGATTTGTCAAGAACAGATCGTGTCAAACCAACCTGGTAGCTTTCTTTGGCAGGGTAACAAGCCTTGTGGTTGGGGAGGAAGCGGTAAATGTGCTATATCTTGACTTCAGTAAGGCTTTTGATATTGTCTCGCATGACTGTCTCATAAACAAACTAGGGAAATACAACCTAGATGGAGCACTATAAGATGGGTGCATAACTAGTTGGAAAATCGTTATCGTTATCATTGGTTCACAGTCATGCTGGAAGGGCATAACGAGTGGGTTCCCGCAGGGATCAGTTCTGGGTCTGGTTCTGTTCAATATCTTCATCAGTGATTTAGATAATGGCATACAGAGTGCACTTATAAAGTTTATGGATAATACCAAGCTGGCAAGAGTTGCAAATGCTTTGGAGGATAGGATTAAAATTCAAAATGATCTGGACGGGTAGTGATCCTCAACGGGTAGTGATCAATGGCTCCATGTCTAGTTGGCAGCCGGTATCAAGTGGAGTGCCCCAAGGGTCGGTCCTGGGGCCGGTTTTGTTCAATATCTTCATAAATGATCTGGAGGATGGTGTGGATTGCACTCTCAGCAAATTTGCGGATGATACTAAACTAGGAGGAGTGCTAGATACGCTGGAGGGGAGGGATAGGATACAGAAGGACCTAGACAAATTGGAGGATTGAGCCAAAAGAAATCTGATGAGGTTCAATAAGGATAAGTGCAGGGTCCTGCACTTAGGATGGAAGAATCCAATGCACCGCTACAGACTAGGGACCGAATGGCTAGGCAGCAGTTCTGCGGAAAAGGACCTAGGGGTGACAGTGGACGAGAAGCTGGATATGAGTCAGCAGTGTGCCCTTGTTGCCAAGAAGGCCAATGGCATTTTGGGATGTATAAGTAGGGGCATAGCGAGCAGATCGAGGGACGTGATCGTTCCCCTCTATTCGACATTGGTGAGGCCTCATCTGGAGTACTGTGTCCAGTTTTGGGCCCCACGCTACAAGAAGGATGTGGATAAATTGGAGAGAGTCCAGCGAAGGGCAACAAAAATGATTAGGGGTCTAGAACACATGACTTATGAGGAGAGGCTGAGGGAGCTGGGATTGTTTAGTCTGCAGAAGAGAAGAATGAGGGGGGATTTGATAGCTGCTTTCAACTACCTGAAAGGGGGTTCCAAAGAGGATGGCTCTAGACTGTTCTCAATGGTAGCAGATGACAGAACGAGGAGTAATGGTCTCAAGTTGCAGTGGGGGAGGTTTAGATTGGATATTAGGAAAAACTTTTTCACTAAGAGGGTGGTGAAACACTGGAATGCGTTACCTAGGGAGGTGGTAGAATCTCCTTCCTTAGAGGTTTTTAAGGTCAGGCTTGACAAAGCCCTGGCTGGGATGATTTAACTGGGAATTGGTCCTGCTTCGAGCAGGGGGTTGGACTAGATGACCTTCAGGGGTCCCTTCCAACCCTGATTTTCTATGATTCTATGATTCTATGGACAAACTGGAGAAACGGTCTGAAATAAATAGGATGAAATTCAGTAAGGACAAATGCAAAGTACTCCACTTAGGAAGGAACAGTCAGGTGCACACATGCAAAATGGGAAATGACGGCCTAGGAAGGAGTACTGCAGAAAGGGAGCTGGGGGTCATAGTGGATCACAAGCTAAATATGAGTAAACAGTGTAACGCTGTTGCAAAAAAAGCAAACATCATTCTGGGATGTATTAGCAGGAGTGTTGTAAGCAAGACACGAGAAGCAATTCTTCTGCTCTTCTCTGCGCTGATTAGGCCTCAACTGTAGTATTGTGTCCATTTCTGGGCGCCACATTTCAGGAAAGATGTGGACAAATTGGAGAGAGTCCAGAGAAGAGCAACAAAAATGATTAAAGGTCTAGAAAACATGACCTATGAGGGAAGACTGAAAAAATTGGGTTTGTTTAGTCTGGAAAAGAGAAGCCTGAGAGGGGACATGAGAACAGTTTTCAAGTACATAAAAGGTTCTTACAAGGAGGAGGGAGAAAAATTGTTCTTCGTGACTTCTGAGGATAGGACAAGAAGCAACGGGCTTTAATTGCAGCAAGGGCGGTTTAGGTTGGACATTAGGAAAAACTTCCTAACTGTCAGACTGGTTAAGCACTGAAATAAATTGCCTAGGGAGGTTGTGGAATCTCCATCATTGGGGATTTTTAAGAGCAGGTTGGACAAACTCCTGTCAGGGATGGTCTAGATAATTAGTCCTGCCACGAGTGCAGGGGACTGGACTAGATGACCTCTCAAGGTCCCTTCCAGTTCTATGATTCTATGCTGGGCACTGTACAGACCAGGACAAAAAGGCACTCTCTGTCCCAAAGAGCTTTCAGTTCAAGTGATGCGGTTTATGGAATGCAGGTAACTACCCTTTAGGAACAGTAGTGAGGCCACTTGTACCAAACAGACAATTGCACTGACTTGTCCAGTGTAAATGGATGGCCCTAGATCCAGGGATGAGAGTGGCCTTCTGTGATATCGCTTTTCTTTTCTTTCTACCATTCACGCCATCACTGTTCTTTCTTTTCTCCCTCCCAGTCCCTTCTCAGCATCCCAGGCTCCCCTTTCCTCTCCCGGCACAACAGCAAGAGCAGCATCTTCAGCTTCAGAGGGCGCTTCCGTGATCCAGGCTCAGAGAACGAATTTGCTGATGATGAGCACAGCACGGTGGAGGAGAGTGAAGGCAGGAGAGACTCCCTTTTCGTCCCCTTCCGTGGCCGGGAACGGAGAAGCAGCTACAGTGGTTACAGTGGGTACAGCCAGGGCAGCCGGTCCTCACGGATCTTCCCCAGCATCCGCCGGAACGTGAAAAGGAACAGCACAGTGGATTGTAATGGCGTGGTGTCCCTTATTGGCGGCCCGGCATCTAATAGGCCCGTGGGACGCCTTCTGCCTGAGGTGAAAATAGATAAGGCAGCTACTGATGACAGTGTAAGGAAGTCAATGAGTAGATAGTCTAGGCATGGCGGTCTGCCCTCTTCTGCTTTCCTGTATGCCGCCCTCCAAGCCAAATGGAAACCCTGATGGAATGAAAATTGGTTTGTCTAACCGCAGACTATATAGTCTGTATTGGATTCAAAGACTGCCATGCTTCAGTTACCCCCTTCCTTTCTTCTTGAGTAACCTACTGACCCACATCCTCCTCCTGGCTTCCTGGGGGGGCGGAAAAAAAGGCTTGGAATTGAGATTTTCATGAAGGATATAATAATAAACCTGCCATTAGTAATGGCAATTCTTAGGAACAATTTATTTAATTGGTGCGGGAGGGGAAATAGACCAAGATTTGCTGGAAAGTTTCTCCCACCAAATTTAAAAAAAAATCCTTTATGGAGGAATAATTTTAAAAACAAATGTAAACAGGGCAGAGAATTTTTACATTCAAAGGCCACGATCCTGCAGTCAGGTCTAGATGGAACAAAGTCTTACTTCCTTACCCACTGAAGTTCATGGAACTCCTTTGGAGTGTAAGTGGAGCCACCCTCCTGCCTGGATCAGCTTGCAGGATTTGGGTCTTAGAAGTGAAGGGAGGAGAGTGTGAGAGAGCAATTTCAAACAAAGAACCAAATCAGGCACCAGGAGTGACAGCTTTGGGGAAGACCAGACCTATGAGAAGGGGGATCTAGGTGAAATATGAAGCTTAAAAGGGAACACTGACAAGAAATTTAATTCCAAATATAGGTTTTGTTCTTTTTTATAATATATATTACAAAATCTAGTAAGGAAGAAACGTTTTAATGGAATTAAGAAAATAATTTCAGTGAAAACAGTGTCATTTTAGATTTAAACTTTCTCAGCATGGCACTAGTGCATGAGAAACAGGTGGTGAAACTGACTATAAACAGAGCAGAGACTCTGACCAGTCTAGTTTCACTGCCCAAGTTGAATGAAATGAAACCATCAGTTTAGATGGTTGGGAAGTAAACTTAATTTAATTTTTAAAATCCTTCCATTGTAATCATCTCATCCTTCTGTGTGAAATCCTATAGAATTTAACAGAGACAAACTTACGATAGAATTTTAAAAACCATCTTATGGAAGCCTAGAGGATAATATAATTATCAGGCCCCAATCCGGCAATCTGATTTATGCATATGGATCTATGCAGTCATGCACACTGCTGCACATCAGTTTGGCTCAGGTTGCCAAATCAGGGCCTTTACAGTCTATAAATTGTTTAAGGTGATATCTATTGAATCATATTGATTTAATCTCCCTCAAATTCTACAGGAATTTTCCACAAGGGAAATTTTTAACACAATGGAGGAAAATAATTTTTTCTTTTTCTTTGTATTTTTTTTAATATCTGATTTTTCTCTTGACAGTGACCTTTTAAAACAAAAGGGTTGAATGAACTTCAGTCAAAAAATTCATTTAAAAATATGCCAACAAAACAAGTTAGTCTAGAAAGCCAGAGAGAGCCTGTACTATTATGTGCTAGTTAGAAGGGATTGTTTGGCCTTCGATAAAAAGAAAGGGTAGCAAGATCATTTGTGAGCTGTCTAAAAAAAATAGCTTTTGGGGGAAATCCAGCTAGTGTGTGTGTAAATTCCAAGCAGTTTTTTTTTAATTTTTGCAACCTAAATTAATACCCTCTAATCCTTGATTCATCCTTGAGACTTTATTGACCCTTCTTTAGTTATGTTAAACTTTAGTTCCTACCTTCTTCCCCAGTTAGCATGTTAATATAATGTGTAGTTTGAATATTTTGTTCTCTTTCTAACACAGCATGGAAATATTAGAAACTGTAATTAGCATGATGAATGCATGAAAAACACCTGAAGAGAGACTTCTGTATTATGTGATACTGGATACACTGGTTACTTGGCAGTTCTTTTTGATAACTGGCTATACCTGTAGTTAAACAATGCAAATACCAATTAGCCATCATGACCACTGAGGAATCACACGGGTTATGCAGGATACCTTAGTCACTCATAGAGTAAGTATCTCATTTCCTTAAGAAAGGGAGACAAAAGGCTGTTTAAGGCATATGTGTTCTTTTCACAAGCAACTGATGGCAGACTCCTGTATCGAGGGCAAAGCAATAAACCGTTGGTAGCACACACGGTAGATCTCTGGGCCTAGATTTGCTCCCATTGGGTACAATTAATCCTTTACTAGAGCAAAGCCTAAGAAATGATTACATCTGTCTTGTATAACAAAATCCAGATTTTGGCTGTTGACTTGAATGGGAGTTGAGAGCGCTGGGCTCTCGCACTGCAGTCTGTCCTTAATTACCAGCAGCTCACATTGTTCTCTATGGGCTGGACTCTGCCCCAAAGAGTTTACAGTCTAAATAGATGGGGCAGACAAAGGTGGTAGAAAGGCAGGACTATTTTTAAGTGACTAGCTAAGTCGCACAGGGAGTCTGTAGCAGAGGTGGGAGCTGACCCAAGATCTCCTGTGTCCCAGTTAGTACATTAGCAACAATCCACCCTTCCTCCGATTGATATAAATTAGGCTTCTTGCGGAGCAAAGGACTATGCAGAAACTGCCAAATTTTTAAAACTCTCCTTTTGGTTGGTCTTAAATATGCAAATACTCTGCATTAAGAATATATTGGAAATGCTAAGCTTCCAGTAACCACATTTTTTTTAAGCAGTGCAAACTACTGCTGCAGCCTGCGGAAGCAGCATCCATAGTGTTACGTAAGATAAACGCACCAGGCTCGTGCATAAGGAATGACGTCAGTATGGAAAACCCCCGTTTTATTTTCTCCCTTGGGTGCATGCTATCTATCCAATGTGACGATATGCAGAGTTTCAGACTGATCAAGAGTCTGTTCTAATTAGACATGTGAATTTTGCAGGGTACTACCGAGGTGGAGATTAAAAAGAAACATACCGGGTCTCTCTTGGTCTCAATGGATCAACTGAATGCATCCTATGGAAGAAAGGATCGAACCAACAGTATAATGACTGTTTTAACTAATACCCTTGTAGAAGGTGTGCACAATGCCATGTAATTTAGTGTGTATGTCTGTATTTATGTGTGTGCCTAATGACGCCTTGGCTGCCTTGGAGAAACTAGAAGACCTATTGCTGGTAACTAGAAGGAGATTCTCCTCTTGGCTGATGTGTTATGGAGTTGAATGTGGTGGGTTTAATCCCTGTTGTTTCTGCATCCAGTTTGACTCATGCAGCAATGTGTTTGTTACTGTATCAGTGTGACAGTTTTGGGGGTTGTAGTTCTTTTCCCCCCTTGTTTGGATTCATATGATAATTTTCAAACCTTCCCTCAACTGAAACCTCAGTGTTTTGGGTGGGAGATGTGTGGAACTGGAGTTCTGCCTGGCTTCTACTCAGAACCACAAATTCCTCCAGGTTCTGTTGAGCCATGGCTCAGTCTTGTGAACTGGGCCCCAAGTTGTGGCTTTGTAACAAACTCCAGACTGAGAGAGAAAGCACTAAGCATTTTACACAGCTGTATTAATTCCCCTTTAGAACAATGCAACACACAGCTATTACCGTACAACAATGTATATCACATTAAGGAGATTGGTGGAAAGACATTAAAGGAAGGAATCTGGACAACACAACTACTTGTAGGCAGCCATGGAAAAGGTGGTTTTTGTGCTGTGTTTAGCAGAGATGAAACCACAACAGCCAGAGAGGTTGGTGATCGGAGCAGAGGGAGGCAAATGGATTTTTCTGCTGAGCTGCTGTGAAGGCACCAAAGAATTGATGCTTAACTTAGTGGTGATTCCTCCCTTAGAGAAGTACAGTGCTTACTTTGTGCCACGGCTTACCAGGGCTGAGCCCTGGCACCTCTAGGCTTGGCAGTTCATAGCCCTGGCATCTCTTTCATTACAAATTAAGCACTGGAGAAGTACTTGTGCATTTTGTTTGCACCTAAATCTGCACCTCTTCAAAGACTCTCATACTCCCAGGTGCGGGGGAGTAAAAACAACTGGTGTATGTTCTGGTTCCAATAACAATATGCAAAAGGGAAACTATAGTTGTCACTCAATCTGAATGTATAGGTGTTCTGCACAAATGGGGAATGGAGAAAGTCTCCTTTGCCTGAAGCCAGAGAATAGAGAGATCTGAACTGCATTGAGATCTTGGCTGTGTCAGCTGTCAATAGAGAGTGACTTCCATGTGACAAATGCCAAAATAAACAGTAGATCAAGATGAGCAAATGACTCTGATTTCCAAATATATTATGCAAGAGGCTGTAAGAGTTTGAGAATGACAGACGTGTGTGTGTGGGGGGGTGTTCTCTGATTCTTACAGGATCCTGTAATAATATATATGAAAATTACATATACTTTGAAAATAGAGCAAGGTTTCTGTGTGGCTTTCCTCCCGCACAAACTCCTACAGCTCCAGTGCTGTGATCCTTTTTTAAACTTTCAGAAAACCAATGCAACCATATTCTTAGCAACCAAAAGACAAATTGGAGTTGGAGAAGTCCACCAAAGCATCTCTCCCTTCCCAAGCAAAAATACAACGACCACCTTGGACAGTTGTGTGAAGCTTGGATAGAATAACCGGAGGACAAAGAATGGGCAAAAAGCAACATAAGTTTCCAGGAGAAATGTAAAAATATCTTAAATAAATAAAGCCACTTAAGTCACGGGTGTTGCGTTCATGGTGGCTTTCTCTAAATGGACAACATTCATTTTAACCATGCTTGTACCAATTTATCCCAAATTGATTCTTTACTAAGTGAACTAAGTGTGTCCACACCACTGTGTTGCATAGTTTAAAATGGCATCTTTAGGTAAACTGGTGCAACTTTGAATATAGGTGAGGTCTGAGGGCCCGATGTGTGAAGTCCAGTAGATGGAGTCCCGTTAACTGCAGTGATTGTTGAATCACATCCTAAACCCACAGGTTGGGCTCTTGGGTAAAACAGTTATGGGATCCGTTATTGTTATTGTAATTTGTATTATGGGATCACCTAGAGGCCCCAGTCCCAGCCCCATAGTATTGGGGACAGTACAAACATACAGCAAAGAGACTCTGCACCAAAGAGCTTAAAGCAAAGTATAAGCAAAGACGCAAGGTGGATTCAACACCGCCAAGGGGAGCAGTGAAATGATACTGGAGCCATGTTAACAGATTTAGGCAGATCTAGGAGGACAAGACCTGACTCTTTGCTATTTTGTTTTGTAACTGCAGAGTTGGAAGAATCCCAGAGGAAGTGCCCCCCCTGTTGGTACAAATTTGCCAACACCTTCCTGATCTGGGAGTGCCACCCGCATTGGATCAAGCTGAAAGAGATAGTGAACATGATCGTCATGGATCCCTTTGTTGACCTGGCCATTACCATCTGTATTGTGCTGAACACTGTCTTCATGGCGATGGAACACCATCCCATGACCCCTGAGTTTCAAGATGTTCTGACTGTAGGAAATCTGGTAAGAGTGCTTTGGGAAAACATGTTGTAGGGGGTATAGAGGGTTCGTAAAACTCTGAGGCTTCGTGTTAACAGTGACAAGCAGATTCACGTTTACAATAATACAAATAAATAACAGTAAGGGTAAATGAACTAGCTATCAATAGTGTCATGTCACCCTTCTGTGTACAGATCCTTGCAAATCCTTTTAGAAGGTCTGTGTGTTTTCCCAGACATCTGGGCACTGCCTGAAATAAGTGGCAAGATCCTCTACAGTGCAGATGCAGATGGGGGACTGATTCAATGCCCACTCAAGTCAATGGAAGTCTTTCACACTGGCTTCAGTGGATGTAGAACAGGGCCTACAAAGCACTAGATGAGCTGGAGAGGGAGTGCAGGGGACACGACCCTGTATCACTGACAGTGCTGCTGCCAAGGGATCTCTGCCTCTCAGCAAGCATGAGGCCCAGGAGGGGAGTGGTAAGGTGTCTCTTTGGCATGATGAACACACTTCAACTCATCAGAAGGAGGCAGTGTGCCTTCTAGAGGAGAGAGCACTGGCCTGGGACTCAGGAAACCTGGGTCCTATTCCCAGCTCTGCCACTGGCTTGCTGTGTGACCTTGGGAAAGTTGAGGAGTACTTGTGGCACCTTAGAGACTAACCAATTTAATAAATTGGTTAGTCTCTAAGGTGCCACAAGTACTCCTTTTCTTTTTGCAAAGACAGACTAACACGGCTGTTACTCTGAAACTTGGGAAAGTTAGTTCTCTGTGCCTCAGTTTCCCCATCTGTAAAATGGGAATAATGATGCTGACCTCCTTTGCAAAGTGTTTTGACATCTACTGATGAAAAGCATTACATGAGTTAGATATTTTTATAATTAGACCAGAGCGCACCACCCTTTTTTTAACCGTGTGCACTTGTGTGTGGTTTCACGTTCTTGTTTGTAGTGTTGGGAGATAGGGGTGCTGTTAGATGCTAGCTGCAATCTCTTATTTCCTCCAGAATGTCATCTTTCTCTCCTTGTGATTTAGACTGTCTCCTGTTAGTTCCCCTCTCCCTACAGCAGTGTTGTGGGCAGTCATGTTGCTGGCTAATAATTAGCCATCCTGCTGCCAAAGGAATGGCTTAAACTGCAATGTATCTGCAATTAGCAGAGAAGGGGCCATGACTTACCATGAATAATTACTACCTTAAGTTACTGCCTTACTACCAGAATTCCATGAGGGAGATGTTTCCTCTGGGAAGCAAACATTAGTAGGGTCACAGCTGTAGTGTAGACTGCCCACATGGTGGTGGGTGAAATGGCTTCCAGGTTAAGTGACTTTCTGTGCAGGGCCCGTATCAGTAAGGTAAGAAGGGGGTTGCTTCAGGAGGAGATCAAGGAGCAGGGGAGATCCAGTAATGCTGCAGGCCAGAGGTCAGAGCACAGGGCTAATGACTAATTCTCTGCCGTTCTCCAGTGGGCACAAAGGTCCCCAAACGGAGCGATTCAGCTGCTCATGGGCGGTGCAGTGAGCAATCTTTCTGGTCAGTGCAGGGGATGAGGGTTGAGGATGGGAAGAAGCAAAAGGAAGCCCTGTGGATCCTCTGCTCTGCGGATCAACTGAATAATGCCCAAAACTGATGGAGAGCACATGCTCTGCAGAGGCCTCCATGGCCCGAAGGCTGCTGTAGCAACCAGGGAGCATGGGGGGTGTCTGTGCTCTTCAGAGGGAGGAGTACAGTGTCCTGCCCAAAAGGCCCTTTTACTCAGGTTTTGCACCATGGTCACATGACTTTGCCCTGCACTGTACTAAGTGATTCTTCACTCTAAAAGGGCACAGATCCAGAGGAGGCGCAGAGTTCCTTCTGCAGCTCATGTGAAGATCAGTAGGGTTTGTGTGTGCCTGGCATCTCTCAGGCTCACACCCAAATACTTGCTAGGCTGATATTTTCACAGGAGACTCTCAGAGGCACTGTGCACCTGCTTCTCCAGCTGCAGTCCCTGTGAGCTGTAGATGCTCAGCACTTTTGGGGCCTGATGAACATAACTGAAATCAGTGGAGCTGTGCTGGCTTATACCAGCGGAGGGTCTAGCTGTACCTGCCTCAGGCCATGATCCTGTGACCACTGAAAGTGATGGCAAAGCTCATATGGACTTCACCAGTGTGGGACCAGGCTGAACCACAGCTGGAGACCCTGAAGTTTCGATCACTTCTGAACATTTGTCTGTAAGGTCTTGATAGGAGAGTGATTACCAGGGAAGCCAGCAAGGGTTGCACCAGCGCAGCTACACCAGAGGAGGGAATAACCCGTTGTACGCAAGCCCATGACCTTGCCCAGGCTGTGCATTTGAACTGGTACAAGGAGCATTGCAGGGTCCCCATTCTTAGTTCACTGTTAACCTGTCTTTGAGATGTATACTGACTGTCTGAAACCAAACTAAGGAGAACCTTTGTGTGTGTGTGTATCTGTGTGTGGGCGTGTGTGTGCGTGCTCTGTTTTTTGTCTCCTCTCCACTCCAGGTTTTCACTGGAATTTTCACAGCAGAAATGTTCCTGAAGCTCATAGCCATGGACCCCTACTATTATTTCCAAGAAGGTTGGAACATTTTTGACGGATTTATTGTCTCCCTCAGTTTAATGGAACTGGGTCTAGCAGACGTGGAAGGGCTTTCAGTGCTGCGATCTTTCCGATTGGTATTCCATATTTCTCCCATTTCTTTTTGAAGTTTCCTGTCTTGCAGCTACTAGAAAACCTTTTACATGAGTTATTCTGGTTAAAAATATTCATTGGTTCTGTTTGGAGGAGAGGGGGAGAGTCTATGGTTGTGAGTTGTTGTTTCTCTCAAAAAATTTTTTTTCTTTGAGTGCTGCTCCCTATGTAAAAGTGGCAAAGAGTCCTGGGGCACCTTATAGACCAACAGACGTATTGGAGTATAAGCTTTCGTGGGTGAATACCCACTTCTTCAGATGCATGTAGTGGAAATTTCCAGAAGGCTTCCTATGTGTATTCCACACATGGATACGCATGCGCACCTTACACCCCAGTCTGGAAATGCTAACCAGCAGTGTCAATTGGCCTGCACATGCTCAGTAGATCTCCTCTTGCTCCTGACCAAAGGTATAAGACAGTGTGGGCCAACGCCTCTCCAATTCCTTCTTACCACTGCAGGGCCTGAGCTGGAATCCTGTGTCCTTAGATTTCCCCAGCTTTTTATAGAACCAGTAAATAGATTTGTAAATAGTTTTTATACTTCTTAGCCTGTTAGTATAGTTAGGTATCATAGCTTGTTTTCCCTGGCTGGGGACTCTCACTCCCCATGGTCAGGGACTATGCCTAGAAAAACTACATCTCAATGGGACCTCAATCTCGTCCTGTCGACACTCACCAGACCACCTTTTGAACCTTTGGTGACATGTTCCATGCCTCATCTGTCCATGAAAATTGCATTTTTAGTGGCTGTTACTTCATGCAGGAGGGTCAGTGAGCCGGAAGCCATCATAGTAGACCTCCTTATACAGTTTTTCACAAGGAAAAGGTATCCCTTCACCTACATCCTAAATTTCTCCCCAAGGTTGTTCCTGAATTCCATGGCAACGAAAGTATTCACTTACCTGTCTTTTTCCCAACCCCCCATGCTTCTGCCAAAGAGAAGAGACTTCATTGCCTCAGTGTCTGATGTGCCCTGGCATTCTATCTGCAAAGAACCAAGCCTATCAGAAAGTCACCAAGACTTTTTATTTCCATAGCAGAAAGATTGCGAGGTCAAGCTCTGTCCTCTCAGAGAATCTCTAAGTGGGTCTCGGGATGCATTGAGTGCTACACGTTAGCACGCACCCCTCCTCCTGGCAGTGCTAGGAGCATAGGTCTCCTCAACAGCACAGGTCTCCTCTACAGCGTCCCTGCAGGAAGGGCCCAATACAAGACATATGTAGGGCAGCCATCTGGAGCTCCATCCACACGTTCGCGAGACTTACTCAATAGCGTAGGCCTCTACTGCGGATGCAGCAGTGGGGTCTATGGTACTGCAAGCATCTTTGCTGCTGGCTTTCAGGCACTCCCCCCCATCCCCCGCCCAAGTGTGAGCTCTACTTGTCAATCACCCATGTGTGGAAAACACATAAGGACCAGCACTTGAAGAAGAAATGGAGGTTACTTGCTGTAACTGGAGGTTGTTCGAGATGTCTGGTCCCTATCTGTATTCCATTATCCTCCTCTGCTTTGGATCCTGTTGAATTTGCAGTAACAAGAGGATCTGGACAGGTGTTTGCTCACCCTGCCTCTTATACCCTTGGTCTGGAGCACTAGGAGACCTACTGTGCATGTGCAGGGCAATGGACATTGCTTGTTAGAATTTCCAGACTCAGGTACACCCATGCATGGAATACAGGTAGGGACCACACACCTCGAAGAGCCTCCAGGTACAGTAAGTAACTTCCATTTTAAAAACGGATCATTGAATTTTCATGAGTAAATTCTGCTCCATTCCAAAACAAGAACTTTAAAACTTGTTTTTTCCTCTGACTAAAATCCAAATGTAAAGTTTCTTTAAAATTTCAAATCATTCATTGCACTGTTTGTTATAACAGAAAGCTAATAACTTTTTTCACTTGCTAAATGAACCATTATCGAAATGGGTAAAAGGTCCTTCTGGAACAACACTGGCACCCAGTAAAATAATAATTTCAGAGACTAAGCTCTGCAAAGAGAAACATTTGTGTTATAAAAGCTTATATTGGTAATAGTCTCTGTTTTTCAGTTTTAATTTATACTAATTTTCAGTGATTTTGTCTACTTTAGTGCCTTGTAAAGAAAACATTTTCTAGGACATTATGTTTTATAATCTTGCCTGAATTGTGTCTGTAGATATCTGAGCAGAAATTGGTGGTTTCATTAGCAATTAAATTAATGCACATGTTGACAATTTTTTTAACATGTTGTAGGCTAGTTTCTGTTATTGTTTGCATCCTATATTTTACTAGCCTGAGTGCAATCACACATGAGATGTTGAGTGTGACCAAAACATGCACTAAGCAAAGCATGAATAGGGGGTGGGACAGGCTGTAATTTACAGTGTAAACACGATGTTGCTAATTTAATTGAAAGACCCCATTTTGTGTGTGGGATATGTATTTCCCTCCCCCACAATATTTGTTTCTGAAGTTAAAATGGGTGTCATTCTACCAATCTTTGTTTCCAAGTTTAAACTGAACTCTGGAACCCTTGTTATTGTTTGTTGCTGGAAGTCTGTAAACGCACTCAGTGCTAGTCATCCATAAAGGGTGAAGCAGACTCTGCCCTGAAGAGCTTGTGGTGTAAGAAACTGAAAAAGGTGCAAGGTGCTGAGCACCTGCAGGTCCCACTGACGTCCGTGAGAGTTGTCATCTCACAGGATCTGGCCATAAGGGTTATATACAACTCTTCTGAATTAGGACCTCATCCTGCTTGCAATTAAATCCATGGGAATGTTGCTAACTGGCTTCACTGGGAATGAGATTGGGCTCTTATATTTTAATAGTGCTGTTCAGCGCCCGCTTCTATAAGCTGTCTGTGCATGGCCCTAATATCAAAGCAATGGGAGCTCCCCAGTTAGCAGGCAGTGCAGTGGTGGCTGGTAATTGTGAATTGTCCTTTGCTGCATCTTCCTTGTCTTCTGAGGCAGATTTCTTAGGCTATGTCTACACTGGCAAGAGAAAGACAAAACTTTTGTCATTCGGAGGTGTAAAAAAACACACACACACACCCCCCCGAAAGACACAAGTTTTGTCGATGACAAGCACCAGTGTGAACAGCACTGTGTAAGCAGGAGAGACAGCAAGCAGCAGCTACCCTGCGTGCCTGTTAGCAGCCCGGGTGCAATGGCACAGCCATGTCACTAAAAGATGCATACTGTAGACATAGCCTTTGTCTTCTGCCACTCCCCCTCCCCAATCCATTCCCATCATTCTACATAAATGACTGAGAGTGGAAGGGTACTGAATCCACTCAGCTCTTGTATTGCATGAGACATGAGGTAGCTCAGCTGCACGTTGGGAGAGGAAGGATAGCTTTTAAAGGGTCCACTTCAGTGTAAGGTTCTTAGCTTGGCATTACAACAAAATAAGAAGTCCATTCTAACCTGGGCCATGTACTTTGTTCAGAGGCAGTCCTCAGTTGTTCGGAGGACTAAAAACAAACTACCAAAAGGCAGTCCAGGCTGGGTGTATGTTATGCTGTAGCAAAATGAGATAATTGGCATGTTAGGGCCTGATTTTTCAGAAGCGTTGAGCACCAGTAGCCTCCAGCAGCTTAATCTAGAGTTAGGGGTGCTCAGAACATTCGAAAACTGAGCCCTGGCGGTAGGGCCAAATGTTTGAAAGAGCCGTAGCCCAGCATGCTCAGCCTGGTGCTAGGCATGCCCAAATGGGGCCAGATTTTCCAAAAAATTCAGTGCTAAGCAGCTTTCATTGGGACACTTAAGTTCAGCTTTTGAAAGTTTGGTCAATTATTCAGAGGCCTAATTGGAAGATGAGCTCTTTGGAAATCTGTCCCCAGTTATGAGTGCTGAGCACTCTGGGATATCAGGCCCTTCTTGTCCAGAGGGAAGACTGAAAGGCATTTGTAAAAAGATATTAACCTTTGGGCACCAGATTTCATGTGGCTCATTTCATCCATCTCTCGAGTTTCCAAAGCCAGAAGTAAACTTGATTTTTTTCTTTTCAAACATGAAATTAATTTGGGAGCATGAGGGGAACTGAATACAAAACATACAAGGCCAAATTCAGAGAGGTGCTGAGCATCGCCCACTCCCATTGACTTCAGTGGTAGAGGTCTGAGCTCCGCATCCCTTAGAATCTAGGACTTGTCACCATAATGATTTCTCTGGATTTGTCTTTTTGTTTTTGAAGAAGATGGATTAAGTGTGGTTTGTATCTCTTTGTTTTTGGTTTCTTTATGTAGCTGAGAGTCTTCAAGCTGGCGAAGTCCTGGCCCACTCTGAACATGCTGATAAAAATCATTGGTAACTCAGTGGGTGCCTTGGGAAACCTGACCTTGGTGCTGGCCATCATCGTGTTCATCTTTGCTGTGGTGGGCATGCAGCTCTTTGGCAAGAGCTACAAGGAGTGTGTCTGCAAGATCAACGTGGAGTGTGTGCTACCCCGCTGGCACATGCATGATTTCTTCCACTCCTTCCTTATTGTCTTCCGCGTGCTGTGTGGGGAGTGGATTGAGACTATGTGGGATTGTATGGAAGTGGCAGGACAGGCCATGTGCTTGATTGTCTTCATGATGGTCATGGTCATCGGGAATTTAGTGGTCAGTAAATGATTTGCTTATTGTCTTATTGATTGCTTGTGGGTGGGGAGGCAGTGGTGAGACCACAGGACTGTCACTGGGTTCTACCATGGACTTTGTGTGGCCTTGGGTACAAATCATTTAGGCCTCTAATTCTGGATGCCCAGCGTTAGAGACCCTTGTGGCTTGTGTTCAGAGGTCTGGAGCAGCTGCATGTTGGAACTTGGGGGTGCTTACAGCTTCTGAAAATCCGGCAGTAGATTCCTAAAGTTGGGCACCCAAAGTTAAGCTCTGATCCTGTAAGGTTAAGCATGTGTATAGTTGTACTTTGTTGCATGATTGGGGTCTTAAAGCCCACTTTTGAAAATATGGACTTTAACCTCTCTGCCCCCAAAGTCTGCTCTCAGTTACTTTGCTGTAACTCCAGAATAGTCTGGATTTAAACCAGGGTAAATGGGAACAGAATTTGGTCCTCCATTTACCCATTTGTAAAACGGGTATAGTAAATACATGTCTGCCTCATAGGGCTGCTGTGAATTTAATTAAATGTTTATAAAGTGCTTTGAGATCTTGTGGTGAAACTGGTCCTGCTTTATGGAATAAGAAAAACTTTAAATTTTGGATAAAAATCAGTTTTCACATCAATCATTCAAAAATGTGAATTTTCACATACTAGAGTGCAAACCCTGTTTCACAAAATTTCAGACAACCCCCCATTCCTCCTGACCTCAACCCAATTTTTAAATCATCCAAAACAAGATTTCAAATAATTTTTTAAACAATTTTGCACCACAGCCTTATGTTTAATATATGAGGTTGTATCCAGAATTACTTCCTAAACTCCCTATGAATTAAGTAGGTAAAAGGATAAATTAGCCTTCAAATGTCAGTTCATCCTGAAATCTCTGTTAATATTTAAATTGTTGGTGATGGCATTGTGACCTCAGAGTATTATTTTACTACTTTAACCCATTTATGCTCCAATCCAGCAAAGCACTTAAGCATTTGCTTAGTTTTAAGCATGTGAATAATCCTATTGAATTTGATAAGACAGCTCCATGCTTAATTGCTTTGCAGGATCAGGTGCTCATTGGGTGCCCATCACAAAAGCATCCAGCTACTCTGTTATAAAAGCCAGTGGTACAAAACTATCAGTCAAAGGATATTGACCCACACATGCTATGATGGGCTAAAGGAATCTGACAAGAAGAAAACCCAGTTTTTGCACTAAAACAAAATGATAGAGGGGAAGGAGGGGAAAGCAGGGGAAGGCCTCCAAAGTCTTTTTAAAGTCTCTAAATCAAGATTGGGAAGTTCCTTTCTAAAAACTGTGCTCTAGCTCAGTCATACAATGTAGGCTGGATGAAGATCAGTGGGTGAAATTGCATGGCTTGTTATGTGGGAGGTCAGACTAGATAACCATGATGATCCCTTCTTGCCTTAAATTCTGTGAAAAAGTTGATGGGGGCGGGAGAAAAGACCAAGGACAGACCAGTGGAAACACTCATCGTGTCTTAAAGCAGCCAGCAAGAGACTCCTCCTGGACTTCCCCTGCAAGGACTTGTGCCAGCAAAGGGTCTTGACAGAGAAAGTCGTCCTCTTTGCTTTGCTCTAGGGGCTGGAAATAGACAAGGGCAGAGACTAAGGCCACGGTGGTGACTGATCGAATCCTTATTTTTAATAGGCTCCCTTTGAGTTTGAGATGGGACCAAACGACAATGCTAGATCTAAATCTCTTGGAACTTGGCAGCTCAGGGCCCATCTCTAGCTTTTATACCTTGACCCCCAGACACGCAATGAGCTGCATGCAGGGCTACCCTGCACAGCACCGGGCCTCGCTGATTCCAACCTGGTGACATGCTCCTGAGGGCTCCCATGCACGGAGCTCATTGCAGGATCGGGGCCTTGTTTTAAGTTCTGGATTTGTCAATAGATTTATCGGGTACCAGCACTGGTTTTCAGTGTGGTGCTTGTGGATTTTGTTCTGCAGCTCCCATTAGTGTCAGCGGCTCAGGTGGCTAAATGCTCATATGCAGCTTTGCTGTAATGTGTCGGCACAATGTCAGAGCTCTGCCAAACGTGATCTCTTCTCCTTCAGGTGCTGAACTTGTTCTTGGCTTTGCTGCTGAGCTCTTTCAGTGCAGATAACTTAGCAGCAACAGATGACGATGGGGAGATGAACAACCTGCAAATAGCAGTCATTCGCATCAAGCAGGGAATCGCCTGGATCAAGGTGAAAGCACATGAGTTCATGCAGGCGCATTTCAAGCAGAGAGAGGCGGATGAGGTCAAACCCTTGGACGAGTTGTATGAAAAGAAGGCGAACTGCATCGCTAACCACACAGGGGCTGATATCAACAGGGACATTGATTATCAAAAGAATGGTAATGGCACCACCAGCGGGATTGGGAGCAGTGTGGAGAAATACATCATAGATGAAGACCACATGTCCTTCATCAATAACCCCAATCTCACTGTTCGGGTACCCATTGCTGTGGGTGAGTCAGACTTTGAAAACCTCAATACAGAAGACTTCAGCAGCGATACAGATCCCAATGGCAGCAAGGAGGTAGGATGGATGCTCAATATTTGCTTTAACCACATGTCCATTTCACAGCTACAGGTAACCTCTATTGAGAGAGAAGCATTGCAAGGGAAGGAAGGCTGGTCTCATGGCTCAGGCACAGGATTTTGCAGCTGGGGAGTCTGAATTCTGTTCCCTGCTTTTGTTGTTAATTTGTACTGTGATAATGCCTAGGAGCTCCAGTCATAGATCGGGACCCCAATGTGCTAATCCCCATAAAAACACAAAACAAAAAGACAGTCCCTGCCCCAAGGAACTTACAACCCCAAATATAAGACTTGAGGCAGGAAGTAGATACTGACAGACAGCTCTTCCACAGATTGTTCCAGTGTGATCTTGGGCAAGGGGGGGGCATAATTCATTCATTATAGTACAGAGATCTATAGAAGCTCTATTAAAGACCTCATCTGATTTTTTCCCAGATCTTTGATGAGAATCAGCTTCTTGGGTATTTAGTGGATTGTGCTATACAGTGAATGAAAAAATGCAGTACATTTAAGCTGAAAATTCCAGTTCAACAGAATTCCCGTGCTTCTCCAGCTTCTATTAAATTGAGCAGAATAGAAGACAGTCCCTGCCTTAAGGAGATTACAGTCTAATCTCTGTATTGCACTCTCCTCCTCTATAAAATAGGGATAACACTTAGATTCAAATGCCCAGCCATTATCAACATGCTTTTATTGTCCCATCAGTGATGTGTTTCTCTTGGCCTTGTGGCTAAAATCAAGTGCAGTGTTTAACATTGGGTGTGTCACCTTCAGTGAATTAAATGAAGAAGAAAAAATTTGGCTACAGGGGAACGATAGCTTTCTGGCTGATGCATAGGCCTAGGTGTCAAGGCATCTGAGTTATATTCTTGACAGTGTCATAGATTGCCCTATGTGATCTTAGGCAAGGAACAGCACCTGTCTGCCTCAGTTTCCCTGTCATTAAACTGGGAGAATACCATCAGTTCACAGGAGTTGGTGGTTAAGGATTCAGTAACTATCTTCTGTAAAGTGGTTTGTGGTCCTAACATGGAAGATGTCACACATGACCTAAATGTTTATCATTGTTGTAATAATTGTTGTGTGTTAATGCACTGCCATTCAGTCACTATAATATTGCATTTTAAGGGGGTAAAGATGGGTCTGAAATGTGATTCCCACCCCCACAAAAAATTGCAAAAGTTCAGTTTTTTGATTCCCTATCTGCACTACGATCTTTAAGACTTGAAAACTGATGACTAAATATCCTAATCAGAATGCCTGATTCACAGTTAGTGTCCCAGACCATCCTGACAACAGCCAGGAAATAGATTTTCTTTGAGGCAGATTTGGTGGGCAAATTGTTAGTTTCCTCTGCTAAGGAGGTAGATCCCATATAGAGTCACTGTGAAAATTCATCTTTGGGTTTACCTGACTGAGGTGGTTGTTGGGGGTTCTTTTTGTGTTAAAGAAACTGGATGATACTAGCTCTTCTGAGGGCAGCACCATTGATATAAAGCCAGAGGTAGAGGAAGTCCCTGTGGAGGCACCAGAAGAATATCTGGACCCAGATGCATGCTTCACAGAAGGTGAGTTAAGCACAGATGTAGATATGGGCCTCTGAGTTGGTGTTGTGACCCATATCTAGTGGAGCTTAGCCTAGAGTTTAGGTCTGGGGCTGGATCAGTGCTAGGGATTGTTAAAGATCCCCAATTCTGCAGACATGAGTAAATTATAGTCACACTAAGGATTTGCAGGATTTAGGCCTTTGGAGACCAGGTGGTGTTGCCACGGTCTAGACTGTTAACAGCTAAGGAAGGTTCTCCTTCAGGGAAAGTTGCTGGCACCAGGGATTTTGAAGCAAGAGAATTTGGGTTTAATTGCTGCTGCTGTGAGGATACTTGTGGCCACAATGTTTGACAGAGCCATCATGAAGTCATACGTGGCCACTGGTTTGTTAGAATAATTCCCATAGCAAAGATATTTTAAATGGTTTGAGGTGATTTTATCACTGAGTTCTCTCTCTGTTGCTTTCTGGTGAATTGTGGCTGCCTCGCTGAGTATAATTATTTTAAACTGGCTGCTAGTAAACTGATGTAAAGCTAGGCATTCAGATACTACAGTGACAGGAATTAGCATAAGGACCTGGAAGAGGGGTGGATTGATTGGATGGATACATTTTACTTTTAACTGAAATGCAACCAGCTTAAGATTTTAGAGGAGCAAAGTCACTTTTATGCAAAGACCCTTCTGTTCTTACAATATCCTGTCTCCTACCCCCAATAAAAATCCTCTCACACTCACTCCTTTCTGCGTTGCCCCCATGCAGGTTGTGTGCAGCGCTTTAAGTGCTGTCAGGTCAGTATTGAAGATGGGCTGGGCAAATCCTGGTGGATCTTGAGGAAGACCTGTTTTCTGATTGTGGAGCACAACTGGTTCGAGACTTTCATCATCTTCATGATCCTACTGAGCAGTGGAGCCCTGGTAAGTGAGTTTTGGAAGTCTGTGAAGCCAAATTACATTATACGGGGCTCTTCTCCTAGTGTATTGAGAGCTATTTATGGGCATTTTGGTGGGAAAACACCATCTCTCCTTGGAGAGGTTGGGGAATGAAGAATAAACTTGTGATTTATTGTTAATGATTTGTATTGCAATGGGCCCCCTTTGTGCTAGGTGCTATTCAAAAACCTAGCGAGACATGGTCACTGTCCTGAAGGTTTTCCAATCTAACTTAAAGTAAGACGGAAAACTAGGAGCCTTGAAATCCGAGTTCTAATCCTTGCTTTGCCACAAACTCAGTGAGTGACCATTGGTAAAACCACTTCACCTTTCTGGGCCTTAATTTGCCCATGATGCTGTTGGGATAGCAATACTTTCTTTAACATTTGTTCAGCTCCTGGAGACCTTCAGATTGGAGGCACTGTGTGGGTGCAAACTGGGATGCATGGTTCTGATGCTGCAGCCATGTTTCTAGAGGATGAAGTTCTCCTACTAGTGAAAGACCTCATCTGATTTTTTCCCAGATCTTTGATGAGAATCAGCTTCTTGGGTATTTAGTGGATTGTGCTATACAGTGAATGAAAAAATGCAGTACATTTAAGCTGAAAATTCCAGTTCAACAGAATTCCCGTGCTTCTCCAGCTTCTCTTTCGTACCTTTGGCCAGACTGCTCAGAGGGTCTCTGCACCCATAACTGGAGCTGGATTTTTTTTTATTTTTATTTTTTAAAGTGCTCAGCTTCCATTTAGGCATCAAAATAAATTGTAAGATTTTCAGAAGAGCTCAGCACACTAGATGCATGTTGAGAGCTGAGCTGTTTTGAAAATCTGTAAGCATCACAATAGGAGATACTGGGTGCTGAGCACTTTTGAAAAGCTGTCCCTCAATTAGGTGCCTAAAAGGAAGCTGAGTTCCTTTGAAAATCTGTCTCCATGGGCTTGTCTACACTGGACTTCTTTGCATCCGTGCAAATGTGCTGCCTTGGTGTAAAAAATGACTTCCACTGGTGCAGCTTACCCTCATTTAAATGAGCTGCTGGTTTGTTGCACATTCAGTGGCAAATCTTATGTAATGACAAGTGGCATTTGATTATTTCCCAGGCCTTTGAGGATATTTACATAGAACAGAGAAAGACCATCCGGACCATGCTGGAGTATGCAGACAAGGTCTTCACCTACATTTTCATTCTGGAGATGTTGCTGAAGTGGTGCGCTTACGGATTCGTCAAGTTCTTCACCAACGCCTGGTGCTGGCTGGATTTCCTCATTGTGGCTGTATGTATTTTCTGCTTCTTATCTCTGGCTGGGAAAAATAAATTTTATCTGGGGGGTGGGGATGGGGGTGTAACGCTGTGCTCATGAAAAGGGTCCAATAGATGATGTATCTCTCTAGGAAGTGGGTTCAATCCCATGTGTACATAGCTCTCCAAAACTGGGAAAAGGACAGTACCATCCAGACAAGCAGAGCTACTGGGGATTGTTCTATGCGACTGCGGAATTTCTACACCACAGGTCTTAATAGATACGTACAAAGGAAGGGTTTCCATCCTCTGGCTCATGCTGTGTTAGCATTGCTCTTTCTGAAGGACCTGTACATTGAGGAAGTTATAGAAAGAGTTCAGTAGAGTGTAAAGAATTTGTGCTACAAATGAACATACCCTGACTCCAGGCCAGCTGAAGCGACATCTTCTGTCTCCACATAGTTTGTATGAGACACCAGTGGGAGAAAGTTCAGCAGGTAGAATCTTTCAATGCTGCCACCTGGTGACATCCATGCACACTCTGGATATTGGGTGCTCGGGCCAATGGGTCTGTTCAAAGCTTTGTAGAACTCCAGGTACTTTCAATTCAAGTGAAGAAAACCCTTACAAGGCTAGATAAAGTTTGTCTTTATTCCTCTTTGCTAAAGAGGATCCAATACCCAGAAGAAAAGGGCTGATCCTGACATTTGGGGATATGGACAGCAACTTGGTGTAGGGTAGATGTAAGTTGATCAAAGGGGTAGACCTTCAACATGGACAAACTAGCATAGAGACCCACGTAGAGAGAGCTGGTTGAAGGAATACACTGAAGGGATAAAATGAATAGGAGAAGAAGGGAAATGTTAGCTAGATAATTTATGGAATAGAAAACAACAAAAGTATTTAAACATGATAGGTAACATTTTCAAAAGCACCTACATGACTCAGCCTTTGAAGTGCTAGAGTCCCTTCTCAGAATGGGATTTTAGGCTCCCATGTTCCTCAGGTGCTTCTGAAAATTGTATTTGTGTGCATTCAAAACATCCATCTATGAGGCAGTGTCCTAGCTGAGGGCTCAGAGGACCTGCTGAACCAATCAGCCCAGACAAATGATAGAATATTAAGCTGAGAAAAGGCCTTTCTGAGTCTCTTGCTGGGAGATGGAAAATTCTTCTTCGAGTGATTGTTCACATCGATTCCAATCAGGGTGTGCGCAAGCTGCGTGCACGGTCATTGGAAAGTTTTCCCTTAGCAGCTCCCGTCAGGTTGGCTCTGAAGCCCCCTGGAGTGGCGCCTTCATGGTGCTCAATATATAACCCTGCCAATCCAACCCCCCTTCAGTTCCTTCTTACCGTCCGTGACGGCCATTGGAACTGCGTTCACTTGCATTGCAAGTGCTTCCCTTAGTTTTCTTCTTTAGCCTGTAGTTTTCTAATCTACATCGAGCACACTAAGCCTTTCAGGAAATGGAACCAGCTGTTTCTTACGGTGGCAGACCGGATGAAAGGGCTCCCGGTCTCTTCCCAATGCATTTCTTCCTGGATCACAGACTGCATCCGCACATGCTGCAAGCTGGCTAAGGTCCCAGCCTCGGTTATTACAGTACACTTCACAAGGGCACAAGCCTAGTCAGCAGCTTTCCTGGCCCAGATCCCCATTCAGGAGATCTGCAGAGGGGCAACCTGGTCATCAGTGCATACATTTAACATTCACTATGCTATCACCCAGCATTCCAGAGATGATGCGGCATTCAGCAGAGCGATGCTCCAGTCAGCAATTCCTTAACTCCAACCCCATCTCCGGGGGAGAGCTTGGGAGTCACCTGATTGGAATTGACGTGAACAAGCACTCGAAGAAGAAAAAAATGGTTACTCGCTTTCTCGTAACTGTTGTTCTTTGGAATGTGTTGTTCACATCCAGTCCACTGCTCACTCTCCTTTACCCTCTGTCAGAGTAGCTGGCAAGAAGGAACTGAAGGGGAGGGGGGCTGGGTCGGCAGGATTATATATTGAGCGCCATGAAGGTGCCACTCCAGGAGCTGCTAAGGGAAAACTTTCAGACGACCATGCACGCAGCGCGCGCACACCGTGAATGGAATGGATGTGAAGAACACATCTCGAAGAACAACAGTTACGAGAAGGTGAGTAACTTTTTTTTCTGAGTAGGATTTACTTGGGCTGTACAAGTCTTCTTCTGTACATGTCTTCTGCAGTTTCCACAGTATGCATCCGATGAAGTGAGCTGTAACTCACGAAAGCTTATGCTCCAATAAATTGGTTAGTCGCTAAGGTGCCACAAGTACGCTTTTTCTTTTTGCGAATACAGACTAACACGGCTGTTACTCTGAAACCTGTCATTGTGCTGTACAATGGCTATGGGAACTCTAGAAATATCTGAGTAGATGGAAGAATTTTCCCTAGTGTGTTGGGGAACTGCTAACGTGGAGCCAAAAGTGGGATCAAATTATCTGATATTTACTGTAGTAAAATGGATATGCAAAGTTTCCTGTTTGGTCTCTGCTCACTTGGGTGCCCCTCCTCGAAACACAGGTCCTAAATAACTCTTCTGATCTGTAAAGTCTAGTGAATCTGTAATTCTCTCTTGTTTTACTATATAGTGAAACACAAGACTAAAATTAAAACTCCAAGACCAGACCCTTAACCCCTCCTAAACTGGATTGAGGAAAATGGTTGAGCAAGATTAAATGGATTAGATATACTTTAATAAGAAAAGGCCTGTAGTTAAGCTAGGTAGGAGAAAAATTGTGAAGGTTACTCTGTCCTCATGCTTCATGGTGTGAGCTAATTCCAGCTGGGGTCAGGAAGTGCAGTATTGCACAATTGGCAAATGCAGTACAGATTTGTTCACTTCTTTCAAAGCATCAGATTATCGCTAGAGTAAGGATCTCTGCCAGAGCAGATCCTTTTAAAGCCTCTAAAATGGCAGAAGTGGAGTTTGAGTTGAATCTCATGATGGGAACAGTAAATAAGAGGAAATAAGCATTTAAATATAACAATATTCTTGAATGTTATTTTTCAGGTTTGGTAGCATTGGTAAATAACCCTCCTCCTCTGATTCCTAAAGCTTGCTGGGTATACATGTGAAGAAAGAGTCTTTTTCTGGGTAATAATAATTAAGGCTTCTGCTTTTCAGTCCATCGGGATTACTTTTGGCATGTACCAATGCCCACTAAACAGCCTATTGAAGTTTCCAGTGAATTGAGTATATAATACTGAATGATGCCATTGAAGGTTGAAATATTCTTTTGTAAGTTCCACTATTTCTTGTCTTGTTCACATTAGGGACCAGGGCATTAATCTAAGGGTGAGGGGCTCAGTGAATGAAGTCTTGGTTGTTTTGTACTTGAAATGCTTGAATTACTTCTGCATTGTGAGTACATTAGAGATGATCCTAGGTCCAGACACTCCCACCCATATCCTGAAGTTTGGATCTGAAACCCCTCACTTGGTCTTTGGTGATGAAGCAGGGCTGTAGATTTTTTGATATGAGCAGCACGTACAAGAGCCATTTCTAGCCTTATTCCTTCCTCCCCACTAGGCAGAGTTACAGTAGGCATGCCTCCTAACAGCACAGCTTGCTACATCCTGTGATCATTAGAGGTTTTTACCTGCAGACCAAGGTCTCGCTCAGCACAATGAGTCAGTTCTCATGGAAGCTTATAGCTGATGTCTTTTGATGCACAGATCTGTTTCTCTGAATCTAAGTTTCTAGTCAGTAGGCCAGGCTGCCTTGAGCTCATGCCCAGGGCTGACAGCACTGCTGTGCAGCACTGGTTGAGATGGGTTAGAAGAACTTGAACTTAAAACTATATCGCTTCTGCTTGTCTCTGATATAAACTAAAGCTCCTATGTGAGGCATTTCTTTGACATTAGTGAAGAATCCCTGTGTGTTCTCTCATGTAAGAAAGCTCTTTCTAATGTAGGATGGGAGCAGAGGCTAAGGCAATGGACTCAGGCTCGTGTCTGAAATACCGGCACTTGCTGGAACAATGGTTCCTACCCACCAGCATCAGTGCAGCCCTGCGACTTTCCAGAGTAGATAGAATGTGTTCCATGAAGGCCACTGTGAGGCTGCTTCTAAGAGTAAGCAAGGGCACATGGACAAACGCTTAAAAATGTCGCCTCCTGCCCACTGCTGTGAACCAGCTGGTGATGGTCAAATCTGAAGATGGAGAAAAGCAGGAGTCCTATTCATGAGCAGTAAAATGAAATTGAATCTTCATCCTACAATGTCAGCAATCCCACTTCCTCCATGCCCCCTTACACACGCCTCAGGCAGCTCCTCCCACAGATCAGTTCAAACGCATGTCCACACACCACGCTCATTTCGGGGCGTATTTGAAACACTGAAATGCACCTGCTTTTTCCGAGATACCAAAGATCCTGATGCTTCTGTCAGAAAAAAGTGGGCAGTGGCTGAGATTACTAAACTCTTTTCTTGCTTTAGAATGAGATTCCTTCACTCGTAAATCCCTTAACCTTGGTGTTCATCTCCCTGTACCTGGCAGGGTATGTGACTCAAGCTCAAATGTATGTGACTATGGTGAGGGAAGAGAAAAATAATGTGTCTCATACTGGGTAGAGTTACTGTTCTGGAAAACTGTGATAGACCGTGACTATGTAACCCCCAGGTCCATGTCTTGTGTGTCCCCTTCTATCCCTGATCTGTTGCGGCCCCCGTCTGACTCTTCACATCAGGAAGTACATACTCATACTTTCAGCTCTGACAGTCCCTGGTCCAAACCACTGCATATCAAGCAAGAAGACAGCTGTCATAAATATGACAGAGGATACATCTACACAGCAACCCCCTCCAACCCCCACCTCCCTGCAGCAGCAATCTCAGAGCCCAGGTTAACTGACTCAGGCTCGCAGGGCTTGAGCTGCAGGGTTAAAAACAGCAGTGTAGATTTTTAGGTTTGGGCTGGAGCCAGGCTTCCACCTCACAGGGTTTCAAAGCCCAGGTTCTAGCCTGAACATCTACCCTGCTATTTTAGGCTTACATTGAGAGCCCCTCCCCCTCCCCAAGTCAGTTGACCTAGTCTCTGAGACTCACTGCTGCGGTTTTTTGCCATGTAGATGTACTCAGAGAGACTTGAATCAATAGCCCAGACCAAAGCATCCCTGAATATTGGAGCATTAGAAATCTGGTCCTGAATTTGGTTCCTTGAGCCCATTTCTAGAATGAACTGGCATCATCCTTGAAGTTCATTTACCGCTGAATGCCTCAGTTTCTCCGTGTTTTAAAGGAGGATAAAAATTCACTGTTAGGAACTGCATCCTGTTATGAGGATTAACTAGCTAATGATTGATAAGGAAAATGGCTGTGTAAGGGCTCAGTTATTTCATGATACATAATGATCAACTGACATTTTTAAATGGTTTAGATACTTGTCCTTATGTGTCTCTGTAGTGTAACAGTGGTTGATTTTAAATCACAAGCGCTCTCATGGGAGGCCGATGAATGTGTTGATGGTGAAGGACAGTTATTATACAGGACCCTATCCACATCCCAGTGTCATAAACAGGAGTCTTTCCAGTGACTGAAATGGAAATTGGATCATGTCTGTAGCGCCATTAAGTGTACATGGTACTTTACGGGCAGAAGGTCCCTTTGAATTCACAGGATAAGGACCCAGTCCTGCAAGAGGCTTAGTTGCCCTCAGCACCTACTGAGGACATTCCGTAGCTCACAGTAATGGACCCTAAGTTGTATTCTAAGCCATGATCTTTAACAAAAAAGGATGGCTTTGGGGTTAAGGCAGAGCACAGTGGACTTAGGACGTCTAGATTCTATCCCCAGCTTTATCATAGCCCCACTGTGTGACTCTGAGCAAGTCATGTCGTTATCACGTGCCTCACTTTCCCCATTTGTAAAATGGGGTGATTATACTACCCCTCCCTCAAAGCAGGTTGTGATGCTCAGTGATGATTAAGCTCTGCATCCTTTGCAAATCTTTGTATGGAGATGCTAGAGAAGTGCTGTGTTAGCAGAACCAAAAAGTCAGGTTTAAAAGTGATAGAAATTTGAAACGGAGTGCTTTAAAGCCAAGGGTGTTCAGTATTTTATGATACCAATCCACCCCCAAAATTATTTTTATGTTTTTGATATAAAGTAATAAACTCTATTCCTCAGTGGTCACTGCTGTAGAAAGAACACCGCCACCAGGAATGAGTGAGGCGACTGCTCTTTGAATAAGCTGAGCAGGACAATTTGTGCAGTGTGTGTATTTATCTGTATTCTTTCTCACAGGTACCTTTAAAATTTGTCTGGCTTAATTTAATGGGAGCTGCTTGGACCCTGCAGACAATAAAAGGGCCAGGGTAAGGTTCTTGTCATCCGTTTGGGCTCCTCCTTCCAACAGACCCTGTTTCCGTCTGTGTGTCTCTGCCTCTCTCTCACTTCTTTTTTCCCCTTTGTTTTTTTCTTATGCCTCTCTCAACCGCATTATTTCCTTTCAGGTCGTTTCAGTCAAGTGAAGTAGGCAGCTGGTGTCATGTCTTCGGCATTTATCTATGGGGGCCCCAGACCTGCAGTCTGGGCTGGGCAATCAGTGCTAGGGGATTCGTTCTAACAGTTTGGAACCTTTTTTCTTTTTTTTTTCTTTTTCTTTTTGTTTTCTGTGTAGGTCTCTTTAGTCAGCCTTGTAGCTAATGCCCTGGGCTACTCGGAACTAGGTGCCATAAAGTCCCTTAGGACACTAAGAGCTTTGAGGCCTTTAAGAGCGTTGTCCCGATTTGAGGGGATGAGGGTAAGATGCCATTAGCAGCTGATCCTTCTGCATGCCTGTGGAGCGGGTTTTTTTAAGCATGCTAGAACTGATCAAACTGGTGGAAAGATAATTCCAGGCAGAATCATGATGCAGCTGCTAACTTGATCACACACCCCTGTTTATGTCCCCTTACCCTGCCCTCTGCTGCACACTCCCCTTTTAAAGAAGGGAGATACATTTAGCTGCCTCATTACATTAATTATTGGCCCAAACCACATGCCATTCGCAGAACATGTTCAACACTTGGCTGTTCTCATTTGGCCTGGCTTTTACCTCTAGCATCTGAGGGGGCTTTTCAGCTGTAACTTTTTTTATCTAGGGAGAATCACCAGGTGCAAAGAAGCAGAATTCGAACCACCTCAAATGTCTTCCCCCTCTCTCCTCCAAGGTGTTGGCCACAGTGGGAGCTGGTGGGATTTAATCAAAGGAGAATTTAAAGGGTTTATAAAAATATCTAATGTATGTAAGTCAGTAAAAAGCTGCTTCTCCTTCTTGGATAACTCAGGCCTTTAGTCCCTGCGGGAAGGAAATGGGGGAGAGCTCAGCTGTTTCAAAAAAGCTTTTGGTTTAATTCCTCTTGTTGCACCTTGTTGTTCTCAGTCCAGTCTGGTGATGACTGGAAGCCTTGTCTGATAGTGAAGCTTTCCTTTCCACTCCCTCCCTTTTACCATGCTTTTATGGTACCCGGTCCTGTCACTGTGATATTAGCAACAAAGCACAAGCAAAGCATTGAACTTAACAAGCTTTCCTGAAATTGTTAGATGGCACCAATGTCATGGGGATTCCATTTGAAATGATTGCAGTGTCTTGTTACTTTGCCACTGATTTTATATTTTGGTGCTTTCCCCCCTCCTTTTGTATTGAAATAATCATGTACAAAAAAGCAAAACAATCCAACAAAACATACCTTTCTGTAGGTAAAGGGTATGTTGGACCAACGGATTTTCACTGTTGCTGTTGTGAAAAATGTTAATTTAGGTCTTTTGCACTAAAGATCAAGAAAATGCACACTGAAATTTAAAGGTATCATAGAAGAAATGGAATAAAACAGCTGGGAGATCATACTAATCTCTAAATTTACTCCAGGGCACCTCTGGAGTAACTCCGTTGGAGTCAGTGGAATTACTCTGGATTTACACGGGTGTAATTTAGAGCAAAATAATGGCCTAAGGCATATAATGGCCTGTTAAAGGAATTCTCAAATAGATCTCTAGGGCATGACATAAACTACAATATCTATAAAGAAAATCCAGTGGAAGCAATAGTTTATACTGAGGGTAGTCGCTGTTGGCTACATACACTAACCTCAAGTTAGCTACACAACATGGCCATATCAGAGTTGTGTAGAAAGCACTAGTGAGACCTTAACTGTGCAGAAATGATCCTGATGAGGCTAATCCTATAAAAATCTTTCTGCAAATTTCTTCAATAGCACAGTCACAGTACAGCCCCTGAAAAGCCAGTCCTGCTCATCCGCCCTCAGAACCACACTTCCAGTTTTGTTATAGTGGAATGAAATCTGTGTCAATTTAAAATAATTTAAATAGCTGAAGCAGAATTCTCGATTCCCTTTTCCCAGTGCCAAAAACATTATAATTGTTTCATGCAGTTCATGGCTGTTGGCACATACAGCAAACTCAATGGTTAAATTCACCCCATGGCTACTTATATCCCATTTATTCTCAAATGTGAGGGCTTAGTGGACATAAGCTGTGTGCTCGCATCCTGTGCAGGAGCACATTTTACCCTAAGTGCATGAAGAGGCAGCAGTGTCTTGTTGCTGGAACCAGATACAGGGAGCTGTGATTCTGCCTCTGATTTGGGAGTGACCTTGGGCAAGTCACTTAGCCCCTTGGTACAGGGCACAGAGAGGTTAATAATACTTCACAAGGGTGTTGAGACATTTAATTACTGTTTGTAATGTGCTTTGAGATCCTTAGGTGTAAGGCATTATACAAGTGCATGGTATTAATATGAAGTATCATTACTGGAAATGGCCTTTATCTGCTAAAAACAGATTTCAGGTATTGACCATGTGTGTTTTTATCTTAACCTTGAGATGCTCGTGGGACATTCGCCTGAACTGACACTCTTGGAAAAATCCGTAGCCTTTCCACACTAAAATCCTGGCCCCATTGACATTAATGAAAAATCTCCCATTGACTTCAGTGGGGCGAGAATGTCACCCTAGCTTTGTCTACAGCTTGATACTGTTAACATCATTTGGGTCATAATAAAGGTGTGGATTAAATATCAATATCCCAAAAGCTACAAATTTAGTATATCTATCAGGATAGCCTTTAACTTAAATTCCTGTCTGAGATTCTTATAAAAAAGCATAATTGTATGATTAAGACTTAAAATCTAGGTTGAGCAAAGATGGCTTGTGTGAACTACATGCTAAATACAAACAGGGTTGATTCCTCTCTGGGGCTATATCAATCTGCTTTGGGGTGGGGGAGAGTGGTTTTCCCCCTTGCCAGTAGGGCTTTTAGTTTAATGCTAAACAGTGGCTTACAAGTTACATAGCACAATCACAAAGGGTGAAATTTGTTCCAGTGGCACAAAGCCGGAATGATCAGGCCTTGTTCATATGGAGTCTAGCAAAGTTAGGGGTCTAGAGCACCCCCTCCACAGTTGCTTCTCCAGCCGACGGGCCCCCAGGACCCCCCACTTTTGTGTACACTTCTCCAACAATGGACAAATGTGGAGTTTGTGTGGTATGAAGGGTCCTTCTGCACTAGGATGAATTTCATCCAGAAAGAACCAATTTGCACCCTACTGCAACGTCAACACAATGTTCATAATTTTTTTTTTTTGTCATTAGGACATGTGTTCTTTTGCTAAAGTTTAATGCTTAAAAGTGGTTTATATAACGATATAACATGGTCACAAATACTAGTATAATCAGAAAGGAAAAAGAACTAGTATGAAGTCCATAGATAATAAATGGCATTTTAAAAAATAAATATAAATCATGCTGGAGAGAATGATCTCCCCACCCCTCCCATTCCTACCCCCACCCACCTGGAGATTTTGAATTGTACCTGGTGTGAAATCGAGAGGTTCACAGATACTTAAAATTGGGAAACTGTTTCACTTCAGCAAAATTGATACAAAGGGGTTAACTGTAACTGTGCTACTGTGTAACTTTCTCCATTCTTTTTTGTTCTGACTTTGATATAAGTGTACCAAAACAATCCCTCCAACCCCAAGGACAGTAATTTGAAATGCCTTTGCAAAGGAAACATTACAAGTAGTTCTTTGCTTTTCTCTACTCCATAGTAATCTGCATTTTAAAGAGCTTGCTCTGCTCTTAAATTATTCAGGAAGTATGACAGTAATGCTATGAAACATGCATGCACTTTTGTCAATTGCCAATGCACAGTCTGCACACAAAAGCCATGTTCCCTCTCTCAGATTTTTTGAAAGTTGGTTATGGTTATAATGATCAGTTTAAACAGTGTGAGTTGATTCCGTTTATTCAGGTAAATGATTACAGGAAGCGAGAGCATTTGTCCAGTCAGCATGCTTACTCTACAACTTGTCAGGGGTATATCAGCATTCCAATATCTGAATAGTTGTAAAATACAGTAGGTGCTCACTGTGGTGTGTGCACTTAGGGGAGTAGGTAATTGGAAGGAAAGGTGTGTATTTAGCATCTATTTAAAGGACCTGATGCTGATCTCATACCAATGTAAGTCAGTGGATTTATGCTGGTGTAAAACTGATTAGTGATTAGTCTCAAACCCTGTTAATCGTTGCAGGGAAAACTTCATTCAGTAGAAATACATGTGTATTTAACCCTTTTACTGCCACATTGCCAAGTTGATGGGGCATCTAAAAGCTAAAATGGCATCCTGGTCAATTATTATGCTGAATTTAAATTATCTGTAGATTTTGTATGAAGTTATTGAGGGGTAGAGATGGGGCCAAGCCATGAAGTTTGGAGTTGGGTCTAAATTTCTGGGATGCGAATCTAAGATTCTGGTTTCAGTCCATCTCTTTTCAGGACCAGTATAATTTTCAGTGAGCATATATAGGGAAATCCCATTGGATTACAGAGTGGAGCCACTTGAGTCAACATGAAACATGACTAAATCATTACTAATTATTTTGTTACATAAAACATTTAAACATGAAATAATGATGCAGAAAGTGATCAGTTTGAGAATCTGATTTAGACATGTCTCACCAGGGAGGTTAGCGTTCCACCATTTGTGACTGCTGAGACACTTTGGCATTTTGCATGAAGTAACTGGTAGAAGGGACTGGGATCATTCAATATCTTAATTCCCATAAGTGATAGTAAGAGCATCCCAAGAGGGCAAATCACTGGCTTAATTGATCTTTTTTGCCAGGGAGGACTAGGAGGGCTGGTGTCGTGACTATTTACTACCTAGGGCATTTTCATTAACCGTGACTTCTTTTGAGGAACAGCTGTGATCTGGTGGTTTAAGGAAGACCTGAAACTTGGGTTCTGTACCTGACTCTGACACCTCTATTTTGGGTGGGGAAACTGAGGCTCAGAAAGGCAAAATGACTTGCTCAGGGTCATGGCAGCCAGTTAGTGGCAGAGTCAGGAACAGAAGATCTGATTGCCAGTTCTGTGCTTAGGCCACCATCAGCATTTCAGTGATAATGAAAATGCCTTAGGAAGCAAAGAGTCACTGCAACTCCCACCCCAATTGCTTTTCTGACTCTTTGTAAAGTACCTTGAGACCTGCCTGAAAAGTGCTATGAGGAGTCCACATTGTTATTAATTGTCATATATTTATTGTTTAAACCCTGAATTACAGAATGCCTGAAACCAGTGTGTTTGACTAGAGCTTTGATTAGTGTTCCTCTTTGACACTAGACAGAAGGGATGAAACAGTTTAAAATTTTAATTTACTAAAGGAACCTAATATAGGAGAATTGTAATAAAAGATTTAATATCCCACTGGCCTGGCTACGTTAAAAGCATGAGAGCTTAAATTCTCCCATGTGTTTGTCAGGAGAGGGCTTGGGGAAACACCGCTGCAAATTTCTGAGACTCAAATTAGGAAATGGTGAAAAGATGAGCTGTGACCAAACAGCACACCACTTCCTGTTTTATTTGCTGCAGTTTGGAGAAGGGAATATGGCTTTTCTTTCTTCTTGAGCTTGCAAACCTGCATGCTCAGCTATTTGCCTGAGACAACATGGTCGCCTTGCTTAGTCACAAATATTATCTTGATGTTTACACTGACTCATGGCTTAGTCTTAAGAGAACAATTTTAGGGCTCGATCCTGCTCCCATTGAAGTCAATGGCTCAGAATTCCCCACTGACCTCAGTGGGAGCAGGAAGCGGGTCTGTAAGTGACCACAGCCTTGTTTTAAAGTGGGGAATGGCCATAAGGGCCACTGGCTGATAAATTCCTCCAAATCCATGAGCAATATCCTTGGACCTGGCTTTGAGCAATTAGTCAGGTAGGAGTCTATTGATTATTGTGAAGAGAGTTTGAGCCCAGCCTCAACATCATTTTTTCCCTTTGGCAATCAAAATTATTTGAAAGCAATTCTTGTACACATGCACGCACAAACACACACCCACACCCACAAAAAAACCAACTCAAAGTCAGCAGATCCAAAAAGAACTCACCCTGTTTTTAAAATAAACAGGATCTCAACAGATGAACATAAGAACAGCCAGACTGGGTCAGACCAATGGTCCATCTAGCCCAGTATCCAGTGGGCTTCTAAACAGAACCTTTAGCCACTTGGAAATAATTTACTGCAAACTCTAGTCTAGACTAAAAGCCACGGACCTGTCAGTGGCCTCGCCTCCTATTCCCCCCGAAAAACAGCTGTATTAATGCTTGCTGCCTACTGTCTTCTGTTTTATACTAAAACTTTCTCCCACCCCTTCCAACGCAGGTGGTTGTCAACGCCCTGGTTGGCGCTATCCCTTCCATTATGAATGTGTTGTTGGTCTGCCTTATCTTCTGGCTGATTTTCAGCATTATGGGGGTTAACCTGTTTGCTGGGAAATACCATTACTGCTTTAACGAGACATCTGAGGAGCGCTTCGAAATAGAGATAGTTAACAACAGGACTGATTGTGAAGCACTGATGCCGCCCAACTCCACTGAGATCCGATGGAAGAACGTGAAAATTAACTTTGACAATGTTGGGGCAGGATACCTGGCGCTTCTCCAAATTGTAAGTTTTGCCTTTCCCACCTCCAAGCCCACAGTAGATGTTAGATCTTCTAACAGACCATCTCCATCTCTAGGTTTTTCCCTCTTACGCCCCTAATTCAACACTCCTGTTGACTTGAATGTACATTGGATCAGGCCATTGAGCCTCATTTTGACATAAGTTGCACATTTGGCCCTGCCTGGGGTGCCTCTAACCCTGTATTCCCAGAGAGCTCTATCCAGTCTATTTTTTAAAAAACACTTTTAATTATTTTATTTGAGCATGAGCTTTCGTGAGCTACAGCTCACTTCATCGGATGCATACCGTGGAAACTGCAGCAGACTTTATATATACACAGAGAATATGAAACAATACCTCCTCCCACCCCACTGTCCTGCTGGTAATAGCTTATCTAAAGTAATCGTCAGGTTAGGCCATTTCCAGCACAAATCCAGGTTTTCTCACCCTCCACCCCCCACACAAATTCACTCTCCTGCTGGTGATAGCCCATCCAAAGTGACAACTCTTTACACAATGTGCATGATAATGAAGTTAGGCCATTTCCTGCACAAATCCAGGTTCTCTCACTCCCTCACCCCCCTCCAAAAACCACCCCCATACACACACAGACTCACTCTCCTGCTGGTAATAGCTCGTCCAAACTGACCACTCTCCAAGTTTAAATCCAAGTTAAACCAGAACATCTGGGGGGAGGGGGGGGTAGGAAAAAACAAGAGGAAATAGGCTACCTTGCATAATGACTTAGCCACTCCCAGTCTCTATTTAAGCCTAAATTAATAGTATCCAATTTGCAAATGAATTCCCATTCAGCAGTTTCTCGCTGGAGTCTGGATTTGAAGTTTTTTTGTTTTAAGATAGCGACCTTCATGTCTGTGATTGCGTGACCAGAGAGATTGAAGTGTTCTCCGACTGGTTTATGAATGTTATAATTCTTGACATCTGATTTGTGTCCATTTATTCTTTTACGTAGAGACTGTCCAGTTTGACCAATGTACATGGCAGAGGGGCATTGCTGGCACATGATGGCATAAATCACATTGGTGGATGTGCAGGTGAACGAGCCTCTGATAGTGTGGCTGATGTTATTAGGCCCTGTGATGGTGTCCCCTGAATAGATATGTGGGCACAATTGGCAACGGGCTTTGTTGCAAGGATAAGTTCCTGGGTTAGTGGTTCTGTTGTGTGGTATGTGGTTGTTGGTGAGTATTTGCTTCAGGTTGCGGGGCTGTCTGTAGGCAAGGACTGGCCTGTCTCCCAAGATTTGTGAGAGTGTTGGGTCATCCTTTAGGATAGGTTGTAGATCCTTAATAATGCGTTGGAGGGGTTTTAGTTGGGGGCTGAAGGTGACGGCTAGTGGCGTTCTGTTATTTTCTTTGTTAGGCCTGTCCTGTAGTAGGTAACTTCTGGGAACTCTTCTGGCCCTATCAATCTGTTTCTTTACTTCCGCAGGTGGGTATTGTAGTTGTAAGAAAGCTTGACAGAGATCTTGTAGGTGTTTGTCTCTGTCTGAGGGTTTGGAGCAAATGCGGTTGTATCGCAGAGCTTGGCTGTAGACGATGGATCGTGTGGTGTGGTCAGGGTGAAAGCTGGAGGCATGCAGGTAGGAATAGCGGTCAGTAGGTTTCCGGTATAGGGTGGTGTTTATGTGACCATTGTTTATTAGCACTGTAGTGTCCAGGAAGTGGATCTCTTGTGTGGACTGGACCAGGCTGAGGTTGATGGTGGGATGGAAATTGTTAAAATCATGGTGGAATTCCTCAAGGGCTTCTTTTCCATGGGTCCAGATGATGAAGATGTCATCAATATAGCGCAAGTAGAGTAGGGGCTTTAGGGGATGAGAGCTGAGGAAGCGTTGTTCTAAATCAGCCATAAAAATGTTGGCATATTGTGGGGCCATGCGGGTACCCATAGCAGTGCCGCTGATCTGAAGGTATACATTGTCCCCAAATGTGAAATAGTTATGGGTAAGGACAAAGTCACAAAGTTCAGCCACCAGGTTAGCCGTGACATTATCGGGGATAGTGTTCCTGACGGCTTGTAGTCCATCTTTGTGTGGAATGTTGGTGTAGAGGGCTTCTACATCCATAGTGGCCAGGACGGTGTTATCAGGAAGATCACCGATGGATTGAAGTTTCCTCAGGAAGTCAGTGGTGTCTCGAAGGTAGCTGGGAGTGCTGGTAGCGTAGGGTCTTATTGATGACATCTTCATCATCTGGACCCATGGAAAAGAAGCCCTTGAGGAATTCCACCATGATTTTAACAATTTCCATCCCACCATCAACCTCAGCCTGGTCCAGTCCACACAAGAGATCCACTTCCTGGACACTACAGTGCTAATAAACAATGGTCACATAAACACCACCCTATACCGGAAACCTACTGACCGCTATTCCTACCTGCATGCCTCCAGCTTTCACCCTGACCACACCACACGATCCATCGTCTACAGCCAAGCTCTGCGATACAACCGCATTTGCTCCAACCCCTCAGACAGAGACAAACACCTACAAGATCTCTGTCAAGCTTTCTTACAACTACAATACCCACCTGCGGAAGTAAAGAAACAGATTGATAGGGCCAGAAGAGTTCCCAGAAGTTACCTACTACAGGACAGGCCTAACAAAGAAAATAACAGAACGCCACTAGCCGTCACCTTCAGCCCCCAACTAAAACCCCTCCAACGCATTATTAAGGATCTACAACCTATCCTAAAGGATGACCCAACACTCTCACAAATCTTGGGAGACAGGCCAGTCCTTGCCTACAGACAGCCCCGCAACCTGAAGCAAATACTCACCAACAACCACATACCACACAACAGAACCACTAACCCAGGAACTTATCCTTGCAACAAAGCCCGTTGCCAATTGTGCCCACATATCTATTCAGGGGACACCATCACAGGGCCTAATAACATCAGCCACACTATCAGAGGCTCGTTCACCTGCACATCCACCAATGTGATTTATGCCATCATGTGCCAGCAATGCCCCTCTGCCATGTACATTGGTCAAACTGGACAGTCTCTACGTAAAAGAATAAATGGACACAAATCAGATGTCAAGAATTATAACATTCATAAACCAGTCGGAGAACACTTCAATCTCTCTGGTCACACAATCACAGACATGAAGGTCGCTATCTTAAAACAAAAAAACTTCAAATCCAGACTCCAGCGAGAAACTGCTGAATTGGAATTCATTTGCAAATTGGATACTATTAATTTAGGCTTAAATAGAGACTGGGAGTGGCTAAGTCATTATGCAAGGTAGCCTATTTCCTCTTGTTTTTTCCTACCCCCCCCTCCCCCCAGATGTTCTGGTTTAACTTGGATTTAAACTTGGAGAGTGGTCAGTTTGGACGAGCTATTACCAGCAGGAGAGTGAGTCTGTGTGTGTATGGGGGTGGTTTTTGGAGGGGGGTGAGGGAGTGAGAGAACCTGGATTTGTGCAGGAAATGGCCTAACTTCATTATCATGCACATTGTGTAAAGAGTTGTCACTTTGGATGGGCTATCACCAGCAGGAGAGTGAATTTGTGTGGGGGGGTGGAGGGTGAGAAAACCTGGATTTGTGCTGGAAATGGCCTAACCTGACGATTACTTTAGATAAGCTATTACCAGCAGGACAGTGGGGTGGGAGGAGGTATTGTTTCATATTCTCTGTGTATATATAAAGTCTGCTGCAGTTTCCACGGTATGCATCCGATGAAGTGAGCTGTAGCTCACGAAAGCTCATGCTCAAATAAATTGGTTAGTCTCTAAGGTGCCACAAGTACTCCTTTTCTTTTTGCGAATACAGACTAACACGGCTGTTACTCTGAAACTTTTAATTATGCAATTTTTAGGACCCCACCGAACCCTGGATTTAATGAGGCAACAATAAAATGTCTTTAAAAATGTATATGAAGTTCTCCACTTCATGAGAAAAAGGCAGATTCAAATAAATTGCCCATAAAAATCACAGATCTGCAACAGGTGAAATTAAATAATGCCTTATAAAGGGAAAGCAAGAGAGTAAGTGAGACCTCCCCTCATGCAGTTCTGTACCACACATCTAATCTATCCAGGCTCATTTTAAATTACTTCCCTCTAAAAGAATATGTGCTTTTCTTCACTAGGCTACTTTCAAGGGCTGGATGGATATCATGTATGCAGCGGTAGATTCCAGAAAGGTAAAGCACGTTCCCCACAACCCCTCCTCCAAAATTCCACTTCTTATTCTTAAATTGTGCGTATTGTTTTTATTTATTTGCAATAGTGATCATTCGGTTGCATTTCCTGCAGTTACAGCATTATTATCCATTAAAGGATGTTGTACAGAACCTAAAAGAGTGAGGTTCACTTTAGGAGAATTACAGCACAGAAGGAGTGCAAGGGGATGTTTATTTCATCTTTGGACACGGGGTGGGGGAACACCTTGGGGAGGAAGGGGATATAGCTGCTAGGTCTGCCATTTCACGGATTCTTTGGCCACATCTTGGCTCCTATTCCAGTCCAATGGCAGGAATATTAGCTGCATAGTTGCCATGTACCCCTGCCCAGGCTTAGAGGTAAATTCTAGCTGCCTGGCACCCATGATGTACCCGCATGGTGCCAGGGTAGAGTAAACACCAATATTTTCTTTTTTTTTTCTTCTTCTTCTTCTTAGTTTCAAGTAAAATGGAATTTGGAATTTAAAAAACTTTTTTTTCAGTCAGTGATGGGACCCCAAATGTGCTGTCCTCAGAACCAGAAAATGAAACTGACTATAAAAAGAAACAGAAGAAAATGACTACTCTGATTTCACTGTTTCATGTTGAGTGAAAGACAAAAAGGCAAACAGCATGAATGGGGGGGGGGAAATATTTAAACTGTTTTTGTTTTCACTGTTTCCTCATCTGAGGTTCTTACTGTTTTTAAACGCAAGATATTAACCTTCACAGTGTGTGTTCCTGCCCTGATTTTATGGTTCCTCTCTGATTTGCAAATCACTGGATATTTTATGGGCTGCACACCCAAAACTCCAGTTGAAGTTGAGGGGAGCTGTGAGTGTGTCACACTTCCAAAAATCAGGGTTTTTGGCTTTACTAATGATTCGAAGGTGGGTAATCAGGTTCATTTAAGAAGTTTGTGTATTACCATCAAAGTGTCCTCCAGTTGCACTGAAGTGGGATTTAGGCCGGTGTTCTCTTCCAGGTCACTGGAAGCTCCTTAAATCAAGAAAGATACTGAGGCTCCATAGTGAAATAAATAACTGAGTCAGAGCTGTGACTAACCCTTCCCCCAAAGTCCTGTCTCAGTAGGCACTGGCTTCAGTGCATAAACAGGGATTGGTTCTCTGATGGCATTTTCTTGGTTGCTCCAGAGCCCTGGTTAGAAATCTGCAAAAGGGAGGGCTCCAGGACCTTAATTATAGAACCTGTGTTGGGAAGGAGATAGCTCAGGATTGGTAAAACTTTTACAGATGCTTTCTCCTCTAGGTAACCAGCTCAAGTCTGGCCCAGATTGGTTGTGATCATAAATTCATCCTATCTGATGGCTATTTGGTGCCCCCTATGTGAAAAGATTTTGGGTGGGACTGGGTCCAGTTCCTGCTTATCACATCATAAAAAACACCATCCAAGCTGGCAGCTCGTTGCAGCCAGAAGTGTAAAGGTCTGAATGTAGGTGGAGACTGAACTCCTGTCTTCATCAGAGCTCCCCTGGGATGTACTGATGGGGAAGCTTGTACTGGAGCTCTGCAGGTGAGCACATGTTGCCAGTGAGGCACGTTTCACCAGCACAAAATTAACCAAAAAAAAAAAAAAAGAAAGGTAGAAAAGTTCCAGAAGAGCCACATGCCACCTTCCTAGTCTAACACAGACCCTTGAACTGAGACAACAGCTCTTTGTACCAATAGTTTATACTGTCTTTGCAATGTCTGTTTCTCTCCCCATCCCCGCATTCAGCAAGAAGAGCAACCCAAGTATGAGGACAACATCTACATGTACATCTACTTTGTAATCTTCATCATCTTTGGCTCCTTTTTCACCCTGAACTTGTTTATTGGTGTCATCATTGATAACTTCAATCAACAAAAGAAAAAGATAGGTCCACTTTTTTTATTGGTTAAAGAGGCAGATCTGGGCTATTTGCCGGACAAACAGATGAATGGATTTTAAGGTCAGGACACTCCTGCGTAATGTCACCATAGAACTTCACTCAGTGATTCCGGTGTTGAGCCTCATCGCTTAGAACTTAGCATCGCAGACTGTTTGTGACTCTTAACAACCCTTATCAACTTGCCCCCAGTGCCTGTTTAAGGAAGGGGGCTGGGCAAACAAGTTGCAATAAAACAAGAACCAACTTAATCTTTGCCCAAACTTTAGTGAGGTTCAGAAAAGTTGTAGATTCCCCTAAACACACCTTGATTTTCATTCATGTCTCTATTTTGTAGTCATGTCTTTATTTCAGACCTTCAATTCCAGCAAAGTTCTACACTTAGGAGAGAAAAATCAATGGCACAAATACAGAGTGGAGAATAACTGGCTAGGCAACAGTACTGCAGAAAGGGATGGGGTGGCTTATAGTGGATCGATCGCAAACTGACTATGAGTTGATAGTGTGGTGCTCTGTTCAACACTGGCGAGGCCTGATCTAGAGAACCGTGCCCAGTTTTGGGCACCGCACTTGAAGAAAGATGTGAACTAATTGGAGAGAGTCCAGAGGAGAATGACAAAAATGACGTTAGAAAACCTGACCTATGAGGAAAGGTTGAAAGAATTGGGCATGCTTAGTCTAGAGAAAGCTGGCTGGGATCATAATGTTCAAATATGTAAAAGGTTGTTATAGAGAGGACAGTCATCAATTGTTCTCCATATCTACTGAGGATAGAACAAGAAGTAATCAGCTCAGTTTGCAGAGAGATTTAGGCTAGATATGAGGAAAAACTTATTATAGGATAAACACTGGAACAGGCCACCTAGGGAGCTTGTGGAATTCCTGTCCTTTGAGATTTTTAAGAACAGGTTAGACAAATACCTGTCATGGATGGTCTAGATGTAGTTAATCCTGCCTCATTGTGGGGGATAGACAACATGACTTCTTGAGGTCCCTTCCATCCCTATATTTCTATGAGTCTGTGAAATTCCATAAGAGAATGGAAGTGGGATATGCCAGAAGTCTCAGCCACTCTCTGCCTCTTCTTTCACTCCAAGCCTGAAGTGAGGGAGTTGCACCGGTAACGCAGCCACCAAACTGTGTTAGCAGATGGTCTGCGAGCCAGGGTAATTTGCAGAATAACTTCAATAATTTTGGAATCTGGTGCAAATTATTTCTATCTAAATAAGAAAGTTTGCTCCACGGCATGTAGCCTAGTAGCTGAGCCTGTCCTGTGATCCCTTTCCCTTAATGTGCATGGACTGATTATAACCAGCTTTCTTTTTTGCTTCTCCTCTTTTACTTTGGAGGTCAGGATATCTTCATGACAGAAGAACAAAAGAAATACTACAATGCCATGAAAAAACTTGGCTCAAAGAAACCTCAGAAACCTATTCCCCGGCCGCTGGTAAGTGTGTGATTTAACAGGAGCTAGAGGAACAATAACTATGGGGCCAATTTTCAACAGTGCTGAGCCCCCTCATACCAGTGCCCATTGCTTTGAAGATTCACTCTAGATTCCACAATGCCTTGTTATACTGCAGGTGTAATAATCCGAGAAAGTCATTGTGTGTCGTACTTGATTTGCCAGCTGGAGCCAGTCCTGAGAGTTTAGCATCTGAGAGGAAGGATGGCTCCGTAGTTATATTGCTAGCCTAAGGTTCAGGAGACCTGAGTTCAATTACTTGTTTTACCACAGCCTTCCAGTGGGACCTTGGGCAGGTCACACTGGTCTCTCAGTGCCTCTGCTCCCCATCTCTAAATGTGGATAATAGCACTGGCCTTCAAGGCTCTCAGCAAAGAGCATGGATATGCTGGTGATAAGATTTGGGCAGCCTGTAGCACTGGTAATTACATTTCATTACAAGTACTTTGTACTGGGCAAACTGGCTGAAACTATAGTAAAGAACAAAATTGTCAGATACATAGATGAACATAATTGGTTGGGGAAGAGTCAACATGGTTTTTGTAAAGAGAAATCATGCCTCACCAATCGACTTGAATTCTTTGAGGGGGGTCAACAAGCACGTGGACAAGGGGGATCCAGTGGATATAGTGTATTTTCAGAAAGCCTTCACCAAAGGCTCTTAAGCAAAGTTAAGTTATGAGATAAGAGGAAAGGTCCTCTCATGGATTGGTAACTGCTTAAAATGTAGAAAACAAAGGGTAGGAATAAATGGTCAGTTTTCAGAATGGAAAGAGTAAATAGTGGTGTCCCCCAGGAGTCTGTACTGGGCCCAGCCCTATTCAACATATTCATAAATGATCTGGAAAAAGGGGTAAACAGTGAGGTGGTAAAATTTGCGGATGATAAAAAACTACTCAAGATAGTTCAGTCCCAAGCAGACTGCAAAGAGCTACAAAGGAATCTCACAAAACTGGGTGACTGGGCAACAAAATGGCAGATGAAATTCAATGTTGATAAATGCAAAGTAATGCACATTGGACAACATAATCCCAATGACACATATAAAATGATGGAGTCTAAATTAGCTGTTACTACTCAAGAAAGAGATATTGGAGTCATTGTGGATAGTTCTCTGAAAACATCCACTCAATGCACAACGGCAGTCAAAAAAGCAAACAATGTTGGGAATCATTAAGAAAGGGATAGATAATAAGGCAGAAAATATCATATTGCCTCAATATAAATACATGGTACGCCCACATCTTGAATACTGCGTGCAGATGTGGTCACCTCATCTCAAAAAAGATATACTGGAATTGGAAAAGGTTCAGAAAAGGGCAACAAAAATGATTGGGTATGGAATGGCTGCCATCTGAGGAGAGATTAATAAAACTTGGACTTTTCAGCTTGGAAAAAAGCCTTCTAAGGGGGGATCTGATAGAGATCTATAAAATCATGGCTGGTGTGGAGAAAGTAAATAAGGACGTGTTATTTACTCCTTCTCATAACACAAGAACTAGGGGTCACCAAATGAAATTGATAGGCAGCAGGTATAAAACAAAAGGAAGTATTTTTTTTCACACAACGCACATTCAACCTGTGGAACTCCTTGCCAGAGGATGTTGTGAAGGCTAAGACTATAACAGTGTTCAAAAAAGAACTAGATAAATTTATGGAGGATAGGTCCATCAATGGCTATTAGCCAGGATGGGCAGGGATGATGTCCCTAGCCTCTTTTGCCAGAAGTTGGGAATGGGCGACGGGATGGATCACTTGATGATCACCTGTTCCGGTCATTCCCTCTGGGGCACCTGGCATTGGCCACTGTCGGAAGACAGGATACTAAGCTAGATGGACCTTTATTCTGATCCAATATGACTGTTCTTATGCTTTGGGGTGTTAATTGATCACATGTTGGACAGCCACCATTTTCTCTCCAGTCTGAAGACACTGGAATAGTGAGTAGGGCCTCCCAAAAGAGGGATACTAGGCTTGGTAGATCAGGGGCAAATTGTGTCCCTTTATCTAACGGGTAGATTTGTTTGTTAGCAGTCCTTGCTAAACTTTTCCTCTCTGTGTTCCCCCCCCACCCCGCCCCATCCATGGCTCCTCTCCTGTAATGCAGAACAGCATCCAAGGAGCTGTCTTTGACCTTGTCACTCAGCAAGCATTCGATATCATCATCATGATGCTCATCTGCTTCAACATGGTGACCATGATGGTGGAAACAGACACACAGAGTAGCCAGATGTCAGACATCCTCTGGTGGATCAACCTGGTGTTCGTCATCCTCTTCACCTGTGAGTGCGTGCTGAAGATGTTTGCCTTGCGGCACTATTATTTCACCATTGGATGGAACATTTTTGACTTCGTGGTCGTGATTCTGTCCGTCGTGGGTAAGTGGAGTAGCTAGTGGAGCAGCTTGTGGGGTGCAGTGTCCTTCCTGACATGCACGTTGGATAAGGCTGTCTTCACTAGAAGTAGGTGTCTGCAGGATGGTGTGAAATGGAATGTGGCCCAGCAATTAAAGAGGCAGGACTCCTGAGTTTTATTTCTAGCTCTGGGAGGAGAACATGATCTAGTAGTTAAAGCAAAAGGTTGAAAGTCAAGACTCTGGTGTTTCCCTGCTGTGCCACTCACTCACTGCGTAAAACTGGGTAAAACACTTTTCCACATCTCACTTTCTCACATCTAAAACAGGAATATAACCTGCTTCGCAGGGGTATTACAAGGCTTAATTAACTAATGCTTATAAGCCACTCTGAGACTGGAATGCTCTAGTGCCTCTAGACAAAGTGTTGTTTGTTTTTTGTCCTCAATCAATGAGGGATTTACAACTTCTGGATTCCAGTTTGGGTTGGAATTAATGGCTGAAACTGGGCTCCTGGAATTCACTTTTTGTTTTCAGATTTGTGTTTCTTTTATGGCAAATGCATAAATTACTCCAGAGTCACTTGAAAGATGGCATTCACCCTACTGGAAAAGTCCCCATATCTTTGGACTAACCTGGCTCAAAGCATAGAGACTGTCCTTCAGCCCCAAATTGGAGCCAGCTTTGTCTCTGACTCTTGGGTCCAGTTCCATTGATTTCGATGAAAGTTAGGAGCCTAAATACTTTTGAGGCTCCGAGCCTTAGAATGTGGGCCCACAGGCTAATACAATATGAGCTCTACATAGTGCCTCTTCTCCAGATCTCTTTCACTGAGTGCGATTAATAATTATTGTCCCTTAAGATCCAGGGGATGAACAACCAAGGAAACACAAGTCCAAATGCCTTCATGCCCTTGAACCTTAAAATCCCAAGAAGAGGTGCCAGTTTCAGGTCCTAGCTGCCTAAATTTGGGCACCCAAAAATTGAGGCACACACAGAATGAGAGGTCCCTTGTGGAAGTTTGAGCCAGCTTTTCTATGCTAGCACTGCCAGTGTTCCCTTGCCTGGTTTAAATTGGGTTATAACATCTTCCCCCTGCCCTCTTCTTTAGGAATGTTCCTGGCTGATCTCATTGAGAAGTACTTTGTGTCGCCCACTCTCTTCCGAGTCATCCGACTGGCCCGTATTGGCCGCATCCTGCGTCTGATCAAAGGGGCCAAGGGGATCCGCACCCTGCTTTTTGCCTTAATGATGTCCTTGCCTGCCTTGTTCAACATTGGCCTCTTGCTGTTCCTGGTCATGTTTATCTTCTCCATCTTTGGCATGTCGAACTTCGCCTACGTAAAGCACGAGGCCGGCATAGACGACATGTTCAACTTTGAGACCTTCGGCAACAGCATGATCTGTTTGTTCCAGATCACCACCTCGGCTGGCTGGGATGGCTTGCTGTTGCCTATTCTGAACCGGCCGCCGGACTGCGACCTAGATAAGGAGCACCCCGGGAGCAGCTTCAAGGGAGATTGTGGTAACCCCTCCGTGGGGATCTTTTTCTTCGTCAGCTACATCATCATCTCCTTTCTGATCGTAGTGAACATGTACATCGCCATCATTCTGGAGAACTTCAGTGTAGCCACGGAGGAGAGTGCTGACCCGCTGAGCGAGGACGACTTTGAAACCTTCTATGAGATCTGGGAGAAGTTTGACCCTGATGCCACACAGTTCATTGAGTACTGCAAGCTGGCGGACTTTGCCGATGCTTTGGAGCACCCACTCCGTGTCCCTAAGCCTAACACTATCGAACTCATCGCCATGGACTTGCCTATGGTAAGCGGGGACAGGATCCACTGCCTGGACATCCTGTTTGCCTTCACCAAGCGTGTGCTGGGGGACAGTGGGGAGCTGGACATCCTGAGGCAGCAGATGGAGGAAAGGTTTGTGGCGTCTAACCCTTCCAAAGTGTCTTACGAGCCCATCACGACCACACTCCGGCGCAAGCAGGAAGATGTCTCGGCAGTGGTTATCCAACGGGCTTACAGGGTTCGCTTAGCAAAACGGGGCTTTATTTGCCGGAAGTCTGCCTCTACTAAGCTGGAAAATGGAGGAACAAATCGGGAGAAAAAAGAAGGCACCCCATCCACTGCATCCCTCCCTTCCTATGACAGTGTAACTAAACCTGAAAAGGAGAAACAGCTGCGGGTGGAGGAAGGAAGACGAGAACGAGCAAAAAGACAAAAAGATTTCAAGGAGTCCAAGTGTTGAGACAAACAAAAATACGTTGTACAAATTTTTAAAAATTTGCAAGTGAAAAGATTGTTTACAAACGTCACAAAATATATCAATACAGAACAGCTAAGGAGACACCTGAAGATCTTATACCAAACAGTCTGCTTATTGTGTGACAAAGTTGCATCTAAAAGCAGTGACCTACCACCTGTTTAAAGGACCCTTCTAAATGAACATTTAAAAAGAAAAAAAAGGATTTTCTGTTGTTTGGGCAGGTGGCTACTGCATGTTCCACATCTATCAATGCAACTTGGGACAAACAAGCAAAATAAAAAACACACACACACACTAAAAAACAAAACCCGCTGCTTGGATTAATATATCTCCCAAAGCAGCCAAAAATTGATTATTTTCTCATTTTGTTGATTTATCAAAAGAAAACCTAGAAGTCACAATGTTAAAGGGTTTGTTTGTTCATGCAAAACTAATTTGCATTCCTGCATTTAGTTAAGCAGAAAAAAAAATAATTAAAAAAAAAGGCAAAATAAAAACTGAACAAAAAAAGAAACAAAAAACCACCCATTTAGCCCATGCCATTTGATTGTCATAGTTTATTTGGTATTTATTATCTGCATACTACTTTCTACATGGGCTTTACTTGGTTTGGGAGATGGGGTAATCAGGTATCTTCAGCCTGGAAACTTGCTCCGGCTGATTAAAAAAAAATTGTGCTTGTTCAATGCATAGAAATGATTTGCATGATGGCATGCTGTGACCAGGAACCATGCATGAAGAATCATTAAACCACAAGACACTCAATACTCTTCCACAACAGTTGGTTAAGCCATAAGTTCGAGGCACTCCACTGACTACCACACACTGTATTTGGAGGTTAACCTTAAATATAATCATGCCCTTCACTAATATTTACCAATTTGTAACAATTTCTTTCATACACCCTCCAGCAGGAAAAAAATGAAACAAGCAGATGAAATCTGTCTCTCTGTGTGTGTGTGTGTGTGTGTGTGTGTGTGTGTGTGTGTGTGTATGTGTATGTTTAACAACCTGTCTTTTCCATACAGCCATCTTTTGCACATTTAAACAAATAATCATACAAGAAAGAAAAACCTAAATATTGCTCTGGATCCCATTTGAGGGGGGAATATATAATATTCAAGAATGGCACTGCAAAACCAAAGTCTAGGGCTTAAAAAATACCAGTCAACAAGGTCATTTGTGTCCTGTAATATTAATTATTGTTCAGCCGCCCTTCCTAGTGTAGAGAGAACAGTGCTGTGTACGAAATAGCATATTGTCTCTGCAGGTGCAATTTTGGGAACTTGGATAAATCTATCTTAAATGGGGGACGTGTAACTCACGGAGTTTAATTGTGTCCCATGTTCATCAGAGTTGTTGCTTTCTTGGGGTGGCAGCGGGGGCTGAGACCCAGATGGATTTGTGAAACTCTGAAGTCGTCTTTATATTCTTCCATCATTACTACTTTTTGAAGCTTGCACTTTGATGCTTCATGGTTTTCCTTGCTTCTGTAGCCACAAGGTTTTTAAACAAAGTGGAACACATTACAGTTGACAATAAAATAGCAATGTGACATGGGGCACGGTGCTGAAGGCCAGGTGTCTGATGCCTTCACCTTCTTTCTGTTTCATACATTATCATACTGTAGTAACTAAAAGGTCCTGCAGATTCGGGTAGACGCTAGAGCTGCCTCTCAGCTAGTCTAATCACTGAGTGGTAAATCATTCTGTGGGAATGTCACCAGGAAAGCTCAAACTTTTGTGTTTCTTCGTAAGGATATGAGACCCTTTAATATTCTGTTTCAGTGTCCTCCTCAATCAATAAGTCAGCTGTCAGTCACCAATCTAGGCGATATTTTCTTCAAAGCAGCCTTGGGGAATAGATCTGATGCATCCGATGCAGTGAGCTGTAGCTCCGAAAGCTCATGCTCAGATAAATTGGTTAGTCTGTAAGGTGCCACAAGTCCTCCTGTTCTCTTTGCCAGTGGGAAAAGGTAGCCATGCACGGAAACAAGACCGCTTTCCAGCTGCCGCTTGTGTGCTGGTTCTAGTGTTGGTGCCATGTTACGTTTTGAAGGGGGGGATTATGCCATTACTGCATTGAACCTGTAATGCAGAATGAAGAGAAACAGGATGACTGAACGTAGGCCAAAGAAAATGTATCTTTAAAAGGGCAAAAATAAGACAGCAGAACTTTTTAGATGACAGGAGGCAGTTTGGTTTGTATAATCTCTCAACCCAGATGACAGGTGTCACTTAAAAAAACAAACGCTATTTGGCAGACATCTGTGCCAAGCTGGACGGTATAAATGCATAGTTTAGCCATTATGATGTCAGTGGAGGAGTTCTTCTGTACTGGTGAACACAACAAAGGACCATTTCAACCCTGTTAGATTTACCCCACTTACTACTAGGCTATGGTGTATAATAAAGATGAAAAATACATACATATGTACAGGCTACATTGTAAACAGCACAAAAAAAAGCTGAAAAGTGTGGTTGAACTTTTTAAGAAAATATTATAAATACTGTAATATATCCGTTTATTTTATCGGCATGCCTTTTTGTAAATACAAGAATTAAATAGAACGGCGTCTGGCTTATGCCATTGTCCATGTTTGTTTTTAATTTTTAAAATATTTTCCTTAGATTTTTAGATGTTTGTCAGCCAATGTACATTCCCTACCCGCCCCCCAAAACAACAACCTTACACCCCAAAAAGAAAAGCTTTAGTGCAGATTATCTTTACAATCACAAAAATATTTTTTTGTTATTCCAATGTGCAATAAGTTCTCTGATCATTTCTATGCAAGATTTGGCTAAACTACATGATTGTTCTTTAAGTTGGGCTATCAATCTGTCTGTGATGGATGGTACATTTGCTGCTCATGCTGGTAACTTCACGGAGCTACTGGCGTCATTTTAAGTAAGACTTCCCTGCGATCTCTCTCTCAGTTTTTAACTGTTAAACTATTTATCAGTCTCTGTTAAATACAAAGGTCATCCTAAACCATCAGTCTTGCTGAAAAATAAAACGAATAATTTCTCCAGCTGTTCAGGGACAGCAGAGTCCATCCTCCTATTCAACTGAAAAATTCATTTTTTTGTTTTATTTTTTAAAAATTTCCTTTTTGTAGCAAATATTCCTCAGCCACAGTTCACAGGGTGCTGAGAGAATTGGTCTGCATCTTTGGGAACCTTCACACAGTGAGGCTGAGGCTGGAAAGGAAGCTTTGGTCTGAAATAAAGCGGTCAGGATAGCTTCATGCACCATATCATTGCATAGAAATGCAGATACTGTGTGTGTGTGTGTGTGTTGGGGGGGAGTGTTTGGGGGGGTTTTGTAGTAAGGTCCTTGATGCAGAATTTTTTATTCCCGATTCAGGGTTGTGGGAATAAAACAGTAGGCCGCTGTTGGATTAAAATGCCAGAAGAGTGAGGCTGTAACAAGTGGTCGTCCCTCCCGCCCCCACAGCATACGTAAAATCCTCCATGCTGTTTTGGTTCATTTATTACCCTGTTCTTAAAAGGGGCTGGGGAGGGGGAAAAGAAATACCAGTTCAAGCTGCTTCACTCACTTTTCTGGTCTATTTTCACTTTTAAAAAAAAACCCAAACGAACGCTCATGTGGAAGAATAAGAAAAAAACAAAAAACCATGAGCTGCCATCGTAGAGGCCGCACCCAAGCTTTTGCATTATTTAGTTTTCTGCTGCAACAAATACTAAAGCTGTACCAGACCAATGCTGAAGATCAGCGTATTGGAGATTGCATGGTGGCTCATCCTGCTCTAACCCAAACATGATTAAAAATCACATTACTATAATCCAAAAGAAAAATGAAATAAACAAGGTAAGAGTGTCTTAGTGTCCATTTATTTGACTGGTTTCCACCTCCTCGCCCCCATTCTTGCTGGGTTCTTATTTTTTTTTTAAATATATAAAAGTGGCATGAGTAAGACCTAACTTGTGTTGCAGGGGAAGCTCGTGGAAATGTTTTTGTTCTTGTTTTCAGTGTTCACCGTGAGAGATTTGTGGCCTTTAGTGGCTCTTTGCTGGTATCTAGCAGACAGGTCCGTCTTAGTGCCAATCCGCAGCCCCTTGGGATTTTTATCAGAGTTTAGTGCTGTGACTGGGCACAGTGACTGCAGCATGTTGACAGCAGCTGAGCAGGTTGGTGGCCTTTGTGAGGTCAAGTGGTGGCTGTTCGTTAATATCTTAGTGAATGCATCACGAAAAACACCATCAAAACTGGCCCCCGTTCACTGGTAGGCTCAACACAAGCCACAGATTGGAGGCTACGCAGCCTGCAGTCCCCTCTTGCTCCTGGGTGTACGGAACGCTTGCTCCGCTGCTCACACGCGCTCGATCTGCTCTGTCGATGTGCAAGGAACTTAAGTCTGCAGCACTCTCCCTCCAATCCATTCACTTTTAAAGACATACGCCAAAATTGTACAGACTACGTGAAATCCGCCAGCATACCTGACATCCTCAACACACCCAGCAAGGCTCGTGCAGTGTGGCTGCAGGAGCAGCAGAAGGGCGAGAACCCAGATGCCCCTGTCACTTGAGAAACTCCAGTAAGGGTAAGCCATAGGGGGCCTTTGAGGCAGCTGACCATTGCTGAATCCATTCAGTGGTGCGCAGTAGGACTCATACGCTGTCGCCTCTTTGTTCACTTCCCTTTGTACACTTTTTTCTTTCCAATTAAAGGGTGAGATAGTGCATTAGCTTCATGTGCTAGTTATGTCTCTCTGGAGGCCAGGGTCAAAGTGGTTGCAAGTCAAAATGGTTGCAAGACAAATCAGGTGTTGGTTTAAAATAGGTCTCTCTAGAAGAGGTTCCCCCCCACCCAAATGGCAAAGAACAATAACCAACCCAACCCCTGTACCCAGAATGCTAATTCCCTAACATTGGTCAGTATCTGGTCACGAAAGCCTGATCCTGGACTAGCTGCGGGTACTGCAAGCCAGGATTGTGGGGCACCGCCTGAACTTGGTGGGAAGCTTGCCCAAGATATGGCTGTGGTGTACTGCACCGGGATTTGACAGTCACTTTAAAAAAAGAATGCTAAACAAATGACCAAAAAAGTTAAAGGAGGAGAAAAATTTGCCCTTTGCAAGTTTGTTGCATGTTGTGATTTTTATAGAGAGGTGCGTGTGTGTATGTGTGTGTGCGTATGGAGGGTGTATTCTGCATAGATGAGGTGAGGAGTGGTGTCCAGTGGCTAGAGCAGGAGACTGGGAAACAGGACTCCTGGGTTCTATTTTCAGCTCTACCGCTGACATGTTGTGTGACCTTGGACAAATCACTTAACCTCTCTGTGCCTCAGTTGTACCCATCTGTCAAATGGGTGTATAATTACCTACCTCACAGGGGTGTTGTGAGGCTCAATTAGTTAACATTTGTAAAGTGCTTTGAGATTCACAGCTGCAAGTGCTATTTAGATGTGCACAGTAGAATCATGGACTAAGGGGGAAATGAGATGGTACCATAAATGCTGCTAAATGAGTCATTTGTAAACTGCACTGCTCCAGTGAACCCAGCTTCTCAACAACAATCAGGGCAAAGATTTTCTTCCTTTTACTTTGCTTATGTGACTTGTTCTGGATACTGTGTTGATTCCCCCCCCCCCCATGCTGTATTAGCCTTCCCCTTTCACCCTCCCTAGATTTTGTTCACTGTTCTGTTTTACATGAAGAAAGGAGGAGGAAATAATTGGTGTTTGGGGGATAGGGGAGGTGAAAGAATGTAAAAACACAGTGGGCTGGAAGTCTGAGAGTCTGACTTTTGATTTCCTTTGTACTGTACATCTTTTTACTTTGGAATTTGCAATAAAAAGGTATGTCCAGCTTGTTTTAACCTCTTCTCTTGCATGACCTGTCACCCTTCAGGGGCTGGCATGGCTCTGCATAACCAACACCCCAGAGAAACTTGGAGTTCACATGGTGCTCATTGCTACAGATTAGGGGAAAAGCTGGATGTCCCTTAAAATGGGTTGCAGGAGGAAGTGCTTATAGACCCATTGCAAAGAGGGTGTGCTCTGCCCCTAAGCTGCCAAAATGTCCCATTCCCCCCCCCCCCCGGTTGCATTGACGTCAAACCCTGCAGGAGGCACTGAGCCCTTTGCAGGATCAGGTTCCAACTGGCTTCATGTACTTTATTTGAACACACAGGCACTGGGGGCCACGAGATAGATCTGGCAGTCGGCTGCGGCTGTGATAGACTCTCAACCTGGCTCTCCTGCTGGACTGCTGTGGGACCTTGGCTCTGTCACTGCCCCCGGCTGTGCCTCTGTTTCCCCTTCTTTGAGCGGGCTTAATGAGCCTGACTTCCTGTGTCATGAAGCACCGTGGGCACGATCCTGGCAGCCATGAAAGTCAATGGGTCAGGGTTAGTTTGGGGTTTTAAAAATAAATAATCTTTGCTTCAAACCTGCACTGAGCTACCCCAATCCCCGTCGTGAAGAAAAGCCTCTGTGGTTACACCCCTAAGAACAGCAGCCCCCCTGCCTCCTGCACAGGGCCACACCGGGGCCGTTCTGCTCCACAGGCCGGGTGAAACCCCTGTGTTTTACTCAGTCTGGTGCAGTAGAGGGGGATTAGGTCGTGAATGGCAACTGGTGCCTTTGGCAGTCACCCCCTCTCCCTCCACACGCACCCAACGTTGCAAGTGGCGGGTCAGAGGGAGGGTGCATGAGGAGGGATAGGCTTGTGGCTGGAAGGTTTCTTGCTCTGACAATTCCAAGTTGGCTCCATAGCCCCCCCCTTCGCAGCACGCATGTTGGCCACGTGGCCGAAAAGGATTTAGGTGCCTCAGCCCTCCGAGGGGGGCCAACAGACGGCTTGCACTGCGGCTGGGACTGTTCACCGTCCGCGAGCGCTTCCTTTTTTGTGCACTTACACGCACACGCCCGCTTGGCCGCCCTGTCCCCATGGCCGTGGTTTTACGATTGGTTCTGGGCGATTTCTGGTCATTAACACGAGGTAAGAGCTGGTTATGATTTTTTTTTTTAAATGTTCTTAAGGACACAATTCCTGCTACGACTTGCAGGGTGAGGAGGGTTGGTTTTGTTTTTTTTTTAACTTTCAGCTCCAGTCGTTTCCCAGGTGCCTGGGATGGTTATTACACCCATGTTGTTGCAACACGCTGTGCCGCTTTCCTGTCAATCCAAGGCGGGGGGAGAGCGGCAGGGACAGGGCTGGCGGCAGCCCCCTTGCACGGGCTTGGAAGGGCATGGCTGCACGGGGGGTGGTTTAGTGCCTAAGGCACAATGAGGGGCAGTCTAATTCAGCCCACACAGCAGAGGCGGGCGGGCCGCAGGCAGGGTCGGCTCTAGGTTTTTGCTGCCCCAAGGTGAGGTGGGGCTGGGGCTCGCGGGAGGCACTAGCAGCGGAGGGAGTGATGTCCCCTTCTCCCAGTGCCTGCAGGGGCTTCCCCCCCCCACCCACCCGGCCGCGCAGAGAAGCCTCCATGTAAAGGGTGGCACAAGGCCGCGCAGCAGCCGGTGCGCACATGAGGTGGGGCAGCCCCGGCTCCCCAGCAGGACTCGCCCTCTCCTCCCCAGGTAGCATCTGGGCCCTGGCCGCTCAGCAGCCTGTGGGGGGCTTCCCCTTCCCGCTGCGGCCGTGGGCGTGGTGCCCTCACCCCGTCTAAGTGGTGCAGCTCCGAGAGCGCAACTGTCCTGAACAGAAAGGATGGCCGGAAAGCCCCCCCTGGAAATGTGCGGCCCCAAGCACGTGCCTGCTTAGCTGGTGCTGAGAGCTGGTCCTGGCTGCAGACACACCCCCGAGGGGAGAAAACTAGAACTAAGAAGCAGCAAAGAACAGTAAGGGGGAAAGAGCCACTGGGACCTAATTCAAAACCAGCTTGTACGGGCTATGGACACTGCACGCAGCCGCCAAACAGCCAGAAACCCAGCCAGCTGAGATGGGCAAAGCCAGAAGCAAGAGTCACTTTGTCCTAGCCTCTAGCAAGGGAATAAAGCAAGTCCTGCTAGCTCAGGCAGCAAACCTACGGCTCTCGCTATATGCAGGGATGGAATTAATGTTAATGCTAAATGGCCGCAGTGCTGAACTCAAATGTCCATAGCTAGAAAAACAAAAGCTGATTGAAGTCACCCTCCCCCCCAAAACACCCGCAATCTTCCCACTCTGTTTTTTCCTGCTTTGTCACGGGTGAGGCCAGGGCCTGAGGCACATGGAGAGCTGACGTGTGCGCTGAGGCCGGAGGGTCCTAAGGGAGTTCAGTGCACACCACCCGCGATTGCCTTTGTGGGGCAGGGGAAGTGGGAAGAGGTAGGGGGAGCCTTTGCATGACCATAGTTTTGTCCACTCTTTATCCACCAGATGGTAAAAGTTCTGCACCCCGCCACTTTGAACGTCAACCTTACTATGCAGGGAGAGGTCAGAGGCCCCGCTCCAAAGCCTCAGGCCGGCAGTTATAGGAGCACTGCTAAGTCATGGCAGTAGGGAGCGTATGAAAGGCTACAGCAGTTACGCATCTGTCCAAGGCAGGGCAGGGGGCCAGCCTAGTCAGTCCGGTATGGGGCAGATGCTCAGCTGGTGGGAACTGGCATCGATCCATTAATAGGCTGACCCTCCAGCCTGTGCTCATTGCCCTTACTGAGCTGAATGGCAGGGGAAAGCCAGTGCCTCCAAGTGCTTATGAGCTCACTGGTGTCACAGGGCCCACAAGATGTACAGGGAAGGATTTAGTCCACTGAATAGCACTCTAAGCCATTCACGCCAATAGTTCAAAGCTGGAACAGGTGCTTGTCCTGCTGACAGCCCACATGGGAGCTGCAGCCATGAACGAGGGCCCCTGTCAGGGGAAAGCACTGTCTGGGACTTGCAGGAAACCCACAAGTGCAGCTTATTCAGCAAGGCTGTGCCTTTTCACCTTGTTACAGGAGCCCCACACCATTTGATCTGGTTTGGAAGCTGCTCTGCCTTGTCCGAAGCAGCTCAAGGAAACTTCTGTGACCCTGGGCATGTGGTCAGCATGTTATTTACTCACTGATTGAAAACACTTAAAAAAAAAAGCCTGCAGCGAACACTGTACCCTGGGGGAAGAGTGAAAATGAGCCCCCAGCTCAGGTGCCCTTGCCAAGGCCTGCGCCAGCCAGGGAGAGAGCTCACTGTGTGCGGTTCAGGTGGGCCCAGAGACCATCTTCCCAACAACATTCAAGGGATTTGGTTCCGGACTCACAGCAAGAGTGAACTGCAAAGCTAGGGTCCCCCTCTGAGTATGCCTGCGGCTTGCCAGCTGACTTCAACCACAAGCATGGGGCCCAGGCACAGAGGTAGGGCTCTGCCAGACCCCAAAAGCTATAAATCTTGGCCCATCACTAGTCAAGACCTTGCCCTGCAACTGGAAGAGGCTGGCCAGGATGATCTGCCCCCCAGGCAGGAACTGAACATGAAAGTCAAGCTCCCCCTGGCAATGGAAGCAATCCCCTTTGCTAAGGGACCTGTATGCCAGAGAGGCCTTTGCGGATTGGAGAATCAGTCCCTCATCTTTTAATAAACCTCAGTGCAATGGCTAATTAACCCTATGTTGCTGGATTATCACTCAGCACAGGGTTGGTTGGTTGTTTTTTCAAACCATAAAGTAGGCAGCTTGAGGCTGCTTGTCCTGGGCACACATCTGAGCCAGGTGCTCCCATGCTCTCTCCTTTGTGAGTGAGCTGCTGCGTGCACATCACATTGCAAATAGGCACCCAGCCAACTCATCCTTCCAGCTAGAGGACACACGTGGTGGAGTGTGCTTCTGTTACAGACTGCCATCCGCCAGCGGCTGCGGGCAGGCAGGCAATGGGACATGCTGAAGATGCAGCGACTCAGGAGGAGATACAGCTGCCTTCAGAGCGGTCTCGGTGCCAGGGGCTGGACACCCAGGCCTGGGCCTGCTGCACTGTTACAGATAATCATTAAGTCACCTCTGCAACACCTTTTGTATCTTTCCGCTCTGTTATTCTTCACATTAACCATGCGGGTGTTCTTGGATTGAAAACAACCACCTTCCTCAGCTCCAGTAAAATGTCATTAGTCAAGTGTAAGGTCCAGCTTTTGCATACTGCCAGAAAGGGTTAAGCCCTCCACTTCAAACAGCTGAAAGCCCAGGGGGTTTGAGAAAACAGAGCCACTTTTTGCCTGCCTGTCCGGCGGCTGCAGGCAGGCATTCAGGACACATGGCTCCGGGTTTGCTCTTCTCCTTGTAGCAGGCGTGGCGGTGACAGCGTAAAGTAGGATTTGGGGCCTCACAGCACAGGAAAATCTCCACTGCCGAGGCATTAATGCAGCATAAGTTCCGGAGTCAGCATCGCTGGGACCGGCCCAGGGCGTCAGTAAGAACAGCCTTGCGTGAGTGAGCCAGGGCTCTAGCTATGGCTGCAAAAAGCATTTTTGGTAGATCCACACTTTTAGAACATGGGTTACCTGACTGCTGGAGAGGAAATACTGGAAAAACACCCACCCACCCTCTGCCCATGTTGTTACTGCACCAAAGGGGCTGAGCAAGAGAATGCCCTAGAAAGCATTGGAAGGCCTGCAGGTGGGAGGAGCGGGGAGGAGGGGAGGGTGCCTCTGTAGCAGGATCTCAGCAGGTGGAGCAGGACAAGTACTTGCTGGCTCAGCACATGGCCTCAGAAAACATGGAGGTAAAGTGAGGCTAAACAACGCTCCAAAGGTGGAGCAGAAAGACCTGGGCTATAATGACTGGCTCACCCCGCATTTCTGAAGCCAGAGGAAGGAGTTTGCAGTAAAGGTTTTCTCAGTTGCCTACAGCACTAACTTGCCAATCCCAAAAACTCAAAAATCAAGAGTCAGGTCTCAAAAAAAACCATTTTTTTTTTTTAAAGACATAAATGTGCAGACCTTTGTGTTTTCACTCTGGTTTCTGAGCCTGCAGGTTACTGGCCCATCCCATTTCCCAGTTTTTCTACACAACCCTCAAGGCTAGAAGCCCCCTAAAACAAAAAAATCCCACCCACCCCTCTGATTCTCATATGGTCACTTGACTCTAGGAGCCAGGGCTTTAAGAAACGACATACGTATCAGAAGACTCAGGATAACACCATGAAAATTGGCATCCCTTGGAAAGTTGCTTCCCACCCCCTCTAACTAGGCAGGATCCCTAGCACACCCACACTGGCTGGCTAAATGCTGCAGCCAGGTCCCTCTATCTTCAGGGAATCCAGCAGGTTGCCCCCATGTGTGGCGTACTCTGTTGACTGTGCACACAGCAGCACCCCCTCGTGGTACTCTTGGGGACGCCATGGAAACAGCCTCACTCTGCGCTGTCAGATCTAGACATCAGACTCGATTTTAGGGGAGAGGAAGCTAATTCCTCCCACTGTCTCCAAAACCTGCAGGGTCCTGACGTGTGTGTGCTCATGGAGCAGCTCCACGCCCCCTAATGCTGAGCAGGTTGGAGTCTAAACAGAGACTCGGCCCGAGGGATTTGCTCCTGGACAGAGATAGGCCCCAGGCAAACCAGCTGTGTGGAGTGGATGTTACTCTCCAAACGATCGCTCTGCCTAGGGCCTGGCTAACCAGGAGTTGGGGCTATACCAAGCCATGGCTTTCTGGACGGTGGAGTTGGGCTCTTCCGGCAGCTGCCTGCATGGGAAGGGCAATCAATCAGTGCTAAGGTCCAGAGTCATTACAGTTCTGGGAACACAAACAATGAGGTCAGCATTCTGGGAAGCAGCAATGAATCAAACACACAGACACGCCTCTAACTGAGCCCTGAATCAGATACTAAATCACCCAAGTCTAAAGGGCAGGGGGCTGGGTTGGGGAGTCTCAGGGCAGCCAGTCGAAAGGGCTAGGGTGCGGGAGGATGGTGAGTCAGCATGCTGCTTGTTCCGGGAAGGTTTAGCCTAAGGTGCCCCAACCCTTTGCAGACACTCGTGAAGCCCCTGTGGGAAGAAGGTTAATAGGAGAGGGTCCATTTCAAAGACAGGAGGGAAACGAGACATTGGGAGACTATGAGTTAAAATTTCTAAGTAGTCACTGTCTTTAGAGAGGCCAGATGCAGACAGCTTGGGCAGAGCACTCAGGGTGTTAGCAGCCCACCCAGGCCAGATTTTCACAAGTGCTTTCTCCCAGCCCTGCCCCACTGGGAATATTTAGTTGCCTATAGGAGAGCTACTGGATGCTCAGCTCTTTTGAAAATCTGGCTGATGAGTAAATGCGCCTGGAAGCATCTGAATTCATGCAAAACTTCATTCCAGGTCAAAGCTCCAGTCCGCACAGCCTGCTGCACCTGGCCTGCCGCATGTCCTAGCCTGCCATCCCAAATCAGACCCCCGGCCCATCGCCGTCCTGCATCCAGAAAGAGGTCACATTCCACTTCTAAAGAAGAGTGGGAAGGGGGGTGATCTCTCCCTAACGCACCTCGTTAATGACCGAATGCTTTCTCGATTTTTTATTCTAGTCTTAACTCTGCTGAGTGAAAGCCAATTGCCCTCAGCTGTGTGATAAACCAGCCTGCAGCCAGATCTCTAGCACCATGCTGAAAGCAGGTCCCCTCTGGCCCCCAGGGGTTTGAGTCTCTGTGCCCTGCACCTTGTGTTGTCATTTACACCAGTGAGAAGTGGGAATACAAGGCAATCATTCTGAGCAAACAGCGTGTTACACCCACCATGCACTACTGGAAACGGTGGGTGCCCAAGGTGCAGGGCAACCAGGAATCTGGCTCCATCAGCACAGTCCTAATTTGCCCCCAGAGCCCACTGAGCATGCGCCTGCTCAGGTGAGCAGCCGAGCGTTTCCCGCACACAGGTCGCTGCTTCTGTGTCTCTGTGGCTGTTCTGTAACAAAGGGGACAGAGAGCTGGAAGGGTACAAACAGGCCTGGTGCCTGCCCAGCAAGTGCCAAGGTGAGCGGGAGGAGGTGGGGCTAGGAAAGCACAAAGCTCTTTGGGTGGCTTTGTTACCGTGGAAAGGAGTCTAGATTAGAGCCCCAGGAGCCTGACAAGTGCGAGGGGCTTTTAGCACATCTGTAGCTGAGGATCTCAAAGCACTTTACAAACACCAAGGTCTTTTCAGGAGCCTTAGCCCCACGCGAGTCTGAGGGGAGAAGTAAAGGTGACTTTGCACTGCCCAAATCCTGTCCGGTCCAGGGTCCAGTTTTGCTCTGAGGAGAAGTTCAAGCAAGCAGCCCCTAGGAGCACAAACTTACAAGCATTTCCCATAGCACCCTACAGGCCGTCCATACCCCAGAACAACAGGAGCACAGAATGCTCCAGCCACACACCCTACTGCGCTCCCCTACCCTGGGTATTGTGAGGTCAGAGGGAGGTTTGGGGTGTGAGTGAGTGAGAGAAGGGAAGATGCAGCTAGCCACATGCCAGCCACATGCCAGCTTGGCCAGGGTTCTGGAAATAGCCAAGACACACTATTGGTGTGAAAAATACTGCAACTATTTAAAACCTTACTTATCGCCCAGCTCAAAAGGTAGCATGGAACGGTTAGTGCCACAGTGGGGCATTCATCCAGAGGGCCAGTATCCAGTGGTGCTCTCACAGCCCTCAGAGGCAAGGCTCTGGAGGGGAGAAAAAAAACAACCCACAAAGAATTCTCACTACTGAATCACCAATGCTAATTCCTACCTGCCCCTGCATTTCTTAGGTGTCGCCCAGCCGGAGTACTGACCACAAGTGACTGTTCATGATCCCAGCATAAGGCCATTCAGAGGCAGCGCAATCTCCCACCACAAACTCCCCTCAGGAGGATTTGCCGATAGCTCCGGATCAATACCATAAGAAGGAGGCAGGATGACTGAACTAGCTCTTTGCCATCATGCACTGGGGTACAATTCCTTCCAGATCAATTCTCTGCATGGCAGAAAGACAATATCAGGATCTAGATTCTATGGCCTGCGTTTCAGAGATTGCTAAGGGACAGGATTGGTACAGCGGAAGGGGAATAAGGAGCAGAGTCGACCACCAGTTGTTAAGAGCTGCCTGGACTGCACCATTCCTGAGGGACTGCCCAGCAAACCAACTCCAGCAAAACTCTTAATTTGGGCTCTTGGAAACCAGTTTGCTGGAAAACTGCATAGAAGCTGAGACACCTGTGCTAATATAGAAGGGGCCAGCCAAGTCCCCAGTTTGCACCAGGCTCTACGGGTTTCTCAGGGCTTAGTTTGCAATGAAAGAGGTGCTGGGGCTCAAGCAATGTTTTACCTTCATAACTGCTGCAGAGGTGCCAGGGTTAGGAACTGTCAAGCCCAGAGGTGCCAGGGGATCAGCCCTGGCACTAATCAAGCACAGGGGTTTCTTGGCATGAAGCCCATTGCTGGGCATAAACTCTGCTGATTCAGGTACCAAATACCTGAGGTTAAATCTCCTCTCTCCCCATCCAATACCGAAGCAACCTGGACATATTAGACTGCTAGATCCAGAGGCAATGGGACGTTCTCTGGGAGAGCTCCGTGTCTCATTCTTGGAGCAGCAGGGCCTGGCTTTGATGGCATTCAGGCACCACCTGCATCCCCCAAGGACAGAGTAGGAAAGGCCACACTAGAGGTGGGGACTATTTGGGATCAGGATGGGATTTCAGCATACCTCTGCTCTTCAGTTTCATGTGAATTTTGCATGAGTTTTAAATCTGTGTCACTGGTGCCCGGGGCAGGAGCAGGTGTTAGATTAATACAGCGCAATTCACTTGTTGGGAATGTTGTAAAGGCCAAAACTATAACTGGGTTCACAAAACAACAGATCTGTTCATGGAGAACAGGTCCATCAATGGCTATTGGCCAGGATGGTCAGGGACAAAACCCCATGCTCCAGGTGCCCCTAAACCTCTGTTGGGAGTGGACAACAGGGGTGATGGATCACTTGATAACTGCCCTGTTCTGTTCATTCCCTCTGGGGCACCTGGCATTGGTCACTGTCGGCAGACAGGATACTGGGCTAGATGGACCTTTGGTCTGACCCAGTCTGGTGGTTCTTATGTGCTAGGCAAACATTACATCAAACATTATTGTACAGCTATCCATGCGTTCCCTCCCCAGATTTAGCAAAGAGCTGGCCCTGCAGGAAACCCTCATTTTCCTCTCATCCTTTTGATCCAGCTCTGCCACAAAGCAGAGATGAGAGGGGCAGCTTGTGAGTGCTGCAGGGGAAAGCAGTGGGTAGACCAAAGCTCCCTGTCCCTTGCAGCTGACCCCTATATCTTCCCATATCCCAAATGTATGGACTGTCTCTCCCTTGTTTCTAAAACCATGGGCAGCACAGCCCGGTTACCTTCCTTCCTGTCTGTCTGAAAAAGGCACAGCAGCAGTGATTAGGGGAGGGATAGGGAAACTACAGACTTTCCTGCTCTGCCAGCGATGGGAAGAGACAGAGCTCTGGAACTGCAGACAGCAAAGGAGGCCGGTAAGTAGCTCACAGTGATGGTGTGGTCCTGCTCTGGCAAGCTGATCCTGCCCTGAGCCCTTGGGCGGCTGACTTTATAAGCTAGTTTAGGTCGCTGTTCCTTAGAGCACAGTGGCATCTTGTGACAAGTGGTGGAATACACAGTAACAGTAAGGGACCTGCAAACATAAGAATGACCAGACTCAGAGACCTGAGGTCTATCTTGCCCAGTGTCCCATCTCCCACCGCAGCCACTACTAGATGCTTCAGAAGAAGGTGCAAGAAATGCTGCAGGGGCAGATCTGGGATAGCCTTCCTTCTCCCCCAGGAAAGTTTCTCCTGAGCTTTCCCCCCACACCCCCCCCATAGTTAGCTAGTGGTTGGCTCATGATCCACAGCAGGAAGATTTAAGTCTTTGGAAGTTCTCACAAGATAGCAGGGGGGAAGCAGGCTTTGGCATTTGAAGCCACTTTGCAATCTCACCCCCCTGCATACATTTATATATAAACCAGACCCCACTCCTGGGCTTGATTCCATAAACAGGAGCATTTTATTGGTTGTGCCCCATGGAGCTGTTGATGGAAAAGTTTCAGATTCAAATTATGGCTCCCTTTCAAAGCTGGTGTCATCGGAAGCATCCCCATCCAAACTGTCCCCTAAGTCTGTATCTAAAATCAAGGCATAGTTGAGGTCATTCTCAAACAAGGGGTTGTGAGCCGCACGCTCAGGCAAGGGCCCTGGGCTATGATGAGAAATCTCCATGGAGTCTTGGCTCAGGGTCCAGAGGAAGGAGTAAACAGCAAGCGCCATGAGGACGAAAGAGGTTAAAAACCCTCCGATGAAGCCAGAAGCCACCGGATTGATCCATTCAAAGAGGCTCCTGTTGTACGGAGGGAGTGGTTTCCTTTCGATGAGGAGGTCGAGGTCACCCCAGCCTTCCTGCATCAATCTGCTCCCCCTGCGGGATTTCCCCCCAGCTCGCCGAGCTCTGCTGTGCTGGTTTGTCTCTCCATGTTTCTCATCCTCCTCCAGCAGGAGCGAGGCGGCCAGATGTTCCACCCCCTTGCGATATTCTTCCACGTTCCGCTTCAGCTCGAGGTTCTTGTCCTGGTTCAAGTTCTTGCCCAGCTCCTGGGAGATGTCAGGGCGCCCAGTCCGGCGGAGAGCTCGGGAGAGACGGTCCCAGGGCACCGAATCGCCTTCTGCCCCGAGCCACCGGGTCAGGACATCTCGGCACGGCTCTGTGCGGACGATGTCCCGCCGGCGGCGGGAGCGGAGTGGGTTCTTCGCCTCCGAGAGTCGCTCCAGCGCCTCCTCTGTGTTCTCCTCGGGGCCGGTGATCTGGGTGTAGAACTCACGACATTCCTCCGGGGAAAGCAGCTCGGATATGCGGCCCATCATGTGCACGCCTATGTCATCCGCTGCTGTGTCCTCGCAGAAGCCACAGGTAACCAGCAAGAGGAGTCCGACTCCTATGGTCTCAAACATCACGGGAGAACGGGGCCCAGACCCTGAGCAGAGAGAATATCAGCACAGGCCAAGGAGTTCTGGGCTAGACCCGGGCAGGAGACCGACTCTGCATTCCAACCCCCAACCTGAGATGCCTAAACCGCAGTCCACGTCCACCCGCACAGCAAGGGGGTGGGCTGCCCTGTCATTAGCACACGCACCCAGCAGGGGTTCTGCCTGTGGCTCGAGGACTCGAACTCACGTCCCCACCCCGGGCTATAGTCACTCACACTCGCTCTCTGCCCCAGCGAGCATTCAAGGACGCCCACCAGTGGAAACTAAGGTGGCAACAAGATTAGGCAGCAGCTGAGCAGGGGTTTTGAGCACCTGAATTTTGGATCGAGGGACCTAACTCTTTGCAGATCCAGCCCCTGCACTCCAGAGTTTCACAAAAAACACGATAGAAGAGGGTCAGTGATTAATCATGGGGCCCTTCTATTGGCAAGGTTTGGAGAGTCTTGAACAGCCACCCCCCTCCTTGCATGGCCTGCCATGACCACAGCACAAGCTGGTGGGACGGTGCAAATACTGGCCCCGAATGTGCCCTGAATGTGCCAGGTGGTCAGGCCCCTGTTCCCTGCTCTGCCAGCATAAAGCGGTGGGCTCCCAGCCAGCAGTGCCCGACGTGGGCCCTGGCACTGTGGGCTTGCATTTGTATCCCGGTGTGGGTGGAAATGTAAAGGAGTGGAAGGAGTTACCGGATCCTCTCCCTGCTCAGCTGGTGGGGAATGTGGCTCCGTGTGGAATTTAGAACCTGGAGCACCAACTGATGTCACACATGGCAGACCCGTTTCTACTCCGCCCCTTCAGTTCTCCACTTTATCCCCTTGTCCCCCCCGAGGCACCACTCCCGTATGAACTGGGCAATGCAAGCCTCTATGCCCCGGGGTCCTGCTGCCCTCCACACCAAGACAGTTTGCACCATGCGTCGTGCGTTGGAGCCAGTGACCCATTTGGAGACACAGTTTGCGGGGTGTCTGTAACAAGCCCCCGGACTCAGACGGAGCTCAGCTAATGTCCGCCGAGGATCAGAAAGGTCAGCAAACTTGGAGCAGGTTCTGAAGGCGCTTCCAGTGGCTTTTGGCATGCAAGACCCATGTCCGCATAACAAACAGCCCACTAATTACACAGATTACCCCGTCTTGGGCGGGTCACCTTTCTCCCGTTTCTTCGGGGTCTCAAGCAAAGCAAAACCATGCTGCAGAACAGGCCAACGGGTATGTCCCCAGCTCCCTCCCAGGGGTTACTTCTGGGGCCACCCATTCGTGGAGCTTCCTGCCCATGCATAGCTCTGCCAGCAGAGAGATGCCATTTGCACATTCACACATCCGCTAGTGCTATTCGCTCCACGAGTGGGTTGAAGGGCAGTGGCAGGCTGAAGAGCTCTTCCCTCCGGCCCCGGCCCCGAGCCCACACAGGGGCAGCAGGGAAATGCGGTTCTCCCCTCCAGAGCTGGGAATAAAACACCAAGGAGTCCTCCATCCCTGACCACTTCTCTCAGCACCACACGGCGCTCCTTCCCCAAATTGGGGGGGGGGCGCGCGTGCATGTTCCTTTTCAGATCCAAAATTGGTGCAGAACAAAGGGAAGATCTGCAACAGCTGGAGAAAAGCGGCTGGTGAGTGGCACACCTGTGCGTAGTTAAATTATCCTTAGCCTCAAAGTCACAGTGCTTATGCCACAAGGTGGCAACACAGCTCCAGAAAAGAGTTTCTCTGCCTTTGCATCCTCCGCACTCCCAGGAGCCGTGTGCTCTACAAAACAAGTGAATTATAGTTCTCACCTGGCCCCTGTGAAGGTCTCCAGCTCAGCACTATCCTTGTCTATCAGCAGGTCTGTGGGAGAGCTAGGAACAGAACCCAGGAGTCCTGGCTCCAACCCTGTACCTCAGATTATCCTTTAAAACCCTACTTGACTCCTGGAGAAAGTCAAGAAAAAACAGGGCAGATTTCAGAGGCCCTAAGTATGATCTAGTTGTCAGAGCACAGGGCCTGGGAGCCAGGACTCTTGGGCTCTCTGATCTCCACCTGTGAAGTAGGCCAGGGGCTCACGGTCACTGATCACTTCTCCCAGCTCTAGGGGAGGACATAGTCGCTGTGTAAACAGTTTAGCACAGGAAGTGAGGGATACCTTATTCAACTGATGCTTCAAAGGGAGTTGTGGGGGGCACACTATTCATGGTGGAATGCAGCCAGGACACCAAAGTTTCAATCCCAAAAAGCACCATGGGATCTTTAAACCAAGATCCTAGCAATTCATGGTTACTAAAAACCCCACACCAGGGACTTGGATGAAAGCCAGAGCCCTGCCTCAGAACAGCTCCTGCTGTCACCATGCTGAAATATGGGTTTGGTACTGACAGAGAAAGACTTCAGCTATTCCGGCTGAACAACCAACCCCCCTTTCTGGCAGTGACTAAACTGCTCCTGGGGGCTCCCATGCAGGTTCTGACCTTGTGCTGCATGAGCCAAGGGGAATTATTGGTATCTTGAATACACGAATGGGTTAACCATGCTTGAAATTTAAGAGAAACGAAGAAAAGGCGCTTTAAAAATGTAGTGCCATTTAATACTCAAGGATGATCTATCAAAACCCCCAGGACCCTGTTTCCCAAATGGAGTCATTTTACTGGTTCTGCTTCTTCTAGCAAAAGCTCCAGGGTGTTCCAGTTTTCAAATTCTTCTTCCAATCTGTCCTTGTCTGACACATCTTCACCTCTCCTCACCCAAAATATCCTCTCTGTCTGCACTGGAAATATGGTTCCAAGGCCACGGGTGACATGCGGGAGCCAGGCAGGGTGTGTGTAAAGTTCAGGAATGAAGACTTATTGATCTGAGATCCAAAAAGTGAGGTAAATAGCAAGAAGCCGGAGGAGCAAACCTGAGAAAAATCGTCTTAGGAAGCCATGAGTCACAGGACCTACATTTATACCAATTCATTTTGTAAGAAGAGAGCAGCTTCTCTCAATGAAGAGATCTTTGCCATCGCAGTTTCTCCTGCAAGATTTCCTCCCTGGCACTCTGAGCTCTGCTGCGCTGGCTTTTCTCTCGATATTTCTTCTCCTCCAGCAGCACTGAAGAGGTCAGAAGTTCCTCTTTAGCTCGAGGGTCCTGATTCAAGTTCTCACCCAGATCCCTGAAGATGTCGGGGCTCCCAATCTGGAGGAGAGCTCAGGAGAGATGATTCCAGTACATTACATCTACTTCCATCTTGAGCCATTGTATTAGGACCTCTTTGCGCTGCTCTGTGCAGATAACGCCTTGCTGGTGGCAGGACGATCTGTGTTCTTCTCCCCAGATAGTTGCTTCAGTTCCTTCTCCGGGCTGGTGACCTGAGCTGTTGACTGAAGTAAGCCAAGGCCTCCTGGTGTTTGCGGTCAGGCAAAATAGAAAAGCCCAGCTTTCAAAACTGTACACTGCTAAATGCTGTACCAGATAAGGAGCAAACTTTATTATGGTTTGTGGAACAGATTCTTGTAAACAGATATACTGGGAAACTAAGTCTCACAGACAGAATGGTTAACAAGTAAGGTAAATGGCTTTGCTAACTGAATTAGAGGCATTCAGCTCACAAGCAAGATATAGCACTCAAAGTATGGGAATTGCTAATGTAGCTAGAAGTGTGATTTAGAAAAAGTTATGTTATCAAAACAAGGAAGTAAATGAGTATAGTGCATTGTACTTAAGCTTGGCAGAAATCAGTTTTTATTTTTATCAATTTAAATCTTCACAGCTGCCCAGAATTCAGGGTTTTAAGCATTTCTTCCCCTGCCATTCCTCCCCCCCCCCATTTTTATTTCTTTCCATTTTCCCAATCATAGGAAATTACAGGGGGTATCAGCCAATGATTTAATGACAGCAGATGTTGAGATTCAAGTTAAAGCTTTTTAACCGTTCAAACACAGATTATCAGCATCACGTGTAAATATCATTAAATCGTACTTCACGTTCTCAAGCAGCATTTTCTTACTCTGCCAGATTTCGATTACTGATGGAAAATTTGTCGGTTTGTGTCTGGATGCTGAAATCAAATTCTATCGACAAATCTAATCCTTCCAGGCCTAATTATATTTTAGAATACTGGATTAGAACACTAAAACTGAACTATAGTTAGGGGCTGCAACCTTTGCATGACCCTTTCTCTGTATACAACAGAAGAATAAGAAATACAGTCAACTCTCTAGTCTTTAGATATTCTGCTACGCTTGGCAACTATAGACACTTTGGTTTTACAAAATATGTATGGAGTCAGATAAGAGAAAGGTAAGGATTTGAATATTATATAAAACATATGATATTGGCTAACAAATACAATTCATAGTTAAGCTCCTCCAAAATGCTTTTTACTTATGTTACATTGTTTAATCAAGGCGAAATGTGAAATTATAATCTCAGTGTTCAGAAACATTCCAAAGAAGAACAAACAATTTTGCTGATGCTTAGCTAACATACCCTATGCACCAAGCTATAGCTGACGCAGGATGTCTCTAAGGCTTTGCTGACTTTTGGAATGCAATGGTCTAAACAAGATAATAAACTAGTTACAAGTTTACTACAGGGCTTGTGCTAGCCTTGCAAAAGGTTTGCAAAACCATATCACAGATAACAAACAAGTAGTAATGCAAAGAAACAGTGACACCCTTATTCCTAGTACCTATAGAAGCAGAGTGCTGCTTAGATTTTGAGAGACAGCTGACCAACTGCATTCCACCTCCCAGAGAGGTGGTAATGTATTGTTCTTTCCTTCACAGGTTTGGGTACCCTCACTGTTCTGCCAGAGGGGAGAAGGAAGCTCTCTAAGAGCCACTGCATTACTGCAGAATAGTCAGGGCACAAGCACAACCTCGCCATGTCCCCTCTGCCCTAGCAGCTTCTTGTTGGGTCTGCTCTGCATCTGGTGTATAAGTCTTTGGATAGTCTTTGATGTAGGAAGCCAAAGTGGTTGCAGAGGAGGGATGAATTCCAACCGCAGTCTTATCTCCTCCTGGTCCAGATGCAGTGCTATAGCTCTGCACCTTCACACTCGTGATGCTGCTTCCCGAAGGCCCCCTGCTCCCTTTCGGATCCAGAGAGAGGGAGCTGCCATCCAAGAGAAGTTTCCCCACATCTCCTTCAGGGCCCTAGAATTAGACATCTCGCTGCAGAGAAAGCTCTGCGATTCTGGCCAGTTTCCACGCAAACCCAGGCCAAATTTGGTTGGTTTTAACTCAAAGTTCAAACCAGGCCCCACAGACTGAACCTAGAAGCTCAGACCTACATGAAATGAAAAGACTTCTCGTGAACCAAAACAGCTGATATTCTCCTGTATCTTCCCCAGTGCTCTCAGATCCCACCTTGAATCAGAACAGGAAATGCTAAGGCACTGTATGAAATAACTGGACATTGGTCCCCAGGATGTAAAGTTCAGACCCAGAGTCAAACTTTAGTGAGTAGAGGGTAGAAAAGGGTTTCAGAGACAAGGTTTTGGTTCAGACCTAATACATAAAATAAAGTGATTCAGGCCAGGCAGAAAATGCTTGATCAACTTGAATTTCAAAACATTACTCACATGAGCCCTGTTTTGACCATTGTTTTTAACTACTGGCATTAGCATCAACCACACCTTGATTAGTATTTACTTCTTAGATCAGTATTTTGATATTGATTTCAGCACACGTCAATGAACATATGTGGCTACATTACGGACTGTCAATACCAGATGATCCAACAGGGAAGCCAGAACCTGGTATCAGTGAGTTCAGTGTGATGACACTTGCTCTGGAACGAGTCATGTTCTGGAGCATGCATGAAATGCAGCGTACGGCACCTGTTCCTCAGCCCTGGTCCATTAATTCCTGTCAAACTTGTTCTCCAGGCAAAAACAATGCATCAGACTCAGGGGGTCAGATTTTCGCGTGTTGATCACCCACAAATGGAGTCGGATTTTCAGAAGTGCTCAGCATCCAGCAGTGCCCATTGTAACACTTCGGGAAAAATCTGCCCCTAAGAGCTGCTCTAAGCTCTTTTGAAAATTTGGCTCCGATTGTGGGTGCCAAGCCCTTGAAAACTCTGACCTGGAGTCTCCAGAGACTTAACAGCAGGTTTCCCTGTCAGCAACAATACTGACCCCACTAATTCCTTGGTGTGCAAACCAGGAGTATTTCCCAGCCGGAAGCATCTTTAAAAAAAAAAAAAAAAGTGCTGCAGAACCCGACACGATAGCTTACAAGAGTGAGACTGTAGTGTTCCGGGTGATAATATTTTAATACTCTCTCACATGTGCACATGCTTAGAACGAGCCAAGAATACACAAGATGAACCCCAGCAGATCTGCACTGAGCTTGTTCCCTAAATCAGGACCACACAGAGAGCCTGTCTCTAGTTTCCACGGTATGCATCCGATGAAGTGAGCTGTAGCTCACGAAAGCTCATGCTCAAATAAATTGGTTAGTCTCTAAGGTGCCACAAGTACTCCTCTTCTTTTTGCGAATACAGACTAACACGGCTGTTACTCCAAAACCACCTTGTGGCTCTCATGCTAGATACTTTGTGCCTAACGATCGGTCTTTGACTTATGAAATACATGAAAACCTAGTAGCTTGAACTGCTGGAAGTTCAGTTACGATCCACAGCTGTGTCTCAAGGTGAGAGAGACAGACAGTGAGCCCCGCTCAGACGGGAGATGCCCTTACTGCCACAGCTTAGAAGGGCAATGGTCTCTTATAATTAATCAGACATTTGTTCAACCTACGTCACCCACGATGAATAACCAGCTACCTGCTGGACCTGTTTTAAGGCCCCACCTTGGGGAGGTTCAGCTGCTCAGCCCCTCTCAGGATCAGGCCCTTAGACTCTTTTTCTGAGGAGTTTGATTGTCTCTGCCCTCCTGCATGGTAGACAGAGGATTTCCTGTCTGCGCGAAAGGAACGCACTTTCCTATTATCCTGCTGGGTCCTATCACACACACACAGGAACTTGGTTTCAGTATGGCAACCCCTTTTAGCTACTCCCTGGCTAGGGAATGAAAACAAACATTCCCTGCTTGCGGCTGAGCAGGGAGGCCCCTGAAATCCAACACAGCGCTCCCTGTACTTCCACTCAGATCACAGTCAAGAGATTAACAAGGAGGGGGAGGGGGATAGGGAAGCGACTCACACTATGTATCTGTCCCAGCACCAATACCAAGGTGGTTGGGGTTGAATTAGATCTGGGAACTTCAGCAACAACACTGGGGTCTGGGAACACTGTCCTAAAATTCACACTCAACGCAGATGAGGTTTCCTGGAAAACTCTGCACCAAATTTCTCCTCTGCAGGAGGGAGACAACCTGCTTCCTACTTTCTGCTGAATTTATAAACCCTACCACCTTCCTCTCACATAGTTATGAATTATTCCAGTAGCCCCTCAAGGCCCCAATGGAGGATCAAGGCCTTATTGTGCTAGGCACTGTACACATTTGGAACAAAGAGACAGCGGATGCCCCAAAGAGCTTCCATGCTAAGGATGAGGTGAGACAATCCAATAACTCCACACTCCTGGCCCCAGCAACAGATTTATCTGAATTAATTTTGGGTTACGCTTTATACTAAGGTTCAATTTACAAGTGGTTTTTAAAGGGTTAATAAATGGATTAGTAGATGTTAGAGATGTAAGTAGATGGTTACAAGCAACCTACAGGGTTCTATAACCGTTGATTATTCACTAAAATATCCATTAGTCATTTATTAACCCTTTATGAACTATTTATCAAATGGAACCTTAATATAAAGTGTGACTGAATTTTGAATCCTGCCTATTACATTGAGATAATTGAGTTACTTACTACTGTTCTTAGCACTTAGTTCATGAATAATCCTTCAGGGTAGGCAAGGTTTTGTTTAATTGATTGAGAGCAGACACAGTGTGCTCTGCATTGCATGGTATAGACACTGTCACCATGCTGAGGAGCACACTGTCATGGGGCCAAATCCTGCATGCTTTACAGTGAGAGTCCCAGTGAAATTATGCAAATAAAGACGAGGAAGAGGTAAGAAAAGGATGCCAGCATGTTTCTGCACAGAATAGCTGTGCGTGCTGGGTGTGATGAGATCACTTTTCTATAGGGGGCGAGGACAATTATATAAGCTAGCAGACCAGTTGCCACATGTTTTTATTCTACAAGAGGTGTGGCACAGATGAATGAGCACCCCCTCCACCCCCCATCACCGATCCATAGAGGATACCTGCCTGCTACCTACCACTGTTGCCTAATGGTCTTAATCCTTCTGTATGCCGTGCTGTTGTAGCCACCTTGGTCCCGGAATATTAGGGCTTATCTACACTGCCACTTACAGCGCAGAAGCTTTCCTCGCTCGGGGGTGTGAAAAGACACCCCCCTGAGCGGTGAAAGTTTCAGCACTGTAAAGAACCAGTGTAAACAGTGCCCCAGGGCTGGGAGCTACTCCCCTCACAGAGGTGGGTTTTACAGCTTCTCCCACCAGGGTAGTTAATCCACCTCCCCAAGAGGTGAAGCTGTCTACACGGGTAGGTTAGATCGGTACAAGTACGTTGCACAGGGGTGTGGATTTTTCACACCCCAAGTGATGTAGTTATACCGATATACTGTAGGTCTAGAATGTAGACCTGGCCTCAGAGTGTCGCAGCGAAACACAAGAGCCAACAGATTGTTCAGCATAAGTAGTTAGCACGTGTTCTAGGGGACCATTCAAAGTGAAGTGGTCTGTTAACACCCCATAGTCATAGGATAAAAAGGAGGGTTAGTGGGTTACAGACTGTTGTAATACGCCATAAATCCAGTGTCCTTCGAGGCTGAGGAAGTTTGCATAACACTTTCAAAAGATGAGCCTAGGAGCTTAAATTCATAACTTTGCTAGACACTATAAAAATCATGGTCTTAATAAAGACACTGGATTTATGGCATATTACAACAATCTGTAACCCACTGGCCCTCCCTTTTGTCCTGTGACTGCAGACGTGTTAAAGGCCCACTTCACCTCTAATAGCCCCTTGGAACACGTGCTAACTACTTAGGCTAAGCTATCTGTTCGATCTTGTATTTAGCTGCGGCACTCTGGACAGGTCCACACCTGAAACCTGCACTGGTGCAGCTGCGTTGAGGCAGCACTTACGTGAAGACCTGCGAGAGGCGCAGTAGCTGTGTTGACGGGAGCAGCTCCACACTGGGGGTTAGGCTGGTCTAACTGCATCACTCAGGGGTGTGGATTTTTCACACCCCTGTGTGATTCAGTTATATTGATACAAATTGGTCTTGTAGACCTGGCCTCTGAATACCTTTCCCAGACTTCAAGAAGAGCTCTGTGTGGCTCAAATGCTTGTTTCTCTCACCAACACAAGTTGGTCCAATAAAAGATGTTACCTCACCCCTTGGTCTCTTAATCCTTTTGCACAAGTGGCCTGGGTTTGGATACAAAAGGTCCTAGGTTCAAACACTGCGGACGGCTCAGGGTGTGAGTACATACAGATACACCACACTTAACTTCTACCACAGCTTGAAGTAAGAAGATGTTGAGGGAAAGGGGAGAGAGGATAGAAAATCAGCAAGTGACTTTGCTGTTCCGATGCATCCAGCTGGAGATCAGACTGCAGCAGGCAATGTTCAGAAGATCTTGGGGACTTCAGTTCACGGAGGGCATGACTACGCTGCAGTTAGACACCCGTGGATGGCCTGTGCTCCAGCCCGACCATCTACACCACAATTAAAGAGCCTCTTAGCCTGAGCTAGCTGGCCTGGGCCAGCTGTGGGTTTTTAATTGCTGTGTAGACATATCCGGAGAGGTTTAGCTCAGGTCACACAGACCCTGTCCAGACTGTCAACATCCACAGGCTTCCAGCTTGATTTTCATTAGTACTAATGAGAATATTACCAGGCTGTCAAAGGGCTACATCCATTCCAAATCTGTTAACACTAATTTGATGGAAACTCTAATAAAATGTCACGAGGAAATTTCCCCTCCCCACACCTCTCTCTTTTCAGTCCCCATTATGGACTTTTAATGGACATTGTAAATACTGTAGATGCCATTATTAATAGAGATAGCCCTCTAATTAAACTTGCCCCTCCCCCTCATCAACTCTTGATCCTCTGCCACCAGCAGCTGCTCAGAGAAACACTTCATCGTTTAAAAGGGTGAAGCACCTCAAGACACACAATGGCTCTTACATGGCTGAAAAAGTAACATGAGCATCTCTCCAAATTTTCTATAAGGGCACTCAAAAGACAGAAGGGATCTGGGGATAGTAGCATCAATCCGTGCAGAGTTACTCCAGACACACCAAACTGTCTGCAGCAACCAAGGCTGATGTAGTTCCTGATCTGGGGCCTCTCCATAATCCTAGGTACTTGGGAGGTGAGCATCTTGACCACAAAGCCAGCCCTCCTCTCTGCTTGGGCTAATACCAAGGCGTCTGAATAAAGATAACAGTCCAGAATCCTTAAGTCTGGCTCTACTCTACCAGAAATGGAAGCTGGGACCCCCAGCTGGAGGCAGATATTTGAGCCCTAGCAGAAGCAGGAATAGAATAGTTTGAATTGCAACAACTAAGGGCTTGTCTATGCTGCCCCGCCCTGTGAACTACAGGTGTGTGAATTGCAGAGCACACTGAAAGCCTGGCTCTTGCTGCCCCATGTGGATGCTGCTGGCGGAAACTAAAAGGTACCTAGTTCACATTAACACATTTCTGTTTGAAATTGGGCCCTGCTTCTGTTTAGAAAAGTTCACCTTCAACATCTGGCATTCCCAGGTCCCCAATGCAGCCATGAGCTCTCTCTAGCTGCATTGTCTCATGCTTGTGAAATGTTTCTATCAATTGCGCATAGCCTCGCCATTCTCTGGGTTCCCTGATCCATGTATGCTGGTAAATTTATGGGTTTTTCTTCCAATCTCACAAAAGCGTGCATTTGTTTCTGGCAGTGGGGAAAATGAGAATACAAAGGATCCTGTCCCCACAAAACCTCTCCAATGCTGTTTGAATAGCAGAGAAGGCACCCAAAACAGGGAAAGTGCCTGGAGACGCAGAAGACCACAACCTAGGGCAGAACCCAACAGGAAATCACTAGTATCTGTGACATGGGGTATCAGATGTTAACAGCAACTGGGACTGAGAGTCTGTCTAAACTAGGGTGTGTAGCTACAATATTCTATACAAGAACAGTGAATTAAACAAAAATACAGACATTTTGAAAGTTACTCAGTACAAAGCAAGCACATTTACTTGAAATTCATACCACTTAATTTGTTAGGTTAAGCTGATTGTGAGCTATTTTGAGAACATACAGTGCATCTTTAAAAAAAAATAAAGGAAGAGAATTCCATAGAATCAAGATAACTTATACCAGCTACTGGAAGACCATTTTAAAGTGATATAAAACCTCCAGAAGTCAAACATCTGGTGGGAAGTACTAGTACTGAGCCTCAAAATGAGAATTGTGCTACAAATCCAGTTTGAGATTGTGCTGTGAAAAGGAATACCGAATACAAAGAAGTTACCAGACACACAGATACGCAACACAGATGTCACAAAATAATTCCGTGTGTAGATGTAGTTTTGGATGATGGTATGGTGCTTAGATTAAATGGAACTTAAAGACTATGTACCTAGAGATATTGTATTTTTTTTCATATAAACACCCTGCCCCCCCCCCCCCACCTGTTAGGTGAAAGCTCCCTGGAATACAGAGTAGGTGCAACATATGTATTCTATACAGGCATGTCTGGATTCTCGGGAACAACCTCTAGGTAGGAGCTGCCTCCAGCTCCCTTGAAAGCTAGGGCACAATTGTTTTAAAATCCCAGTCCATACAAGACCATCCCTCCAGGGCTAAGGAACACTTCACAATGTCTGAGGGACTGACCTCTGGACTATATTTCACATGACTATCACCTTGTCCCTTCTTTAGACACACTTTTTTGTCCGTTACTCCATGTCTGATTTTTCCCCCACCTCCCCTTCCTGATGGGAGAAAAAACCTCACCCAATACCCCCTGACCCCCAATTCTCTATCCCAGATGGAGAGAACCCCCCCCACCTGCCTAGACATTTATATCACACTCAGCAGCTCCTTCTTTGTTAAAATAGGCCTCCCTCTGCCCCCTTGCTCTGCAGCCAAAAGGCCCCTTTCCCCAGACCCTCCTTGCAGATGTTTCACCTTTTTCTTAGAATAAGTACCCCCACGTGCTCCCTTCCCCTCTCCCTGGTGGAGGGAGCCTTCACCCAGTACCCCAGATGCATCCCCCTGAGCAGAGATTGCCCATGTCTCCCCGGTCTCCCCCCATTTCTCACCTGCAAGTGGACAGGCATGCCCTGGTCCCACTGCAATCAAGATGGAGCTGGTCTCTGACTGCAGCACAAGCCAAGCCCTGGTGCCAGGGCAACCACAGAGCCAGGCCAACGCCTGCCACCCTGGCCTGCTGCAGAAGTGGGCAGGTAGCAGCCTCAGAGGCAGGTGGGCAAAGCACCCCACTGACTGGGGGACGAGGCCTGCCACCGCCTTTAGCCTGTGCCCATCACCATGGGAACTGACTGGCCTCAGCAGCCATGTCCTGGTCACCCTGCTCCTCGGGCGAGGCCCAGGGGAGGGAAACCAGCAAGAGTCCCTTCTCCTCCAGAGGCAAGGCAAGGCTGCGCTGCTCTGCTCTGCGGGAAGTGCCTGACGAGGGGACAAGCCTCACCTGGGCTCAGCCAGGCCTCCAGCTGCCACCATTCAGCTTCCCAGAGCCAGGGTGCGGGGAGGATTGCTACCCCTGGGAGAGAGGGTTGCCAACTTTGGTTGGACATAGTCCTGGAGGTTTCATCAGATGACACAATCTTTAATTAAAGATTAATCTTTAATTCCTGGGGATTCCAGGACAATCCTGGAGGGTTGGCAGCCCTACTTGGAGAGCTCTCTTCCCAAAGATACTCCTATAAAATCCAGAGGCCAACAAGGCTGCAAACATCCTATACAACGCCACAGCTTCCCAGAGGGTGAGAGCTGCTTCCTCAGTTCCTGCCCCAGCATGTTCCCCCTCGGTGGGGAAACCATGGTGGGAAAGGGCCTTGGCCCATGGGGTGCCCTGAAGGAACAGAGAGGAATCAGCATGTGTGCTTACCAGCTCTGCCTCCAGAGCCCCCATCATCTCCTAAGAGACACCCACCTTGACATTCACACAGGACAAAGCTCTGCTTTGATGGGGGGAGGGCGGCTCTGGGAGCGGAGAGACAGGGGCTGAGCAGAGGGTCCCCAAGCCACCCTGTCAAGGAGGCCTGAGGAGCAACACACTTTGCAGTGCCCCTTACTGCTGCTCCACAAAAGTCAGCACGCACTTCCCTAGAGCAGGTGGGCAGGATCTCCAGGGGTCTGGTCCCACACCCCAAAGCAGCTCCCTTGTGGTCATCTCATATTCGGGGAGAGCTAGTTCTGTAGTCTGCTGTGCTGGAAGGAAGGAATCAGCTGCTGTGTACCTACATGGTCACCAGTTAAACCACGCACAGGTGTGCAGTGTTAGTGACCAGAACACTAGGGCTCCTGCTCCAAATATCACAGAGCTAATGTTTGGCTGCAAAGGAGACTCTCCATTAATTGCCAATAACAGGACTCTGTAGACCTCTAGCCACTAGAGGGCAGCACTGCCAAAAACAAGTGAAGTACTGATCCTCTCCAGCAGTGGGCAGTAGCTGTGTAATAAACAGAACTGGGCAGGAAAGGGTTTCCCTGTCCTGGGAAAATATTTGAGATTTAGAAAAAATTCCCTGTCTCAAATTGGGATGAAAAATAATAATCTCAAAACTTTTTGCAAACCAACATATGTGTGGTTTGGGTCCACTGAAACTTTTATTCTGATCATTTCCAAATGCTTTGTCTCTGACCCTTTTTAAAAAATTATTTAACTATAATTAGCTTAAATTTCAAAACAGAACCATTTTGAATCAGGAAACTCATGTTTTGTTTCTAAAACGTTGAAACAGGACATTTTGATAATGTGAAAACTTTTTTCCAACAGGTTTTCGAGCGGAGTAAATTTGTCAAAACCAACTAATTCCCACAAACACATTCAGTTCTGCTGAAGCAACGTTTTTGGGTGGGAAAACTTCTAGTCAAAAAATCCCTGACCAGTTGTCACAATAGGGTACAGATTCCCTGGCCGTATTTCCACGCTGTTACTGTGACGATTCCAAATGCCACTGTGAACGTTCTGAGAGAGAGATGATGTAATTAATAATAAACTACATGCTCTTGCAGTCAAACATTGTTTTTCATGTAATCTCTTTAATACTGTGTAATACTTTTCTTTTTAAAATACAGTATTTTTTGAGGTAGACCATTACAGTTCAAAAGCATTTCTTTTCAGACATTAATAAGACATGAATTAAATACTTTCATGTACAATATGTTGCAAAATGAGGTAGAAATGGTTACAGAGGATGTACAAAGTCAAATATGATAATAAGAAAAAGAGTCTTCAAAAATCCAGTACCACTTTTTGGAGGAAAGGTGAGAGGGAGGGCAAGGAGGATGCTAAAAGGAGGTACATTTTAAAAATATCCCCAAGAGCCAACTTTGTAGAAAGGCGATCATGGTACTATCAAGTGAATGTGCAGATACACACGTACACAGGTGAACCTGAAAAAGTTCATGTAGATATCATAATATTTGGACATAGCCTCCTCCTGTGATGTCTCATGCAGCAGGAAATAGAGAGGCTTTGGCTATACTGAACATAACAAGGTATTCTTTGTTGAGGTCCTGGACACAGACCCTTCAGTCCTCTCTGGCTCTTCAGCTCACAGCTTGTGCAGCTTGCTGCTACTATCCTGGATCTCCTTAAGTCCCAGCCTGGAGTACAAGTCAGGGAACGTGCTGCTAATTACACCACAGAGACATTTATATTTCTTGGGAGATTTTTGCTGATTCCTCATCTCTGCGAGAGGGATTATCCCCCATTTTACAGATGGGCAAACTGAGGCACAGAGCATGTTATAAAACTAATCCAAGGTCGTGCAGTAAACCCATGACACCATCAGGGAACAGAGCCCAGAAGTCTTGGTTCCTTGTTGCCTCTTAATAGACAAAAAATAAAGAACAGTTCCTCTTGTATAGTACTTCCAATTTCATATAAAACAAGAACACAGAAACATTTTTTAAAAAAAAATCTTTTGAAAATTGTCTGGGTCATGTTATCTTATTGTATTTCAACCAGTTTATCCAATGTCTCTCACGTATACACCCTCCCCTTACCAACTGATGTTGTCCATACCCCACTTTTAACGCTGGACACCCAATTTGTCCCCCAGCCATTCAAACCAGCAGTCAGGTGCCCAAATACATGCCTTAGGTGCCTGAGTGTCAATCTGAGAGCCCGACCATGGCATTGGATCTCTTAAATTTAGCGGCCAAGTTTTGAAAACTGGCCCAACACAGTCAAACTTGATAAATTAAAAAAAATTAAAATCCCCTGCACCTTTTCAATCCTCTCCCTCCTCAGGGTTCCACTGTCAGTCAACTCCTTCCCCCTTTGCTTTATTCATTTTCATGCATTACTAATCAAGGGAAGATAGACCAACCAGAAATCCTCTCCCCAAGAGAGCCAAGTCTAGCCATTCTTAATTCTCAGTGGGAAATCAGAAAAAGGATGAGGGTCTGGCTGGAGCCAGATACCATCATTAAGAAAAACAAGTGGCTAGAATTTTAGAGGGTCGATTCCTGCAGCCTATTGCATGTATGGTCTTGCTGCCCCTTTTCTTTCAGTGAGCAGCTGTTCAACCATTGTACATGGACTGTAACTAGGACCATTTCCAAACCACCAACATATATAACAGGGGAAGTGCTGAATCTGGGCAACAGCCCCAGGGAATCCCTGGTCATAGAGAATATGGGTTGATTCCTGACACCTGGGGACTTTTGGTTAATACAGAATGTAACTCTGTGTCTTGGGCAAACTTCAGCAAGAAGAGTCAGGTGCAGCTATTTCAGGGACTATATCCTGGTCTGAGTGGCAAGCACATATTCCAGCAGTGAGTTCCCCAGTAAGTGCCACCATTGGACACCTCACTGCAAGCAGCTCTCTCTAGCTGCTGAACACTTTCTGGCTTTTGTTTTCCATGATTTCGAAAGAACAAATGAAGAATCCTAGAGAGAAAAAGCAGAAAAACTGAGCCCTGTGTGAAAAGTGCCCTGGGTCTCATCCAGTGTTTTATACTAAGCCCTCAGAGATAATGGAGAAGAGCTTATTTAATTTGCCTCCTAAATTATACACTCATGTAAGGCTACTTTAATAGCCTGGGCTTCTGCTTTCTCAATGGTTAAACGCAGCAGCTGTCCGAGAGACGGAGCACTGGTTAGAGCTGCCAAGGTTCTCGAATCCAACCAGGAGAAGGAGATGCCTCAAAAGGAGCTGGTGGAAAGACCCTAAAAGAAAGTGAGATATTAGGATCTGAGGAAGCAGAGGGAGGAGGGAAGGAATGAATGAGAGCAGTGAAAACAATCCAATCCAACGCAGCACACCTGCCCCCACAAGAGACAATGGCACTTTTCAAGTGGCAATGCTTGTCACAGCCAGCAAAGGGCAGCGGAATGCAGCACAGTGAAGAACAAATAAAGGACAGTGCTATCCCTCTCCAGCTTCTGGGTCAATCTGATTATTGCAAATTGAGATGAAGGTGGAGATCGATACAGAAAGTGAAAAGGAACATCTGCACCATAAAAAGTAACAGAGCCCTGTTTGCCCTCATCATCCAAAGATCTGATCCACAGTTCAGTGAAGTGGATAGGGTTCTAGTTCCATTTACTCAAAAGGGCTTTCAGTTGGGCCCTACATCGTTTTAAATGGTTGGTCTGGTTATACAGTAAATCTGCACAAAGCTAATGAACGCTGGTTGTCACAAGCACATCAGTGCTATTCTGCTACTTGCTCTGGTCCATCAGAGGCAGAGATGGTGCAGTTAGACTGAGTTACATAGTGAGTCTTTACAATACAGATGCCCCTTTTAAAAAGATTTCCTTTTCAGGCAGCTACTCAAATTGAGGATTTCAAGAAATAGTTTGGGTTGGGGACTGGACCGTTATATGTTTGTGCAGGGACATCGCATGTTCTGGGTGCTAGTGCAAAAACCTCATTCTTTGTAGGGTGAAGGGGGGAACGTTGCAATGCTAGCAGCAGAATCTTCTCATGAGACACATGGGCTCCAAAGTCAGGACAGAGAAGCAGCAAGCCCCTTAACAGCTCCAGCTCCCTCATCTCACCCCTGCAAACACCCTTCCACTCTCCCTGAGCAGTCAGAGTTCCTGGCTCACAGACTATAGCATGCAAAACCTCTCAAGAAACTGGTTTTATCAAATGCGACACCAACGAAGCTTTGGTGGGGATAAGGGGCATGATTGCAGTCCTGTAGACCATGAGCCAAGGTGTCTGTTCCCTCCCAAATGATTTGTTAAGAACATGCCTAGAGAAAGAATTTAAGAGGCAGCCATGTGTTGGCACCTGGCACAGGGGCATTATCTGGTGTGAGAAGAGAATGGCTGTGATGAACACAGAGCCAGGGAGGGAACAACTGTGGTACCCTGGCTAGCTTCCCCCAGCTGCCTTCCCCCCAGTAGAGCAAAATGATCTAACTAAGGAAGTGGGAGTGCCTGGACTACACTGCCACTATTCTCTGCTTCTCCTGGCCCAAAGGGGGCCATGGGAACTAAAGCATTAGTTAGAGCACCCCTGAGGCTGCTGTACCTCACACTGGAGGATGTGATGGCCCCTGAAAGCCCACAAAACACAGGGGAGTGCAAAACTGGCTTAAATCCACCTTAACTCCACCTTCCCACACATGCAGGGATGGGAGTAACCGAAATTCAGGACCAGAGAATCTCCCAATGCCCTTGCTAACCTGCTTCATCCTGCTCTGTGCCTCTTCCCTGCCCCAAAGGGGCCAGTTCTCAGCATTAGACGTTAATTCTCCATTGGCCTTTTAGCTCTAGCCCTTCGGCTGCTGTTAAGCATTGCTATAGTGTCCTAGATAAGCACAAACCATGGGCTCACACTCTATTACCAGGCAGTGCCCGCAGTAGTACTTCAAGTGCCTGGGGGTTTGGCATTTTGTATTTCAAGTGCTTGGCTTGTTTTTTATAGGCCGTATAAATGCAGCTCAGGGAGCCAGCCGGGGGCTGAGGTGATGCGAATCTCCACGTGGGTAAGAAGAATACAATGGGGTTGGGATCGGATCCCTTAGTTCTGGAATGGTGGCAATGCCACTGGGCCAGTGGGTATGATTCCCAGGGGGTCACAATGGTACTGCCCTGCCTTCCCCTACCACTGACTGGGACATACCCATCTTCGCTAGATGGAAGGAAAATGCGAGACCGGAAAAGCCTCTGCATGAGACGACTGGGCCCTGCATTATTTCAGATGCACACACGGGTCTCAGAGGGTTACAGCTAGTGCCAGGAAGACACACGAGATATTTAGCTTTACCCCTCTGCCGTTGCTCTCTGCTCCTGTAGGGGTGGGTTTTGAGAGGGCCTTGCCTGCAAACGAAGACCCTGATCTGGCATGTTGTTCTGCACGGGGCAACATGACATGCCAGCAACACAATGTGCAGGACTGGGCAGTAAGAAATGGGCTGAGACCTACCAAACGGCACTAGTTTAACTTCAGCTGTTTTTTAAAAATGATTTAGTTAAACTGGTGCAAACCTCTTAGTTTGGTTTAAAGGCAGCTCGTTTTGTTTCAGCTTCTGCCAACTCCTAACTGACTCTGGGCTACACTGAAATACGCCTGGTTTAAACAAAAATATGAGCATCCACACAGAGGTTTGCACTGGTTTCATTAAATCTGTTTGAAATCTCACCCTTAAGTAAAGCAGTGCAGCTTTCTCCTGGAGATAAGGCCTTAAACGCACAGTGCAGAAGCCTTTGCAGGTTAACACTTGGTTCTCTACCATAGTTTTTCCTGTTCACAAAGGCAAAATAAACCTTCTTACAACATGGTTGGGTCTTGACCACACATAAACATGCTCACTTCTGCAGCCCAGGAAGGGCCCCTGGCTGGGAGATGCAAGAAGAGGAAGTGGAGAGCACAACAGAGAAGCAAGCTTTGCAAACCAAGAAAGTTGGGAACATACCCCGTAGGTTTATCCAAAAAGTGGTACTAGCAACAGCTTTTAAACTACGGCACTAATACTCTCTTTTCCTTTGAAGACACGTTACTCCACCAAACGCTACAATAACAATGTGGAAAAAAAAAATAAAATAAAATTATGGCATAATATATTGTGAAAAGCACCCGAAATACATTCAGCTTTCATCTTTGTAACAACTTCAAGTTTTGTTTTTTTCTTCTTTCTGTCACCCTTTTTTGGAAGCAAACACATAATGCAGCTTTGTATTGAGTTTGGCAAACTCTTAAGATCTTTTTCCCCCCCTTCCCTTTCTTGAGAAGATAAAAGAGTTTTTAAAAACACATTCGGGTTTGTTTGTTTGTTTGTTTTTTCTGAGGTAATTTTTTTCCTGAGTAGTTAAAAAGAAAAAACAAAAAAATACTACATACATTACAAAAATAAAAATGAGGTCTAGTATATTAAACAATCTACATTTTTCTTTACTTCAAACCTTCCCTCCCTCCTCCCATCTCCCTGTGCCGTTTATTCCTAATAATAAATTCCTCATGATGGCTTGAAAAGATGTTGACTTGTGCGGGGGACAAGTCCTTTGTATGGCACAGTTCAGTACAGAAAAATTGCCCACAGAGCCACAGCCAAAGGGGGCTGGTTTTGTTAAATGATGGCTGAAAAATTTCTATTAGGAACAACAACAACAAAAATCAGGTCTCTGTAAATCGACTAGAAAGCTGTCCTATCACGCATGAGAAGGCTAAAACCAAACACATCTCCACCTGGCTGCATCCTTTACGTTGCTGGTCTCAAAACGGATGAACGGGAAAGTAGACGAATAATAAATAGATTATCCTGAGTTCAGTGAGCGACTACTTCCAAAAACAAAAACAAACAAACAAAATCAGTCAAGTATGACATAAAAAAGCCTGTAAAAGAATTTGTTTGTGTTCGGGTCTTTTCTTGGATCAAGTATTTCACCTTCAGATCAGCTTGGACATAGGAGAAAGACAAAAGACACTGACTGAATTCATGGGCGAGCTGTGATTCCATCCTTAGCAGCTGGAGCTAGACCAGAGACTCCAGAGCAACAGATCTTAACAAATACAAAATAATCCCCCCGAATCTTCCACTCAGAGGTCAAGCTGGCACACAACCAACAACACCATCAACAAAAAAAATGCCACTGGAGTCTGAGGCTGAGGGCTTGGCTCCCCCAGCCCACCCCTTCCACGCGCCGTCAGTGCCTGGACCCGTACATTTTGTCCCACTCCATGTACAAGTCCAGCTCCTTCTGGGAGACGGTGGGGCGGACTTTACAGAAGGCGTTCTCGAAGTCTTTGTAGGAGGTGGGCTGCAACTGGCCTGGCAGGCTGTGGAGTTTGGTGGGGCCGGCCTGCTGGCACAGCTGGATGAGCTCGCTGCCCGAGTAGCTCTCGGTGTGCTGCACGAGGGAGGCCATCTCCCGTTCACTGAGGCAGTAGTTCTGCTGGGCCAAGGTGTGGTGGAGGATCTGCCGCCGGGCGATGCTGTCGGGCGGGGAAATGTAGAACCGCTTGGTGAACCTCCTCTGGGAGGCTTCGTCCACAGTGCTGGGCCGGGTGGTCGTCCCGATGACGACGACATTCTGCTCGGCTGAGGTAGCTATGTTGTCCAAGTAGGAAAGCAGCTGAGACTTGAGGCCGCTCGCCTGGGCAGCTTCTTCACCAGCGCAGGCCACGAGGAGGGACTCCACCTCGGAGATGAGCACCACTGATGGCTGACGGCAGCTGGCCACGAAGAAGACCGTCTGCAGGATCTTCTCGGCCTCGCCCTTCCACTTGGAAAGCAGGGCTGTCCCGCTGAGATTCAGGAAGGTTGAGCCCAGCTGGGTGGAGATGCACCTGCTCAGCAGGGTTTTCCCTGCTCCACGAGGCCCGAACAGTAGGATGGCTCTGGGTGGCCGGCTCTCCCCAGTGTAGGCCCCAGGCCTCAGGATAGGCCACACCAGCTCTTCCTCGATGGCGGCCTTGACCGAGACCTGGCCAGCAATGTCCGTCCATTGGACGGGCGGGCTGCAGTCGACGATTTTGTTGTTCACCAGCTCTAGTATCAGGGGGTCTACGTTTTTCAGCTGCTCTTCCACAGGCTGGCTGCTGAACCCCTGCGGCTTGGCCTGCATCCCGTGGGTGAAGGCATGACCTTGCTCGCCACCTGCACGCTCGCCATTGGCGAGAGGCGGGGTGAACTTCTCAAAGCTCTCCCCGGGCCTCAAAGGGGCTTCCCCAGCGCCATACGGAGGGGAGACCAGGCCTTTCATGGGCTGGCTGTTGTACTTCCCTACATGCTCCTCCAAGGCCACTGTCGCCGCTGCTCCCGTCGGCCTTTTCCCAGCCTTGAAGGGCAGCTGGGAGGTCTCGGTGCTTCGGCTGAAGCTGTTGCCTCCACATTCGCCGTTGTCGGACATCTGGTATGGCGACTCAGGGGTGGACTTTGGTTGCTCGTAGCTGTATTTCCTGTACCTGCCCTCAGCTTCGTCCTCCCCCCCCGGGATATCAAAGGCCTTTCGTTTCAGGGAGCCCCCCGAGTCGCTGCTGAGGGGGGGCACTGGGAGGGGGGGCAGGCTGGAGCTCTGGTAGCTATAACCAGGGATGCCCGGGGGCCGGGAGGAGGGCGGCGGCGGGGGGATGGGGGTGGGTGCAGCAATGCCCGAGGGCAGGTAAGAGGCCGACGGGTGCGGAGGGTGGATCCCCCCGTAGCCGGGCTGAGGCGCATAGCTGCCTGAAGCGTAGTTGTACATGGGACCTGAGGAGCTGTAGCTGGGGACCAGCGCCGAGGACGGGTGCGTGGGCTGCAGGAGTCCTGAGCTGTGCAGAGTTGACGGGTGGGGAGGGGGAAGTGCTGTCGCGGGCTGGCTGCAGTAGCCCGATGGCAGGTAGGTGCCACTGTAGCCTGAGGTATACTCCTGAGACAAGCCAAGGCCGCTGGAGCCGGCGGCTCCCCCACACGAGTTAGTGGGATAAATGGGGTCCCGGGCAACCTCGCAGACAACAGGGGAGCTGCCAAGCCCTACCGGCCCATTTCCTGGGGCAGAAGGAACAACCCCCTTGGAGCCAGGCAGCCCATCGTGCATGGTGTTCAGGGGGTAGGCACCATCCGAGCCGTGCGGCATCGGCCAGGGCTCCACGTCACCTTTCTGCCCATTGAGCGGCCCAAAGGCTCCATCTCCATAGCTGTTCAGCACCGGCCTCTCATAGGGCGAGTCCAGCACCCCCGAGTACTTCTCCGCATACCTCTTGAGGAGGTTGGAGGCCGTCAGCGCGGAGATGTCGTCGTTGGCCCAGGCGTAGTTGAAGCGCTGCCGGCTGCTGTGGTAGAGGTCAGATTTGTGGGCCGGTGAGGAGGTGGTGGAAGAGACATCGAGGTGCTGCTCTGGCCACTGGTTCAGGGGCTGGGCATGCTCTGGTGTCCAGTGCATCTTCAACAGAGCTGGGGACAGGGAAACAGAGGTAGAAAGGGTTAAATACGGTCCTGGAGTAGAGTGGTCCTGCTGAACTGGAGGCAGGTTTAAATGTACGGGGCTCAGCACCCTGCCCTTCTCCGTTTGCTAAACGTAAAGAGGGTCCCAGCTATGCAATAGGGCTCCATGGGTGTCCTCCTCACGGAAGAGGCCAAGAACCCCTCACCTAAATAAAAGTATCCTGATCTCTAGAAGTGAAGAGCAGGCACAATGCCCACTGAAGTCCGCAGGAGCTGAGGGCAATAAGCACCTTGCCAAGCAGGCCAGTGGTATTCCGGAGCCTGCCTTCAGGCACTGAAGTTTGAATATTTTAGCAAAAGGCTCTGTGATGTTCATAGAGCCCCTTTTGAGGCTGGGTTGGCTTCTCTTTAGGAGAATTTCTATGCCCTATGATTTTGGGGGTGGGGGTGGGGAAGCTTTTTTAAAAAAACTGAATCAGGCTTCAAGACAAAAATGCTTAAGTTACACTGGGAAAACGTTTAGTGACCTATGCAGTCCCAGTTGTAAATATCACCACATGCCAAAACGGAGATTCGCCCCCAGTGGTCACAAGAATACCAAGACCAGCTGCTTATTTCACTCAAAGTTCTACCTGGCAGCATTCTGTGATCAAGACAAGATTGTGGAACAGTATAGAACACACTGGATCAGGGCCTAAGAGGAGACATTCTCATCTCTGATGGTTTGGAGTGGATTTTAGTCTATTCACACTGATGGGAACCATACACACAATTCCCTGTGTATCACTAATAATCATTGCAGTGCTTTACACGTCTAAGCCACTTTTTATCTGAGAAATTCAAAATAGGACCACAAAACCCACCCAATGAATCATGGGTCATTATTATTATTAGTTTCACTGCAGTAGTGCTTGGAGATCCCAGTCTCGCCCAAAGCAAGACACTGCAAGTACATCACAAAAAGACAGGCACTGCCCTAAGAACTCACATGCTAAGTCAGAGTTAGGGTTGTTGTGATGAAATATGCATCGACAGAGGATGTAACCCAGATCAGAGCGATGTAGTGTGGCAGTTTCGACTAGCCCTTAGTCTGTTACCCTGGGCCTTGTCGGGGCCTTCACAACACTGCAAAGCCATTTTCACATGGTAGCACTTCGCACTGCCTTTGCACTGGTGTAAATGGCACACAAGGGGCAGACTCCAGTCTGCATTTCTGCTCAGCTTGTTCAAAGGGTTAGAAGATAAGTTTAGGACAGAACACAAAGGATCAGAGTCTCCTCCTCTCAAACATGCAGCTCCCTTCCCGCTTTACGCCAGCAGGAGCAAGAGGAGACTCAGCCAAAAGGGTCACAGCAGATATAGATTTGAGTGAAGACGCTGGGACTCAGATCACAATTTGCTGGGCTATTGGGGTGCTGGCCCCTTGCACAATACTGTCCCTAAAGGCCCTGCATACAGAGTAAAGCACAAGGCACTGGTTCGTATCAGCACGTGGATAAACCAGGCAGAACGACGCAGACAGGCCTCAGGCTCCACCTCTCCTGACGTGTTGGACACTTTCTATGAATTATCCATGAGCTTATATGAATCCCAGGCTCTTTTCACCAGGCCCATTTGTCACGGGAAATTAAATCCATACTGTCAGGGAGGTGAAATATCACAAAGCTGGATGGGTGTTTTCTAAGAGCTGTGTCCTGCCTCCTGGCCTAAAGGCAACGGCTCTGCCGCGCACAAGAGAAGGCTGCAGAAGGGGGAACCTGCTCCCACCGAGCACAGCAGAGCGAGGGTCCAAAGGGACCCTCCCTGCAGCAGTGCTGGGATGGCATACGGCCAGCGCGAATGAGGGAGCAGAGACCCACTGGGCAAACCTGCCATAAAGAGAAGCCTTGTGCAACGCAGCAGCTGCTCTGGTCCCCGTGCTGTGGGTGAGTTGGGGGGGGAGGGTTCCCACCTTCCATGGAATCCACCCAGACAAACCTGTTCATGCTGGTGGTCCAGGACCGGGCTCCTACAGAGCCAGCTTCCTTCATTGTGCTCCCTGGGGCGCGTGTGGGTAGGTGGGGAGAGAGGGTATCAAGTGGGATAAGCCGCCATGCCATAGGTGCTGATTCCGTGTGTGCCCCGGGGCTGGAGCACCCATGGGAAAAAAACAGTGGGTGCTCAGCACCCGCCCCATCAACTCCTCCCCCTCCCTCCCAGCACCTCCCGCCAGCCACAATCAGCTGTTCAGGGGGCGCTGGAGGGGAGGGGGAAGAGCCGGGCAGGAAGAGGCAGCGGAAAGGGCGGGAAGAGGCAGGGTCGGGCAGGGTGGGGCTGGGAAGAGGCGGGGCGGGGGTGGAAGCTTGGGGGAAGGGGTGAAGTGGGGGCACGGTCTGGGATAGAACGGGGGCCGAGCATCACCCAGGAACAGAGGAAGTCGGCACCTATGCACCATGCTGCCTAGTGTAGTTTTTCATTCCAGACACTTGCTCAGGATAGCAACTCACACAGCTTCCAGCAGGATTTTACACGGTCGGGAACCAAGGGGCCTAATCCTGTGAGGTCCTGAGCACTCTTGCCTCCTCTGGACTTTGCCGGACCTTCAGGACCAGGCCCTTAGAGATGTATAAATATGGGGCCCAACTGTGAGGTCACATCCTTTTTTCACCTGGCTGACGCCAATGATTTCGATCAATTGACACATGCAGGAGGAGAATCAGACTAGTGGAGTCCCCTTGCAGGGTAACTGGGGCTCATTAATAATGAAACAGCCTTGAAAAAACAAAACAGACCCCTGTACGCTGGGATTCTTCATTAAATGTATTAGACAGTAACGGGAGAAAGCATGCAGCCACTGGCTTTACATGACAAGCCCCACTGGTTAGCGTTAGTGTCGTTGTGGAAGAAATTGCACCAGATCCTCACTGACTCCGTGGAAATCAACGGAGTTATGCTGATTTCCATCGGCTGAGCATCTAGCCCAATGAGTTTGAACAGAATTTAGAGCCCTGGATTGTGCGGTCCCTGAGCAGTGGGAGGACAGATTACATTACATGGATCCACATACACAGAGCAAGCTTCACTGACACGGGTTTTACTTTTGTTTAACTCTGTCGATTCCAGTGGATTTGCTCCATGACTCAGGCCCACTCGTTCTCACCGGAACGGAGTGAAGGTCTCTGGCCCAGGAACGCACCAGGGAAAAGTTGCACACAATGAAAGAATCCAGGGCGGGCCATGCTGGAGATGAAGTGAGCTGTAGCTCACGAAAGCTTATGCTCAAATAAATTGGTTAGTCTAAGGTGCCACAAGTCCTCTTTCTCTTTTTGCGAATACAGACTAACACGGCTGTTACTCTGAAACCTGCTAACCGCACATCACCCTTTTCTTTTCTTAAGTGACTTTAATTGCACTGTTCTCCTTCTTCTGAGCTAATGAACAAAGACAGACAGGGAGCCTTGCTAAGGGCAAAGCAAATTCCAAAATTTCAAGGCCAGGGGAAGGGGGCCTTTGGACGCTGATCATAGTGCCTGTGTGCACGTACTCTCTCTCTCTCTCTCTCTCTCTCTCTGTTGTTCATTGTTGTCCTTGTGTGTGTATGTTCTCACCACCAACCTCCACCCCTTCCCTAACATCCCTCCCCCTTTACTCATTCACAAAGGCCTCGGGGGAATGCTAAAATGGGGGCTGGGAGGGTTCTGGACACACTATTCACTTGCCTCTCTCAGCCTTTAAGCCACTTTGTGGCCACAGCACAATTAGATTACTTAATGCTTTAATTGACTTATATGGCATTTGTGCTTCCACTTTGGATATCAAACTTACACAAGAGGATTTAAATGGCAGCTTTGCGTGGCTTTATCTGACATCCTCTCTGCATTTACTTGCCATTATTAAAGCACCACCGATAGGTAAATGGTCAGACAGAGACAGCGAAGGCAGCCCGCAGGGAAAGGACCCTTTCTTAACGAACGCAATGGCGAGTGCTTCCCAATAAACTTCCCCTCTTGCAGCTGCTTTTTTCCAAGCACAACCCTAAGTATGATTGGAGGGGGAGGAAACCATCCCCCTTCGATCAGGAGCACGAGGCAGCAGGAAGCGATTAACAAGAAAAAGTGAATTTCAGGAGGAACCACGAGACTTGGAGGAACAAGGAGGATGTTTTGAAAAGACAGAACAAAAGTACCAGGCCCTCGAGCGTGATCGGTAATTGCGGTAACCAGGACTGCGCAGGGCTAGGTCCCAGGGAGATCCATCCAACAACTCTAGATGCACCATCTAGGGGGCACGATGTTCCTGCACTGCTGCAGAGACATCAGAAAATAGGAACCGCATTAGCAGAACTGCCTCGATTGCAACTCTGGTTATCATTGGCGTTGTGGCGAGGCCGAGGAGCCCCAGTCATGGACCAGGACCCTACTGTGCTGGGCGTGGTACAGACAGGAAAAGACACCTCCTGCCCCACAGAGCTTACAACAGTGGGTTTTGCGCCTAGCACTCGACACTCCTGCTACATCAACAAGGACCCGGCCCTTTGCAGAGGCAACAATTAGGTCCCCCACCCCAAAACTCCTAGACAGAATGACACAGAAATCCCCTAGAAATGCCGCATGTCTCCTGCCTAGCTGGAGGTGGGTTTTAATTGTGTGAGTGGGTTTTTCCCCATTGATTGCAACAGAGGAAAAGGGCATATTATAAAGCGATCGATGATCTGATGCATACTGCCTTTGATCCACAAAACCTGACTCGGTAGGCGCACAACAGCGAACTATGCCTGCAAAGGACAATGTGAGCCCATAAACCAGTATTGATACATGCTTTTTACTCTGCTCTGGGCCGAAAATCTGATTTAAAATGTGGAGGACAGGGAATATATTACACACATGGTCCTATAGCACTGCCCAGGGAAGACAATACATAGGATTCTAAGGAAAGCGTATTTTGGGACCTAAGCAAGTGGATATACCTTAGATTATTCTATCGATTCCATCACCAGGGTATCTGGGGCTCGGGTCTCTCTCACTGCGTCTTTGTACAGCACCTAACACAATGGGGCCCCAATCTGCGCATTACTCTAAAACAAATAATCCTAATGAGCTCTGATGGCATGGACTGCGTCCCTTCCTTTAAGCTGGGATATTGCTCATAGTGGGCTGTACAGACAAGAGTCCCTGGCCATAGGTTTTAATAACCTTCAAGAGACAAAAGACATGTCTATTTCCTGAGGTTCTCCTTAGAGTGCCTGTTTCTTTGCCGTCACGTTCTCTCTCTTGAGGCAGGGTGGCCCCCAGCCCTGTTAATACCACTTACGTACGTACAGAACGTGCATATAATGCACTGATACTATAGTAGATGTTGTTCCAAAGGTCGGTCGGTCGGTCGTTCCAATTTCCAATAGCTGGAAAATGCATGCACTGTTTTCAAGTTCTCCTTTACAAACACCAGACTCGTTGAATTAATTGCTTAATCAGAAAAGTAACCTCAACGTTTATAATATTGAGCTAATCAGCTTAAGTGGCAATTTTCTCTCTTGCATCCAAATCTGGCAATTTTTCAAGTTTACAGTCAGAAGACTTCCAGTATCTTCCCCCTCCCAAGTAAAATTATTAGTTACAGCTGGTTTGGGGTTACAAGGAAAATACCACACAAATAATGACAAGGAGCATTAAGGAAATTAAGTTCTTTGAGGGAGGGCATTGCTTTTCCCCACAGAATCGAGCGATGCAAAAGCCCTAGCCCACGTCTTTCCAAACACAGCCAAAGACACAAGAAAATTGCATCTAAAATTGGAAGTCTCTCGCCACTACCCCGTTTCCAGAGAGTGAATATTTTACAAATGAAATAATATATTTTCATTCAGGGGATCATTCTGTCACTCAGGGGACATCTACACTGCAAAAAAAGTGTGTTCTGAACTCAGGTGAGCTAACTTGGGACAAAATAGCACTGAAGACACTGTTGGAAATGGGCCATCCTGATTATCACTCCAAAAGATTTTTTTCTCCTGCTCACCTTAATTGATCACTCTCGTTACAGTGTGTATGGCAACACCCATTGTTTCATGGTCTCTGTGTATATAATGTCTTCTGCAGTTTCCACAGTATGCATCCGATGAAGTGAGCTGTAGCTCACGAAAGCTCATGCTCAAATAAATTGGTTAGTCTCGAAGGTGCCACAAGTCCTCCTGTTCTTTTTATTGAAGATTCAGCAACTCTGCTTTTAACTTTGGTTAGCGCCCCCTAGAGGGGAGCCGGGGGATTAATTCGAGTTGTTAACATGAGTTGCTGTGTATTCACGGCTAATTTAACCTGCATTAGCTAACCGGAGTTTAGAACACAACTCTTTTTTTTTTTTTTGCAGTGCAGACATACCCTTAGAATAAGAGTGAAGGGATCATTTTGCTTCTTCATTTCCTTTTTCAGTTTGTGTTGGATTATCAGAATGTCTCGCTTAGTCTGTCTGAGTTTTAACAGTTGGGTTCAGGGCTCTACATTCTGGGCCATGTGTCAAGGACTTTATGCTTAATTCTATTTCATTTAGATAGCACTGAGCAAGGTGTAAACGCCTCCAGGGACCTTTGGGCACGAACCCCTCGGAGCTGGTCTACACAGAAAGTGGTTTTAATTTACTCCTTTGGTTATTTTAGTGCAAATGTGGAGAAGCTGAAGGGAAGCAGGACAGTTTATTACAAATTAAGAATGTCTCTATGCAGATTTACAGAGAAATAGCTCAAGGTGTGAACCCATGTGGTTGTTTCGATGAAGGTTTGTTTGTGTTTGTGTGGGCACACATGTGTGTGCATGTGTGGACTCCAGCCCTACGGTATTCACTCCCACAGGCGCATCAGCCCTGAAAAATGGACACATCCCACCATTTATCATTTATTTCTTCAAATGTTATCAAAACCTGTCAGAGACTTGTTCAGGAACAGACCCAGGGTCAGGAATGGTGAACAGTGCCTCTCAGCCAGTAACTGTAGGTCTAACTAAGAGGTCAGAAGTGCGTGGGCAGAATCTGGGTATGTGTTTATGTGGCTTATGCCTGTTAATAACAAACCAGGTCCCAATCCTGCAGCAGCATCCACACTGGCCAATCCGTGCACGTCCAGGGAGTCAAAGGGGTTGGTTTTATAGAAGCAGAGAGAAAGAAATATTTTTTATGAGCCTGACCCCAGAGTTGCTCCATGCCTGGAACTGACTGATTTCCCAGGAATTCCTCACACAAAGGGTGGCTGCAGGATCGGGATCTATTGCAGAGGTGGTTTTCCAAGCACATGTAGCAAAATGGATCTGATTTTCCCAGAGCATCTTTTCAACTGCACACACCCAATATTTGCACACGCAAAGAGGACTGCCTGATTCTATTATAATTACTTGCTCTGTGCGAGTGCACGAACCAGAACTCCTTCGTGCTAGGTGTTGTAGACACGCAGAACAAAGTTTCTACAGGCAAACTTCAGAGGCTCTGGAATTTGGCTGGTGCCAGAATTATTGTCATCATGAAGTGTAAAGCTCATGCTCAAATAAATTGGTTAGTCTCTAAGGTGCCACAAGTACTCCTTTTCTTTTTGCGAATACAGACTAACACGGCTGTTACTCTGAAACCTGTATTTATACGGAGTATCGGTGTGAAGAGTAACACAAAACATAATTTAAAAAAAACACACACACAAAGGGAAAAATGAATCCATACGATCTGTGTAAATGTGGGGTTCGAAAGGCATTTGGGAAAAGGGCCAAAGCAAAAGCTAAAACCAAAACACATGCCCTTAAAAATAAGAAAAGAGAGGGAGGGAGGGAGTGGGGGGACGGGGCTGGCAGGCACAGAAGTTGTCATGGGTTTGAAATGTAACGTGAATAAGCTTTCAGAGCAGGACAGATGTTTCAATGGTCCCCTTCGGCAGTGTGAGAAAATGACTGTCCAGTGACCAAATGGCATGTCAGTTTCCCACCCTCCCCGCTTCTCCATTATCTAAAGCACAAGACAAAAGGAGGGAGGGGGGGCTGGGCAAAGGAGAATCCTATTGTTCCCGGGTGCACTAATTATGGAAATCTTGTTAATCTATTCAGCAGCAACGCTGAACGGGGCTTTTGTTAGGGGGCTTTTTAACTGCATACAACTAGGGTGCACAGCAGAGTGTCCAACTGTTCAGTGTTTGAGGTGGGGAGCGCTCTGTCCCCCCAACACCCCTTTTACTGCTCAGCTCGGGCTGCTGCCCTGATCCACCAGCCCTCTGTGTCCAAACGGGAAAATCCTGGGCGAGTTATTTCACAAACAGCCACGAGGCTTTACTCACTCTGTCCAGCCCAAGCGACAACCGGCCATGGTGGAAGGCACACAATGCAGGCACATGTACTGCAAACACCTCAGACGAGCTAACAAACAGCCTGTATCCCCAGCCTGGGTTTTTACACGCACACACAACATGAATATTTGTGCACACATACAATACACGCTCTCCACACCAGTACACTGCACAGAACGTGAACGCACACACTGGACCCACACCCACGGGGGCCCAGATCCTCATCTGGGGTAAACTGGTGGGGCTCCATGGACATTAATCACACTGACTAAAGATCAGGCCCTATTGATGCTTTGCAGCACACAACCTCTCATGCCGCGAAGAGCAATGCGACGTCCAGTGACCGGATCGGCACAACGCTGCCAGCTCCAGCCCGAGAGAAGGCACAGTTCCCTTGAGCTGAAACCTGGGAGCGCCGCGTTTCTAATGAAAATGAACAAGTGACATTGGAGGGGGAGGGGGAAGGGAGGGGAGCAAACCCCAGGGAAGATGAAGGGGGGAAATGGAAAGCAAGCAACGCTGATTACCCAACAGTAGAGGCACCAGGGATTATATTCCACAGGGCGGGGGAGACAGAGCAGCCCGCACACAAAACAACACTAGTAATAAAATGTGGCCTATGCGGGTCTCAGAAGGGCTTTGCAAACAGTGAATGAAACCTCGCAACCGCCCCATGGGAGGGCTATGGAAGGACCACTTTGCCCACCACTGAAAGGCAGCCCCCTCTGAAGAAACAGGATGAAATCAGCGCGGCCACTAGGGCTAACGCCCTGCCCTGACTAAGAAACGGTGCCATGGGATCTTCAATGGCCAGGAGCGACCACATCCTCAGCCTGCAGCTACCCAGCAGCCCTTAGCAGCATGGTGAGGGACTAGTTCAGTGCAGACTCCGAAGGCAGAGATGGGGGGAAATAGAACAGCAATCCCCCTCGAGCTGAGAATCTGCAGCGTGACAGGATCTGAATCCAGTCTGCATTTGGCTAAACAGGGTGGGGGTGGCGGGGCACATGAGTTCCTTTAAAGATCACCTAGGAATGAGATACAAAAGGGGACTGGTGTGCGTGCACCTCTGATGATCTTCCTTTAGTGACCACCCCTCACCTCTTTGCAAAACCAGTCCAGCTCCCGGAAAGCCTTCCCACTGCTCCCTCTAGCGTTTCTGGGGAGGAAAAACATCCCGCTCCTCTGCTGGAACACAACACCCTGGCAAACTCCAGGCCCTAACACAGCGTACAGCCCTGCAAATCAGGCAGCAGGAGAAATAACCAGCTTCCCCAGATGGAGGGTTAAAAAAAAAAAAAGGGTTCATGAAACTAATCACTATCAATTAGGGCAAGCAGAGCTCCCGCTTCACGGCATCAGTTGGTTTATGGCATTACAAAGGGGCAGGGCAGAGATTCTCTCTTTCCCAGGTCACATCCTGCGGCGAGGCAAGATGCCAGACTCCCTGACCCACTGGTGTAATCTGGGGTGGCAAAGGGCATGTTTACAGGATTACAGAACCGCTAGGACCATACAGGAAACAGGAAGAGTCCAGCTGGAGTTTGGGGCAGTTAACATGTAAATGTTAGACCCAAACAGTGCCCAGAAAATGAACAGGGCACCAGATGATTTAATTTCTCTGCTAGTGCCGGACCATCCAGAGCTGGGAACAGGCCATGCCCATCCTGAGATGTGCTGGTGGAAGAGCAAGATTTGTGCTGCAAGTTCCATAAGCCTTTAGTTTCTTCCTGCTCCCCAAAAGCAAATGGAGCAAAATCAACGAGCAGCATTTCTTTACAGTGGTAACAAACCCTGGTTCTCTGGCTTTCCCTGTACTGGGCACATGCACATTAAACACTGATCTGTTACAGGTTCTCTCATCACCATGGTATCTGAGATCCGTGACCAGCTGCCTAGCAAAGCGCCCACAAAACGTGATGAATTTGGCCCCACCTACGTGAAAGAAATTCACATGGATGTAAATGCGTCTACACAGTTAGGCTCGTACAAACCCTAAGAGCTTGTCTACATGGCCCGTTACTGTGCAGTAAGTCAGGGTGTGAATCTACAATGCACCATCTTGTCATGCAGTAACGTGCCAGGTAAACAAGCCCTTAGTAAGTTCTATCGCGGTCCTATCAGTGCAGCTTGTTGTGATGACATACCAACATAAGCCCCATTTTACACCCGTACAGCGTGTCCACACTAGGTGTTTGCACTGGTTTAGCTACATTGCCAAGTCTTGTAGCAGCTGCATCAGGGTAACTCTCCAGCGGTAAGCAGGGCTCAGCTACCACAGAGCCTCTGCCCCGTGACCTGACACAATGCCCTAGCGCTCTGCTCTCTGTGGCGACTGAGGTCTAAAAGCACTTTACACACACGGATGCACTAACCATCACAACACCCCTCTGGGGCAGGTTGGTATTACAAACCCATTCCAGAGCTGGGGAAGTGACTCACCCAAGGTCACCCAGCTAGCATCATTAAACCTTAGCAACGGTTTTAAAAATGGATACATTTCCAGCACCACTGCAAAAAAACTCACTCACACCCTGGGCCTGATTCTGTCCTCACTCATACTGGTGTAAATCAGGAGTTATTGGCACTAAGCCCACCAGAGATACACCTGGGCAAATGAGAGCAGAATTTTTAATTATTTAAAGAATTTTGCAGAAGGGCAAAGCTTTCAGTCTGTCCCAGAGTCTATTAAAAGGAAATGTTTTCCATCAATATTTCTCCAGCACCTATAAGCATTTCCTCAAGCCAACGGGTGGCTGGGATGTGCAAAAGCCATGTGTTTTCATCCTAATGCCCTAACAGTCTTCAGGTTTGTTTGAAAAAATAAAGTCCCGTGTTTAATGGCCGCTTATCCATAACTGCAAGTATGAAAACTGCACCACCGCCTTCTTCTACCTCCCCTACAACATGGAGCTGTATCTTCAAAGTTTCATCTCTGCACTCAGCTTTTCCTCTTCACCAGCACTACAGCACACAGTCTCCTCCACAATCACCCAGAAGATAAAGGAAAATAAAGATAAACCTGTTATTTAAAACACACACACTCCTCAGTATTCTGCAGACATGGTGTCAGCACCTCCGATGGTGTAAATCAGCATAACTCCACTGAAGTCATGGCAGCTTCTCTGATTTATACCAATGGAGCATCTGGCTCCAAAACGGATGCTGAAGTATTGGGGGTGAACAGAGCAGAGTACTGTGTTTTATTTTTATATACGGCTGTAAGTTGTACCTGACAACACTAGCGAAAGAACTGGAGAGGTTAGATGTTAAACCACAAAACCAAACAATAACAAATCCAAGTCATGGGAGCTGATTTTTTGCAATCTGGTCTGTTGCTATGAAATGAAATCCAAGGTTTACAATGCTGGATATCGAGGTACAAATTTGGCCTGTTCACCAAATCCATCAGGGAGCTGCTTTCCTTTGTCTCCTGCATTTTCCACCCCCTCCTAAGTGATGTTGACAAAAGGAAAGGATGGTTTTCCAATCAAAGCGGGGTCAACGTACATATGTTAAAAGGATTTAGGCTAACTCCAATCACCCCCAAGGAGCCGCCACTGCCCAGAACAGGGCTCTCTCAGTGAGCTGAGGGCTCTGTAATGTCCACTCTGCCCACTCATATATCAAGTGCAGAGCAGCTGGACATCACTACAAAATGGAGACTGACCAATAGGCCATTTCCCATCTGTGCCGTTTCAGTATCCGTCCGGCAAATGAAAAATTAATATGTATCCATTCGGACTATCGGCAGCTGAGCCGCACCCATCTGTCAGGCTGAGACCAGATAATCTGAGCTAAATGTAACTCGGAGAGAGCGAGAGATCATGCAGAACCGGGGATGGGGCCTCATCTGGGACATCCACAGGACTAGAAGCTATTGGTGATTAAACACAGAGATTGTTAATAAAGCAATAACGAAATAATAAATAATGAATTTTAGGAATGTTGCTCCAAGCTCCAGAATTTTAAACTGGACTGCGAGGTGGGAAAAAATCCCCCCAGAAGTGAATTAAAAATGTGGGAAATCAGGTGTCAGTGTCACCAGCTCTTGTGATGTTTGGCATATTTCTTAAAGCTCCACCTTCTGGACTCAAGTGATTGTGAGAACTCCAGCTTTTCTTTAAAATTTTAAGAAGAAACTTTCTAGCCATCCTAGTGGTGGGGCAAGGCTTAAGGTCACAAACCCTTGTGCTTCAACAACCAGGATGCAAATAAAAACCACCTCAACATTATTATTGGTTTGCAAAATGATTTTTGGAGCCTGCCTCGTAATTTTTAGATGCTTGGGGGTTAGCAGTGCAGAGGTGTCACAAATCACTTATTTTCCTTTGTTTGTACCTCAGACTGGAGCGGAACTCACACGAGCTTTAGCCCAAACAGTTCCATCGGACGCAGGCGCAGCTTCACTGGGAGCCTGACACACGAGCTCAGGACAGATGAGTCCCTCGGAGCAGTGAGAAGTAAATCTGCAGTCTCCGGTCACGTGCACTTGAAAGGAATGCCGCGAACGCTTGCACCATTGTGCCACTTGCTCACTTCGCAACATTTCACTGGACGAGAGGAGACTGATAAGTTAATGTACAATACTGTGTTCGTATAAAATCAGTGCAATTCCACCAACTGAAATGGAGTCAACTCCAGATTTACACCAGTGCAAAAGAGGGTAAATTAAACCCACTGGGATTTATTGGCCTCTCATTTATACTGGTGTAAATCAGAAGTAACTCCACTGAAATCAGCAGAGTCACACTGGGATAAGCAAGACTCAAAACAGCTCCGCTGTTCCCCGTCACTTGTCGTTTCCTGGTTCTCCTAAACAAGCCCAATGCTGCAGTTTGGGATCCCAACCATACAGAAAACACAAAGGGCCAGGTCCTCAGCTAGTGTGAATGAAACTGCATCCATTTACACCAGTTGAGGATCTGGCCCCAAATTACAAGGCCCCAATCCTTTACTCAGGTATAACTGCTTTGTCAACATTGTTACAGAAACATAAAACTGGTCTAATATGCTGGAGAAGCAGACTCTGAATATTGGGTCTAACCCAGTGTGTCCCTGCAATGCAGCTTTGCAAAATTCCACTTGCCTGAGGCATGTAATGACTTTCTTGGTGTGCATTCTGCTGGAGGCCAGGCAAGCAGACTGTGTCTGGGCTGGCAAATTTTCAGCATGATGTTGCAAGGTTCTTTTAAATATTATTAGAAAGAGGAAAGTTGACCAGGCCAGGTTACTAAAGAGGGTCACAATGCCCTCCTCCTGTTTGTCAGTGCACACATTTCAGACGTGCAAGGTCTCATTGTGAATTACAGATTTCTCTCATACAGCGTGCCCCACTCCCAAGGCATGTGACCGTTTGTTATTTGGCTGTTGCTCTGATTCCTTTTTATTTTCCCGCAGGAAGTTTGTGAACTCTGCAGTTTTCAGCCTCAAACCCCAGGTAATCCAGCTGGGTGGGGCTGGCGTGGCTCAGTTGACAAGATGCAATATAAAAAAGGCTGAAATGGATGGGTTGGGAGGAAGTGCCCGTCAGGAAAGCAGCAGATCAAGTCTGGGAGATGCACTGCTCTGGGTATCAAGTTTTCACTCACGGTTATTTACAAGCAGGCTTTGGAGAGTCCTGTAAGTTACAAATATCAAAGAAGAGCAGCCCAATTCAGATGGAAACGGGTCCCGGCAGGTTCACACAGATACCGAGGCTGTCCCAGATCACATTACAGCCAGGGCAAGCACGTGGGATGTAGACACCAGGCAGACTGTGGAGGGCACAGAGGGGTGTTAGGATGTTGAGGAAAGAATGATGCCCCACTGGGGCCGAAACCCCGCTTGTGCAGATGGACCAGGACAAGGATCAGGCTGCGCTTACGTCCCATGGACGCCCTATTTTGAAAGCAGCGGGGGCAGCTTCGGCGCCTCCTGCCCTGGGAGACAGAAAGAGAAGATGCCTGGTAGCTGTTAATGCTGAATGCTTGCGGCTGGCCTGCTTTAAGACCGCGGCTGCTGGATAGCGCAGTCCCCAGATCAGCTAATGGCCGCCATGCGCACACATGCGTCTCCAAGGGCAGGATTTGACTGGAGGGCTGGAGCAGGAAACCAGTTCCTAGAGGCCTTGTCTACACAGAGCTTTTCCCGAGTACTCTGCTTCAGCAGCACCCAGACCTGCACGGCATGGCTCAAGGAGGCAGCCGACGCAACGTCACAGAGCCACATGGCGCGGGTTCAGCCGATGCAGCTGCGTTCCAGATTCTCTAGGAGCGACACACATGAAGGACAATGCCGGGGGCTTGACTCACTGTCCCCAGCCCGCCCCATTGCTCATGCAGCAGGCAAACTGCCTGAAGGGAGCGGCTGGGGATTTTCAGTACCAGAGGAAACCCGGAGCGGTGTTAAGCTGGCATTGCCAGATCTGTGCCACTCACTTGGCCACCCTCCCAGCCCCACCAGGATGGGATGTGGCTGGAAAGATGGTGGAATGGCTCCTAACAGACGGTTACTGAATGCAGAGCAGGTTTCCCAGGCTGGCCCAGTAGCTCAAAGTGTGTCCATGCCCTGTTCCCAGTAGGGCAAGGGCACCTTCTCCACCCACATGTGTCTTGCACTATGCTCCTGGCTGGCAGCTCTGCTTTGGGAGCAATCTGCCTGCAGATCCCGGTGCAGTCTCCCCCATGGACCGGGCAGTAACTCACACTCCTCTTGATTCACCCACGTCTCTTGGTGCCACCAGGGTTACTCCACAGCACATGGGACGGGGACTCCACTGCAGGAGGCTCTAGGATGGGGCAACCACAGAAATCTGAGCAAGGGGCGGGAGGAGACGCAGTATTTTATTCGCTGTCAGATCCCAGCGAGGCCACCCCAGTTCCAGGGACTCTGATGGGGCCAGGATCCGCCTGAGGACGGTATCCCTTGATGGACATTCCAGCCCCTGAAGCGAGACGAGATCCCCAGGGCATGGATCTGACATTATGCCCGAGATGCACAAGGTCTAACCCCAAACACCCCATTTCAGAGGATTAAGTTAGAGAGAGGAAAATCCATTTCTAATCAGCAAAACAATTTCCCCAAACAGACGTGGCCTCATAAAAAGGTCAGCAGGTCAGATGAACCCAATTGGCACACAATCTGCACAACGACCGAGCTGTCCACAGAACCAGAGGGCAGCACCCCTGGGCGTGCGCTGTATGGGGTTAGAGTGGCACCAGTGCCTAGCTACATCTCCAGGGGCCAGGCTCCCGGCTGGCGTACATGGAGGTAGCTCTGCTGATGACAATGAAGATTTGCACCAGCTAAGGATCTGTCCCCGGGCCTTTTTCCTGACCCCTTTTTCCTGACGGGGCCTAGACGCTAGACTGCAGACAGTTGAGGGCTGGCCGTTTGGATAAGCAGCCTGGTTGCATCTCCGAACTACGTAAATCTCCTGGGTCTGCAAAACAGGCAGCTGCTATCTGAGGCACTGGCTTCTTGGGCCGATTGTTAAACCAGAAGAACTGCCCTCCAAAGGCACATCCATCGCTCTGCTCTGAGACTTCCAACTTGTGGTCACTGGACAGTTTGCACTGTCTCTCCGAACCATGCAGCTTAGACTGCAAGCCACGTCTTCCTGTACGCTCCATACACAGCGAGGGAGCCGGGGGATGCTGAGCACTCAACTGTGACTAAGGGATCCACTCCTCAGTACGATCTTGAGTTATCAGTGGGCACGGTGGGAATCCAGCACCCCTCAGAATCAGGTCATCCATAGGCACTGGCATGACCTAGTGCCGGACTGCGAATCAGGGCATCTAAATCCTATTTCTGGCTCTGCCACAGACTTGCTGCGTGCCCTGGGGCAAGTCATTTTCTCTCTCATCCTCCAGCCAAGGCACCATTTGAGTCCTGCTTACTCCTCAAACCAGAGCTCTGCTGGAGCCCTCTGGACAGGAGTTAATTTTATCCCAGAGGCAGAAACTTTATAGCAGGCACAGGCAGGAGGATACCACAGAATGGATCCTTCATGGGGAAAATATCCTCACACCAAAAACCCCCAACCCTTCCTGACATATGTCATAGCCATGTAAGCCCAGCAAGTCCTTCAAAAACAGGCGCAAGACCACGCTACACCCAGAGAAGCGCACCCTGACGAAGTGACAGATGCACGAGAACACATCTTCACCTGCAAGTACTAGGGACCAAAGGAATAGGGGATATCACCTTGGAAATTCATTGGGAATTAAAAAGGCAAGAAACCTCATGAACAACTAAATAGCTGCAGTGTGTCCCCACGGCCTTGTCTACACACTCTGTCCTGATCTCACTAAATCGGTTTAGGAACAGATTTGGTTAAATTGCTACAGCCTCTGTGCCGAGATGGCCTAGTTCAGACTCCACACCCTTGCAGTAACTGCAACTGACAGCTCAACTGATCAGATGTTTTTGGTAATAAAAATGTGCATGTCTATGGCCCTTTCATCCAAGCCTCTCAAAGGCACTGAACTAAAATTAACTTGGTCGGGGAGTTAGGACTCCTGAGTTCTAGTCCTAGCTCTGGGAGAGAAGTGCAGTCTAGTGGTTACAGCAAGAGGGCTGGGGGTCAGGACTCCTGGGTTCTATCGCCAGCGCTGGGATGGATGTGGAGTCTAGTGGTTACAGCAGGGGGGCCTTCAGCCCTCCTGGGTTCTAAGCCTCTCCCTGCTACTGGCTTGCTGACTGGCCATGGCTAAGCACACTGGGGAAAGCGTCACCGGGGCCTGCCTTACAAGCATAACGGATGTTTGTAAAATGCTTCCAGATTCTCTGGAGGAAAGCACCACATGCAAGCGCGAGTTACCCACCACAACATCACCAGGTCACCCCTTGGCTCAGGACAGATTGTATATATCCCCCCCATGTGTGTTCTGCAGGGTCAGCTTGTGCCTTTCCTTGAGTCAATTATGTCATTTAAACCGGTAATTCAATTCGGCAGCACTCGGACTGGAGACAGCCGAGCGGCTCAGCGGAGGGAAATACGCTCCCGCGAAGCCTTCGCTCCCATGTGTCCTTAGCCAGCACTGCTACGATGTGGAACACAGATGGCAGGAGCAGCGGAAAACCTCCATTACGGGGATGCCTGAATGAAGGGGACAGTTATGAAGGCTGGGGGGAGGGCAGGAGAGGAATCTACTCCCTCTGCATTTCACTGCGAAACACTCCCATTGTCCTCCAGCCACCTCGTGAGTTACCCGCTGCGCTGGATTGACAAACAGGTGCTGAGTTTTTCGCAGGCGTGGGTGAAAACAAAGCCCCTGCCTCTTCCCCGTATTCATGAGGCGCCGGGTTCTCTTGGTTTCGCCTCCTCGTGTTATTAACAGAGACGGCTGAGAATGGTCCAAGCAGCCTCCTGAACTGCCCCTCGTACTTTGTGAGTGGAACCACGTGCAGCAGCCAGGACTCGAATAAGGGAGAGCAGATCTGTGCCTGCAGACTGGGGTTCTGGGGGCACATGGCCACAGTCACTCTCAAGCCTGGAGATGGGGGTGGCTTGAAGGCATCTCAGTGCCCTGCTTGCTATGGAAACAAATGATCAAAGTGTTATCACTAAATAAAAGGAAGGGTGTGGTCTTTAGTGGACAGATCCCCCTCTAGCCCCAACATGCTCCTTGGCTGTCCAAAACCACAGGGGTCACGCCCTGCCCAGGGAGGAAAAGGCCTGGTGACATGCAATGAATCGTGGGTGAAATTCACACCTGTGCACCAGGCCTCTGCACTATGTAAGACCTCAACACGGAATTGAAAGCAGGACTTCCGCGGCGCATTTGCTTTGGGTTGGCCCTTCCATCTTGTGTGTCAATCATCCAGGTGAGACCTTAAAAGCCAAGGGGCTGCCTGCTCCAGGTGGACGTTAAGGAGTTCCCATGCCCTCCTCAGTGCTCTTGCCCACGCTTTCTCTTCCTGCCCACGCTCCGTTCTGGAGAATGAGAGCGCATCTAGCAGCCAGAGCACCAGGCGTCAGGACTCCTGGGTTCCATTCCTAAGCTCTGCCACTGAGTTTGTGCGCCACCTTGGGCAAGTTTCTTTACGGGTCTCAGTCTCTTCATCTGAAGAAAAGGAAGGATACTAACAATACCGCCTACCTCACAGGGTGTTGCGAGGCTCAGCTAAGCTCTGCAAAGCTCTTGGAGAGTCTCTCGCAAGACATGCAACTGGAGTGCAAACTATTGTCCAGCATGCTGTGGGGCAAGGAATTGCTGTCCTCCACCCCGGGGCTGGATGCATTTCAGTGAGACTGCATTATTCTAATGGCAGTTTGTAGGGGGCATTCAGGATGAAAGAGGCTGTTAACTGAAAAGCTAAAATATTACCAGCTACAGACCAAGGAACACCCACAGATTCCGAGGTTATTGCTATGCTGACAGCCTGAAGCAGGACAGAACTAAACCCATCCGCTGTGCGCAGACATGTGCTAACAAGGTTGCCACTTATCGCATTACGTGAGATCGAAAGCACAGTGGATTCTGAGCACCTGGCAAAGTCCTCAAAGATCAGCTCACTCACCTCCACAGAATTAGACTGGACATGTGCGACTCTGCCTGGACATGTGCTTTTGAGGCATCAGTTGAAGGAGATGAGCAGAAGGACACCTCTAGGCTCTCACAGAGCCAAGACCTCACCAAAACAAGACACTGGGCCACCCAATCCTCCCACGGGGGAGTGGAGGGCAGAGAGAATGACCCATACAGGACAGACGTTAGTCACACCCCTTCGAGCATGGCCAGAAGGCAGACAGATTCCACTATCGTGGGAACCTGGATAGAACAGAATCGGTACTGCCCTACAGAACAGGCTGAGTTCCACAGGGCAGCCTGACGATGCCCGGACAAGCACAGACTGAAGCAGGTGAGGGTTATCCCCACTGGACGGATGGGAAATGGAGGCAGAGAGAGCAGCTCAGGCCTACATTTCTGGAAGTGACCTCTAAATTGTTTCAGGTGTCCACCCCACACTCCAAACTAAGCCAGTTGGAGCTGTGGGTGCTCAGCCCTGCTAAAACCGGCCCCAGGTACCTCCAGTTGGGCCAGCTAACTTGGCAGATACTTTTGCAAATGCAGGCCTCAGTGAGTGGCTGAGGTCAGCCAGGGGCAGTAGCAGGGCTGGGAGCAGAATCCAGGGGCCCAGTGTGCTAAACGCTACAATGCCATGCTGGCCCTCTTCAAGAAGCAGTCCTGGGGAAGCGGCTTTAAGCCGCCATTATGCACCAGGGATTGGAATGACCCCGGGTTTAAATTACAGCTGGAGGTGCTCTAACTGGTGGCAGTCTCTGGAGGGCTCCGTGGCAGCCCTGAGTCGCCCAGTGCCTCTGTAGCACCATGCGAGGGGCCTGTGTGCCCTGTCATGCCCCCCGCCAAGGGGTTTGTGGGGGAGGGCAGCACAGGGTCACACACAGCAGGCCTGCGCTGGGCAATTCTCCCCTTGCAGCCGGAGCAGGGCAGAGAGGCTGGACCTGGAAGCAGAATCCCGCCCTATGGCTAGGCCCATGGGGAGTGTGCAGCGGGAGGCATTTACCTGCGTTCCAGGGCTGCCTGCCTCCCTCAAAGCTGGGCTCCCGGGCAGGGACGAGTCCATTCAGGAGCAGGCTGGCCCACATCGCCACCCTCCAGGTCTCCAATTAAACCGTTTCAAACTACAAGGAACCACTGAGGGCGTGTCTGGGAAAGTGGTTTGTGTGGCAGCAGCAGAGTCCTGCAGCGCTGGCTTCATTCCACCGCACAAGAGCGGTGGGGGCTCGAACCAAGAACTCCAGCCTGTCCCTCACAGGCCTCTGGTACAGAGCAGCCCCCGCTGGCCCTCTCGCTGAGCCCGGAGAGGAGGAAACATGGTGCCTACGTACTCCCGCACGGTAAATAACCGCTGGAGCTCCTAGCAGGGCAGAGAGCTGCAGTCGTTCAGCAGGGCCCTTGCTAGTCCGTGGAGCATTCCCAGAGTGGGACGCTGGTTGCTTCTGAGCGGGGAGTGACCTGGATTTCATGGGCTGTAAATAACACCAGCGGGAAATCTGCTCTGGAACAGGCGGGGGTGGGGTCTAGTGCCGTGTGGAGAGACAGAGAGCGTGTGCGTGTGAATGCTAAAGAATGAGAAAAATGCCAACTCCCAAGAACAGCAGCGTTGCTCCAGTCCTCTCTGCATTTACAAACATTTCCTATTGTGGAACACCCCCCCGCACACACACCTTTCTGCTCACTCTACTCACTGCAGTGTCTCTCCCTTCGCCTGACAACTTCAGCTGAATTGGTAAAACTAGAAACACAAAACAGGGATAGCGGGATTCAGGGTGCCAAACTCCCCCAGACCTCTTTGAAAGCCCTAAGCCTAGGGTGACCAGGTGTCCGGTTTTCGACCCTGGCGGCTCTGGTCAGCACCACCGACTGGGCTGTTAAAGGTCCGGTCAGCGGCACTAAGTCAGACTAGTCCCTGCCTGTCCTGGGGCACCACGCTGCGCCCCGGAAGCGGCCAGCAGGTCCGGCTCCTAGGCAGAGGGGTCACGGTGCTCTGTGCACTGCTCCCACACCGAGCACCGGGTCCGCACTGGGAAACCGGCCAATGGGAGCTGCGGGGGGCAGTGCCTGCAGCGAGCGAGAGCAGCGCACGGAGCCTCCTGCTCCCCCCACCCCGCTTAATAGCATCGGACCTGCCAGCTGCTTCTGGGGCGCGCGCAACGCGGTGTCAGGACAGGCAGGCAGCCTGCCTTAGCCCGCCTTCGCCGCTGACTGGGAGCTGCCTCAGGTAAGCCCGCGCCCCAACTCCAAGCCCCTGCCCCAGCCCTGAGACTCCCTCACAACCTGGAGCCCCCTCCTGCACCCCAAAGGCCTCGTCCCCAGCTCCAGGGCGGGGCCTCAGGAAGGGGCAGGGCTAGGGTGTTCAGTTTTGTGCCATGAGAAAGTTGGCAACCCTCCCTAAACCTCAGCATCCATCTACTCCACAACAATGGAGTCCAGGGCCTGCACCACAGTTCTCCCCTGAGCCAGGTACAACATGGTTCTAGTTTGTAGTGTAGGTTCCAGTCTCTGGCACCGGCAGGTCTTGTCACCTTCTGAAGGCACTTGCTCAGGTTTGGAACACGGTTGAAACCCCTTCTCCTCTATCTAATGGAGCTGGGTTTGTAACGTGGCCAGGGGATAACAGAATGGTGACCAAGTCCCCTTGAATCTCTTGTTATGGGTCCTAAATCAGTGCAAGTCTGATTAACTGAAAACACACTGAGCAGGGGACTGAATATGCTCAGCTAATCAAGGTAGTTTTCATTGCAACTGAGACAGCTCAGAGGCCATTGTTTCAGGTAACCGAGAGCTCAGGGACAACTGACGCTCAGCTAAGCAAGGTCACACTGCACCTTTTGGTTTTAAAATAAAGTAAAAATCCCCTTGGAACATTTTAAACGAACTGAAGGTGCCACTTTAAATCCTCTGTCTGTCAATAAAGCCGTGCAGCTGGAACCCTCAACAATGACAACGAAAATTTTGCCTGAGTAAAGATGGCAGGATTGCCCCAAAAAAGAAATGAAGAGGTTAAACAAGGGCCCAGGGCATCCTAGCAGGAGACTGACTGGGGCTTTGGGACTGGTTCTGATCTCAGGTACATAGGTGTAAATCTAGAGTAAGTCAATTGGCTTTTAACGCAACCACTTCTGGATTTACCCCTTGTGACTCTGACTGGGATCTGGCACTTCATCCTAGAGCTGGACAGGAGACGTTTTTGGTCCTATGAAAAAAAATGACAAATATTTTCAGGCTTTTGTCAAAAAACTAAAAAATTTCTGAGGAAAACCAAAATCCTTCAGTTGCCAAAAACCTGAACAAATAAAGTAAAAAAATACAACAACATTAAAAAAATGCTCATAGAAATCATAGGGTTAGAAGGGACCGCAAGGGTTTCTGTTTTTCTATTAACCGCCCCTAAACATTGACTGAAATTGGAGATTTCCCACAGACATTTCTGTTTGGACAACAAAGCCAATTTTCACAGACAAAAGCATTTAACATAAAATTGTGACCAGCTCTACTGCCCTCATTAAGGAAATTTGTGCCGTTGTCACGACAGCCTTGGAATCACACCAGGGACGCCCCCAAATGCAGACAGACAAGCACAAAGGGTCTCCTCACACTGACGCAGCTCAGTTTGGTATGTGACGGGGAGGGGGAAGCTGCCCAGCTATGCACCTATGCAGCACGGCCACCGTACAGCTTTGCAACGTGGTAGGCATAGCAGTGGGGCTCTGCCCACGCGAATTTCCTTAATGCAGACAGGGCCTCTGTTGGCTCAGAGAATCCATTCACCGCTCTGGGCTGGGTTTACCCTATTAAACAACAACCAAGCCCCCCCGCAACCTTGGAATCTGCCAGGTCAAGAGATATTCTCGAGACCCAGACGACAACCGTATCACTCGATGAGCTGCCCACGATTCCTCCTGCCACTAAAAGCTCAGGGACTGGTGCCCAGCAAAGCGTGTGGGATATTCAAAAGGCAACATGCACCATGTAAAGGTACAGTCAGTAGGTGGAGAATTCACTCTGGAGGATGTGAGAGGAAAGTCCCCATCAGTCCTACAAAGTTTTCGGGGCTGAGGGGGAGGGAGCTGTTTGCAGCCCTGTTATTCTAACGAATTAACAAGCAGCCGCTTGGATCGCAGGACCCGGCGCAGCAGCCCCCTCTGCGTATTCATTGTGCTGTGCGGGCCAATGACAACCCGTCTCTGGGAATTTACAAACACTGGACAGAGCCCCAAGGGAGGGAATTAACACATTTGAACCACTCAACCTGCAACTAACAAAGCCCAAAGGCTAATACAGGGAAAGAATAGGCAAGGCTTGGGGGTGTGGAGGGGGTGTGCGGAATGGAGGGTAGGGGGGCGGCAAACAGAGCGATGAAGCCACATGCCTTATAGGATGGATTATTGATCCTGTTAGAAACCCGCACAGATTTCCTGTGTCAAAAGAGAGCAAGCTTTTCTCGAGTAGCTCTTTCACCTGTCACACGGTGTTGTGCCAAAATCTTTTATTCTGGTGGGAGGGTGGGTGGTAGAAGACAAGGGTTTATACATAACCGAATTCACTATTAATACTGCAGTAGCTCCTAGAGGTTTCGAGTCTGGGACTCAGAGCCCCGTTGAGCGAGCTGCTGCACACACACGCAATGAAGGGACAGTGCCCCTGCTCCAAAGCATGAACACGCTGAGTCCCTTTCAACACTCGGGCTCTTTTAAACCAGGGCAGCTATAGCCAGTGCAAACAGAAACATGGGACCTGCCAGACGGGATCAAACCCCAGGTCCATCTAGTCCCGTATCCTGTCTCCCACAGTGGGCAGCACCAGAGGCTTCAGAGGAAGGTGTAAGAACTGGGCAGGAGGCAAATGTGGGATATTCTGCCCCCTACATTAGGGCTCATTCTGCTCCCTAATCAGGAGACATTGGTTTAAGCCCTGAAGCAGGAGAGTCAATATCCCTTCTGCAAAATGGGTTGTTATTAATTATGGTAACTCTGGATTTCCCTCAATAGCCATATTAATGTCCAGTCCATCTTGGAATCTTGTTACGTTCTGGTCCCCAGTGACCTCCTGCAGCAGTGAGTTCCACAGTGTAATTCCAAGTGTGAAAACATACTGGATTTAATCCATTCTGAATTTCTTCACCTTTTAAATTTCATGGAGTGTCTCCTTCAGCTTGTATTACAGGACAGGGAGAACAGAAGCTCCAGCCCAGTTAGCATTCGATACGTTTCTGTCACACCCCCTGCTATCTGACTCCTAAGGTAAGCAATGCACGACACTGGCACAAGATGGAGCCACTTGCACTAATGCAGTCACGTTAATTAGACTGGTGCTAATTTCCCTAGCCTAAACAAGCTCCAAGTCTACATGGATAAATACATCCCTGGCGTAAGTCCCTTAGATATCACACAGTAATGCCCGGATATATTATGGCCATGGATGCAACAGGCAATGGTGCTGCACAAGGGTTAGATCAGAGAGAGGGGGATGAAGGAGTCTGTGTCACTGAAAATGTTTCTGATAATTTCAAATTCAATTCTTTGCTCTGCTGCTGACTTCCCATGTGACCCTGGGCAAGTTGCTTAGTCTCTGTGCCCCACATGTGCCAGGGGGATAACAGCCTGGCCCTGGGCCACAGGGGGGTTGTGAAGAGAAGCACATTAAGGACTGTGAGGCACTCAGGTACCGTGATGATGGGGGCCAGACAAGTATTCTAGCTAGAGAAATTGTGTTTTACTCATCGTGCGGTAGCGCCATGGACCAAGGACCCAACCTCTGACTGGGGCCCCACTGCTCGGCACCGTACAACCCCAGAGCTCGGTCTGCCCAGGTGGGTCAGAGCAGCGTCTCCTGAGTGTTTGAAAACTGAGCCCCCCCTTCAGGAAAATGAAAACAATCCCCCCCGACACGCCGGTAAATGTTAACTCACCTCAGCTCATGGATCCTCCATGTCCCCCAGTGAATCCTTTGTGCCCACCCCAGGGGGGCGTGCCGCACACTGAGAAATGCTGGGACATATGGCTGGCTTGGGGCCTAGATCCTGCCAGGTGCTAGAGACCAGGACTCCTTCCAACCCCAGGGGATGTTGAGGGCACTTGTCACCTCAGCGGTTCAGGCCCCGGTAGTGTCACCTACGGCCTCTCCCATCAGCAGCCTTGCAGAGTGTAATGAGTTCCCTCTGGGAGGTGTTGGGCCTCTCCAAGATCCCTTGGTTCCCCACCAGCCTTCTGACTATTTTTCTTTTCTGCAGGCCACCCTGGCTGCCTGAAAAGCCGGGATCCCCCGCAGCACTCCATTCGCAAACGGCTTTTCCATGCCATTCACTAGAATCATCTCCTTTTGAATTTACACACCAGTTACTGTTTGAGGATCTCCAAGCTGTTTTTCCACTCCCATTTTACAGACTGGGGAAACTGAGGCACATAATTTTCCAGATGTATTCAGCACTCCCATTGCTCCTCATTAGGCATCAAAAGAAGTGGCCAGATTTTTCATGAGAGCTCTGTGCATTGGGGGGCTGAGCTTTTGCGAAAATCTGGCCCAAAGTGTTGCAATGTCATTTATGAACACTGGGTATTTGGTGCTGTCAAGTGTTCAAAAAATCATTGGTCAGATCCCAAATGAGATTTTTTTTTTTTAAATCAGTGGTTCTTCTGAGACGCTTTCAGGTTTCTGTGCCTTTAGGATGTATTTGTTTCTCATTTTCAAGCTTTTCTTTCTCATTTTCAAGCTTTTCTCTGCAACTACAAGAGCTAGAAACTTTTGTTAAAAATGAAAATTGAGATTCTAATGCAATCTCCTGATTTCAACAGTTGGGGCTTTAAGCAAAGCCATTAAATATTGCAAGACTTGCGATGAAATCAACTTGGTAGCGCTGTGTACTTGGAAACCAAGCTCTTTAGAATATCTGACCACAAGTCTCACAGAGCATGAAGAATCATGACTCCTTGAGCTTCCCAACACTTAACGCTCTTCCTTGCTATGGGGTATCTTAGAGCATAGAACGGTCTCTACAAGACCCTTTGAGCTTTCCTCTCTCACCCCACACCCACCCATATGCTGTTTACAGCTTCTGCCTTCACTTCAGCACTAGAACGGGCTCGATTTCAAAACGGCGGCACTTCATTCTCGGCTTGCGTTCTGCTAAGCTTGGAGCTCTGCGTTGCATCAATATAATTGTTACTATCCATGAGCAGCAGAGGCAGGAACGGGACCCAGGAGTTCCAGCTGCCAGCCCGGTGCCCCCACCGGTAAATGTAAAATCGTCCTTTTAGACGGTATGTTCTTTGGAGCAGGGACTGTCATTTACCACACATTTGTGCAGCTCCCCGCATTATGGGGCAAACCCGATCAAGGATTCTAGGTACTACTATAGTCCACTTACCCTAGGGTTTTATACTGCACCCTAACACTGATGTAAGACAATAAATACCCCCCTTTTCTAGTGGAATAGGCGGTATTCCTCCAAAACAGACCATGACTGGGGCTCACTGCAGCTTGTGCTGCAAACTGCACGCATGAATGCTGAGATTTCTGTATCGGGAAAAGGTAACGTTTGCCAGTAGTAGCACCAGCTGCCTTCCCCTTCCTTTGCTGTGGGCGTCCATGAGAACATACAGTGCAGCACCAGCAAAGCCTCTGTTCTGACTCCAAACTCCAGACCTTACACCACACAAATATAGGTGAGACAACCTCCTCTGACTCACGCACTTCCCCATAGGGCCACAGCAGCCTCCCTTTCCCAGTGCCATGGAAAATCTATACCGCACCCCACAGCGCCCTGCAGGGCTGCACGGCTCCGTCCAACTGGCAAGATGCTATTGATTGGGCCAGAGCTATTCTAGTCTCCCAGAGCTAATCTTAAGGCAGAAATAATTAATTTTCCTCTCTTTTCAGCAGCTGCTCATTAAAAAGTAATCACCTTGTAAGAGGAGGATGCGAATAGCCCAAGGTCAGATACATAATCACATTATTTCTGGAAAACATACCCAGCACACACAGAATAACCACCAGCTACCAGGCCACAGCCCGGTTACATCACTGTAAATCCAACTAACTTCCACGGAGTTACTCCAGATTTACACCAGTGAAATTAAGAGATGAATCTTGCCCCATGGCTCAAGCTGCTCAGGGCACAGGTTATGATGATGCCAAGCAGATTATGCGCAAACTAGCCTCCTACCACCAATACAGAGCCTGGGGCATTACCACGCTCGCTGTACCTCACGGCATGGACAACCAGAAGGAAACTCGCCCCTATATATAAAACACCATTCTCCTGGGGATGACACCAAATGATAGGGCTTCCCCTGCAGGACAGGCAAAGATGGTCGTGTGGCTAAAGTAGCAAGGTTGGGAGTGAGGACTCCTGGTTCGACACCCATCTCTGCTGCAGACTCAGTGCATGATCTTGGGTGGGCACTTTTGTCTCTTCACTCTACCTGTGGAATTCCTGCTCACTGGACCCTGCCCCACCTCTGCTCAGTTCGTACCATTCCCACATGCCTCAGAAACGTGCACCAATGCAAAGGATTCTGGGACACATTTGGGCACGAAAAGGTCGATGAACAAGCACCAACAGGGGAACCTGAACGTGGCGGGGGAAGTGATACTGGAAGGGGATGGTAAGCTGGGAGTGGAGAGATGCCGAATCTGACCTTCTAGGCATCAGGAGAACGTGGCGTTGGTGATGCTAATAGTAAGCCCACGCAGCAATCATGGGGCTTGGATGTCACTGCAGCTCGTGTAGACACACATGAGCTAGCTTTAACCTCGCAGGCTGGGTACTGGAGCCAGGGGAGCAGGAACTTCGGCGTGGGCATGGGCCACTGAGTAATTGCTCGGGCAGCCAGCCCACACTGAAGCTCACACTGCTGTGGCTTCGCTGCTCCGGCCCCCAAGCCTGCTCGATTAAAGCTTGCTCAGGTGGGTCTCACAGCACAGACCACCCTGGGACACAGGGACACTTGAACAAAACAGATGGAGAACGTCCCACTGCCAGGACAAGATGCTGGACCCCGGCCCATCTCCTCTCCTGCCCGTAGCCAGGGAGGTCAGGAGGGAGACAGAGGGAGCATCGCTGGTGAATCCGCTGCCTGACGCACAGTGTGCTGATCTCATTAATGGCTTGGAGCTCTTGGACTGATGGAGTTCCTCCCACTGCTACAGTCCCCCGTCACATGGTCCTGCTAAGGTCACTAGTAGTTGCAGGGGGGAGAAAAAGAGACTGTAATCTGCTAGCTTTCCTTGTGGTCCGACTGGGAAAACCTCCCTCCAGACTCCGACCTTCCCCCACCCAGGCCCTAGATCCGCACTCCCCAACCCTTTGAATGTGCAATCTGAGACCCATACCCACCTTTGACAACCAGGCTCCCAGGACCCTGGAAGAGGTGCCAGGCGTGTTACATCCACACGAAGAGCCATGATCCTTACACATTGCCCTGCGACACAGACAGCCTACGCTCCGCTTGCACAGCTCCCGTTTCCAGCTCATCCGGAGGTCGGTGAAGACTTCAGCACGGGCCAAGCAGGCTTAACCAGGCACATGGGGTTTTATCACACCAGAACCATCCTGGTCAGACCTTGTCCAGGAGAGCTGATGCCACAACCTCTGCTCCTAAGCAGGCTGCCCTGGTCATCACCGATTAGCTAAACTTATTTAAAATGCAGCCAGATGAGTAGAGCAGGCCCAGATCCAAACTTTCCTAACGTTCAGAGGTATTTGGAGCCACAGATCTTCCCTAGATCATCTCTCTGCAATTTAATAGCCCCGGCGCCTTCTCCCAACACCCTTTCTATATTCCACGCCTTGATTTGAGTCTGGACTGAGCCTCTCATAGCAACAGCCCCCTCTTTGGATGATGCTAAGGCCTGAGCATCTAATGTCTTCTCAGGTGACTAGAAATCCATCCAGGGAGTAAAGTTCTCCCATTCCATGTTATTTACTCACCTTGGACATCAGGGCTCTGGCCCAGACAGGTTCCCAGGAGAGGTGTCGGGGAGGGGGAGAGAGATGACATCAAGGGTGGTTCTATCCTCCCCGTTCGCCACGTGATAAACGAGCATGAAGAGGTTTAGCAAAGTTCAACCTATTCACGAGCCCCTGTGGCATGTTATTTTAGCAGATTTATGGCTTTAATGCACGGCCAATTCAGCGCTCCCAGGGAGGAGGGAAGAGCGGGGGAGCCCAGGGGATGCTGCAGGGAAGACGGGGGAGCAGCGCAGAGGGGGAAGCAGGGGAGTGACGCTGCTGAGCAGAGCTGAGCACATCCCAGGGGGTGGATACTGCGCTATAAGAATGGGCACTGACCAGGGCTCCCTGCAGTTCCCCCACCCCCTTCTCTGTCGCTTCCAGTTTTTATTTTTTATTCTGATTTATTATATTTTATTCTCTCCCTTTCCAGTGAAAAGCGCACCCAGCCTCTGGTTCTGGTTTCAAGGGTTTCATTGTTTTTATTTCCCAAGTGCTGGTACTGGGCCCCTTCAGGCCACAGCTCAGCTCCCGGAAGGTCAGGGCCCAGTTCCATCCGCACCCCCGAGACTGGAAGCCTTTCCCTCCTTACCGCCCACAGAGAGCCCCACTGGTGTGGCGCTCAGCCTGCCAGGCCTTCCCGAGGCTCCAAAAGGAGAAGCATGAGTCTCACTGTTCTGTCGAACGCACGGGGCCACTCACACCATGACCGAGGGGAAGGACCTCTCAGGCTCCTACCCCATTCCTCACCACTGCAGGCTGCGACCCCAGCCGCCGAGTGTGCAGTGCTTGCTCCACTCCACTTCCATTCCCTTGGGACACCACTCCATCCTTACGACACTCTGCCCCGCCAGAGCCGGCCTACATTGCCCTCCGCTTAATTGCATCCCCTGGCTCCTGGTCATACAACCCCACATATCCTCCCTCCATGATGTTCATGCCACAGCCTCCCATCTTGGCTTGGCAGGCTCCCCAAAGACCTCTTGCTCTAAAAACAGGGAGCCGCTAGCTCTTGAGCAAATGGAGTCGCTCTGCTAGCTGGCAGTAGCCACCTCTGCATTGGCCACTGGAAGGGTGTAGGTCACACACCCTTCCAGGGCTTCCTGACAGTTTTCACCCCCCCCTCCCCCCACAACCTTAACCAAGCTAAATGCATTCAGTAATTGCCGTTTCCATGGGAGACGTCCTTTCTCCCAACCATTATGCTTTTGGTGTTCTTCCCAAATCCCTCCCACTTTGGAGTCTATCATTCTGGTCCTGCGCGGCCTAGACCAGAAAGCAGAGAGTTCCATTCAGCACCTTCTCACCAACAGGGGATGCTCGGCAAATCTGAAATCGTTCCCGCTGTTTCCCTTCGTAAGGTGCTTTGAGATCCAGAAATGACACAGGCAGTACGTGTTGTGTTATTACACATGCACGCACCTGTGGATGAGTGATAAACACAGTGCAATGCCCCCTACCCCAACACTTGACTCGCGCAGAGTTTGAACCCAGGGAACTCTGGGGCTAAATGCATAAGGTTCTAATGCTTGAACTAAGCCATAGTAGACTCTGATTCTCTTACACAGACCAGCCCCCAAAGCGAGACCCGTATTCTTTTAGTAGGGGATGCCAGAGCAAGCGTGGGGCACCTGGATCCCGCTGCACTATGCGATGGCAAGCACAGCCCACCAAAGCACAAAGCCTCTTTGTTTACCTCCAACATGAGAAATGTGGAACAACATGAACATTTTTGCATCGTTCCAAGTGGTAGTTTGGCATTGTCCCATCTGCTCCGTTTGTTACGTTTAATGCTGATGTCACAGTACACGGGGGGCCTGATTCTCCCTGTACCGTTTACACCCGTGGGTGTCAACATTCCTCATGGGGTCAGTGATGACACAAGGTACAGGGCAACAGAAGATTGGGCCCCTTATTTATGAGGCAGAGAATCAAGCCCACAGCAACGTAACCCAGCTCTGACATAGCAGGACATTCCCAGCCCGAATTGCAATGAGGCACAAGACTGCCGAGATCTGAGCTGCCCATTGGCTGACAGAGATCCTCTGAGCAGAGCGGTGTGACTCGCAGGCCATCACCTTCAAAACACACACAACCTCTGCAATCTCCAGTACACAGCCCAGGTTAGGAGCGCATCACCCCTGGCCTTTCATTACACATTTCTGCAACCGTTAGTCCTGGTGCCATCAATTACTCCTCCGTTATCCCACTCACCAAAGCATCAGGAGTCTAACCAGCAGTCAAGGACTGCATAGATTCCCTCCCCCCACCCCACCCCCAACTTATCTGTCAATTGTCATTCTGTGTCTGCATAGCGTCCAATGAATCTCTGGCCTTTACCACTATGTATAGACGCATCCCCCCCGACTCACGCCCCCAACACAGGCACTGCTGCCCACTTTGCACCCCCATCCTTTCAATTCTCCTTTTCTATGCAAGGATTTATTAACACACACATAAAAGACTTTTGCGAAGACACAAGCAGCTAAAACCAACACATTCCGATCCAACTCTGCACTATGAACGGGGCATCACCACGGTAGGGCTTTATCATTCACTCAATCAGGTTTAATCACGTCCATTTCCTATACCTCTTTACAACGGAAATCGCTTCCCTCTTCCCACCAATGCTGTACAGTTGCTCCCATCTCATCCTGCTCGCTAAGGAATCGGGATTCTAGCATGCCGTTGAGTACTTTGCTCATGACGGCTGTGAGCTCCGGGATGCAGCCCTCTCCACTCCGTTATTGTAGGGTGGGTTGCCTATGCTAGCTAGGTTGGTAGCACTTGGCTTGTCGTTAAAGAGAGCTGCACAGTGCATGGGGTACATGGAGTTTACAAACAGACCTATCATGAAAAAGGTCAGACAGAGCAGGGGGTAGGCTTACGAACCCATCATGGTCCCTTTAAGGCCAGAAATCAATCACATACCTTTTTACCACAGGCTCACTGGCTAAATCTCTTTTTCCTTTAAAAGGCTCAGCGTTAGAACCCAGGACGAGAGCCCAGAAGACAGCTATCCCTGCCTGGCAAGAACCCCACCCCCAAAAGAAGGAAACCAGCTGAAGAGTCCACTTGGGCAGGCAGGTTATCGAGGTCTATATTGTTCAGCTTACGAGGAAACGCGGCCATGAACAGAACAGTCCAAGTAGCTGAAGGCAGCTGCATCCCAGCAACAGATTAAATAATTTGGCAGCTAACAGACTGTTTTTCAGAGACTTTTTTTTTTTTTTGCGAGGGGGGAGCCTGCAAGTACTGTTTAGTGGGTCATTCCTTGGGCTGAGAGTTGGGACACTTAGGTTCCAGTCCCAGCTCTACTACTGACTTGCTGGGTGACCTTGGGCCTTTCCCCTCTCTGTGCCTCTGTTTCTCCTCTTACCCCTTGTCTATTTACATTGCAAGGGCTGTCGCTTACTAGGAGCCTACCTGGGCTAGCATAAAAGGTGGATTTTTCAGAATTGATTAACTAGCACATCGTCAACGGCTAGTTGTAATTTAACACGGGCTTAATTGTGCTAAAGTACAACTTACCTTGTTGACATGAGAATCTTAGAACATGACAGCTCACCCGGTCTTTATAAACCCTCCCCTTTTATCTGAGTAAAGCAAAACCCACTGTGTTTGTACATCACCTTGCACAAAGGGCTCCAGTCTCAGCTGGGGCCTCTGCTAGGATGTCAACTCTTTATGGAAGCCACTATCTTTTTGTTCCCCAATACAAACAATACTAGGCACTGCCATAATTTAATAATAAGACGTGTGTCAATATTTAGTTCCATTATCTGGTTACTTAAGGGAATGGCTGTATTTTTTTTATTTTTTTGCTGTGGGGGAGGGTGGGAGCGGAAGAAGGGAGACAATATTTAAATTTGTGTCTCTTCCCGATCTAGCCTATAATTCAGCAGTGTTTGTTAGGCCTTGGATGGGTTTATTAGGATCCCCATAAAGATCAGGAGTTTCTGATAAGCAACACAGGGCTGGCACTATTGGAGGAAAAATTGTTCTGTACAGTTTAACGAACATTAACTACAGCTGAGGACAGGCCCCAAGGCCAGGTGGAGGATTTTACAACACCCTTGTTACACAGCAAAATAAACTCTGAAGCTTGGAGCTGGCTGTAACTTTAAAGCCCTGTTAAGGGGGATGGGAGGGGAAAAGGGGTCAGATCCTCAGCTGGAGTAAACAAGCATAGATTCATTGACTTCAACAGTGTGAGGCTGAGTTACAACAGTGGAGGGTCTGACCAGGGTCTCTCATCACCATGCTGACTACTGAGGAAGGTTTGATGATCAACACTTGAAATGATGAGCTGGAACAACGTGGACTTCTAGTAAAATCCTCCGAAAACGGAGATCCGACCCTGCAATTCACGTTCTCGCCCCCCACACACATAAGGGGACTCATGCTTTGCTGTGCCAGGTTTGCAGTCCAATCCAGCTTTCACCTCTGCCGCATTCCATCAGCTCCCCTGACCCGTACCCCGTGCAATCGCACACAGAGGGTGGAAGTGGAAGCTGTTAGAACGCCAGAAAGATCTGGCAGAATTGCTGATCTTTCAGCCTAACATGTACTGGGTCCTAAGAAACACTGCGTACCATCTGTAGCCCCAGCACTCAGATCGGCCTTTCACTGCGTGTTGGGGTGTGGGGATTCCTTAGAACTACAGAACTGAGAATGAGAAGAGAAAAATTCACAATCATCTAATCAGTCTTCTTCAGTATGGTGGGAGATAGCCCAGAAATCTCTCTCTGCGTTTTAGGTACTTCGCTGGCCCACATCACCGTAGCAGCTGAGTACCTCACAAATCTTTAATGCATTTATCCTCCCCATGCCCCTGTGCCATTATCCCCACTGCACAGATGGGGAACTGAGACTAAGGGACTGGCCCAAAGCCACATCATCAGCCTGTGCCAAAAATACTTCGGTGAGGTGCTGCAGGATGGAGCGTTGGCGATTCAGCGCGATTCCCCAGCTGAATGAAACTCTCTGTTCAACTCGCTGCTGCAGCCAAAGCACGAAGTGTCAGGGCGCGTCACGCACGGGATGGTGATCGTGACAGAAGCTGTTATAATGTCACTATGTAAATCAGAGATTGGCTCCATCCGGAACGTTGTGTTCCAACGGATGGAAAGGACACCGCAGAACTGAGGGGGCCAGAGAAGGGTGATGAGAATGATAAGGGGCTTGGAAAGACTCTCTTCTGAAGAGACAGGGATTGTTACCTTAGAGGGGAAACCAGTGGGGACAGGACACAACACTGAAGGGCTAGAGAAGGCAGATAAGGGGCTTCTGTCCAACCTGCCTCCCAACACGAGCACACGGGGACATCCAATTAAATCCACCGGAAATACTTCCTCACGCAACTGGGAACTCTCTGCTGTGCCATGTGGTTGAGCCAAGAACTTAGCAGGATTCAAAGGGGGACCGAACATTTCTGGATAACGTGAACGCCCAGAGTTATCGTGGTTCAGGCTAATGTAAATTTTGGACGAGAAATTAAACTTCAGGCTTCCAGGTTCAAACCAATCTCTAGCTAAAGGGTGGAGGAGACCTAAAGTGGGACAGATTATCCCACCTCTGCCTAAGGCAGAGTTTCATGCATCTTCCGCTGAAGCATCTGGAGGCCAAGTGCTTTGGGAATCTGGCCGTTACCTGTTCTGTGCCTCAGTTCCCTGCCTTAAAATCAACCCACCGCTGGGCAGGCAGCCTGGGGTGCAGGGCAGGCGCAATATCACTGGAACGACTCACTGCAGAGAGCCCGAGGAAGCTACTTCCGTATACAAAGGCACATCTAGGCCAGCAAAGCTAGAGTTCTCAACAGAATTACCCTCAGCAAGAACATGGCCTGGCGGACAGGGCACCAGGAGACAGCAGACCCGGACTCTATTCCAGGCTCTTCCACTGACTCGCTGTGCGGACTTGGGCCAGTCACTTTGCCTCTGTTTGCCCTCCCACCCTTTGTCTGTCTTGCCTATCTAGAATGCAAGCTGTCCGGGACAGGGACTTATTCTACGTCTGTGCAGCATGAGGCGGCTTGGATCTCAGTTGGGGCCTCTGCGCTACCAGGACACGAATATTTCAGTTAGTAACACATCAAGCCACGAACATGGTCCCTGATCCTGAGAGAAGATGAGCATCCACTGCGCCCATCGAAGTAAATGGAAGCAGTGGGTGCTCAGCGCCACTCCGACTCAAGCCCGAGCAGCAGCAGCAAGGAAAGCCATTGAGAACTCGCAGCAGACATGCTTTCCAAAGCACAAAGATCCACACGAGACAAAGTCCGTGCTCCCCCTGCCTTTCCCGGACACGGCCTGTTTGCCCACACTCAATATTTACACTGAAGAGAATTTGGTTTTAGAGTCCCTTCATTCCCAGGGAGGGTGGGGGACGGACATGGGACTTTTCTCCAGACCGCAAAGAGTGAAATCGGTCCTGCGGGCGTTCCTTTCACACACACAGCATGCAAAGCTGCCTCTGTCTTAACTCCCCGTCCACTCCCTCTGAGCATCTAGCAACAGCTTCTCCTCTGTCTTTTCCTACAATATCCCCATTGTTGATGCAAGAGTCTCCTCCTCAGCAGATCCCGTCCTATGGAGAATGCCCCCCATATCTCCGCTGCATCTACGCACTGTGGTGCTCAGCCAGTTATCTGAGTGCAGCAGCAGGAGGGTCTGAACATTGGACTTTCACACAAGAATAGCCAGAGTTGCAACAGCTAATATTGACAAACATCTTAGACGAGATATTAAACCTCATGCTTCAGGGTTTAAGCCGATCTCTAACTACTAGAGACCGAACGCGTGGGGGCAGATGACCCCACATCTGCCTGCTGTGGGTTTCTGGCACCTTCCTCTGAAGCAGCTGGTGCAGCGCACACGGGTCTCAGCTGAGCTGAGTCTGACCCAGTCCTGTGTTCCTCGTAGTCCACTGCAGAGACACTGGATACAAGAGCCGGCAGCAGGACCAGGCTGGTATCCTGGATGGGCCCAGCACTGGGGGGGGAACCCTGGGCTAAGGAGGAGACACTGATAAGATGTCGGGCCCAGCTTGTGCAGAACAGCATGAACACCAGCCACGAGAAGAGGAAAGTTGAAGACAAATCGCCACCTGGTTCCCAGCCTACTGACCCCTCCTCAGGCCAAGAGGAGCCATGTCATCTGTTTCCCCCCACCCCCCACCCCTTGGAGGGTCGGTTTTGAGTGGCTGCCGAAGCCGGATGCTGGGAGCAAGCTCTGTGCGGATGGAGAGCTGAGTGATTTCAGCAACAAGCTCCTATTGCATGTAATACAGGGGCCAAAGTGATGATCCTTGAAAAGCTTGTAACTTGGCCAAATCTGAAAGGACCTTCCTGAGGAGAACCCCAGGCCAACGTCCCTGTCACATTTCCAAGTCCCCGCTGCAAACTAGGGAATCATTAGAGCTTTTCAAAAATATGGATGAGACGTGACAGGCAGGCTTAATAAGTGGGTGGCTACAGGCTCCTTCTCTGGATACAGGCTCCCCGGGCCGCCCTGCCTTGCCATTGAAGAATCCCAGCTCAAATGACACTTCCCCACCCCCAGTTGTGGATTAGGACATTTTCTCCCCCTAACAACTCTATTTCCCTCAAGTTGAGGGAGAAGAAACAACAGAGGTTTGTAAAGCCCTAAAGCTCTGGAAACCAGAAACATCTGGCATAGGAACAAGCCGGGTTTGACCAAGTGCTATACCACAGAAGTCTGCAGTGGATCGTTTCTGCCCTCAGTAGCAGTGTGTTGGAACTGCAGTTTTATTGTATTATTGATGCAATCAGGGATCTTGTTGCCTCCAACCCAAAGACTGAACACTGAACCAAGCTCCTCAAGAGAAGCTCTAATACAAGTCGCATCCCAATCAGGATTTCACCAACATTGTGATCTGTTATTCTGAGGCTTCTAATAGAAACTCACTAATTATTACATCCCAGAAAGCACACTCAGTCGTGTGTAATACACACACACCCATCCATACACACATGTACGTACTGTGGTGTCAGAAAAGGATACAAACACACATAGTAAATGGGCAGATGGTTAAGACTCATTGTAGGAATGGATAAAAGGGAAACGATATAAAAAAATCCCAGAGCCTAGATAACCCTTGCTTACTACACCACAGAGGTGCCTGGCGGCCTTCTCTTATGTTTTCATCACGAGGTATCAGCACAGCGCTGGACTGGAGAAGTCATGTTGCTGACACACTGTTGTTTTCCCCAAATAAGTCCCAGTGTGGTTGCTGGCCTGCTACAAGGTGCCGTAAATAACAACACCTGAGCTGCACTTCACCAAGCAAACAACAGAAGGGCATTTTGTGATGCATCATTCTACATAGGAGATTTTCAACGTTTTTGCTCACTTACCAGATAGTTTGCAAAATCTGCAGTGGCTCTCCCAATCATTACTGTGAATATGCAAGGCCCAGCTCTACAGGTCGGTCTTTAGAGCAGTTTCTATGCCCACCCCCACCAGGGTTTCTGAGCAACTGACAAACACATGAACCTATTCCAGGTAGGGATGTATTGTTCTCTCTCTTTAACAGAAAGAAAACCGAGGCACAGAAAAATTAAGGGCCCAATTTTCAAGCAAGCTCAGATCCCACCTAAGTGAAGTGGTGTGATAAGAGTCCCAAGCTGGTGCCTTCACCGCAAGAAACAATACCTGCTTCAGTTATTACCTTGGACTAAGTTACAGGAGATGGGAATTTCTAGGCAGGAAATGTGAAGTGGGGTACAGGAGAATGAAGTAGTAGGGTCTGGGGCAGTAATCTGTAACTGCTGAAAACCAGCCATGGTGTCTTTCACATGTGAAGAAAGTTGACGGCGGGTGTTTCAATATAAATCTTACTTTAGTTTCAAAGACAGTAATATTTCAGCATATTACAGGACAAGCTGATTGTACGCTGCCTGGGGACGGAGAACTGCCACGCATGCCTGTGGGGCTCTACAAATGACAACTGTAATGAGTCAAGCTATCGCAAAACAACTGGATTGTGAGTGAGACACACTGTGCACATCTTCATGTATCCAGAGACTTGCACAGACAATGGGTTGCAGTCCACATCCTTGCAAGTTGCCTTTGTCTTCTGCAGATCTTTTCTTCGTTCTGATCCACCTTTGCTATTTTAAGACTTAGTACAGACTTTGCAGCCAAATACTTTGTTGAGACTTTTTGTTTACTTCTACTGCAAGGAAATCAATCAGTAGCAGTATTTATACCTAATGGCCATCACAGGGGCCAAAGTGAACCATCCAAACCCATTTTTAGGCTCCTAAAATAAACAGCCCTGATTGTCGGATGGTACTGAGCTCAGTAGGAGCAGAGTTATAGTCACAAGTTGGAGCCTTCAAGCTACTTACTGAGGAGCCTAAATGTGGATTTAGGAGCCCAAATTGAGGTCTCCACTTTTGAAACCCTTGGTCTCCGTGTGCATACGTATTTCAGTCAGGATAAACCTGAAAAATATCATTAGCATCGCCTCCGAGCAAAACTCCCGGACGTAGAGAGTCAGAGGAAGACAGCTCTTGAACTACACGCATCATGAAAGCACTTTCTTGACTAAATGGTGGGAATCTAGCCCATGAATTTGTGCTATTTTCTCACCAGGGTCTCTGCTAAATCAAAACAGTTTGGTTATTTCCAAATATTCTGTAGGGCTTGTTTGGGGATTTTTAGTGCTAATCACATGTTTTAATTTGCTTATTCTCTTCCAGCTGGTGACATGGAAGAAGCTATATGTCTGCAGAAATGGGAAATGAACTTTCTTCGGAAACAAGACAAAAGAAAGATTGAGAGAGAGAGAGGTTGTTCCTGTTTTACAGAACCCTTGTCAAACTGGCACCACGGTGCGGTTTGATTGCCTCAAATTGAAGATGCTATTAAACCCTCACTCAGAGGTCTGAAAGAAGCAAAAAGATTGGGGAGAGGGGAGAAAACACCAGCTCCAGATAAGCAATTGTTAACATGATCCATATGGTACACAACTTGCCTTTCTGTTTAACCAAAATGATAATGGCAAAAGGAAAGAATGCAGAGGGTCTTCTAAAGGAGAATGGAGGCAGAACAAAGGCTGCTAGCTAAACCGTTCCCTGGAGCTGAGTTAAAAGAAAACTAATTGTGAGAGAGGAACAGCAGCTTTCTGCTCCTTCATGGCTTAAGCCACACCAAAAACCCACCCCAGGATCTATGTCTCCTTTGCTAAATCGGATCTCATGCATTTTTATAATAAAAACAATGGGCGTTTTTAAGGAACTTTTGACAGAAACTCCAGATATCAGCAGCAAAAAGCTAATAAGTATTAACATAGGGCATTTTCATCATCAATAATTAGCGTTCACAAAACCATCAGTGGTGAAAACGGGCACAGCTCCTTTGACTTCTGTAAAGTTTCACCCTCTTACATCAGTGCGGACCTCAGGCCTGCATGTTTACATTATTTCAGGATTCTAAGGATTTTCAAAGGATACAATACAATATGTGCCAGTCATTAACCCAAAAAGCCCTCAACAAGAAAATTTCCATACACTCCTGTTAACCAGATCTAAAACAAATGTTTAACTCCACGGCATCTCTACCCTGCCAAAATGTTTAATTCAGAAAAACCTCTGAGAACAAACACCCACATAAATTACACATTGGCACCCACACAAAACAAAATTCTACCCACTCCCCCCTCCAACTCTCGGTCAACATTTGACGAGCACATAAAGAGCGATCCATAAAAACTCAAGGCCAGCAATCGGCCTGACCATGTGGAAAGATTTGGAAGGAAACTGGCGAGGTTTTTCCATAATACAAATGCCTACAATCAATAATTCAATTATAGAGCCAAACCTAGTTATTTTAATCATTTTCTTCACCAAAACTGTACTGCTTAAAATAACCTTCTTCAATTAACTACATTAAGTGTTGGGGGATTTTTTTGTTCTAAATTTAGCTAAGCACATTTGTATCCTTCCAATTTGGGCTAAAAATTGAGATATTATTTATTATTTAGAATTCATATCTCACATGCCAAAGCAAAATTATTACTCCCATAAGTCAATACACAAGATCTGCAGAAGGTCCAAGAAATTGACCATTTATTTAAATATATACATATATATACACACCATTTTTTGTGAGACATTCTTTTTTTAAACTTATTGTTTAATAAACCACTGCAAAATAAAATAATTGTCGTCTTCTTGTAGCAGGAAAAGGAACAAAAACCAGTAAGAATCAAGGAAAACTATTCCTAGCTTTAAAAAAATACTGTATTGAAATTTAATTCTACAAAATGTTAATAGGCCAGTGCTGTCCCATGCCTGCCTGATTAGCTTGGCAATTAAAAGCAGGGCATATGTGTTGTTGTTCTTAGAAGGTACGTGATCTTCTGGTCTACCCAATAAACACATTTATAGCATGCTCCAGAACCCATTCGCTCCCCGTACACATGTACATACTAACAGGAGTCATGCATGGGCATTGACATGAATACATACCCCTGAGGCCATGGGGGGAGGGGGAGAGGGAATGTTCTGAGCAGAGATTCAGCTATAACAGTCCATGATCAGAGCCCTGTGGGGGAGCTAGGGTTACTTGGCACACATGTGAGAGTAGCAGGTACGTTTCTGTACAATCCATATACAGTTCTGCTATCAACACAACCGCTAACCAAACATTCTTTAGGCTCCTACTCCCCACACCATCCGGCCTCCATGGATACTGGCTCCCACAGAGCCTAATCCTGATTTAGACCCTTTCCCTCTTCTGTCAATTGGCCACCCTTCTACTCACCACTGAGTACAAGCCAGGGCATCTGAAGGCCTATGAAACACACAAAAACACCGGCCAGCGGAGGAAGATCCTGCAATTTTTGCTGCACTGAAGCTCAGAATATTTGGGATCAGGGCTGCTGGAGAAATTCGTATGGCGGGGGTGCTGAGAGCCACGGAACCAAACTGTAAACCCTGCATACAATGGAAACCACATCAAGCCAGGGGCGTGTAGCATCACCCAAGACCCGGAGCGCCAGCACCTATGTTTGGGATGAAGGGGAATGTGCGGCCAGCACTTCTTTTCACTCACCCCACAGCACAGCTCCAACATGCATTTATATATAGTTCAGCCAGGTAGTTGGTGAAAGATACCAGACTCCTTGGCAGCCCGCTGCTTTGGGATCTGCTGCTTCGACTCCCTTTGCATGGAGGTACCAAACGCAAACATGCTGGTTTTTGGATCTTTATCCACACTGGTGACAGCCAGGTGACAATTAATAACCGGAATACCGGCACTGCCAGCCTGACCACATCCATGTCCATGTAGCCAAGCACCTTGGCTTTGCCAGGGGCCAGCACCATGGCCTTCAGAGGACGGTACAAGGAACTGAGGTTTACTCTTCCTTTCCAACTTTGTTAGCATTACCTTCTATAACTCTAGATAGTCCTGATATCCAGATAAATCTCCAGTCCCTTTCTGAATCTTGCTACCTTTTAGCCTCAGAGACTTCATGAGGCAATAAGTTCCAGGTGCTAATTATCTTTATTAACATTAATTTTCTTAAGTATCTTTTGGACAAGAACGTAAACATCAAAACTCTTCCTGCCCTGTGTAGACATTAAAGATCCCATTAGCACTTTTAGGGGTTTGTCTCCCGATGTGTTTATGTAATCCCGCTCCTCCCACAGGGGCTGAAGAGCAAGCCGTGTGCACCAGTCTCACAGATGCCCTTCACCCCAGAGGTGGCTGCGTTTCTGTAGCCCCGCGACCATGAGATAACAGATGCTACAGAAATGTCAGACAATATTCTTCGCACCCAGTCCTGTCGGAGCCCGGTGAATGGTCAGTGAGATCCGGCAGACAGCTAACCCCCTCCCCCCCGCCAGGGTACTAGAAGGAAATGCATGTGAAGTGCATTATGCACCCCGCACCCCTTGCAGCCTCTGAGGCAGCTGGGCCTTCAGTGACAGTGGCCAGGCTAATGGAATGTATAATATATAGTCATCCCCACCCCCAAAGAATCCATCGGGGGTTGGGGGGGCAACCCCTTTAGCTACCGGGGGGTGCTGATGAGATGCTCTCGGTGAAGAGATCACTCTGCCAGAACCAACATCCAACATGCTGGAGAATTCTGACCTCTGGTCCAGCGCAAGCCATGGCCCCAAAGACCCCGGCTCCAAACCTGACACATCTCCTCATCCACCATGCGCCCAGACCCTGCACCCCCCTGCCGCAACACACACTCAGTTCCTGCCGGCCCTCTGCCTCCAACACAACGCCAGCCCCTACACACAGCCCCCGCCCAAGCTCTCCCCTCCTTGGGCAGCCTCCACCTCTCCAGCCAGGCACCGTGACCCTGTGCGCCCGGGCCCTCCTCTGCAGCCCCATGCAGCTGCCCTGAACACCCCCGTCCCTTTGCACGCCCAGGCTTGTGCAACCTGCACCCTGAGCCTGAGCAATTCCCCCCACAGCCCTGTGCACTCCCCCCTGGAGACCCCTCCCAACCCTCCCATCCCGGAGCTAGGCTGGCTCCATGCAACCCCCCCCCCCACACACACACCCCAGTGCATCCTGCACCCTGGCTGCTGCAACCCTCCACAATGTGCGTCCCTCCCATTCACACCCTGACCGCCGTGCAAGCCCCCAAACCTCACACCCGCCCCACTCGCTCCCCGGACCTGTGCGACCCCCCCATCCACACCCTGACAGTGTGTAACCCCTGCTTGTGCAAGCCCGAGAGTGCATCTAACCCCTGACCCCCGTGCACCGCCCGACCCCCGTGCGCCCCCCAACCCCACCCTGAACCCCCCGGCTCCCGTGCGCCCCCCAACCCTCCCCCTGCGGCCCCCGGCCCGGTGCCAGGGGCGGCCACTCACCTCCTCATTCCGGCTTCATCCCTATCGGAGCCCGGCGCAGGCACCGAATCCGCGGGCCCGGGGGGCGGCGGGCGGCGGTGCGGGGCTGGGCATCCTGCGGCCGCCGGGACAATGCGGGGCCAGCTGCGGCGGCTGCTCCGGCCGGGAGCTGCGGGGCTGGGCTGGGCTGGGGCAGCTCGGGGGAGGGGGGGCGCAGCCTGCTCAGTGCTGCCCCCTCCCTGCCCTGCCCCGGGCTCTGCCTCCTCCTCCTCCCCCCGCAAGCCCCCTCCCCAGGGATCCCCCCGCTGCCCCCGCAAGCCCCCTCCCCAGGGACCCCCCCGCTGCCCCCGCAAGCCCCCTCCCCAGGGATCCCCCCGCTGCCCCCGCAAGCCCCCTCCCCCCAGGGTCCTCCCCCCACAGCTCAGGGCCCCCTGCGACACTGGACCAGCCCCCTATTCCCCCCCGCTCCCGCCCCCAGCCAGCCGGGGGCTGGGGGGAGTGACCAATGGGCCGCGAGCCGCTGCCTCTTGCCTGGCTCAGCTCGTCAGCTGTGGCCTCCCGGCCCAGGGGCTGCCTGGCGAGAAGAGCTGAGATCAGCCAGAGCACAAAGCGGGGGGTTGGGCACCCCCAAGTCCCTGGAAATCCCTCCGGCCAGGCCACTTCCAGCGGCTCATCCCTGTGATCTGGTTCTTCCCCCCCTTTCCTGGGGCGGGGGAGCCCTACGTTTCTGGGTTAACACAACTGGGGGGGGACACGCTCTCTGGTGCCCACGGAGACGCCCCAGAACACACCCCAAAGGCCAGAACAATGTGGGGGTGCTGAGACCAAGCTGGAAACCCTGTCTCTGGGGGAGACCATGCCAAGCCAGGGGGCGCAGCAGCACCCCAAGTGCCAGGACCTATGGCTCAAAGGCTGCCCCCCGTGGAGTTTGGGCCGAACTCAGGCACCTAGCATGGGAGCCAATGGGACCGTGCTTCCAGGTCAGTGATTTGATTTACACCAGTACAGAAGGAATTGAGGTCCCGACCCTGCAGAAAGGGTGCAGCCCTGGGCCCACGCCAAGTTCACGCCAGAACCAGGGCTCAAGTCACAACCATCTCCAGGAGCTGGAATTAAAGGCCGTGGGAGATTTGCCCTTGGCTTCAGGGAGAGAAGCACCCCTCGCGCCCACTGAAATGCAAACAAACAACAGCTGTAGGGTGGGCCTATAGGAACGGGAGGGGCTCAGAATAGGGGCTGGGGAAAAACACCATGAGGTGAGATGCAGAGTAACCTTTTACCACCACCCGCCAGGGCACTGCAGAGCAAGGACAGGGGCTATTTCTCTGGGCCTCAGGAAAAGCCCAACCGTGGGAGATTTCATCTGAAACGTGGAAAGGGTTTTGTTTTTTTTAAAATGCACCTTTCAATCTTCTCCAGAGTGGCTTAAAAACAGCAATATGAGACGTCCAAGCCCATTGATGGCTTCAGATGGCTTCAGCTGTCCACGCCGCGTCACCTAAAACAATCGTATCCCCCAGGCTATGGTGATTGGGTTGACGAGGCGTTCTGTAGTTTGAGTCCATTTGTGCAGTCACAGGGAGGGTGGCCCCCCTTGAGGAAGGAGGGGGGGCGCATCTGCCATGGGAGGTGGGGATGCCGTTCAGCATGGACTATATTTTCTGGGGGACCGAAATGCCACTGGGTTCTTCAGGGGGGTCCGTAATGAGGAGGAATTTAAACGATTTAATGTAAATGGGCCAGGGACAGAGTTAGAGCAGTGATGATGTGCTTCATACAAAAGACAACCGGGTCTCAAGACCAAATTATAGCAGAGGATTGTTTTGGGTGGGTTGTTTTTTTAAAAGCATCTGAAGGCAACTGTGTCATATACACCCACGGAGCAACTCTGCTCCTGTTCGGCCTCCCTCCCCTTCCACTCCTACATTGCAGGAGCAACACACAAAGGCCAGCAGCAAGCCCCTGAGAAGGCAGCAGCAGCCCATGGCCTGGCTAGGTCTGGCTGAGGTGGCTCTGCGATTGCCTATATTCTTTCCCAGAGAATAGGAGACGGTGGTTAGCATTGAACTGGCTGCTTACATGGGGCCAGGTCTCCTTGTCTCCATCTACCACCTCGTGTTAAAGGAAGCCAGAAATACCTTGAATACTTCCCCACCGTTACTTTACTGTGCAAAAATAAAGCATAGTTACTCCAGAGATATCATGCTGATGGGAGGTGACTATGATTAAGACATCAGCCACTCTATGAAAAAGTTTGAGAACCTGTGTAATCTTTCCATCCCTCCTCTTCATAGTCTGCGGGGCTACTGGACGACATACACTCCCTTCTCCCTGTCCAACAATTCACCTTCTGCGGGTCAATTTCAATCCAGAATGCTTTGCAGGTGCCTGGTGTTTGGCTTCTAACTCTTCCCGCCCCCCAGTAACAAAACACACAAGCTCCTATTCTATTTTATTACAACAGATCAATTTCCATTTTAATACAATCAGATCACAATGAGGTTTTCCACACCCAAGACCTCTCTCATTTCCTTGGGATAATGACACGTTTTCCTCTTAAGAAGCTGGAAGAAGAACAGAATTATCCTAGACCAACTGGTGTGTTAGAGCACACACACTGTTCCTCCAGGTAGGCAGATACAGGCCTGGAAAGAAGAAACTGATCCTTAAATGTCATCTCAGCACCAGCCAGCCCTGTTTGGCTAGATCTTTAGAGATGGAAGAGAGTGGAGGCTTCAGGGAAAAGGAGGGAGGGAAATGCCTCATCTTTACATTTTAATTATCTTCCTCTGACTCTGTGAGGCGAGGCTTTAAGACACAATTTTTGCCTTTGGTTAATAGACACATTCTGTGATCCAGTACTCCAAAAGATTTCGGCAGGAAGATAGCCCAGACGTCATAAGGGCTTTACTACCTTTTTGCAGAGAATGTCAAGATTGTGACAGGTATTTTCATTCCAATTAGGAGCAAACCCAAAAAGTTCAAAATTTTCCATGAAAGAATATTGCAGAAAAATTTCACTTAGGATTGATGGAAATGTTTTGTTTGCAACAAAACGGAAACATTTCATGGTGAGTTTGATTTGTTATTTTATTTTATAACAAATACATTTTGAAATGAAAAATACTTCAAAAGGAAAAAATCTAAATGTTTAATTCCAACAATGTCCAAATGGGATATTTTGACATTGGGGTAAAAGAAAGTGAGAAAAAAGTTTTGCCAAAATAAAATTTTGGCAGAATTGACAATTGATTTAGTTGGATCTGCATTCTCAGCCAGAAGATTGTTCCAGAGCTCTTCTGACCACCTCTACCACTCCACGTTTTGCAGAAGATGTTACAATTGAGAATACATTTTGCTCACACCCAGAATTTTTTAAATGCAGCTCATCTGCATGCAAATATTCTCATTATTTACTTAATTATCTCTCTCAACAATAATACATTCTTGTGGGTGCAAATCTGAAGAGTGAAAAATGAGCGGACCATTATTTAATACACATTGGGCCAAATTCATCCCTGGAAGTGCACATGGACATAACGGTTTGAAACACCCAGTGCTCAATTCTCCTATCACTTATACTGATGTAAAACAGGAGCAGCCCCACTGAAGCTAGTGGAGTTACAGCCAAGAAAAACTGGTGTAAATGAGAAGAGAACCTTGACCCATACAGGCGCTAAATCTGGAGCCATGAAAGGCTAAAGGCCGTCCCCAGCCATTCAAAGGCTGCCCCAACAGATAATTATTATATGAAAGGAGCAGTGGAACCTGCAAGTCTTTGATTTGATCTAGAAACACAGGGTCTGATCCTCCACCTCTGCGCCCGTGTGCAATCCCATGCACCACGTCCGGAGTGACATGCTCACTTGGTAGCATTTCTATATTCGCTTTGCACAGAAGGAGATGGCTGCCCAAGCTGCAGCATGTCAGAGAAACTGGCCTCGGTGCTTCCACGCTACCCAGCACATTTCCCAAGATTCAGGTCATGGCTGGTGACTTGTCAGAGTGACCTACATGGCTGGGGGGCCATCCGGCATGGACGATCAGTACGGGTGTGTGGGGTGCGGAGAGCTGCAGCTACAACCTCCCTCTATGAAGAGCTTAGCCTGTGAACCCCCTAGTTTCCCCAGCACATTGCCCTAAGAGGAGAGATGCCAGGGAAATTGACCTCAAAACCATCACAGTCCACGCTCCTAGCTACAGTGCTCTGGACTGCTCTCCCTTCACTCAAGCCTGTCCCTTTGATTCTTCTTCCTTATCTAGTGACTGGAGGCCTCGTCTGGCTTCACTGGGGACTTCCATCTTGTTGATTAGTTTGTTGCCTGTTTGGTAGCAATTAAAACAAAATCAGATGACTGGTTTGTTCTGTGCATCCATGACACAAGAACACGACACAAGAAGGGCCAGACTGGGTCAGACCAGTGGTCTGTCTAGCCCAGTGTCCTGTCTTCTGACAGTGGCCAGTGCCAGGTGCTTCAGAGGGAGTGAACAGGCCTGGGCAATTTATCAAGTGATCCATCCGCTGTGGTCCAGTCCCAGCTTCTAGCAGATACCTTGCCATGTTAATTGGGAAAGGAATTGTCAGAGCTCCTTGCTGAATTCTACCCAGACTCCAGAGTTAGTTCCTTGGCTTCAGCCACCAGGAGGGTGGGGGGAAATCAGCTGAAATGACAGACACAACCGCGAAGGAGTCCTCATGCCTGATCAAAGTGGGAGCTAGACAAAAACAGCACACACTCAGAAGTTACAAAACAGGAACACAGCAAATACATTCTGCCCCCACCTCCCTGCTCATGCACATCCCTAGCCACACAGCAGAATGTAGAGGAGACAGAATCCTAAAAGCCCTTCTCTCACCGGGAAGTCCTGAGAGCATCTGTCAAAATGCAGGGCTAACACTCCATCACTTGTGATTCTCTTAAGGCTTGCTATAGCTTTGATAAGACCCTTAAAAGAGCATCTGGGTTGGTGGACTGGGGCGGGGGAATAGGTTGGGGTAGCGAAAGGTGTAATTGTTTTGATTTCCCTGGAGCATCCATGTGGAGAGCCACTAATATGAAGAATTAAAACCCCTTAATCCTAATGGACCAAATTCTGCAGTCCTTACTCACCCCAAACACTCACTCAACTCAGTGGGGGTTCTGCACATCACTGCTGGATCGCCAAGTGCTTTATGAACAATGACTAGCAACATGTTCCCCTTTTCACAGTGAGGGCAACTGACTAGCCCATGATCAGAGGCTGAGTTGGAGTCAAACCCCCCAGTTCACTGGCTCCTCAGCCCATCCACAGGACCACACCTTCTCTACTTAATGCCCCCGATAAGTGATGTTGGCCTGCAGGTCGCTCCTCTGGACAGGAGTTGGAAGAAACAATTTCCAACCTGTCTGAAAGGCCAGAAGGTAGTGTAGGGAGGGTATTTCCCAGCTCATTGCACATCATGAATATAGCGTTAAGAAAGCCCTGCCTGACCAATATTCAGTCAAGGAAAAATTACTTGGAACCATCCGGATACTGCTGCAATCAACATACGAATAGCCCTGAAGACAGTGAGCAAATACGACGCAGCACCAAGGTGTGTACAGAGCTTTCACTGAACTCCCCTTGCAAGCTTGGCTTCTGTTTGGGAAGCCACTGCCAACTATAAATCAGACAGAAGCGCCTTCAAGAGCCAGCTGACATGCCTTCCCCACACGCGCTATCCCCTCCCCCTCCCCGAGCCACACTTTGGAAAAGAGGATATTTTTATACCAATGCCCAGAAACCATCCTACGGAGAGTCCAAGCAGGATGCAAAGCTGCCGCTTCCCCACTCCATCAGCATAGGGAGCACAAGTCTTGTGCAGAAAGCCTAACCAGATATGGCTGCCCGGATCTATTATCATCATTACTGTTTGTTAGGGGGTCTCCCAGTAGCACCACGGAGCCTTAGTCAAGGACCAGGACCTCATCATGCTAGGCACTGTTCAAACCCACAAGACACACAGTTGCACAAAATTAACTGAAGTTGAGATGCTGCACTGACCAAAAAAAGATCTCCTATGTCAAGAGATTGAAAAGAGTGCAACTGGTTACCTGAGAAAGCAGATGAATGACAGGGGACATCATAAAAGTATATCAAACAGTGGTCTAGAGAAGGCAGAATGGGGTGTCTGTTCTCTCTGTCTCAGCATAAGAGCATGGGGACATTCAATTAAATTAAACACGGGAAAATTCAAAATAGGTAAAAAATACTTTTTCATACAGTGTAATTAGACGGTGGAACTCACTGCCACAGGAAATCATTGCGGCCAGGCATTTAGCAAGGCCTAAAGAGGATTAGATGCTTATACAGATAATATGAATATCCAGAGTTGTTATAGTAAGTGCCAACGTAAATTCTAGAAGGGATATTAAACCTAATGCTTTAGAATGTAGGCCAGTCTCTAGCTAAAGAATTTAAGAGACCTAATGCAGGGGGCAGATTATCCCACATCTGCCCAGTGCAGGGTTTCCTGTATCTGGTGCTGGCCACAGTCCAACACAGCATGCTGGGCTAGATAGAGCTTAGATCTGATCCAGGCTGGGAATGCCTATGTTCCTATGATTACTGTAGTGGTGCAACTTTGCGTGTGGACAAAAACGATGGGAGAAAGTCCACATACCAAGTTGCATTGGTTTAACTAAATCTTTTGTTAAACCAGAGTCACTTTGCATTTAGATCAGCCTCTAGCTAGCCCTGAAATTTTCAGAGCGATGCTTAGCACTTATATAGCAGCTTTCCACCCAGAGATTGGACGGCACTTTACAAAGCATGGTCAGTTTTATTATTTCCATTATATAGTTGGGGAACGGAGGCACAGAGGGGTGAAGCAGCTTGTCTGAGGTCAGACAGACTTTCTGCAGGAAATGAGTAAGTCATTTAAATTTGGTGTGCCTCGGTTCTGCATCTGTAAAATGGGTATAATTCTTTTGTCCGTCTTGTCCATTTAGATTGTGAGCTCTTTGCAGCAGAGACTGTCTCATTGCTGTGTGTCTGTGCAGTGCCCAACTCAGTGGGACCCCGATCTCTGTTGGGGGTCTCTAGTCGCTACTCTTGTAAAAACGATGACTAGTAATATTAATCATAGCAACCTATAAAATTGGAACCTGACATTTATGGTGACTCTGGGTTTCCCTAGGCAGAAGCTGCATTTTATTAAATTGGAAAGCAGGGTTCCGAGACCTGCTTGGAGAGTTCAAACTCACCTCATTAGCCCCAGAAATGCTGCATTCTAACCACAGGGCTGCATAATTTATCTTCACAATCACTCCCCATGATTCCACTAGAAAAATAAACTGCTAACCAAAGTCTGAATTTGTTAATTCTCTCTCTGTTTGACCAGTGATAGAAACCATCAGCCGAAATCTCTGCTGACACCTCCTTCTTAAGAACACGGGGGCTTCTCTTGATCCCACAGGGAAGCTGACATTCCACAAATCACATCAGGGTTTAACAACAAAATAGGATAATCCCAGGTCCATGGATTTTTGACATGTGATGTTTAATATTTTCTCCCAGCCCTTTGGTTCCCGAAGGGGCGACATATCACCAGCTCAGCTTACACCTCTGCAGGCTGGGAGCAGCTGTGCTTGGAAGAAGGGTTTACACACTAGGCAAAAATTATTAATTGCCAAGCAAGAAACATTAACTAAAGAGGCCTCTAATTATGAAGTGTCCTTGTCCACTAGGGAAAAGTCCCTGCTGTAGGGCATTTAAAATATGATCGCAATTACGCATCTACAAGATTGTTCCACCAAATCTCCCAAAGTGCTTTGCAGGTATCTAGTCCGTGGGGCGGATATTAGCCCTATTTTACAGACAGGGAAACAGAGGTGGGAGGCAAGTCTTATGGTGCAGGCACTTGCTAAAGTGCTTTGAGCTCTATGGCTCCATATATGAGCTAGGTATCAGTGTTCATGGTGGCAAGGAGAAGCCATGGGAAAAAAAAAACAAACCCTCTCCCGCAAAGCCCTGTGAAAGATGAGGTTTTGGGATGAACTGGGATGTAACTGGAAGTGCCCGTCAGCAGAAAATTCCTCATTTCTGTGTCAAAACCTGGAGGTTACTCGAGAAGAGAGGTTTGAAGAAGGATTTAATCCCAGCCTCGGTCAGTTTCTGGTGCTTTGCTCTGCTAATCACAGTAATTGGGAGCCTGCCTAGGGCTCAGGGACACAGCAACAGGACAGATTCAGTTAAACCCAGCTTCTGCTGTGTGGGTCCTGTTAAGAAGCATGTGGTGGGTTTGTCATTCAGCTCGGGGCTCTGTACGCGGAGAGGCACAAGGGACCCTTTCCCAGAATGCCAGCACGCACACTGAGTTGTTTTCATAGAGGTTCGACCCCACAGAGTTCCTGGAATTCTGCTAAAAGTTGAGTGCGCAAGAATAAAACCAGACGGCCCAGAGGATTAGCCTTGCTGGAACATGCTTCCTTCATGTCAGTGGAGCAATTAGCACGATCAGTTTCCCTCTCACTGACTATTTCACTCTACACACCCCTAAAAAAGGAGAGCAACATAAAGGAACAACATACCCAGTCTCTTGTCTTGAGTCTGTAGCTCACGAAAGCTCATGCTCAAATAAATTGGTTAGTCTCTAAGGTGCCACAAGTACTCCTTTTCTCTTGTCCATGTGTGCCAGCCAGTTCCCAATAGAAAACTCCCTTTGACTGTGATGCAGGCCTGATCACGTCCTTAGAGCTGAAGCTTTTCAGAATGGCCGTATGTCCACCCAGATCCATGTTTTCCCTAAATTCAGGTGTGTTTGGAGCTGGGGACTTTGGCCCATTCGTGCCATGACTTATGTGCTGTGAGCAGTCCCACTGACACGTCTGTGCAGAATTGGGGCCCCGTGATCCTGGCAAAAGATCCCACCATGAAATGAGGGTCTGGCTCTGAACGGTTCGTGAGTTTCAGTTCAGATTCAGCTTCTACTCTTCGGGGCAAGAGAACATTTGCCGAGTGAGGAGTGATTTATATAGAAGGGTGCTCCTAATGGACGACAACCAGCATCACACACCACTATTGAGCAGTTTCCCATTTTCAGAGCATGCCTCAAATCTGAGTTAACGGTTCTGGGCAAAGCAGGCAAGGATTCAACTGAGGGAGAAGCCGATGCACAAAGTGGCAAGGCAACTTGTCCAAAGCCACGGAGGGCGTTAGGACCAGATTTAGGCACCTAAAGCTGCAGATAGGTACTTTTGAAATCCCACCAGGTGCTTAAGTGAGTTGGGGACCTAACTGCTTTTGATTTCAAGGGGAGGGAGGTGCCTAACTCATTGGGATGTTCTAATAAATCCCAGTGTCAGAACTGAGATTTGAAGGAAGGGAGTCTTGAGTCCCAGCCCCCCATTCGCACCCCAGGAGGCCATGCAGCAGCAGCTTGTGCAGGAGGAGCAATCTTCGTGCCACAGCGTTTTACATAGTGCAGGTGTGTACAGGACTTACATATAGGTGCACTTGTAAAAATATATTTTGCATGCTCCTGGCCCCCGAGCCTGTGAGCAGGACCAAATGCAGGGAACCCTGGGCCCACCCAGAGCTGTTTGCAGCATCAGAGCCATACTGAGAATTTTCAACTGTTTTGCATCTGAAAAATCAGAGAAAAGAAATTCAGACTGGAATAGCAAGGACATAAACCCGATGAATCGGCAACAGTGTGGGAACAAAGACCTCATGGATGGTGTCAGGACAAACCTGCTCATCTGGTTGTGGGCCCAGCCCGTATAATGCTAAACAAGCAAAACAGGGTCTTGGGACAGATTCGGAGCAGCACTGGAAACCAGGTAGAGAATGCACCTAATGTCAGGCCTCTTGTAGGTAATTTCTAGCCCTTGCTGCATGGAACTGTTGCAAGACTAGGATGTTGATGTTTCTGGTATAGAATGCATTGCGTGTCCCAAGAGGTTACTCGAGGGCTTACGTAGCAGGGTTGCCGTAGCAGTTTAAGAACTTGCTTTGCAATCATGGCCTCTCACGAAGCACAGGTTCGAAGCCCGACAGCCTTGTCTCACGTCAGGGTAGAAGTGCAGAATCCCCTGTGTTTACTTTACTGGCATTTTAAAATGGGACCTTAAAAGCGGAGATCTTGAAGGCTCTAAAGATCCTGTGAGTTCCTTCAGAGGAATCGATCCTCAGCCTGATTAACAGTATTCTTCTCCATCTTTTGTTGCAGGGACTCAGAAGACTGCCAATATTCAGAGTTCCTGGAAGGAGGAGATTCACCTACACCCCTGTTCCTGCCTCACTGTAACACAGACACACTGGCCTGGTCTAGGACTCAGAGAGGAGGACTTGAGAGCTAGGTTCTCAGTGCTGGTTCGTCTAACGTGGCCTTGCTGCGTGGCCTGTACCTCACCATGTCTCTAAAATGGGAGTCACAAAGCACCTCAAAGGTTGTCTTTGCTGCAGACTTAAGTCCAGGTGTCTACACTGGATTTACTCCTCTCCAGCTGGCCTCTCTCCTGCAAATACAAGCACACATTCATTGCAACTCTGGGGACCATCGAGCTTCCCTGCCTCAGGATCTGCTGTCTCTGTAACGGTGACAGTAACTAACCAGGGGAACAACTTTCCAGGGGCTGTGGTGGCTTCTCCATCACGGACAACTTTTAAAATCACAACTGGATGTTTTTCTACAAGTTCTGCTCTAGGAATTATGTTGGGGCAGGTCTCTGGCGTGTGTCAGACAGGGGCTCAGTCTAGATGTCACAATGGTCCTGTCTGGCCTTGGAACCTATGAATCCGATTACCTCCCATGAGCAATTCGATTCAGCCATCCCACTCCTGCATTTCCACTGTATTTGCCACTGCATGCATCCAATGAAGTGAGCTGTAGCTCAGGAAAGCTTATGCTCAAATAAATTTTAGTCCCTAAGATGCCACAAGTACTCCTTTTCTTTTTACAGCTTTTCTTAGAACCTCAAGCCATCCTAAAAATTGTTTAGGGCCTAAGAGCAGCCTGTAGGAGGTAGTGTTTCCCAATGGCTATGGGCACTGGCTTGGGACTCAGGATACCAGGAATTTATCTCCACCTCCACTAGTCAGTCACTCCACCACTTGGTGCCTCAGTTTCCCCATTTGTAACATAGCTATATATCTTACCTGTACAGCGGGGATAATGATACCTCTGTAAAGTGCCCTGAGGTCAGTGGCTGTAGAGAACCAGCTATTTGTTATGAGGGGGTGTGTGCGCAATGTACCTGCATCCCAGGAGCAGTAGCAGAGTGGCCATGGAGAGTGGTTACCAGCTCTGCAGGAGAGTGAGCTGGCTAGCAGGGCAGGCAACTCACATTACTACCCTGCGGCTCAGTTTTCCCCATCTGTAGATGAATGCTCCCCTACCCACAGTGGGGCTGTGACATCTGACAGAGGAAGGGTTGTGAGACCAGGAAAGGACTAGCAAGAGTTATTTTGCACTTTTCAAAGTTAAACGTCTCGGCCAATTTCTCCTTCTCCGAAGCATGGATAGTCTGGATCCCCCTGTGACGGAGCACTGGGAATCAGTAGAGAGGCAGAGACAGTGTGAGGCCAGTCCCAAAGACCCCCAGCAACAGGCCACACCGTGAGCTGAGGGGGAGAAGGGGAAAGGACCTAAAGGTGAAAGGGATTCCAATTTCTTTGTTTCAAAAAAGGAGAGACACAAAAATGGCACCTTCAGGAGGCAGATCGAGGGCGATCAAGCAGCAGAAAGCCAGCGTGCTCCAAGAAAGGGGTAATATCCTCCCTGGCTGGAGCAGCCCAGAGCCCTCATGTGCCACATGCTGGAAGGTGCACAGGGCGTGCTGCTCGGACCTCATCTGCCTGGTTCCTCAGCCCTCCAAGCTGGGCGCTTTTGCTCCACTTTGTCAAGAGGCTGCTGCTGGTACACTGGGGACTCAAGTGGGGACAGCGGCCAGAAAGACATTACAGCACAGCCATCAGTAAAAATCTTCCCCGGCCCCCAACTCGCTCATTCAACAAGACAAGAATCCATCTCCAAATTGTTTTAAAGCACCAGGCCTGAGCGGAAGTTTGATTTACGCATCACACAGCTCAAGCTATTTTAATGTGTCTGATTTATTAACATTACATGGAATTACAGAGAGCTGTCAATTTACCACGAGCTCAGTCCCTGTATCCTTACCTCTTGCTCTCTTTCAACAGGGGACTCTTGGCTACCTGCTTCCTTACAACATGCTCAGACCTACCAGAGCTCTTCACCAATGTGATTTCACTGTGGAGCTACTTTTGCACCTACAGGACCTTAAAAATACCCCCTCTCAAAGTCACCAGTCACCCCAGTTTGTGCAATGGAATTTTCTACTTACACTGAACTTTTAGGAACCAGCCTGCTTACAAGTAAGCGCGACTAGAAAGGGAGACGTGGATCTGACCCCTTGCCTTTCCCAGCCACTGCAGGGTCCAACTCCCTGAACGCTCCCCACCTCCCCACTCATTGCGAGATATTAAAACCAAGCTCTGGCCAATGCAGCTCCATGCCCTGGAATGAAGGAAAATGCTGTTTGCTAACCAAAAATGGACAGGGTGTGTGTGTGTGTGGGGGGGGTTGTGGCCATACAACCCCCACGTGGCCTCCTAGGAGAGCACAAAAGGGGTTTAACAGCTTCACCTCCCACATCTGGTTGTGCTTAACATTTGTGTAGCTAATGGGGCTGTTTGGGGGTTGTTGTTTTTTAAGCCTAGCACGCGGAGCAGGCAGAACGCTGGAGCCAGAGGCCCTACAGCGGGAGATTTGACTAGGGAAGCAGCGCTGGGAAAGGGATTCCTGAGCCAGGTCGTGCACAAAGCTAAGGAGATCTAGGTCCCCACATGCAATAAAAAACTGCGCGCCCCCCCCCCCACACACACACACTATGCAAGAGTGAGAAGCTGCCTCAATGCCCTTCCTTCCCCTGCCCAAAATGAGAAGAGACAATAACTAGCCTCGTTGCTTGCTACAGCAGTGGCTCCAGCCCTCTGTGTACTGATGCCCAATTTGACAGGGGGGGATTATCTATCCCCATTTTGCAAAAGGGAAACTGAGGCCCAGGGAGATTGCAAACCAGATTTTCCAGAGCTTGGTGCCCATTGAGGCACCTAAACAAAGTGGTCACATTGAAGGATGCTCTGTCCGGAGGGGGGCTCTCCATTGTTCTTAAAGGGAGCTGAGGGCTCTCGGAACTCTGCCCCCTCATTGACTTGCCAAGGCCCGGAAAGCAAGTCTGTGGCAGGAGCGGATATTGAACCCACATTCTCATTTCATGCCTTAGTCAAAGGGCAAGCCTGGCAGGCGAGGGGCTCCTAACGGGGCTGATGCAGTTGTGGTTGTTGTGATCACTGGGCCCTCCAGCTTACCCTTATTGTGAGCTCAACCACGGGCAGCAAGTGTCAGTCCACAAAATGTCACAGCAACCAATCACAACACATGGAAATGGGAAAGGGACAGAGAAGAGACAGACAGGCTGAATTAGGCCCCACAAACAGCCCCCTGATCTAGTTCAAGGACTGTGGCTGGCCAATAAGAATAGGAAGAGCCCAGAAATCAATGAACCAAAACTGGCAGGTGGGAAATTAGGCCAAACTGGCAGACAAATTAATGGCGGGGTGTGGGGTGGGGTAGGGGAGATAGGCTATTTCACCCTCACTCCCTCCTGGGGTCCTCACAGAAAAGTGACTTTGTGGGGAAGCTGGCCGCTGCACCGCTCGCTGGCTGAGAGAGGCACCCAGATTGTTTTGCCACCTCCCCCTCTCCCGGCTCTGGCTAACCCCGAATACCTTTGGTCTCGTAAGAGCCTGGCTCAACCAGCCAGGACTGTACAGTCTGCAGCATATATTTCTGCGAGCCTGTGACCGGAAAGAGGCAGCTAAAAGCAATGCCCTAGAAAGCCCGATGCTGGTACAAGCTCTGCAGGGTGTGAAGTGGCTGATAAGGCCACGGGCTGGGCCTGGGCTTTTTCAGCCGCAAGGCTGCTAGGACGAGTCAATGCTAGAGACAGAAGTTGCATTTTCTATCTTTGCTGTTCTTTCCTGCCTCTCCCCATTAAGGGTGTCTTTTAAAGAAAGCAGGATCTGACTGGACCAACAGTCCATCTCAACCAACTTCTCTTGTCCCCAAAAGGGCAGTTCTTATCTTTAACGCCAGCTGACACTGTCAGACAAGGAGGGTTTCTTTCTCAAGACTCTTCAGCTAAAGGGAAATACTTTAACCTTTGGATTCCCCCTTTTTCTGTATTTTTAATAAAGGCTAGAAGATGGTTAACGGTGTGTTTGCCCTGGAACTAAGCAGGCCGAGGTCAGCCTCAGAAACGGGGTTTAGTTAAACCGCTTATTGTCCTGGATCCATTCCCAGCTTCAGTCTTAGGCTGCATCCACACTCACTGTGCCAACAGGAAGGGGTCTCCCATTGCTGTCGTTAATCCACCTCCCTGAGAAGTTCTAGGATTGCGTCGCCAACCTAGGGCGGTCTACACTGGGACTCAAGTCAGCACAGCTGCGTCTCTCGGGGGGACGAAGTCTTCCGTCGACCTCGCTGCCCCACTGCTCGGGAGGTGACTTAGTGACAGCGATGGGACTCCATCCCCGTCGTGAGCGTGGACGCTGGAGCGCAACAGCGGGAGCCGGAAGGACCAGAAATCCCAGACTGCGCCACTGTCGGGTTTAAAGTGTAGCCATACCCGGAAACGTCCCTTGGTTAGTTACGTGTTCAAAGGCAAGGCAGAACTGAGCCCCTCGGTTTTACATCCCCAAACAATATTCGTCTATTACCTGTTTGAAAAGGACTCCTGTTCATTCAAAAAAGAGAGCAGTTAGGGACAAATTAAGCCCAAGTGACAGCAATGGAGTCACACCAGGACCCACTGGGCCAGTTCCTCAACGGGTGTAAATCACGTAGGTAGACTGAGTGCAATGGAGTTAGGCTGCCTTACTCCAGCTGAGGACGCAGCCCTTAGTGTTTAACCCCCTCGAATCCTGCCTGATTTAGCAACAGTGGCAGCAGAATTCAAGCCGCGTTCTTAACACACAAAAGAAAAAGATTTATCTAGAGCAGCTAAATCCACTTACGAGGCTTTAGGGGCCATAAATTGATTGCACTGGGGACACAGGCATGGGAACAGGAAACAGCTCCTCACTTACTGAGCTTTCCTCCCTTCTGAGTCACAACTGGCGTGCAAACTGAGCTGCTTTAGAGATTCTTGAAAGTTCAGTAAACACACGCGTGTGCACACGCGTACACACACCAATCAGAATGAGATTGCTGGATACACCATCTCTTACTTTCCTAAAGCCCTTTCTCATTGGCACTGGCGCGTCTGTCCCTCCCTCAGAGCAATCAGTGGGGGATTCAGGTTCAAGGTCGGGATGAGAAATTAAATTATTCTTAAAGGCAGGAAAGGATTTGGCCTGCTCAGTGCCACTCGGCTCCAGGATCCTGCATACTTCCAGGGTCTTTGAGAATCGTGTGGCAACTGCCCTTGTTATGGTCACAGCATGCAAACAGAGAAGCTAGATTGCAAATACAAAATGCTCTTTTAGGCAGGTTGCAAGGTAACACTACTTTATTTCTTACAATCCAGCACTTTAACACACAGGAACCAAAACTGGAGACAAAGCAAGATGCTCCACAATGCAGAGGCGCCCAATTCGCCTCACCTTCTTGTAGGCTAGCTCTCCACGCTTTCCTACAGAGTGCCCTAGCCTGCAAGCAGGACCAGGAAACATTTACAAATGAAAGTGACTGTCTACAGCTCCAACATGGTTTTCAAATACAGTGACTACACTGCACCCAGGGACCAGGTCTTCAGCTGGTCTGAATCAGAGGTACGCACTTTACTGGGGGTCATATGCCCCTAGACGTGCTGTACAACCTACATCCCTGCTGGATCCTGGGGCCCTTACCAAAGTCAGCCTCCACAACAGGCTGAATCTGGCGAATTCCATGTGTTCATCGGGAGCTGGAGCATTCTGCGCTGGGCTTTGAACACCCCACAGGTCAGAGCTGGTCACACCAGAGGGGTTGGTTTGACTCATTACCAAGACTGGTGTGACATTCGGAAGCTAATACAGGTTTGGACTGCAATCCCTCTCCCACGCAACCCAAACGTCTGGCATGTTTGGAGCAGGGGGTTGGTTCGGACCCTGCGTTAGATGTAATCCCCTTTTATGAGGGCAGAGAGTCAAAGAACAGTAGATTTAGGTCTAAGCAACTTCCCCTGGGAGCCGAGTAAGTGTAGGAAACCTTTGCAAATATCCCAGTTAATCAGAGTATTTCTGTTCAATAAAATCCACTCCCCAGCTCAGCCATGCCCACCCTGGCCCCTGTTTCCAGGTCTCTATGGCAGGGAAGCAGCCTTTTTCTAAAGAGATAATCTGTCTAAATGCTCTCACTCTTCCAGCTGCCAGAAATTCCCTCCTGACAGTGGCCATGTTGCCAGTGGACATTACAGGGAAGCTGCGAGCCAAGCATCCTTGAGGTGCCTGCAGGCCCAGCGAAGGGTGGGGAAAGCCACTGGGCTTAGATGTGGATATGAGTTGATCAGTTATTTTAGCAGCTGATGATGATGGCAGGAAGTCTGATTTGGGGAATTTGCTGCATTATTCAGTGACCGCCCTATCTGCTGCGGCTTTGGTGAAAACCACACTGCATTACCCTTGTCAACGTCAAAAGCGTTAAACCCCCACAAGCATGGCAGGGAGTTCTCTTCATTGGACTCAGAGTGACTACAGCAGCCCTGGGATTTCCAGCATCTCAGCCTAGGAGAGCAGGGCAAAGTGAGAAGACGAAAATGATCCAGGAATAATCATTTACATCTAATGGACTGTGCGGCAAGGTAGCCGTGTGGGTAGGGCACAGGGCTGGGGGTCGGCAGGTCTGAGTTCTGCTCCTCCAGGGTCTAGGAGAAGCCTGCTGCAGGGCCAGGAACTCTGCGCCTGAAGGGCTACCTGCTTGTCAGTTCCATGGATGAACTGAAAAACCTGCCACAGATTAGCTTGGTTTATAACCCAAAACTGATTTTTCCCTTTTCCTTGCCAAAATGAAAACCCGAAAACCCCCCATTGTTCGGGCGGAACAAACATTTTGACATATCTGAACTCCCCCCTCCCCCCTTTTTTCTGGCTGAAACCGTTCACTGAATTTGACCCAAATTTGCGAAGTTTCAGTGCCCTGAAAATGAATTTACTATTTGCTGGGGGGGGAGGAGGGAGGGAATTCCTCAGCCCTGGAACGACTAATGACTCAGAGGGATGGGAGGGTTAATTTATTACTGTGCTTAAAGCATTTTGACGGCCTATAGATGCTGTCGAATAGCAAAGTATTATAACATGGGCAAAGGTGGGATAAAACCATATGGAAAATTCTACACACACAGGCGCATGTGTGCTCCCCCGCCCCCTCCCCCAAACACTTCATTGCAAAACCCTGTGGCTTTCAGCATTTTCAGAACACGGTACAGATGCTTTGCATCTTGCAGAGTGCTCCAGCGTCCAGGAGCTGCATAGTCAAGAGGGTTTCAATTAAAGAAATGTATCAAAATTTTGCAATTAAAGGCCAGTTTGCCCCTTCCATTTAACCTGAGCGGTTTCTAAATACTAACAGCCCACTTCCCTGTATCAGGCCAAAACCCCAAAGGGAGCACAATGGAGTCTTGTTTCTGGTAACCTGAGATGCCTGATTTCCAGCGCTTTAATTTTAGACTCCAACGCGCTTGCATTCCTCAGCCTTACAATGGCAGATATTTGTACTCTGGAATGCAGGACCCAGCGCTAATTTAACAGGGCTGGCTAACCAAAAGCTTCTCTCCACACTGGACTCCAGTAGAGGCAGAGTTTTACGGGTTTACAAATCTTTACATTTGTTCCCTGGCTCTCTCGGTTTCCCATAAAAGAGGAACCGATGCTCCCTGTAAATATGCTGGCCAGCTAACCACACGGATGGACGAGCCAGCTGCTAGCAAGAAGAATTGCGAAATGGCAGCAGGGCGAAGCTTGCTACAGCAGGAGGAGAGAGAGATGGAGATCCACAAGGGACTGGACATTTCTTTGACAATATCCAAAGTTGTCATAGCTCATGCGAACACTAATTCCGGAAGGGACATTGAACCTCCAGCTTCAGGGCTTCACTAACTCAGAGAGACCAGGGTGAGATTAGCGTGTGGACAGAGTGCCTTGCATCTGCCACTGCAAGGTTCTTACACCTTCGGCTGAAGCACCTAACCCTGGACCAGACGGATTTAGGTCTGATGCAGTCTGGCAATGCCTGTGTAAGGCCCACAGCATCAGCATCTCAGTATAGCTGTCCCCGTAGCTTAAACAATCCCTCCCGTCCCCAAAATGGGATGTACAAAGCTATAATAAATTGGGGGCGGGGGTGTTTGTCTTCTGGTTTTTGAACCTTTAGGTGTCCCATTTCAAGCTTCTCTCTCCACCCAGGAAGGCTGGAACTGGCTTCACTGTAAAATAAAATCAGATTCTCATTAATTCCTATACTCCAGGAGCAGGGGCTGCAAGAAAAACACCAGATATTGAGAGAGATTCTGGATACGTCCGTGAGAGTTGGCTCCCCTGTAGCCAGGAATACAACGGGCCTGCATGTTCTGAGGCAGATGGCGGGGCCTATGCTTAGAGCAGGGGCATCTAGACCCGATAGAGGTGGGCTCCCTGCTTTTTTAACATTTGTATTGCAGGAGCACAGAGAGGCCCCGTTGCGCAAGGTGCTGTACAAATCATGTACAAACACCATAAAACCAGGATTTTCAGCTGGCATTAGCGCTTGCAATCAGGAGGGAGATTTTCTGCTTTTACTGAAGCACCAGACCTGGAGCTCTGTTTGGGGACAGACCGAATGTCTGGGCCCACTTGAATGTGACAGGTTAGAGAAAGGGAGATTTCAGTGTATATAAATCACTAATTCTACCCAGCTTCTGAAGAAGCTCTTGTTGGTCAATTGTAAAGTGATGAAATTCTCTAACAGTTCAAATCCCTTCCTGTTCAATCACTAATCAACAGTACGGACGCGGCCTTAGCTGCGGTGCTGCCCCGTGTCAGAGCAGTCCCGGTGACTGCTCCTGTCGGATGGTTGCAGTTCTGATAAGACTCTTTGGGCAGCTTTGGTCATCTCCTCTCACTTGCTCGGAAGATGATTTTATGTCCGATCCAAGTTAGAAACCTAATGCAGTCTCGGGCTTATGAATGGGTCAGCTTTGTGGCTGGTTAACAAAACTCCACAGAAACCTGAGTCTCCCCTGCCCCAAACACACTTTTACTTCCCTCCTTTCGAGTCTGCAATTTGTCAGAACTTCTCCAAATTTGAAATAGTTACAGAATGGAGAAAGTGGGGGATGAGGGAAAACCATTGCATTGCCCTCAATGGCAAAATGGGGCAGAGGTCAATTTAAAAAATATGTCTCACTTGTGAAAAGCAAAATCACTTCAGTTTGAAATAAAATGAAACTTTAATTTCAGTTTGAAATTTCCTGTACAGAAAAACCTCCATGAAAACAACATTTTTCTGTGAAAAAACCTTCAATTTCAATAAACCCCATTATTCAGCAGTAAAATTTTCCTTTCAAAAATCTTCCAGCTCTCTCTGCTCATCATCTGGTGAATGAAACTGGCCAGGCCTGCGTGAGGAGAGAAGCCCATGGAAGACGGTTTGGGTTAGAATTCTAGCCCTCATGCAAGACTATTGCCAGGTCCCTGTTAGAAAATCTCTTTGCCCGATTCTCCACCGCCTTGCATTTTGAGCAGTTATTCTATCCTTGTGCAACATAACATTCCCATCCAGTGGCTAACCTCACCTGCTTGATTATCACTACAAAAGGTTTTCTCCCCGCCCCCAACTCTCCTGTTGGTAATAGTTCATCTTAAGTGATCACTCTCCTTACAGTGTGTATGATAAACACCCATTTTTTCATGTTCTGGGTGTATATAAAATCTCCCCACTGTATTTTCCACTGAATGCATCCGATGAAGTGAGCTGTTGCTCACGAAAGCTTATGCTCAAATAAATTGGTTAGTCTCTAAGGTGCCACAAGTCCTCCTGTTCTTTTTGCGGATACAGACTAACATGGCAGCTACTCTGAAACCTCACCTGATTTGCACAGCTGTGAATGGCAGCACAAAATCCAAGGCTCAGGTCGAATGAACTGCTCAGGTGGTACAAATCTACACCGTTACACTGACTCCTGCATCGATTTGTACCAGCAGAAGATTTGGCCCGATCTGTCACTACATTCCCACTTCAGTTGAGCTTCCTGTTTTTGGGCTTGGTGGGACTCGTGAGTTTTTCCCCTCTGAGATCTTGATCTGAACTTTGAGCCCAATTCCCCGAAGTTCAGATCAGCCTGTTATAAAGAGGCTTTTGCAGAACTTCAATCTGGACATGGGTCAGATTTCAGAAACCCCTTCCCTCCCCCAGGTCAGGGAACATTTGGACTCAGGGTTTGGGGATAAACTTTTGAGCAAACCTACTCTGAACTCAGGTAGAGAACAGGCAAAGCAGCGAGTGTCTGACGGGGGACACGTCCACGCAGATGGCGAAGTGTTTCCACTCTCCCTCCAGCTCCCAGCTGCTAGAAATTCCTTTCCTGCAATGGCAGCGTAAGCCCAAAGGAATGGGCTGCCCTTCTAAGGACAGCTGGGGGCTGAAGGGGCCAGGGGAAGAATTCTTGTTGCATTTTTCTAGGATAGACGCTGTCAAGTCAGATCAGCTTCTCTCTCTTTTGCCTCATCTTTGTCATTCTGCCCCAACCTGCCAGAACAAGACAGAGTCTCATGTTATATCCTGGGGGTGGTGTGCTGGTGAAAGCGGAAGTCCAGAAATGGAGCAACTTGAGGTTGCCAATTCAAATCTGGCCCAGCAGGGTAGCGAGCTGTTATGTTTCCTGGCATACAGACAGACACATTAGATAAAAACATCAGATACTCTTGGTAGAAGGTTATGACATAACACTACTTTATTTCTTAGAATTCAGAACCACAAGAACCCAAAACAGTGGGAGACAAACCAGGCTGCTCCCTACAACAGAAAGGCACAACCCAACCCACCTTACTCTAGACTGGCTATCTGCTGACTGACTGCTCACAGGCTTCCCGGCAGAGCTCCCTGTCCGCAAGCAGAACCAGGAAAACCCCTGAGATCACAATTTTAGCATAGTTTTCAGTACACCAGATGATCTAGTGTCACGAGCATCTAATGGCAGCTCAGAGTCATAACAGAAGTCAGCTGGTCTTAGTGCTTGGTGGACAGGTGTCAGTTTTGCTTCCCAAGAGCCCCATCCCTCCCTTGGACTCTGCTCCCTTGTCCTGCATTAGGAGTTATCTTTTGCTTCCCTCGCTCCTTCTAGCCTCTTCTCCCTGTTACAGAAATCCCCTGACTTCCTTGTCTCCCTGCTGCTAGTGCTGGGACCTTCCGTCAGCTAATTTGGCTGCGTGACTCAGGAATGTGATCGGGGTCCCTCCCCTCACCCCCTATGGCAGAGCTCAGACTAATCCAATTCTCCCCATATGCTTCCAAATGCCATGGCTCTGACCTCACCCTAATCTCCAGTAATTGGGCTGCCGAGCAGCCAGACCCATCCAGAGATAATTGGATGTGCCGGGGCTTTGCATGGAAGATGTCCCACTCCAGATGCTCCTGGTAGCCATTTCCAGGGGCCGAGATTCAGGCTCATCCCCTGACTGGATGAGGCAGTTACTCGGGTCTTTGAAATGTAAGGCAATAAAGCCAACTAGGAACTGTGTCTGCAGATGCAGCTTTGGGGAGCTCCAGTATAAGGTGTCCTTTTGATCAAGCGAATGCCGAGATCCCCATGCCGCCCATCCTCACGGTCAGCTACGGCTGCTCAAGCTGCTCCCGTGCAACCCCTGGCACAACCCCTGCTCCCTCCCCTAGCACAGGCTTTGGGCAGCGCCATCTCCATTGGACCCTGACTGGCAGGCAGGGCCTGGCTCCCACTAGCATGGCCTCAAGGAAGGCCAGCTCCTCAGGGAGACGGAGGCAGGTCTGCTCCCCACATAATGGGGTCTAAGAACCTGGAGTGCCTACAGAATGGCCAGAATGCCTGCCCTTCTCCGTTCCCCATCTGTAAAATGGAGCAAATGATACTCACTGAGCGTAGCAAGTGACATCACTCCCTGGACCTTGTCCCAGAACGTGGCCCCTATTCCTCACCCAGGACCAGGACTGATTCTCCCCACACCTGTGCAGCACCCAGAACAACAGGGCCTTGAGCTCCACCGATGCTTCTGGGGGCTAGCGTAATACGAATCACTGAGAAGTCGTCCCCGGAGCCACCGGACCCCCCTGCCCACACCTCCGGCCCCTCACGCCAGGTCTGAAAGCAGCAGCACCAAAACCGAGCGACGTGGTGCGAGGCGGCTCATGCAAACGACACCGGAGCCCTACGTTATCTCCATTTCAGAGGCCTGATCACGGGTGCCGCTGTACATTACCACGCGCGCGTAGGAGGAAGCCATTCAGGCGCCGGCGAAGGGTCCCAGCTTCGCTGAGTCCAGGGGCTGGCAGCTAACTGGGAGAGGAGCAGCATTAGCAGATAAGGGAAAAGGTCAGCCCTGCGAAGCTAAATCCTTGACCTGTTATTTAAAAGGTCAGGCAGAGTTCAATAGACTACTCCAGGTCAACTCACTCAATTAAAATATTAAAAGTTCATGTCAGGAGCAGAGAGATGGGGGCTAAACCCCCTCTCCCCCCAAACCTCCCCACACACAGGGAGAAAGCGAAGGGATTACACCAGGGATCCCTGGCAGGCAGTGCGGAGAAGAAGAATGGGAGACATGGGGAGGGACAGTTTGCTTTTTTTCAAAGGACGTTATTTAAAAGGCAAAATCCCCAGCACCGGCTACTTGCTGGTACAAGGTCCCACGGCGTAACAGGAGAAGTGCGAGCATGCTGTGGAGTTTGTAATCCAAACTCAATAAGCAGCATTAAGAAGGGTAGGGAAAGGGGAATCCATTTTGTATCATTGATCCTGTACTGTCAACAGTAAGTGGTGATCCTCCTTCAGCTCCCGGGGCAGGCAGCCATGCTTTTGGACAAGGAGGGTCTGCATTCCATCCGGTAGCCACGGTGCAGTTGTAAGTGGACAGACCAGTGACAGCCATGAGGTCTTCAGTGATGACCAGACTGAGATGTGCCATTAGGACAGGTATTTAGAGCCTGATCCAAAGCCACTGGATTCAACGGGAGTGTTTCCATTGACCTCAGTGCACACTGGATTTGACTCTCAGTGTGTGCCTCTCACCCTGGTATCTGGTCTCTCTGTACACAGCTTCAGTTTAAGAACACAAGAAGGGCCATACTAGGTCCGACCAATGGTCCATCTAGCCCAGTATCCTGTCTTCTGACTGTAGCCATTGCCAGGCGCTTCAGCAGGAACAAACAGAACAGGGCAATTATCATGTGATCCATCCCATCTTCCAGTCCCAGCATCTGACGGTCAGAGGTTTAGGGACACCCAGAGCAGGGGGCTGTGTCCCTGGCTATCTTGACTGACTGATGGACCTATCCTCCAGGACAGTTTAATGTTTCCCAGAGAGGCAAACACACCATGGTCCCCAGCTGTTGGCATTAAAGGGCAGCAGGATGACATGAAAGTTCACGCGGGCAGTGTAGCCTAGTGGATAGTGCCCGAGGCTGGACTCCAGAGGCCTGGGTTCCATTGACCAGCTCTGCTGCAGCTTTGAGATCTGCAGTGCTACACGATGCAAGGCGTTCATTAATACTACAATGTGTGTGCACATTCTAATTGGAACAGAGAGGAAAACCATGAGATAATGAGGAACAGAGAAAGGTACCCACCAGCCAGGAGAGCCCAGAGCTGCCAGAGAAGAAAAGGAGCCAGAATCACTGAAGCAGGGAATTTTCATTTAAGAGGCAGAGTTTGCAATCCTGCGGCAGCAAGAGCTATTGCTCAGGCTATTACCGCCACACAGATGAGACGAGCTCATTCCACGGCACGCTCAGGAAAGCTGGCAATATCGTCCTGCGTTTGACCTAGTCACATTTCATCTCTAAGGGGGTGAGGGGGGAGAGATGCTGAGGGGAGGCCTGTGCCTTCGCACAGTAGCTTTTACCTTCCCCTTGATAAATCCTTCGCTGTCTCAATCAAATGAAGGTTTGTTCAATCTCTGCAAATCATGAGCTGGGGGTTGGCGCTTCTCAGACTGCCCTTCAAGCCATCTGTGAAATACTGGAGATGAAATGGGGGCCATTCCCATACTGGCAGGAGCCCCCGGGGCACGCATGGACTATGTGAGTGTCCCCCACACTGCTACGTTCATGGCGGGTGCAGCAAAGTTAGATAAAAATCTCAGCTATTCTTTCTGGAAGGTTGCCATGTAACAACTTTATTTCTTAGACTCCAGAACCCTCACACACACAAGAACGAAAAGCAGAGAGACAAAGCAGGCTGCTCCCTAAAGCAGGGAGGCCTGGCTCACCCAGCCTATGTCTAGGCCAGCTCTTTGCAGACTGGCTGATGAAGAACCAGATCACCTGCTTTCCTACAGAGCCCTTTACCCTGCAAGCAGGGTCAGTAAACCCCTTACTCGGATTTTAACACCGTTTTCAGTAAACCACAGACACCAGGCTGTACCCGGCTATGAAACTGTAACCAAGAGTTGTTTGAGCCACGTGCCCTTCAGGCCAAGAAGCGATGTGGATTTCAGCTAGATTGGCACAGGGGGTAGGGCTGGCTGGTTAAGGCGAAGGACAGGAACTCAGGAACCCTGGGTTCCATCCCTGGCTCTTGCTCGGGGGGGGGGCAGGGGGCATTGACACCCATGTAGCCAGGGCAGTGAGGAATAGGCAGAGATGTTTGTTTACCTTGAAAGGCCAACTGCTCAGCGGGTGTAAATGGGTAGAGCAGCAGCACTGATGCAGTCAGGCTCCCATGAGGATTTACGCGAGCAGGAGATCGGAGCTGGGTCGTCTTGAGCTGAGCTCGAGAGACTCCGTTCCTCTTGAATTTTGCCCACTGGGTTTCCTGCCTCGGTTGGATTCTTTAATACTGCTGCAACCAACACACCCAATTCAGCCCTGAGTCCACGGCTGAGTCTATGCCTAGCCTTTAGAAAGCTTCAAATTCACAGGCTAGGGAGCTTCAAATAACCCACCCACCCCCATAAAAAGGGCTTCTCATTCCCCGCCCCAACCCACACCCTGGCAGCCCCTTAACCTCCTACAGCAGGTCCAATTAATCTCTGTCGTGGGGTAATCAAAAGGAGAGGGGACATGGGAATACAGCTGTATCAGCAATTAATCTAACTCAGTTTCATGGGAAGGGTAATGGGATGGGGGGTTCCGAGGTGAGGGGTCTTGCATGAGAGGAAACAGAATCTCAGCACCGGCGGATGCTTCAGAAGGTGCGATGGGGGCACCCCAGACTGGTGCCGGACTTGGCATCGGAATTACACCTGCACCTGTCCTGCTGAGGGCCTGAATAAAGTATCAGCAACCGAGAGCAAGGGCCCGGCCCTCAGAGCTGCTTCTCTCATGCCATCAGGAAATCCAGCCCATGGATACACCATCCATCAAACCAACCACCTTCCCTGCTTGCCCCTCCCTGCTCCCACCACAGGTTGGCCTCCTGGTCATAGGTGGGGTCCTGAGACTCACCCCGATCATCCACCTTATAAGCCTGAATAACGCCCTAAAGGAGCTAAGGGCAGGTCTACACTGCAGACTTCTGCCAGCATAACTGTGAAAGCCCGGGGCAGGAGCCCTGACCCACACAGCTCTGTGGCTGGCAAAAGCCCTTCGGCTACATGGAGCTATTTCGGCAGCACTGTTACCATATCGCGTGTTGTGCTCCGGGCACCAGCTGTGCGATCCCGATACAAAGCGCAGCATGCCGGTACAGCTGCGTGCACACCAGGAATGCTTTGCTGACAGTATAGCTACCCCAGCAGAGCCTTCCTAGCGTGAACACAGCCATTACCTCTCTGAATGAGGGGGTGCTACTCGGATAACCGAGCCCCAGCCCAGGAGCTCCCCTGACATTGGTGCAAAAGCAACAAACACACACTCGCGAAGTGCCAGGCCTCATAGGTGCTGCTGCAAGCCTTGGCTTGAAGAGATTTCCATTATCTACAGGGTTTGCAGCTTGGTTCAATGGCTCTCAGCACCCCTGACAGCCTTTCAAACTCGGCCGGGGCTCTGAGAGTCAAGCTGGGTTTTTTCCTTCAGGCTCAGCATTAGCCTGTAGAAAAAGTTCTGCAGGACAAACTAGGCCTGTGGTTGCAGCTCTTCACCCCCTTTCTTTTCCCCGTTATCCCACGCCATCAATGGCTTTGCACAGGTGTAACTTAGTGGGCCACTCTGTCACCAGTGCACAAGGAGAAATCGCTCACCTAGAGCTCTGCAGCACTAACTGGAGTTAAATACAGCAGAAACTGATTTCCGTCAGCAGGTTTGATTCTGAGAGACAGGAGCGGAGAGGGGCTGAGTGAGATGGTGCTGTTTGTGTGGTACTCTTCTGCCCACTGCTGTCATCAGCAAAAAGGGCCAGGGTCAGTTTTGTAAGAGCTCCTCCTAAAGACTTAAACAACACTAGTTTGAGCCCCACCCAGAAACCTGGCAAATGATACACACCACCCTGGCTGCTTGTGATGGGCAATCCTTCTCCATTCTCAAGCACTGAGTCCAGGGGTTTAAAACAAAGAGAATGTTACTAGGAAAAGCGAGGACAATAGAATAAACTTGGGAAAACCAGGAATTAATAAATAACAATGTTAGATACAACTCCACTCCCCAGGGTAGCAGCAACAGCCCCAACCTCAGTCCTCCTCTGGCAATCATGAGGCATTCTAGCCACTTCCCTCTTCCCCATTCCCACTCACAGTTTGTTGTCCCGAGCTGGCAGCGTCCATGGATTCAGGCAGGCCACCGCTGCTTTGAGGACTCTGCTATTTGACCCAGCTGAGGTGACAGTAACTTCAGTTGCAGGGTAGAGAAGCCTACAAGAAAATCTCTAAGCCAGACTGACTATTTCAGATGGTTAGACTCCAGCTACACACAAACCTACTTTCCCAAATCCACCTACACTCTATATTATCTTACCCCCAAGCTCCCCAACACACAAACTAGAACTCACCCCCTTTTTTCTTGGTTTGCTCCAGGCATCCTGACCCAGCTGTGCCTGACTGAAAATACAGTCAGGGTGACCCCACACACCTTTGGTACTGACCTCCTGTCCAGATACTTCCCAAAGGGATCAAGAGAATTTTACTGCCCCCAAACTCAAAACTTCACTGTATTTACACTGAAATCAGCCAGACTGTAACATAACTGAAATGCAAATGAGACCTGGGTCATTCAGCCAATTCCCATTGCCCTCCAGCAGATGTCAGCAGAGAGCTCCCTTTTCAAAGGCGCCCCTGTCCATCTGGCGGTCCCAAGCAGCTCTGGGCCCCGCTTCTCCCTACGCACCAACAGGTGGCCGTAGTGAGTGCCCATCTCTCTAAAGCTGGTGTGCGTGCAACCACTTCTGAGCGCAGAGATGCACTTTTGGGCCCTGATTTGCCACTGCCTCGCCCTGTGAGCCACCATTACATCGGGGCAAAGTGACTGCAGGATGATGGAAAATCAGAGGCAGGGCTCAGGCGTCTGAGATGACTGAGAATGAGCTAACGCCCTTTGTCTTCCTCGATCCCCGGCTCCCATCCCAGCCCAGCTGGAAGTGAAGAAAAGTTATTACCATGCATGGTGGCTTCTCAGCAGCCCACATCAAAGAAACTTTCATCCTGGGTCCTAGCAAACAGGCAGCCACCTCCCACAAACCACCGGAATAGATGGTGCTAAATTTGAGCGTCTCTGATCAGCACCGAGAGGGATCAAATGGGCTATGGAGGCAGATCTCCCATATTCCCCCTAGAATAGTGCGCCCTCTAGCTCATGTCTAAGGTACGGAGATGAGGACGCACTTTCACCCATGGTGGATAAACAAAGAACATCCCTCCCCAAGTCTGTCTTTCACCCACACTCAGCTCACTTTAGAAGAATAAATAGAAGCTTTCAGCAAAATTAGCAACAGAGGGAATAGATAAACACTAAGCAGGTATTGACTTCTGTTGAGGTGAATGTCAAGATTTATTGACCTGGGGAGGTAAATATTGACCAAGGCAAAACTAAGGTCAATAATTAACTCAAGGGACGATAAATCAACATACAATGAAACATGAACTCGGTATGTGTATTGTTACATACATGCTGAATGTCTCCATCTAGGAAACACTCCACTTGGGGCATGATGCTTACAATTGCTTTTTAAGTAACAGGATTCTTTTAAAACTCCCCAGAGTTGCCTATAAACCCACGTGAACTAGTGGATTTTTCGATTAGGAATGAAATTATACAGCCTTCTAAATCTGAGAGATCGGCATCTCAGCGTCACAAAACGGTCCAGTTTTGGAAAAAGAAAATGGGTCAGAGATTCTTTGTGGAGGTGTGCAAATCCCTTGAAGTCAGTGGATTTATGGCGGCAGAGAAAATTTCAGATGGAATTACTCTGGATTTGCACTAGTTTCAATACAATCAGAATCTGGCTCTAACTCTAATGTAGTCAGCGAGTTATTTCAGGCTTTTACATCTGAGTAACGGAGACCAGAACCTGTCCCTAACGCCATTGAAATCATGGTATTAATCCAGATTTATATCAGTTTCATGCAAATCAAAATCTGTCTCACTCTCTCACTAGTTTACCTGATGAGACCAAGCTTTTCTTCATGCTGGGGGAGCAGGAGAGACCATTGCTACTCTGACACCTGGGAAAGGGTTGTTTATGGTATAATGGGTTCTTACACCCAGCATATACATTTCAAGAGGCAGATGTGGAACTTTATAACACAGTAAATATTCCCTCTGCAGGGCAAGGAAGGAGGGTGGGGATAGGGTCAAAGGCATCTCCATAAAAATGAAAAAAGGTGGGGGAGCAATATATCTCGGTAGCTTCACTGGCCTGAAGCAACCATGCTTTAGCGCCTCCATCAATTCCTTGCACCTAGCACTTAAAAACGGAGCTGGGATTGTTTGTGTATCTAATTCAATTACAATGCCTCTGGAATATCGTCCCGCAGCTTCCCCTGCTCTGCCGGCCTGATACCCACGTCACCGGCCTACTAGGAACTAAAAGAAAAGCTCTTCCTTTAATTAAACTCTTACAGAGACCAAGGCTCTAATGGTTCCCATTTAAATAAATCAGATGCAGCCAGTGTTTATGCCCCCTATCCAATTAGCCTGTATTTGGCAGTACAGCTGAGGTTTGGCCTAGAGGCTGCCTACAGGGCCGTGCATGCTTCCATGATGGTGTTAACCAGAGGAAAATAGTCTGTTTATTAGACATTAGTCTAAAAGACCTCTCCTCACTTCCACCACCACGCCCCAAAGCGTGTACATGGGCTTTCTTCAAAAAAAAAAACCCACACAAATATTTTGACAGAGTCCTTCTCTGTGTGCTTTTGGATTATTAAAATTGACAGGGTTTAAACGTCTTCGTTATCGTTCATCGTTTGTGCCAGTGGTTTCACTCAGTTTGAACAACAAAACTAGACCTGCCAGTTCCATTTTCTGGGCCAGATGCTTAGCTTGTGTAAAATCATTGTGGCTCCGATGACTTCAGAGGAACCAAGCCGATTCACACCAGCCGGGGATCTGGCCCCATCGACTCCAACGGACTCTGGCCGATTCACACCAGCCGGGGATCTGGCCCCATTGACTCCAACGGAGCTATGGCCAATTGACCCCAGCTGGGGATCTGGCCCCATTGACTCCAATAGACTATGGCCAATTCACACCAGCCGGGGATCTGGCCCCATTGACTCCAACGGAGCTACGGACGATTGACCCCAGCTGGGGATCTGGTCCCATTGACTCCAACGGAGCTACGGCCAATTCACACCAGCCGGGGATCTGGCCCCATCGACTCCAATGGAGCTACGGCCGATTCACCCCAGCTGGGGATCTGGCCCCATTGACTCCAACGGAGCTACGGCTGATTGACCCCAGCTGTGGATCTGGCCCCATTGACTCCAACGGAGCTACGGCCGATTGACCCCAGCCGGGGATCTGGCCCCATTGACTCCAGTGGACTCTGGCCAATTCACCCCAGCTGGGGATCTGGCCCCATTGACTCCAACGGAGCTACGGCCGATTGACCCCAGCCGGGGATCTGGCCCCATTGACTCCAATGGACTCTGGCCAATTCACCCCAGCCGGGGATCTGGCCCCATTGACTCCAGTGCACTCTGGCCAATTCACCCCAGCTGGGGATCTGGCCCCATTGACTCCAGTGGACTCTGGCCAATTCACCCCAGCTGGGGATCTGGCCCCATTGACTCCAGTGGACTCTGGCCAATTCACCCCAGCTGGGGATCTGGCCCCATTGACTCCAGTGGACTCTGGCCAATTCACCCCAGCTGGGGATCTGGCCCCATTGACTCCAATGGACTCTGGCCGATGCACACCAGCTGGGGATCTGGCCCCATTGACTCCAACAGAGCTACGGCCGATTGACCCCAGCCGGGGATCTGGCCCCATTGACTCCAGTGGACTATGGCCGATGCACACCAGCTGAGGATCTGGCCCCATTGACTCCAACGGAGCTACAGCCGATTCACCCCAGCTGGGGATCTGGCCCCATTGACTCCAGTGGACTCTGGCTGATTCACCCCAGCCGGGGATCTGGCCCCATTGACTCCAATGGACTCTGGCCGATTCACCCCAGCTGGGGATCTGGCCCCATTGACTCCAGTGGACTCTGGCCGATTCACCCCAGCCGGGGATCTGGCCCCATTGACTCCCAATCTTGTGATTTTCTGACTTATGATTTTTGAACACTTGGTGGCCTTGCCTAAGTCTTTACAGGTTTGGGGCCTTAATTTATTTGCTGATGAGCTGGCACCCCTCCATCACCCTGAACACAGACCCCGGCCACCACACCCACATCCACACCCGATGCCCTTTCACTTTCTTCTTTTTGCCCCATCCCCCACTTTCGGGAATTCAGCAAAGTTCAGAACAACTACAGCCCAGGCATCCCGCTGCCCCACCGCCAGCTGGAGCTTGCGAATGCTCCCCTCAGCTCCATGCAATCAGGGGCGGCCTTTGCACAGACCCACAGGTGTGGCTGGAAAGCAGAACAAGTTTCTGTCCTTGTAAGCTAAATAAATGAGCAACGCTTGGGAGAAGCGTCTCTGACAGCCCCACGGACAGGCTCCTCCCCCAACGGGACCCCCATCCCTTTAGTAAGAGGTCCCCCCCCCAGGAGCAGGGCTGCATTCTGATGCAGTGCATGCTCAGGTTCTCACGTGAAACCCAAGGTTGTTTTTCCTTTTGTCCTTTGAGGGGCATTTTCTGCCATGAGGCGAAGGGATTCTCCAGGGAGAAAGAGAGCTGGCCCTGAGTCTCTTCAGCCTGCTCTGGGGCCGCCTGGCCAGGGGGGTATTTAAAGGATCAGGCCTGCTGCTTGCTAGCCAGCTCCCTGCCCTTCTGCTGTATGGCTTGGCAATCTGGGGATGAGACAAATGCCAAGTGGGGCAGGAGGAGGAATGACTATTCGTATGTTATCCTCTAGGGCCTAATGGCAGGTGTTGAAACATCATGGGATTTTACATAGACACCCCAACATTAATAAGAATTACAAATAAATCAATGCTGGGCTCTTCCTCCTTTGCTAGAGGACAGAGGAAGCAAGAGGTTCCCGGGGTGCACCCGGCGTCAGCTGCTTGCCACAGCGGATCATGCGGGTGGTGGCAGCACCGAGGCCGCCCTGTCGCTGGACGTCTCTCCCTGCACAAGCGCAATCAGCAACGGTCTCATCTACACAGGCAGGACCAAAGCATGTTCTAGCCCAGCTGGGGCATGGCCACGTCATAACAACCTTCCCCCCCAGCACTCGGGGGGGCTGGGACCCTAGAACCGGCCAAAGCACTGAGGATGGTAACCAGGACCAGAGGATGTCAGGACAGCGCTGGGATGGCCCGGCCCATTTGCAGCAGCAGCTGAGAACTGTCCCCTGCAGGCCCCAGTAAAAAAGGCAATTGCCCCATAGGACTTTTACCTGTTATGTCAGCTGTTGAGAGCCCTGGTCTCAGGGCACCAGACGCTCCATTACAGACCCCAGAAGAGTGTTTACGGGCTTATTCCCATCCGTTCCCGTCTTAATGTCAAACAGGAGGAGGCTGCAGCCCTTGCAGTTTGTCTGGAGCAGGGCTGTGTGATGGCCAAGCTCCATCGGCATCGTTGGTCCCAGTTGCTCATGTTTCTCAGTGCCTTGAATTCACATCAGAGACGGGCTCAAAGCAAAATCCCCCAAATCCAACGCTGCCCTGGTGGGGTCACCATCTGGGATTGTACCAGCCAGCTACAGGGCACAGGCCCCAACCACGAGAGCACTGCTAAGTGGCAGCAGAACGATGTTAACATCCTCTGATGAGACTCAGTCACTGAGGGGAACAAGGACAAACTTGGCCAGGCCTCCTGGACTCGGGGACCCAGCAGGTCCCTGCCAGCCCTATGACCGGTTTCACATGCTGAATTTTTCACTAGGCCATGCAAAAGCAGTTGCTGACATGTAACATCGTGCTAGCCCCCTACATTAACAGAGGGGGAAATCTGAGGCACGTACCAAAAAAGTCACACGGCAAGTCAGCAGCAGAGCTGAGGAATAGAACCCAGGAGTCCTGCCTTCCAGGTCCTCTTGTGTTGTTATTTTCACAGTAAGAAAGCCAGCCTATAAAGTGCTGTAAAAGAAAAGAACCACCAGGAAAACAGGCAAACAACGTATTAATTAAAAACACCTGAATAAATAGTTCTGCCTTCCAGCTTGCTATGAGCAGCATTGATTATACAGGCTTTAAAGTCCATGTGACCAGATCCTCAGCTGCTGTGAGCCAAGGTAGCCCTGTTGATTTGAGTGGATCTGCCCATATGCGTCCGGAAAAGGGAAAATAATGACACAGAGCTGGAGCTATCAATAGCTGATGATAGCAAGCCTTGTATACGTCTCTGCTTTGGGAACCACTGGCAATAGCTTCTGTTATCAGCCAGCGGCACCAGTAAACCCTCAGATCCCCATCTGGCAATGAGGGGAATGGAATTCTTCAGTGCCACACAAGTGCCTGCGACAGCTTTCCTAACAGGGCACTGATAACAGAGTAGGTGGGGCAGGGGAGAGCGGCGTCCCACACAGATAAATCCGCTGGAGTAGATGTATTAATTTGCCGTGTAGATTGAACTTGTAAATTGAACCGTGTAAATTGAATCGAGCCCGGACCAACAGTGGCCAATGCCGTTTGGGGCAGAAGTCACAGAGTCGGGAGGAAATCTTCCCCCCTGGAAAGGGCTAGGATGCAGTTTTTAAAAGAGCCCAAGCGAGGCAGGAGCACAAGTCCCAGTGACTTCCAGCTGGGCTCCTGTGAAAATCCTGCCCCAGGGTTTCTTTAGCCTTCCTTGAAGGCCGGGAGGTGTTGCCCTCTGCGGGAGCTGGGATACTGGCCTAGGTGGGTCTATGGCCTGTTCTACTAAGGAGAGCCTTGTGTTCTGATGATAGTGGATGGTACCCCACGTTTCCTACCACCACTGCCCCCCTGCTTGGGGCCTCTGCTGTCTGCTGTAATTTCAGTAGGTGTCTTTCCTGAGGAGCCTTTGCCCAGGGGGTGCCGGTGGAGGTGTTTGTTTTTAGGATGATGTGCATCGCGGAGGGCTTGACACTCCTGTTTCCTGGAGATCCAGGGGCACTAAAGGTAGCGACGTTAGCCCATGTCCTACCCAGTTTCCGGCTTGGGTGGTCAAAGTCTGCCTCGCTCCATTCCAGTTCTGCACTTGGACAAGTTACTGTTTGCTTCTTTTGCTAACAGACTTCTGTGTAAGGCCCATGAATGGGTGCTACGTCCCATCCCAGAGCTGGCTGCATGTCAGTTATGGAGGAGTGATCCCCGCCTATGCAGTTAGTGTGGCAACCAGCCCCTTCAGGCAGAGAGGAGGGAGAGTGGCATCCAGCAGAGATAAATCAGACGTGTTAATTTGCCACATAAATATGCTTTCATATCAATGCCAGTTATTATTTCTCTGGCTATTTCTGGAGCGCCCATCACCCTAGCGTCTAGATACTGACCGTACGTTGAAAAGATGCCTCATGTCCGTCTGATGATGGGCCACCTTCTCAGCTTCCCTTTTGGCAGGGAGGGGATTCTGTGAGGCAAGAGGGATGGTTGGGGGAGGACACCATGCCCCCTTATATTCTGCTATATTCAGGGAAGCCCTGGCATTGAGCTCTAAGAGGCAACACAGGGTCAGACCCTCAGCAGGTGTAAACTGGAGCAACCCCCTGAACTTCCTGCAGCTACAGCGATTTACACCACGGTTCACCGTGAGGTGCAGGGACCATAGTGCAGAGCCAGCCGTCAGAATATAGCATGGCCCCCTGTGCCCCACCTCAAATGGCTCTAGCCAGCCACCAATCCTGATCCTATCTTCACCTGCAAAGCCTCCTCTGAGCCAGCTTGCTGCCTCCGGCTTGACCCGCACAATGGTCGGTGATGGGAGATTTCGCAGGCGAAGGTGGAGAGACTTGATACCTATCAATAACTCAATAGGAGCGCGGACAAGTTGCTCGAGACAGGTTTGCGCAGACCGGGGACCTGGAGAAGCCATCACTTAGCTTCTCTTGGCCTTTAATCAGCAGGTGTCACATCTTCACACCAGATAACAGGGCAGCTAGACATTGCAACCGATAAGGGAGACAGCTTTTGCAAATTGACCTGAGATGGAGGTTTGAGCGGGGAGGGGTTGGATTAGAAACAAGGCAGAGGAACTTGTGTCTTGTTTTGGTGTCGGCGGCTGTCACGGGCAGTGAGCCCGGCTGCTGGCCCCGCTCCTCAAATGCTGCGCACTGTCCAGATCCCTCCTCCTCCAGCAGCAGCTGCTCCTCCCGCCCCCTGGCAGCGGAGGCTGATTGTGGTTACTGGGGTGACTGGACTTTTGGTGTCCGGTCAGCAGTACTGATTGGACACTGCACATGTCCCCTGTCAGATGGACTTTCCGGTCGAAAACCAGACACCTGGCAAAACCAGACACCTGGCAACCCTAAGTTAAGAGCAGCCGTTCATGTCAGGGAGAAGGGCTGCTGTCGGCCGTGACCCAAACCCCTGATTGTGTGTGGAGGGGGGTCAGAACCTGACCCCCAATTCCACACCAGGCCCTTGTCCCTGAAATGGGCCTAGAGCAGAACCCCAGATTCAGTCAACTGACTTCAGGCTCCGTCACAGCGTAAAACCGAGACCAGCCGACCCCAGTGACTCACAAGCCAGGCCTGAGTTTCTCAGGACCCTGAGCCACTTTCAGGTTGGTGCTGACATTACAGACAGGGCAAGGGGTGGCGCTGGGATCCAGACAGGATTGAGGCTGACTCCAGTTCAAGATCTGACAGTGCTAAAATCTCACCAGCTGCTCTTGTTAGATTTCATCCCTGCATGGCAGAGATCTGGAGAGAGCAGACAACTGTGAGATTTCCACCATCTTGGATGGCGTCTGCTCTCACACCAGGGAGCATTCCTGAGAGACCGACACCATCTTGGGGGGAAGTCACAGAGCAGTGGCTATTCTCAGAATATTCTGGTCCCATCTGATCAAAACCCAAACCGTGCACAGACTGAAACCAGAGGAAACACGTGCCCCATGCTGGAGCTGGGAGGGGAGCCACAATTATACCGAGAACTGAAGCTGGCCCTGTAGGATCCCTCAGGACAGAGCTTCCTTGAGGCTGCTGGACACAGAAAGACCCTGCAGCTCTCTCTGGCTCCCAGTCCGTGCTGGCCGGTGTCACCCTAAAGTCTGGCCGGTACCATCCCTGATGGAGACGCCAGCTGCCCTGCAGGTCTCAGCTGGGGCACTTCTCCCTCTCAGAAGTGAGACCTTCTCCCTTGCAAACCCCTTTGTGACTTTTCTCAGGAATCAGGCCACCAGAGGGGAGCCTCGTGTCCCCCTGACGGCCACTCAGCTCTGACGCGGAAGGGAAATGCAGGCAGCTGGGGGAAGCCAAAGCTGATGCTTGATGGAAAGCAGAACACACTTTCAGTTGTCAAGAACTTTTCTCACTCCGGTTTCACAGCGCTGCACCCTGGATGACCTCAGTGTATTTCAGGGTAAATTAAGATACACAGTGCACTGGATTTAAACTGGGTGGTGTGAGGCAAGGCCAGCTGTGTTGGGCTGGGAGCTCAGGAGAAAAATGGTGGCACTCAGTAAATTACGAGCAAGTGAAGGCAGGACATTTGAAGCCTACGTCTTCCCCCATGCTAGGGGCTGAGAGAGAGTTGGTGTGGGGTGAACTGCTGTGCTAACACTTCGGGCAGCCACATCCACCTCTGCCGAGTTTAAACTTTCTCTTACATTTTTTTAAATGAAGTTTCTAAACTGATAGTTGCATAAAATAAATAATTAAATGGCCCTCCTGCCAAATGTGCCTCAAATGCCCAGCTGCCTTCTTGAGTCTGCTGCCAGGCAGCCTGAAATGGTGTATGATGGCTTCCGGGCATGTTTTAAAAATAGACGGGATGTTAACTCTCGTCCCTCCTGTTAACACTTCACATATCAGCACCGTCAGTTATCCAATCTGAGCAGCAGATGCCGCCAGTTTCTCCAGGATCGTGGATGGGGCATGGGGTTGTGGGCATAGCGTGAGCAGAACGCTAGCATGTTCTCTCCGCACTCCCCAATCCCACCCCTACGCCTAGGGTTGTGGGGGATCCAGAGGAGTTTGAGATGGTCTCCAAGAGTGCGGGGTGCTGTCCCTCTCATGCACTTGGGGAAGGCAGTGGTAATGCCACAAACCCTGCAGTGTGACAAAGGGTTAGCTACCGACCCTGAACTCAACCCCGAATGGATAGAAAGGGTCTGTGCCGCAGATGATTAGCCCCATGTTACCAGTCATGTGGGCTGTGCATCCAGAACCCGCATGCCTAGAGCCCTGTGCAGACACAAGATGTATACCCGGGGATGCGGACATCCCCGGATATAAATCTTGACTCTGCACAGGGCATTACACACGCACCCAGGTGGCTGAGGATACCCAAAATTTATAGGACGGTTTGTTCAGGGGGAACTATTAGAAAACCCCATGGAAAAAAACTCCAACTTTACTCAGGTTGTAAGTTCTTCCAGTGCTGTTTGTCACAACCGACCCAGCTCTTGGATTTAAAATACAAAGTCCAGGACCGCCTCCCTCCCTCATTCTCAGGGAGGCATCCTAGTTACTGCCACAATACAGTCAGCAAAGAGACTCCAAGGGAGGGCTTTTCTTGCTTTCTCTCTTCCCCATGTGCTTTTGGGTCGCAGCATCTGACGGCCTCTTGCCCCACAGTGCTGGGAAGCGCGCTGGGATCTGTCCTGCCAGATGGGTTGGCCACATGTCCATGGTAAAACACTCTGGCCGGTGTTGGATGTGGAGGCAGGAGGGGTGTGGCCGTATGGAGTTGGGTATTTGTGAGCTGGGTGGTGCTGTCCCAGGCAGGCCTTGCCCTAAATTGCTCCCAGACTAAGAAAACTCAGAGCTGGATTTGTAATCCAAGCCCTTTGGATCTGGAAATAGCCTAAAGCACAAATAGCAAGGCCCCCCGCTGCGTCCCACTTAGTGGAGGTGGGTCCCTACAAAGTTGGGGACTGGATCAGAAGGGACTGGAGCGGCAGGTCAAATCACAAAGCTACAAAGGCAGGTCTGGAACTGCATTCGGAGTCAGGAAGCCCAGTTCTGAGCCAGGGTTTCGGTTTGGATGTCTCTCTATTACACCCGTTTTCAGAGTTCACACTAAATTTTAAAAAGACCGTTGATTTAAGAGGGTGAATTTAAACAGAGATCCCCTGATTTCTGTCTTTAATGCGACACGGGACCATCCTGGCCATCTATTCTGACCTTCTGCCCAGCACTGGGCACAGAACTTTACCCTGTGATGCCTGCAGTGAGCCTAATAAACTTATGGCTGAGCTAGAGCCCACCTCGTAGGAGGAGACCTCCTTCCCCCCTTGTGATGGAGAATGCACCATGTCCCTCTGTGTCGCTGTCCCACGGGTTAGTTACCCTCTGGTAAAGAGCTGTCTGGTGGTTCCACCTCATACAGAACTTAACACTGAAAGCTCCTGTTCTCTGCTCATTTCTCCTTCAGCCTCGTGTGGTGGGAAGTCACAGCATTGCCTTGCTGCACCTCCCGCCTCCGTCCGTCCACCCCGTTTGCTAACAGCCCAGGCAGCTGCCGCAGGAGGTCCCCCACGCTTTTCACCGAGCATGCAGCAGTGTCCCGGGAGAGCGTGGGGGAAAGGGGCTGAATCTGGCAGTAATTACCCAGGGAAAGTCAAAACCCTGCTGGGTAGCTTCAAACATCAATGTGTCAAAACACAGAGCGAAGATATTTCAAATACCAAATTCAAATGTCATCAGCAATAACGGTACAGAATGTCAAGGGGCCCACGAGTCAGTGACAACACTTTCCTCCCCACCCCCATCCTGGATCTCGTTTGGTTTCCATTAGGCCTCAAAAAAAAAAAAAAAAAAAAATGTAGGCAAATAAAAATCCATTCTAGTCTCCTACAGCTACAAGGCTGGCATCCGGGCCTGCGAGCCCTTTACTCACATGAGCAGTCACCCTGGCTCATGCAAATAAAGCACTCAAGATCGGATCCAGTAAGGGACAGAAACAGACCCTGGGGCTGGGCCCCAGTTCAGTGCACGGTCGGTCCCTGCCCCAGAGAGTTTAAACGGAACAAGAGGAGGTGTGTGTTTTGCCCAGGGTCATAGAGCAGAGCCAGGATAGAGCCCACAGCTTCTACCTCCCAGTTCAGGGCTCTAGGCTTCTCCCTCCATTGCTGAGCAATGCACCGTGCACGTGCAATGAGATGCACTCCCATACGCACACGCGTAGGCACATGAGGACACACGAGGACAAACTTATTAGTAAGTTTAGTTGTCGAGTCTGAAACCCACCGCCAAGAAAACTGGTTTACAATTTCCATTAGAAAAGCCGACTGCCGGGGGTTGTGCATGGTCAGACAAGCCCCACGTTCGGAGCTACCTCCCGCCCGCTGCCCTGTGGGATGCAGGGACGGCACCTCGCTGCTGGCCCGCACAAGCCCGGGGCCCCGACACATGAATATTAAATGAATACAGAGTACAAATGTATTCAACCAGGAATGCAAAGCTCATGGAAAGCGGTGGGCGAGCAGCACTGCGGAATATCAATGCACAAGACATTGGCTGCTTGAAATACCTTTGGGATATTAAATGTAACGTATCCAGGACGATTGCCCTGACGCACTTACATCGCAAACAACCTGAGTGTCAGGGTGCCCATTTTACAGACGGGGGCACCGCGGGAGCCTGGGAAAGAGGCAGGCCCTGAACCCACGTCTGCTCGGGCAAAGCCAGACTCCTTCTGCATGCAAGGGCAGCGCTGAAGTTTTGTCTGGCACCCAAAAGCCTCGCTTGGGCTTGCATCAGACAGTCTGGGCCCCACACGGCCTGAGGGGAAGGCCTCGTTTATTGCCACCCCAGGGATCACAACGTTGTCAGCCCCACAGGACGCCCCTTTGCGGCACACCAGGGGACGCCGAGCAGCGCGGCTGAGCCATCCCAGAGGCTGCGGCTCTGCAACAGCCATGCCGTGCAGATCGCACCGTCCTGCGCAGAAGGCCGGTGCCGAGCCCGTGGGGGAGGGGCAGAGGCAGTGGTCACCCTCTTTGCCCTTTGGGGGTACCTGGGGCACCTTTTCAACGGCCCTCCCCCACTTACACAGCCTGGCTCTGGTTCGGCATGAGGTGTGACCTGCCAATCAGCAGGCAGGCCCTTCCCCCTGCTCTTTGGAGGCTGCCATGGAAAGAAATTTGAGCAGGCTTTATACCCCCTCCGGTGTCCCCAGGGGTGGAGGTAGAGGCAGCCCGGGTGTGGCGGATGCTGGTGGGCTCCCCAAAAGGGCGGCCCTGTTTGCAGCTAGCAACCCCCCTTCCCTCCTCCCGCCTGCCCCAGCACGGTGTGGTTCTTAGGGCAGGAGGGTTAAATGCATAACAATGTGAAAGGGAAATGTTTTCTCTGGACTGCGGGATCAAAACCAAAACCGACCTGGGGCACAACTCTGCATCGACTGTCAGGTCAAGCAAGGGCAAAGCCTGGATCAGAACCCAACCACCAGGTGGGCTCCGTTCTGCATGGCTCTCTCGATCACGGGGCAAACCGGCCTACTCAATCCAAGCCGAATGGACGGGCCCAGCACATGCGGCTACATCACCCCCAGTGGCCGATCAGCCTGCTGCGCAGGTCCTCGTTTCGGAGCTGCTGGTTTTGTTCACCTGGTGGCCCTGGGGCTGCAGGTCACGGGCCCTATCCCTGCTGAGCACTAGGGTGTCCACCTGCCTACGGCCATGGCTTCTTACCACAATCCCACCCCCAAGTTCTGGACGAGGGGGTGCAGAGCTGTGCCCACCTACAGTAAAAACAGAGTGTCGTGTGAAGCTGAAATACAGCTGGGCTGTGCAAGCCCCACTTCTGGGCAGAGTCAGCCTCCGCGCCTCGGCTCTGGTCACGGCCCCTTGCCCTTTAAAAGCAAGCGACAAGCTGGTTTCTCCCTCCAGCCGTCGGGGCGCTGGAGGGAGAGGTGCAGAGCCTGTGCCCTGCGGGGAGCAGGGATCCGGCTGCGCTGGGTGAGGGGACCATGTGGTGGCTCTGCATTGGTTTTTCCATTCGTAAATCACCTCTCTTCATGGTCCATTCCCGCGGCATGGCACAAGTCAGGTTCGGGTCTAAATAGGGTCCTGGGCCCTTTCAGGTTGATAAAGCACTCCCCGGGGCCAGAGGGGGAGGCAGCACGGCTACATAACACTGTCATTGCCCCGTCAGAATAAAGGACACTGATGCTGTCCAGCCCTTCGTGCTGCCCAGTTGTAGCCCAGGCCCAGAATACACAGAGCCCGTGTCCCTACCTTACATGTCCCCGGGGGTGAGGGGGAACGTGGGGTGACAGCCATTCTGCTCGGGGGTAAGGAACAGGAGAGCAGATCAGCGGGTCTGTTGAATCCAATATCTGATCTCCTGCAACCGATGTTTCAGAGGAAGCTGAGAAACACCCCCATAAGGTTGGAGGCCAAGGGGGCAGGGCTGGGGGAGGCCCCCTTCCCATCACCCCGTCTTAGCCTGGGTGACTAGAGACCCGCTGCTCTGGCCTTGCCTGCTCTGGACAGCACAGATCTGCTGACAGGAGCGTCAGCAGAGACGTGGGGCCAGCGTTCTAACCACTAGGGATTAACTCGAGTCAGACCTTGAATAATGCCTCGAACTGGAGCCCTAACGCAGGTGCCCGGGCTCCATAGACGAAATGGGCGTCACGTGAAAATGATTGAGGAGCTGTCCCAGGGCAGAGGGGCAGTTCATTCCCTGTCCTTGGGTGACACTGGCAATCAGAGAAGATTTATACATGGGAAAGGGCAGGGGAGACACAATGGGGACAGGAAGGAGGCGTTTCAGAGGCAGGTGAGCTGGGTGTATTTCATCTTCATGATAGCGGGAAGCAAAAACAAAGCAGCAGCTTTAGACTTACATGCTGCCTTCCATCTAAAACTCCAGAAACACAGGCCTCCTGGGTTCCTGCCGGTGGGCAGCTTTGGCACGTCCCTTTGCTCCCCTCAAGGTGTCAGTTACAAGAGTAGGGGATGGAACGTGACATGATCCGGGGCACCCAGCTGGAGCCACGTTGAAATGGGGGCTGGCTTTGAGGAGGAGGGCATAATCAGGCATCCCAGATTGGGCACTCAAAACTCACCAAGCCGTCTGGAAAATCCTGGCCCTTGGACCCTGCAGCTGGACATCCTGCTGGGGCAGGATTGGTCCCTGCGTTGCATACAACGGGTGACGTCCTCCTTACCTATCGCACCGAACAAGGCTCTAGTGAACAGCGGCTGTGCAGTTCCCCAGCTGTAAGGCCTCCTAGAAATGCAAAGCAGCGTTACCCTGCCGGCAGTTCCCCAGGAAAGCGCTAGGGCACTGCACGTAATACAGGTCGCCCCCTCGTGCACAAGAACACCTTGGCTAACAATCAGGTGCTACACAAAGGTGACTGCACTCTAGCTAACGAAGGCCTCACTGACTGCCTGTGAGCTGGGAGAGAGTGCGGGGATCACTGCTGAGGCTTGGCAGCTGGTTCGTGAAGGGGAAATAGCTTCTGGTGAGAGGGCGGCAGAGCACTGGTTTGTGGTCAAACGTCAATCTACTTGGCGAGCAGCGGGGCTGCGGCTCCTCGTGAGACAGCCCCTGATAAAAGGCCCAGGTCAGGGAGCTGGAACCCGCAGCTCGGCGGCACTGCCAGCATGCAGAAGAGGCCTGAGAGCGGGAATCAGGAGGCCTGGGTTCTGCTGCTAGCCCTGCCAGGTTGTGCCTCTGTTTCCCCTCCCAGCCGGTGTCTATTTAGGCGACAAGCTCCTTGGGGCAGGGACCGTCTCTGACCATGTGTTTGTAATACGCAGCCCTGATCTTGGCAAGGGCCTCTGCACAGGGCAGCAACACAGCCCCCAGTAGCAAAGGGGACACTCCAGCAGGACGCAGCTTAGCTGCGGAGGGCTCTTCGCCGCGTCCAGCGAGGCGGTGACACGACCCATTTAACGGATGCACCGAAGGCGTCCTGCAGTTCCAGCGTGCCTGGTTCCACAGTGCGTTGGTTCAGCCGGTTAACGGACACTTTCAGCAGCCCTGTGCCAAATGCCTAGTCCTGCAACGCGAACAGCACACAGCCTGCATTGCCCAGCACCCTCCCCGCTCCAGATTCAGCTCCCCCACTCCTCATTCTGTAGCTACAAGGAACTCCTTGGAGAGGATGTGCGGGTTATCAGGAGCGAACCCCCAGTGGAGCCAGTGGGACCAATCGGACACAGATCTGCCTTTAACAGCTCTAGTGATAAAAAAGCTGGTTTATTGGAAACACATGGAGTATTTATAGGTAACATCAAAGCAGGAAGGAGGTTTACATAACAACAGGCCAGATTAAGCAGAAGGCATCTGCTTTTTCTGCAGCCATGGCGCTCTCATTAGTCACAATGCACGTGGGGCACACTGGGGCTTTTCATTCCCTCCTTTGGGGAAAGCAAACAGCGGCAAAACCAAATGTAACCACATGCGTTGGCCGTGTAAAATATGACAGGAATGAGAGTCCCGTTACAGGCTGCGTGCCTGAGTGCAGCCTGTAAAGAGGGTTACAAAAGTATAAACAGAAGTGGGAAATTTAGCACCAGGGATGCAAACAGAACCATGGGCCCAGTTCATCTTCATCTCCTGCACCAGAGGGGCTTTGCATACGAGCACACAGTGTGAGCAAAAAGCCATCCTGTCAGCACGACGGTGTTCCACAGCCACTTTGCACTCGGGTCTGGCGCTGCACAAAGGAGGAGGACAATGGTGAATGAGGCCCCTTGAGTCTGAACTTGGAGTCTGCTCTCAGGCTCCGATCCCACACCTACAGGTCTGGTTCCCCCACTTCCCCCAAAAGGGGGGAAATTCAAATCTTCCACCAAGCCGGTTTACCTTGGAAAAGGAGACATGCCAAAGATCCAGAAAATCCACTGGGGACGGCGCTATTGATTTGACGTGGAAAGTGCCCAGTTACTCCGGTGATGGGGGAGGAGGGATATAAAACCCTAAAATATATAGTATTATGAGCTGGGTGGAACCTTGGTATGGGGCGAGATGGATGTGTGACTGTGCCCTTCATTTACGACAGTTGTAAGAGATGGTTCAGGGGCCACACCTAAAACAAGGCTTATTAGAAACTAGCACCCTGTGGGTGAGGGTTCCACTGGGTATGTGACCAGGTTTATGCGGACGTGTGAGCAAACACACGGACTGAGGACAGAGGAGAACACAGAGCAAGGCCGAGCAAAAAGCAAGAACGTTTGGCCCAGCCTGTGCGCACAGAGTGACCCTGGAAAAAGTGAGAGAGAGCTCTCTGGGGGCTGGCGTTGGCTAACGAGGCTTGGTGCTGTGTGCTAAAAAACTGCTCCTTTTGGTTTGGGTTTCTACTGTGTTGGGAGAACTAGGACTTCTTACAGGCCTTGGAAATAAATGAGGCTGCATTAAATAAAAAAAAACCTCACCCAATTTCTACTTCCAGCTGAACATCCCCTGGTCCCCAAACTTTGTCTAGCCACTTGGACTGCAAAGGGGCAATGCTATGGATAGACCCGAAGGGGAATATTTCCTGGTTCAGACGTGGCTGAACCACAATCCTGCTGAACTCACTGGAGCTGTGTAGATGTCACTGAGAAACTAACTAGGGCTGGAAGAGCCAAAGGGGATTTGGGGACATTGGAGCTGGCCACACAATGGTACCCCCACTCCATTCCCCCACAAGATGGGGACAACACCACGTGCCACATTCTGCTCTGCTTGACTATGCTGTAAATCTGGAGCGACGGCATTGATAGCTGCAGAACAGAGACCGAGATCATCAGCACTCGCCAGCGATTGCTCCCCTCATCACACAACGACCCCCAAGCTGCCACCTTCCAAATCTTTGCTGGAGCCTCTATTGCCTGAGGTTTCGCATAGATCAGAGTTTCTTGGGGAAAGAAAATCCTCCCATTAGAAACTCTGACTGAGCCCAGCTCCAAACTCCACTTAATTTATTCTTCTCAACTGTGTGACTAACGGACATGACTAATTAAACTGGTCTCCACTCGATCCTGCCAGCCCCACCGCCCTGACCACTCACTTCCCACACAACACTCCAATCCCCCCGGACTCTGGCCAATTATTCCTTCTGTGACCCAGCTTCTCAGCAGACCTGGTCCTCTCTCATTTATGAGCCACTGTGTAAACAGAGTATTTCCTGATAGCACATTGGAAGTATTTCCCTTAAAAGGGACCTCCCAAAGCACATGAAGACCAAAGCTGAAGAGAGAGGATATGCTTCTAAAACTCCATTGACCTGCCATGTATTTCAACAGCCTTCTCTCGGGGCTAGATTCACCATTGCCCTGCACCTGGTGGAACCATTCAGACCTGGTATTATTTTACACCTTTGTTGCACTAGCTTTGCTGCTCCCTGGGTCCCTTTGCTCTCCCAGTTTGTCAGGCACTTGCTCTTTTGTTTCAAATCCCCTCTCAACTGCACAAGGGAGCAAACATTTCTATTGCAAGCAGAGGGCTCTCTAGTGCCAAGCCTGCTTTTGGGACCTGGAGATTAGAACCAATTGATTAACTTCAGCTCATTAAGATTCCAACGACGACATGGGAAGTTTTATGCAACACGTTTTGCTTCTGCAGCGTGCACCAGATTCTGTTTTGACACTAGTGTAAACTAGGAGTCACTCCACTTCAGCCCGTGGAGATTCACAGTTGTAACGGAATGCTAAACTGTATTATACTTCAGACACCAGGTGGCGCCGTATATAAAAGACCTGCCTTGACTGAACCTGGCCAGGCACCGAATGCATACAAGCCGTGTAAACAGTCCAGATCGGGTACAGGAACATGGCACACCGTGTAAACCTAATGTAAGTCAGAGCAGGGGCTTTCCCACTTGGATCAACAATCAGGGCTGGGCGCAGTTTTGTACACAAAACTTTTTTTTGTGCATCCAAATTCCTTTTTATTTAAACAGGGTTTTTTTTTCCATTTTTACTTTTTGACTTTTTCCATCACATTCTCATTTATCGTTAACGAGCCTTTGTTTGTGGAGTGTGAAATTATCAAAAACAAAATTTGAAAAAAGTTAGAATGAGAAAATTCCTTTGATTAGAAGTAAGGCTTTTAAAAAGTCCCGCCATGGGACCAAGCTAACCAAAAAATCCTTTTGGAAAAAAAAAGTGAGTTTGAAATTATCTTAACTTTGAGCTTTCCCCTTCTGATCTTCCAGCCTCTCTCCTGTGCACCATCAAACAGGACTTCCCGGAGAACGGCTGCGGCCTGATAAAATGCTACCTGCCTCCCTATGTGGGGCTTTGCACTGGTGCTGAGCAGGTGTGAACACCACCATTCTGCTGTGCTAGTAAATGAGGCACTAGGCAGCAGCGTAGCAGATCTGGGGGTTCCAAAGGAGAGGTCTGGTTTGGATCCCTTTCATTTTTCCTATGAGCACAGCCAGGGCAGTCAATTACATTAGAGGGCAAACAGTCGGGTATCCCATAGAATATCAGGGTTGGAAGGGACCCCAGGAGGTCATCTAGTCCAACCCCTGCTCAAAGCAGGACCAATCCCCAACTAAATCATCCCAGCCAGGGCTTTGTCAAGCCTGACCTTAAAAACTTTTAAGGAAGGAGATTCCACCACCTCCCTAGGTAACCCATTCCAGTGCTTCACCACCCTCCTAGTGAAAAAGTTTTTCCTAATATCCAACCTAAACCTCCCCCACTGCAACTTGAGACCATTACTCCTTGTTCTGTCCTCTTCTACCACTGAGAATAGTCTAGAGCCATCCTCTTTGGAACCCCCTTTCAGGTAGTTGAAAGCAGCTATCAAATCCCCCCTCATTCTTCTCTTCCACAGACTAAACATCCCCAGTTCCCTCAGCCTCTCCTCATAAGACATGTGTTCCAGTCCCCTAATCATTTTTGTTGCCCTCCGCTGGCCGTTTTCCAATTTTTCCACATCCTTCTTGTAGTGTGGGGCCCAAACCTGGACACAGTACTCCAGATGAAGCCTCACCAATGTCCAATAGAGGGGAACTATCACGTCCCTCGATCTGCTGGCAATGCCCCTACTTATACATCCCAAAATGCCATTAGCCTTCTTGGCAACAAGGGCACACTGTTGACTCATATCCAGCTTCTCGTCCACTGTAACCCCTAGGTCCTTTTAAGCAGAACTGCTGCCGAGCCATTCGGTCCCTAGTCTGTAGCGGTGCATGGGATTCTTCCGTCCTAAGTGCAATATTCTGCACTTGTCCTTGTTGAACCTCATCAGATTTCTTTTGGCCCAATCCTCTAATTTGTCTAGGTCCCTCTGTAGCCTATCTACCTCTCCTCCCAGTTTAGAGTCATCTGCAAACTTGCTGAGGGTGCAGTCCATGCCATCCTCCAGATCATTAATGAACAAAACCAGCCCGACGATCGACCTTTGGGGCACTCCACTTGATACCAGCGGCCAACTAGACATGGAGCCATTAATCATTACCCATTGAGCCCAATGATCTAGCCAGCTTTCTATCCACCTTACAGTCCATTCATCCAGCCCATACTTCTTTAACTTGCTGGCAAGAATACTGTGGGAGACCGTGTCAAAAGCTTTGCTGAAGTCAAGGAACAACATGTCCACTGCTTTCCCCTCATCCACAGAGCCAGTTATCTCATCATAGAAGGCAATTAGATTAGTCAGGCCTGACTTGCCCTTGGTGAATCCATGCTGACCGTTCCTGATCACTTTCCTCTCATCTAAGTGCTTCAGAATTGATTCCTTGAGAACTTGCTCCATGATTTTTCTAGGGACTGAGGTGAGGCTGACTGGCCTGTAGTTCCCAGGATCCTCCTTCTTCCCTTTTTTAAAGATGGGCACTACATTAGCCTTTTTCCAGTCGTCCCGGAGCTCCCCCGATCACCATGCGTTTTCAAAGATAGTGACCAATGGCTCTGCAATCACATCCGCCAACTCCTTTAGCACTCTTGGATGCAGCGCATCCAGCCCCATGGACTCGTGCTTGTCCAGCTTTTCTGTGTCTCATCCATGTCTGTGGGGTGCAGCGATCAAACCGTAGCGACTCTGGCTTATTCTGCATCTGGTTCCAATGGGCTGCGCAGAGCTTCCCAGCCCCCCAGAATCACTGCAGCTCAAACCTTAAAGACACAGCCCCAACATGTAGCCGAGAGCAGAATGCCCCCTTGCGAGTGTGGCTGGCATCCTTTAACGGCTGAGACGATGTTTTCTTTCTCCTGGATTATTCTAGCCACTGCAGATTCATGGCTTGGGAAGGGGGAGATGTCCCTGAAAACAGAGCTGGTGTGAATTTCCACCAGCTCTTGTAAATCGGGGGATATTTCCCTTACAGCTCTGCCTGAACAAACACAGCCAGGATTAAGGGTGTAACCGAACCCACCCTGTGAAGCCCAGAGTTCAGCTCAGCAGGGAGATGGGGAACGACGGGGCTTGATCCAAAGCAGGGAGGCCTCTTGCTGATTTCAGCGAGCTCTGAACGAGAAGCCCCACAAGAAGCCCCCATATCAACCCCCCCATGAGAGCTGATACCGGCTGGCCCCTTGTTCGCAGCCTCAAACAAGGGCCCATCCTGTACCAGCTCTCCTGGGGGGTCAGCAGAGTGACCAGGGGGTGAGTGCCTGCAGAGACTGATCTCCCCAGGGAACGTCCCAGCTGCGTGGGTGGCCTAACGCTAGGACTCCTGCTGGATTTCTCCTGGGGAGAACAGGCAGGGTGGTTTAGTGGGCAGGAGACCAGCTTTCTGGGCTCTGCCACGGACCCGGGCCAGGCACTTTGGGGCCTCTGCTCCCTGGGGGTAACAGCTGTGCCCTGCAGCACACAGGTACCCCGGGAACACGGCATCAAGGGGCTGTAAAGAGAAGGCCCCAGATTCTGCGGCTGCTAGGCCATTGCTTTTCACCGGCATGCAAGTGATGCTGCAGGATAAAACTCCACCCTGAAATAAGGCTCATCCCAAGTCTGGGGAGCCGGTTCGGAGCCCCTTCACCTGCCCCTGGGTGTGCAGGTGGGGAACAGTCCCCCACTCCAGCCGGTGGCTGGGAGGTGGTATGGGCCAGTGGTCAGAGTGAGGGCCCCAAGGGTTCTCACTCCAGGCTGGGCAGGGATGTGTCCTGTTGGCCTTAGACAAAGCACCCAGACATTCTGCTCCTCTCTGCCTGTAAGACGGGACCCACACCCGCCTCTCAGAGGGAGTGTGCAATGCTCAGCCAGATGATGTGGCTGAATCTTTCTGAGATCCTTGAATGAAAAGTTGCCACATGCACTGGTCTGGGAGTCAGGTCACCCAGGAATTCTATCCCTATCTCCGGTACAGCCCCCAGGGTGACTTCCCCTCTCCGGGCCTCAGTTTCCCCATCTGTACAATGGTTAATGGTGCTGACTTCCTTCGCTTGGCGCTTTGACACCTATGGGTGACAAGAGCAGAGCTTGACAACTGGAATAATGCGTGTGGTTTCCTGTTGGTCAGACACCAACCTGACATAACAGCTCTTCAGCCAGAGGAATAATGCACTCTTTGAGGCCTTGCTACCTACCCTTCTGCTCTGGGAGCAGACACCCAAGCTAGGGGGGAGACTAAAATTTAATTACCACTCGCCCTTGAAGAGGGCAGCCTTTGCAGGTTGGGAGGTCATCCATGTATCATGCTGGTGAAGATCTGATTTCAGCCCAGTAGCCGGAACTGCAGCTGGCCCGTGGCTAACGTAGCCGTGATTTCAGGGTCCCAGGCTGTAACGCCTTGTGTCAGTTTCACCTTCCAAACACAGGTAATGTTCTGCAAAATCTAATAATGAACTATTTACGCAAGGGGCTGCATCCGGAATGTCTTCCATTCAGGGCAGAATGTTCTCCACTTAGCTGGGTCAGAAGCAGTTCTGTGGTTAGACTCTGTCATTTTTTCTGGATGCATTTCACAGCTCTGCCAGCTGGCTCCACCACCGGGAAACGTTACATTTTCATTGCATGTGTTTATATTCTGATGCGTTGTCGTCTTCCACCTCAGAGCAGCCCGGAATGTCAGCTCACTTGTTACATTTCCACACAAGCACCTTTGCAAGTCTCCCGTGCAAGGGACATGCTCCCTGTAAACAGCCGCAAAGCCAAGTCTTACACCACTTTAAAAACTCTTCTTGAAAAGCTGAGCCCACTGTCCATCAGGCTGACCAATATTATCTCACTGCTTCACCATGCTCCCCTGTCTGTCTGTCCCCACCTGTTGTCTCCTGTTTTATACTCAGATTGGAAACTCTTTGGGGCAGGGCCCAGCTTTATGTTCGATGTCTGCGCAGCGCCCAGCATAACAGAGGCTCCTGGGTGCTACCATAATGCACGTAATATAGAATAACGACAAATAACATTTCTCAAAACTTGTCATTTGCAACCAGGTATAGAGCCGGTCTCCAAATCTAGCATCTAGATCATTTGTGACAGAGTCCAAGTGGTCAGCAGCCAGAGGATCGGGCTCCGTTTGTGCCTACATTTATACTTTGTAATCCAGAGTCATAGAGGGTGCAAATCAGCAGAACTCTGACTACACCACCAGTTTACACCTTGTCGTTCTCACCCCCAAATTCCCTCCCTCCCATTGGCCCATGCTTTGATCTGCACTGGGAAGTGAACGGAAACAGATTGGCTGGCGTTGCCCAGCAATAAAAAGCTGTATCCAGGGGTCTGATCTCGCCAGAGACAAGAGACAGATGCAGACCGGCTACGTTTCAGGGCTAGGCAGGTTTGCAGGTTGCATGTTCGGACCCAGCTTCCACTTCACCTCCAACCCGCATTGTAAAATGGTTTGTCATCTCTCATACTACCCAGAATGCAACTTACACAGACTCAGCGCTAGGTCTAGCCATCACTGCAGTGAGGCCCAGGCCTCATGGAACCTAAGCGGCCGCTTTTTGCTGGGTCCTGTGCACAGGGGTGAATTTCAGACGCGGAGAGTAGAGGAGTGAGCACATGCCGTACACACACGAGGACAGCAGAGGGAGCTTTGGGGAGCGTGAATCAGGAGAAGAAATCTTAGCTGAGCTGGTGCATTCCTCTAGGTTTGCTTGCATCCTGCTTAACCTGAACTCGCTTTCCGCCCTTCAATCAAAAGGCAGCAGTTTGCCTGGGAGAGGAAGAAATCTGTTGCCAGGCACAGTAGCAAGGGTCTCCTGGAAAATGGCCCTGCAAGGTGATCTCTATCCAAGGTCTTAAACCCCCATCACTGCAGCACATACACCTCCCATGTATTTAAAAATAACCCCAGTAGCAACAGGCAGGATCTGCAGCTGGGTCAGCAACTTAAAATGGATCCTTATTTCACAGAAGGGTGTGGGGGGGGAGAAATGCACCCCATTGCTGCAGCTGTGTTACCAGCCACAGAGACCTCCCTGCCTGGAAGCCAAGAGCCCCCTGAAGGGTTAACGAGCCAGCCTCGTTTTGGTGGCTGGATGTTTATGAAGCTCTGTCCCAGAGGCAGAGGGCGCCTGGTGAAAGATGATAAATAGCCCCAAGCTTTCTCTCTCCTTTACTGACACTAACCCAGCCCAGCTGGGGAGCAGCATTAGCAGCTTCCTAGTCATCACTTTCAGCCCCTATTGTTCTGTTCTGTAAATCATCCACCCCCAGCTCCCTCTTTCTCTCTCAGCCAGTGTCCCTCACCTTGGCGTCGGATCCCACTCAGGCACGGCCTGGGCCTAGCGTAACACTGAGCACCAGTACGGTTCCCAACTGTGCATTGTCCTGTTTCTATTGATCAGCTGCACAGTCAGCCAAGGGGACGTTGCTTTCCGTAGGGAGGGACCCGGTTCTTCTTGTAGGATATTGCACGCAAGGTTGGGTGTTGGGTTTCTTCTGGCCTCTGCCTCGTATTGTGCAGCCTGTTCCTGCAGGGAGGAGGAGGCTTCTGTTCTGTGACTTTTGAACATGCGAGGAAGGTGTGAGAAAAGGGACGTTTAGACCTTTTGTTTTTGCGGTTCAGATTCCAGCTGCTGACAGTCTCCCTGCAGGTTCAGAGGCAGGCGCTATCATTCCACTCCCCTGGTACTGTGCAGCGTCACTGCGTGCAGGGCAAAGGCTGCTACCCTGCCCCGGTGAGGGGCTGCATTTCGGTGCTGGCCGGGCTTTCCTGATTAAATGCCCGTGCGTATTACAAAGCCTAAATGCCCGACCCCCTTTCTGGGGTACTGTGTTGATGGTACGTACATGGGTGTATATGATGATTACACACCCCATGTGATCAATCCCAAGCATTCAAAAATTGAGAGATTGGCTTAAAAATCATGCGGCCCTGGTTCTCCAAGAGGTTTCATGGTCTCCAAGGGAGCAGTTTTGGGTCATTTTTTCAGGAGGAAATTTCACAGGATGGCTTTTCCCTGCTCTGTTTGGTTCACGAAGGAGGCAGTTTTCTGGGCGCTTGCCTTCCGAATAGCACCCTTCAAAGTTCTCGCAAACCGAGCACCCAACAACTGAGACACTAAAACTCACTATGCGCCTTCAGAAATGCAGGCCTGCAGAATTACCCTGGTGACATGAGTGGCTTTCAGGCAGGGCACTGTGACTTTCTCTCCGGTGAGCCAGGAGCTCTGTTGGCGCCGGATCCACACGGGGCTGCTCAAGAATTCCAGAGGACTCTTGACAAACAGTTTTAAAGAAAATCCAGCAGCTGCATTAAGGAAAGCTGGAGTGCCCCACATTTCTGGGGGAGGGCTAGCTCAGTGGTTTGAGCATTGGCCTGCTAAACCCAGGCTTGTGAGTTCAATCCTCAAGGGGGCCATTTAGGGGATCTGGGCCAAAAATTGGAGATTGGTCATGCTTTGAGCAGGGGTTGGACTAGATGACCTCCTGAGGTCCCTTCCAACCCTGATATTGTATGAACTGTTCCCCCCCCAGCATGTAAATATGCAGATTAACTTGCCAGGGAAAGTCACTGAGGCAGAGTGCATCAGTGAGTTTGAGACACTTTTATGGCGACGCAAGGAGGGTGAAGGGTACGCTGACAAGCAGGAAGGGGGTTTGGAAACAAACGCACAAGGGGACTGGCGTGTTGGCCTGTCGGCGTTTACCTGCCCACTGCCCAGCAATTCCTTACGGCCCCAGCTCCTGCTGTCTTGTAAAGGGCCTGATGGATAACGCCCATAATGAAAGCCACGGAGCACTCCCATCACCCTGCTCCAATTGCTCCCTGCACGCACCGCGATCCATCTTCTTTATAGCAGTATCCAGAGCGGTTACCAGCAATACAATTATCGCAGGGGGAACGTCCTTCCCATCCACGTTTCACAGAGGCCCTTGCACAGCTTCCCGAAATTACTCGCCACACACATGGGACCTGCACCAGCACCAACACTCCCCACCTAGAACTCTGAGTCTGGGATTAGCAAGTCTAATTTCCCCTTCCCCTGCCCCCACCCCCCAAAAAGAGAAATTGAAATTGATCTCTGTTGCTGGCCATCTGTAATTCAATCAGAAAAATCTCTCTTTGGGTCTTTTTTTTTTTTTTTTAAACCCTAAGACAGTAAATTAAAAAGGACAGCGTCAAGATAGAAACACCCTCTGCCCCGACCTTCGAGTTATTAACATTGGCAAAGAATCCACAGAAACCTCTCCAGCTCTGCTCGTTTTGGATTTGCTAGTTAATGTCAGATAGCCATTGAGGAGCCAGATTTTCCACTCCGCTCCCAGCAGCTCCTATTGTGACAACAATGCTGACCATATTTAACTATCAGATCCCAGTCCTGCAAACCACTTGCTGTGGGCAAACGCCTGGCTTGGTGAATTTCCTTTGTCCTGCTGCATTCGCCAACTATTATTTCTATTGGTCTGAAAATAAAACGTAACTAAAGCCAAAAAACCCCACAAACCCGAAAGGCTTTTTGAAAACCTTGGGACGCAATTCTGCTCTTACGCTCATGTAAAGCAGGAGTGACTCATCATCTGTAGGAAACAAGATACGCTCGTTTACACGTGTTTGTCAGGATTTTAACACGCATTTGTTTAGACAAGGCAGCTTGTAGTTGTAACACGTGTTAGCTGGTTGATGTAACCGTCAGCTTTAATTTGTGCCGTGAACCGGTGTTCAAGAAAGCACACTGTGTATACACTAGACTTAACAGTGGTAATTAGCACATTCTAACGTCCCGCCATTTACCCTAGTCTAGACAAGGCCTTTCAGACCAGATCCTGCCTGAAAGCCCAACAGGCCGAGTTTTCCAATGTCCTGCATCTTGCACAGTCTTTTCCACCAGAGCAAAGTGAGTTCTCAGACGGCGGCTTTGATCACTTACTCCTTGGAAACCCTTCTGTTCTATGAAAAGAGGAATATTTTAAAGCAATCCTTGTGGGTACTTTGAGGTGTCAATACGCAACATTAATCATGTGCCCAGCAGTTGTGGAGGGGAAATTGTGTCTACAGTGCAGCTTTCAGTGCGTCTCAGAAACATGACTGGAGCCAAATGGTGCTGAAACCGTGTGACAGAGGCCCGCCAGGATTCCGAAACGCCTGCCCAGCTCCAAGCGGGTGAGCAGGGTGCTCTGCCCAGGCACAGCCAAGGGAATGAACAAGGGCTGGGCAAATGTAATTCAGTAAAAACATTTTTGGACAAAAGAAAAAGGGCTTCTGGGAGTAAACGAGAATATCGGCAATTTGTCACTGAGCCGGGCTGTGCCTCCATTTCCTCTCCCACCTTTTGTTCAGCTGATCTATTAGCATCGTGAGCTCTCACGGTGTATCCGTGCAGAGCCTGCCCCCACGGGTCTCTGACGGGGGCTCTATGGACGACGGTAACACAAATTAAACATACCACACCACACAGCTGAACAGTTCCGGTGCCAGCCAGTAGAGGGCAGCGGCCTTTGTACGCCAGCCGCTCCACGATGCTAGAAAAGAACATTTAATATGCAAAACCCTAACCCTCTGTCTGCGGGCCCATTGCCCGGCGCGGCAGGATAGGGCCCGGCAGAAGATGGCCGTGAATGAGGGGGTCGCTAGCGGGCCACGGGCGGGTAGACGGTGCTCAGGAAGGCATAGCCTTGGTCACTGGTTTTCTAAGAGCTGCACCTGGCAAACAGGCCTCCAGGCTTCTGCCCGCCGTTGAGCGGGCAGGACACCCAGTCCACGCCTAGCTAATTAACCCACAAGCCCCCGGCAGATGGGTTACAGGGTGGGGGGCAAAGGCAGCTCTCCCAAGGCGAGTGGCAGGGCCAGGGATGGAACCCGCCTCCTGGCCCAGCGCCTAAGCCCCAGGTCTCTGGGGCAGGAGGGATTGTGATTGTCGGGGACGCGGGGGCAGAGCCGGCCCTGGGAGGCTGCTGCATGCAGGGGGTTACAGGGCAGGCAGGTTGGATCCAGCCAGCCACTTGCGCCCCAAGCTATTAATCACCCCAGTCCACAGATGGGCTCGCCCCGCCCTGCCCCGGGGGCTCTCGGCCTTTATCCTTGCAACATGCCACGTGATGGGGGAACGCCCCTCGGACAGCCCCCCTCCCACAAATCACACTGGGCAACACCTGTAGGGGAGGCCGAGCGACCCCAGCACCGTGCCCTAGGGACCACCAGATGCCCTGCCAGGAGAGGGCCAGGTCACTAGGGGCCGTGTCCGCCCCTGCCCTGGTCTCCCAGAGAGGTGAGCAGAGGCAGCCGGGGGGGCAGGACAATGGGAGCTCGGCCAGCGGGTGCTGGGCTGAATCCCCCACCCCCCTGCAATAGGTACAGCTTTGTGCTCCACAAAGAGTGACTATCGGGTGACGTCGGTGCTCAGCTGCTCCAGGGCTCGTCGATTGTGTCGGGCACGGAGACCACCGTGCTCCGGTTCCCACCCCCATAAATCTGTTAGTCACGCTGGGTGCTCCTCCGCCTTCGAGCCTCGGCCCCAGCCCACCCGAGCCTGCGCCCCTGCCCGGAGAGGAGAGCGGCTGGCTGGCTGATTCCTGGCTGGGGGCCAGGCTGCTGGGGATGTGTCCAGGGGCCCCATCCTTCCCTGGGGCAGACTGCAGTCTGTCGTGGCCACTCATCATCGGCAAGGGGGTTGGAACAGCTGCCTCTGCCGATCCCCAGGCTGCACCTTGGTAGCCCCAGTACCTCTGTAGGCCTTCACCAAGGCCTGCAGCCTAGGGGGGTTGCCAGGCTGCAGCTCCCCAGCTCCTCTTGCCCTTCACCAGCACTGCCTGCTTCAGGTACCTTGCTCCCAGGCAGCTAGCCCTTCCCGCTCCAGGGTGAGAGTCAGACTCCTCTAGCTCCTGGCCCCACAGCCCGTTTATGCAGGCCAGCTGTGGCCTGATTAAGCCAGCCACACCTGGGGCCAACTACCTTCCCAACCTCCCTCAGCTGCTCTTAATCCCTTTTATCCTGGAGTGGGGCAGCCTCCCACCGCTGGGTGGCTGAAATGCTTGGAGATGCAGGCCCAGGGCCCCTGCAGCAGAGCCAGGGCCCAAACGCAGCTCTCCCGAGCGCCAGCCACATCGCCCAGGGAAGGGAGCGAAAGCAAAGGCAGCTCCCTCCAGGATCCCTGGGAAACAGGCTGACTCCCACTCCTGCAATGAACAGGCCAGTGCTCAGCCCACCCTGGAGTCAGGAAACGTCTCCACCAGGCTCGGCGAGTGCCAGGGAAGGGTCAGAGCCCCTCACTCATCTGCTGCAGGCGCTTGCCACAGACGTGGGCAGGACCCCGGTTTGAAGCTGAGCTCAGATGCACAGGGGGTGGATGGCACAGAGGACCTTGTGCAATTCACAGGCAGGAGGCTCCTGTAGGAAGCAGCCTGAAGAGAGGAGGGAAACATACATGCCTCCCTGGTGATCTGCCCCCATCCACCAGCACCACAGACCCAACCCAGGCTGCTCATTGTGGAGCTGGGATGGCTAGCACCGGACCTGCTTCCCACCCACCTCTCTGGGACCCCAGCCCTCCTCAGATTTACCCCAGCAGGGGCGCAAGGCACCCATGGAATGATGGAGACCTGCAGTCCCTAGACAGTCTGGGACTGACCCGCTGGTGCCACACGTCGCCGATGACTTGCCAGGGCCGCCTGGCGCTGGCAGGGGGCTGACTGTCCACGCAGCTCTGCAGCCAGGAGGCCACATTCCATAGCCGCAGATAGGGGCAAGGCAGACCCTGGCCGTCCTCAGCCGCTGACCCAGCCCTGACCTGCATGAGCAGGGCCAGGGTTAGAGGAGAGTATCCTGGGCTCTAAATCAACACTCCCAACTTCCCCCCAGGACTGAGTTATTACGCCCTGGTTTTGTGATGGAGATGACGGGGCAGCCAGGGTTGACTGACCTGGGCGAGACCACCAGGCTTGGGGCTTCCAGTCGGACGCTGGGTGGGAGGTGAAAGATCAGGCTTTATTCCAAACATGTCTCGGCCCCCGCCCTGCTTCTCGGCAGCTCCTGAGCATCAAGTGTGATTTAGTGCCCGCAGGGTCCGTCTGGGCATGAACGATGCTCAGCACACAGACAGGCTCCCTGTGGCCAGCACAGTCCAGTGGTCAGAGCAGACGGGTGAGGAGCCAGAACACCCAGGTCCTATTCCTAGCTCAGCTGTGTATTCAGTATATGATCCCGCTCAAGTCACTTACCCCGCTCTGTGCCTCAGTTTCCCTCTCTATAAACCAGAGACACTCCCAGGGCTGGTCACATCTGGGTCCCTCTGTACCCCACTAACAGCAGCTGCTTCAGAAGAAGGGGCAACTCACGCAGCAGTAGGGCAGTTCCGGACCAACCTGTCCGCAGGGGTAGCTGCCCATCAGTGTGTGGCCCGTGCCCTGAAGCAGGAGGGTTTATGGTGATGGAATGACCCTTGGCAGGATTGCTTAAACCCTGCCCACCTCTGTAGCCTGCCCTGAGAGCCATGGGCAAAGGGGGCACTTCCCTGCTTAGCTGGAATCGCAGCAGCGATGGCAGCTGCCCGGCCCCTGGGCTCCTAGCGGCGGGGCCCCTCCCTTGGGGCCATCCAGGATTCCCCTCGGATCAGTCAGTCCTCGGCTGGGACCCCAGCGCGGGCATGAGCCTGGGTACGTCTGCACAGCAGCTGGCAGGGAGAGGGACACGCGCTGGCTTTGCTCCAGTTAGTGCCTGGAAATAGCAGTGTGGCCGCAGCGGGCGGGGGGGTGGCCCAGGCTAGTCACCCGCGTACACACCCAGGGGCTCGGGCGGGATTGTACTTGGACGGCTAACCCGAGCTGCCGTCTGCATCACTGCGGCCACACGCCGGTTTCCAGGTGCTAGCACGAACAGAGCTAACGCGCGTCCGTCTCACGTGCTGGGAATCGGACGTACCCTTAGCACAGCCTGTCAGGTCACTTACCCGCATTTTGATGGAGGGCTCCATGGAAGACTGGAGAGCTGGGGGCGGAGGCTTATGACCCCCTCCAGGGTGGTCTAGTGGTTCGGGGGCTTAGCAGAGCTGCAGTTAATTCCTGTCTCTGCCACAAACTCTTTGTGTGACCTTGGGAAAATCACTCAATCTACCCTGTGCCTCTGGATAACGCTTCCTTACATCACAGGGGCGTGGAGAGATGAAACGCCTCCAGCGAGTGGACGCTGTGGTAACAAGGGCCATGTAGGTACCTAGCCAGACGTCTGCCTCTCCTTGTGCTCCCAGCATTTGTGAGTGATTAAAATTAATATGTTTACTTTGCGCCATTGGGCTGGTTCACTTGCTGTACTGAGTTCTGGGCCTTTCGCTCAGTTTAGGACAATGAAACCAAGCTGGTCGGCTTCACGTTTTGTTCGGGCCCAGTGTCACTTCCTCGCACGGGTGCCAGCAGCGGTGTGCAGGGGCTCGGTCACAGCTGGGGAGGGAGAGGGTGGAATTTTTTTAAGCCCTGGAAAGCAAAGAGAAAACATCCCACCACGCACTCTGGCTGGACTCTGCCCAGGACCCATTGCGCTAGGCGCTGGACAGACAGAACAGGGAGGAGCCCGAAGCCTATCTCTACAATCCTCATGTTCTAAACTCCAGCTTAAAACGGCTGACGCTGCCCCCTGACGCAGAAAGAGGATGACGCCAGGGAGCCTCCTAGCCCGCTGCCCTCCCCGTCATGTCCCCAGCAGGTCAACCCCTGCAGTGCGGTGTGTGCAATGTGTGTGTTGTGGCTGGGGGGGGAGGGCTGAGATAGCCAAGCTGCCAATCAAGGTCCCGGTTGCCAGGCAGCTGCCGCATTGTCAGTTACGCTCAGTTAGGAGATTAGAAGGCACGTTGCACCAGGCTGCCCCGCTTTACACCCGACGTGTCCTGGCCCCATCCCTGGCCCAGGCTGGAGGAGCTGCTGCTGGCTGCCTTCTTGTGTCCAGGATCCCATGTCCCAGGGTAATTGACCTGCCTGCGGTTGGCGGGGGAATGAGCCACAGCGCTGGGCACATGGACACAGCCCTGCAGGAATAGCTGCTCTTTTTAAGAGGGAATCTGGGAATGCAGCAAGCTGCTCCCTGGGGTCCTGCTCATGCAGCATGAGAGAGAGAGAGGAGGGTGTGAGGCCAGGGCTGCTGGCTGCATGGCCCAGCTCCCTCCCCACTTACCCCAAGGCAGAGGCAGCTGCATCCATGCTGCTGCCTAGGAACAGCCAGTTCTGCAACAGCGTGTGATGGCAGCGGTCCGAGCACAGGGCTGGGAGCCAGGAGTCTCACCACCTCATTCTGCTTCAGCCTCTCGGTCTGCAGGAGGGGGGCAATGCCCTCCTGCTCCTCAGGCATTGTGACGGTCAGTGCTGAGCTTCAGTCCAAATGCCAAGGGTCAGACAAAACTGTCCCTAAGAACCAGTCCTTCTCCCCTGCTGCAGCCTGCGCCAGTCCCATCTGCTCCAGACACCAACCAGAGGAATACACCTGGCTAAGGACGTTTCCATGGGTGGGTCGCTCCAATGCACACCCCTAAAGCAGAGCCCTGGCTTGCACTAGTGCAGCTCACTGGGACATTACCGGGGAAAATCATGCCGGTGCAACGTGGCCTGCACTGGGGGTTGCCCTGATGTCATGAGCTACCCTCAGAGAGCGACGCTGGTGCAACCCCCTGATGTTCGGTGAGGTTGGACTGTCTGGAACTTGGATACAAGGCTCCTTTTTCGGCCTCCTTGTCAGCTCCTTGGGGCAGGAACCATCTGCCTGTTCCGTGTTTGTACAGCTCCCGGCACATGGGGCCCCTGAGTGCAAGGATAATAGAACCGATGGCGCCACCTAGTGGCTTCTGTGAGTTCTATCACCTCCACCACTGGCTCTTATTTTACTTGAAATACTCAAGTTGCCAGTGCAGGCCTGGGTGCACCGCCTCCGCGCAGCTAATGAAGGCCCAGCAATTATTCTCATCTCACGCCCCTCACGCCCCTCCCCCCGCTCCAGCGTGACAGGCGGAGCCCTGCTAGGGGCTGAACGTCGCACGCCAGCAGGGGCCGAAGGGGGGTTATTCATGGCTCTCTCCAGTCCCCCCGCTGTCCGGCCGTCACGCCCCGCTGGGGAGGGGAGGAGAGGGGAACTCAGTCTCCATGACCTGTTCTGCCCCTTTTTTCTCTCCAAACTGCCACACGGAGACTTGTGTGCTAGGCCCTGGACCGAGGCCCACAGCGTTAGCGCATCACGGGCCACCAAATGACAATGAGCCATTTGCCCGCTCCCCCCCGTGACTTGACTTCCTGCTTCATCGAGCAGATGGGAAGCTCTGTGGGGCAGGGGCCGTCCCTTTGTTCTGTTCTTACAGCACCTAGGACGATGGGGCCCTGGGCCATGACTGGCCGTTCCCTCCATACAAATCCCAAACAACCACCGCCATCTTTGTGTGGGGCCCAAAAGGCCACGGGGGGGTGCATGACTTCTCCACACGGCCCAGCACAGACAGGAGGCACGCGCCCCGGAGCCCTGCCCTTCCAGGGGAGAGAGCCCCTACCCCTCCAGCAAGCACGGCCGCAGCATTTGAAATCAAAGAGCCATTTTATTGTAACAAGGCAGCAAATATTTCAGGCCCGGCATGTCTGTATCTGCGGTAAAGGAGGGAGGTGATGGAGTAGGGAAGGGCCCAGCCCGCCTGCCAAGGGTCTCTCGTTGCCAGCTGGCTGGCCGCTCATGACAAGCGGGAAGGACGGACAAGTCACGCGCTGGCTGCGGATTATCCAGCCACCGGCTCCATATTAATAATCCGTCAGCTGGCAAACCGGCTCTGTGGCCTTGTCCTGTGGCAGCCCCTGGTGGCCACCGTCGGCTGCACACAGTGCAATTGCAAGGGGAAAAGGCTTGCTGCTCTGCGGGACATTGTGGTGTTTTATCACCCTCCTTGGTTCCCATTCGCAGCGCAGAGGCACGGGCCCAACCCACGGGGTTTGCAATCCCAATGGAAGAGCCAGAGGCAGGAAGCGTTATCATCCCCCTGGAGCTGAGACCCGAAGGCCGGGCAGCGAGTCCGGGGCAGCGCCGAGGCTTGAATCCACCTCTCTTGAGTCCCTGCCCCGGGCTCCGCCAGCCTGCCCCACCCTGCAGCAGTGTCCAGAGTCCAGCTGTGTGGTGTCAGGTGCTGCACAGACCGGCAACCCCTCTAGGTGCCCCTGGCCTCCCTCCCCGCGGGCGCGGGGCCCCGCAGAGCACCCAGCAATGGCCAATAGCCTGCAGCGGGAGAAGGCGGGCAGAGGGCAAGTGCTGGAGCTATAATAGGCAAATGCACCTGTGGGCTGTGGCGGGGCCAGGCCAGGCATCCCAAGATCTCTGCTGTGACATAACCTGCTCAGAGGCTCCTGTCTGCAGCCAGGACGGATTATAACGTGCAGCTCCCTGTGATAACCCCCGTAAGCCCTAAAGCCGCTCCAGGCCTTGCCTTGTGATAAGAGGCTGGGGAAGGTTAGATAAAGCCCTGACGGCAGCACGTGGCAGGCAGGACAGGGGCCTACATCTCGCGGGGACCAGGCTCGGGTGCCGGGACCCGGGCGGCTCAGGGCTGCAGCAGCCAGGCGCTATTCTTGCCGTGTTACGTAACGGCTGCAGAGGGCTCCTGCTGCTCCTGGAGGGCCAGCGCAGGGACGTTTGTGAGAGCCGCAGCGTTGGCCCCTTGTCTCCTCAGCCTGCCCCGTCCAGTAGCGAGTGGACGTGCCCCCAGTCACCATTTGGGGGCCCCCAAATGCCAGGGGCTTGGAGCGGGTCTGGTGGCCACTCTTGCCAGTAGGTCCCTCTCCTCTCCCAGCCAGGACAGGGGCCCGGTGGCCAGGGGTAGACACGCACATGGGGCAGGGAAGCAGGACCCTGCTGTGCGCGCTGTGGGTGGATAGGAGGCCCCAGGGCTCGCGCTCCAGCTCCCTTTGCTAGCCCAAGACTCACCTCCGTGCCCTCCCCACGGAGACACACCCAGCAGAGTGGGTCAAGGGAGGAAGCAACCCGCAGGCTGTCAGTGGGGCCCTGGAGCCTTCAGCCCGCAGAAGCGACAGCAGCAGGACTAGCTCCCCACACCCTGCCGTGTCCCAGCTCAGCCTGCCCTCCTGAGTCTCGTCTCCCAGGCCTGCTCCCCCTTTAACTTCACCCCCAAGGCCACCAGCAAAGGGACCCACTAGCTCCCAATGGGACAGTGGCCTTAACTGTGGAGACACCTGTCTGCTAGGGTCTGGACTGAGACCCACCCAACTCATGTCACACACGAGGCCCACTTAGCTATGAGAGGGTCACAGCTTCCAGTCTGACCCACACTGGATTTGAACTAACAGCTGCTGGGGGACCCACCATTTGCTGGGACCCCCACAAAGCGCCCTGGCCCCTTAATTTGGGAAACAAAACTTTTTAAAAAGCAAGAGGAAGGAGGAGCTGCTGGCTTCCTTCCGGAGGCGAGGCCTGGCCAACGGGGCTGCTCTTGAGAGTCCCTCCAGGCGCTACAGACCTTGGTCAGTCTGGCCCAAAGCTGGTGAGCCGGGTTCAACGGCCCAGGCAGGAAAAGCGAGTGCACCCGGGTGTTTCATTTGCAGGTGCAATTGTGCAGATCAGATACTTCCCCGTGCAAGCGACCCATTGTGCATCTGCTCAGCTGTTTGCACGCGACGTGCAAAGAAGGCTCCAAGTTGCACGCCCCAGGCACTGTCTCCTTCGGCCCCCGGAGCTCTGAGCTGGGTCACAGTGTCCAGCCCTCAGAGCGAGGCAAGCGTAGAAACACACCTAGGAGAGCGCGATGGCTCCCGGTACCCCCTCCTCCAGCTAAGGACACCAAATCCTGCACACGCCTGCCTGATCCTGCTCAGGGCGGCCAGAGCCATTTTAAGTAACAGTCTAAATTAAGATGCCTTGGCTGGCTAAGCCCCCAGAAAGGTGCCAGCTGTCATCACTCAGGAGCCCCAGGGCAGAACCCGCTTTCCCTTGGGGTGGGGGGGAAGGGAAAACTTTCCACAGGCCTCGTGTGTCAGGGAGTGTCTCTGCCCGGCTGGAGCAGCGCTGAAACCCAGTGGGCCAGGGATAGAGGTGGAAGAGCTGAGTGTCCCCGGAGAAGCCCTGGGAGGGAGAAGCGATTTCTCCCTGCCTGGGCCGAGAGGCAAATGCTGGTGCAGTATTTCCAGGGATTTCCGAAGCTTCGCTGGACCAGAGCAGAGCAGCAGCATCCCCCAGCCCGCAGGGACCGGTGACAGGTGCATCAGGGAAGGGGCAGGAGACACTAATGGTCAGGTAGGCAGGAAGCTTGCACCCTCACCCCCCATCAGGGTTTTATTTCCCAGATAATACTGGAGCGGTGGGTGTCAGCCCGCTAGCTGCCAGACCTCCCCTTGCACCCTGCTTGGGACCTTGTGGCAGGGAGTGCCGTAGGCTAGTGGTGCACTGGGTAAAGAAGTGAGTCTTTCCAGCGTGCTCCAGGGTGGGTGTAGACAGGGGTGATTAGAGCAGGGGCTGCCGTGAGCCGGTCACACACAGGGCTGGGATGCACGGGAGGGCAGCAGAGAACCAGGGCTGCCCCCAGCCAGAGGACACTGGACTGCACGGGCCAAGGGGCGGCTCAGAGTCGGCTTCCCCTCTGCCCTCCAGGCTGGACCATGTCAGGGCTGTGCTAGTGACAGGTCCAGGGCTCCCTTTGTCCCCCATTTCCCCGCACCTCACTAGAGCTCTGGGTGCCCAGAACAGTCCAGGAAACGCCAGGGCAGCTCGGCTGCAGTGTTCACGAGTTATCCCGTTACAGACAGACAGAGAAATGCCAGCAAGCTGCGTGCAGGGCTGTCGCATGTTCTGCCAACGAGTAGGGGCCCCTTCCCTGGAGAGGCCTGGGGCTTCAGACCTGGTGGTCTGGGGTCTGCGCCCCTTCCCCAGCAGAGAGGAGGCCTGGACCTGGTGATTTAATTTACCCCTACAGTGCTGGACTCGGCCCCAGCTCTGCCGGGGAAATGGGCTTTGCAGCTGCCATGTTCTCCTGTGTGGGGATAGGATGGGGGGCAGGGAGAACCCCCCCTTCTCCTTTCTCATCAAACGGGGAAGCAGGTGCTTTCAGAGCTGGACACGTGGGGCAGCAAAGGGTCTCTGTGTTGCTAGCAGCATACAGGACGGACGCAGGACTCTGGGGCGCAGAGAGCAAGCCCCTGCAGCCGGGTAGCGGCCCAGCCTGCTGGGACCGGGGCACACGCACTCCCTCCTCGCCCGCCCCTAGCAGGAGAGGAATTTGGGTTGAGAGGCCAATGGAAGGGGCAGTTGGGGAGGGGCACAGAGGTTCCCCCCCACCCAGCTGGGTCCCCCCCATGGCAGGTGGCCCAGAGGCTGGGCGCTGCTCTGCACCCCCAAAGCTCCCAAGCTGCCCCAGCCCTCAGGCGATGGCTTTACGGCCAGCTCTGCACCTGGGTCACAGCTCACGCTGCTCGGGGGCGGGGGGTCTAATCCCAGTTTGGTCTCAAGGGCGAATGGAGCCATGTGCCAAGATCAGCCTCTAGTGCCCGTCAGTCCCAGCTGCCCCTGCAAGCGGCCCAGAGAAGCCAGGGCTCCCCCCAGCCTCACCACAGCACGACCGGCCCCTGGGCAGGGGAGGGGGGTCTGGGCCTGGCCCAGCCTTGCTGACCTGGGCTTGCATTGCAGAGTCATCACCCAGGGGAGAAGGGCATCCGGGGGCTCCTGGAGCAGGGTGGGCAGGTGGTGCTGAGCCAGGCCCTGCTCCCTCTGAATGGGCTGCATGACAGATGACAGCAGTGGAAGAGAGCGTGCTGCAGACCTGGAAGACCAGCCTGGATGCCTCGGACCCAGAGCTGCACTACGAGGAGGAGGAGGAGACGGAGGAGGCCGAGCTCTCTGATGCTAGCAGCATCCTCTCCGACGACTCTGTCTACCCCTGCTACGAGCCCGCGCCGGCTGCGGATTGGGGGCACTTGCCCACCTTCTACCAGTGCTGTGCCCGGAACAACGCCAGGCTGCTGCAGGAGATGCTGGCCCTTGGAGTGAGCCGGCCGGAGGTCACAGAGCTGGATATCAATGGGCGGGTAAGCATTCCCGCGCCGTGGGCACGGAGCCCCTTGGGGGGAGACCGGGATGACTAGCAAGAGGATTCCTAGTGAGGCGGCTGGACACAGACAGTCCCCGCAGCTCCTCCTGGCTCCCAGCCCACACTCCGCACCCGTCTCCTTGCTAAGGCTGGAGCCAACCCCGTGGCTGGCCAGGTGCATCGTGGGAGGGGCAGAAAGGGCTCCCCCTGCTGGAGGCGACATACGGGGACTAGACACACCAGTCCGGCACAGCCCAGAGGCAGGAATAGCAGACTGGATGGACCCTTGGACTGCCCTTTACCTAGAATCCTGTTGGTTCCCAGCCCCGTAACTACTCTCGTGCTACAAACCATTTTCCCATCATGCACTTTGGCAGCACTGGAGAGGGTACATGAGGCCCTGCAAGAGGGGCAAGTGCTATGGGGGGGTGGGGGCACAGTGGGGAAGACGCTAGCGTTCACTGACACACTGATTCTGAATGCTCCTCCCCAGAATGGGCTCATGGTGGCCTGCTTCAAGGGCTTCGTGGACATTGTGACCCTGCTGAGCAAATGCCCCTACGTAGACATCAATCACCAGGATAATGACGGGAACACGGCACTCATGATCGCTGCCCAAGCAGGTAGGAGCTGCGGCGTGCCGGTGCTGCGGCTGCACCCAGGAGCTCCCCAGAGTACAGGGGCATGGAGCGCTCACTGAAATTAGAGGGCAGCTAAACAGGCAATGTCCAGTTATCCAGCAGCAGCGAGTTCCACAGATTATTACAGAGGCATGTTCTCAGCTACCCCAGTGATGGGAGCCTTAACAATAATGTCTCATTTCCAACTTGCTGCCCACTCCCACCCTCACGTTCTTCTCTGAGAGACAGACCTGGTTCCCAGACTAGTCGCCCATGAGAAATAACCAGAAATAACTCAATGGCAGAGGCTAGAAAACAGCCTCCTTTCTAAGCAGTTCAGCCTCACACAGCAGCTGGTCATCGCATTTTGCCTGGACACAAAAATGCAACACCCCCTTTGCGCCCACCCCCCCAGCAGAGGAACAAAAATCCCACAGAAACCATGGCTGGCATGTTCCCAGGGGCCTACAGAAGTCAGAACATCCGGCCCTGCAATCAGGCCTCATTACAGTAGCAGTTTTTAAAACATTAAGTCATTTAATTCCAACGTTCAGGTTCCTACAACGATGTCCCCTTGGGCTCAGAGCAGCCCCTGCCTGAGCAGTGCTGTGTAGTGGACCAGATCCTACACTGGTGTCAATCACCAGAGCTACACTGACATCAGTGAAGCTACAGTGATCGACACCAACTGAGGATCTGGCCCGTTACGTTGCACATTTAGGGCCTGATTCGCCTCTCCCTAAGCCAGAATAATTCTACTCACTTCAGCATGGCTACCCACAATCTACACCCCAGGACGGGGGGGAAGAGAAGCAGGATCTTATTAAGGTAAATAGGAGGGAAACATGACCCAGCTGTCACCCAGCTGTGTTCCCCGCAGTCTAGGAAACTGCACTCTTGGATTCTTTCCTGGTTTACCTGCAGAGGGGCTGATGCGTTAACTAAGTTTTTTGCATTTAATTTCCTAGGATTTTAAAAAGTCAAACCCATGCATGATCACTCTGGTTCACTCCCCTGTCAGCACCGCACTGGGGCCTTCATGAACACATGCCCCAGTCACACCGCTAATGCATGCAGCCTTCAGTGAGTGGGCGCTAAATACTCATTTCTTGTTATGTTTTGAAATTCTAATGCAGCTTCTCTCTCTCTGCCTGTCAAGGACACGTCACAATAGTTAACTATCTCCTGAACTATTACCCCATGCTGGAGATCGAGAGGAGGGACGTGCGGGGCCTGACGGCGCTGATGAAGGCAGCAGTGCAGGGGCAGAAGGAGTGCGTCACTGCACTGCTCCTGGCAGGTGCATTGCTCTCTCGGGTGTCTCAGGGAATTGCTGGGCAAGGGCCGAGCTTAGGGGGAAAGTTTTTTGACTCATTTGAAAATCCCAGTAAAGATGAGGCCATTGTAACTTTAACATGTGTTAGCTCAGCGCCCCGCGTAGGGGTTACCTTGGCCGTCTAACTCATGTTAAAACTGACAACTGCCTCGTCTGCCCTAGGATTTTCACCTGAGTCAAATACACTTGTTTCCTAGGCTACATCTTCGCAGCCAGAAGGTGTGTTCACATGGATCACTCTCGCCATGTAAAATCTGAGTGAGACAAGATGCTGTTTTTTACCTTAGTGTCGCCAGTCAAGGTTATTCCCAGGGGAGGTATGCAGGGTTGACCTCAGCTAGCTCTTCAGGTTATGTGTACCCTGCAAAAAAAAACCTGCGGCCGTGAGTGTCAGAGCCTGGATCATAGAACCATAGACTATCAGGGTTGGAAGGGACCTCAGGAGGTCATCTAGTCCAACCCCCTGCTCAAAGCAGAACCGATCCCCAACTGACTCGGGCTCAAGCTATGGGGCTAAATCAACAGTGTAGACACTCGGCCTCAGGCTGGAGCCTGGGCTCTGAAACCCGCTGCAGAGCCCGAGCAAGGACGTCTACGCTGCTTTGGGAGAGGTACCCGAGTGAGCAAGCTTTAACATAACTAGCTTGGTACCTGTCGCAGGGAAGCCTGGACCTTGATTCTGCTCTCAGGCTGTGCCACTGGGACCTGCGCGAGCTAGCTTACAGCTAACGTGGGTGCGTCCACACTCGCTGCAATCACACCTGCAACTGCGGCGTAGACGGGCCCACGACCTCTTCCCGGGTGACTGGGGTTAGAATCCCAGCCCTCGTCCCCCGCTGGGCCTTGCTCCTTGTTTTTGGCTGCCATCTAGCGCTCATTCAGTGTTCCATCAGCAGATCTCAAAGCACTTTACAAAGCTGGTCAGTCTCATTCACCCTCATTTTACAGATGGGGAAACTGAGGCAGAGTGGTGCCACGACTTGCCTGTGGTCGCTCAGCAGGCCAGTGGCCAAGCTGGGAGCGGAGCCCAGGCCTGTTCAGGGCACTATCCACTAGGTCACCCTGCCTCCTTCGTTTTGTTCTAAAAGCTTTTTCCCATCCACGAAGCCTGTGATGAAGCTGTTTGGAACAGGCCTGCTCTCAGACTCTGACCCAAGCCACTTGCCTTTATGCAGCCAAGGGGTTCGTTTTTATAACGGGCCCTTTCTTTACCCCCTGTGGTCTCAGGAGCTGACCTGACAGCGGTGGATCCTGTCCGGGGGAAGACAGCCCGGGAGTGGGCAGGTCTGACTGGGCGCTTCGAGACCATGGTACAGATCCGAAACATCCTGCAGCGGCCCCGAGCTGAGCAGTTCAGTGACCAGTACCGGCCCGAGTGGCCGATGCTGCCCGAGTTGGTGGCCAAGGCACTGGCCACTAAATCCAGGTGCGAGAGGCTGTTGGAGAAGATCTGCTCTACCTTCAGCATCAACCTCCCCCATGACCCTGAGGCGGACGGGGTGATGGACCACATGGTCCGGATGACCACATGCCTGGCCAGCCCCTTTGTCGCTACGGCCTGCCAAACCATCTGCCCCGGGAGCCCCCCCGAGGTGGGCAAGCAGAGGCTGTCAGTGCCGGAGATCCTCAAGGAGTACATGCCGGATCCCGATGCCAAGTCCGAGCCCGGCTCATCCTCCTGCAACGGCCAGGCTGTGTCAGAGACCCGCATCCTGGTCCCGTACCGGAGCGCCTCCGGCATGCTGAGCTTCCTCCCCCTGCGGCTACTGCGCAGGAACAGCGTCTTCCCCGGGGGCCACATCCCCAAAATCAAACTGGTCAGGGCCACCTTCCCCCCGGCCTCCAAGGAGAAGCTGCCGCGGTTGCGGAAGAACAAGAACACGCTGGAGCTGCCCAAGTGGAAGTTCAAGGAGCTGAAGGAGGAGAGGAAGAAAGCCGCTGAGGCAGCGGAGAAGCAGAAGGCGACGATGACGAAAACGAAGACAAGCAAAGGGAAGAAGTCATGGGGGGGGGGGTGATCCTAGCATGGCAGCTGGCCACGCCCGGGGGCTTTGGGGTCAGGCCCCAGGGCCGCCTCAAGGACACGCTTGCCCTGTCTGCTGTTTGGGGGGCTGCCCTGCTCTGAAAGGGCATTTCACCAAGGGGCAGATCAGAGACCGGCCGGTGGGCTCAGCAGTGAGAACGAGACATAGGGAGCTTCAGACTGCGTGTGAACGATCAGCTAAACCCAACCGAGAACCCCCAGCCCCAGTGCCCCGCAGGGCCCTGCCCAGCCCCAATCAACAAAACCCCACGGAGAACCCCAGTCCCAGCGCCCCCCAGGGCCCTGCCCAGCCTCACTCTGTTACCCAGAACCCTCTGAGGCCCTGGCCGGCCCCAGTGCCCCAGTCTGTATACACGCCCCCCGCCACCGGGACCCTGCCCTGCCCCAGTGCCCCAGTCTGTATACACGCCCCCCGCCACCGGGACCCTGCCCTGCCCCAGTGCCCCAGTCTGTATACACGCCCCCCGCCACCGGGACCCTGCCCCAGTGCCCCAGTCTGTATACACGCCCCCTGCCCCCGGGACCCTGCCCTGCCCCAGTGCCCCAGTCTGTATACACGCCCCCCGCCACCGGGACCCTGCCCCAGTGCCCCAGTCTGTATACACGCCCCCTGCCCCCGGGACCCTGCCCTGCCCTGCCCCAGTGCCCCAGTCTGTATACACGCCCCCCGCCCCCGGGACCCTGCCCTGCCCCAGTGCCCCAGTCTGTATACACGCCCCCCGCCCCCCGGACCCTGCCCTGCCCTGCCCCAGTGCCCCAGTCTGTTACCCAGAACCCTCTGGGGCCCTTCCCAGGGCCCCCATTCTCTGTTACTTCCACCCAGTACCCAGGGCTGATGCCCAGAACTTGCACTTGATTTTATGACCTTCCCGGACTGTAGTCACCACTCGCTGTGCTGCGGGAACAGCTGCTCCAGCTCACACGTGACGTGACGCTCCCGCTGCCCCAGGGCCGGAAATCACTGGGAACGACAAAACGTGGGTGGAGAAAGGCCAAAGACTTGAACTCATGTGGAGACCGATGCTTGGCCCAAGGAGGCAGCTTCCCTGGGGCTGGGGGCGTGGGAAGGGCGAGCGGGGAATGGGGGTTCTCCATCACTTTGGCGTCGGAGATGTTTTACTTCGTGCAACGCACAAAACGTGCCGGGACATGGCTGCCGAGGGCACCACCTGGCAGTGGAGCTGGCAGCGTAAGGTACGTGGACATTCCTCCAGCCCCGTGCACTGGGATTCACACCCCTGCGCTGAGCCCCTTTAGGTCCTAGTGCCAGGGAGCGCCCGGCTTGTAACAGAGGAAGGAAACAATCAGGAACATTCCAGAAAGGGGTGAAATTCTGACCCCTCCCCCCTATTATTTAGGTCCTCATCTGGCTGCGATTTCACAGAACGCGACTGTTTAAATTAAACTGAAAGCGGTTGCCAGGAAATCAGCGTTGATGAGTATACCAAACCCCAGGGCTGACGACGCCTTGTGCTCTTTTCACTAGTGTCTTCCGTCCAGGGGAATCCAAGTGCTTGGTGGGTATTAAACTTCCTCACTCCAGCGTCGGCCCCCTGTTACTCATGGAGCTGCAGAGAAGCCAAGTGACTTGCCCAAGGTCAGACCACTAGTGGCAGAGCTGATACGACCCAGGAGCGCCAGGTCCCCTTCTGTAATCACGGGACCCCACTCCCCTCCCGGAGCTGGAATGACAACCCAGGAGCCCTGACTCCCCATCCCCAGCTCCAACCACTAGCCCCAGTCCCCTCCCAGAGCTGGGAACCTAGGACACCTATTGAGCCTAGTCCCCAGAGTCACTTCACCGTACGGTGGAAATGCAGCCACCTCTGGGGAGCAGCACAGCGCAACAGCTCGAGGCAGGATGACATCACACCCAGTTCAAACTGCAGAGGGCACAGACTGCAATGGCGGCAACTGGGAAGCAGCCAGGAGAGCCCAGAGCCCGCACGAGGAGCCGGGGGATCTTCCCAGAGCACGGTCACAGGTGCTGAGAGGCGGCACCTGCCGCAGCGGGGCCCGCAGTGCAGAAGCAGGACATGGGCTTCTCAACCGTTTTCTTTCCGACCCCCGCAACATGCTATAAAACCACCCCTGCCACAACAACGGGTTTCATGCAGAGCCCGTAGATGAAGAGCCAGGGCTGGCCGCAAGGGGTAGCCAGCAGGGCCATTGTCTGGGGCCCCACGCCACACGGGGCCCCGTGAAGCGAAGCTGTTCGGGCTTTGGCTTCAGCCTCGGGTGGCGGGGCTCAGGCGGGGCCTTTGCGCCCTGGGCCCCAGCGAGTCTAACATCGGCGCTGCTCTCCGGTTTGCTTTGGCAGACCCCCTGAAACCTGCCCACGGCCTTGCTGAGAACCGGGGCTCTCCTGAATCACCTGCCATGGGCTGAGACAGCCGACCAGCTAGCGCCACCCGCCGCGGTAACCCTGTCAGCGCATTCCTGGGGCAGGAGCAGGGGAGGGTCAGCAAGCTGGTGCTTAATGGGAGTGCAACGGCAGCTCCTCTGAGCATCCAGCTGCAGCGGACCCACACGGGTCCCTGCGCCCCATGCCCCATGCCCCCAAGCTCTGGCAGGAACAGCCCCAGGAGGGCACTTGCGCTGGCTCCAGCCTCGTGGCATGGCCAGGTTAAGGGAGCGGGGATGTGCTGTGCTTGGTGCATTGTCCCTTACATACAGCGCCTGGCTCAAGGTGGGATGGGAACACACCTCCCGCCACCCGGGCCAGGCCAGGAGTGGAGAGGGGACGGAGGTTCCTGCTGTGGGGTCCTGGCTGAGATCAGATGCTGTGTAGTTACCCAGGATCGCCCCTCAAAACGGAGTTCAGTTAAAATGAACCAACAGCCACAGCCTGGGCCATGAGCAGCAGAACGGAGAGGACTGGGCAGCCCCAAGAACAGGAAGGGGATGGGAAAATCAATACACTCCACCTCCTGGAGCAGCGCTCAGAGTCCCCCGCCCTAGTTGGAGATGGGCAATGCTTTTCCCCAGCAAGTCAGACTTCTGGTGTGGCCGGTGGGATAAATTCCCACCCCTCTGCAGCCTGGATTTAGTTGGCTTAATCCCATTGAGCTGTGCCCTAATGCTAGATCACATATGGGACAAAGCCGCAGGGCTGGAGCCACCCTGGCAGGGTCTCTAAGGAGCCTGGCCTCTTGGGGCCTGAAACAGATACAAGCTGAAAGGAACTGAGGGTTTCCCTGCAGGCACCCATGTAGGTCACGGCACTGCCCCAGCCGGGTGCTCTGGGCCCACTCCCACACCTCCCAGAGGTGGGTCTGCTCCTATTTGCAGATCAGGAGACACAGGAACATAGGTAAAGCTCATCCAAGGTCACATGGCAACTCTGCAGCACATTAGAACCTGCTCTAATAACCAGAGCCTCCTCCCCCCTCAGGCTCCCAGCCCCCTGCTCCGACCCCACTCCCCCCCAGAGCTGGGAACAGAACCCAGGAGTCCTGGCTTTGTCTCCTCCCGCAACCATTTATGTTGCAGTTGAGGCCGGCAGGCCCCGGTCGCGTTACACAACATGCCGAAACGCATCCAGCTGGAGCTGTCTAGTCACATCTCACCCACTGAGCTGCAGGTAAAATGTGGCATTTTCACAACTCGCCCGTCTCCGCGCGCACCGGCTGACCCCGCATCAGGAGCCACTCTTGCTCTGGGAGCCTGGAGATGGGCACTTGCAAACTGAGAGACGGAAGGAACGGCGCGGTAAAGGATTGTCTGTCGTCCAGAGACGCATACTAAAGCCGGGTTACTGCACTGTAAGCAAAAGGGCCAAAGAACCATCGAGCGGACTCACGGGACCCTTTGGGCTCAGAACTAGCGACGTGAGAGCAGCGGGCCCTGACTAACCTGCAGCTCCATGCCCAGCACCTTGCAGCGGTTACTGGGTTTGGCTCTTGAGCTAGAACGTTACCTCAGGGCAGGGCTGGCTCAGAGACAGACGGGCAGTGTCCGGGCTGCAGCAAGGCCAGGAACTCAGCCCGCCCTGCTGAGCCTTGGCGTCAATTAAAGCATGTTGCTGCCTTTCCATTTACACCGGGGTTGTCCCACCCACAACACACCAGCTCCCAGCCATTCTTGGGGGAGGGTTAAAAGGCCAGGTGCTCAGAGCATTATGGGCCTGGATGTATAATAACCTTTGATTTGGGGAGTTGGGTCTTGTTTTGCTGGGTTCTGTGCAGGCTGTCTCTGCCCTGAGGCGTTTATACCCTAAGATCCCTAGGGTCCCGTGTCCCCCTGGCTGCTCCTGCCTCCCTCACTAAAATAGCCCCTTGCGGGTTCAGTTGCTGGTTTTGTGTATTGCTGCTGTGTGGATGCTACACAGCTGCTGAGTTCCTCCCCAGAGGTGGCTGCCTGTCAGTGATGGGACAGGGGTGTCCTGAGGCTGTAACTGACCTTTGGTGCAGCGTTTTGGAGGGACGGGCCTACAGACATGGGAAGCGCGGCTCATGCTGCTCCCCTTCCTCCCTTGGCTAATGCTCAGGTTCCTCCCCGTGTTGTGTCCTTCCTTTGCCAGCTCACGGGTTTTGCACGCATATGGGCTGGGGGCGGACGGCACATGGAGCAGGCGAGTAACTGCTCTGCACACGCCGCTAGCCTTGTTCTGCCGGCGGGCGGGGGAAGGGAGCGCAAGGCACCGGCGAGGACAGGAGCGTCTGGGGGATGCTTGGATTTTTGCGGCACAAAGCTCAAGTGCTGCCTTTGTAAGAGCCAGAAGGGGAATTTATCGGGCTTTGGGGGTGATTGTAACCGTGAACTGACGAGTGTGTGCGTGCATCTCTGCTTTCCACTGCTCCAGTGTGTGTCCCAGTCCCCATGCTTCTACCAGCTGAGGGAGAGTCTCCAAACGAGAGGCTGGTTTTGGAGGCAGAGGGTAGCAGAAATCTTGCACCGAGGCCCTGTCCTGCTGCAGTTTCCAGCCTGGAATTGCATGCTCACGATGCTTTCCTAGGAACGGTCGTCGTATTTTTGCTTTAGTTTAGTTTGTGGACTTCTCAGTTGGCAGATCTGGAGTTGCCAGGCCCTGGCTGCCCAGATGAAGGGTTGTGGTGCAGAGTTGGTTTCCTGGAGGGTGCGTGCTGTAGCATTTAGAGACATGGCCTCACCCTCAGGCTTCTTGGGTTTTGTTCATGGCTCTGAGAATCAATACAATCTCGGGGTTGCAGCCCTGGCTTGAGTGCGTGCTCTGGGAGGAGAGCATGTCTTAGGACTTGTCTCCACTAGGGAGAAAGGTGGGTTTTCAATGTGTGTGTTAGAACTAGAATGGTTCGAGTAGGAGATGTCAACAGAACCCAGAAGTCCTGCACCCAATCTCTGCTGATGTTGGTGACCACTGAAACAAGCAGCCCCCCCGTGTCTCAGTTTCCCCATCTTGTACTGTGGAGATGATGACCTACAGCATGGGGATCCTGAGGATTAACTCAAGGGTATCTGAAGTGCTTTGACATCTTCAGAGGCATGGCGTATTGTCCCACAGTCTTTTGCCGCTGCTGCCTTTCTCTTTGCAATGCCAGGAACCTGCTGCCTCTGTTCCCATGTTCCAAACATCTGTTTCACAAACCTCAGCCCCTTAAACCCAGCAGGAGCACCTCAGAAGTGTGTCCAGCCTGGCACCCGTTTGTCTCTGACAGCCACTTCAAAGGAAGCATAAAACCCCATATCTGTGCAGTGCTACACACCGACTGTGTCTCACGGGCTCTGTCGGGCTAATGCCCCGCGGAGATTCTCCTTTCGCCCAGGTGGCAGGGGCCTGTGCTTTCTGTGCAGGATGCTCGGAGCTCAGTGTCTGAGTGGCCATGTCAGCAACATGATGACAGCTGAGGGGCTGCCGGGTAGCTGGTTCCACGCATGCCTCCGTCCCATGGGAGTGCTGCGCGCTGGACTGTCCTCGGCTGTGGGCACGTTGGTCCGATGCCTTGGAAGAGGGGTTTTTTAATATTCCTCCAGCAAACAATGAGTTAACGAGCCCCCCCCTCCCCTTCCCCCAAACTTGGCCTTTTTAAAAAATAAACCAGTGGAGCTAATATAAGAGCCAAGCTCCTCTCTCCTGCGAGTAGGAGGCGGGTCAGCTCCAGCGTCTGGCTGGTTAGAACCGGAGTTAAGAATTCCTTCCTAAAGGCGCCCAGACTGTGCGGTCCTTTCTCGCTGTCTGAACCTTCCCACCCCATTCCCTTTGGGGCTTCTCGCCAGAGGCCCTCAGTTCTGCAGAAGCTGACGCATGTGCTTCCCGCTAGCCAGCCAGCCGTCCCAGTGACCTCCTTGGGGCCGCCTGAGCGCTCCCAGCTGAGCGGAGGGGTGGCAGAACACGCCTGCCCTGGGACAGGAGTGAGCCAGGAACAACCCGGGGGTGCCGAATCCCCATCAGGCCGCTGGGGTTTCAGAGCCAGAACAAAGCTCGTTCATGTGCTTAGGGAATCGGGGGCTGTGAAGGCAGGCTCCCTGCATGCCCAGCCTTCCTTTCCGCCTCAGCGCAGCAGCTGCCCCCTCCGAATCAGACTGAAACTGTTTATTTCCCAGTCCAGGGACTCGGGCTCCACAAAATCTCCCCCCCTTCCCCTCCCCCAACCTACAATGGCACTGAAAGCTCCCCCTGGTTAAAACAGGCAAGAAACTTTCACAGGCACGGTTTAAAATTTGGGCCGTTTATGTTTCATTCCGGTTTTTTAAACCTGCTGTTTACGTCACATGTAGGGTTGCCAACCCTCCCGGCTTTGCCGGGAGTCTACCGAAATCGGCACCCATCTCCCAGTAGCTATGGAAAGCAATCTCGGAGATTTTACTAGGTCCAATATAACTAATAACATTACATCATGTTGGGGGGGAATCTCCTGGAATAGCTTCAGCAATCAGTAAAAATTAGGGGCCAGGGGCCACACAACTGATGCATCGAAGTTTTAGTGATGTGGGTCTAAGTGCAGGACACCTGGGCTCTGTTCCTAGTTCTGGGAGCAATTAAGGTCTAGTGGTTACAGCAGGCAACAGGGAGGCAAGGTCCCTGGGTTCTATTCCCAGCTCTGGGAGTGGTTGTAGGGGAGGCCTGAGAGCGAGGATCTAATGGCTTGTAGCTTGCAGGGAAGCATCTTTAACTCAGATTTAATGGTGTGAGCCCAGGACGCTGCTGTGGAGGTCACGTCTCTTCGCTGAAGTTAAGGAGAGCAGCGTGGGACCCTGTGACTTCATTACAAAGCAGGATGTCATGCCAGTCCAGGTGCAGCTGGCCCCCTGCTCCTTCCCCAAATGGAGGAGCTAAGAGGCCAGGAAGAAGTAGCCTGCCGGAGGCCTGAGGCTGGAGGAGAGCTCCCTGAACGGGAGAGAGGAAGAGGGAGAATCAGCTGACTGTGAGAATGACCCAGGAGAATGAATTAAAAAAGGCGAAAGGGGAAGTGCTGTTTCCGGTCCCCAGAGAGCCCTGCCAGCCATGCCAGCCAGCCTCACAAGTCTGTCGCTGCAGGGAAGCTCCAGAGACATTTGCGGTTAGGCCGGAAGTAACCCTCTCTCCTCCCCCTGTGGGAATTTGAACACGAGGGTTAACACCCAACTCTTGCAAAGAGGGCTCTGGGGCCTTTGGGACCAGGACCTGGCATCCCACGTGAAAGGCAGCCCCAGCAGTAACAGTGTCCGTCAGCATCCGGCTGGGGGCAGCGTGCTCTCAAAGGGCAGAGCACCTGCAGCTCCGAGCGCCCGAGCACTGCCCTGGGGCTCTGGGCGAGCGCCCGAGCACCTTTGAGTAGCACAGCGCCCCCTAGGGGTCATTGGGGTGAGCACCGATGGTGAGGGCAGAGCGCCCCCTACGGAGTCACTTGCATCACTCCCTGCCGCACAGCAGCCCCAGCGCCGCCCTGGGGCACTGGGGTCAGCACAGACTGACAGGAGCGGGGCTCCCTCCCAGCTAGTCGGTACTAACAAGTTCCTCAGTTGCTTCCCAGCCCCACACACTGGTCGCCCCTACACTGGCCCCACCTGAGCTACCAGCATCGCTCCCGGAATGTCTCTCGTCTGCTCCTACTCCGGCCCAGTAAACTGAGGCAGCTTGACGGCTGCCAAACCCCTAGGCCCCGGCTGCTCTGTGAGGAGACTGTGAGGAGGCTGCATTTCCCTTTGTCCAGACACGGGTTTGGTGGGAGCCTGAGGAAGAGCCAGGAACACCGCCCACCCGCACACCCTGGCGTGGGGGATTGTTTGGACGGCGACTGGGCGGGCGGGAGAACAATCGGGATGGAGCAGGGGCCCGGTGTGTGCAGGAGGAAGGGAGCTAGGCTGTGGCTGTATGCTCAGCAATAGGAAATGCTTTATTAGCTGGGAGTGGTGGAGAAAAGCCAGGCAGGAAGAGGCAGTAATAAGAAACATTTTTTGACTTCTCCCACATCCAGAGCTCAGAGATCTTGCCAAACTGCTGCGTTTGGAAAACAGGGGGAGAGCCCCCGGGACTGGGGAGGGAACCTAGATGCACACACCCCTCTCCCCGGCTGGGACAGGCGACCACGGCTGGAACTAACACCGGAGCCAAAGCTCTGCCCTGCCAGTATCCCTTTGCGAATCTAGGGAGGTTGGTGTGTGGGCTGGGGAGAACGGAGGCTGACCCATGAATCTGCTTCAGGCTGGAGCTTGCAGCGCAGTGAGGAGCTGCCTGGGGTGAGCTAGGAAACTGTCTGTCGAAGCCCGGGATCCAGATACTGCAACCAAAGGAGAATCGCCCCTGGCCCTGGGAAAGGGTCCCCACAGCCCCGCTGGCAGCAGACGCAGAGCCGGAGACAGGACGCCCAGACTTGGGTCTGGCAGGGTTCCTTTCCGCCTCCAGAGGCTCTGCAGAACCCGCCCGCTCACAAGCAGCCTCTCCTCGGGGCCGGTGCTGTCAATGAGAGGGGGAAAGCCATAGGTGAGTTGGAATGAGCTGCTCCCACTCTGGGTGTCGGGATGTTTCTTAGGCTGCTGCCCAAAGCAGAAAGCGCGCTACCAGAGATCAGGTCATGGGCCCGCTCCTCAGCTAGTGGCCTAGCCCTGATCTCACTGGGGCGCCTCTGGCTTACAGCAGCTGAGATTCTGGCCCCATATTTGTAACTCCTCACCCCCTCTGTTCTGTTCCTGATTTGCCCCCTCCGTGACACATTGGAGCAGACGGTTCTTTGGGTCCCCCTTTCACAGCAAGGGGAGTCCCTCTCCTCTTAAGACTCTGATCTCCCTCAGATCTCACCACTTGCCGCTGAGAACCACTCCATTGCTTGAATGTAAGGCAGAGTAACCATACTGAAGCCAGCAGAATTTGCTCCTGATTTATGCTTGTGCAACTGAGATTAGAATCTGGGTTTACCTCAACTGCAGTTAGTGGGATGACTCTGGATTTGCACAAGGGTAACTGAACTCAGAATCTGGCCTTGTGCCCCCTTTCAGAAGATGAAACAATCTGTAAACTGTAATTCTATAATATGCAGTGGGTCTAGTGCTGGACAAGAAGTGCAATAAAATCGGCTGCCTTACTGGAGAATTGGAGGGCGGCAAAGGTTTTGCAGATTTTTCTGAAAGGCGCTGGGGAAATGTAGTAAATTGCAGACTAGAGACTGGTCAATTAGCTGAAATGGTGGAATTAACGATATGATAGGGTCAAAGTAGCACGGCTTCTGAAAAGGAAAACCACATTCACCAATCTATTCAAATTCTCTACCGTTTTCTGTAACAGAACAGATAAAGGAGAACAAGTGGACACAATTAGTTTAGACTTCCAAAAAGGCCTTTTACAAAGTTCCTCATAAGAGGTTGCTGAAGGCGCTAAGTAGTCCAGATATCCGAGGCAAAGGGCTATCTCGGGTCAGGAACTAGGTAAGAGATGGAAAACAGATTATGAAGAAATGGTCAATTTCATCACCACCGAAAGTTAACAGCAGGAGCTGTGCTGGGGCTGATATTAATGAATGATCCGGAAAAGAAGAGGAGCAGGGAGGAAGCAAAATTTGCAGATAACACAAAACGATGTCGGTTCGCCAAGACTGTGGAACGTCAGAGGGCCCAAACAAGTTAAGGGGAACATGGTGGGAAATGAAATTCAGCGTGGGATGGAGCCCCGTGAACTGCTCCTTCGCTGCGCAGAATGACTAAAGTGCTCAGGAGAAGGAGCCAGCTAGCTCGGCCTTAGCTCAATGTGCTGCGCCAGCGGAGAAAGCCAATGCAGGGTTGGGGTGCGGAAGGAACGGGTGGGGAGCGTTCTGCTGCTCTCCTGTAGCTCAGCAGGGTACTCAGGATGGAATGGGGTGTTCGGTGCTAACACACACTGACACCCCAGGAGGGGCTCAGAGATGCTTCACAGGATTTGTTTGTTACTGTTTCTAAAAAGCTTCCAGGCTAGAAAAAAAACCTAAACCCTTGCTGTTCTCGGCACAAACAAACAGAAAATCAACCTCACCCTCCTGTTTCTCTAACACACAGAATTTGAGAGAAAATAAACACGTGGGTGGGGAGGGGGCGTCTGGGCTGAATTTTTTTTAAATAACAAAACCTGTTTCTCTGGTTTTTAATGTAGCAACTGCCTCGAGCGCAGGGTAGCGCAAAGCCCATGCTGTGCAATGCGGCTGCTCGAGGCATCTGCTGGCTCTGGGCACGTTGCACCAGGCATGCCAAGGTCCCCGGAGCAAGCTTTGGAAGGCTCCAAGGCTCAGTTTGGGCTCCGAAATGGGCCTGAAGGAGACCCTCGAGCCAAGCGAATCTGATCTCGGGCTCCCAGCTCTACATTTTCTCTAGCCCTAGGAATAACAGCATGTTCCCGGGATCAGACCACTGGTCAGCTCCTGAAAGCTTCAGTGGCAGAAGATGTCACTGCTCAGTGCACCTGGCCAATTCTGTACTGATGGGGGAGGGGAATCTCCGTAGCTCTCCCAATTTAGGTTCAAAACCCACTGAAGTAAAATTTCGATCTAGCAACCCATGGCCTGGTTTGTAGAGGACTGTGAGTGCCCACAGCTGCCTCTGACCTCAAGGGGAACTTCAGCACCTCTGACAACCAGCCTAGAGCGGCAGTGTCCTGGAAACTGCCTAAATCTGCTGCCTCCCCAGGCAGGAATAGCGCTTGCTGCTTGCAGTGTGCTCCTGTGCCCTGGGAGGGGAGGGGGGCGTCTGTACAGCTGCTGGTTCTCAGGGAACAAAAATAAGGAACCAGGTCATGAGATGCATCCTGGCACTCAAAAACCAAAAAAGGCTTTTCTGCACGTGGTTTGCTGGGCACAACCCCTAGATCTCTCCCATGCGAGCGTGTGACTGTGCGAACCATGGTGATAATTTCGTTGATTATTCTCTTTCTTGGTTTGAGAGTAACAGCCGTGTTAGTCTGTATTCGCAAAAAGAAAAGGAGGACTTGTGGCACCTTAGATAAAACTGGTTAGTCTCTAAGGTGCCACAAGTACTCCTTTTCTTTCTTGGTTTGGTTTCATGTCAGCTAGTTAAACTGTTCTCCAGTGTGAACCAAGCAGCATGAAGGGACCTGGTACCTAGGGCAGGGTGTTGGGAAGAGGAGAAGGGCTTAGGTCTCAATCTTCAAAAGTATCCTCTGGGGTCTGATTCTCAGAGGTGCTGGGCGCTGGGGAAATGTAGTAAATTGCAGACTAGAGACTGGTAAATTAGCTGAAATGGTGGAATTAATGATATGATAGGGTCAAAGTAGCACGGCTTCTGAAAAGGAAGACCACGTTCACCAATCTATTCAAATTCTCTACCGTTTTCTGTAACAGAACAGATAAAGGAGAACAAGTGGACACAATTAGTTTAGACTTCCAAAAAGGCCTTTTACAAAGTTCCTCATAAGAGGTTGCTGAAGGTGCTAAGTAGTCCAGATATCCGAGGCAAAGGGCTATCTCGGGTCAGGAACTAGGTAAGAGATGGAAAACAGATTATGAAGAAATGGTCAATTTCATCAGCACCGAAAGCTGACAGCATGCAAAGCTTCTTCTGTTCAGCATGACTGAAAGGTGGTCGGCAAACCCTTCAGTTTTAACCAGGTCTGTGGCTAATGGTAGCCATTAATGGTAGCTCTGCTGCTCCCAGTGACTTCAACTGAAGTTGTGGGCGCTCTGCACCTCTGAAAATCAGACCCAAGATCACGGTCCCCAAAACTGAAGCTTCCAAACTCCATGGCCCTCTTGGAAAACATTGGTCTTGTTCTGTGCCTACACTGCGATCAAAGGCCTGCGGCACAGCCGGGGCTGGCTGGGCCAGCTGACTCGGGGTTCTGGGCTGCCAAACTGCAGTGTTGCTTTCCAGGCTCGGGCTGGAGCCCAGGCTCTGAGACCCTGCGAGGGCGGAGCATCTGCACACCTATTCTTAGCCCTGCAGCCCACCCCCCACGAGCCCGAGTCAACTGAGCTGGGTTTGAGATTCAGCGCGGTGGGTTTTTTATCGCAGTGAGGCAGTGCCCTCTGGGGACAATTCATGGCTGCTCTGGACGGTTAGCTACACAAGCGCAAGGGGCTGTCTTTCTGATATTCGGAGCCCTGCTTTGCACAGCCGTGGATTGCTGCAGGAGGCGCCAGGCATGAATGTCTCGAGCCCAGGGAGCTGGTTTGAATCCAGCCCAGCGCAATGGGACCAGAACATAGTTACTGCTTGGGGGGTCTGTGCATCAGGAGTTTGGTGGGGCTCGATCTAGTTTCTTCCGGACACATGTCCACAGCCCAGAAACCATCATCATGAAAGGCACTTGCTGGCAGCCTCAGCAGATGGACCAAGGCCTGAATGGGCCACCAGGATTGAACCTTTGCATGCTCAGATGGTCCTGCCAAGGCACCATTAGGGCTTATTGGTGGAGCAGTGGAGGAGGAGAGCCTACAAGCACGGTCACTGGGCCTGTGCAGAGGGGATCTCGGGGCTTTCTCTCTGATGCCTTTCACCAGCACTAAACGCACTCCAGAGCGTATTAAGACCGGCTCTGCGCTGAGTAGAGAGCGGGGTTGGCCTTACCACTGCAGTGGCATCCTGGGCTGGCACGCTGCTTGCAAGAGGAGGCTGTCGGGCCAAGGGGGTCAAGGAAAGACAGCGACACATCTGCAAGCATTCATCGCCCTGCTTCCTTGTATGCTCTGCGCCAGAGTGGCCTGTGGGGAATTGCCGCTCCGAGTGCACTTCCATTTTCAAAGAAATGTTAACTGTGCATTCTCCACCCACGTTCTTAATAGAAGCATCTTGGATAGGTCATTACATCGGCCTGCTTTCTTATGTGATTATGTAGGACACCGTAGCATAACATCTTAAATGCTTGGCATGCTGTTGCATTATAAATCATATCAATAGCACATGCGGGGAAAAGGTGGAATTAAAGTTGCTTTAACTCTGATTATCCCCACACAGGTTCTTGGCTGGTGTAAACTGATGTAGCTCTGTTTATTTCACTGGAGCTATTCCGATTTACAGAAGCTGAGAATCCGGTCCCACTATTTATTTATTTGTGGTTCAGAGGGTTACAGGCAAGATACGGTTGCCTTGCTTCTTTTGCCCTGAGCAGCTTGCCAATACGTGGCACCTTGCCTAGTTGTTTCCATTAGAGAAGAAATTGATGATACAAGTCAGATATTTCTCTGGCGTAATCCTGTTTATTTACAGTGAATGAGCACAGGGTCCTATTTCCCAAAACACAGAAGGAAAAAAGAGCAGAAAGTTTCCTTAGAATTTCCAAGCCCGCTTCTCCAGCCAGTCCTGTGCCCCAAGGAGTTCTGTCTCACAACTGTTTCTCATGCTGTCTGCTGGTTTTCTGGACTCTCTGCTTCTCTCACATGTCAAAAAATCCTTTAGCCCCTGCATTTTCAGTCTGTCATAGAGAAACCCCATTTATTCTCCCTGGGTTCCTTCTTGATGAAGCTTTGCCACGCAGCCCAGTGACTTGGGTGGTGGCTTCTATTGTGTCCAACTATCACTACATAAAAGGGGCTTCATTTCTTGCATTTAGCGTGAATGAAAGGTGGTCAGCACACCCTTCAGGTTTAATCAGGTCTGTGATTAATGGTAGCCATCAACCCTTCCAGGGAAACAACAATTGTTAAAAATTCTTCTTCCCTGTGTTACTAACTCTCAGGGCTATTAAAACTGAAAGGACTTGAAACTTCGAATTGATTTTCCACCACTGATGCTGCCATCTGTTGGACCCTTTTGTGCTTCAGTTGGCTTGGGATGGGGATATTGCTCCCGGGCAGACACTTTCATTCGGTTCCCCATGCTTGCAGGATAGTCTGCAGGGTGACATTCAAGCATTTCGGTGCACTGGGTTTTGGTGCTTGGATCCAGGGGGTTGATTCTAGAAATAATCCAGAGAGGAAGTTCGGCTCTAAGAATCGGGTCTTGCCACTTTTTTCACCAGTCTTGTAATATTTAGGGTGAAATCCTGGCTCCATTGACTACAATGGCAAAAATCCTATTGACTTTAGTGGGGGCCAAGATTTCACATCAAGCCCCTGCTCTGAGAGGAGACTGATGATGGAGGAGTCTCAACTTCCAATTAAAATGAAAAAAGTACATTTCTAGCCCGCATGATTGCAGAGAAAAGCCTGGAAATGTGTCTCAAGTGCCCCCCAAGGGCTCACAAACCAGAAGGTAATGAGCCTCAAGTATAGTAGCTTTGAAAATCGTACAATCTGTAAGCCAGTCTCGTAATACGGTGGGGCCTGACTCCTGATTCTGGAGCTGTTGGGATCGGTGACGCTGACTTCTGTGCTAGGCTCTCTGTCCCGAGCCCTGCACTTGGTTCTGAGTTGAGGGGCCATAGTACCAGCCGGCACAGAGACACTGAGGCCATGGTGTGGAGACCTAATGAGGTGAGCAAACGACAGAGAACATGTGAATGGTGAGTCACTAGTGCAGAGGGTGCAGGAAATTAAATCTCAGTTTCTGGAGCAGAAGCTTCCTTCTAGAAGCAGCTGTTTGGAAAGCAGCAGAATAAAGTGAGTTCTCAGCAGTTCTCAGGACCCCCTCCTCCTCCCTGCAGACCGTGTTTCTGATACTGATGAGAACCAGAGAGCTCAGGCTTGGGTCATGAGGCTACTTGTGACAGAGATGGTTTGGGTCTCTGGAGCAATGTTACAACATCCAGGCTGTGGAGCTTACAGAACCCGTGAGCCATCTGTGTTAGCGTGTGAGAGACAGGGAAAGAGGACGGGGGGGGGGGGATCAGAGAACACAGAAGAGGAGAGAAGGGAGGAAGAAAGAGTAGGGACAAGAAGGAAGGAAGGAAGGAGATCAATAGCGTACGGCTCCTCTGCATCTGCCAATAGCAAACACCTCCAGCAGCTGGAGATGGGACTCTAGCTGGGGTGGGCTCTGAGTTCTACAGAGAATGCTCCCAGGGGTCTGGCTGGTGGGTCTTGACCACGTGCCCAGGGTCTAACTGATCGCTGAGTTGGGAGGGAATTTCCCCTCGGTCAGATTGACAGAGACCCTGGGGGTTTTATACCTTCCTCTGCAGCACGGGGCATGGGGCACTTGCGGGTTTGAACTAGAGTAAGGGGTGCATTCTCTCTAACTTGGAGTCTTTGAATCATGATTTCAGGACGTGGCTAACACCGTCAGAGGTTGCAGGAGTGAGTGGGCAAGATTCTGTGGCCTGCGATGTGCAGGAGGTCAGACTAGAGGATCACAATGGTCCCTTCTGACCTTTGAGTCTATGAGATCAGGAAGAGGGGAGGGAGAGAAAGGAAATGGATCACAGGAACTAACCAGAACTGGGCCCAGACCTTTGGAGGTGCCTCTAAGCCCACAGCCCATTTCCTGGGAGCTTCCTTTGTCTCCAGGCTGGAGTCCAAGGTCTGGCTCTGGATGGGGCCTAGATTGCCAGGACAGCAGCCGTCCAAACTTGGGCACCATGGAGGTTGCAATTACTATTGCAGGATCCTGCCTCCAGCTGGTGGGATCCAAAGTGTCTGAGATGAAGGGTCAGGTGCCACCCTGGAGTGAGCTTGCACTTGGATTCCATCAGGAGTGGGTTTTGCTTACATCAGGGCTGAATCTGTGCCATGGTGTCTGCAGTGGGTCCGGGCCGTGGGACAGGTGAGATTGGGGTGCAGCCCATGTGACTGTCCCTGGTTCAGGGCGCAGCTGCTGCGGAGCACCTCTCTCTCCCCCGCCAGGAACGTTGCCCTGTCTGTGGCAGTGTTTGGGGGACGGGGCTTAGAGAACCCAGTCGCTCAGCATGGGTTCAGCCTGCAGACGCATCCAACCCCTTTGCTCACCCTTGAACGGGATGTTTGCCTGCTGGTGCTTTCTCCACAAAAGCCGCAGGTTCCCTGGGCTAGAGGTGGCTCTCGCTCCCAGCCCTGTATCCCACTGGAGCTGAATCTCTGTTTCCCCTCTGGGAGCAACAACAAAGCGAGTTATTTCGGGGAGGAAAGGTCCCTGCGAGGCTGCCCTATGGCTGGAGCCACGGAGCTGATATCTGTTTGTGCGGCTTGGAGCTGTGTGTGTTTGCGTGACTCCCCTTTCCCATCAAGGCCAGAATCTAAACAATCTTGATTCCTGTTCTGGCTTAAGCGGCGGGCAATGGGCAGGGCTCCGTGAATTGCAGGAAACGGAGCCATCAGCCTGTTTATGTAGAAATCACAGACGGAGGTGGGTGGAGAACCCTGGGCTCCCAGGACCCAGGGGCTCGTCCATTTAGAAAGGGATCCAGAAGCAAAGGAGACGGCTGCACGGTGGGGAGGAAGTGGGTCTGGAAAGCTTGGGGACAGTGGTGAGGTCAAGTCTTCATCATGTTTAGTTTGGCAAGAATTTCCTTTTTACAAGGAAGAATTTAAAAAACAAAAAGCCCTCCCTCTCCATTGGAGCAGCTGGAAACTTTTGGCTGCCTGTGACAAGTGTATTTGTATCACTGATAAGCCTGATACCAAAGCCCACTGGAGGACCCAGTCCGTGAGTCTCCATAAAGCACAGCTGGCCCGAAGGATACTTCGGAGCAGGCCCATGGAGCTGTACATCACACCAGATCAGCTCCTTGCCATTGCCATGAGCCCCCGTATTTCCCTGCCTGTGTCACACCACCCTTTGGTCTCCTTTTGTCTAGTACAGATTACTGGGCTCAGTACCGAGGTCACTGGGTGGGGTTTCATGGCCCGATATGCAGGTCAGCCTAGGGGTCTGGGGGTCCCTTCTGGCCTTAGAAGCTCTGACTTTGATGCACAGAAGAGAGGTGCAGGGCACCCAGCAGCAATCGGGGGAGCCTGGGGGAGGGGAAGGTGAGCCCATCTTCGTCAGGCCTTTCAGAGCCATTGCTCTTTGATCCTGTGCAACCTGTCGCTTAGACCTAGGTAACTCCCGCTAGCTGCACTGCCCTGCTTTGGCCCCACTGCATCCCGTTACGTCTGTTACTACCTGGCTCCCCTTTGAACTTCCTAGGTCCCCCTTAGTTCCTGCCGCCGACACTGCCCCCACTGTGGTAGTGATCCGGTCGCGTGGAACTTCTTGGCTCCCCGTTTTAAAACTGGAGCTTTGCTGGTGCAAGTTGGGTGCGGTGCTCCCCTCCAGAGATGGCCGCAGCATGTCAGCGGCAGGGAGGCCTGCAGGCTGCGCAGCGCTCTGGCGTAGCTTTCCCGGGGGGAGGAAGCGCAGCCGCACTCAGTGCTGGAGTGAAAAGAGGCTGATCGGTCTGTCTCTTGCTCTTCACATGACAACAGAACATGAAGGCACCGCGGGGACACAGCTGGGTCACAAGTAGGGAACCATGCTTACTACACACGTGCCAGACCTAGCGACAACCACACGGCTGCTCAAAACATGTAAAGGTCTACTACCCTATTCCTGTCTGCTGCCCTTCTGTATACAAGTGGACTGCTGTCAATCAGTGCAGAGTTTGTATTGACACGCATTACCAATGCGGACAGAGCTTCTGGAGGCTGGGTTTAGCTGGAATGGGTTTTCATGCAGTTGTGTGTCGTAAAGATCTCCTGGAATCGCTCTCAGGAAGAGGTGGTAACTGTGATATCCTGGCCAAGTTCCACTCTGGATAATTCCATCCTACCTACCTACATCCTGCCCCCCCCTCCCCGCCCCGGCAATTTCAGTTGACTACAGAATCCTTTATTTCCTCTCGAAAGCCATTGTGTAGCTTTGCTGAGCGACTGGTAAGTAGCTGACCCATTCCAGCCCAGATGTGGCTGCATTTCAGGGATGCATGAAATGACCCCCTATATACAATGAAGCTGCATGATAATAATATCATTTGCATTTGCGAAGTGCTTTCGGAGCCTCCAGGTGAAAGAGGCTGCAGAATTGTGAGACTGCGCTATTCATCCATTCTGTTTTCTCCAGAGAAAATGCTGCAAGGAGCCATCGGGAGCTTTCTCCTGGCTGTTCTGACTGTCCCAAGGAGCTTTCCAGCTGGTAGGTAGCAGAATAGCCGGAGTGACTAATGACAGTGCAGTGGTCCCAGAGCACGGCTGTTTCTTTCTGTGGCATGCAGGAAACTGAAATAAAGGGCAGGAGATTTGGAGGTTTATTTATTTACTCACCTCTCAAAATAAGTCACCATCCCAGGCAATTAACTCATACCCCGTGTGTCTGCCTGGGGAAGCAGCACGGCCTAGAGGCCAGAGGAAGGAGCTGGGAGTCAGGATTCCTGGGTTTTATTCCCGCTGTACTGGTGACTGGCCATGTGACCTTGGGCTTGTTGTTTCTCCTCACATGTCGCTGACCTCCCGCCCAGGGTTAGTTCACTATGGTTCATAACGTGCTTTGAGATCATTGGATGGAAAGGGCTGGAGACATGAAATGAGAGATGGGATGCAGGGAGTATTCCTTCAATACCTTGAGCTTTTCCCTAGGGTGGGCTCCTGAGTGATGGAGATGCTGTCTTGGGCTATTAACTGGGCAGCTCTCACAGTGTCCTCACCCCCTCCAGTTATCCCAGTCTGCTGGGGATAGTGTTCATCTCCGCCACTGCTCAGCCCCAACCCGGGGGTATCTTCTTCACCCTGCTCACAGCTACCCAGGGCTGAAGCAAGGAGGAGCTATTTGAGGCCCTGTTGTTAGGGCCAGCACCATGGGAGAGTCCAGGTGAGAGAGCTCTGTGCAGAGTGAGACACTGGAGGGTTCGCATTAGAGATGAGCCCAGGCTGTGAAACAGGCCAGATCCCGACCACAGCCTACCCAGGGCACTGGGGCTTCAGACCTGAAACCTTGCTCAGGATCAGAGCTTGCAGCTCCAGCCTGACTCTGATGAGCCAAAACACCCCAAAATGGTGAAGTCCCGGTTCGGGTCTCAACTTTGCTCCCACCTTGGGGACGCCTTAATGATGATGATTGGCCCAAGCCTAGATTCTGGGGTGCGGGTTCCAGGCATAACCTTAGGGCCCAGGTTTAGAGACAGGATCAAGATCCAAATGCCAGATCCAAATTCCCCTGAGTGGGGCTCAGAGTCCAAACCCAGAAGTGAAATTGCAATGGGATGAACAAAAACAGCTGGATCAAAAAACCCTGACCTTCCTGAAGTTAAAGCCCCAGAGACAAATATCCTGGTTTGATCCCATCCCCAAATTCTTTCTCATCTATCCATCACATTTATCTAGCTATTTATTTAGCTATTTATCTACCAGTCTGAGCCTGGATTTTCAGAAGATCTCAGGGGCAGATTTTCTGGTGATCAGCACCTAGAACTGGGGTCACTCTTAAGAACTGCCCAGCATTCGACCTGCCCTCAGTGTGCTGGCTTCTTTGAAAATCTGGCCTGCATGGCCCGGCCTCGACTAGCCAACCCTCAGCAATGTGAGACTCGCTGTTACAAGAAGCTGGTTTGTGTCCCCCAGCGTTTACTAATGACCTGTCTCCCAGCCCACTCAGAGTCCTCCCATGACATTCGGGGAGCGGCGGATGTAATGTGGGGAGAGTCCTGTGGGCCCAGCCCGGCTTGGCTCCGTCTGTGAACGTGCTGTCTCGTTTGTGTCCCACAGAGGAGCTGATGTGCGCCTGTGACTCGCAGGAGTGTGAAAATGCCACCTGCTTGGGGAAGATGTGTTTTGTGAGCAAACACCTGGAGAACGGGAAGGCCACCCAGGGCAAGGGCTGCCTGAGTTCTCATATCCTGGAGCGCTGCCAGATTGCAGCCATGGCAGAATACACCATGAGCTGCTGCAGCTCCAGCATGTGCAATGAGAACATCAGTGTCTTCCTGAAAGGTACAGCCCAGCCGTGTCCTGGGTCCCTGGTGTGTCTGGGTGCAGGGGGCTCCCCTCTCTGGCAGTTTGTCCCAGGCTCCCACCCCCTGCCTTGGGGTACCCCCCGACAGCCTTTGGGGAGTCAGGAATTTCCCCGGAAATCACCCTGAGGCAGCCCTGGTGCCCCTCTGGCCTTGCCCTTCAGCTCAGGTGCCTCCCAGCCCCGAGCTCAAGCCCTGGGCTGCTGCATCCCTGCCCCAACATCAGCATGTGCTCACTGGAGCCCAGCAGACTCTGCCCCCCTCCTTCAGTGGGAGGAGAGCTGTCAGCAGGAACTGGGGTGATATTTGCTGTCCGCTCTCCAGACAACTGGGACTCTGGGACTCTCTGCCTGCTGCCCCTGAATTGCTCAGGGCTGCTGGGGAGTAGGGCTGGCCCTTTCACACCCGCGGAGAGGAAGGCTCCTAGCAGCCCCGCGGCTGCTCTAACTTATACCATGGCCCTGCATGGCTCTAGAATATGAGAAAGAGAAAGGTGGCTTGAAGCCCCCTCCCTGTCCCAGCACAGGAGCACAGAAACCAAGCTGCAGACCCCAGTGTCTGTTCCGTCCAGACTTGACCCCTGCTCTGACTCCAGGCATACTGCATTTGCCCCGGGACTCCCCCACAGCTGGTCCTTTTCTTCCCCTCAGGCCAGGAGCAGCCCGAAGAACCTGCCTCTCTGAGGAACCTTCTCCTGATGGTCCTCGTCCCCGTGCTGGCCCTCCTCGTGCTCGCCACGCTCGTCACGCTCTCCTTCTGGAAGCTGGCTCAGCACCGCAGGAACCGGCTTCTCATCAGACATGATGACTTGGGGGACACAGACATCATGCTGAAAGCCTCCATGGTTGGAGACAGCACCTTAGAGGTGAGTGAGCCTTGAACAGCCTGAAATGGAGATGACCACAGACAGGCTCCCACCCCACAAACCCCCCAGATCCAAATGCCCCAGAATTCTGGAGAGGTTGGATCCAAACCCGAACTTTGCGGCCAGAGCCCATCTCTGTGTCACGGTCAAGGGCTCTCTCCCTAACTAAGAGGATACAACATTCAGAAGTGCAAGTAGGGCCGTACCCTCCAGTAGGCAGTGCCAGCAGGAGATTTTCAGCTGTCTGGGGTACTGGAAACCTTGGGGCTTGCCCGCTCCTCCGGAGGGGAGGTGGGACTGCGCACCGCTCCTTAAAGGAGCAGAACGGGCTAGAGAGGACAGTCGTTCTTTAAATGGCTTTAACAGCACAATATAGATGTTAACAAACGGCTTTGTTTAAGTTTGTTAGCGTATGTATTGTGCTGTTACCTTGGTCAGGAGTCCTCAAGAGGGGAGGGGTGGGGCAGACAGAAGGTGTTTAAACAGTGGTTTTTATTCTGTTGCTCCCCATTGGTCTGAATTATCCGTGACATCCTCTAGCAGGCCACTGACTCACCGGCACGGCGCCTCCTGCTGGTTGTCTGGGAATTAGCTCAATTCCAGCACTCGGAGTGCCCCCTGCTGGCCGGTGTCTCTCCTACCTCAGTCCCCCATGTCCCTCCCGGGCCACGGTGCCCTTTACCTTGGGGTTCTGCCCACAGCACTGCCCCCATACTCTGGGTCTCCCCTCCCAGGGGAACCCCCTCTCCCTATGCCCATCTTGCCTCAATGGCTACTGCCTCCTTTCTCTGGGGCAGACGGCAGTCTGTCATGGACACTCATCACTGGCAAGAGGGATGGATCAGCTGCCTCTGCCCATCACCGGGCTGCACCTCTGCAGCCCCAGTACCTACTTAGGCCTTAACAAGGGCTGCTTTTAACCCCTGCTCTCCTGGAGTGGGGCAGCCATCCCACTACACATCCATACTGCATCACATCAAGTCCAAATCATTAGAGCAATGCCTCTGCATGCCCTGACCAGCGGATGTTTGGATTCTGATGTCAGCCCAGTTCTGCAGCCTGACCAGAATCAGGTGTTGTCCCCAGTGTACACAGAATTCTTCTTTGCAGCCAAACTAGTCTAACATGCATTTTGTTACCTGGAACTGGAGCAGCAAAACAAAGAAAACAAATGCCTCCTTTTCCAGCTTTGTGGGTGAGAGAACTATAAGTGAAGATGATAATGCCGGACATTGACAGCCTTAAACCAGCTGCCTCAGGAATCTGCCAAGAACTTTGCTGATCATATGTGCCTCATCTTAGCAACGGAGCTAAGACGTATCACATATCTGCCCACCTCTATTCGAATGACACCCCTTCTGATCTGACAGCCCAGGCATTGTCCGCTTCATCCAGAACAATTTACAAACTTGGAACCTAATCCTGTAAACCCTTAATCATTTGATCAATCGCATTGAAGGCAATAGGACTAGTTGCATGACTATGGACCACTTTTGTGGGCTGGTAAGAGTTTCAGGAGTCTGTTCTGTTCTATAAAGGAAGTTGAATCCCCCATTGAAATACAATGTTTAGGTACAACACCATAAAGCAGTTTAGGATACAGTTCTACTTAAAATTTGTCCTTTAATCAGTCATACATATGCTAAAATGGCTCCTCACCCAATTCCCATATTCCATATAAACAGACTGAATACTACATTTTTGGACAGCGATGCACCAATCCACACCCAAAATCCATAAATTCACTCCATCTGCCCCCATCACTGTGCCCATATGCCCCATCTCTAGACCCAGATCGCCACTAGGCAGCCTCACCACCCTTGTGCACCCCGCTACCTCAACGTTGCCCGTGCCCGCATGCCATGGTCGCCGAAGGGGTGGAGTGAGCAAGTGGAGGGATCTAACGTGGCTTGAGGGGCTACTGTGCCACGAGCCGTGCTGCGCCCTCGGTGACTGACCGCCAGTGACCTCTCCCTCAGGGCCTGCTGAGCGAGGACTGCACGACGGGCAGCGGCTCCGGGCTGCCCTTTCTTGTTCAAAGAACTGTAGCCCGGCAGATCACGCTGGTGGAATGCGTAGGTAGGAAACCCGCCACCGCGCCCGCCTCTGGCACCTGCACGCAGTGAAGGAGGGTCCCCCTGGCTCGGCTGCCACCTGGTTCCTTCAGCCAGGGAGCCCGGCGTGCCCCAAGCTGCCCTCCCGGGAGCAGCTGGAGATGAGACCATGAATCCTGACCCCCGGGGCAAACTTTGGACTCTGGTTAAGGCCGTCTCTGTTACCCACCTGCTAGCCCAGGGCCCTCTGGAGATGCTTAGTATGGGGGGAGGGAGGGGGAAGGACAAGCAGGTATTGGGCTGGAGCTGGGCTCTTCCTAACCCCTAATCCCTGATATCCGATGGGTTGGGCTCTGGCCCTGAGGGACCTGGCCTGACCCCCAGCCCTACAGACCAGACCTGGCCCTGCGGGACCTGGCCTTTCCATTAGCAGACAGGCCTGGGCACTGAGGTACCCAGCTTATCCCCATGACTGTATATGCCAGGCCTGGGCATGAAGTCAGCTGTCCTAGCCCCTAGTGGGCCAGGCTAGACCCTATGAAGCCAAAGAAAGGTTCTGGCAATTTGCTGGTGACGAGGTTCATTCTCTGACGGCCTGAGGCTGCTGGGTTGCCCAGTGGCTGTCAGAGGGTGCAGTGCACTGGCTCAGCCATGGAACCAGCTTGCCTCTAGTCACTGATCCACAAAGAACATAAAACCTTAGCCTAGGAGTGGCTGAGGTGGGGCAGGGGTGCCCCACCTGAGCCTGTCGCCAGGGTTCGCTCAGCACTAGCAGGGGAGCGTGACGCCGTGTCCGTGTCATGGCAGGGAAAGGGCGCTACGGGGAGGTGTGGCGTGGCGTCTGGCATGGGGAAAACGTGGCCGTGAAGATCTTCTCCTCCCGGGATGAGCAGTCGTGGTTCCGTGAGACGGAGATCTACAACACGGTGCTGCTCAGGCATGACAATATCCTGGGTGAGTAGCAGCCCACGAGGGTGTTTATGTGGCGCCCGGCCTGCTGGTGCCCCCCTGTTCCATGGCCCCTTCTGCTTTGTCCCCCTCTAGGCTTCATCGCCTCTGACATGACGTCCAGGAACTCTAGCACCCAGCTCTGGCTCATCACTCACTACCACGAGAATGGCTCACTCTATGACTACCTGCAGAGGACAGTGCTGGACGCCCAGACCTGCCTGAGGCTGGCCTGCTCCATCATCTGCGGCCTGGTCCACCTGCACGTGGAGATCTTCGGGACCCAGGGGAAACCAGCCATTGCGCACCGGGACCTGAAGAGCAGGAACATCCTGGTGAAGAACAACATGCAGTGCTGCATCGCAGACCTGGGTGAGGAAGGGGGATCGATCTACGGGGCCAGAGCCAGGGCTGTAACCCAGCTCTGCATGTCATCTTGCTTGGGGAACAGAGGAACTGACCATCTCGGACCTTTGTCCCATCTGCCCCTAACCGCTGTCTGGATTCCCTTTCACCTGCGCTCCTTGTGGTGAAAGGGCCGGTGCATCTCTAAGGGGTGATGAAAGCAAAGGCTGTTTCCTCTGCCAGTGGAGGGGATGGTCTGCTCATCGGGGCTTAAATATTTAATCCCCTGGAGTCACAGGTCCAAATGCAAGTGAGGTCAACTCCGGGGTATTTTTTCTTCCCCAGAACAAAATGGTAGTGTTTCGGGAGGTGTCAGTTCCCATGTGACAATAAATATCCCCCCCTCCCTCCTTCGGAGCCCCGGTGATCAGCAGAAAGGAGGCAAATGGGATAAGCCAGGGAAGGAAAGAAAGAACAAATCGCCACGGGAGACAGAGGTACACACAGGCTGTACTGATCCCAGATGGATTTCCCTGGTCTGTAAGCAGAAAACTCTGCCAGGCCCAGATTCCCTCATAGAGAGAGGAGTGAAAACCCAGGCCCCCTCATGTCCTCCATCTCAGCCTGCGGGATGCTGCTTCCTTTCAGGGCTGGCGGTCATGCATTCCCAGGGCAGCGACTACCTGGACATTGGGAACAACCCGCGGGTTGGCACCAAACGCTACATGGCCCCCGAGGTCCTGGACGAACAAATCCGCACCGACTGCTTCGAATCCTATAAGCAGACAGATATCTGGGCATATGGTCTGGTGCTCTGGGAGATCACCCGGAGGACAGTTGTTAACGGTAAGGGGCAATTGGGGGGGGGCTTTGGGCAGTGAGACGCAGTGCTCCTAATTCTCTCACCACATGCACAGACCCACAAATGTGGATGTGATACAAGGACCCTTCTCTTTAGATATGCACACACCTGTCTGTCCTTTTAGAGTACCCAGAGACTGCCTTGGGGTCCCTCGTCTGTATATATGCACAGAATATCTTGATGCCCACAGACACCTGAGAGGGTCCTATCTATTCTGCTAACCTTCTATATTCACTGTCTTATACCCAGACTGTGAGCTCTTTGGGGCACAGACAGCCTCCTCGTTCTGTTTGTACAGCACCCAGCACATTGGTCTCCTGGGCCATGACTGGGGCTCCTTGTACGACCTCAAAAGATAATACATCCTAACCTGCAGAGAAAGACCTGGGCTCTGACTGGACGGGCTGAGGCTGGGACTGCCTGTTTTCACAGGAAGTCGGCAATATTGCATGTCCTGAGTTTTGCAGTGGGGTAAATCAGTCTGTTTAGGAGCCTGGCACAGCCTGTGGCTGCAGCCGCAGCGGAGAGGCTGAGCGAGTGGCAGGCTGGAGTGAGAGCTGCATCCTCCCGTGAGTTAGCGAGGCTCCCAGTGCAGAAATAAATGCTGCTCAGGGCTGTTCCCATGAAGGTTTTCGGCTGCTCTGGGTGGTTTTTGCCCGAAGATTAGCTGTAAATTATAAACACTGTAATCTAGTGTCAGCACCCGGCTCCCTGATTAAAGGGCCCATTAGACTCAATCAGCGCTTTGTTTGCTCAACACTGATTAGAAAACAAGCAGCATCAGAGGACTGCTTGGAACCTGGCCACATCCAGGGGACTTCCAGCTCCTCTGGATCATGGGCTGGTTAACCCAGGGTATTTCCCCCATGGCCTGTCACAGCCAGGGGTTGGTCAGTGCTGGCCTTGGGCAGAAGCAGCTGTTGTGGGATGGGAATGGCAGGGAGGGCATGCTTCTTGGGGGAGGGCAATGGGGCTGAAGTTGTGCAATCACCAAAGAGCTGATGGGCCAGATGCAGACTCCTTCTCCAGGGCTTTGGGAATTCACCTCCCCTGCCCCATTCGCCCCCTGTAGTAGCCGTGTCAGAATGGGGGGGCGGGCTTAGCTTTTGCAGCTAGGACATCCCCCAGGCACGGTCCTCTCGCCCTCTGGCAGCTTGGGGCTCCGCAGAGAGTGAGCCTGGCCCCAGAAGTGGTGTCTTCAGTCCATATCCCTGGCAATGGAATGCCCCCCGCCACACACACACACACACACACACACTCATTGTGGCGGCCTCAGCAGACGGGCCCAGGCCTGGATGAGCGCCACAGAGCCCATCTCTCCCTCCAGGGCAGGGCTAAGGGACACAGGCAAGGGGGACGGTTGACCCAGGTGGACACACAGAGGCCTGCGGTCTCTCAGGTGTCCAGCTGGCACCTTTCACCAGCAGGAAAGTTCATTAAATGGTGGAAGTTGGGGGCAAGGTGGCATCTCCCACAAGGCGCAGTCTGGCGGGGCTAATCTCATTTACGGCTCCCAGGCACTCTCAGATTAAACACTTCACTTAACTAACCCAGCAGTGCCCTTGCCTTGGTCGCCCATTAACCCTTGCGGGGCCGAAGGCCTCTCTCCCAGAAGACGCTCAGTGCAGGGGAAACTCCCCACTGTGCACTGAATCTGGGGGGGGTGGGGGGGGCACAGGGTGACGTGGGGGATACACCCTCTGCCCCGAGGCTTCCGATCCCTTTTTGACGGAGGCTCAGGAGGCGCCAGATAGGAACTTCCCACTGCAGTGGGCTGATGGGACACTGGAAGGGCTTTGGCAGCCAAAAAGGGTTAAATCTCTGGCAGAAAGACATATGGAGGCACTAAATATGGATTAGCCCGGGCCAGCTGCTGGCTGGTCTGCGGTGAGCGGCTGCCCGGCCTCCCATTCACCACTAGGTGGGGGCTGCGTCTAAGACAAGGTTCCCAGATGATCTGAACGGCCCCTGGTTTCCTGCAACTGCAGCCAGTTCCAGAGGGAGACCCGGGGTGGGGGGTTCCCCTCCCTATGAGCAGCACTGAGGTGTTGACGACAGGCTTGGTGCATCCTCCTCTGCAGCACTGGGGAGCCAAGGCAGGACTCCACCCAGGGTCTGATTTGGCCACGCAACCAGCGCAGGCTGCACCTGATCTGCGCTACGCCAGCGTGAATCTGGAGTCAGGGCGGTGTCGTTTGTGGGTCAGCTCCCACAGCGTGCGAGCTCCGGGCCTGGGGTGCGAGCTCCGGGCCCGGGGTGCGAGCTCCGGGCCTGGGGTGCGAGCTCCGGGCCTGGGGTGTGAGCACTGGGCCTGGGGTGCGAGCTCTGGGCCCGGGGTGCGAGCTCCGGGCCTGGGATGTGAGAACTGGGCCCAGGGTGCGAGCTCCGGGCCCGGGGTGTGAGCTCTGGGACCAGGGTGCGAGCTCCGGGCCTGGGGTGCGAGCTCCGGGCCCGGGGTGCGAGCTCCGGGCCTGGGGTGCGAGCTCCGGGCCTGGGGTGTGAGCACTGGGCCTGGGGTGCGAGCTCTGGGCCCGGGGTGCGAGCTCCGGGCCTGGGGTGTGAGAACTGGGCCCAGGGTGCGAGCTCCGGGCCCGGGGTGTGAGCTCTGGGACCAGGGTGCGAGCTCCGGGCCTGGGGTGTGAGAACTGGGCCCAGGGTGCGAGCTCTGGGCCTGGGGTGCGAGCTCTGGGCCCGGGGTGCGAGCACTGAGCCTGGGGTGCGAGCTCCGGGACTGGGGTGCGAGCACTGGGCCTGGGGTGCAAGCTCTGGGACTGGGGTGCGAGCTCTGGGCCCGGGGTGCGAGCTCCGGGCCTGGGATGTGAGAACTGGGCCCAGGGTGCGAGCTCCGGGCCCGGGGTGTGAGCTTTGGGACCAGGGTGCGAGCTCCGGGCCTGGGGTGCGAGCTCCGGGCCCGGGGTGCGAGCTCCGGGCCTGGGGTGCGAGCTCCGGGCCTGGGGTGTGAGCACTGGGCCTGGGGTGCGAGCTCTGGGCCCGGGGTGCGAGCTCCGGGCCTGGGGTGTGAGAACTGGGCCCAGGGTGCGAGCTCCGGGCCCGGGGTGTGAGCTCTGGGACCAGGGTGCGAGCTCCGGGCCTGGGGTGTGAGAACTGGGCCCAGGGTGCGAGCTCTGGGCCTGGGGTGCGAGCTCTGGGCCCGGGGTGCGAGCACTGAGCCTGGGGTGCGAGCTCCGGGACTGGGGTGCGAGCACTGGGCCTGGGGTGCAAGCTCTGGGACTGGGGTGCGAGCTCTGGGACTGGGGTGCGAGCTCTGGGCCCGGGGTGCGAGCTCTGGGCCTGGGGTGCGAGCTCCGGGCCTGGGGTGTGAGCACTGGGCCTGGGGTGCGAGCTCTGGGCCCGGGGTGCGAGCTCCGGGCCTGGGGTGTGAGAACTGGGCCCAGGGTGCGAGCTCCGGGCCCGGGGTGTGAGCTCTGGGACCAGGGTGCGAGCTCCGGGCCTGGGGTGTGAGAACTGGGCCCAGGGTGCGAGCTCTGGGCCTGGGGTGCGAGCTCTGGGCCCGGGGTGCGAGCACTGAGCCTGGGGTGCGAGCTCCGGGACTGGGGTGCGAGCACTGGGCCTGGGGTGCAAGCTCTGGGACTGGGGTGCGAGCTCTGGGCCCGGGGTGCGAGCTCTGGGCCTGGGGTGCGAGCTCCGGGCCCGGGGTGCGAGCCCCGGGCCTGGGGTGCGAGCTCCGGGCCCGAGGTGCGAGCTCTGGGACCGGGGTGCGAGCTCCGGGCCCGGGGTGCGAGCTCCGGGACCGGGGTGCGAGCTCCGGGCCCGGGGTGCGAGCTCTGGGACTGGGGTGCGAGCTCCGGGCCCGGGGTGCGAGCTCCGGGCCTGGGGTGCGAGCTCCGGGCCCGAGGTGCGAGCTCTGGGACCGGGGTGCGAGCTCCGGGCCCCAGGTGCGAGCTCCGGGCCCGGGGTGCGAGCTCTGGGACCGGGGTGCGAGCACTGGGCCCGGGGTGCGAGCACGTTCGTGTCGCACATCCCGTTGCGCTGCGCATCGGTGCCATGCCTGCTCTCGTTACGTGCCCCCGTCAGGATTCGTGCCCTCCAGGATGCAGAGCTTGGTGTTAGTGCCCCGTTGACTGGCTCGGCCCGTGCAGGTCCGGACATGTCCGTACCACGAGGAGGGTCTGTGGCGCTCTGCAGCCACATCCACACATACCACTGTCGGTACAGAGAGCACGGGGACAGGGCCCCTGGGGCGAAATCCTGGCCCCACTGATATCAGTGGCAAAACTTCCGTGGGCATCAGTGTGAGCAGTTCACCCCGTGCTTCAGCTCCTCCAGAGACACGACGGTCTGTACGCCGCACACCACCGAGCACGAGGGGCCCCAGTCTTGGCTGGGCCTCGGGCACCACAATACATGGGATTAATGAGAGTCCGTCCTTCCCGTCCCTAGTCCGGTGCTAGGAGCAGGGCTCATCTCCCTATCAACAAGCACTCGGCAGGTCCAGGTCCATCCAGCAGAGGGCAGTGGTGCAAACGTGCGCACACACACGTGCCTGAGTGGCGCACGCTCCTGCTGTGTGTCCTGTGGCTGCTGGTGAGTTACGGTCACTGGTGCGTGGCGCTGGCCGTTCCTGCTGCCTGCCCCTGTGACCACGCCAGCTTTCCTCACCTGCTGCCCTCTCTTCTTCCGGCAGGGATAGTGGAGGACTACAGGCCTCCTTTCTTTGACATGGTCCCAAGCGACCCCAGCTTCGAGGAGATGAAGAAGGTGGTTTGCACTGACCAGCAGACACCCAGTGTCCCTAATCGGCTGTACTCTGACGCGGTAAGTGCAGCAGCGGGCGCAGATCCACTGCAGTGGAGTGACTCTTCTCTAACTCAGCCCCCATTTAAACCCATAAATCCATAAATAAGAACATGAGAATGGCCAGACTCGGTCAGACCAAAGGTCCATCCAGCCCAGTATCCTGTCTTCTGACAGTGGCCGGTGCCAGGTGCTTCAGAGGGAATGAACAGAACACGGCAATTATCAAGTGATCCATCCTCTGATGTTCAGTCCCAGCTTCTGGCAGTCAGAGGTTTAGGGACACCCGCAGCATGGGGCTGTGTCCCTGCCCATCTTGGCTAATAGCCATTGATGGACCTGTCCTCCATGAACTGATCTAGTTCTTTTCTGAACCCAGTAATACTTTTGGCCTTCACAACATCCTCTGGCAATGAGTTCCACAGGTTGACTGTGTGCTGTGTGAAGAAGTATTTCCTTCTGTTTGCTTTAAACCTGCTGCCTATTAATTTAATTGGATAACTCCTGGGTCTAATGTTATGTCAAGGAGTAAATAACACTTCCCTAGTCACTTTCTCAGAACCAGTCATGGTTTTTTAGACCTTTATCATACCCCCCCCCCCCGGTTGTCTCTTTTCCAAGCTGAACAGCCGCAGTGTTTTTAACCTCTCCTAATACGGAAGCTGCTCCATCCCCCTCATCATTTTTGTTGCCCTTCTCCATATTTTTTCCAATTTTAATATATCTTTTCTGAGATGGGGTGACCAGATCTCAGTATTCAAGGTGTGGGCATCTCATGGATTTGTATAGTGGATTTGTGATATTTTCTGTCTTATTATCTCTCCCTTTCCTAATGGTTCCTAATATTCTATTAGCTTTTTGGACTGTCGCTTCACATTGAGTGGATGTTTTCAGAGAACTATCCACAATGACTCCAAGATCTCTTTCTGGAGTGGTTTCAGAACAGCAGCCGCGTTAGTCTGTATCCGCAAAAAGAAAAGGAGGACTTGTGGCACCTTAGTCCTTAGTGTGGCACTAAACAAATTGCTTTGAGCATAAGCTTTTGTGAGCTACAGCTCACTTCATCGGATGCATTCAGTGGAAAATACAGTGGGGAGATTTATATACACAGAGAACATGAAACAGTGGGCGTTACCATACACACTGTAAGGAGAGTGATCAGATAAGGTGAGCTATTACCAGCAGGAGAAGGGGAGGGGGAACCTTTTGTAGTGATAATCAAGGTGGGCCATTTCCAGCAGTTGACAAGAATGTCTGAGGAACAGTGGGGGGGGGGGTCGAGGGGGGGAATAAACATGGGGAAATAGTTTTACTTTGTGTAATGACCCATCCACTCCCAGTCTTTATTCAAGCCTAAGTTAATTGTATCCAGTTTGCAAATTAATTCCAATTCAGCAGTCTCTAGTTGGAGTCTGTTTTTGAAGTTTCTTTGTTGAAGAATTGCCACTTTTAGGTCTGTAATCGAGTGACCAAAGAGACTGAAGTGTTCTCCGACTGGTTTTTGAATGTTATAATTCTTGACGTCTGATTTGTGTCCATTTATTCTTTTACGTAGAGACTGTCCACTGGAGTGGTAACAGCTAAATTAGACCCCATCATTTTGTATGTGTAGTTAGTATTGTGTTTTCCAATGTGCATTACTTTGCATTTATCAACACTGAATTTCATTTGCCATTTTGTTGCCCAGTCACCCAGTTTTGTGAGATCCCTTTGTAACTTTTCCCAGTCAGCTTTGGACTTAACTATCTTGAGTAATTTTGTATTGTCTGCAGACTTTGCCACCTAACTGTTTACTCCTTTTTCCAGATCATTTATGAATATGTTGAACATTATTGGTATCAGTACAGATCCTTGGGAACCCCACTGTTTGCCTCTCTGCACTGTGAAAACTGGCCATTTAGTCCTACCCTTTGTTTCCTATCTTTTAACCAGTTACTGAACCATGAGAGGACCTTCCCTCTTATCCCATGACAGCTTACTTTGCTTAAGAGCCTTTGGTGAGGGACTTTGTCAAAAGTTTTCTGAAAGTCCAAGTACACTATATCCACTGGATCCTCCTAGTCCATGTGTTTATTGGCCTTCTCAAAGAATTCTAATAGATTGGTGAGACATGATTTCCCTTTAGAAAAGCCGTGTTGACTCTTCCTCAGCATATTGTGTTCATCTATGTGTTTGATCATTCTGTTCTTTACTATAGTTTCTACCAATTTGCCAGTACTGAAGATAGGCTTACTGGTCTGTAATTGCCAGGAACACCTCGGGAGCCTTTTTTAAAATCGGCATTACATTAGGTATCCTCCAATCAACTGGTACAGAGGATGATTTGAGCTTTAGGTTACATCCCACAGTTTCATATCTGACTTCCTTCAGAACTCTTGGGTGAATCCCATCTAGTCCTGGTGACTTATTACTGTTGAATGTATAAATTTGTTCCAAAACCTCCTCTATTGACATCTCAATCTGGGACAGTTCCTCACATTTCTCACCTAATAAGAATGGCTCAGGTGTGGGAATCTCCTGCATGTCCTCTGCAGTGAAGACCAATGCAAACAATTCATTTAGTTTCTCTACAATGACCATACCTTCCTTGAGGACTCCTTTAGCACCTTGATCAGTGGCCCCACTGATTGTTTGGCAGGCTTTCTGCTTCTGATGTATTTAAAAAAATTGCTCTTAGCTTTTGTGTCGTTTGCTGGTTGCACTTCAAATTCTTTTTTGACCTGTCTAACTGTACTTTTACACTTGACTTGCCAGAGTTTGTGTGCCTCTCTATTTTCCTCTGTAGGATTTGACTTCCAATTTTTAAATAAATGGCCTTCACCTGATCCATGAGGAGGGGATCCTGCAAACACTTACACACGGTTTTAACTTTATTACTGCAAGCAGTCATGGGTCTAACTCATGGTATTAGTGTCCAGCATGTGCATAAGTGTTTGCCAATAGAGGGGCCTTTTGCCTGGAGACTTAAAGCTCTTCCTACAAGGCATCTACATTTTATCATCCCCATTTCACAGATGGGAAAATGGAGGGTCAGAGAAGTTGCCCAAATATTACAGCTTTTGAATGACAGGCTTCCAGGAAAAGCTCTTACTTCACCCACCTGGTCAGGCTTCTCCTGCTCAGCGTTCTTGCTCGTGACTTTTCTCTATGGGGCCTGCCAAAAGGGAGAGACAAAGCAGCATTCTGCTGGGGGGATCATTGGTTAATATCTGGGAGCCAGATCTGTTGCTGGTGTAACTGGGTGTAGCTCCACAGAAGTCAATGAAACACTGCTGATTTACACCAAGGGAGGATCTGGCCCTGGATCTCAGTTATTTTCATTTGATGGTAATTTTCTCTCTCTCTCTCGGCCCCACCCAGATTTTGTCCGCCTTGGCTAAGGTCATGAAGGAATGCTGGTACCAGAGCCCCTCTGCTCGGCTCACAGCCCTGAGGATTAAAAAGACACTAAAGAAACTGAGCAGCTCCCTAGAAAAACCCAAACAAGATTATTAACTGCGGGGAGCAGGCCCGAGAGCGCTGGGATTGGGTTTCTGATTCACTTGCTCAGACTCCGAAGCAGCAGAGAAGCCGAAGAGGTTCAAGGACACTGAGTTTATGCTGCGTGCAGGGAGGAGGCCTTTGCGCGACTGTGTAACAAACCGGTTTTTCTCTCGAAGTCCAGCCCCGTTGTGGAAGGAGGATTTTAACTGGCCACTACTCCCCAGGGACCATTCCGACTGCTGCAGAAAAGCCCCACTCAGCAGCTGCCAGTTGCCCCGGCATGTCTTTCGCAGTCGCTCTGCAGTGTCCTCGGAGTTGTTTTTTTGGAGGGTTTTTTTTTAATTAAAAAAAAATTCTCCCAGCCCATTTATAAAAATACCCGCTGGGTCCGTGAGCTGACGCCAGCCTGTCTCGCATGCCAGACAGGAACAAGAGCAGCAGCCCACGCCCCGCCCTGCTCACAAGAGTGGGGCGTTGGCTCTGAACGCCACATCAGGACCATGTGAAAAGCAGGAGTCTCGGTTTAGCCTTGGGGATCCTTTTGCACATGGGTGAGTGTGCATGCGTGCGTGTCTGTCTCCGGGCACGTGTAAAATAACACAATACGCACCCTGGAATCACCAGGAGCCAGGCAGCAGCTCAGTGACTGGAACTGGGCTGTGATGAACGCTCTGGCCTCAATCGGGGGTGCAGCCAAAGCCACTCTGGGATGCACCAATTTAGCATCCTATTGAGAACCAAAGCTGCTCTCTACCCCAGTGGAGAGTCCTCAGGGAACAGCCTGCCACCCTACCCTGGTGCTGAAACCCCCTTGGGGCTGCAGGTGTCATTCCTCCCTTCTGCGGCGGAGTTCTGGCCTTCATGCGCACCGGCCCTTTACGTGTCCTCATTCGGAGCCAGGTGAAGCTCCGTGTGGGAGGTGGGCCCCGGGGGTTTTCGGATTTACTTCCATTTGTTTACACCAGGCAGGAATTTGGTGCAAGCAGCCATTCGGGGTCTAGGGCCAACTTGACATTTCCTGGGTTGTCCTGATCTGCCCTCTCCCACCCCCAGGGGCAGGCGCAGAAGGGCAAGAAACACCCCCTCTTTCAGTGGGTCCCCCTCATTTCCCTAGCGCGTCCAGCTACTCCATCCCCCCCAGCTGGCAAGCTGCCCTGACCAGCTTAATCTCACTGCTACCCGTGACTGGAGAGGTGAGTTCCTGCCCCCTCCTTCATCGCTGACACAGCCCAGCATGAAGGAATCTGGGATCTGCTCCGACCTGAGCTTCCACAGTGAATTTGGCGCCAGCAGGGCTCCCCGCCCACAGCTCCCCCATGACAGCAGCCAGGAATTCCCCGACGGGTGCAACGTGCAGCGTGGTTCTTGTATCCTGCAAAGGACAGTACTGGGTTAAGTCCAGGTTAGCGTCCCCGCCACCTCGCTGCTGCAGATCCCAGACGTTGGGCAAGCTCATAGATTCTCCCTGCCACATCTTCCTCCCGTAGGTACTTGGATGCATTTGCTTCAGTGGGAAGGGGAGTCATGTCATCATATTCCAAGCAGACCTGCTAAAGATGGGTCTGAGCCGCTGTGTCCAGCCCCGGCCTTGTCTCCTGTGGAGGCCTGTCCACCTGTGCACACTGGCCGTGCAAAGTGGCCGTTCTGACGGGGCGTCTTTTCCACACATTTGGCACAAGCGGAAATGAAAACACAAGGTGCAAGGCGGGGCAGAATAAGACCCCAGGTCTCCCTAAAGGCAGCCAAGACTTCCCAGCCACTGGAGGGGCCCACCTGACACTCCCTTGTCTGTTATAGACAGAGGGAGACTCCAGGTCTGTAAGGGACACAATGTAAGCCACCTTGTAGAGCCGCATCTGAACTCGCCCAGACTTTGGGGGGCTGTTTGGAAGCAACATTTTGACCGGGGTCCCTCTCTGGTTTATCCACATCCTGAACTGTCTCGAGGGGGGACACTCAACCCCCTAATGCTGCCCACAGCTGCCCTGCTGCTGTCACACGAGTGCAAGGACAGCGCTGAACAGCTGCGGGGTTTTATTGCTGGTGGTTTCAGCTGCCTTGTTATCAAGGAAGATACAAGCATGAGGAAAATATTGTGGCTCTCTGTGTTTGTTTTTGATTAACAGAGCTCAGCCCGGAGCTATTCTAAGCACCCTCAGCTCCCCTGGACTTCGCCTGGAGCTGAGGGCGCTCAGTGACTCGCGGGGGCAGGTCCCTTGTTGAACAGATATTGGCAAATTAAGGGCCTGAGCGTGCTCCGACTGCAGTCCCTGGGCAGTTTTAGAACCGCTTTCAATGGGGCGCAGCGGGACTGAGCCCCAGCTGTAGCCCTCAGCCCCCTGGCAGGTTGTCAGTGCAGCCAAAAACCTTTCTCCCCCTCTTTGGGCATCTCACACAGCTCAGTCTGTCCTGCAGCTGGGACATAAACTGCCCTATCAGCACAGTACTGTGACCAACCCTTATTGAAATCAGTGGCTCGTAGGCATATATTAATTAAATACATGTCTGTCTTTGTATGCCCAAAGTAGCTCCGATTGAAGTACAACAATATAATGGATTTCATGTGTTAATGAGCCCCTGAGGAGCTTTTCTCTCCATCTCAGGAGTATAAGGATAAGAGAAAGGCACATTTGCTGACTCTCCTAAACCCCAGGGGAATGGGAGGACTCACATGCTTAAAGACAAGCACGTGCTTTAAGTGCCTTGTTGAACTGGGGCCTGAAATACCTTCCTCTTGTCACCTCTCTTGTGATGCTCACCTGGTAGCCATCACTATAATTAAGGCTGAAAAATAGTCCCCATTATACCCTGCCACATTCTTCTCCCTCCTTCCTTCCCTCCCGCAGATGCAGCAGCATAGAGATCTTTCAGCTGAAGGAGCCAAGTCCCTAAGGTTCTGACCCGGATCCAAAAAATTCTCCAAAGCTTGGGGATCAGTTTGGTCTCACCTGTAACATCAGTTTAAATGGTGCCCGGAAAAACAGCTTTGGGCCCTATTCTATAGTTATTTATATGTTAAAATGTAATATATTGTATAAAATGTAAAGCGATTTTATCTTCTAAGCGCTGCAAAATCTCTGCCTTTAGCTCAAGGTGAGATGTCAGGAGACAGGGAAAGCCCTGCTGTCCAGAGCTCATGCATGGTCTTTATTTATGCTCAAAGTGTTCAACTCCTGTGAATAACGTCATATATCTCATTCGCATCCAAACCCTACAATAAACCTTGCTTCCAACCCATTGATAATCTCTTCTTATTAAAGATTAGTGGGAGGAGGGGCTGATGCTGCAGCACATGGCTACAAAATGAACCCCCAGGGGATTTGCCTGACCAGTTTGGAAAGATTTGAAGGTGTCAGAGTGTAATTAGCAAGGGAGGATTTGGCCAGGGCTAATGCCCTGACTCTTACAAAAAAATCTGTCACAAGATCTTTAATGATCCATGAGTGGTCAAGACATTGGCTTTACACCATGAGGGCTGTGCAATGGACTGGGTCAATTCTCTTTCAGTGCATCACCTACCCAGGAATACTACTTCCTAGCGCTTTTCATCCCAAGATCCCCACACGCTATGTTCAGGAGAAGAGCCCATTGTTACCTCCATTTTACAAACAGAGGCAGAGAGAGGCAAAGTGATGTGCTGAAGGTCACACAATGAGTTCGTGGTGGAGCTGGAAACAGAACCTGGATTTCCCAACTCCCAGGGCTGACTCCCATGCAACTTCCTGTGGCATCTCCCTTTTCCCATACACATCCATCCATGTACTAGACTGGTTAACGGCTCCTTAACTTAGAGCAGGATCACAGCAAATCATACCATGGGTGTGTGGTGTTTTATATAAACAGGCTGTGCCTGATTCTGCCTTCACCTACGCCCATTTTATACCGGTGTAACTGCACTGAGCCTGATTCTCCCCCATTTAGATCAGTATGAAGTGGCTGTAAATGGCTACCCAAGGCCAACGGAGTTACCTCTGGTTTACACCAGCTTGAGTGAGAGGGAGAAGATCTAGCCTCTCTCTTTTTATGCCTGGGTGAAAATCCCCTATACAAAGAGCAGAATCTGGCCACTGGAATCAGATCTGCTGTGTGCATTAATGTTCCTAGGAATTTACACCAAAAAAGGACAAAAAATGCACCGATAAAATCCAGGTCTTGTTTGTGACAACTGGAAATGGCTATAATAACATTATTTAAACAGGATATTAAAGGCTCATTTAGCCTGCATCACCCAGCTCCTTATCAGCAGATCCACATCATCTAGCACGCAGGAGTTTCCTGCTGATAGCAACACCACATAAGTCAAAAACCCGGAGACAGATGAAAGAGGAACTTGCTCAGGAGATTTTGTTGCAATCATATATTTTTCCTGCTCCCTGATTAAAAACCCACAGGGTGGGTTGACCTTTCCTGGAATTTCTTTTTGGTTTTTACGGGTAGCCTTGCGAAACATGCACCAAGCAATTGGCTGGTCTATCAGGCTTGTGATGTGCTCCGAAGATCCACCCACAAGTCGAGCCCCGCCCACTCATGGCCCAACATCAGACCAGTTTGTGCTGATCTGCATGATAGGGTCATCCCCCTGTTTTGTTGCGTTCACAGAAATCGTGAACGAGGCCGACATTGAATTTGTCCTCACTGCTGTCCTCCCTTTCTCTCCTTAGTGCCCCCAGTGTCAGGGTTTCTGTATGTCCTGTCATTCCCTTCTCCCCCGCATACCAGGGTCCCATGTTCTCGCATGCTCTCCTCTCCATGACAGGGGCACTGTGTGCCCCTTTCCCCTCCCGCTGTGCCTGGGTCCCCCATTCTCCTCGCCATAGCATAGTGCAACTCCCCACTTCACTGTGATCTGTAGGCAAGTGCAAGGTGCTTGAAGTTCTGGTGCTGCTAAACAGACGGCAGGGGCTCCCTGTCTCCCCTCTTAGGGGAGAATCATTAAGGTTCCATCCCCTGATGCTTAAAATGTTCCCTTCAATTTTGGACTTAATCGGATGCCGTGTTCAAAAGTTATAACGTTACAGCTAAAGAGGCAAACTGAGCAAGCTCAGCCAATAAATTGCCAATTTATTCCTCTTTCCCCGACTTCCCCATCTAGACTGCGAGCTCCTTGGGGAGGGGACTGGCCTTAAATGTTCGGACAGCCCCTAGCACGTAGTGGGAGTTACTGCAAAGAAATAAATAACAACGGAACTTCTGCAAACTGCCCCCTCCCCGCTGCTCACAGTCAGCCAACAGCCAAGTACTCGTGCAAACATTCCCTAATCCCCCAAATGTCACATATTTTAGGCTGAACGATGATTGGTCTGACAATCTGTCGTGAATGTTCGGTTGCTCAGCATTCATCATTCACCTGTTTATAAGCTTTCCATCACCCAGGAAAGCACTTAAGTGCCTGCTTAAATCCATCCCCACTCTGGTCAGCAAGTATCTACCTGGATGCTTTCCTCAGTGACCGAAGTTTTGTGAATCGAGGTCTCCATCAAGGTGCAGCAACAACACCATGCAACTGACGCGCTAACCCAGACTCCCCCACGATTGACCGTTTGAAGAATGACTGACAGGCTGAAAATGTGCCATTGCAATTCTTCAGCATAGATTTCGGACCAACCACTATTCATAGCAACCCACAAGCAATTCACTCACCAGAAAAGAAGCTAGGGCCCAGATCTTCAAAGATATTTAGGTGCCTAACTCCTGTGGGAGGTAGAAGCCTAAGGACCCTTGAGTTAAAAAGGTCCAAGAGCTGTACAGGTCTGGGCCTAGCTAAATGCAGCCGCCATATTCCTCTGTAATTTCCTAGCCTCGGCTCCTCTTTTATCTCATCTCAAGAAGATTTGGGAGGCCAGACTTTCAAAGGGTTCAGCTCTTATCTGGCCCCTGAGCAGAAGGGTCAGGTTTTCAAGCGTTCGGGCCCAGCAGCCCCGCGCATTCTGAAAGAGCTGCATGAAGCACTGGCATCAGCATGAGCAGATCAGCTAGCTGACTCCACACCAAAGTCAGCCACAGGGAATGACTTAAGGGAAACTCACCCCAAACTCCTCAAATGATCTATTCCCGGCCTGTAAACACTCATCATAATGTCCCCAACCAGCAGATGGGTTTGCCCAGTATCCTCACCTATTCATTTTTCCCTATGGTTTTACGATCATGTTCTGCTTATAGGCCTGAGCCTGCAGTATGTGGGGATCTCAGCACCTTATGGGATCAGAGTTTTGTATTACTGTTGCTTTGGGATCTTTATGTGTCTGCACACACGTACACACATGCTTTAGGAACTCAGCAAATTAATCATTGGCTCAGCCTCCAGCAAGAATTTAGGGTGGAATTTTTTTTTTTCTGGAATGCAACAATTGGTAGAGTAAACCCAGCACACCAAGTCCCCAGGGACCCATAGATCCAGTCATGTGCGCTATATAGAAGGAGGGAAGGAAAAATAGCCCAGCAGTTTGCAATGAAATGCGTTTTAATTGGAATGCCAGAGATTCCACTGGTGCCTCTCTGGGGTAGCAATGGAACGGTCTGGGATGTCCAGCCAGCCAGTCTCAAGCTCACATTGCTGAGTCTGCCTGCATTTAGCATGTGCCCCTGCCAGGTTTGCTGCATGCTAAGGTCTGAAAATAGCCCTTCTTGGTCAAGGGCGGGGGGATCCAGTATCACTGTGTCTGCAATGCAGTATGGGGGGGGGGGAATATTACTGTGTCTGTAATGCATTGTAATGCATCCTCTCCCCCTGTATTGCATACGGTGACATTAACTCCCTCCCAAGGACTCGGGATATGCAGATTTGCCCCATATGCATTGCAGAGACGATTGCTGCATCCCCCTGTGTATTGCCCACAGGTCGCCCACAGCCTTCCCTATGTGCATTGCATGTCTGTGTGCGCACCTATCGCTCCTCTCCCTCTTTGTACACATGACACTAGTTCCTTCCAGGTATACTTCTCCGTTAGTACGTAACACCCACCGTGCATTGCTCAAAGACTGCACACTACTCCATGCACGCAGAACGGTGCTGGCTTCTCCTGCACGTCCACCCTACACACGGCACATCATGTGGCAGGACACTGGCTCTCCACGGGGAGCACTGCATACACGTGGCACACACATTGCCCCAGCATGCATTTGCACAACCATTGTACACCATTTGCACACACGGCCCCCCATGTCCATTTGCACACCCACTGCACATTCGTTCCATGTCATCTGCCTAAACCATGCCCCCATATTCATTTGCACACCCATGTGCATCTGAACACACGCTCTCGTGCACATTTGCACACCCAGGGCCTCAATGTCCATCTTCACACCCGCAGCCCCAAGTGCTCTATCCATTTACACACACACCCCCCACTGTTGCCCCTCGTACGTTTCCTACACATTGCGCGCCCTTGGGCACCCCATGTGCCTTTGCACGCCCATGGCGCACGCGCACACGCCCGGTACGCTCATTCCGCCCTCAGGCCCTTGCCCTAGCCGTGCTCTCTTTCGTGTCGGCGGACAGCGGCTTTCCCCGCCCCCCCCTTTAAGGACGCGGCCCCGCCCTCCGCCCCTCCCCTTTAAGGCCCGGCGGCCCCGGCGGCGCTGCTCGCTCGCGCTCGGTGTCTCGCGCTGGCCGGGCCCGGACGGGAGCGAGGCTGCGGCGGTTGCTATGGCGGAGTCGGCTCGCGCTGCCTGCCCCTTCCCGCGCGCCCCGCTGCCGGCGGCCGCGCTCGCGCTGCTCCTGCTGCTGCTGCTGGGCGGGCCCGGGGGAGCCCGGGGTGAGTGCGGGGCCGGGCTCGGGCCGGGGGGGCGCCCCCCCGCGGCGCGCGCCGGGGGCTGGAGGGCGGGGGGCCCCTCTGGCGGGGGGGCCGGGCTCGTCCCTGGGGGGGCCCCTTCCGCCGGGCGCTTGAGGGAGCGGCGCGGCGCGCGTTTTGCTGGCGGGGCTGCTGGGTTGCGGGGCTGGGAACTGAGGAAGGTGTTGCCTGGGGGGGTGGGACGGAGGGGGGCGGTGGGGAAGGAAGGGGGTCTGTGCCGCCTCGGGGGGGATGGGATGGGGGGAGGGGGTTGGTGTTGCCTCCCGCGGGGGGGGGGGGGATGGGATGGGATGGGGGGAGGGGGTTGGTGTTGCCTCCCGCGGGGGGGGGGGGGATGGGATGGGATGGGGGGAAGGGGGGTTGGTGTTGCCTCCCGCGGGGGGGGGATGGGATGGGATGGGGGGAAGGGGGGTTGGTGTTGCCTCCCGCGGGGGGGGGGATGGGATGGGATGGGGGGAAGGGGGGTTGGTGTTGCCTCCCGCGGGGGGGGGGATGGGATGGGATGGGGGGAAGGGGGGTTGGTGTTGCCTCCCGCGGGGGGGGGGATGGGATGGGATGGGGGGAAGGGGGTTGGTGTTGCCTCCCGCGGGGGGGGGATGGGATGGGATGGGGGGAAGGGGGTTGGTGTCGCCTCTTGCGGGGGGGGGGGGGATGGGATGGGATGGGGGGAAGGGGGTTGGTGTCGCCTCCGGCGGGGGGGGGGGGATGGGATGGGGGGAAGGGGGTTGGTGTCGCCTCCGGCGGGGGGGGGGATGGGATGGGGGGAAGGGGGTTGGTGTCGCCTCCGGCGGGGGGGGGATGGGATGGGGGGAGGGGGGTTGGTGTCGCCTCCGGCGGGGGGGGGGATGGGATGGGGGGAAGGGGGTTGGTGTCGCCTCCGGCGGGGGGGGGATGGGATGGGGGGAGGGGGGTTGGTGTCGCCTCCGGCGGGGGGGGGGGGATGGGATGGGGGGAGGGGGGTTGGTGTCGCCTCCGGCGGGGGGGGGGATGGAAAGGGGGGAAGGGGGTTGGTGTCGCCTCCGGCAGGGGGGGGATGGGATGGGATGGGGGGGAGGGGGGTTGGTGTCGCCTCCGGCAGGGGGGGGATGGGATGGGGGGGAGGGGGGTTGGTGTCGCCTCGGGGGGGGGGGGCATGTCTGTGTGAGGAAGGGATTGCGGACCCTGGCTCAGCTTTCGCAGGGGAGAGGTGGGGATAGGACAGAGCGGCTGGGTAGATCCAGTATTGAGTGGAGGGAGCCCAATTCTCATGGCGGTTAGGGAGGTGCAGCTCTAGGCGCAGACTCTGGAGCCCGCTCTTCGGGAGGCTGGCAGGAGACTGATGGGCGGTGGGGACTGAGGGTACTTTGCAAGGGGCAATTTGGGGAGCTGCGTGGCCTGGGTAGGTGATAGGGGAATTGGATGTGACACGGGGTTTGTGTGTGTATTGGGGGACCTTCCGTGAAGGTATAGGTTCCCCTCTTTGTGGTGGGGAGGTTTGGAGTGCTCCTTTTGTGTCTCAGGAAGAATAGAAGGGAAATGAAGATTTATAGGACTCAGCCCCCCTAATCTCCCATGGTAATCTTCATTCAGGGTGTGGAAAAATGCTTCACCAGCGGGATTACCCTCTCTTAGAGAGTTGGGGAATTGGGGGAGCTGTGCAGGGGATGGGTTCTCTTGTCCTCAGTGGACAGATGTTTGTGGGTAGGAGACTCCTTCTACCTCATATTGTTGGCTAGTGGTGTCTCAGAATTGTCTCTGTCTTTGATCTATGGAATTTCTAGGGATTGTGTTGCCTTGGGTTATAGAGTCCGTGTGGTGACCCATCAGGATTGATGCATGAAGAGAGAGAGGGGTGCTGGTATCTGGGAGTACCACCATGTTCCTCTAGCATCTGTGCAGAGTGTGTGGGGTGGTCTGATTGTTATGCAAATGAAGGTGCACAGCATCTTTATTTTGTTAGGAATTAAAATGAGAGGTTTTAATATTATTTCCCTTGAATTATATTTTAAAATGGCTCCTCTCCAAAGCCTCACACTCCTGGGTACCAGCTCCCAGTAATTGTAGGAGAAGTAGTACCTTTGAAGAGGGGGCCAGAAGCTTCCAAACCGCTTTCAGTACTACAACATTTGTAAATGTCCACTATGGGGCTGGAGGTCTTATCAGTTGTTACTGCTTCTTTTAACTGTTGGGGATCCTTGTACTTAAGGCCAAGTGCTGCTGCTTTGATTTTAAAAAATAAACAAACTGAAACTTGTGCTGGTGAAAGGCATCAGCTTGACTAGGCTGAAGACTGATGTCTTCCTTCTGTTTATTCACTGAGTTAAGTGTCGGTCTAGCTTTCCTACCAATCTGCCTCAGCCCTGGATGCCTCTAAGCTTGGGGCAGAGGGTAGCTGCTTCTTCATGGCCCATTCAGTCCTTGGCCTCTGGAAAATTGCCCACGAGAATGTTAATAGGGATAGAGTATGCATCCGATGAAGTGAGCTGTAGCTCCGAAAGCTTATGCTCAAATAAATTGGTTAGTCTCTAAGGTGCCACAAGTACTCCTTTTCTTTTTGTTAATAGGGATAGCTGCTTGTGTAATTTGAACAGGTGTCCAATGAGAATTGAGACCCACAGCTCATTTTGCCTATGTCAGATTGTAAAACTTTGTGTCTTTACTGGCTCAGATATGTGTTGCTAACCTGGGAAGCAGCAGATAATATATTTGACATTTCTAATGAAATTGCTGTTAATATAGATGCATTTGGGTAGAGAATAGGTATATGATTTTTTTTTTAAAACTCTGAATGACATAGCCTTAGAAATTTGCATCAGCCACCCCTTTTGAAAGCCATCAAAGATCTAGGTGAGGTTCCCCTCTCAGTTCTGTTCTGAAATCTTCATCTTGCATAAAGTTTGTGTATATAAAAATAAACAGGAAATTGATAATTGACTTCCTGTGTTTTGTGGAAATTAAGCTGATTATCTGTAGCTTTGATATTGTACTTTCTATAGCTGGCTAATGTTTCCATTAAGCATCTTTTGTGTTTTCATTCACACTGTGTGTGAAAGGTGTCAGTGCAGTATGGTCTTGTGGACAGGGAAGAAGGTGAGAGTAGGTCCTGGTGTTTGTGGAAGGATAGTTATGTGAACAAGCAACTAATTCTGTAGAACAGTGCAAATAGGTTATAGGAGACAGTCTTTCTGGGTGGAATAAGAAATGGTGGGGAGTGTAGAATCTGTTTGCTGCTTAAGAAGCCATTATGTAAACTCCATGTGCCTTAACAAACAAGGTCTCAGAAGCTTTCCGTTGCACCCTATATGTGTTTTACTTGACAGTCGAACAGCTTCCTGTTTCATTGTGCATTGTAAAAAGATCCTAGTTCACACAGCATTTTGAAGATGTAAAGTGCTATTTGCATTAGTAAATAAGACTTACAAAAAACGCCCTCCTTCTCCCTCCTGGTTATCGCTGTAGTGTAGCGTTATGTGGGATTTTTTGTTTGTTTCCTTTAAAGCACTAAAATGTTTTGCAGTGAACTGTCTTCCACAGGTAGATCCTGTGACTAACACCTGCTTAAAATATATATTTACCCAATTAAATCAGATTAGCTCTGAATAGTACATAATTCATATTTTAGAACTTTCCAAGAAAGATTTTTTTTTTATAACTGGAAATTAAAAACTGGCCAACTGGCATTCATGAACTCTCTTAAACCACTTGGCCAGACGACTCAGACCTTTTTTTTTTCTGTAGGTACGAAATCTGTTGCCAGCAGTGGATGCACCGGAAACCATTATTGCGAAAGGAGTAAAGTGAAACGTCAGTTGTGTAATAGCAAACAAAGTTCACAGGGTGTCAACTAGTGGGAATGGTTTCTCTCCATGTGTCCAGGGAGTAGTTATCAGAGTGAAACAATTCAATTAAGTTCTCTTTTGTTTGTGGATTCCAATGGAGTAAGCTGTGATGGGGGAATTTCTGTGATGAAACCCCCACTAATAGTGAATATTGTAAGTCAGGTCATGGAGTGTGGGTAGATGTGCAGTGGTAGGATGGCTCTTTGGTCCTATTTATTTCAGGAATAACCTTGTTATTTAGACTCACAAAAGACATATGCTTGTAAGTAGACCCAGAGGCTTAGGCAACAATGATAAACAATATTTTTTAGTATATCACATCAATAACTGTCAGAGCTTGGGCCCTAAGAACTGTCAGTGACTGATGAACATCTTTGCTTTTTGCTATAGAACTGACTTTTAGAAGAAGCTTTCCTAATACTGGTTTCAGAGTAACAGCTGTGTTTGTATTCGCAAAAAGAAAAGGAGTACTTGTGGCACATTAGAGACTAACCAATTTATTTGAGCATAAGCTTTTGTGAGCTGCAGCTCACTTCTGCATTTTCCACAGTATGCATCCGATGAAGATCTTTTTATACACACAAAGCATTTTTTCATGCTTTGTGTGTATAAAAAGATCTTCTACGCTTTCCACAGTATGCATCCGATGAAGTGAGCTGTAGCTCACGAAAGCTTATGCTCAAATAAATTGGTTAGTCTCTAAGGTGCCACAAGTACTCCTTTTCTTTTTCCTAATACTGAAGCATGGATTTGGGCTTCATTGACTAATTTTACATTAAATTTTACTTTAAAATTTGTTATGAGAACAGTAAGTTTAAACAGGTGTCAAGGCTTGAGTGGGGGTGGGAACACAGCTCCAGCATTTGTTTTCTGACTTGAAGAGCAGCAATCAGAGACATCAGGACTTATTTTAATTAACATTAAATGTATTCAAATAGCAATGAATTGAAGTGAATTGAAATAAGTCAGTCCACTCAGAGGCGGTCACTTTGTGTAATAGAGTTTGGTACTGCACAGTGACAACTGGTCGCTGTAATAGAAAGTGCATGCCAACTGCATTTTTCCCCTGTATGTTTTCTGTTCAGTAGTATTGCTTTAATATCCAATTCAGCCTCTGTCAGAGTACTGTAGCCAGCTTCTGGTGGGTGTATGCACCCAGTTTTTTTGTTGGCCACTTTTATTTCTAACTTGGTGTAAGGTCTAGTTTCTACAGAATTTTTCATATTATCCAGAAAATTATTTCAGCATTAACTAGTAGTTACAAAGTAAAATGTAAAATTAATAGCAATTGGAAAGCAGATTTAAGAAACAATGGAAAGGGACAAGAGACATTTGCAGGTGAGATCTGGAAGTAGATGGAAAGTTGATGAGGCACCAGGATGTAGGAAGGCTGTTCCAAATGGTGGCATCAACAGAAGAGAAGGCTCTTGCACCAATCCTGTCATGATTGCGTCCTCTGTTCTACCACACACTTGCTGGAAGAGTAAAGAAACAAGGTCTGTGAAGTAGGCTGGAATGGATGGGTTTAAAAAAAATTTGTTTCAGAATTGAGTTCTAATGTGGAACAAGTGAGGTGGCGTGATGTGCTGCTGTTTCATAGTATGTGAGAGGGGGTGAGCAGCAGCATTCTGTACCTACCAGACTCTAGAACTTGGACTTGGTAATGCCGCCTGCTCTGGGCAAAGAGTTTCAGTGTCAGGATGAAAGTAGTGGGATGTATCAGGAGCTAGCATGAACATGAGCTTGATTTTTAGACTGATTTTCTGTACTCTTAAATTTAAAACAACAAAGTGTCTTCTGCCTAGTTGTTGGATAACTTTAACAAGGTCTGGCCAACTCGATGACAAAGTGACCAAAATTTTATCTGGCATAATTGTCTCATTGATTTGAACACTGGGTTTTAGCAAAGTGTAGTCAAATTTTGCAATCTATTAGATTAGTCTTGAGTATCCCTTGTCCTTATGTTTTGAGAATGAAACCCTCATTGTGTCCTTGAACAGCCACTAGACTTGAGGCCACTGTCATCCTGCCCCATGCATGACACAGATGGGTGTCTTGCAATTTGTGCATGGGACTGACAGACAGGAAAGATGGATTCTGTTCCTAGTTCTGCAGTGGACTCACTGACCTTGGGCAAGTCAGTTACAAGTGACACATTGATTCTGTGTCCAATTTTTGTTTCATTGTAGTGTATAGTGAAGGCCTGAAAGGCACTTATTTCTTTCTCTGATGTGCATGCGTGCATACATGCCTCTCCATCATAAAATATAAAGAAGCAGCAGAGGGCACAAACCTTTGTTTTCTTTGCAGGTCGACTTTAGCCTGTGTGCTTCAGTTTGCTGGAGTGGGTGGGAACCCGTGATAGTAAAGGCCTGCTTACCTCATACAGATACTGTGAGGCTTAATTCTTTTAGTAGGCATTCTAGAGTAGATAAGGTTTCAGTGATTGCTGGTGTGTTAGCCCTCGTGTTATGTAGATACGGTCTGAGAATTGACATCCTTATTAAAACAAAAGGAGTACTAGTGGCACCTTAGAGACTAACCAATTTGAGCATAAGCTTTCGTGAGCTACAGCTCACTTCATCGGATGCATTCAGTGGAAAATACAGTGAGGAGATTTATACACACACAGAACATGAAAAAATGGGTGTTTGCGAATACAGACTAACACGGTTGCTACTCTGAAACCTATCCTTATTAAAATGCTGCAAGAGCCTTGTCTACACTAGCCCTCTCCTTGGTGGAACTACATTAGCAAAAAAGAGTAGAGTAGACCTGTTGGCAGGATTGACAAAACAATCCTGCCAATACCAGGGATGGCACTGCTGCTGCCCATAAAATCAAAGAAGTGTAGGACTCAAAGGGATCTTAGGTCATCTAGTTCAGTCCTTTTGCTGAGATAGGACTAAGCATTATCTAGACCATCCCTGCCAGGTGTTTGTCTGACCTGTTCTTGAAAACCTCCAGTGATTGAGATTCCCTAGGTATTTTGTTCCAGTGCTAAACTACCCTTACAGTCATCAAGTTTTTCCTAATGTCTAACCTAAATCTGCCTTGCTGCGGTTTAAGCCCATTACTACTTATCCACTGAAGACAGGACAAGAACAACTTATCACCCTCTTTTTTCTTTTATAACCTTTTTTGTACTTCATGGGTTTCAAACACGTGGCCCACGGAGTTATTTCCTGTGGCCCTCCATAGCTCCCCCGCCTTCACCCCCCCCAAGCGCACTGCGTCCCCACTCCTCTGCCTGCCTACCTCCCAGTGCTTCCTGCTGCCAAACAGCTGTTTGATGGTGTTTAGGACTTTCCGCGGGGAGGAGCGGGGACATGGTGTGCTCAAGGAAAGAGGTGGAGAAGAGGCGGGGTGGGGATTTGGGGAAGGGGTGGGAATAGGGACAGGGAGGGGTTGGGAAGGAGTGGGGCCTCAGGGAAGGGGCAGGGGTCTTTTGTATCTTTGTATGAAACAGTGTCAGCGATGCAGCCCTCGGGCCAATGTACTAGTCCTCATGTGGCCCACATGGTGATTTGAGTTTGAGATCCCTGATGTACTTGAAGACTGTTGTGTCCCCCCTCTTCCTCTTCTCCAGGCTAAACAAGCCCAATTTTTTCACTCTTTCCTTGTAGGTCATGTTTTCTAGACCTTTAATCATTGTTCTTGCTCTCCTTTTGGACTTTCTCCAAAAAAGTGTCCACATCTTTCCTGAAATGTGGTGCCCAGTGCTGCACACAGTACTCCAGTTGAGGCCTTATCAGCACTGGGTAGAGAGGAAGAATTCTTGTCTTGCTTACAACTTCCTGCTGATACATCCCAAAACGATGTTTGATTTTTTTGCTACAGTATTACATTGACAACTCCCATTTAGTTTCTGATCTTTCTAACCCTCAGATCCTTTTCTGTAGTATTCCTTCCTAGGCAGTCATTTCCCATTTTGTGTTTGTGGAATTGATTATTCCTTTCTAAGTGTGGTATTTTGCATTTGTCCTTATTGAATTTCATCTTGTTTATTTCAGACCATTTCTCCAGTTTGTCAAGATCATTTTGAATTCTAATCCTGTCCTCTGAAGTGCTTGCAGCCTCTCCCAGCCTGGTATCATCTGCCATCTTTCTGTCTCAAGAGTGGTGGTGTTTCTGCCTAGATCGTTCAGTCCTCCTGAGAACACGAGAGTTGTTGCACAGAGCCCACCAGTTCCAGCAGTGCTGCTAAAGCTCTTGATTAAAATTCCTTTCATAAACCAAGTAATAAAAAGGGAGGATTCCTTAACTCTCTATTAAATCTTCCTGTTGCAGTGTTGATTGACTGCCCGTGTGCAATTAAAAAAAAAAGTAATGAGGAATGGAACTGGAGGAGCTCCCCCACCCCTCCAATTCATGTCATGACCACCAGCATTCAGACTTGGATTAAATCACTGTGACAGTTCACTTCAGCATAAATACAGATCTGATCCATCTTTCAGAGTGAGAACAAAGCTTTCATTCTGAGGATCTGCAGCTTAATGTTACACTTGTTTAAACAGCTTCTTTAGGGTTGTGTTTGTCTTTGAGCAGAATGTCAAAAAGTCAGTATACTGAACAGGTAGAACAGAATCCACTGCCAACTTCTATAGCACCTTTCATGCAAACTCATCCTTAGGCACTTTAGTGGAACTGAAGACACCAATTGTGTGAACTGTCACTTTTTCTTTTGTCCAGTCAATTTTCTTTAGCTCAGTCAATTCTTCTCTGTAAGTAGATTATATATTTTGCTCAATAAGAGCTTTTTCTTCAGAAAAAGATAGCTGTTAGTGTGAAAATTTTTTATTCAGTCATTTCTTCTTGCCCAAACATCCCCAGCTGCTCTCAGAATCTTGCTATGAAAGGAGCTTGTGTTCAGCTTTCAAATACCTGTTGGGTTTTGAACACTGTCCAAGGTGAAAGAATTGTAGTTTTTCTTTTAGAAATACTGGGTTTGGCTTCTGGTTTTATTGATGTAAGAAGAACTTTCACTTCTGGTTAATCAGAACTTGAAATGCTAGAACTGCACGAGTTGCCTTGTAATTCTGTTTGTCCTGGCATCCCTTAATTCTCCTATTTCCCTCCAGGCATCGATACAGAGGCCCTGGAAAACAGCCAATCGCCCAGACCCTGGAAAACTGCATTTGAGTCGTTATTGCTGCAGCTCCTATAGTTGGCCAGTGTGGGGCACTTGCAGAAGAACAATGTTTTAGCTGGCCATTTTGCTCTAGGGTAGCTGCATGTGTCTGTCTATGCGAGTACTGGACTTCTTCATAAAAGAGAAGGAGAGCCATTCAGACATTTAGGAAGGGAAAGTAGTATAATGTTTGGAACGGGGGGTAGGAATTCAGATTCTATTCCCAGTTCTGGCACTGATTTGCTGTGTGGTCTGGGGCATTCTGCTTCCATTTACTTTTCTATAAAATGGAGTTAAAGGTCATCTGCTGCATAGGGATTGTGAAGCTGAATGTTTGCAAAGTTTGAGGTCCTCTAATGAAAGGTGCAATAGAAGTATGTACCTTTGTTCACTGAGAAATAACTTCCTTACTCTTGTACTGCTCCTTCTATTCTAAAGGTTCCCAGGATGTAAACACAAGAATCCCTTCACGTCATGTGCCACTAAAATGCACAGCCATCTCTGGTGAGGAGGTTTGTGGCCAAGCTGGACAATCAGCATGTGGACAAATCTTGACCAGCATCATTAGGGCGTACCTTTTTACTTCTAAAAAGTGAAATGCCACAGGAGCTCTAATTTCCAGTCAGAATGGAGCGGACCTATTTAAATATTTCCCTCCGCTGTTGGAAACACAAACATCACAGCCTTGTAGCACCAGGGAACAAAACTAACTAGAAATAGAGTAAACTTGATGGCTTAGTTCTGTGTCCAAGCTGAGTTAAATGTAAAAGAGAAACAGCATGAATGGCGAAAAGTGTATTTAAATTCTCTGTTCATTATTAATCAGTCACTTATTGGTAACATAGTGAAGAAAGCATTTCCTAACAATTTTATATTTAATTGTCCTTTTAATGATACCTAAAGGATGGAATGTGCCCCTTCTGCTTTCTCTTCTCTACTATGTTTTTGTAACAACCCAGTAATAACAAACCTTGGTCTGCATGAGTATGGTCCTCAAAAGTGATTCACTTAGAATGAGACAGTATTCTAATGAGCGGTGGAAAATGATCGGGAACTCAGGTCTGTTTTGTCAAGCCAAACCTTAGCTGCTATTTTGCCTTTTTTATAATAAAAGCCGGTCCCCTTTCAGAAGCAGATTATAGAAACGATGCTTCTTGCCCATCTGAGAATAGTCCAGTCTTTAAGTCTTCAGTTTCTCTTTCCCACCCCTAATATAGAAGAGGCTTGTGGATATCCCTGTGCTAGACCCAGAACAGAAATACTAAGTTATGTTTACCACTTATGAAGTGCTCTTAGAAGTGACATTTCTTCCCATCATCTGTTTTTAGTATTTAACTGGTCTTCAATCTCTTGTACTATTTTACATTGTGTAGCTCTTGGTTCACGTAAAATCAGTATCCAGTTTACTCTATCTAAATTGCTGTAGCTGCCTCTGAGGTGGAATATGACAGCTGTTTAATAACTCACAGCAACAGTTTGAAAAAGAAAATTAACAGTGGCCTTTTGGCACTTCAGGGAAAATAGAGGGACTTCTACTGTAATTATCCAAATTAGGGTTTAGCCACGACATTGGCTCAATGTGTGATGAAATTATCATGATCACAAGTGATCAGGACCTGTTCCGCATTCTTGTCCAGTACATTGGAGCTTTGGGTTCAGTGCTGATTCAGAAGGAAGAGATCCTTCTTGCGGCTCCCTGGATTTTCTTAGATGTCTTCTGTCACGGAGTCCCCAGGTGATGCTCTGGAACTGCTCCCTACAAAGCCAGTCAGGACTCTGGGGAAGTCTCCTCTTTGGGAGCAGCCTGTCTGCAGGACACACAGCTGACACACCTTCCTGGGTCTGACCTCAGAGCATTCAGCATCCTCTGCCCCTCTGTGCGCTTCCCACAGCGAGTCTGTCCAGGCAGGCTCCTGGGGAAGCCAGAGGGTCCTGCACCCCAACTTCGCAGTCAGACGTGACTCTCAGCCAGCCAGTAAAACAGAAGGTTTCTTAGATGACAGGAACATGGTCTAAAACAGAGCTTGTAGGTGCAGAGAACAGGACCCCTCAGCTGGGTCCATTTTGGGGGCCAGTGAGCCAGACAACCATGTCTGCACTTCACTCTATGTCCCCAACCAGCCTCAAACTGACTCCCCCTCCAGCCCCTCCTCCTCTGGGCTTTATCCCTGTCCCGGGCCAGGAGGTCACCCAGATTCCTTTGTTCTCCAACCCTTTAGCTCTCACCTTGCAGGGGGGAAGGGCCAGGCCATCAGGTGCCAGGAAACAGGGTGTCAGCCATTCTCTGTGTCCCGACCCCTGCACACACCTGCCCTCTAGGGCTCTGCAATGATCATACACCCTTACCCCACCCCCTAGATACTTAAGAACTGCCTAGGGGAAACTGAGGCACCCCCACAATATTCAGGGGAAACATTAAGAACAGTCCCGCTTTGTCACATCTCTCCCGCCTTCGAGACCGAACTGAGCGGGGTCACTTTAGCCGGTGACCTGGGGAAGTTTGAACCCACCAACGTTCCCATAGATGCCCCAGCATCTCTCGCGTTCCTTGGTGGGAGTTACATCAGGCCCTTCCAGTTTCACGCCCTCCCTTAGGTCAAGGGTGGTTGATAACACTCGCATGCCACATGTGGGAAGGTTTATGCGGCCCGTGCCCTTTTGCCACCCCAAAACTCCCGGGGGTCAAACTGGGATTGGGTCTTCTCCCAGCACTCCAGTCTGGAGGCCTGCAATTCGGGTTCTCTTGGTTAAGAGCCCCCCTCTTGACCTGAGCCACATACTGTTCACTTACAGAACTAGCATGAGCACATTCCTTTCTCAACAACCTTGTCTCCCCAGCAAGCTGGCCAAACACAGCCACTTGGTTATAGGACTGTTTAACTTTCTTAACAGCTTTCACTCCATCTGAGACCTTCTCAAAGCTATCCACACTGGATCTTTCAGGAGAGTCAGTGGATCCATTCACAACAGAAAATTTCTGGCTGTTAAGAACTGAAACTGTCTTGATTAAATCACTTTCACACCCTTCAGTTGCAGTAAACTGCTTGCAAAGACTCCATGAGGATTCCTTTCCCTAGGGCTTTTCTATGCAACAATTCACCCCTCATGGAAATTCTGCCCTTACCCTCTTTGCCTAGGGCTTGCTCTAAAGAAACACTTTCCTGAGCAACAACAGACTCTTTCTGGGTCTCACTTACATCCAGAATCACATCTGGCCCATCAGATTCCTACACAATCCCCTTTCAGGCAAATTTACAGACTTCTGAGATAAAAGGTTAGAAGCATTCTCCTTCCCTTTGCCACACACAAGTTCAGGAATCTCTTCCTTCTTGCTGCTGGTTTCCACACCCTCAGTAGGTAACACAATCAAATCACCTTTATGCTCTCCTTGTGCCCTGGCTAGGATCTCACCCTGATTAAACAGAGTTGCTGCACCCTTTCCCAGCCACACACTAGCAACAGGCAAAATACAAGCACCAGAATTGTCTGGTCTCTGGGATTTTACATAGACACTAACTGGATGCGACCTAGTTACAGGGCCATTCTCCCGAGCACACACACACTTAGGACCCTTCCCTTCCTGGGCTTCAGTTGAATCCAGAAGCAGCTCTGAGACAACTGCACTACCCTCAGCCATCACAGGCTGAAAGGCCCCTTCTGTCTACTCCACAGACAAAGAAGAGCTGGACACACTTTCTCCTTTACCAGACACCCAGCTTGGCATCTCTTTCCCCTTGTCCCAGCACACAAGGCTGTTCACAGACAACTGCTTGGAGGCCAGGGTAGCTCCCTCCATAGAGAAGTCAATACCCCTGACAGACACAGGCACGTTTCCTTCCCTGTCCCAATTCTCCAGCCAGGTAACAGGTAAGTACAGGGACACTCAACTTCCACTCTCCTGCCTTCCCACACTGGTGACTAGACAAAGCCATCAGCTCACAGGCTGCCTAGGCTCATCCAAACTTTCCTTACCAAGCACCTTGCCACTCCCCACAGATCCCCTGCCCTGCCTGTGTCTCCCCCCACTCAGCTGGGGTCTCAGCTCCCATTGCTCAGCGCTGTCCTTGCTGTCACAGTGGGGGTAGGCAGTGAGCTTGCTGCTTTCCTCACTGCATCAGAGCCAGCATGAGCCCCCTCTCCGGTGTGCAAGGAGGCGGGGAGCATCTCTCTGTTCCACCCAGCCCCAGGGGTCTGGTTACAGGCAGGCAGGTAGCCCAAGCCTAGCAGCTCCTCCCCACTGCCAGCCAGGTCATCTGCATTTTCACTGACCATTTCCCTCTCCACCGATTGGTTCCCGGGATTCAAATTCAAACCCTTGGCCGTTACAGGAGCGGGGCCTGAATCCTGTCCCAAAGAGACAGTCACTCCCCAACAGGGTCTCCCAGCTGATATCCTGGAGAACCCCAAAGACCAGCCAGCCCCACCCCTCCTGGGTCTGCACAGGGATCCGGGCCATAGGCAGGGCGAGGGGCTTCATCCCTGGGACCCTCACACAGCCCCTCAGCATCTGAGGCTGCACCACCCAGGGCCTGACAACAGTTCTCTCTGTCCCAGGATCTTGCCACCCCAGGAATGTCTCCCCATTGACCATCACCTTCCACTCCCACTGGAGGTCCGAGGGGCCTGACCCCAGGAGACTCCACACAGACATATAGGTTGGGACCAGGAGTGGGAGCCTGTCCACCTCCCCACCCATCTGGCTGATGGAGTCTATGGCCTTGGGACCCAGCAAGGGAGCTAGACACCGGGGCTTTTCCACAGGGTCCCCCTGGTTCAAATAGCCAGCCTGCTCAAAGGCAGTGAGGTGGCATCCACATCCAAATCCCCCCCATCCTTAACCAGGGGCAGCAATTTAGTCTCGAGGTTCCCTGCGGACTCAGCTCCAATCCCGTCCGTCTCCGATCCCTGGATGGGGAACCCGATCGTGAAGACCCTCGTCTGGTTGGGGACAGGAGTCTTAGGGATGCCTGGCTCCCACTCCAGCGGCTCCCAGATCCTGCTATAGCCCTATTTGGGGTCAGGAATCTGTTCCTTAGAGCGGTCATCCTCCTCCAGCTGCAAGATGAACTGTGCTTTGGTGAACTTTCCAACGCTCAACCCTCTCTTTCTGCACAGGGTTACAATGTCCTTCTTAAGGAGATGGTGACAGACCATCACTCCGCTGTTCCCAAGTTGTTGTGGACTCATAGGCCTGTGTGCTCTCAGCGCCCCACGGTTTCCAGGGAGAACCCCTAGTATGCCAGCCCTTCTCGAGGTCACCACCTCTTTGCCAGGGTCGAGCTGCAGACTCCTCTGCCCTTTGGACTGCTCGCTGCAATCCCCAGGGGAACCCTGTTACTGCAAAAGTCCTTCTCTCCCAGGGCCAAGCCACAGGCTCCTCCACCCCTGAGACTAATCTTGACCTGGCTGGCTTGTTAAATCTGTTCATCCCCCCAAGATTGTATAACCGAAGGCTGAGAGCTCCAGTGACACTTGAGGAAGGTGACATTGGAGTGTAGAAAGTGAAGTGTAGTCCAGTGTAGTGATCTTTTTCATCCACAATATTTGTAAAGTGGGGGAGAAAATAAGCAGATGTGGGGGAGTTTGCTGTTGGAGTGGGGGAGAGTTAACTGCTACTCTCATTTAGATACTTTAAATGTTACTTTAAATTTTCTGCCTTAAACCATCTCTGCAGCGAGTATGTACATGTTTCTGAATCCCTCCAGGTAGACGGGATCTGAAAGACGAAAGTAGTACATGATATGAAACAGTTCCCACCCTTCTCCATAACATGGTTAAATTCCCTTTTGTTTCCTAGCATGGCACTGGCTGGGGATTTGGCTGCAGCTTTTCAGGCAGCTTGAGAGAAATGGTGACAGCTGGGAGGGTGAGATGTGAGAGTCTGTCTTTGGAGTGTGCTTGGGTAAAGAGTGAAGGGGTCTTTATCAACAGCAAGAAGCCAGAAACGTATTTAACCTGAGAGTCTGTCAAATCAGAAAGCTGCTACTGAAGAATTGACTGACTCAGGAGAACATTAATGGGATGCAGAGCTTTTTGCCTCTTATCACCAATCTGAATGCAATCTTGGTTAGGAAAATCACATGTTAAGTCACTGAACAGTTGTCTGTTATGTGAAATGAGCTGGTGAGTGTCAGTCTAGTCGGTAGTGGATGGATGTCCATGTTACAGTTGGGACGCTAGTTTGTAATCTCAATGGAGGCTGAAGAACTAAGGGCACAGAACTCTTCTCAGCCCTAGTGTGGCACCCCACCCCCACCCCCTTGCTCCTGGGTCAAGTTCGCCCCGCTCCTGGGTCAAGTTTAGAACAAATTGGTGGAGTAGTATGCCTTGATGCAGAACCTATTCTAAGGAGTGACAGGTCTTGATATGCCAGCAGTGTCTTTAATGAATAATAAATTCAATTAGAAAAGCTATTTCTGAACCTCGACTCATGAAGAGGGGAATGGCTTAATAATTAGATGCTACCAGAAAAACAGACCCAATTTTTCAGTCCCCCCTTGTTAGCAATTAAGACAGAGACCCAGCCGTTCTGAATATATTTGTCAGGAAATGGAATTGGCAGGATAGTTCCTCTCTAAGACCCTCATCTTTCAGATTTTGTGCACCATTTATAATTTATTACCTTTTTTTTAAGTGCCTCATTAGGGGGTGAGGGCTGGACTGGCCTAGTTCACGTTGGCAGACTCCAGCGTTGTTCAGTGGCAACTGTCTTCTGTAGCTGAGTGCATGTTATCTATTGCATGGCCTGAAAGTTGATTAGATTATCATGGGTGGCTCTTTGTGTTATGGACCTAGAGGGGGATGGGGAATCTACATTCCCCACTGCCTTCCAAAAAAACCCCAAACCTTCTCTTCCCTAGCTCCTTACTCTTTGTCTGAAACATTCAGCAAATATTATTGGTCCCTTTTAGAGCCAGTTCTGTCTCAGCAAAGACTTAGAATAATCAGTGTCCTACCCAATGGTAGATGAGTTTCCCTGCTCACAGCTCTGGTCGGTTTCAAGGAGGTTTCTCTGTCCTGATTTCTGCAGCTTTGATCTGTTCATGCTCCAACTGCAATCAAGCAAACTCCACATGCAAAACAGATGGGGCTTGTATGGTCTCCATCTCCAACCTGGATGGAGTTGAGCACCACATCCGGACCTGCATCCCTAAAGCAGAGCTGATTCCTGCTGGAAAACCCTTCTATTGCCTGAGTTCAGAAGATCTGCGTAACACACATTGCTGCTATTCTGATTATTGCAACGAAATTGACCTAACGGTGCCCAGTGGTGAGTAAAGAAATCCTGTCATCTCATTGAAGATGTGGTATTGTCTAATAGTTAGAGCAGGGTTGGGAACCAGGACTCCTGAACCCTGTTCCTAGTTCTGCCACTAACTTGCTTTGTGAACATTGGCAATTCCTTCACATCTGCAAAAAGGGAATAGTGATGATCTACTTCACAGAGGGTTGTGAAGCAGTTTAAGATCCTCTGATAGGCAAAATATCAAATTGTACCATTCAGTTTGTAGGGTGAGAAGAAGCCTCTAAATTGGATTTTCTCTGATCTCCCCTTTGGTTCACCCACCTTCAAATGTTTGACGTGATCAAGACAGCATAAGTCTCCCACCTCATCAGCATTGCCCCTAGTGTCCCCCACAGAGTCCTTTGAAAATTAGGTTCTTTCTCCATGCTGCCACTCAGTCACGGATGTCCTGCCTCTGCCCAGTGCTCTAGGCCCAGGATGGCCTGAGGATAAGGAGCAGTCCCTGGGACTAGTCTGAGATCCCCCTTGTGGCATTGAGTGGTACTGCAGTCTGCTCTTTATCCGATAGAATTGCTTCCTGAGGGACTGAAACTCCTCTTTCAGTCATGAGCTCCGAGTGTGGTTTTACACTTTAGAGTAAAATGAGGGAGATGTTTGAACTCTGAGTGAGTGCAACAGAAACAGATCCCTCCTGGAATGAGGGTGCTGGAAGAAAATTGTCTTGTCAGAGTTCAAGGCCAGAAGGGACCACCACATTGTCTAATCTGACCTCCTGTAATGCTCGGCAACCCCACACTTAAACCCAACCACCTGTTCAGCCAGAGCCCTTGTGGCAGAGAAGGCACATGCAGCTTATCTCCCTCATTCTGGGCAGTTTCTCTGAGTTCTCATGAGTTGCAGAATGGTACCATCATCCATCAAGGTAGGAGGGGAATTCTATTTTGTCTGGTTAGAATCAACAACTGGTGAAGGATTTGAGCTAAAGACTCATTGGCTGTTACATGTGGGGGATAATTCCTTCCTCCTTCACTATAATTTTTATTAAGAAAGTTGGCTTTGATGGTAGCCAACTTACTGCTTTAGCCACATTGCTATGTGAAGGCAGTGACCAATTTATTTTGGGGGAAGGTGGGAAGGAATGCTTTGCATTGAGCTTAAGTGATCATCTAGCTGATTAGGCAGTAGTGACTGTGTTGAAAGGGAGCAACACATCCAGGCCTAGGGCAGAAAGCTAGGTTAATCCAAGATGGAGCCTCCTGGGCAAGAATAAAAGGGAAGTTGAGGTGCAGGGGACCCCCCATAAACAAAGCTACCGTTCCTCATGTAAGGTGTATTCTGGGCTTAGATGGAAGATGCATTACAGATTGGTCTTCTGAAATTGTTTGGTTATAGTTTTTGGTTCCAAGATAGTCTCACTTCAGGACCTAAAATACACTATTATAAACCCTAAACTGAGCGCTCAACTGGGGTCATCAACTGTTTCTTGCAGCTGCAGTAAAAGTGATGACCTTCCTTATCTGTTGTTCCTACCCAGCCTGTTTACCTCTCCTACTTTGGAATAGCTAGTGAATTTTGCTGCTTGGAGTGTCCTTTACAAGCTCTGAGACCGAGTTAAAGTAGTTCAGGCTGTAAGAGAAGGGGTTAGGGACTCTTGCCTACACGGTTTCGAGAATATATATATAAAGGAATCAGGTTGTGCTTAAAATGTTGTTTTTCCCTCCTCTCACTAAAGGTCACGTGAAAGAGAACGAACCTCAGTCTAGCTGGGGCCCTGTTGAGTTAGTAGCAGTGATTGCAGGGCCTGTCTTCCTTTTGTTTGTCGTCATGATCGTAGTGGTTTTCGTCTTTCATCACCACCAACGAGTTTATCACAATCGTCAGCGGTTGGACATGGAAGATCCCTCTTGTGAAATGTGTCTGTCCAAGGATAAGACTCTGCAAGATCTAGTTTATGATCTCTCCACTTCTGGCTCTGGCTCAGGTACTAAGCTGCTGTTGCTTTGGAAATAATAAATGGCATGTAATTGTAATGGAATCCTGTATTCTGAAGTGCTCATCGCCGTGGTATCAATGTTCTAATATAAGGCCATTGGCTATCCTTCCTTACGTACAGTCTGAGTTGTAATAGGTCACTGGTGTTTGTTCTAAATCTAATTGTACATTAGACAGTGAAGCCAGTGGCCCAATATCAGCACTTGGATACTTTGGGGATGGGAACTGTAGAATACATAAGAGATACTGTACTCTATCATCACTGAGTCATTTGGCATTTACATAAAGTAGTGTTTGTGGATTTCAGTATATAAAATCTAGATCATACCCAGGAAACAATTCCATCTACCTGTAAATGCAACATCAGATATAGCTGTCCCTGCTCTCTGTTGTGAATTTATGATACCTTCCCTTGACTCAGAATATAGTGCATCTGGTTCATGTGATTGGTGTTTGGTTCTGTACCATTTTTTAATTTTTAACAAACTTCACTGCACATCTACAAGTTACCAGCTTTCAAATGACACTAGCTCCATCAAAGCTGATGGAGAAATGGCAGTATCTCTACAGAAATTGCATCAGAGTTAGGAAACTAGTATATAGATTTTACATTTATATAGCACCCTTCAACCCAAAGAATCCCGAAGAAATGTGTAAATGAACTACCCACAAGGTTAACTTCCTGGGCACTTAACGTGAATGCTCTCTGGGGTGGAATTGTGTGGTTTAATAGCACACAACACTGTACAACAGGTTGGGACAAGAAATGAATTGTATATCCAGTCGACATTCTGCCTCTACAGATTGCCCCTGCAATGTAACTTACCCAAGTAGGCATTTGGTCAGGACATAAGCATTAAATTGTGTGTCTCATATGCAAAGTGCTGTGGAATCTTTAATGACCAGAGCTAGTCAGGACTCCAACGTTGTGTCTTACCTAAAAGACTGCACCTACATCAATGTAATAGCCCCTTAACAAATGCTGGGGTATTGCTTATTTTAGTGCTGTCTCTGTCTTCAAACCAACTCCACTTCTTACATATAGCCTCTCGATGTTCCTTAGAGAACTTTCTCTCTGTGAGCACTGACTCTGCTCAGCTTACAAGATCTGATGGGGATCACAGCACAAGATGGTGTGCCAGGTCTTGGCCCAAAGTGATTTGGAACAGTTAAGAAATTGCAGGACTCTTGTGGTCTAAATCCACTGAGACTTTTTTAGGTCTGTATCAGTGTGTGTTGACTTACTGATTTCCTTGGCGAGAGAAAGCTAGCCATTTGATTTTGTTGCTGTTTTTGTGGTTTTGGTGATCTGCCACTACTGTTGAAAGACCTTACATGTTGGTCCTGTTGTAGCAGGTTCAGGGTACCTTTGGTTAGAAATGTTATTTTCTCATCTTTTCACAAAGATGGTGCAACATGCATGTGATTGCTCAGATAATGTACTGATGAGTGCAGCAGAAGAACCTGTATAGAATAGTACTTCGAGTCCAGTCAGAATAACTGGTTTCAGAACACGGGGCAGGATTGTTCTCCAGAATATTGTCCACAGAATTTTGTTCTGAATAAAAACTGAGCCCACAGAGAAGCGTTTGGAAGTGGTCAGTGAATGACTGGCAATGGGGAGAGAACAATAACAATCAGATTCATATGTTGGAAGAAGGGCCAAGGATGAGAACGATCTTCTTTTCCGATCACTGTTCCCAAATCAGTTCTTGAGAGAGGGAGGCGAAATTTTCTAGTTGTGAAAACTTGTATTTGTGGGCCAAAGCGCTTCCATCCCTGGCGGAATGAGAGATGGCTCTTGGGTTTTTATTTGGACTGCTAAATACAATCAAATCCAACCAAGACAACCCTTTCGATGTTCTGTTCTAAACCTTGTAGCATCTCTCAAGTGTCCCTCGTCTGAATTCTTCTTGCAATCTCTTGCCCACAGGTTTGCCACTCTTTGTCCAGCGAACCGTGGCTCGAACCATTGTCCTGCAGGAGATCATTGGAAAAGGCCGCTTTGGGGAGGTGTGGCGTGGCAGGTGGCGTGGAGGTGATGTGGCCGTGAAAATCTTCTCTTCACGGGAAGAGCGCTCCTGGTTTAGGGAAGCAGAAATATACCAGACTGTCATGTTGCGACATGAGAACATCTTGGGGTTTATTGCTGCAGATAATAAAGGTAAAAATGCTGTCTCAACCTTCAGCGTCAAAGTCCGAATGGCCGTAGGTTCCTCAGAGTTCCACGTTCTACTATAGGATCTACTTTTTTCTGTCTTTTTTTTAATGAAATAAAGAAAGCCATCCGTATATTTGTAAAGTGTTATGATCATTTCCCCAAATTATAAACATAGCTAGCTATCATTAAAAACTATTAAAGCTGTCTGTGTGACATAACTTTTTACGAAGGAAGCTTGCATAGTAGTCGAATGCATGAGCAGTCAGGAGACTTCCCGTTTTAATGTAAGTTAAATTATTTATTAAAACATTCTTAACATGGTCAGTTCTGTTCTTCACATTTTTCAGTTAATAGAAGTATTTGCTAGATCAAAATAATTCTAATAATTTAACTTAGTTAAAACAGGGATGGAGTACAGCCTGACCTGTGCACTGAAATGCTTAGCAGTATTTCCTTTGTCCCTGAGTATGGGCTTAATCCACAGAACTCGCCTTGCTGAGAAGAATCCATAAAATCGCCGCTGTCACTAGCAGAGACATTGCAGCATTCGTAGTACAAAGCTACCTGTCACTGCTTCAATACTGTGAAAAGCTGCTTGGGAAATGTACTAACTATATATAGTGCGCTAAGGTGCTATAAGCAATCGTTACACTTTTGCCTTGTAGTTCTTCCCTTGTCTGCTCGGACTTGTTGCTGACCTGCAGTCTAATCTGGCAGCTCTTCCTATGTTTGTTCAAAAACAAAATGCCCCGTAAGTGCTGATGTTATGCTGCTCTCTCCACTTTTTCTCTTGCTACAGATAACGGGACCTGGACTCAGCTGTGGCTTGTCTCTGATTACCATGAGCATGGCTCTCTGTTTGATTACCTCAACAGATACACAGTGACCATTGAGGGAATGATTAAACTGGCCCTGTCTGCTGCCAGCGGATTGGCACACCTACACATGGAGATTGTGGGGACCCAGGGTAAGAGAGTGCTAGCAAAGTATCCTAAACATGAACTAGACATTCTTTGGAGAGACTAAAGCAGGAAAGGTGAAGACAGAAATATGGGGCTTGTATGATGCACAGGGTGCCTTGTACTGAGAGAGAGATGGAATTTAATCATAAAATGAAAGAGGAAAAGTGCCTTAAGGACCTGGGGACTGAATCTAGGCCAGTTTGGTATTGAGCAAAAGTCATTGAAATGAGTTAGTCTTAGTCTAGCTCCTGTTAGACTGTGGGGGGAGGGAGGGTGTCTGTCTGTCTGTCTCTCTCTCTCTCTCTCTCTCTCTCTCAGCTGGCTCTGGTTGGGATGGGGAGTACAGAAGAGATTAGCATAGGCAATGACAGAGCAAAACAGATTGTAAACTCTTCAGAGCAGGGATCATGTCTGCGTGGATGAGACAGCTGGTGCAGTGGGTCTGCTGCAGTTTAAATAATAGTACTTGGAGGTTAAATGGAAGCTCTTTAGTGTTTTTAGCACCTTTCACTGGTACAGAGTTTAAATAAGACTGGAGGAAGAACAGGGCTGCAGATCCTACTATGCATAGAGATGTTAAGATTCAGATTCACTCTGGACTTGATGACCGCCTCAGTCCCTCCATTTTCTGTGTTCAGCTCATCTGCACTGATCAGATCCACTAAGGTGAGAGAGGAAAATCTGCTATTGAGACTTATTTTACTCCATCAGGAAAACCAGGGATTGCACATAGGGACTTGAAATCCAAGAACATCCTGGTGAAGAAGAACGGCATGTGTGCCATTGCTGACCTGGGTCTGGCTGTCCGGCATGATTCTGTTACCGATACCATTGATATTGCGCCAAATCAAAGAGTTGGAACCAAACGGTAGGGAGCGGGCTCAGCTGTACTCCTGATCAAGGTTCAGTGCTATGAGAAATAGGGTATAAAACAGCAGTTCTCAGGCCACATGTGGTGTGCTTTTTAAAAATATATATTCAAAATTTGCTGCTCTGGTCTGAAAGGGGGTAGGGATAGCTGAGTGGGAGACAGCATCTGGCAGCCTGCTGGAGCGCTCCTGCCAACAGGGGGCTGGTGAATGCATCAGGGTGTGGGAGAGTGGGTCTCTGGACAGGTTTGTGGGGAGGGGAGGCACTGGGAACTAGGGGTTTGTGGGGATGCTGCAGCACCCCCAGGTTTTAGGCCACCGGTTGGGACTCTGGTCCCTGCTGTCTGGAGGGGTCTCTGGGTGGGGGGAGCTGGACGTAGGGGACTGTGTGGGGGAGCGGGGGGGTAGGCGCTGTGGTTCTCAATCTGCAGCCCACAATGATAAATAGGTTGAGAACCACTGGTATAGAAAACGTGTGAGCCTTACTGGGGATTGGTAGAGTTTCTATCTTAGGCATTGGCAGGGTTTCCAGAGTACTGAAGGAGAATATTTAGTGGCTTTTTTTATTTATGAATGAATCTAGGTTTGAGGTACTTGAACAGTCACAGCCTACTTCCTATTCCCTCCACTTACGTCCTTCCAAGGCTAAGGTTGGCTAGATGGCCTCTGCTTCCAACAACTCGCCTGTGAGGCTCCCTCGCCTCCACCCAAGCCTCAGGGGTCATTGCTATCTTTGGCTCAGTGCACCTCTGACCCTTCCCGCCTCCTCCTTTCACCCCTCTTTCTTTCTGGTATTTTGTTTTGGATTATCCTGTTTGCTCTCTTAAAACAGTGTCTGCTTCTGTCCGCATCATTGGGTTCTGTTTTTATTTTCATTGTTTAACTTCTGTGCAGCATCCAAGCACTGTATCTGGTAACCCATGTTGTATACAATAAACATGGAGAATTCATCATTGATGGTCTTCCAGGGAGTCCCTCTGACAAGAAAATGACATTGTTTTTTCTTTGTTGCAGATACATGGCCCCTGAGGTCTTGGATGAAACTATTAACATGAAGCATTTTGATTCATTTAAATGTGCTGATATCTATGCCCTTGGCCTTGTCTATTGGGAGATTGCTCGTAGGTGCAGTTCAGGAGGTAATAGGTTTTCAGCTTCTTCTCCCCACTGCCCCCCCACACCCCCAACCAACCAAAAAAACCCCACAACCCTTGTCTTTGACTTAACTGAGGCCTGGAGCTAGGAGAGAATAACCTGTCCTTCAGGCAGTCGTGGAGATGGCTGTGACCCAGGATACGGGGTAAATGCAGCGTCACCCAAGAGTATGGCCACAGGATGGTGGTAGTGTGGGGAAGAGACTCAAGCCTGCTCGTAAACCAGGCACGTGAGAGGTGATGGGTGGGTGTGCTGTTGGTGGCACACCTATTTCTTTAGCCGAACCTTAGAGCAGGAAGTGATGTTGCTGATTCAGGACATAGGTTACTTTCCTATGAATCAGTACTGAGCCAGTGTCCTAGCATATAGTAGTGGATGGGGGCAGGGATGGGCATCCTGTTGTTGAAAGTGCCATCTTTTGTATCCACTAAGTCCTGAGCACTTGTGGTCAGTAAACATATCTTGGCCCTTTTCCCAGGAGAGGGGAGGTGCTCACCCCAGGGCCCTGGCCTAATCCCAGTTAACTGCATTCTGCTTCCCTGAATTGCTGACTCTTCACTTTTATAAGTCATGTCATCCAGGCCGGGGGTATTGTAGCTCTGGTGAGAGTGGTAGTGATTTCAGTTCTCTGTGAATGACCTTTTCCCTTCCCATGCTTAGGTATCCATGAAGAATATCAACTCCCATACTATGACCTTGTGCCCTCCGACCCCTCCATTGAGGAGATGCGGAAGGTGGTGTGTGATCAGAAGTTGCGCCCCAACATCCCTAACTGGTGGCAGAGTTATGAGGTAAGATATGTCATAATCTTCCTTTGAGCCTAAAGGAAATGCACTATCCACTGAATAGGTAAAGATTAGATTCAGTCCTGGACACTGAGTTCCAGATTTAGTAAGCATGGAGGCTGGATTTCCCTACTCCAGCCAGGAGTGACTGGTCCCTCCAAGGCAGGTTTGGGGTCCATGGACAGAATCAGTATGGGGAAGTCCAGTGGGAAAGTGAACGTGGAGAGGATGCAATCTGAGGCTAGAGAGTAGGTGATCACTCTTGCACTCCGCTCGGTGGAGAAGGCCAGATGTGTGCTCCCAGAGCTTGGATAGCAAGTCTGTTTCAAGTCCATTGTGCGCCATCCACGTTGCATATGATGGAAATCTGAGTGGTTAATAATTCCACGTTCATAATAGTGAGTGAACTTTGTTACCTTGTAACTGCTCTGGGGCTGTGAAACATCTACCTCTTAATGCTTGACTTTTTCAGAGCGCTATACAAATGTTCACGAATGCTCAGAACAACCTTGCTGTCACATTATGCAGATGGGGTGAAACAACTGGGTCTCCGTGCAGTTCCTAATGGTCCATGTCCTTACAAAAACCGACAGTAATGCATTCCCATGTTGGTGGAATGGCTGAGAATCAGATGGCCCATGAAGACACTCTCTCGCCTCCTCTTCCTATTCTGGGGAGAAGCAGAGGGCTTCAGTCATGGCACAGATACGCCAGCACCTTCCACGAGCTTTGGATTCACTTTAAAGCTTTGATTTGGTGTGTTAACAGAAGGAACTGAACTCCCTGAAAGGGACAGGGCTGACTTTTCTCTCCGTTTCCTTGCTAGGCGTTACGAGTGATGGGCAAGATGATGCGTGAGTGCTGGTATGCAAATGGTGCAGCTCGCCTAACGGCCCTCCGCATTAAGAAAACGCTCTCGCAGCTCAGCATCCAGGAAGATGTGAAGATCTAGCCCACAAGTCGCAGCATGAGGAAGCTGCCCAAAAGCTGCCATGATAGTCGAGGGGATTGAGGCCTACCTCGTGTTTCTACCCAACCTACTGCTACCGACCAGACCATGTGACCTATGGGCTGCTAGCCAGGGAGGACAGAGCCTATTAAAAGAAATGTTCTCTTCCTGGTTTGGGTATGAAACAAACAGAAACCTTTTATAACCACCTCTTGACAGCGTGGAGACTTGAGAGGGATTTGTGCGGATGGACCTTGCTGTGACCATAACTTTTCTTTGATGGAAATCCCTGTGTAGTCCAGTGAATATGGCGCGTTCGCTGGGAAGCGTTCAGGGCCTGGGAGTGGGGAGGGAAAGGGAGCGTTCGTTGGGAAGCGTTCAGGGCCTGGGAGTGGGGAGGGAAAGGGATGGTTATGTTGCCAGACCTGCAGGTTTTCCAGGGACTGGCAGAGACACACAGAAGAGGCTTCGGCTTCATAAAACCAGTTCTCCTTCTTTTGAGCTTGAAAAATACAAAAAGCCAGACTGGCTGCTAGTGTGTGCAACAGTGTGTGCAACAGTGTGTGCATGTGCAAAGCCATGTGTGCCCTGTGCCTGTTCAGTCCCCCTTAGACGTGCAGAGTATCTGCTTGTAGGTTGGCACATTCCTGTTCGTGTTTCTCTGTGCATGTGCAAATCTAAAGTGTCCTCTTCTGAGCTACGCGTGCTGGTGCCTTGCCTGTCCAGTAGTGAGCATTATCTAGCGTGACTAGGCTACTTACAGCCAGATCCTTTCTCCCAGAGCAGGAACTTTGTCAAGTTGCCTCACTGCCATCCCTCTCCTTTTTAAAGCAGGGTACTGATTTTTTGTCCCTGAAATTTAAGCTTTTGTTTTGAAAACCCTGGTTTGTAATGTGTGGCGGAATGGAAAGGTTGCCTTGCCGGAGGAGCCGTCTGCAGGAGGGATGCAAAGGAGACAAGAAGCGTGTCTGAGATTGGAGCTGACACTACCCCTGGGTGGAGGGGACCCCAGGCCACAGGGACATCAGCCTCTTAGGAACATAACCCTTGGATCTCTCAAAGGGCTTTGGCAGGAACACTCTAGAACTTGGAGCCAAGCGTTTAAGGTCTGATCTGTGAAGAGCTCAGTGTCCATGGAAACAATTGTGCACAGCACCTCTCAAGGAGCACTCGGCACACTGCAGGATCTGACCATTGGTGACTGGGATTGGAAATACGTGTCCATCTTTTAAATATACATGTATAAATATCTACTATTCTGGAAGCAGCTGTGTATAACTTTTTGGGTGGGGTAGGGAGGGGGTAACTGCATGAAACTTATTTTAATTGAATAACCAATCAGGGTGAAGTAGAATTGATTTGACTGTTGCCTAGTGAATGTTAGAAATAGCCCAGGGCTGAGTCCTGTATCTGAACCGAATGCAGCATTAAAGGCAACATTGGAAGGCTGAGTTGAGTGATGGTTAGGGTGTTATCTGTGCTATGTAACTCTGAAGCCATAACTTTTAACTGGAGTGCATTTGATTATTTTTTATTTGATTGGGAGGGTCTGGATTTTAACTTTTTTTAATATTGTTAATTTTTATAAGAGAAGAGAAACAATCTATAATTACCTCTCAACCTCTTTGTTTGTAAAGAAATCACTGCAAAAAAGGAAAAAAAAAAAATCCAAATGCACACAGCTGAATTTACACTGGAACTTTCTACTCGAACCTTGAGCCTGCTCTGTAAGGTGAGCTTTCATCTCTTCTCTGGCTCGCAGGTTTAATGGACCTTCTGTTCTCACTGTCTGTCTCTCTTCCCTCAGGCCCCCATCCCATCTGTGATTTATATCTGTCAAATGAGGAGTCTTTTGCATTGTGTTTGGAGCCATTTTGCATTCTCCCATTGCTTTTAAATGACAGGCAGGACAGAGCTGCCTCCCTATCTGCAGCGGTCTGCATCTTAGACCCTGGGTTCCTGGGGCAGCATACAGGGTTGGTCAATGTACAGCTTCCCCTTCTGATTTGTTCTGATTATTTCTCAGCCAGAAATTACTGCATCTCCAATGTGACTCGTTACTTACTGAACCCTTCTTCTGCATTGAGAAACCAAGGTGGTGTGTGCCTTAAAAATACCTACAAGACTCTTCAGCTACTGTAGCAGGACCTTTCGAATGAGACTTGTGCAGGGGCTGGGGAGGGTCTGCGCTACTGAAATAAACTGCCACAGAGAGGCCCATCACACTGATAAGTAGGGGTTGCCATCTGGTCTTCCCATGAGCATTAAGAAAATTCTCCTTCAGAGCACAAGGTCTCCTGTTCCATTAGCAGTCCAAAGACTTTCTTTATGACACTAATTCAGCAATTTAATTCCTTGGTTGATCCGCTCCACCACCCCCCAACAGTAGACACACGTACCTGCCTCAATACCATACCAAACAGCACATGCCAGAGTTTTACTGGACTGACTGTCTAGAAGGGGTGGGGTGGAAGGGGATGGCATCACCTTGTGATAAGGATTTTGAAACACTCAGTTCATAGGTACGGATAAGAGCGGTCAAACCCTCACTGGACCCTCTGAAATGGGAATAACAATGTAGCATTTACACAGCACTTTTCATGCAAATGTGCCAGAGTGGTGTGCAAACCTTACTTAGCTGACTTGTAGCAAATCTAGGAATCACTTTGCCCAGCACTGAAATGCAGTCTTGTCTGAAGAGAAACAGACCAGCTGTCTTAACAGCATACAGTAACTAAACGGTTGGGATCAGGCATTTGGTTCAACCAGGGGAGGTATTTCAGGTTGATCAATGGCATCAAACTAGGGAGGGGTTTCAGGTCAAAGCTTGTGCCTCTAGTCTCTGACACAAGATGAATGGATGGTACTCTGGCTTCAGAACAGATCTTTCTGGGTACTTCTCTGCCCCCTTTCCATGTATATTTTATTAGAAAAGGACTGTAAAATAGTCACTTAGACACTTTACCTCTTCAGTATGCAAATGTAAATACATTGTAATATAGGAAATCTTGTGTTTAATATAAGAACAAGCTGTCCAATTTCTGCTGTACATTATTAAAGTTGTTTTATTCACACAGACGGTTGGACTCTTTCTCTCAAACCCAGTTTGCTGTGTGTAACCTGCAAAGGGTTAGCCCTGGCCCGTGGGTGTAGCTGTCTATAAACAAGGAGCAGAAAGGGAGTGGAGGAGGAGTAACCAGCGGTAATGGGATGGTAGTTGGAAAAATAAACTAGAGTAAATAGCAGGGGAGGGGAGATCTCAGACTGCGAAGCAGCCTCGAAGGTCAAATGGGAAAGCGCCAATGCTGGGGGACACTTAAAACAGGCAGGATCCTAGAACCTGTATGGTACACGGTGGCCCTGCCTTGATCCCCAGGAGCTCACCTGGAATGACCCTGGGCTCTTCCTACTGTCAACTCAAATAGCTAAGTGTGATCTAGTGTTTTGTTTTTTTTTCCTGTGTGCGTCACATGATCCGTCTGCATGGCTTGTCAGCTTTGGGGATTGAACCCAGGTCTGCTAGCCTGAAGCCAGTGACACACACGAGTCATGCACCTGCTAGAGTCTACATCAGCCGTATTTCCCCCTCGGGCAATGCACCTTGACTTTACCTTGCTTGGCCTTTCCCAAACATTGGGTCACAATGGGGTTGTGACCTGGTATCTCCCCTCCACAGCAGGCCCATGGCCAGAGGGGTCCACCCCACTCACACTGAAACAGTGGGACTAGGCACCGTGAGACAGTGCCACTCCGGTTTGGACTGGCCACCTCTGCCACCAAGGGGTGGGGCTGTGATCATGTGCACCAGGTCACATTTCCTGGAGGGGGGGCGTCAGGTGCAGCCCTGTGGGATGGGAGCTGTGGGGTGAGTGCAGGGCAGGCTTGCTCTCCAGTCCCCTGTCCTCCTTCCCATCCAGGGCATGCTTCCCCTCTGCACCAGGCTGGGATTAGGGTTGCGGTGCTGGAATGGAAGATACAGGATGATGGAGGGGAAGGATGCTGGCCTATGGTTTTGGGCCCACACCCACAAATTTGAACCCCGGGAGGGTTGCAGAAAAGACACAGCGGTGGGTGAGTCACCTTTCTGAGAAGTTTGGGGACCACTGGCCTAGACTATTAAAAATGCAATGCCTTGGCTCCTATGCTTTTTACAGCAAGGGACCGGGGTAGCAGAGGCTTCACCGTCTTTCCCAGTGAAGCCTGAGCTGGAGAGCTGTGTGGCCAATTAAGAATGTCTTAAAACTACACTAGGATTTTAACACCAGTTACCAGGTTAGCTTCACAGTAGTTAAACCCTGTTTTTCGTAGTGAAACCACAGCTTTATTGACCTTCGCTGGCTACCACACTTTTTAAAAATACCTCTTGGCCTAGCCTAGGCAAGCGTAGTGGATGGCACAGCTGGGACTCTCTCTGTAAATGCTTTGACCTCTGAGTGCCTCCGTACTGAAAACTTACCCTAGCTTTTCCGCACTGGGGGCTGAAGCGTCTAAGCTGCAAGCGTCCGCCGTGGATTAAATGGCCTGTTGAGGCTAAGGGCTTCTGCTGCCGCCTGTTGGTGGATCTGCAAATTGAATTAACCCTACCCCTGAGGTGTTGGAGGGGCTTGGCCTGTTCCCGTCATGCAGGGGCTGAAACGGAGGCTCGGGCTGAAGTGACTTATTCAAGGCCGTACAGAGTGTCTCTCACGGAAGCGAGTACATGGCAAGCAGGGGTACTGACCCATTCTCGGCTTTTAATCCATACCACCCTTCCTCCTCTCCCATGCCTTCCTTCGTGTTTCACTAGCAGACACAGGGTCTTGGGTGCTTTTATCAACTTAATCTACAACGATTTTAACAATTCCTAAACCCAAAGTGATGCAGGATCTTTTTATTACCTTGAGGTTTTTTGATCAAGGTGAGATCTTGGCCTTGTCCTGTGCTGATCTCACGTCCTCTTAAGCCTCATTTTCTAACCATAAGATCAACTCCTGAGCTTTTTACAAGCCTCTTACAAGCTTCTGCGCGGCGTATTATCGACGAGAGCAGAGATGACCTGGGGTTGGTTTTGTCACTCTGACTGCAGCCTCCTCTAGAGAGGTACAAAGGATGCTGCAGCGTGGCTGCGGGGTAACAGCCGGAAACACTAAAAAGATGCCTTTGGGTAGCAGATAAATGTCTTAAACCAACTCCCCTCCAAAGGGACATGTGAGGCTTTGTCCACCCACTGATGTAATTAATCTGTGCAACCCCCTTGGACAGACACTTCTCCTAGTCTCTGCCTTCTGTTGGCTAAGCTTAGGGCATTGTCGGTGCACACGGATGGTGCCTGTTTAGTTAAAGCAGCACAATCCCCCTTGCATGGGCACATTTATACCCGTATGGCTCTTCCCGCATGGGAAGGGGAATAAGCTATCCCAGTATGTAGGATGCCTGTATATTGACCCAGCTGCATCCACGCTAAGGTGGTTGTGCCAGCCTAATTACAATGACACAACTTTGTGTAAACGAGGCCTTCGTTCGGCCCTGTTAAAAGTGCTTCGAGATCCCACGCTTGAAGATGCTCTGGAAGCTCAAGGTGTTGGCAACCTGCCCTGGTATTTGTGCGATGACCACTTCTCCTGCGGGAGGGGTTCATGCCCTGTGTTCGGATCTGGCTCCAAACTGCCCCCAAGTCCAGGTGTGTTTGGAACTGGGGCTTGAGTGCCACTGCTTGTTGACTCTAACCCGGCTGGTCTCTCCCCAGTCTCCAGGGATGATGCTTTTTGATATTTCCCCATGAACTTGTGAGAGGTTTGACCCCCTCTGGGAACAGCTGTTTCTGTTCAGTACTGGGAGGGTGAGGAGCGGATCCCTGCCAACCCCTCCTAAAATGGCAATTCCAAGAACAAACCCAGCAAAAGGAGGGAACTCTCCATAACTTGCATCATTCCAGAAGAAGTTCCTGGAAGTCAAGCTGTTGTGAAATCTCCCTCAGCTGCCAGCCATCTGCCCCCAGACACTTGGCTTTTGAGTTCATTCTCACTGAGAAATGTTCTGCAGCTAACAGTGCATCAGTTCATTCCTTGCTAAAAATTAAAGCCAGCTGCTGGATCCAATCCACACACACAGTGGAAATATTTTCTTGAAGGTGTTTCGGGCCAGGCCCTGTTGCAGAAAAGCAGTTGGTTTTAGGTCCTGTCTATGCTACTGTCAAAACCGGGGCAGCACTAGCTGGACTGTAAGCATAGAATCAGAGAGTCATGGAAACGTCAGAACCTTGAGAAGTCATCAAGTCCAGCCCCTTGCACTGGGGCAGGACCAAGTAAACCTAGACCAGCCCTGATAGGCGCTTGTCCAGCCTGTCCTTAAAAACCTCCAACCTCCCTTGTAGGCCTATTCCAGAGCTTAACTACTCTTAGAGTTAGAGTTTCCCCTAATATCTAACCTAAATCTCCCTTGCTGCAGATTAAGCCCATTACTTCTCATCCTACCTCCAATGGACATGGAGAGCAATTGGTCCCAATCGTCTTTGTAAAAGCCCTTAACGTTTTTGAAGACTGTTATCTGGTCTCCCCCCAAGTCTTCTTCTCTGAAGACTAAACATGCCTAGTTTTGTTAATCTTTCATAAGAGCAGCCAGACTGGGTCAGATCAATGGTCCATCTAGCCCAGTGTCTTGTCTTCTGACAGTGGCTAATGTCAAGTACTTCAGAGGGACTGAACAAAACAGGGCAATTTGGCGAGTGATCCATCTCCTGTTGTCCAGTTCCACCTTCTGGTTTAGGAACACCCAGAACATGGGGCTGTGTCCCTGACCATCTCAGCCAACAGCTAGTGATGGACCTAGCCTCCAAGAACTTATCCTTCACAACATCCCCTGGCAATGAGTTCCACAGGTTGACTGTGTGTTGTGTGAAGATGAACTTCCTATGTTTGTCTTAAACTAGCTGCCTATTTATATTACTGTGTAACCCCTGGTTCATGTGTTATGTGAGGGGGTAAATAACACTTCCTTATTAACTTTCTCCACACCATTTGTGATTTTATGGACATTGATCATATCCCCCTTTAGTGTCTTTTTTCTAAGCTTTCCTCATAGGTCAGGTTTTCTAAACCTGTTATATTTCCGTTGCTCTCCTCCAATGCTCTACAATTTGTCCACATCTTTCCTAAAGTGAGGCATCCAGAACTGGACACAGTCCTCCAGCCGAGGCCTAACCAGTTCTAAGTAGAGTGGGGTGATTACCTCCCGTGGCTTAGATATGACACTCCTGTTAATACACCCCAGACTATTAGCCTTTTTCACAGCTGCGTCACATTGACACACATTCAACTTGTGATCCACTGTTACCCCAGATCCTTTCCAGCAGCACTTCCACCTGGCCCGTTATTCCCCATTCTGTAGGTGTGCATTTGATTTTTCCTTCCACAGTGAAGTACTTTGCACTTGTCTTTATTGAATTTCATCCTGGGGTGAGCTTGTAAGCATGGGGATTGCTAGCAGGTTTGCCTAGATTTGGCTAAATCCTCCAGGGGGAATCCCTTACCTGCCAGCCTCCCTACTCCTGGATTCTCCCCACTCCTGCAGATGGGGGAGGACTAGAATGTTTACATGATTTGCACAGAGGGTGTCAGAGATACATCTTGCAATCCCATAGCTGCCTCATAGGGGTGAGCTCCTGTACTCATGTGTAGCCCCACTGAAGTCCTCAGAATTCTCCCTGGGGTCAGCTTCAGGATCAAGGCGTTTGTAAGGCTGCTGGGGCAGGGACCATGAGTTCTGTTTGTACAGCTTCTAGTGCACTGGGGACAGTGCTAGAAACAACAACCATAGAGATCCAGAACCAGAATCCAGGTGTCCAGACTGCAAGTGGCTGCACAAGCCACTCTGCTCCCCATTATTCCCTGGTTCAGTAGGGCCTGCAAGGTGCTATACAAAGCCATAATCAGCCATGCAACGCATGTAAAACCTCAGTGTTTTAGGCTCATCTACAGGGGAAGGAGGAATCCAGAAAGTTTGGTAATTTAGGGTCTGTAGCTTCTTCCCAATTCCTTCTTCACATCACGTAACAAGGCTGCTCTTGGACGCGTTTTGGGGTGCTCACAAACTCAAGGCGGGGAGGTGTAAATACATAGACACGACTTACTGGGCAGGAAACCACTTTTGCAATTGAGCAAGATGGACAACAGAGGGCAACACACGCCTGCAGAGAAATTGACTCCAGCCAAAGGAAGCCAGAGCTGCAGCTTCAGCTCCTGTTGTGTGTGGACCCTGCGTTCCGATGGAGGCTCTTCTGTCCTGGAGGGAGCTCACCAGTGGGCCGGCAGTAAATATGTATTTTCCCTTCTGCCGCCTATTTCACCCAAGGATCTCAAAGCACTTTACCACGATCGATCGGTGATGTCTCAGAAGGGCTGTATGGCAAAGGTATCGTTCTACAGATGGGGAAATGGGGACACAGTGAGGGGAAGTGACTCTCAGTGACAGGATAGGCAGCCAGGCAGGCTAGGCCTGGGTCAGTACGAAGCTGGGGAACCTCTGAGCAGCAGCCAGCGCTGCAGGAAGTGGGGTAGGGGAGATACCAGGCAGCATGGCCAGTGCATGGTGCTAAAGACTGGGAGTTAGATCTTGGTTCCGCTGCCCTGACTTGCTGTTTGACCTTCAGCAAGTCCCCTTCTCTCTGTGGAGAGGGGATACCCATGTTGGGAAGGTCCTTGGGCTGCTTGGCTGAAAAGCACAGCGTAAGTCTGGCAGGAGGCTTTATGAATCTAGCCCTGGCCTGCTCCTAGGTTCACCGGGGGAAGGAGACCAAAGCCCTGAGGTAAGTGGGAAAGCGGGATACCGGGAGGAAGCACAGGCAGGAATGTCTGTGAGGGGAGGGCTCCTTCCTCATACTGAGAAAGAGGGGCGATCAGCAGGTTATCTCAAGTGCTTATATACGAATGCACAAAGCCTTGGAAACAAGCAGGGAGAACTGGAGGTCCTGGTGATGTCAAGGAATTATGACGTGATTGGAATAACAGAGACTTGGTGGGATAACTCATATGACTGGAGCACTGTCATGGATGGGTATAAACGGTTCAGGAAGGACAGGCAGGGCAGAAAAGGTGGGAGAGTTGCACTGTATGTAAGGGAGCAGTATGACTGCTCAGAGCTCCGGTACAAAACTGCAGAAAAACCTGAGAGTCTCTGGATTAAGTTTAGAAGTGTGAGCAACAAGAGTGATGTCGTGGTGGGAGTCTGCTATAGACCACCGGACCAGGGGGATGAGGTGGACGAGGCTTTCTTCCGGCAACTCACGGAAGTTACTAGATCGCAAGCCCTGCTTCTCATGGGAGACTTCAGTCACCCTGATATCTGCTGGGAGAGCAATACAGCAGTGCACACACAATCCAGGAAGTTTTTGGAAAGGGTAGGGGACAATTTGCTGGTGCAAGTGCTGGAGGAACCAACTAGGGGCAGAGCTCTTCTTGACCTGCTGCTCACAAACCGGGAAGAATTAGTAGGGGAAGCTAAAGTGGATGGGAATCTGGGAGGCAGTGACCATGAGTTGGTTGAGTTCAGGATCCTGACAAAGGGAAGAAAGGTAAGCAGCAGGATACGGACCCTGGACTTCAGGAAAGCAGACTTCGACTCCCCCAGGGAACGGATGGGTAGGATCCCCTGGGGGACTAACATGAAGGGGAAAGGAGTCCAGGAGAGCTGGCTGTATTTCAAGGAATCCCTGTTGAGGTTACAGGGACAAACCATCCCGATGTGTCGAAAGAATAGTAAATATGGCAGGCGACCAGCTTGGCTTAACGGTGAAATCCTAGTGGATCTTAAACATAAAAAAAAAGCTTACAAGAAGTGGAAGGTGGACATATGACCAGGAAAGAGTATAAAAATATTGCTCGGGCATGTAGGAATGAAATTAGGAGGGCCAAATCACACCTGGAGCTACAGCTAGCGAGAGATGTTAAGAGTATCAAGAAGGGTTTCTTCAGGTATGTTGGCAACAAGAAGAAAGCCAAGGAAAGTGTGGGCCCCTTAATGAATGAGGGAGGCAACCTAGTGACAGAAGATGTGGAAAAAGCTAATGTACTCAATGCTTTTTTTGCCTCTGTCTTCACTAACAAGGTCAGCTCCCAGACTGCTGCGCTGGGCATCACAACATGGGGAATAGATGGCCAGCCCTCTGTGGAGAAAGAGGTGGTTAGGGACTATTTAGAAAAGCTGGACGTGCACAAGTCCATGGGGCTGGACGAGTTGCATCCGAGAGTGCTAAAGGAACTGGCGGCTGTGATTGCAGAGCCATTGGCCATTATCTTTGAAAACTCGTGGTGAACGGGCAAAGCTTTTGACACGGTCTCCCATAGTATTCTTGTCAGCAAGTTAAAGAAGTATGGGTTGGATGAATGCACTATAAGGTGGGTAGAAAGTTGGCTAGATTGTCGGGCTCAATGGGTAGTGATCAATGGCTCCATGTCTAGTTGGCAGCCGGTGTCAAGTGGAGTGCCCCAGGGGTCGGTCCTGGGGCCGGTTTTGTTCAATATCTTCATAAACGATCTGGAGGATGGTGTGGATTGCACTCTCAGCAAATTTACGGATGATACTAAACTGGGAGGAGTGGTAGATACGCTGGAGGGCAGGGATAGGATACAGAGGGACCTAGACAAATCGGAGGATTGGGCCAAAAGAAATCTGATGAGGTTCAATAAGGATAAGTGCAGGGTCCTGCACTTAAGACGGAAGAACCCAATGCACAGCTACAGACTAGGGACTGAATGGCTAGGCAGCAGTTCTGCGGAAAAGGGCCTAGGGGTGACAGTGGACGAGAAGCTGGATATGAGTCAGCAGTGTGCCCTTGTTGCCAAGAAGGCCAATGGCATTTTGGGATGTATAAGTAGGGGCATTGCCAGCAGATCAAGGGACGTGATCGTCCCCCTCTATTCGACATTGGTGAGGCCTCATCTGGAGTACTGTGTCCAGTTTTGGGCCCCACACTACAAGAAGGATGTGGATAAACTGGAAAGAGTCCAGCGAAGGGCAACAAAAATGATTAGGGGCCTGGAACACATGACTTATGAGGAGAGGCTGAGGGAACTGGGATTGTTTAGTCTGCAGAAGAGAAGAGTGAGGGGGGATTTGATAGCTGCTTTCAACTACCTGAGAGGTGGTTCCAGAGAGGATGGTTCTAGACTATTCTCAGTGGTGGAAGAGGACAGGACAAGGAGCAATGGTGTCAAGTTGCAGTGGGGGAGGTTTAGGTTGGATATTAGGAAAAACTTTTTCACTAGGAGGGTGGTGAAACACTGGAATGTGTTGCCTAGGGAGGTGGTGGAATCTCCTTCCTTAGAAGTTTTTAAGGTCAGGCTTGACAAAGCCCTGGCTGGGATGATTTAATTGGGGATTGGTCCTGCTTTTGAGCAGGGGGTTGGACTAGATGACCTCCTGAGGTCCCTTCCAACCCTGATATTCTCTGATTCTATGACTCTATGTGGTAAGGCCTACGTAGTGAATGTCTGCTGAGCCCTGGGAATGAAAGGCACCACAGAAATGCAAAGGGTGTTCCCACGTCTGATCCCAGATTGGCTTTGATAACACGGCTGGTTCTACCCACTCTCCGCACTGCACAGCCCGTGCACAGGTGGGAGAGGAAACAGTGACCACTGAGACTAGTGCTGGGGAAGCAGGAAGAGCAGCGGGGTGCTCAGCTATCATAGCCCTGGTGTCCCTTAGAAAAATCTGGGTTGGGTTCCCTCACAGGAGTCCAGGACCGCGACTAAAGCTACAGAGGTGGCAGCTCCTGTGGTTAGCTCACCAGCCTAGGTGATGGGAGACCCAGCTTCTCTTCTTGGCTGGCATTGCTTTGCTGTGTGCCCCGTGCAAGTCATTCAGACCCCGGACTTTCAGAGGTGCTGCGGATGCTCGGCATCTCTGAACACCAGGCTGCCAAGTGCTCTATGCCTCAGTTTCCCCACCTGTCCAAAAGGGGGCACATGTGCGTGTCCCCTTCACACACTATAACCCTTAATGAGGTTCTACGAGTGTGCCAGCAAGTGTCCAGTTCAATGGGCGCACGCAGCTCACACCCATGTGTGCGTGTCCCGGGGGAGAACGTGGCTCTGCACTTCTGTATTTCACTTCTCCTTTTTGAGGCTTCCTATAAAGACCTGTTAGTGCAAGGGTCACTGTGGTTAGGCCTACGCCTGACCTGCGTAAAACAGTCACTGGCTGAGCTCGGTTTTAGTGTTAAAGGAAAATGGATCTTGTGGGCAAGGCAGTGCACTGTGACACAGGGCACCTGGTTCCACTCCCAGCTCTGCCCCCGGCCTCCTGCGCGCCCTTAGACCATTCACTTCATCTTTCTGGGCCTCATTTCCCCATCTGTAAAACGAATGATAACCCTTCCCTCAGCATGGTTGGCTGTTTGGATGTGAAGCTCTCCGGGGCAGGTGCTGTCACTCATTTTGTATTTGTGCAGCACCCGGCACAACAGGGCCCTGAGCTTGGCTGGGACCTTTATGTCCTGTAAATAATAAAAGGAAAAGCGTTAATTGACTAAGGGGCACATTCAAGTGGCCCCAAAACAAAACCCCTCTTTACAGAGGCTGGTATGAATAGAAATGAGTTAACCTATTTGTTTGATAGACGTTCAAGTGAAAGCAGTTCTATTTGGATTTAAACATTCCCTTGTGTTCGCTACCAAATGGTGCCGCAGGAAGGGTGTGAAACCCTGATCTTGCAATAAGCTCTGTACCTGTGGACCCCACTCCAGGATCTGGCCCTTGGTGAATGCATGGCGACCAAATCAGGACATGGACAAGCCCGTAATCCATTTTCCAAGATGAAAGAAATGCACAAAGAGAAGGGAGGGGCCACATCATTGGTGAACAATACAGTAAATATAGGAGTTTCAAATGAGTTTAGCATTGCTAATCCGACTGTTTTAAGAAGACAGTGCCTCTTTCGCTATAACTCCATGTCACGGGGGATGCCGAGAAATACACCAGCCAAGACTTTCCCCAGTGTCTAGTTTTGGGTGTCTGACTCGAGTCACCTGAAATGGACTCCTCTGAAAATCAGCTCCCTTCGAGACGTATCAAGTTGGACACCCGAAGGCGCTGCTCATGGGCCCCCTTTTAATAATAATAATTAATAATAATAAATTTAATAGAAACCTCTCTTCTCTCTCTCTCATATGCAGGCGTCAGCGTGTGACACCCAGGTTCTGTAACCACAGGCTGGCCCCTGTAACCACAGGCTGGCCCCTGGAGGCTGGCGCTGCAGTCCTCAGGCTGGGTTATTGTCTGTGATGCTGTCACGGGGTGGGGAGGAACCCAGGCAAAGCCCGGTCAAGTGGGCTGCTGAGCCTGGTCCAGGATCTACGATCAAGTGGACAAGGAAGCAGGTGCAGCGATGGGCTCCTGAGGTTAGCGCGTCAGGCTCTTGACCACTGAGGCTTCCACTCTGTAAGGACATGATTTTTGGCTCCCTGGCAGCGCTGAGATTCGTCCCTGCAGGGCTGAAGACCGGAAGCGCTCTTGTCCAAGAGTGCATGAGCTGCCACGTACGGGGTGTCGAGAGAGCAGCCGTGGAATCACACCCTGGCCACCGGAGTTGGATTCCTCCCCTAAACAGGAGGAAACCTGGATGCCCCAGGCTCAGGGAATAAACATGACTGCTCCCCAGCGTCTATCCTTTGCAATTGCAACCGTTATGAGGGTGGGGTTTATGTGTCCAGGGGAGGAGTTTCCTGAAGGGGGTGGAGTTTATATCCAATGGGGCGGGGTTTATGTGCCATGGGGAGGAGAGTCCCTGGATGGAGGTGGGCTCCTGGGGTGGTTTCTGAACCAGGGGCCAGCTTTACTCGCGGAAGGGGCGTGGTTTGTGAGCCACAGGGTGGAGTTTTGCTGGATGGGGGCGTGGCCTCCCATCTTTAGAGGCGGGGCGTCCGTAGAAGGAGGCGTGGCCTCCCCCTGTATCAGGATCGCGGGTGTGATCGAAGGGGCGTGGTCTCCCCGCCCAGGGGGCGTGGCGCAGCGGGGTTCCCTGTGGAAAGGGGGGCGGCCTCTCCCTGCCGGGGCGGGGCCTGTGTGGAAGGGGGCGTGTCCCCCTCCCCGTGGGCGTGTCCTCCGCCCGCCCCGCCCCCCCCGGGCCGATATAGCCTCGTGCGCCGGCCGCCCGCGCCCCACGCCCGGCCATGACCCTGCGGCGCCTGCAGCGGCTGCAGCCCAAGGAGGAGGACGCGGCGGGGGCAGCTGCCCTGGACCCGGGCCCCGCGGGGGGCGGCCCCTTCCCGGCGCTGGGCGGCTGCCGGGCGGCCGAGATGTACCGGGCGCTGGCGGCCTCCGGGGGCACCTTGCCCCGGGCCCGTAAGGTAGGGACCGGACCGGGACCGAGCGCGCCCCCCCCCCCGCGGGACAGGGACCGAGCCCCCCGGGTCCGGGCCCTCCCTGCCCCCTAGATCCCTCCCCGACCGGGGCCGCTGGGTACGGACCGTCCCTGCCCCCTAGATCCCTCCCCGACCGGGGCCGCTGGGTACGGACCGGACCGGGACCGAGCGCCCCCCCCGCGGGACAGGGACCGAGCCCCCCGGGTCCGGACCGTCCCTGCCCCCTAGATCCCTCCCCGACCGAGCCCCCCGGGTCCGGGCCCTCCCTGCCCCCTAGATCCCTCCCCGACCGGGGCCGCTGGGTACGGACCGGACCGGGACTGAGCGCCCCCCCGCGGGACAGGGACCGAGCCCCCCGGGTCCGGACCCTCCCTGCCCCCTAGATCCCTCCCCGACCGGGGCCGCTGGGTACGGACCGGACCGGGACCGAGCGCCCCCCCCGCGGGACAGGGACCGAGCCCCCCGGGTCCGGGCCCTCCCTGCCCCCTAGATCCCTCCCCGACCGGGGCCGCTGGGTCCGGGCCCTCCCTGCCCCCTAGATCCCTCCCCGACCGGGGCCGCTGGGTACGGACCGGACCGGGACTGAGCGCCCCCCCGCGGGACAGGGACCGAGCCCCCCGGGTCCGGACCCTCCCTGCCCCCTAGATCCCTCCCCGACCGGGGCCGCTGGGTACGGACCGGACCGGGACCGAGCGCCCACCCCCCCTGCCCCGTGGGACAGGGACCGAGCCTCCAGGGTCTGGACCCTCCCTGCCCCTGAGATTCCTCCCCGACCGGGACCACTAGATATGGATCGGACCGTGACCGAGCTCCCCAGGGTTTGGATCCTCCCTGCCCCTTAGACTCCCCACCCCCCGACCGGGCCTGAGCCCCCCAGGGTCTGGACCCTCCTGCCTCTGAGCTTCCCATCCCACCAGACCCGCTAGGTACAGACCAAACTGGGAGCAGGGCCAAGCCGAAACCCCCCTGGACCGAACCCTCTCTGCCCCCAAGCCTCCCACCTCACTGACCCCGCTAGGTAGGGACTGACATGCTGACGCCCCCCAGTACCTCCCTGCCCTGGAGCCCACTTGCTCTGGGACCAAACCCCACCCCCACTCCTGAGTGCTCCCTCCAGGACTGGGATCGAGCCCAGACCCTCCCAGCTCCCACCCCACCAGACCCATTAGGTACAAATGGATGCTGCCCCTGAACCTCCTACCCCACTGGGCCCACGAGCTTTGGACCAAGCCCTGCCTGACCCTCTCTGACTTGTCTCCTCCCTGGGGTGCAGCCGGCACCTTGTGTTGTCCCAATGCGTTACCTCCCCACCCACGGTGCGTGGGATGCAGGGAAAGGCCACAGGTTCCCCTCAGCCCCCAGGGACCCGCCAGCTCTAGGGCATATCCCTCCTGTGTGTGATGCCACCCTGGCCCTATGGCACCCTCAGGGCCAGCTTCCCCTAACTGAGACTCAGCCCTCCAAGAGCATCCGGAACCCGGGGCCTGTGGTGCTGCTGGGGCCGCGGAGATGGGTGCGTTTAAATCCTCCTGCTTTAGGGTCTGAACTGACCCCAGCGGGGTGGGCATTAGGGAGGAGCAGCCTCCGCCGGGCAGGCTTTCCTGTACCTGCTCCCTACAGGCTTTCTCGCATCTTCTGAAAACAGCCGCTGCCAGGCCCTGCTGGAGATGGGACATTGGGCTAGAAGGGCCACTGCTCTGAGCGGGCAGTTCCTGGGAGCAGATGGTCAATGCAGACAACTTGTCCCCCTTGTTGATCATCAGACTCTACATGGCTGGAGTTCTGTGTAACTTGGAGAGGAGGGGATATGGGAGGGTAACTTTTTTTGCATATAAATCAGTGGCATGTTCCACTTAATGCTCATAGAGACGCTGATGGGTTAAACTCAAGATGTAAAGCTTTACAAAGATCTGATACAGTTCTGGCTCTCTGCTGGTTTCCTTCCTGCCTGCCTCTCACAGTAACAAAGGACCAGTAACAAAGGCAATGAAGAAGCTAGTTGGTTTTGCTTTTGTTATAGTCCTCTCTAGGTCATTTCACTACCAACTTTTCATGCCCTAGCCCAGTGCCACAATGCTTGGGTTGTAAACAATGCAGGGAATTGTTTGGGCCCCTAACTCCTCACTGGAACTCTTTTTAAAAAAACAAAAACAAAAAAAAAACCTCATGAATTTTCCACTGACCTCTGTAAAAGCTGATTATACATGACGCTTAAGTGTGGGGCTTAAATCTGACATGACATGTTCTAGTGGAAAGAGAACACCTTAGGCTCATTATGTGGCCAGGGTCACTGAAAATTTTTACACAACATGGAGGAAAATAACTTCAAGAAATTTCGCCCCTCGTGGTCTGAGAGACGTTCTGTCTAAGGCTGTCAACTGACTTAGGCTGGTCCCTGGAAAAAAATCCTGGCATTCCATGTAAAAGAGTTGCTTCCAAAACTGGGGCTTAAGCTGGTAACTGGCTTAATCTGCTGGGCATGATGGGAGAGTAAATATTAGGGTGCTGGAAAGTGAAGTGTTTGAAATGTCTTGGTTTAAAAAGTTTTCTATGTCTTGAACCAAGTTATCAAAACTTTGCCCAGAGAGAACTGGCTGTCGGTGGGAAAGAAAGGGCCGAGTCGGCAGAACTACGGGAGCGTAGCCCACAGTTTGCTCTCGTGTGAGCATTCCTGTCTCGTCAGCATGTATTTGTGTCAAAAACACTTATTCAGGGCTCTGGGAGCTTGTGCGCATGCTAGAAGTCATAGGAGCATAGGGACAAGCGTCCGTAACACTCTCCCATCCGCCCCAAAACAGACGCTGTCTCTCACAATATAAATTGTCCTTATAATCAACTTGCCATCAACAGTTGCCTTTGATATCCCTCAACCTGTAGGGTTTTAGTCAGGTCACATGAAACCCCTTAAATTCCACCTGGAAAGGAACTGGAAGCTAGTACCTGTTTTGGAGCAATTTCCTGTGGCCAGTGCTTCAGGGGAAGCCATAAAACCCCACAACGTCCCCTAGCTGTGCAGATTTCCAAGTGACAAGCAAGGGAGGAGAAATTCCTTCCTGACCCCTGCTGGCAGCCATGGCTAGAAGCATGAGGATCGAGAACACTTATAGTGCTCACTTAAGTATTGGGACAATGGATGCTGTTTTTCATACCCTTCCTACAGCACAGTGCTTTGCAGGCAAAGACAGGTCCAAAGAACATGCCGACCAAGTTAGACCCAGCACAGCAAGGGATGGGATGGGGGTTAGGATCAGAACACAGGCTGTGCTTTCAGTGTGAACACCCCTCGTTGGCTACAGTCCAGTGTTCAGTCCTCTTCTGACAGCTGTTGAAACCACTTGCTTCGCTTAGTAATACCCTCTAGCGGGGAGTTCACCGGTCAGTTATGTGCTTTTTACGGAGTGAGATGCAGGCATTGGAGCGGTGGGGGGGGGGGCGGGTGTGAGGGTGTTACTGGAGAAATAAGGACTCGCTTCCTGTCCAGCTTTCCCACCCCCGTGGCAGCCTGGAAACACTCAGCGGCTGTTCACCAGGAGCTCTGAATGCAGTGCTCTTGGTGAGGCCAGGCCTCTCTCAGAGGCTACAAGTTCTTAAGCGATCAGCTTTTGGGAGCATGTGATTAGATCTTTCAGGGGAGCCTGTGATGGCACGGCAGGCTTGGCTCTGCGTGTCCGGGTGTCACGACCGCTTCAGGACACGGTGACGCAATTGTCCAGGAAGTGAGGAACATCACGAAACAATTGGTGGGGGAGACAAAGAAACAAATGACTTCTCAGGTTCCCTTTTTCAATAAGCTTTTCTCAGGGTGGCTAACGTGTGCGGTCAGGAATAGAGCTGTGGAAGCCATGTCTAGTTGCCTTTTTGATCTCTGTGACTAAGCCACATCAGCGTAACTTGCTGAGGTGGGGGGGTGGTTCTTAGGCGCTCTCTGTCTAGTCAGACGTCAAGAGCTGCCGAAGAGCAAAGCAGATTCTCTTGTCTCCTGCCAAGACAGAAAAACTGTCGCCTAAATACGGATGCCGCAATCTTGTGCGGTTGGGGGATTTATGTATCTGTGAAGTTATGCTGTCCCGTCCCGCCCCCCCCCCCCCTCGGTGCCCACGTAGAAAGCTGAGTTTGCACCCCTAGCTGAGAACTCCTGTCTCACAAACTGAACCAGTTGGAAGTGAACGATACAGACGCACCAACCTGTCGCTCAAACAGCATCTTCTCGGATTCTAGCCTCCCGGGGCGCAGGCTGCCCATTGATGCAGAGCTGGGCGTCAGGGCTCTCGGGTCTGCGCCCAACACTGCCACTGACTGGCTGTGACCCTGAGTAGGGCATGTCCCCTTCACATCAGCTTCCCCAGCCGGAAAGTGGGATAATACCGCTCTGCACGTTCCTCTGGCTTCCCCTGGGTGAAGAGCGCAAGAGGAGCGGGGTGTTACTGGGCGCAGGCTGCTAGTACCGCCTCTGAGTGCTAGGCCAGGGCCACTGAACTTGCAATCTGAGCGAGGCAGATCAGACAGGATGTGCTGGGAGGCCGGCAGGAGAGAGTCACTGGAGTTTTGACTCCTGTGGCCAGGAGGGAAGGCACCCGGGAGGGCTCTGAAGGCAGCAGGTGTTGACTTGGCAGGGCAGACTGGCCCTTTTGCCTTCAGCTGGCCATGCTCTGGTCCCCCCAGAGCGTGGGAGCTCTTGGCCCTACACTCTGACTCTCTCTCTAGGACTCTGCGTGCTTTACGCACTTGTTCTTGGGTGTAACTCAGGCTCCTGGCAGCTCAAGCTGTGGGGGACGCCCCTTCCATGCTGAACCATAGGCTGGCGCTCGGGGCACAGACAGACGTCACTCAGAGGCATTGCACAAACTTTCCTAGCCATCCCTCAAAGCAAGTGAGACTTTCAGTCTCCGAGGAAACTTCCTGAAAGTGGCTTGGGGCTAGATGGGGCGGAGGGAGGGGGAGCCGAGAGGCTGGTGATGCAAAGATCTTCAGAAGAGAAGTGAATCTAGAGGCTGATGCTCTGCCAAGAAACTAGAAGTTAAACTAGGAAGTCATGGATGTAGCTTCTGTGGAGTTGCACTCTTAGCTTCCTGGTGGGGAGGGGTGGGGTGGAATAGTTTCCACATCAAACTTCCTGAGGGGGGTCACTGCTGGAGGGGATGGCTTCATGGTCGGATCATCATGTTTGAAATGGTTGGACTTCCTGGAGCAGTGGATTCCAAGCCCAGGAGGGCTGACTCAATGCAGAGTCCTGGAGCTGGCAGAAGGAACGGTCAAAAGGCTGCCAAAGCGCAAAGGGGACAGCAGGCCTTGTGTTGGTGCCAGAGGGAACTACGACCTAGCAAGCATTAGCCAGAACAGGGCTTCAGTGCATCTGGGGCTTAATCCCCAGAGCACAGGGTATGCGTCCAGGGGGTTGGCTGCACAGTGCATTGGGTCTATGCCTTTGCATCCACTTAGCTCCTCAGCACCTCTGGAGGACAGAGATGTGTGTTCTGGGCAGGTCACAGTGGGAAGACCCTGCACTTCTCTGCTTGGATGCTAATGATAACAGCCTGCCTTCCCCTGATCCTTTACCCAAATCTCCCCTCCCCCCACCCGCCCCCCACTGCTGTACCTCCTGACACCCCTGAGCCAGCTGCACTCCAGTGGCTTGCGAGCGCTCTTGTGTGCACGGTCTGGGGTCTTCCAGGCTGAGACTCAGCTGTGCAGAAACGTGAAGAAAGCCGGATAGTGGCAAGCCAGGCCTCACCCAGGCGCTGGTGCCTCCAGCCCCAGGCAGGAAACCAGCTCTGCTGGCGAGTGGATGAACCGCGTGGTTTGTTTGTGGAGCTGTCGGGAAGCAGGACCGGCGCATTTCACTTTCAAAACCTGGATTTCCATAGGAGGCGCAGAGCCATTTGCATGGTCAGTTTTGATGTAACTTTATCAGCACCCGGCTCCTCCGAGCACAGAGCTCCCTCCCTTGTTTTGGGGGGGGAAGGGGGAAGGGATTAAATTTCCACTCTGACTCCAGCATGTCCCAGCTGGGGAGGGTAGACCTGGCAGTGGCCCATCATTACCTAGGGAGGTGGTGGAATCTCCTTCCTTCGAGCTTTTTCAGGTCAGGCTTGACAAAGCCCTGGCTGGGATGATTTAGTTGGGGATTGGTCCTGCTTTCGTGCAGGGGCTTGGATGAGATGACCTCCTGAGGTCCCTTCCAACCTGGGTAGTCTGTGATTCTATGATCGTTACCTGCATGCCTGCCCAGCAGAAGTAACAGTGCCCCACCCCCAGGCCGTGGTGTCTGTCCGAGCTGCCTCGGGCTTTGTGTTGGAAGCAAGTGTTGGCACAAGAGCCTGTTTAATTACATGGGGCAACACCAGGTCCATGGTCGCTGCTTAATTGTTTGATTCTATCAGGGACCAAATGGGGGACCGGGGCGGGGGGGGGCTAAATTTTATCCTTGGAGATAGAGCAGCAGCTCCCAGCTGGCTGCCGTCTGAAGCTGCCTCGCTCTGCTCCACTCAGGAAGGGCTGTGGCCAGGCCTCTGGAGTATTTATTTATTCTCTGTGCTCTTTCCTCCCATGGTGCAGGAGCTTGGCTAATCTGGCGGCTGCAGGGGCTCCTTGGGCTTCAGCTGGCTGGCCGGCTCGCATCTTAGCGGCGTCCCCGACCGGGCTGGCTGTGTGTACGCGTTCTGCCCGCTAGCACTACGGAATTGGCCAGGGTGGCATTCGGCAGGTGGCAGCCCGGCCCGCCCGTGGGCAGCCCTTCTCTCTGACCCGGCCTTAGGAAGGAAGATGAGCCCGACTTGCGAGGGCAGGGTGCTAAGTGGGAGAGGTACGCTGGGCTGATGGTGCAGTCGAACTGCGGGGGAAAACGGAGGCTTTGGCTGGCGATCCGGGGAGCTTGGGGCAACGTTCTAGCCCAGTGTTTATTTTCAAACTAAATTCCACTTGTGCTGGGCGGCTGGGCTTTTCAAAGGCAGTTTAATAAAAACCTGCTGTCTGCTTCGTGGCCTCTGCGAGTGGGGATCGGGTTGAACCAAAGAGCAGCAAAAAAAGACACTTGGTGACAAAGCCCCGTCTTTATAGTCGGCCGCTGTTTGTGCCTCGGCCGAGATGTCTGAAATTCTCACAGTTGACTATGAAGTGGGTTCTGGGGCCGCCCACCTCTGGGGGGGTCCATTTATACTAATTCTTCTGCCTTGCCAGTGCCTCCCGTCAGGCGTTGGTTCCCCGTTTTTTAAATGACCAACAATGAGGGGGATTGTTGAATTTTGCATTAAAAATCTGACTTTGGAGTAAAACAAAGAGGGCTTTCTGTCCGCGGGGCTTTCGTCTTCCAGCCCCAAAAAGCGCTTGCCATGGCACGCCATGTACAGAACGTGACAGGATCCAGCGATTCCGTTTGACGTCAGAACGGGGGACAAGTGTCAAACAGATGCAAGCTCCAGCTTAAATCAAAGCATGATTTAATCTGTCCCCTGGCCTGGTGGGATCTGCTTGCGGCCAGAGCAGGGCCTGCTGTTTGTCCTCTGTAGCACATTTCGTTCCCAAGTGCTTCACAAACTCTGTCAAGGCGTCACTTGCTCCGCTGCCAAAATGCAGCTGCATCTGGGGTGACGTGCAGCCACTGTTGAAATGACCCATCCGCCCTGCACATTCAGGAGCCCAGTGCACCATTTCCCTGCAGGCAGGACTAGGAAAGCTGGTGTGGGGGGCGGGTAATTGCCCAGCTAAAATTTCCCGAGGTTGCTGTCCCTCTCACGAAGAGGGACAATGGGATCTGAAAGCGCCGCGGGACTTTGGTGTCTCCTCTCACGCAAAGGGCAGCGCCCCCTGCCGTGAGATCTGCTCCCTAGCATCGGGCTGGGGCGGGAATGGAGCCAGGACGCGACTGGCTTGACGCCTCCTGGGGCTGTTGGCAGGTCTCGCAGTGCCTGGGCTGGATGCTGTGAGACGCTGGCAGGTCGCAGGCTTGGGCAGTGCCTGCAGTGTTCGGGGTCCCTGTACCCTGCCGGAAGAGGCCCCCGGCTGGGTCAGCTGACTCAAGCTGCAGGACTGAACATTGCAGTGGAACTGATCAGGGTCAGGCCCTGGCTTTGAAACCCTGAGAGGGCCTGGGGCAGAGGGCCTGGGGCAGAGAGCCTGGGCTCCAGCCCCTGGGTCTGCACTGCCCCCTCCGGTGCCGCAGCCAGAGCCCCGTGGGCCGGCGTCAGCTGACCCGGGCTCAGAGACTCGGTGCTGCAGGGTTCTCTTGTGGCGCTGGGTGGCTGATTTCAGGAGTAAATAGCTGTGTCTTGTCCTGCTGTTGCAGCCTGGTGCTCCCCATCGGGGCAGCCGCCAAGGGCTCCCCTGGCCACAGAGCGGGAGGTGGATGCTGGAGGGCCGGGGGCTCCACATTGGGAGGGGTCTTAAATCACCTGCTTGAGCTGGGCAGTGCCTGCTGGTGCCCGTCTGGGACGTAGCAGCTTGGCAGGGGGTGGCTGCCTGACCCTGAATGGCTCCAAAGGGGCAGAGCCCGGCCCCTCTTCCCAATGCCCCTCGAGCCCTTTCTAAGGGCCCGCCGGAGCTGCGGGGGGAGGCAGATTTTACACTTGGTTGCGCCGGTCGCTGGTGCACCGATTGTGGCCTGGCGAATCTGTGGCTTGGGAAAAGGCGGGGTGCAGGAGAGCCGTTTTGGTGGCCCTGGGTAGAGGTGAGCTCTGCCCAGGTCCCCTGGGTACACGGAGACGTGTCACAGTGTGGAACCTGACTGTATGCTGGGTGGCAGCCCTGTGGGAAGGCAGAACCTGCCGCCCCTCCCTCCCTCCACGTTCACACGTGCCCTGCAGCTAGGGCCCGGGGTGGCATTGGCTCTCCATCTGGCAGTTGGGATCCCTGGGGCCTGGCCCAGCCATTGACTTGCTTTGTGACTGGCCGGGCTGGGTCAGACCTGAGGGTCCCTCCAGTCCTGTGTCCTGGCTCCAGCAGGGGCCAACAAGTCTGAGCTCATCCCCCAGCTTGCTGGGCTTTATATCCCTGCCACACTGTTAGCCGTGATCGCAGGGCCAGGTCACTCCCTCTCTGCCTAGCTGCCTTCCCCGGGGGCAGGGAAGCAGGGTTAGGGGGCTCAGGGGCTCACCTGCCAGGTGCTAGGGAAGGGCCACGTGCTCTGTCGCCTGGCAGTTCTGCAGCAACGCTCTGGGGTCCCGTGGCAGAAGTGTCTGCGATTGCACGCCGAGCGCAGGGGGGAGGGGATCGGCCTGTCTAACGTTGCTCTGTTTTCTCCCTCTCTCCTAGGGCTCTGGATTCCGATGGAAACCGCTGAGCCAGTCCCCGGAGCAGCACCGGTAAGCCACACTGCTTCCTTAGCCCAAACAATAACCGGGGCCAGCAAAAGTCTCTTCTGACCTCTGAGCACAGCAGCCTGGAGCGCCCGCTTCGGGGAGCTCGTCCCGTTGGCGGAGGAGCGGTGTCACGCTCCTTCCTCCTCTCCCAGCCAGAGCAGCCTCTGGCTACTCGTTAGCATCTCGACAGGCTCATAAAAAGCAGCCTCTGGTTTCTGATCAGCTCTTGGGTGTCGGCCGTTAACAGTAAAGGACACTTCCCCCGGTTGTGGCTGTGATGGCAGGAGGTGCCCACTCCTCAGCCGTCCCAGATCAGGCATGCAAACCAGCTTGTGGTCTGTGGGGCTGGACCAGGGCAGGGGGTAAGGGGAACAACCCCATGGTGGCCTGCCAGCAAGGGAGGGAGGCTAATTGTGTGGTATTTATTAAAAAAAAAAAAAAAAAAAAAAAAACCAAACCCAACAGCAAAACAAAAAAAACCCAGCCTAATATCAGAGAAGTTTCCTGAATTCCTAAAGCTTCAGGGTAGTTTAAAACGTTCCCTCTGCACCCCAAACGCAGCTGCACTGGGCTCGGGCAGGAACGCTAGTTCCTTCCATGCTCTGAACCCCTGGGAACAGGCCAAGCCGAGTGGGGATGCCAGAAGTGAACCAGCATTGGGCTGCAAAGTCAATTAGTGCCTCAGAAGCGTTCCATTTGTAACTAGCTCCCCTGGCTGGGGGCAGGTGGATGTGCTAAGAGGCCATTGGGGCTGGGGACCAACATGTAGCTTGGCCTTGTGGGAGTTCATAGAATCATAGGACTGGAAGGGACCTTGAGAGGTCATCTTGTCCAGTTCCCTGTACTCATGGCAGGACTACGTATTATCTAGACCATCCCTGACAAGTGTTTGTCCAACCTGCTCTTAAAAATCCCAAAAGATGGAGATTCCACAACCGCCCTAGGTAATTTATTCCAGTTCTTAACCACCCTGACAGTTAGGAAGCTTTTCCTAATGTCCAACCTGAACCGCCCTTGCTGCAATTTAAGCCCATTGCTTCTTGTCCTATCCTCAGAGGTTAAGAACAACAATTTTTCTCCCTCCTCCTTGTAACAATCTTTTATGTACTTGAAAACTGTTCTCATGTCCCCTCTGTCTTCTCTTTTCCAGACTAAACAAACCCAATTTTTTCAATCTTCCCTCATAGGTCATGTTTTCTAGACCTTTAATCATTTTTGTTGCTCTTCTCTGGACTCTCTCCAATTTGTCCACATCCTTCCTGAAATGTGGTGCCCAGAGCTGGACACAATACTCCAGTTGAGGCCTAATCAGCGCAGAGTAGAGCAGAAGAATTACTTCTCGTGTCTTGCTCACAATACTCCTGCTAATACATCCCAGAATGATGTTTGCTTTTTTTGCAACAGCGTTACACTGTTGACTCATATTCAGCTTGTGATCCACTATGACCCCCAGCTCCCTTTCTGCAGTTCTCCTTCCTAGGCTGTCATTTCCCATTTTGTATGTGTGCAACTGACTGTTCCTTCCTAAGTGGAGCACTTTGTACTTGTCCTTATTCAGTTTCATGCTATTTAGTTCAGACCATTTCTCCAGTTTGTCCAGAACATTTTGAATTTTAATCCTATCCTCGAAAGCACTTGCAACCGCTCCCAGCTTCATATCGTCCGCAAACTTTATAAGTGTACTCTGTATGCCATTATCTCAATCAGTGATGAAGATATTGAACAGAACCGGACCCAGAACTGATCCCAGTGGGACGCCACTTGTTATGCTCTTCCAGCTTGACTGTGAGCTACTGATAACTACTGTCTGGGAACGATTTTCCAACCAGTTTTGCACGCACCTTATAGCAGCTCCATCTAGGTTGTATTTCGCTAGTTTGTTTATGAGAAGGTCACGCGAGACCATATCAAAAGCCTTACTAAAGTCAAGATACAGCACATCTCCTGCTTCCCCCCATCCACGAGGCTTGTTACCCTGTCAAAGAAAACTAGCGGTTGGTTTGACACGATTTGTTCGTGACAAATCCATGCTGACTGTTACTTATCACCTCATTATCTTCTAGGTGTTTTGCAAATTGATTTCTTAATTATGGCTCCATTCTCTTTCCGGGTACAGAAGTTAAGCGGACGGGTCTGTAATTCCCTGGGTTGTCTTTTTATAGATGGGCACTATATTTGCCCTTTTCCAGTCTTCTGGAATGTCTCCCATCTTCCATGACTTCTCAGAGATCATTGCTAATGGCTCAGATATCTCCTCAGTCAGCTCCTTAAGTATTCTAGGATGCATTTCATCAGGCCCTGGTGATTTGAAGACATCTAACTTGTCTAAGTAATTTTTGACTTGTTCTTTCCCTATTTTAGACTTTGATCCTACCTCATTCTCACTGGCATTCACTATGTTAGATGTCCAATCGCCACCAACCTTCTTGGTGAAAACCGAAACAAAGAAGTCATTAAGCACCTCTGCCATTTCCACATTTTCTATTGTTGTCTTTCCCCCCTCATTGAGTAATGGGCCTACTCTGTCCTTGGTCTTCCTCTTGCGTCAATGTATTTGTAGAATGTTTTCTTGTTACCCTTTATGTCCCTAGCTAGATTGATCTCATTTTGTGCCCTGGCCTTTCTAATTTTGTTCCATTCTAATGTTTGTTTATATTCATCCTTTGTAATTTGACCGAGTTTCCACTTTTTGTAGGACTCTTTTGAGCTTTAGATCACTGAAGAGCTCCTGGTTAAGCCAGGGTGGTCTCTTGCCATACTTCCTATCTTCTCTACGCAGTGGGATAGTTCTGCACACCAAGGTGTTGGAAAGGTCTGCAGTCAGCAAGGGATCAGAGCACACAGGGTGGGGGCCTTGCAGGGCCAAGGACCTGACTGTCAGAGGATCTGAACACCTTCCACAGGGTGGGTCCCCAGCATGCCCAGAAATTCATCCTGCATCATAAAACCAAGGCTGCGTGCCAGGAAAACCCATTAACCCTTTGGGCTCCAGGCACAAACCTGCTGAAAAGCCCCAGAGGCTGCAGCTCCTCTCGGAGTGCTGGATTTGCTCACTCTCTGGCTTTTATCTCAGCCTTCCCGGGGTTTCAGGGTGACCATTCACCACTCAGTCCCACCAGGTTGGAAGCTGCAAGCTCTGCTCAGGACTGGGCCTTTAGCAAGGCCGTGACAGCAATGACCGAGTTGCAGAAGCATGTGTTTGAACCACAAAGAGGAGTCTATAAATAAAGGCTATTTTGAGCAGTTAGCCATGGCAGGTGATTGCGTGGGGGCAGGGGCAAATGATGCATTTTCTTTACCAGAGGGTGAAATTCTCCCAAGTTAAATAAGACCCATTATGAGCCAGATGAGTGGCTGGGGTCCCTCTAGGGAGCTTGTTAAGTACCCGCTATGGGGCAGGCATGACCCATCGCACACGAGACTGTCGGTGGCCTCTGGAACGCCAGCAACCTGACGGTGTGGGGATCCTTTCCCTCTGTAAGGCTGACACCAGAGCTGGGAAAGGGCCCCGCAGATTTTGTGGTGGTGCCGGCTGCTGCTGTCCTGCCTGGCCGGTGCAAACCGGGGGTGTGATGGGGGCTTTTCCCCTCCTAGGACTCTGGCTCCTGCCATTGCAGGGGCTGGGCTCTGACCCAGGGAGGTCTCTCCTCTCCAGCCTCTGTGGCGCACGTAAGAGAAATTCAAAGCCGGCTTTAGTTATCCAAGTGCCAGCAGGATCCAGCTGGCAGCTGAGTCACTGTCTCTCGCACATGGACTCTTTTGAGAGGGCTTTGGAAAAATCCCGGCCCTCGGCCCCTCAGCGTGGAGTCCGGCTGGAGCGTGAGGCGGTGCTTGGGACCGGATTTGTCCCAGGCTGCAAACCGGCTGTACGCGGTGGTGTCCTAACTCGCCCCATGAGACCCCCCCCCCCAGACTTGCTGCTTCCCAGGGGCTCGGGCTGTCCCCTCGGTGGGGCTGGCATGGCCGTTGGCTAGAGTCAATGGGCTGGCTGGAAGTGCAGCTCTTTTCCTGCCAGCTACACGTGGGAAAAGCTGCATCCCCTTTGGGAAGGGGCGCCTGGGGTTCATTCTGAACTGAAGGGCTTTTCTGCACTAGGAGCCTGGGAATCTCTGCTGGTGCCGCAGAGCCGCTGGCTTTAAAGCGGGGCTTGCAGCTGGGTTACGTGTCTGCACTGGGAGCCCAGACACGGGGGGGTCTGTTACCCTCGTGCGAGTGGTGCTTTACCCTCATAAACGTGTTACACTAGTGTAGTGTCAAAACCGGGGGGTTGCCCTGTAGCTACGCTAGAGCAGAGATCCCGAGGGCCCCAGACAAGCCGCCTCCTGGGGAAAGTAAAACCGATCACAGCCCCGATGTTTTGGGTGCCGGAAATGGGACCAGCGGAAACCTGCCATCAATCCAGGCTCCTTCCCGCGGAGACTGGGATGGTAACCCTTGGGCAGCGTGTGGGGGGGCAGGGCTTGTGAGCCATCCCATGTCATGTCCTCCAAGGCTTTCTGACAGGGCTGCACCACTGTCCCCATTTTCAGTGGGGGGGCGGGACATGAGGTGCAGAGAGGTTAAGGGACACCTCCAAGTTCACAGCACCACGTAGAGTCAGACTCTGTTTCCTGACAGCAGCAATGATCCTCGGTGCTCCTCCAGGTTTGCCGATAGTTCCTTTATCTCTGCGCCCCCTGACGCCCCGGAGAAGGCCCATGACTCACACTGAATCTCAGCGGGGAGGTGTTCTGCAAAGGCTTAATTCAGTGAAAACGCTGAAGCAGCTGCTTGGCCAAGGGGCACGACGCGCTTTCCTGCCGCCTGCCTGCCTGCCTGCATTGTTCTGGAGCACGGGAATAAACCCATTTGGGGCGTAATCACTGAGCTGCGGGCAGGAGACGCTTACGCAGCTTGTTAAATAACACGCTTCGGGGAGGGGCGGGACCAGCCCACGGGCAGCTGTGAAACGGGGTGGCCTGCGGGGTGGGGCCTGAGGCTTGGGACACAGAGCCTGGCAGGGAGAGTCAGGGTGGATTCCCCTTTTGTGGTGGGGGGGTGGGGTTCAGCTCTGGGTCGGGCCGACGCTGAAGTAATCACATCTGTGTTGCTGTCTCTTCCCCCCTCCTGCCCCTTGCTGGGGAAGCTGCACAATTAAACATGGCTCTGGCCTCAAATAGATCATTCCTGCTTTAAACCTGGGAGCTGGGACTCCTGGGTTCTAGCCCCAGCTCTTGGAGGGATTGCAGTCCAGTACCTGGAGCAGGGGGACCAAGAGCTAGGACTCCGGGGTCCTTGTCCTGGCTCTGCTACTGACCTGCTGTGTAACCTTGGGCAAGTCACTTAACCCTTCTGCGCCTCAGGCCCTGGCTCAAGGCCCCTGGGAGAGAGGAAGCGTCACTGGGATTTGAACCTGCTCTGTGACAAGGAGGGTTGAGTTTGGTAGCTGTGCTCCATGCCAGCGAGACGCTGCCGGGGGATGGGGGGATATCCCCGGTGCTGCAGTGACATGGGTGAGACGCTGCCCTGGGCGGGGCGGAACTGGGAGTCTCAGGCCACTGCTGATGGCCCGTTCTCTCCCCAGGAAGGTGATCACGCTGGAGAAGGAGGCAGAGGAGACATTTGGGTTTGAGATCCAGGTGAGTGCCCTCCCCGAGGGCAGAGAAATCAGCTGGCACTCGCTCTAAGAAAACCGACCTGAAGTGGGATTCGGATCATGGTTCTACCGGGCAGCGCTGGCTGGGCAGGCCCCCTGGGGACCAAAGGCTGCCTCTCCTAGCCGCCACCCCTCCCGGCTGGTGGTGCCGGGGGTCAGCCAGTGCGCCGCACGGCCCGGTGTAGGCGTCCCAGCCCCAGCGGAGCGGTGCGCAGCCGTTCAGGGCTCTCAGGCACGGGGGTGGGGTTGCCCTGTGGCCGTGGTCGGCTGTTGCCGGCAGCGCTGCTCCCCAGAGCAGTAGCATGCTTGCGGGGCGGAGGAGCTGCCCTGGTTTCAGCGATTTCAGACCAGACCTTGCTCTGCATTGACAGTATTTTTAAACGGTCTCTGAGCCAGAGTTTATTTTTAGCAGCCATGATGCCGAAGTTACAGAAACCGCCCCCGACTCAGTCACGGTTCAGATGGCGGGAGGGGGCTGGCAGCTCACGCAAAGCAGCCATCTGGAGCGGGCTGGGTTTGGGGGCCCATGGGGGGGCCCCCGTCGCTGGGCGTTGCTAAGCACTATGCAAATGGTGGTTAAATACGGATCGTTGGGGGGGCGGCTCCTGACGTGCGGGAGGCTGGCGCAGGGATGCGGAGCTGGGGGAGGCAGCGTAGGCAGCCCCTGGATCCTCAGCTGTAGCGGAGACCTGGGGAGGGAACGCGGCGCTGGGAGATGAATGGTGCTAACCTCGGGGCTGGAGGCTTCCCGTGTATCTAGCCGGCCGGCCAGTGCTCGCTCAGCCCTTCCCACTAACAAACTGGCAGCGGCTGCTCATTCCAGACCTATGGACTCCACCACCAAGACCAGAACAGCGTGGAAATGTTCACCTTTGTCTGCCGGGTCCACGAGGGGAGCCCAGCCCAGTTAGCAGGGCTCATACCCGGTAAGTGCATCGCGGCAGCTCCCCGGGGCTCGGTCCCCATCTCACACACCGGGGCGGGACGAGGTCTGGAGGTTGGGGAGGCCAGCCCATGATTGCACGGGGGGGCCTGTCAGAGCCAGTGGTAGGACCAAGGCATCCAGCGGGCTGAGGGACCCCGGCGTCCTGGCTTCCAGGGGCAGGTATGAGGGGGAAGTCACAACCGCTGCCCTTCGCAATCGCTCCTGTTTGCACGCAGCCCCTGGCGGGTGCCAGGCACACAGGCAGTCTCCCCCGCCTTATCATGTCACCACACATGGCACTGCCCGGTGCAGCCCAGCGCGGGAAGTGACTCTGCAAACTTCACTGGGGCATGGGGCCCTCCAGGAGCAGACAGGTTGGGGTGGGGTAGCCCTGAGCTCTGCCATGGGCTGGTTCTTGTGAAGCTTCTGGCCAGCGAGATTCCAGCTGGAAGCCAGGACTCCTGGGTTCTGTCCCTGGCCCGGGGAAGGGGTTGGGGGCTCGTGATTAGAGCTGTGGTGGCCGGGAGCCAGGACTGTGGGTTCTTGTCCAGTTGTGCCCTGAGTTTAACTTGGGGAAAGTCCCTTCTGTGCCGTGTGGCTCAGGCTGCCCTGCCCCTTTGTGCAGAGCTCGGAGTTAGTGTGGGAGAAGGGCTGGGAAGGGTGCAGCTGCGTCAGCCAGTCCCCTGCGGGGGCACCGAGCTGAGGTTCGTGCCCATAGGCATGGGCGGCTCTAAGTGCTCTGTCTGCTTCTCAGGAGACACAGTCACCGTGGTGAACGGGCTGAACGTGGAGGGCGTCCGACACCGCGAGATTGTGGAAATCATCAAGGCCTCTGGGAACGTGCTCAGGTGAGATGCCTGCAGCCGCCCCGGGGAGCGGGAGAGCTGGGGCTGCATTTCCTGTGCTCCATGTGGGAGGTGGGGATCTACTGCCCCAGTGCTCTGGAGCCTGGCTGGCTTGTCCCGGAGGTGGGGCCGGGCAGGCGGAAGCAGCCAGTGCTCACGGGAACTGGCTTCCTCAGACAATAACCCCTGCCTCAGAGGGACTGGGGGCTGCCCTGGTGCGGCCTGGCTCCTGAAGCCAAGCAGCTTGCTTAGAGCAGCTCCTGCTCATCCCCCACTGGCTGGGGGGGCTCGTAGCCAGGGGGACGGGCCACCCTTGGAGTGCCCCTGGCTGTGAGGGAGCCTGCTCCAGCTCCGACCCCTTTGCCTGGTAATGAGCCGAAATGAAGGCTCCTTCCCCTCTGCTGCGGGACTTTGTCAGGCCCAGCTCAGCCCCAGGCCCCTGCTGCCAGGGGGCAGGAGGTGGATGAGCTGGTCCGAGGACAGCCCAAGGACCCCACCTGGCGAGGCGGTTTCCTGTGCTGGCCTGAACTCCGGAGAGCTGAAAAAACATCCAATGACCCTTTGCTGCAGGGGTTTGGGGGGGTGTCTTCAGAGAACACCCCCTTTGTCGTGGGGCGGGGGAGGTTGGCAGGGGGACCCCCTTTCGGCAGGGGGGCTGCGATTCGGTTGATCGCTACCAGAAGCTTGCCTCTTGCAGGCTGGAGACGCTGTATGGGACGTCCATCCGGAGAGCGGAGCTGGAGGCTCGGCTGCAATACCTAAAGGTGAGGCCGTGAGCTGGAGTGAGCGACCTGCCCGTCCGCAGCCAGGTCCCCGCCGGGTGGCTCTAACTGGCCTGTCTGTCTTGCAGCAAAGCCTGTATGAGAAGTGGGGGGAGTACCGCTCGCTGATGGTCCAGGAGCAGAGGCTGGTGCGTGGTGAGTGGGGGCGCTGGGCTGCGGGTGCGTGTTTTGCTGTGGGAGTGGGAAGCTGCTGGGGCGGGGTGGGAACCTCCCCTTTCTCACACCCAGAGTGCTGGCTAAACGGGACCATCTGGCAACTGCTGGGGCCAGTCGGGGAGGGGACTAGTCTGGTGGCTGAGTCCCCGAATCTCTTGCCTGGCTCCTGGGCTGGCTGCTGCGCTGTGCGTCCCAGCGCCTGGCCTGTTCTAACGCCCCTCGCCCCCCCAGGGATCGTGGTGAAAGACCCCAGTATCTACGACACGCTGGAATCCGTCCGCTCCGGCCTGCACGGCGCTGGGCTCGCCAGCGGCTCCGTCTCCTTGGGGAAGATGCTGTCGGACGCGGGCAGCACGTCCAGCTGCGTCAGCACCACCGCCGAGGAGAGCGAGGACTCTGTCTACCAGACCTGCTTCTTCGACTCGGCCGATTCCCTGGACGGGCACCCTGGGCGGGACGGGGGCAACGCCCCCCCAGCCCTCTCCCAGCGCCGGCCCGCCCTGACCCGCAGCGCCAGCGTCAAGTGCAGCAGCAACGGGGCCGTGGGCCGCTTCTGGGAGAGGCCAGGGGACCAAAAGAACTGCGTGGTCACGCCCCGCAAGAGCAAACACACCAGCTTCCGGAAGCGGCTCCTCAAGTTCATCCCAGGACTGAACCGCTCTCTGGAGGAGGAGGAGAGCCACCTGTAGGGGGCGCTGGCTGCCGGGGCGGGGGCACAGAGGCCACGGGGGGCCACCAAGTGGCCAAGTTTTAAGAAGTTTGGTTGGTTGGTTTATTTATTTATTTATTATCCCGGTTGGTGCCCGCGCCCGGGCAGAGCGTGGGGCCAGGGCCTGGGTTTCAGTGCTGGGGCGGGAGGCTCTGCTGTGAAGGGCAGAGGGGATTTTCGCTCTTCCTCCCCCCACCCCCGAAGGAGAAACACATAAGGGGATGGGGGGACAGCAGGAGCTGGATCTAGCCCCAGCGGCAGCCTGGGTGCCTGCTCGTGGGAACTGCTGGAGGAGGGAGCTGGGCCCCTCTCCGCGATTAGGGGTGATTTTTCAGGTGTCCTGGGGGAATGGGCCCTTTGCTTCCAGGCCTCCTGTGACCAAACCCCTCCAGTAGCTGCGGGGAGTGGATGCGCTGATGGGTCAGAGCCTGTTTGAGGCTGCGTCAAAACAAGCTCTGCCCTGAGGCCGGTACCATCGGCAGGGAGGCTGCGGGAGGAGAGAGCAACTGTTCCTTCCCCAGGCAGCGCCTCCAGCATGAGGCGTGGGAGAGGCTGGCCTGTCTCTCCAGGGGGCCGGACTGTCCCGGGAAGAGAGGGATCCTGGTGCTACCCCAGAGGCTCGCAGCAGCCGTGACAAGTGCTCCGAACGGAGCCGTAGCCAGAGGGATCTCGGAGCAGGCAGCCCCTTCCCCTGACGCAGCGGGGAGCGTCCTGGCCTGGAAAGGTGTGGGGTCCCCCCCGCTGCTTTCCCCTAGAAGGCAGCCAGCAGCTCCGCTCTGTTCCAGCCACATCCTCCTCCTGTCTCTGCAGCGTCAGGGCTCTGCGTGACTTCCTGCGAAGTCTGGTGCTCTTGTCAGCCCCACTTCTGGCACTGGCTCTGGGCCCAAAGGTGACTGAACCGTGGGGCTGTCCGTGTCTCTCCACCACACCGCTCAGCCTGGTGACGCATTAGGCCTGTGATGGAAGGTCCCTTTGTAATCTCCTGATGCCGGCAGAACTGCTCGTCACTCTGAGACCGCAGTGCGGGGGCTGTCGCGTGGCCGGGCGAGAACGCTCGGGCTGCTGAGCACCCTGCGGGATCAGACCCTGGGGATGGCTGGCCCAGAGGCGAGCTAGCATCTTACCGGGGCGTGTCCGCTCTCTGGGACGAGGAGTCAGCGCGAACGGACAGCCCTGGCCTGGGAGCAGGATGGGGTTGCATGGCCGAGGGTGACTCCGTGTTCTTCTGACTTGCAGCCCTTCAGGAAACGGCTTTACGTCTCCATCCTCATGCTCAGTCCCTCTTGCAGGGGGAGGGGAGAGAAATTGGTTCCACGGAGCAGAGGGGAACTTCCCAGCAAAGCTGGTTCTTATCTCAGGAAATAGCCACGGAAGAGGGTGGCTCAGCAAGTGAGGGCTCCCCACTGGACAGAGCCCCCACCCCCCAAGCCGCAGTAGACAGCAGAGGGGGGGCAGGGCTGTGGCTGGACACGTGTGTGGGCAGCTGTGGTGGGGGGAGGTGTGAGGTTTTGTACGGACACGGATGTCGCTGTTAAAATGCTTGGCACGGATTCTGATCAATACAATAAGACTGTTTTGCATCCGCGTGTGGCTGTTATACTTTCACCTTGGATCACTCGCTTCCAGAGATGGGGAAGCCTTTGCCTCCCCGAGGCGGATGGGGTGGGTCGGGGGAGCGGGGAGGCGAAAGGATGCTCCCCTGGGGTCAGTGGCAGACCTGGCTACGGAACCCAGGCGTCCGGACTCCCAGCCCCATGCAGCTTGCATGGGCTGAGTGGCTCAGAGGATGTCTCCATTAAGCTCCTCTATTAACCCTCCCATGAGTGTCTGTGTCTGTCGGGGGCCACGCTTTGCCCTTGGGTGAGCTCTCTCCAGCACAGCCATACTCCTTCATTGGGGGGCAAAGGGGGGATGGGAACTGACCACGTGCAGCAGCCCTTGCCCGCACTGTAAATGGAATCAATTGGGGGGGGGGGGGCAGATCCTGCTGATCAGGACAGGCTTCCTCCTACTGTCAGTGGGGTCTGCTCCCCAAATTCCCAGCCTGCAGGTGCCTCAGGCCAGCCCCTTGCTGGGAGCTGCTCTCCTCCAGCTCTGCCTGGAGCTGGGAGGGAGTCCCAGTGTTCCTGTGGCTAACGGGCTAATTGCATGTGAGCCGTGCCCTAAAATAGCCCTGCATCCACAGCAGGGAGTGGATTCTGGGGAGGTCGTCCCATCACCATGGGGCTGCAAGCCAGCCCTGCGCCCAGCTGGACACAGGCGAGGCTGCTTCAGCTCCCGGACGGGGGTTCCACGGGGCTAGTGACGTGCAGGAGGGTGGGCGCAGACCTGGGGGGGAGGTGACGGGTGGTAACAAGGACGCTGCTCCTGCTTCTAGGGCCTGGCTGAAAGCTGAGCTCCACGGGCCCGGGTGTTGCAGTCAGGTCCTGCCCCAGTGAGCTCCAGTCTGAACAGACGAAGTGGGGGGATAACCCCCTCGTGTCCAGGTGGGGAACTGAGCAGCTTGCCCAGGGTCACACCTGGAGACTGGGAGTCGATTCTGGATCGGAGCGCCAGTCCCTGAGGCAGCAGGCGGAAGAGCCTGGGGCAGGGAGGCCGGTGTGGGGAGAGGACACGCGGCTGCCCAGGAAAGGCTGGGGCCCACCCCGGCTCATCGGCGCCCGCCCAAGTGCCATGGGCCTCCCTCCGTGGAAAACTTCCTGCTGGAGGCACAGCTGGTAAGTGGGGGGAATGGAGGGGGAGGGGCCGCCTTATGGGGCGGGGGGGCGGGAGCAGTGAGCCCCCGCAGTGGCAGTTCAGGGGCGGGTTGCCGCCGAGGGGCGCAGTGGCGATCCACCCAGGCAGGCCACGTGCGGTGTCCCCGGAGCCATCCTGTCCGTGTGGCGCTCCCCGGAGACCAGCCCTGGTCCCTCCTGCTCATGCCAGCCCCCGGCCGCTTTCTTTGCGGCTCCTGTTTGCTCTGGGGGCTCGCTCCCAGGACGCAGTGCTGGGGAGGGGTGGGCAGTGAATGACGGTGAAGCAGCAACTGCGTGTGTGGGGAACGCCTGCTCTGTCTCTTTATAGCAAACCCAGCTGGCTGGGGGCTGCGCCACCCCCACCCCCAACCTGCTGGGGCGGAGGTGGGCGCAGAACCCCCCTGGGAGAGTTTCAAGCTTGGGGGGCCTCCTGGTGGGTCCTGGGATGGGGGAGAGCTGGGCAATTCCTTGCTGTGCCGGGGAGTCCCTGTCTCTAATGCTGGGCCAGCCACTCTGCCTCTCCCGGCCTCGGGTTCCCTCTGTACAGCAGGGACAGCTGCTCTGCCTCGCAGGGGGGGTGAGGCCAGCAGATGCTATAGTGCTGGGGCCAGGGAAGTAGATGGGGAAACTGAGTCCCAAGGAGGCAAAGTGGCTTGGCTGAGGTCACAAGTCAATGACCGAGCTGGGCCTAGAGCCTAGGAATCCTGACTCCCTCCTGACCACCAGCTGATGCTGTTCCCCGGTTTTCTGCAGAGAATAAACACCCAGCCTGCCCTGTCCCTCCGGGATGAGCCTGGAGATGTTTGCGGTGAACCCCCCAGACTGGGCCTTTGGGGCCGGTGCCTAGGGAAGCATCCTTGGAGCTCTCTGGAAAAGGCCTTGCCTGCGTTTCCCCGGCTCGGGGAGGGTACGACGCGTAGTTAGGGGGCTGCAGCCAGTGGCTCTGGTGCGGGCTCCGAGCTGCTCCGCTGGGTGGCATGGGCACTGTGCCGCTAACAGCGCCTCCTGCAGGTGGAGGGGCAGGGTCTGAGCTCCTGAAGTCTGCAGCGCAGACCCGAGGCCGAGTGCGGGGTGGATTTATTCCCAAGCTGCGCAGCGTGGCATGAATCCGCCAGCAGCCAGCCCCATGCTGCAGCCCCTGGCTTCTCTGCTGGAGCCAGAGCAGCTTCATGGACAGCAACCCGTGAACGCTGGGCTTGCAGGCTCCCTGCCTGGGGCTGCTTGACAATCCGACCTCCCTTTGGGGCCTGAGCCAAGCGAGCAGCAGCCTGAGTGGGAATTACCCCTCCCCTCAAAACCCCCTTCAGGCCTCTCTCAAAGGGGAACGTGACCTGCTGCAGCAAGCCCCCTCTCTCTGGTGCCCACCCCGCCCGTGCACATGCTAAGCGCGTCCCGTGGCCTGCCGTTCCCAGGGGTTCGTTGTTAAAACCATCTTCGCACGCTGGCCGCCCCATTGTTTTTACAGCTGCGGGGCCTCGTGCAAACCAAGGAAGGCGGCCATGCGCCGGCTGGGGCTGGGGCGGAAAGCCTCTAGCACAGAGAGGAGAGGTTTTGCCCAGGGGGCAGCTGAGAATTGCGGGGTCTGATGTTCTCTCCAGAGCCTTCATGGCTGAACTGGGTCTTTCTGGGATCAGATGGCTGCGAGTGGGAGTCTGAGCTGGCTCCCCCTGCAGGTGAGGGTGATGCCTGTGAGACCTTATTTAATTTGCAGCCTCTAATGGGTGGGAAGTTATGCTGGACTTGGCAAATAAACTGCAGCCATTGGCCTGACACCTCCAAAGGGTTTAGCCGTGGTTGCTAGGTAGATATTGCTTATGTTGCCCTGGAACGGATGAAAGCAAACTCAAGTGTGGATCATGGCCCCTGTACTGCTAATGGAGGTTCCCCTTCAGCTTAGGTGCCAACAGGGCTGTGCTTTTGGAGCAGGAGAGTCTGAATTCTGGCCCGGCAGCCACGAGGCTGCAGATTTGTTCTGACCGCTAATCTGTTTTCTAAACCACTGGAAGTAGCCATGCCGCTGGCCTGGGGCTAAGTATATTACCAGGAGCCGCTCCAGGCTCTCAGAAGGGAAATGTGCTTGCTATTATTCTGCCTCCTTTATGCATTTAGCTTCTGGAGAAGCTTTCCTGTGCAGAAGCCCTGGGTCCTTGTGCTCATTGGACCCTATTGCACATTTATAGTAACATACTCTCTCTGCGAAGAAAATTCAAGCTGATGTAACAATAACGTAGCCAAGTCCTTGCTGTCCTGGCCAAATCTCAGTAACTACATTCTACCTGCCTCAACTTCCCCTTGGAGTTTGTCACAGAGTGTGGGGGGAGTCCAGGCCCTGCACCCCTCTTCCTGGGATTCACTGAGACTCTCAGCCAGCCAGTAAAACAGAAGGTTTATTGGACAACAGGAATACAGTCCAAAACAGAGCTTGTGGGTACACCCTTGACCCCTCAGTCAAGTCCTTCTGGGGGAGCAGGGAGCTTAGACCCCAGCCCTGGGGTTCCCTGTGTTCCTCTCCCCAGCCCCAAACTGAAACTAAACCCACCCAGCAGGTTTCCCTGCTGCAGTCTCTGTCCACATTCCCGGGCAGAGGTGTCACCTCCCCCTCCCCCTCCTGGCTGAGGTGACAGGCTCTCAGGTCTCCCCTCCCCAGGGCACATTCCCAGGTCAACACTCCCCCCTCCCTGCTGCGTCACAGACTGAACTGAGCGGGGTCACTGTGACCAGTGACCTGGGGAAGTTCGGGGCCCCCTCTCCGGGACAGCGCATCCGCTATCAGGTTGGACCTTCCCTTCATGTGGACCACGTCCATGTTGTAATCCTGCAGGAGCAAGCTCCGTCTCAGGAGCTTGGCATTGGCTCCTGTCATCTGGTGCAGCCAGGTCAGGGGAGAGTGGTCGGTGTAGACGGTGAAGTGTCGCCCGAAGAGATAGGGCTCTAGTTTCTTGAGGGCCCACACCATGGCCAGGCACTCCTTCTCGATGCCCGCATAGTGTTGCTCCCGGGGTAGCAGCTTCTTGCTCAGGTACCCGATGGGGCGTCTCTCCCCCTTTTCATCCTCCTGCATTAACACCGCCCCCAGTCCCGTGTCGGAGGCGTCGGTGAACACCACAAAGGGCTTGTCAAAGTCTGGGTTTGCCAGAACTGGGCCACGGACCAGAGCCTCCTTCAGCGCCCGGAAAGCCTCCTGGCACTGCTCGGTCCAGACCACCTTGTCTGGCTTCCCCTTCTTGCATAGCTCAGTGATGGGGGTGGCTATGGCGCTAAAGTGGGGCACAAACCTTCGGTAGTATCCTGCCATCCCAATAAAGGCTTGGACCTGCTTTTTGGTGTGGGGAGCGGGCCAGTCTCTGATCATCTCCATTTTAGCTGGTTCCGGCTTTAGGCGGCGGCTCCCCACCTGATGGCCCAGGTAAGATACTTCCGCCATCCCCACCTTGCACTTCTCCACTTTTACAGTCAGCCCAGCCCCCTGGAGTCGGTCCAGCACTTGTCTAACCTGGGACACGTGGTCCTCCCAGGTCTGGCTAAAGACACAGATGTCATCAATATACGCCATGGCAAAACTCTCCATCCCCCTCAGGAGCTGGTCCACTAGGCGCTGGAAGGTGGCCGGCGCTCCCTTGAGGCCGACAGGCAGGGTCAGAAACTCATAGAGCCCCAGAGGGGTGATAAAGGCCGATTTCAGCCGGGCATCTGCATCCAGCGGCACTTGCCAGTAGCCCTTTGTAAGGTCCATGGTGGTAAGGTATCGAGCCCCTCCCAGCTTGTCTAGGAGCTCGTCAGGCCTGGGCATGGGGTAGGCATCCGATACAGTGATGGCATTGAGCTTCCGATAGTCCACACAGAACCGGACCAACCCGTCCTTTTTGGGGACCAACACCACCAGCGAGGCCCAAGGACTGGCCGATGGCTGGATCACCCCCAAAGCCAGCATGTCCCGGACCTCTCTTTCCAGGTCCTGAGCAGTTTTCCCTGTGACTCGGAACGGGGAGCATCTTATCGGTGGGTGCGACCCTCTCTGCACCCGGTGGACAGTCAGATTAGTGCGTCCAGGCCAGTTGGAAAACAGCTGTCGGTACGGATGCAGCACCCCCCTGACCTCAGCTTGCTGGGCAGGGGTTAGCTGATCCGAGAGGGGAATTGTGTCCAGGGGGGAACCAGCTCTGGTCCCAGGGAATAGATCTACTAAAGGGTCATCTCCCTGCTCCTCTCACTGTCCACACACGGCCAACACCACATTCCCCCTGGCATAATATGGCTTCATCATATTCACATGGTACACCCGGCGGTGGTGTGCCCGGTTCGACAGCTCTACCACATAGTTTACCTCACTGAGCTGCTTGACGACCTTGAAAGGGCCCTCCCAGGCGGCCTGCAGTTTGTTCTTTCTCACGGGGATGAGAACCATCACCTGATCCCCGGTGGCGTAGGCACGGGCCCGCGCCGTGCGGTCATACCAGACCTTCTGCTTCCTCTGGGCTCTGGCCAGATTCTCCCTGGCCAGGCCCATGAGTTCAGCCAGTCTCTCTCGGAAGATCAGGACATACTCCACCACTGACTCTCCATCGGGAGTGGCCTTCCCCTCCCACTCGTCTCTCATCAGGTCCAGGGGGCCCCTCACCCTCTTGCCATATAACAGTTCGAAAGGCGAAAATCCGGTAGACTCCTGGGGCACCTCCCTGTACGTGAACAGCAGGTGAGGTAAGTACTTGTCCCAATCCTGCGGGTGTTGGTTCATAAAGGTTTTCAGCATCATCTTTAGCGTCCCATTAAACCTCTCCACCAGCCCATTGGACTGGGGGTGATAGGCTGAGGCCCAGTCGTGCCGGACCCCACATTTCTCCCACAAGCACCGGAGCAGGGCCGACATGAAGTTGGACCCTTGGTCTGTCAAGACTTCCTTGGGGAACCCCACTCGGCTGAAAACGGTCAGGAGCGCATCGGCCATGGTGTCTGCTTCAATGGAAGCTAAGGGCACTGCCTCGGGGTAGCGGGTGGCAAAATTACCACCACCAGAATGTATTTCTTCCCCGACAGGGTCGTCTTGCTGAGAGGCCCCATGATGTCCATGGCCACCTTCTGGAAAGTCTCCTCTATGATGGGCAAAGGTCTCAAAGCTGCTTTCCCCTTGTTCCGGGCCTTCCCCACCCTCTGTCAGGGGTCACAGGATCGGCAATACTGCCGGACCGTGGTAAAGACCCCAGGCCAGTAAAAGTTCTGTAGCAACCTCTGCCGGGTGCGCCGGATTCCCTGGTGCCCTGCGAGGGGGATGTCTTGGGCCAGGTACAGGAGCTTGCGGCGATACTTCTGGGGGACCACCAGCTGCCTCCTGATCCCACAGGACTCCACTTCCCCTGGGGGAGCCCATTCTCGGTACAGGAACCCCTTCTCCCACAGGAACCTCTCCTGGCAGCCTCTCCTCATGGTCCGTACCACACCAAGGTCGGCCAGGTCCCTGAGCTTCCGCAAAGAGGGATCTTTCCTCAACTCGGCCTGGAACTCAGCGGCTGGGGAAGGGATGGGGCCCGGTTCCCCCTCAGTGGCCAGGTCTGAGGCCTCAGCCTCTCTGAGCCGTGCCCCTCGGCGCTCCCTCCCCACCAGGGAAGAGTCCTGTGCCTCCGGTGCGGTACCCTCCCCAAGGTCAGGGTGCAGTGCCCCTCGCCGGCTCTGGCTACGGGTCACAACCAGGGCGGTCTGGGGCTTGCTTGGCCAGTCCTCTAGGTCTCCCCCCATCAAAACTTCAGTGGGCAAATAGTGGTGTACCCTCACATCCCTGGGACCCTTCTTGGTGCCCCATTTCAGGTGTACCCTTGCCATGGGCACCTTAAATGGGGTCCCGCCCACCCCTGTCAGGGTCAGGTAGGTGTTGGGCACCACCTGATCTGGGGCCACCACCTCGGGCCGGGCCAGCGTCACCTCCACGCCCGTATCCCAGTATCCACTGACCTTCCTCCCATCCACCTCCAGGGGAACAAGGCACTCTCTCCGGAGGGACAGCCCCGCGCCCACCCTGTAAACCGAGCACCCTGAGTCCAGAGCCTCCAGCCCTCTGGCGGAGCTGGCCTGGGGTACTCTTCCCTCCTGAGCAGGTGGTAAACTGGTAGCCCCCCTTGCCTGGGCCGTCTGTCCCTCGTCCAGCTGAGTCTCTACCTAGTTAACCCTGGGTAGGTTGGGTCTGCTCAGTCTGTCCCTGAGCCCGGGGCACTGGGACCGTACGTGGCCTCTCTGGCCACAGTGATTGCAGCTCAGGTCACGTTGGTCCCCTCGAGCGGGTCGGAGGGGCCCGACGCCAGGCGTTCCCCTTGGGAGGGGGTTCTTCCTATTTCCCTGCTGGGAGGCCCCCTGGTGACTCTCTCTCTGCATCGGGGGGGAGGGGGCCTGTTCTTTTGGGACTCCTCCCTGCTACCCCCCGACCGACTGTTCACAAACTCGTCGGCCAGCTGCCCTGCGTGCTGGGGGTTCTCCAGCTTTTCGTCCACCAGCCACAGCCTCAGGTCGGAAGGGCACTGTTCATACAGTTGCTCCAGTACGATTAGGTCAAGCAGCTCCTCTTTAGCTTGGGCCCCAGCTGTCCACTTGCGGGCATATCCCTGCATCCGGTTGACCAGTTGTAGGTAGGTGACCTCAGGCGTTTTACGCTGACTCCGGAACCTTCTCCGGTACATCTCAGGGGTCAGCCCAAACTCACAGAGCAGGGCCTGTTTAAACAGTTCATAGTCTCCTGCCTCCGGCCCTGTCATCCGGCTGTACACCTCCACGGCTTTGGGGTCCAGTAAGGGGGTGAGGAACTGGAGCCTGTCTGCAGGGTCAACCCTGTGCATCTCGCAGGCATTCTCAAAGGCCATCAGGAAGCTATCTATGTCCTCCCCCTCCTTCCGCTGGGCCAGGAAGCACTTATCAAAGCTCCTTGCAGTCTTGGGTCCCCCCGCACTCACCACAGCCGGGGCCCCACTGCTCCTCAGCCTGGCCAGCTCCAGTTCATGCTGTCTTTGTTTCTCCTTCTCCTGACGTTCCCTCTCCTTCTCCTCCTGCTCATGTTGACGTTGTTTCTCCTTCTCCTCCTGCTCATGTTGACGTTGTTTTTCATGATCCTCCAGCTCCCTCATTTTCATCTCCCTCTCCCATTCCAGCCACCTCCGCTCCAGGGATGGGGAGCTCCACTGGGAGGATCCCCTGCTGGCTGCTGGGGTCAGGGTGCCCTCGGTATTTGCTGGGCTTCCCCCAACCCTTCCCCCAGGCCTCGGGATGTCCTCGGCAGCAGTCTGACCCCTCCCAGCCCGGTCAGGCCCCAGGGCCCATGCTGCGTCCCCCAGGCAGCTTCCCTCGGGGACAGGGATCGGGTCATCCAAGCGATCCCTCTCCTCCAACTGGGCAATCAGCTGTTCCTTGGTGGACCTCCCAATGCGCAGCCCCCTCTGCCTGCACAGCTCCACCAGGTCACTCTTAAGGCGTTTAGCGTACATCTCCCTGCTGGCCACTCGCAGGCCGGGCAGCTCCCCACGGTTTCCAGGAAAAGCCCTTAGTGTCCCAGTCCTTCTTGAGGTCACCACCTCTTTGCCAGGGTCGAGCTGCAGACTCCTCCGCCCCTGGGACCGCTCGCTGCAATCCCCGGGGGGACCCTGTTACTGCAAAAGTCCTTCTCTCTGGTCACACACTCCCAGGGGTTAACCGCCTCCTGAAACCGTCTCTCTCTGAATCTTCAGCACGCCTGGTCCCCGTCAATCCCCCTTCATTTTACTGTTCCCCAGGCACTTACTGCAGGAAGCGCCATTCACAGGGTGCAGTAAATCCCACGGCTGCCACCAGTTGTCACGGAGTGTGGGGGAGTCCAGGCCCTGCACCCCTCTTCCTGGGATTCACTGAGACTCTCAGCCAGCCAGTAAAACAGAAGGTTTATTGGACAACAGGAACACAGTCCAAAACAGAGCTTGTGGGTACACCCTTGACCCCTCAGTCAAGTCCTTCTGGGGGAGCAGGGAGCTTAGACCCCAGCCCTGGGGTTCCCTGTGTTCCTCCACCCAGCCCCAAACTGAAACTAAACCCCCCCAGCAGGCTCCCTCCTGCAGCCTGTCTTCACATTCCTGGGCAGAGGTGTCACCCCCCCCCTCCCCCTCCTGGTGACAGGCTCTCAGGTCTCCCCTCCCCAGGGCACATTCCCAGGTCAACACTCCCCCCTCCCTGCTGAGTCACATCGTCACAGAAAGAAAAGGAGTCCTTGTGGCACCTTAGAGACTAACCAATTTATTTGAGCATGAGCTTTCGTGAGCTACAGCTCACTTCATCAGATGAAGCATCCGATGAAGTGAGCTGTAGCTCACGAAAGCTCATGCTCAAATAAATTGGTTAGTCTCTAAGGTGCCACAAGGACTCCTTTTCTTTTTGCGAATACAGACTAACACGGCTGTTACTCTGAAATCGTCACAGAGTTTGCATAGGAGATTCCCTGCCTTAAGCTGTTGCAGTCCACAGCTATATGACTTATCCTCCCCTGAATTGGCTGTATTTCCGTGGTAGGTGCAAAGTTAGATGCTGGACACCATGCTTTGGAATCCTATGGGCTGAAGGCTTGTTGGAAATGTCAGACTGGCTAATTTTCCTTTCAGTTTGTTGAAAGCAGCTGGAGTGTGGTTTAGAGGGTTCTGACCATGACGAATGTCTCTCCTACGGCACCAAGTCGGGGCCTCTGCTCCTGCTGGAGGGAAGAGAGGTTGGTGTATCCGATGCTTCTAGGATGATGCATGATGCTGTCCAGGCTCATTCCCTGGTGACAGCTAAAGGAGTAGGCTTAAGCACCAGCTTTCCGTGGCCTAGGGGCCTGGCTGGAAGCGGACCCTCTGCCCGGCCTGAGGCACTGGGGACGGGGCCATTGCTATGCTGCACTCAGGCGGATAGGACGCTGCCCTGCAGGGAGATACTATGTAAGTCTTCAGAAAGCTGCCTGCCACTATAGTGCTGGGCATCAGCCCATGGTCTCAGCAGGGACCAGCCCTTCTCCCCAGTACAGGGGCTTTCCAGTCCTCAGCAGGGGAGCACCTTCCAGCTGCACTGGACAGCTTGAGTCATGCTGCTTAGGGCAGGGTTCATTCTCTCTCCTGGGCCAGGGAGAATGGGGCATGCGACCTGGGGCTTTCTTGTGGTGGTGAATCGGGAGCCTAATGGTGGCAGCTCAGGCTCCCAAATGTGCCCTGAGCCCTGGGTGGGTGAAACCAGCTTTGGGGGCAAGGCCTTAGCCGGTGTTAGGAGTAAGTGCTTTATGGCTGGTCACGTTAGCAGCAGCATTGAGCTGGGTCTGCTGGGTGAGAGCACCTCCCTGTTGCTTCCATTCACATCCTTGGGGGAAATCAGGGGGAGAGAAGGGACATAATCCTTCAAGCTAAAAGATGGCAAATACAAAAAATAGAGAAATACTCCCTCTCCCGCATGTCACTGTGTAATTAGCCTGTGGAACTCCTTGCCACATGATGTCCCAGAAGTCAAGAATGGAGTAAGGTTCAAAGAAACATTGAACACATTGTAGCGGGGGTCACACAACCAGCTGGAGTTTATGCTCAGGTATGTTTGGGAAGTGATTAAATGTTAGGTTTTTAGCTAATCTCGAACACTAGGGCAGAGGAGATTCCTTGCACCTTGCTCTGACTAATCTGGCACTGGTCCTTGTCAGAGACTGGACGAGCGGGACGTGGGCTCTGACCCACCAGAGCGGCATCCCAACAACCCATCCTCTCCCAGGAGCCTTCCGCACCTGGGGCCATTTCAGATCCTCCTACGGCTTCTCCACTGCAGTGAAATGAGAAGAGAGAATCAAGAGCAGCTCGTGCACTGAGCAAAATGATCCTGAGGAGGTTTATTTGTGGCACCTCCGGCATGAATATTAAAATCCCTCATCACCTGGGTCCCTGAGACCTGCATTACTAAGTCTGCTGAGTGTCTCCTGACACTGTAGGAGGGTGACATGAAATGACTAATGGGAAAGATGAGATAATTGAATTGGCAGAGCTGGCTCATGTGCAAACGCTCGTTAATGAGAAAAGTAAATCTGAGCCATGAGTTTATGTACACTTTTTTAGTTTTTTTGTTTTTTGTAATCCCAGCTCCTGGCCCCCTCAGAGCACTGAGTGAGACTCCCTCCCTGGCCCAATCACTAGCCAGCAGGCTCTAGCAAGCACCCCAGCAAGACCCAATGTGTAAGTGAAGAGCTAGAATATCCCTGTTCCAGACAGGAAATGGCTTGTGTCTTTTCCTGCCAAACCTCTCCCTAGCCAGACTCTGCGGTGCTCCGTAAAGTGATAGATTGAAATCCAAGCGAGGAAGAAGCGAAACCCTGTTGCAAACTGGCTTCCTCCCTGCTGGCCTGCGTTTCCCACCCCTCAAAGGTTAATCAGACCAAGCAACCACCAGTTTGCAGCTTCGTAAGCACAAGGGGCAGCTCCTATCCCTCAAACTTTCTGCTTTTACTGTCTCAAACCTTTCTGTCCTGCCGTTCTAGCCTGGATCAGTGTTGCTCTGTGTGCATGGCGTGCAATGTAAGCGCAGAGCGGGCTGGCCCAGCCCTGCCTCTAGGGCTGACTGGGTTTGCACGGTCACCTGGGAGCGTCAGGCGCTGTACAGACCCCCAGGAAAGCACAGCCCCTGGCTTGAGGAGTTTAGTCCTTTGGCCCTGTAATGTCAGATGAAGGGATGCACCAGGACCCTGTGCACGGGGGAGATGTCGCTCTTGGAGGGCAGGCAAAGCGGCGGAACATATGGGCGGCCACGGCTGCAGATGCCACCTGCCGTGAGCCAGGCTGAGACTGGCTCCTTGGGCTCTGCTCTAGGGTTTGTCGGGGTCCAACCCCAGCACTGGGGCATGGGGCAGCCTCAGCCCCGATTTGGGCCGCATGTTCTGTGTCCAGCAAGGGTGGGCTCCTCCCGTGAAGTTCACAGCGCGCAGACCTGGTAGAGGAGAAACCCACAGGCGTCTTGCTGGCCTGCATGGGTGCAGCCCGCCCGCCCTGGAGAGCCACCCTGGCCAGGCCAGTCGCTCTAAGGCACAAGCCCAGGAAAGCTGGTGTTTTATCTGGGGGCAGGTGTTTCCCAGTGCTCTGAGCTGTGGCCAGTCAGAATCCCCTGGGGTTGGTGCTGGAGGGGACTGGAGTGGGAAGGCCCAAGGGTATTTTACAGGCCCGTCTCCGCTGGCTCTGGGTATCCCCGGGCCCGAAAGCCAGAGCGGGGTGGCTCCCCTCACCTCTTGCTCATCTCTCGGTTCCGCTGTGCCATGGCGCGGGGCCCTGCTGCTGCCGCGGATGCTGGGGCGAGATAAGACCGGGGGAAGCCAGGAGGCGAGGAAAGCTACGAAACCGCAAGGCTGGTGGGAGGCCCCCCGAGGAACCAGCGCATCAGGGCAGGAGCCGTCACGGGGAGGTTCTGGGGAAGCAGAAAGAGACGGAAACAGGATGACGCCAGTGGGGGGCTGACTTGCCCCAGGGGGGATCGTGCTGCGGGGTGGCTCCTGGAGGGGCTGTCAGGCTGGGTGGCACCAGCATGGGGCTGCCACCCACCTCTCACCCCATCTGTCTCCTACACTCCCACCCAGCCCCAGCTGCACATTCCTCTCCCAGGCCCCTCACTGCTCCGTCCTGCCCCTGGGGCCTGGTGCAGGGAGCCAGCTCGGTCTAATCCCCTGCACAGCTGCCTCTGGGCCGAGGGCCATGCACGCCCAGCCAAGTGCACTGGCTAGGAATAGATCCCAGCCTGCCGCTTGTGCAAGTCTCTGGTGTGGGGATGTGCAAGTGGGTGGGGGCTCTGTGTGACAACCTGCATGGGTCTAGGCGTGTATGTGTGTGTGTACATGGACAGGCTGGGGGAGGACTGCTATTGGGGGGGGTCAGGGAGAGCAAACCCCCCCCAGCTCAGCGGTTCTCCCCCTCCGATTTCACTGGGCTTTAACACAGAACCCACCTGCTCCTTGTGCGGCCAGAGCTCCACGAGTTCCGTGGGGGAGGGGGGCTCTCCATCGTTCTCTGCCGAGTGGCTGATTTTCGAGGTTGCTTAGCCCAAGAGCTGCGGGGGGTGCCCGGCAGGTGCCGCGCACGTAGCTGTGTGTACGCGGCACGTCTAGTTGCGTGTGCGCCCGGGGGCGTGTGCAAGGCAAGCGTGTCCTTGTGTCTCTAGCGGGGCACCGCCGAGCGTCTGGGGTCAGGCCGGGTGCCTGCATGCCGCGGGGCTGGGGTCCATCGGGGGTGGGGTGCCTTGGGCAGCGGGGTGGAGGGGGGTAACTTAAACCAGGCAAAGAGAGAATGGGGCAGCAAGTGGGCCAGGGTCACTGGGCACCGGACTCTAAGTGAGGCCTTATCCCGGCTCGGTAGCGGGCCCCTGGGCTGGGGAGAACGGCTGGCGGTGGGGGGCTGGGGCCATATGGTGGAGCGGGCTGCCAGCGTGCATTGCACGCAGGTGAGAGACAAGCGCATGGCTAGCACACACAGTGCGGGGCTGGAGGAGCCGGCATCGTGTGTTCAAACTGTGTGTTCAAAGGCTTTAGCCGCTCCGAGCCTGTGACTTCCCCTCTCGCAATGCCCCAGCCCTCACCAGCCACAGTAACCCAGAACCCCGGCTGCAGAAACCCCTGTCCAGCCCCAGCCCTACAGCACCTATGGGCTCTAATCCTCACACCCTCTCTGGAGCAGGTTCGGGTCACGCGCCCCATTTAGAGAGGGCAAACAGGTGCAGAGGGACAACTTGCCCAGGGCTCCCCAGTGAGTCGGTGGCAGAGCTGGGGATAGGACCCAGGAATCCTGACTCCCTTTCCCTGAGAGCAGCTCTTGCGACCTCGCTGCTCTCCCTGGCGGGCGATGTCAAACCCGCATGGGTGCTGGTATAGGGTGGCACCATCTGGTGGCTGCAGCCTGCGGGTGCCCTAATCCCAAGTGCAGCTGCGGCTGGACTTCTGCTCCAGCTCAGGGAGCTGCAAACGGCTTCACACAGAAGGATTTTTCTGCCCCCTTGAGCAGGTGAGGGAAAGTGGGCTGGCAGCCTGAGGTGTCAGACTGCTGCCACGGAGCCATTCATCGCCCAAAGCGCTTTACAACGTTAAATAGCGCTATACCGGGGTGTCTTTGCCCTGCACTGACATGCTGCCACCTCTGGGGTGGGACACAGCAGCTGTTTAACAGCAACTTGAGACGCCAGTTTTAGGCCAGGAAGTGAAGGAGACAAGCTTGTGTCCAATCGAAACTGCAAAGGGAATTCAAGACGCCGAATGGAATTAGCTGAACTGGAATTTGGCAGAACACCAGCGTTCACGTCCCACCTCCCTGCGCAATGAAATGCTCTGGGCTTTTGCCAGTCAGATGATCGGGACCGTGGCTTTACATTTCACGGGAAAGGCAGCACCTCCAGTGCCCCCTAACTGTGCATTAGGGCATCGGTTCCTGCCAGGCTTAGAGGGCAGAGCCCCTCCGACTGACTCAGCATCATTAGATCTTCCTCAGAGGCCTCCTGTCCTAGCACCGATCCAGCCCTTAGCTCGTACGCTCAGCCTGGGGCAGGTTCAGCTACCTTGGCAGAGAATGGACCCCATGTGTCTGTTCGGCGGAGCCCTTGTTCCATGGGCCGGGGGCTGGGGGGTGGAGGAGCTTGGAGAGGGGGAGGGGACACCAAGGCACAGGGAATGCGTGCTCTTGGCAGCCCAAAGAACTTGCTTCCTCTGTAACAGTGGTGGCTACAAGGCAGCCTTCCCGGCAGCGGGTGGGGTTCCTGCAGCACGCAGTGGGTCCCAGGGGGCAGCCAGAGAGCACGTCAGTAGGTGGAACTGGGGACTCCTGGGTTCTGCTCCCAGGTGCGGGAGGGAAGTGGGGATGAGCGGTTAGAGCAGGGGGGCTGGGAGCCAGGACTCCTGGGTTCTGATCCCAGGTGCGGGAGGGGAGTGGTGTCTAGCAGTTAGAACGGCGGGGGGGGAGGGGCTGGGAGCCAGGACTCCTGGGTTCTGCTCCCAGGTGCGGGAGGGGAGTGGTGTCTAGTGGTTACAGCAGGGTGAGGTTGGAGCCAGGACTCCAGCTCTGGGAGAGGAGTGGGGGCTAGTGGTGAGAGCAGGGGCGAGGCAGGGGATCAGCGCTGCTGGGTTCTGTCAGCATAGATGTCCTGCGTGATGTTAAACAAGCCCCTTACCCGTGGGCCCAGCTGCGATGCGGGTGCTGGGGCCAGGAGGCAGGGCTTTGCAAGGCAGTTGTTTGCACCCTGTGTGGTGCTCAGTGCGTTATGGGGCAGCTCCTGCCCTCGCTCACCCCAGCACGTCTAGTGATCCCAGAGGCCCCGTGAGCAGAATCCGGCCCTGGCAGATTGAGCAGCCCCCCTGCTCGGTGCCCTCCAACAGAAGCTCCCCCATTGCTCCCCGGGTGGGTGTGAACGCCTGTCTTACCCTGCCCACCCGGATGCTCCCTTTATTTGGGGTTTGTTACTGGGTCTCCCCCTCTCCCCCCAAATCCAGGTGTCCAGGAGGCAACGTGTGGCTCTGCCTGGAGCGAAGCTGATGGGGTGTCCCGTCTCTGGAGGCCGCACCTGGAACTTGTGGAGCGTTTTTCTGGGTTTTCTCCAGCCCCTTTTCCTGACTTGCTTCCTCTGGGATCTTGCAAAATATTCTGAAGGAGGTTCCCACCCCTGCACCTTTCCTGCTGCAGGACGGGCCCTGGCCGGCTCGGAGTGGAGTCCTCCAAGGGGCTGCAGCCAACGGGAATCCGAGGGGCTGGGTTTGCTAAAAATGTCTTTAAAGCACTTTGGAGCCGGAATGGCTGTTCTTTGTGCAGCGAGGATAGGGGGGAGATGTGGCGGGGGGGACGGGGGCGGGGTGGGGGGACAAGTCTCTTCTCTTTAGTCCAGGAGACACCATCCCCGTTCATCACGCTGTCATTCCCAGTAACGTGAGAGCTAGGAAATCAGAATGCCCTGGTTTTCCACAAGCACCACACTGGGGTCAGCACTGACTGACCCCCTGCCCCACCTCCCACAGTGAGTGAGATGGGGGGGAAGGGTGTGTGAAGGGGGAGCCCGACCCCGTAGAAAAGCCCAGCTGGGCTTGGCCCAGTATGACAGACACAAAGCCCCTCAGCCCCTGGGAAAGTTCTGATCCGGGTTCCAGATTCCCAGTCCGCAGCTCGGGACTCTGTGCCCAGAGCCACCCGCTCCCAGACTGGGGCTGGGCCCAGCTCAGAGCCCTGGTGGTGCTGGATTGGGCCTTGGGGGGGGCGGCATCTGGCCCCATCTAGTGGAGAAAGTGGGGGTGACATGAGGGCCCTGAACCAGCTGAGGGGGCGGGGCTGGGATGGGTTCAGATCAGCCCTTTCCTTGGACCTTCTGAACCAGGGGCGGGAAATCTCACAAGCTCAGGCCTCCGGGTGCCTCTGCCTCGTGTATCGTACCATGGAGAAATGGGCAGGTTTGGTCCTCCTGGTCCCATTTGCCAGATGGCTCCGTGCAGCACTGGGCAGTTACTGCATGGCTCCGTGCAGTGCTGGGCGGTTGCCGGACGGCTCCGTGCGGTGCTGGGCAGTCACTGGATGGCTCCGTGCAGCACTGGGCAGTTACTGGATGGCTCTGTGCAGTGCTGGGCGGTCGCCGGACGGCTCCGTGCGGTGCTGGGCGGTTGCCGGATGGCTCCGTGCGGTGCTGAGCAGTCACTGGATGGCTCCGTGCAGCACTGGGCAGTCACTGGATGGCTCTGTGCAGTGGTTGGCGGTCGCTGGACGGCTCCGTGCAGCACTGGGCAGTCACTGGATGGCTCTGTGCAGTGGTTGGCGGTCCCTGGACGGCTCCGTGCAGCACTGGGCAGTTACTGGATGGCTCTGTGCAGTGCTGGGCGGTTGCCAGATGGCTCCATGCGGTGCTGGGTAGTTGCCGGATGGCTCCGTGCGGTGCTGGGCAGTCACTGGATGGCTCCGTGCAGCACTGGGCAGTCACTGGATGGCTCTGTGCAGTGCTGGGCAGTTGCCGGATGGCTCCGTGCAGCACTGGGCAGTCACTGGATGGCTCCGTGCAGCACTGGGCAGTCACTGGATGGCTCTGTGCAGTGCTGGGCAGTTGCTGGACGGCTCCGTGCGGTGCTGGGCAGTCACTGGATGGCTCCGTGCAGCACTGGGCAGTCACTGGATGGCTCTGTGCAGCGCTGGGCGGTCACTGGATGGCTCCGTGCAGCACTGGGCAGTTACTGGATGGCTCTGTGCAGTGCTGGGCGGTTGCTGGACGGCTCCGTGCGGTGCTGGGCAGTCACTGGATGGCTCCGTGCAGCACTGGGCAGTCACTGAATGGCTCTGTGCAGTGCTGGGTGGTCGCCGGACGGCTCCGTGCCGTGCTGGGCGGTTGCTGGATGGCTCCGTGCGGTGCTGAGCAGTCACTGGATGGCTCTGTGCAGTGGTTGGCGGTCGCTGGACGGCTCCGTGCAGCACTGGGCAGTTACTGGATGGCTCTGTGCAGTGCTGGGCGGTTGCCAGACGGCTCCATGAGGTGCTGGGTGGTTGCCGGATGGCTCCGTGCGGTGCTGGGCAGTCACTGGATGGCTCTGTGCAGTGCTGAGCGGTCGCTGGACGGCTCCGTGCGGCGCTGGGCAGTTACTGGATGGCTCTGTGCAGTGCTGGGCGGTTGCCAGACGGCTCCATGAGGTGCTGGGCGGTTGCCGGATGGCTCCGTGCGGTGCTGGGCAGTCACCGGATGGCTCCGTGCAGCACTGGGCAGTCACTGAATGGCTCTGTGCAGTTCTGGGCGGTCGCTGGATGGCTCCGTGCGGCGCTGGGCTGCTCTGAAGCGCCCAGACAAGGCGTCACCCCACACCCCCAAGCCTCGGAAGAGGGCTGCTCCGAGGCCTTGCCACAGGGCTGCAGGTGTGTCCCTGTTTTTTCCTTCCAATTGCCCCCAGTTAATCATGCACGAAGAAATGGACCCAAGTTCTCAGTGAGTGCTGGGGTCTTCTTCTCGATGCGCCCGCTGCGGCGGGAGAGGGGGCTGGGCTCTAGGGGCTCCTGGGGCAGCAGGCAGGTTCTGCCAGCGCACCAGTAGGGGCAGAAGCTGAAGGCAGGGGGGCAGCACAGGCCTACGAGGAGGCGTCGGCCCCCAGCGTCCTTTGTCACGGGTGATGCTGCACCCCCCGAACCAGCCCAGCTGTAAGTGCGGGGCCGGATGCCCCCTTAGCCTTTCCCCCTTGTAAATTGAGCAGATTTGGCCCCTGGCACATCTTTGCCGAGCAGCTGTTTGGAGCAGCCCCAGCCTTTAGGGATCGGGCCCGACGCCCCCTGAAGTAAAGACGCCGGATAAACAGCTCCGAGGATGAACACGCTGCCTTTGACCGCCCACGAGAGGGCATCGCAGCCTCACATGACAGGGCCGGCTGCTGGGCTCTGGGCTCGTTGGCCCCGGGGGGCTCTTCGCCCCTCTGCAACCCGCTGGTGCAGACATGCTGGGCTGAGCCGCGCCGGTGCAAGCTACTTTTTTGCACCAGTGCGGCACGTCCGTGCGAGGGATTTGCACCCGTACAGCGGGTGCACGGGCAGCCCCACGCTTGGCACCTTGGCTTTTGTTCCAGCCGCCTCCACTGCCAGAGGGCACCACAGGGGTCTGTGGGTCGAGTACAGCCCTGGGGGAGAGGGGCAGGGGCATTGCACTGAGCTGGGTTGGATCCATCCTCCGCTGCGGCCACCCTTCTGTCCCTGCCCAGACGTGTGCTCTGGGGAGCTGCGCTGCCCCTTCCCAGCAGATATGCCCCGAGGGGGCTGGCCGGCCTTGCCATGTCCGCCCCTTTTACTCATTCCTGGCTGGGGTGGGGAGAAGAGGGGCGGGGGTACGCTGCTGCTGAGTAGCCCTTTCCGCAGCCTTTCACCGAGCGCACTCAGAACGCGGCCCGCAGGGGGCCGGACATCATCCCTGCCAGGCGCCTCTGGGGCCTGACTCAGCGGGTTGGGGCCTGGCAGAGCTTTGTGGCTCACGTCTGCTCTGCACAGGGATCCGCGCACCCCCGGCTGAACCCCCGGCTGGGCGGGTCACTGCTCCGCACCCGAGGGCTGGACTGGGGCAAAGGGCCTGCAGGGCAAACATCACTCACCGCCCAGGGAACTGCCCTGTGCGCCAGGTCTGCATCACGGTGTGTGTGGTGGGGGAGGTCCAGGGCAGGGCAGAGCTGCAATTCGGTGCCCCTGCAAAGCCCCGCTGGGGGCAGGGAAGCAGGGCACCATCCCCCGGAGCCCGTGAATGAGGGAGGCAGGTGTGGCCTCCCCTTTGCTCCACCCCAGGGCAGGGTTGTGTCTATTCCAGCCAGTGCCAGGCTCAGCATAAAACCCAGTATGGACATTTGGGCCCAGGCTTGGCCCTGGCCGTTCCAGAGCCCTGGTGAGAAATGTGGCAGGGGAGCCCCCAACGCAAAGGTGTCACAACCTTCATTTTACAGCAGGAGAAATCGAGGCAGAATCAAGCTGGGACTTGCCCCAGGTCACACAGTCAGAGGCTGAGCTGGGAATAGAACCCAGGAGTCCTGGCTCCCAATTGCCTGCTCTGCCCAATAAAATACACTCCCTGTTAGGCAGTGGTGGATTACGCATGGGGCCAACCCGGCCAGTGCCCAGGGGCCCCAGCCAATTGGGGGCCCCCCAGAAAATGGGTGTCCCTGTCCCCGACCCACTTCACCTGCCCGGTGCCCCTGCTGAGGAGCAAGGGAAGCCCCTGTGCCCCAACCCCACTACCTAGCAGGAGCGCTGGGCGGGCGGAGCAGGGCAAGTCCCCATGCCCCGACCCCACTTCCCATTGGGAGCACCGTGAGGGGTGGGGCGGGCTGCAGGAAGAAGGGATGGGGAGGGGGCCCCCACTTGCTTTGGCCCAGGGCCTCACAAACCCCTAATCCATCTCTGCTGTGGGGGTGGGCCTGGGCTAGGAGGCAGGGTGGTCTAGTGGATGGGATACTGGCCTGGAAGACCTGAGTTCTGTTCCCACTCTGACACTGACTTGTTGCAAGACTTTAGGCAAGTCCCTTCTCCTCCCTGTGCCTCAGTTTCCCCTCTGGCCCTTGTCTATTTAGCCTATGAGCTCCAGAGCATGGACTGTCTACCACTGTATCTGTGTAGCACCTGGAATGCCGGGGCCATGAGCGGGGGTCCCCCAGTGTTGCTGGTATGCTAATCCGACTACAAGCACCGCAGGGCTGTAACCACTAGGGACTGGATCCCCACCAGGGCTTGGCATATGGCACATCAGTCCCCATGTGTCTAACGGGCGGGGAGCAGGGGTAACTCCCCCCATGAGCACCCAGCTGGCTGGGGTTGTCCCTCAGGTCTGACAGCCAGGCCTGCTGCTGAGATGGTTCCTGTTAAAGCTCAGTTCACAGGTGACTTTTCCCGGCCTTGGGAGACCCACCCAGCATGGACACTGCTGCCCCCACTGGTAAATCGCCCACAAGCTGGGCTCGGCTCTCCTGCATCCAGTGGGTCCCTACAGAAACTCCTGCCTTCCTCCCCCAGGAACTGGCCTCCTGCATCAGCTCCCGCAGCGGCTGCCTGAGTATGAAATTAGGGGTCTAACATTACAGGCTGGTGCCCCCCTCCCAGCCCGTGAGCCAGGGGCTGCTGCTGATCAGTCTGAGCCCAAGCTGAGCAGGGTGAAGGGCTGTGGATATGCATGAGTGTTCACACGCACACCCCTGTGTGAGTCGCTCTGTGTGTCTGAGCGCGCGGGTGCAGGGCTGCTCTTACGGCTTGTACTGGTTCCAGAATGGCTGTGTGGCTGGACATTTATGGTATGGGTTACAGATACGTTCTTTTCACAGTCAAGGGCACAGCTAAATCCAGAGCCAGGCATTTCCCTGCCAAGACTCCCAGCAGAACCCGCTGGCTGGCACCAAGCAGCAGACCCAGCCGGGGCAGCTCCCTCCCCCCCGCCAGATACCTTTCTGATTACACTGCACCCCTTCTAAACAGGGCTTTTCCATGGAAATTTCCCTTCGGAGCAGGTGACCTGTCACGTTAAGGGGCTGGGCTTTTATTAGACGGGATTTCGGATCAGGCAAAGCGTAATTTGGCTGCCCCCTGCCCAATCCCTTCCCCTGGTCACATGCAGCGTTGGCTGAGCGGTTAGAACGGGGGCCGCAGGAGTCCTGGGTTCTAGCCCCAGCCCTGGGAAGGCAGGGGGGTGTAGTAGTTAGATCAGGGATGGATTGGGGTGCAGGACTCCTGGGGTCTAGCCCAGCCCTGGAGGAAGTGGGGCTGAGCGGAAGGCAATAGGACTGGAAGTCAGGCTCTCTTTGGGTTCTGCTCCTGGCTATTCCTCTGACACTGCCTGACCTTGCAAGGGACCTTGCGTCAGCAGCCCCATCTGTGATCCACCAGCACCCTGCAGCGTCTCCGCTGCCTCCCGGGGAGGGGCTGGTGAGTGCGAGCTTAATTCGTTCAAGTTCGGTGAATGGGTTCACCAGGCACCTGCTGGGCTCCTGGTAGAGGTGGGGCTGGGGCTCTTACTGTGGGAGTCCTGGGGGTGCAGCGTCACCAGCCTGCCAGCCGGAGCCCTGGATGCAGGTGGGGAGTTGAACCCTTTGTGCTGGGATAGTTTCGGGCAGGAAGGGCTATGTGTATGTGTCAGGGAGATACCCAGAATGGGGAAGCTGGAGCAGTGAGGGCGAGGGAGGCGGAGTAGGCACAGAGCCAAGCGGGGGCCATGCACCAGGCAGAAGCCCCTGCTGTCGGTGTGGAGTGCAGGGGTTCAGGCCAGCTCTGTGATCTGGAAACAGCAGCACATTGGTGCTAAAGGGTTAATGGGCTATGGAGCCTGCCCAGGTCTGGCTCCGAACCTGGTGGGGTGCCCTTGGGGGTGCTCAGCAAAGAACCAGCCCCCTCCCCAAGGTCCCCCACCCACCCCAGGACCAGAGGCAGCAGGAGGGTCCCAGGAGCAGGACAGGACAGTACCAGCAGCCACCGGACCCCAGCCATTAGCACGTGGCTGAAGCCGGGCGTGCTGCCCTCCCATCACATGGGGCCAGGAGACACACTGGGACTGCAGGTGAGTTGCAGGCTGAGGGTAGCCCAGGGCTCACCAGGGCTGTCGCTGGGGTAGCAATCCGAGACAGGCGCGCCCCCTCTTTGCGCGGTCACGCGGGGCAGTGACAAAGGCAGTTCGAATCCCAAGAACCAGCCTTTAGAAAACCCCCTGGTGCAGCCCAGGGGTCCCTGTTCAGTGCCCCCCATGCCGGGTCAGGACACCACTGTCTGTTCCTCTGCAGCAGGCCATGTTAGGAAACCATGGCACATCCCCACCTACCCCACCATGCCCCCCTTCCTCGGGCCCAGGGCTGTGTCCAGGGCTGGCCTTCACCGAGCAACAGGGGTATCTGTGCTGGGGCATCCCCAGGGAGGGCCTGGTGGGCCCACCTGGCTCACTGTGGTTAGCCCTGCCCTTGGCAGTCAGCATCTCCAGTGTCTCGGCACTGGGACCCAGGCATCTCCCTGCACCCAGCCAGTTCAAACCCTCTTCCTGGGTCCCACCTGCCCCACGGAGCTGAATGCCCAAGCTAGAGGGACCCCAAGGTGGGGGGTTATATGGATGGCAGTGGTGTGGATGGTCCCTTGTCAGGAGCTGCCCTGGCCCCTCACAGGGAGATGGGCATGGCTGGGCCCTTGGCACAGCACCTCGGGAACGCCCCTCTGTCCCACACAAAGGGCCTCCAGGCTCCCCAGCTCGGAGAACCCATAATTACAGACAAATATAGGCCCATGTCCATGGAGATGGCGCCAGGAGCCACGGTGCCTCCCGAACTGGCCAGGGAGTGCAGAGCTCTGGGCAGGATGCTAGGCAGTGGGCAGCCCTGTAATCAGCCTGGCGTTCTCCTCCTGGGTGCAGCTGCCTCCAGCCCTTTCTGTCTTTTAATTATGAAATGTCTCCCAAGGTAATTTGGGGGCTGGTGGAACAGGCCAGCCTGGCGGTCGGGGAGAACAGTATCCTCCTTCTACCTACTGCCATGATACCTTGGGGATCCTAGCTTTCAGCCACTGTGGCACATTCAGCCCTCGGGCCCCTCCACTGGGGTTGTCAACAAAGAAGCCTGGGCTGAGATCATTCAAGCTCATTGCACTGCAAGGGTCCTTGGCTAGTCCTGACCTGGACTAGGTTGGAACAGGTGCTGCAAAAGCCAGAAGCTCCATGTTCCAATGGCCAGCTCCCTGCGCGCACAGCCCTGACCCCACAGGCCATGTCCTCTGGGCTTGTCCGCACGAGGAAGTTGCACCAGTGGTTTTAAACCAATGTCAGTAAACCAGGCCACCTCTCATGTGGACACGCTCCTCTTGGTTTAAATGAGGCTTATTTTCGTTGAACTCAAACCAGTTTGGAACTGGCTTAAGCTGAACCCAACAAAGCCCCTCTTGGAACCAAACTCAAAGCATCCCCCCATGCTGGCACCGGTTTCATACTGAAGTTAAAGTGGAGCAACTTCCTTGTGTAGCGGAAGCTACCTTGCCCTGCACCTCATGCAGTCCTGAGCCGAGGGCAGGGTGGGGCGGGGGCCCGGGAATCCCTCCCAGAGAAGAGGCTTGTGAGTGGTTTGCATCTCAAGGCTACTCTTCTGCTGCACCAAACTGGGTGTTTGTTACCATGGGGCGCAGGGGGTGCTGCTGGCCTGTGTCTCCAGAGGACTGATCTGGATTATGGCGAGCCAGGGTGGTAAGGTTTGGTTTATTAGCAGGAAACCCTACCTGTTCTGCTCTCACCTAGGAGATGGCTGGTTTCCTAGTAACTGGCCAGGACTGGAGATACAGTTAATCCATGCAACCTCCACCGGTGGAGACGGTGCATATTAACCCTCTGGGAGCTAGTGAGCTCTGGGATGGTGGGTCCCAATTCATGAGCGTGCGCGCCCGCCCCCCCACCCCAAACATTAACTGGCTTATTTTCTGGAGAGAAGCTGCCCGGAGTCTCTTACTAAATTAACAATGTGATTTATGGAGTGTGATTTAGGAGTCTCTGACCCCTCCCCTCCCCTCAGCCTCTAGGTCACTGATTCCAATCCAGCCTGGTTTGGTAGTGGCTGAAATGGGCTATTTTCTCATGGCCCATGCTTGCAATGAGTTTGATGGGTCTCAGACCAGTTCCTTGCAGAACAGGCGTGTCCACGTCACCAAAGCCACCCTCACTGGTGTTGGCAGTCCCAGGAGCGAGACCAAGGACTGAATGGGCCAGGAAGAGTGAGCTCCGGGTTGAGGGCCCCCTAGGGCAACAGCACACCCTGGCAGCGTGTGGCTCGCCTGCCTGGAGTGTCCCTGGACAGAGGGTTTTGTCTCCGGCGCTGTCTGTCCACCAGCTTTCTCCGGCACACAAGTCACCGGGGTGTTCTACCGAGCAGGAAATCTGGCAGGGGTCTGCCCAGCGGGAGGAGCCTGGATCTGGGAGTAAAATATAAACCCAGCTGGAGCCCTTGGGACCGCGCTGCTGCGCGTGCGGGACAGATCAATTCCCCGCAGGCCAGCGTGCACAAAGTCCCTCCCCTCCTGGCCCGTGTGCTGTGGCCAGGCTGCTGAGGGCTGTGGAGGCCTGGGAACTCGCCCGCACACCTTGCCCCACATGGCCACAGACAGACACGTCTACCACCTCCACGTGCACCCACCCAGCCACCCCTGCTCTTCCCCACGGCTGCACACTCGCACACCCCACGCGCACTCCCACAAGCACAACTAGCACACAATCCCTTCCCTGCACCCCCACGCTTTCTCCGGGTACACACACAGGCAGTTGCCCCCCCCCACACACACACTCATATCCCCGCAGGAGCTTCACCAGACTGTTTGCAACAGGACATTGTGTGGGGAAGATTTAATTCTTGGGATCAATTCTAGGACTGAGAGGCCTCCTTTTGACCATTAAACTGGGGAGGGTCTGAGCCATTAGGCAAGATGTGGGGGGTGCTGGAGTTTTCGGGGGCAGGCCAGGGGAGTTAGGGGTCCCCTGAGTTTTGAGGGTGAGTCTAAGGGTGCTCAGTTTGGGACAAGCCTGATTTGGGGGGGTTAATGTGGGGGGGACATAGCTCATGTTTTTAAGGTGAGCCTAGGCCACAGTGAAAAACAGAGGGAGTTGCACATGGGGTCTGGCTCAGGAGAGCCGCACAGGGAGTTTGGGGTGGCCCTGGCCCAACCCCCCTGGAAGCAAAGCAGTAAGATAGCTCCGTGTTAAACCCCCAAGTGAATCCCAAGCAGCAGGAGAAAGACCCTGGCTGGCCCCCTAGTGCACAGGGCTCCTCCCCCCCACCGCTGCCCTGGGGTTTCTCCCCATCTGGCCCCACAGGTGTCAGGGACTGCCCCGCTGGGTGGGGGCCCCCACAGGGTCAGGCCAGAAATGTGCAGAGAGGAGGGCTGGGGTAGGGTGACCAGACGTCTCAATTTCATAGGGACAGTCCCGATTTTGGGGTCTTTTTCTTGTATAGGTTTCTATTACCCCCCCCACCCCCTGTCCCGATTTTTCACACTTGCTGTCTGCTCACCCTAGCTGGGGGTTCCCCCAGGTCAGGCCAGCCACGTGCAGGGAGGGGGGCTGGGGGTTCCCCCAGGTCAGGCCAGCCTCGTGCAGGGAGGGGGGCTGGGGGCCCCCCAGGATCAGGCCAGCCACGTGCGGGAGGGGTGTGGGGGTTCCCCCAGCATCAGGCCAGCCACGTGCAGGGAGGGGGGCTGGGGGTTCCCCCAGGATCAGGCCAGCCACGTGCAGGGAGGGGGGCTGGGGGGCCCCCAGGATCAGGCCAGCCTCGTGCAGGGAGGGGGGCTGGGGGGCCCCGCAGGATCAGGCCAGCCTCGTGCAGGGAGGGGGGCTGGGGGCCCCCCAGGATCAGGCCAGCCACGTGCAGGGAGGGGGGCTAGGGGGGCCTCCGCCCCCGGGCTGCCCCAGGCCGGGCCCCGCCTCCCCTGGCCGGGAAACGCGCGCAGCGCCGGGGTTATTTCGGGCTCCGTGTCTATTTTTAGCGCGGCGGGCTTGGGGATTCCAGCGACGTCAGCTGAGGCCGGGCTGACGTCACGGGGCCCCCGCCTCGCGAGCCGAGCCGAGCCGCGCCGGGTGGAGCGCGCGGGGAGCGGCTGGGGGCCCCCCGCGCTGGGCAGGGGGGCCGGGGGCTCGCGGGCCCCGCCCCGGCAGGAGGCGGCGGAGAAGCGGGGAGCTGCCGGAGGCGTGCGAGTGAGCAGGTGACCGCCGGGGGCAGGGAGCCCCGGGGTGTGAGTGTGTACCCCCCCTCCAAGTGTGTACCCCCCCGGTGCGTGTGCGCGCCCCCCCGTGCGTGTGCGCGCCCCCCTCCAAGTGTGTACCCCCCCGGTGTGTGCAGCCCCCCCCGTGCGGCCCCCCCCCGTGTGTCTTCCCCCCTCGTGCGCCCCCGGTGTGTGGGTGGGGTCGTGGTGGGGGATGTGTGCGCCCCCCCACCCCCAGCTCTGAGACCCAAGTCTGTACAGCAGGGACATGAACTGTGCTGGGTCTGTGCCCCCCCCCCCATCTGCAGGCTGGCAGGGAAGCTGGGGTTACCTGGGTCTGTGCGCGGTATTGGGGGGGTGGAGCTCTGTCTCCCCATTGTCGCACTTCAGATGAATCAGTTCCCCCTCCCGCCCCCGACTCAATTGTCACCGTGCGGATACTTTCTGGGAGGGAGGGGCAGAAAGTCTCATCCCATTCTTCCCCCTCATCCCCCCCAGCCTATACCTATGGGACCTGCTGTCTTGGGGAGGGGGGGTCTCTTCCCCCTTTCCTGGCCCCCTTCTGGACTGAGCCTCCTGCCCCCAGATCTTTTTTCGGTGCATTTGCTTTTGAATTTTACTTTATTTCCTGTGCAAAGATTCAGCTCGGGGTGGGGGAGTCAGGGAATGGGCTGCGGAGCCCCTGGTCCTTGGGTCACTGGTTGCAGTGGTTGTGGGTTTTCACGATGCTGCATGGAATGAGCTTGGTGGGTCTCAGCCTAGGGAGCCCCCGGCAGAGTTGGCATGGTTGGCATCGACTGCCCGCCCGCCCCCACCTTGCTGGCTGAGCAGCGAGGCCAAGGAGTTTGCAGGCTAGAGACTAAACTGCCCTGTCAGCCCACTGGGGGGCAGGCGGGGGGTGGGGGCAGTGATCTGTGGGGCGTTTCTAATGCAGCCTTCGCTGCCAGCCCTGCACCCAAATGACCCGAGGAAACTCCCCGCTCTGTCCAGCATCCGGCATTTCTCCCTCTGGACCCCTGGGATCCAGGCCGCCCCTTCATGCTGACGCAAGTGGTAGGACACCTGGCAGGCCCCCACCAGGCAGCGCCCATACCGTGCCCTAGACTCTGACCGTTTCAGCACCTGCTGTGCCCTCGTCCCAGCCACCCACCTGCCTCCCCGCTGGTGGGCCCCAAAGAGAAGCAAATCGGCGCTGAGGAGCAGTGCAGGGGGACGTGGCACCACCAGCCTCTGGTTTAACGGCCCCCCCAGCTGTGCCCGGCGGAGTGAGGCCAGGGCAAGTTGGGCTGTGGCATTGAGCCATTTCAGGAAGTTAATTCACTCCTGAACCAGTGTGGCTGCAGCCCGTCCCCCTGGGCGGGTAGCTGGGTGCTCTCTGCTGGGCATCCTATGCCTGTACAGGGCAGCTTGGCTGCTTATGTAAGTGGCAGTGTAACACGGCTGGTACCCAGCCCGATGCATACGTTGCCCTGGACGTGTCCTCGTGCCAGCCGACTCAGGCTACTGGGGGAGCTGTGGACTCCCCCTGGGCCTCTCCACACCTGATCAGGCTCCGAGTACCAGAAACGTACCTGCGTTATGAGGGCAGAGACCCCAGATTTCACGGCTGCTGCTCACTGCCAGCCAGGCGGATTAGTACATGGCAAGCCCAGCCAGTGTTACAAGGCATGAAACAGGATACACATCCTCATAGGGACCTTCTGTGCACCGGCAGGAGGCAACAGGGGCAGTGATTTACAAAGCGCCAAACCCCAGCACAGGGGCTGAGGGCTGGTTTCCAAGCCCCTTTTCACACCGGTGCAGCACGTTGTAAAAAGTGCAAATAGCCCCAGTGTAGACCAGCCCTGGACCAGTGGTTCTTAACCCCTGTACTTTTGTGGGCCGCATATGCAGCTGTCTGTGTTATGTGGGCTGCATCTACACAATCTCTAGACTGCCTGTATGCCCAGAGGATGTTCCCTGGCCTGCAGCTGTGTGCTGACTAGGCCAGAGGCGGAGAACTACTGGCGTAGACAAACTGTACTGTGGGCCAGCTCAGCCGGGATCCAGCAGCTACACCAGGCCCTGAGATTGCCCACAGTACAAAGCCCTGGCTGGGATGATTTAATTGGGGATTGGTCCTGCTTTGAGCAGGGGGTTGGACTAGATGACCTCCTGAGGTCCCTTCCAACCCTGATATTCTGTGATTGTTCCTCGTGAAGCAAAAAGAAAGCAGGGGGGTTGGCAAAGTGCTGGCCCAGGTACAGCAGGGCAGAGCAAAGCCGGCACGAGCCACGTCTCACCTGCCTCCCAGCCAGAGTCAACTTGTGATCAGCAGGCCAGCAACCACCCAGTAAGCATCTAGCAATTGCATTGGGGGGAGCTGGGAGTCGGGACTCCTGGGTTCTATCCCCGGGCCAGCCGCTGACTGGCTGCATGATCCTGAGCAAGTTACTTGACTTTGTACCTGTTTCCCATCAGTGAAATGGGGAAGCTTGGCCCAAGGCACAGGAGATGTGTGTTGTCATTAGCATTGTAACATGAGCTGTCCCGGGGCTTCCTACCAGGGCGGCTCGGAAACCCACAACCCTCTTGCACAAAAAGCTGGTCTCTGGCAGGCCTTACATGGGCGGGGCCTGGGTTCGGATCATCCCTCACGGAGCAGCCCTGCTGCGTATTGGGGGGTGGTTGAGTTCATGGGGAGCCCAGCACTGGGACCCCAGGGTTCTCTTGCCACCTCTGCTCTTGTCTCACTGCCTATCCTTGCCCCAGTCTGTGCAGGGGGGGGAACGCTCACTGCCCGGGGGGGCTGCGGTAATTAGTCAGCTCCGCTGTTGGATCCTCAGCGGCGAGTGGGCTTAGGACAAGGGGCTCGGAGCGTCTACACAGGCACGGGGGGAGCTGGTCGGTCACTCCTCTGACAGGAGCTGGGCTGAGCAGAGGCCCTGAACCGGGCTGCCGTCTGCTCAGACCCCCGGGGGCCGTAGCAGTTGCGGGGACGCATTTGCAGTCCTGCCAACGTGTTCCGATCCTGTCGGGTCCAGCCAGGCTGGGACCTGACTCCCCCCACCCCCATCCCGAATGCCAGCGGCGGTGCGGGCTGGTCTCCACCATTACAGGGTGGCAGGATCAGGCCCTTGGGTCCGCTGGCTCCGCGCTCCCCTCCCGCCTGCACCGGGGGCCCGGCCGCGTCCTGTGCGCGGGTCTCGCTAGGCAGAGCTGAGCGCCAAAGAGAGGAGCGGGCTCCAGCGGGCTGCATTGGTGTCCGTGTCCAGGAAGAACCACGGCTCTGAGCAGAAGCCGGATCCACCCCACGTGAAACTTCGGGGCAGGGGAGGAACAGCCGGGGGTCCCAGTAGCTGCTGCCTGCCCACCGTGCTTGTCCCTAGGGTGGGGCAGGGGAGGTGGCCGCTCCCCATTCTCTCCACCCATCTCTAGCGCTGCACATGCGAGGGGGCTCCGCGGCAGAGCCCTGGCTATGGGGAGCGGAGGGGCACCAGCGCTTCACCTCCCACCCTGCAGTGGGGCACTGGAAGTGAGGGGATGGGTGGGGGTGCCTTGCCAGTGGGGAGCCCCCCAGCCCGAGCCGGGAATCCCGTGACCCTTCTCTGCCCTGCGACAGAGCGCAGGGGAGGGGATGGCGGCTTTGGAGCGCAGTACGCGGCAGCGTCGGGAGGGGATCAGAGCGGTGGGGCTGGGGGTGCAGCAGCGGCCCTGGGCTTTGCAGTTTGGGTCAGTGGCTCTCAGCCCCCCCCGCTCCAACCTGCTCCAGCGCCCCCGGATGGAACCCGCCGAAGCGACGTCCTACGGGGGCTCCCCGGGTCAGTCCGGGCGCTGCCCAGGGAACAGGTCCTGGCGTCGGGGATCTGGGCGGTGCGCCCCTTCCAAGGCGCCGTCGCGCAGGCCAGACATGTGTCCTGTGGCCTTCCACAGAGAGAGACTGCCGCCCTTCGCAGGCAAAGCCTCTCTGCTCGAACTGGAGCGCAGCGCGCTCTGGGGACCCTCCCTGCCGTGGGCCGAGCCCACAAAGGGGGGAGGCTGCCCCCTGCCTGAATATTGAGTTGGTTTTTCAAGAGCTTTGTGCCTGCCAGCTCCTGGACCCCTGTAGTACAGAATGCAAATGAGTGGGGCCTAGTGGTTAGAGCGCAGGGGTGATGGGGGCTCGGACTCCTGGGTTCTATCCCTAGTTCTAGGAGGGGATAGCTGTGTGGAGGGGGGCTCAGACTCCTGGGTTCTATCCCTAGTTCTAGGAGGGGATAGCTGTGTGGAGGGGTGTGACGAAGCGGGACTGTTCTTAATGTTTCCCCTGAATATTGTGGGGGTGCCTCAGTTTCCCCTAGGCAGTTCTTAAGTCTCTATGGGGTGGGGTAAGGGTGTATGATCATTGCAGAGCCCTAGAGGGCAGGTGCGTGCAGGGGTCTGGACACAGAGAATGGCCAGCACCCTGTTTCCTGGACCTAATGGCCTGGCCCTTCCCCCCTGCAAGGTGAGAGCTAAAGGGTTGGAGAACAAAATTATCTGGTGACCTCCTGGCCCGGGACAGGGACAAAGCCCAGAGGAGGAGGGGCTGGAGGGGGAGTCAGTTTGGGGCTGGCTGGGGATGTGGAGTGAAGGGCAAACGTGGTTGTCCGGCTCACTGCCCCCCAAAATGGACCCAGCTGAGGGGTCCTGTTCCCTGCACCTGCAAGCTCTGTGTTAGACCATGTCCCTGTCATCTAATAAACCTTCTGTTTTACTGGCTGGCTGAGAGTCCCGTCTGACTGCGGAGTTGGGGGGCAGGACCCTCTGGCTGCCCCAGGACCCCGCCTGGGCGGACTCACTGTGGGAAGCGCAGGGAGGGGCAGAGGAGGCTGAATGCTGCGAGGTCAGGCCCAGGAAGGTGGAAGCCGGGTGAGCTGTGTGTCCTGCAGACAGGCTGCTCCCAGAAAGGCGACTGCCCCAGAGTCCCGACTGGCTTCATGGGGAGCAGTTCCAGAGTATCGCCCAGGGACTCCGTGGCAAGGGGGACTCCTGGGTTCTATTCCTAGTTCGGGGGGGGGGGGGAATGGAAATGCTGCATTCGAGGTGGGGGCTGTTAATCTCTTCTCTCCGCAGTCTGAGTACAGCGGAGCATGAGACTTCCCAGGTGTGTGGGGGGAGGGGAGTCACTTTTGGATCCCACCAAAGACCCTGCCCACCCCCATGTCCTGAGCCAGTGCAGAGCACACAGTTCCCCCCCCCCCCCCCCCGTTGTGCCTATATATGGTAGTTGGCATGTTCTTGTGAGGCCGGCTGCCGGCTGACGCCAGCATGCACCACCGGAACGCTGACGTCCCGCGCCGGGGAGGACTCCCCATGTCAGTGTGCGGCTGCCGGACAACGCCCCCGTGGGCCCCATCCATGCCTCTGCCAAGCTCCCGCTCCCAGCCACTTCCTGGCCAAGCCCCCAGTGATTGGAACCAGCTGTGCTGCTGAGCCTGGCTTCCTCCCCGCCCCAGGGACGGCAGCGCGCCAGGTGGCTCTCCGCTGCCCTCGCTGCACCTTCGCCTGCACCATGCGTGTCCCGGGGGCTTCTCCAGGGGGACAGAGGCCCCCTGAGCCATGGCACCCTGCCCGCTTAGCCGGTGCCCTGCGGGTGTCAGCCCGGCTTGCTGCTGGGCTCGCTCCTCGCCTGCTGTAGCGGCAGCGGGCCAGGCTCTCGCGCGTCCTGGTTCTTGGCAATCGGAGCAGCCACCACAGGCACAAGGCCCGGGAGGGGAGGGCGGATACCTGGCAGAGGGGCTGTGGCCCGTGGTTCAGGCAGGGAGCTGGTTCTGTTCTGGGTTCTGCTGGTGAAACCCTTCACTCCGGGGGAGCCATGTTGCTGCTCCCTGCCTCAGTTTTGCCGCCTGTGAAATGGGGGAGAATGTGAAGCGGAACGATGGGCTTGGGGTGAAGGCACGCCTGGCCTGCAGGCTTCTTGCTCTAACCACTGGACCCTGCTCCCCTCCCAGAGCTGGAGATGGAGTCCAGGTCCTGCAGACCCACTTGGCTGGGCTGAGGGCACCCTTGGCCAGCTGCAGCCTCCAGCTCGTTGAAGACAATGGGGTGGGGGAGGGTGGTTCCCAAGATATGGGTCTCTGATGTCCGTGCATGAGAGCAGTGATGCTACAGAGACAGGAAACTGGCAGGGGCAGCTGCCTCGCTTGCCAGGCGTCCACCCAGCCGATCCTGCTGCATTCGGCCATCCCAGGGAGCACAAACCGCTGACCGAGAGAGAGAGAGAGAGAGGCTTCTAAACCGGTTAAGAGTAAACCCAGCAGCCAACTTGTCCCAGGCCCACCTGCAACATAGGGAATTCAGGCTGGCTTGTATCTTCTGCTGCCAGCCTTGAGAGACCCCCTCCCCCGGCGATGATTTAGCTCCAAGCTGCCTGAAATCTTCCTCTTCCTGTGCCCATGACGGGTGTTAACTCTGGGTTCTCGCTGGCCTGTAAGCCGTCGCTGCTGTTTGAGGCGCCGTTCTGCAGCCGGGGCAGGAGACCCAGCACGCAAAGCTCCCGCACACGCAGCCTCGGGTCATGCCTGAGAGAGGCTCTGAGAGTCCAGTGCTCGTGCTGCGCTAGGTTCAGCTCCTGGCCCTGCTCCCCGCTTCCTTGGGCAGACCCCCAGCTGTAAACCAGGGTGGCGATGGTGCGTATCGACCTGACCTGGGAGCGCCTAGGGGCAGGGACCGTTTGATGTGCTGTGTAGTGCAGCGTCCGGCCCCACAGGGCCCAGGTCTCCCTCAGCGGCCTCTCGGGGCTAGCATGATGCACCTAGTGATCGGGAACTGGACCAAATGGCTTCTCAGGTGCATGGTGGGTTCCCCGCCCGCTCCTGCTGGGGACTCTGCTCCCCCGCAGAGTGTGCAGCCCGCAGGTGAGGCGCTGGCTTGGCGGCAGGGAGGGAGCCACGCCCAAGGGAACTGACGTGGGAGGGGGAGAAGCCGGGAGGCTTTAGCTGTCTCAGGGACCAGGAGTTCCATACCCACATGCAGCCAGGCAGGGCCTCCGTCTTCTGAAGGTGCTAATGGGCGCTGCCCAGCTTTGGACTCCGTGGGCCTGATTCTCAGAGGCGCTGAGCACCCGCAGCTCCAGGTGAAGTCAATGGGAGCTCAGCACCCTCTGGGAGCTGGGCTCCTCAAACCTGGGGCCAGCGCGGGAGCCCCTGCTGGGTCAGCCAGTCAGCTCTCCCCCTTACTCTCATTCATCTGCACGAGCGAGGATGGCGCGAAATTAACACACTTCCAAGATCATCTTTCCCTTGGTTTCTCTGGCGGAGGCGGTGCGACTCTGGGGCTGCTGCCAGCAGACACGAATGTTTCCATTTCCCCAGCCAGGGTCCTTCTTGCTCGGAGGAAACTCCGCTGGGACCCCCTGATGCATCATTCACAGATTATTCCTGACCAGGCGGGAAGTGCGCTTGGCCGCTGTACTGACGCTCCCCAGCTTGCTCGGAGAAGCAGCGACGTGAGTGAACTCCCCGACCTGCTGCTTGCCTGGCACACGCTGGGTAGCATGTGAAAGTGGGCCAGGAAATCTGACGCGGTGTCACGGTGCGCCCGTCGGCGGGGTCCCTCTGCTGGCTTGTGTGGGTGACTCGGAACCAGCCCAGCAGCTGCCCACCCTGCCTGCATGGGCCCATTCGCTCCAGGAACCACAGTCTGCAAACGGCACTTCAGCACTTTTGTGCTGGTCCAAAGGGGTAAGAGAGGCAGCCGCTGGGACTGGCACCCTCTCTTTGCCCTACGCTTCCTGGACTGCAGACGAGCTTCCTGGATACGCAGCTTTCCCTGGGGACAGGTTATCGCAAAAAGCTCGTGTGCATCCCTCTGTGCAGCTGCTGGTCCTAGAGACAGGAGCTTCCTGGCCTGACCCTCAGAGGCCGACCCTCTGTGCCATCAGTCAGCCTCTCCTGCATTTCCAGAAGCCAGGGGAGTTTGAATTCCCTGCACCATAGTCCTTGGCATCTCTTAGTAGCAAGACCACTCCTGTGCCCCGGCTGTCCATGGCAGTAGGGACAGGACTTGGCACCAATGTGCTCGCCTTTCCATCCAGGGATTGCCAAGTGCTTTAAGCAGGTGGGTGTTGTTAGCCGTTCCCCACAAATGGGGAGACGAAGGCACCGGGAAGTAACTTGCCCACGGGCGCCTGGCAAGTCTGTGGCAGAATGGGCCAGGGGGCTAGTGGCCCAGATTTTAGAGTCCATTACTTTTGTGTGCCAGACCTCCTTAAGGTGTCTCAAGGCACCTTAAATTAGTGACAATTTCTGAAGACATGAACCTGATCCCGGCTCTTATTGTTCGACAACACCGCCTCCCTGTGTCACTAGTCTCCGTCTAACTCCATGAGACTAGCCCTGTTTGCCAGAAGGCACCAGATGGCAATCAGGCTACTATGCCTTCAGATCCTAGGCCACCTTTGAACTGATGCCCTGGCAGTGAAGAGTTCAGAGTCCCTGTTAGCCATTCAGCTGTTAGTGCTCAGGTTTCAGACACATAAATCCTGAAGCAAAGCATCCTCTTGGGAACATCCCCTGACAGTCAGACTCACCAAGCTTCAATTCTTTGGAGCCTGATACTTGGATACATCGCATTTCTGTGGTGGATTTCTGTCATCTGAGAATTGCAAAGCCTCTTATGATTAGCTAGTAAGTCTTCAAATCCCATCTCCTCCCCCGTGAAACGGATAAGTATAGACCCCATTTTAGGGACGGGAAAACTGAAGAATGGCGAGGCAAAGAGAGTTGCTCAGTTCAATTATCCTGAGTCCTATTCAGACAATCATTAGAGATTCTGGGTGCCCCATCTCAAAAAAGATAGAATTCGGAAAAGTGCAGAAGGGTCTGGAACAGCTTCCATAGGAGGCGAGGTTAAGAAGATGGGGGCAGGTCATCTTAGAAAAGAGACGACTGAGGTGGGATGTGATAAAGGTCGATAAAATCAAGCATGACGTGGGGAAAGTGACTAGGGAATTATTTACCTGTTCGCATGCCACAAGAACCAGGAGTCACCCATCGAAATGAATACTCCTCAGGTTTAAACGAACAGGAGGAAATATTTCTTCACATAAAGCACAGTGAGCCTGTTGAACTCATCGCCAGGGGATGTTGTGAAGGTCAAAAGTATCACTGAGTTCAGAAAGGAAATCAAGTTCCTGGAGGATAGGTCCATTGACAGCTATTAGCTAAGGTGGTCAGGGACACAGCCGCCTTCTTTGAGTGTCCCTAACCCTCTGACTGCCAGAAGCTGCGACTGGATGACAGGGGGGTGGATCACTTGCTGATTGCTCTGTTAATTCCCTCTGACACAGGATACTGGTCTAGATCAACCATTGGTCTGACCCAGTCTGGCTGTTCTTATGTATTCCTGGGAATGAACCCTGCTGCTGTCCTGGCCAAATTCCAACTGTTCTAATTAAATTCTGCCTCTTTAAATCCCTGCCTGCATGTTGCATTTTTCCTGTATTAAATTGTTGCCCTCAATCCACCCCAGCGGTGGCTGCATTCTGTTACGCCCCCATTCTCCAGGAGGGGACCTGCGTCATAGAGACTCAGTGGTTTGCCGAAGAGTCTATGGCAGAAGTGGGAACCGAACGGCAGCCTCCTGAGTCCTAGGTTAATGCCTTAACCATTGCTCCACCCTTCCTCTCCTCCGTAGCCCGTGCTCAGAGTGGTATCTCTATGGGAAGCCCCACCGCACAGTGGAAACATCTGGCTTGGACACACACAGTTCCTCGGCAGACGAAATAAACGCCGTGACCTATTTACTTGCTAAGGGTTAAATTCCACCCGCAGTTAAAGCCATGTAACCTCTAACCCTGGATGTATATTTAGCAGCTTGTATATTAGAGGCTTCTCCATTTCCCTCCACCCTGCGCTCTGTTCCTCATTTTGCCTTTTCCTTATTTACCGAGAATACGATTTATTTATCCAGCGTAGGGCCCTCCTGAGCCAGTGGATTGGAACCGCTGGAAGGATCACCCAGCGATCCAGCCCACAGACACATTCCCCAGCCCAGCCGCCCTGGGAGGCCAGCCAGGAACTTAGCACAAACATGTAATAAAAACGCATCTCCTTACGCAGTTGCTTTTATAAACGTGAGCATTTAAACAAATCCAGAGCTTAGGCTAAAAATATTTTAACAATAGGAAAATGCATAAATCTTTCCAGCAGCTAACTTACCAATCTGTGAAATTCTCCTTTCTGTCTGCTGGACTGGTGCTGCCTTAGCAAACTGGGGCTGGGCCGCACCGTGAGAGGTGGTCGGGCAGAGAAGAGGGACCCCAGGGGGTAGATTATAGAGGGATTGATCCTGCAAGGTGCTGTGTGATTTCTGCAAGGCCAGTGAGATCTGAGGGCATTTGGTAACTCAAAGCATGCCTGGAAAAACCTCCTCCTAGAAGTGATTCTGCATCCTGGCCTTGTCTACACACTGAAGCTGCAGACCAGTGTAGCTAAACCGGTGCAAACCACTGTGTGGACGCTCTTATGTTGCTTTAAAACGGGCCTGTGTCGGTTTAACTTACATTGACGTTTACCAGTATGAAATGGGTTTAAATCAAATTAAGAGCATCCACACTGGGTTTTGCACCAGTTTAACTAAACTAAACTGACTTTTAAATGCAGCTCTAATAAATAGAGACAGGTTTGTGTGTGGAGCTGACTGAGGGCTGGGATTCTCTAAAGGAGCAGACGGTTTTGGACCCCTGAAATTTCTTGGCTTGTGGGCCCCCAGCACTCCTGTGAAAATGAAGCAAGGCCTGTCCCTGAGGGGAGGGTGTATCACAGGCTCACCCATCGGGACCAGGCTGGTTAGTGGCTGAGTATGCAGCCCTCTGTGATCTAGGGGACTCTGGGAATGTAGCTGCTGTGGTTAAAGTGAATAATGGCACCTTTTGACTGGGCTGTAGAGACTGACCTCCGCATGCAAAGCTGGTTTGGATCTGGAGCTAAATTTAAAGGGGGTGTCAATGTTTGCACAATAGAGGCCTCATTGCTAACTGCAGCCATTGGGCGCTCTTCGAACACAAGACTGTAACTGTAAGATCTGGTTCTGCGCCAGCGGGGCCATCTGAACCCAGATCCAGACTCCCCAAAGCAGGCCAGGAGCTAGAGTTCTGGTTCTCCCAACAATTCCCCCGTGGTGGCTGAAACAGTGACTTGGGCCAGGGCCACGTGTGTGAGGGTGATTGCTCTGGCTCATCTGTCCCCAGAGCCAGGCTGTGTTGTCTTTCTGTTGAATTTTGTGATTGCTTTCTGCTCTCAATGGCACGTCACTGGATTTAACCCCTGGGGCCGAGGAAACCAAACCCTGCTCTCGGTTTTGTTCTCAGGGGCTTAGCTGTTTTTATGTCCAGGCTCCCAGAGCCCTATGGTATTGGATTAATATTTTCTCCTCTTTGTGCGTCTCAAGTTACAGGAAAGGGAGCTGGGGTCCGTTCCCCTTTCACCAAGGCCTTCGCTTTGCTGTACACCCCAGCCTCTTGACATTTCAGGGTGGCAGCCTGCAAAGAACTTGGCTCCTCCTTTTCTGGAAAGCCCAGCTCCATCACATGCAGCATGAGGGAGAGTCCCCCTTAGCCCTTTGCAGTGTGGGGTGAATGATAACCTGGAGGCAGTTCTGATTCTACCCAGCAGAAGGCAATGGCCAGTGATCCTTCGTCACCGGTAGCATCACAGGAGCCTAGTCTGCCTATTGTGGGAAGGGAGCACGCCAGCAAGCTAGAGGCAAGGCTAGGGTACAGCCCACAGGAGGGGTGGACTCTGGTGCCCTCCCTACCCCATAAAGCAGGGGCTGGGGTAGAGGAAAGGGCATGGGGACATCCCGAGGAGGGTGGAGACACCAGGGCTGGGGACAGCCCAGAAGGGAGTGTGCAGCCTGTGGAAGACGGCTGCACGAGATCCTGGCATGGTGGGAGTCTCCTCCCCGCAATGGCAGAGGAGGGGCTCTGGGGTGTCTCGGGGGCTGGGCTCTCAGAGGAGCCGGGGCCATGTTCCCTGTGTGACTTCAAAGGGGAGAGAAGGACTCACCCATTCACCCTGGGAAGCGAGAGGTGTGGGAGGCCACGTGCTCCAAGCTGACCTAGTTTTTCAGAATCCTCCATAACCCACAGCCCTAGTTCCCCTCCCACCTTTGCATGAACTCGCAGGGTTTCCACAGGGCTTTCCGACACCAGGCGATGAGCCCGGTGCTGCAGAATCCTCTCCCAGAGAGAAGGAACAGGGAATTCTGCGCAGCTGGAGTTGCCCTCTGCGCGGCGGGTACTGAAAACACCACTTCAGTGCTGCCAGGCTAAAGCGAGTGCCAATGTTGATGACGGACTCTGTATGGGGTAGCACCTGTGGACCCCAGACTGGGCCGCTCTCCGGCTAGGCAGCGTACGCACATTTAACAGAAAAGATGGGCCCTGCTTCAGAGAGCTTCTCCAATGTGCTCTGTACCGTGATGGGCAGCATTAGCAAACCAAAAGCAACTAGAAGTGAGCCCAGGTTGGCAGAATATCCCAGTTGCATTTCAGAGGGGCGGGAAACTGGAAATTATCCCGGTTTTGCAAAATGTTCTAGGTGACTTTTTTTTAAGTTGGAGGGCAGTAAGTGTAAAGAGATCCCAGTTTTGCAAAATATTCTGGGTGTGTTTTATGGAAGGGGAGCAGTAAAACTGTGTGTGTGTGTGAGAGAGAGAGAGAGAGTGTGCAACCCTGGGGGAGCTTAAAAACTTGCTATGTGAAGATCAACCCGTTCAGGCCCCAATCCTGCACTAATGCACAGGCTTAAATTTAAGAAAGAGTAAATCCCTTTGAAGTTAATGGTCACATGCTTACTTTCAGCCTCTGCAGAAATGTTTGCAGGACCATAAACATTGAGTGAGATTTGCAATAAATGTTCATTCAAGGTATAGGAAGCACCCCACATAAGAGTTAAAAAAAAAATGAAGGCAGTTCTTAAAGAGTGCCGGTTTTCTATACCTGGAGGCAGCCCTAGAACTGTGTGTGTAAGTAATTTTGCAATCAAACAAGGCAAGTCTCGAATCCCCTCGCCTCCCTGCCTTTCTGTAGGGCACTTAGCGAGCAGGGACCCCCCGCACTGAACGTAAAGAAGAGCTTAATTTGTGCCAGGGCTGAGCCCCCCACCTCTGGCCCGGCTGCATCAGTTGTGAATGTAAAACGCTGGCGTGGGCCCGGCCCCTCTTTCCTTACACATTAAGCCCTGACCCAAAGTAGGGTGACCGGACGTCCGGATTTTATAGGGGCAGCCCCGATTTTTGGGTCTTTTTCTTATAGAGGCTCCTATTACCCCTCCCCCCGTCCCAATTTTTTACACTTGCTGTCTGGTCACCATAACCCAAAGTAGCTTTTAAAAATACAGCCCTGGTGACAGTTGGCCCTCGGGCTGCCTTTGTTTTGACAATTACCTCCCCCCCCTCCCCCCACACAACCGTCCACTGAAATCTTTCCACCTGTGAGTCCCTGCCCCCTCCACCCCCCCCCCTTTCTGTTTTTATTCCTCCTGGCTGCCCCCACTTTGGCTCTTTCTATTCCTGGCCCCGCGCCCCTCCCCCTCCCTGCCCAGGGGGTCTATTTTTAGCAAGGGGCAGCGCCGGGCTATTTATAGATCAAACAATTCTAAGGCCTGCGTCAATGGAACCCCGTGTGCGTCACCCGCCCAGACATTCCAGCCCGCCCCTCCTCCCCGCCCCGCGGGGACCGGAAAATTCCGCCCCTTCGCGCCTTGTATGGCCACGGCTGCAGCCGGCCTTGCGTCAAAGGGTCCCCCCTCCTCTGGCCCCGCCCCCGGGCCGTGCGTCACAGAGGGCTTAAGAGGATCTCCCTGCGCAGGGCTGGGAGCCCCAGTACCGCTCCGAGCCCGTCCAGCCGCCGGGCCCGTCCAGCGCAGCTCGCCGCCCGGGACCTGGGCAGAGGTCCCCTTGCAGCCGGGTAGGTGGATTACGCGGCCCCCGGGGCGCTCCGGGGAGTGGTTCCACCAGGTGGGACGGGGAGGGGGGGTCACCTGGCAGGTGGGGAGCCGTGGGGCGGGCAGGCTGGGCTGGGCTGGGCTGGGGGGTCACCTGGCAGGTGGGGAGCCGCTGGGCTGGGCTGGGCTGGGGGGTCACCTGGCAGGTGGGGAGCCGTGGGGCGGGCAGGCTGGGCTGGGAGGGGGGTCACCTGGCAGGTGGGGAGCCGTGGGGCGGGCAGGCTGGGCTGGGAGGGGGGTCACCTGGCAGGTGGGGAGCCGTGGGGCGGGCAGGCTGGGCTGGGAGGGGGGTCACCTGGCAGGTGGGGAGCCGTGGGGTGGGCTGGGCTGGGGGGTCACCTGGCAGGCTGGGCTGGGAGGGGGGGTCACCTGGCAGGTGGGGAGCCGTGGGCTGGGCTGGGCTGGGCTGGGAGGGGGGTCACCTGGCAGGTGGGGAGCCGTGGGGCGGGTGTTCCTGGATAGGCGGTGGAAAGGGGGGGCATGTTGCTCTCTTCTGTGCAAGGTGGGATGGAGGCCAGAGGCGCTGGGGGGGGCAGGGGGCGTTCCTTTCCATCGAACTGGGCGCCTTTAAAGGCTGCATTGGCATTGTTGGGTTTTTTGGAGTGTAAAGTTGCAGGAACCCGACCTGGGAGTTGGGGCGGCGCTCGCAGGTGAGCGGGGTGTGTTTCCAGTGGTTTTCTGTTTCTAGTCTTGACTGACATTGTGCTGGGGGGATGGCGGCTGCAGGGACAGCGTCCGCGCTGCGGCTCTTTGCTATTTAAAAGCAGCTGTGTCCCTTTTATTTGGAGGGAGGTGGGGGGGGCCCTTGAGTTGGCGGATCAGGTTTGATACTGTGTGTTACACTGAGGGACGGCTGTGTGCCAGGGCTGAGCGAGAAGTGACAGTGGGGCAGGATTGCTGTGGGCATATGGCAAAGTAACAGGAGCTTTCCACCGGCTCTTTAAAGCCCCTCTGCAAATTACCACCTTGCCTGAGTCCAGAGCTCTGTCCTCCTTTCCCTAGTCACCTTGGCAGGCTGGCGCTCGAGTTCCTTGTTTTGCTGTTTTAAATGCAGTGCTTAAAGTGTAAAGGGGGGTGCTGCAAGGGATTGCAGACCTGGCCCAATCAAGAGGGTTTGAAATGGAGCTGAGTCTCTGAGGGGCTCACTTTTAGCGGTGTGTTAGCAAAGCTGCTGCTCCCAGGTTAAGATAACCCCCCCACTTTTTTCAGGCTGTTTTAAATGTAATAAGTTGCAGCTAATTCTTCTACTGTCATTTGACACTGCAACATAAACACACACCTCTGAAATCCCCTGCCTTTAGCAAGGCATCCAGGAGGGTACTTTAATTCAGTGGTTCTCAGAACTGTAGGTCGGGACCCCATTTTAATGGGGTCGCCAAGGGCTGGCAGCCTTGCTGGGGCCAAGGGCTGACGGTCTGAGCCCCGCTGCCTGGGGCCAAAGCCCAAGGGCTTCAGCCCCTGGGGGGGGCACTCAGGTTTGGCTTTGCCCCCTCCCCCTGCCAAGAAAGGTGGGGCTCCTGTTTTGTCCCTGGCCCCTCTGCAGGGGCGGCAGAGCTCAGGCTTCCGTCTCCCCTCCTGCCCGAATAAATCTGTTCATCATTAAGGTGCCACCATACACCTCCTTGTTTTTGTGGATACAGACTAACACAGCTGCCCCCTGATACTTGGTCTCCTGGGGTTGTGTAGCAATTTTTGCTGTCAGAAGGGGGTCATGGTGCAATGAAGTTTGAGAACACCTGCTTTAATCAAATGATCAGTTAATTGGTTTTGCACATATTATTTTGTGTTGATGATTCTGGATGCAAATGGGGACCCTCCTTTGACCTGTGAGCACAGCTGCTATAGAATGGCAAACTTTGAATGGACTTTCTGCTGCGTGGCTGGCCTAGCCTCTGAACAGAGCAGCTGTTTGGGGGTTTTTTTTTTTCTTTCTTTCCTAAATAAAAATAAAATCCCTCTGAATCTTGACATGCAAAACAACTTGGCACCAGCACGGTGCAGGGGAGCGAATCAGGAAAGGCCCCACCTTGCTCCCTTCTATACGGTTGCTGAGCCTGGATCCTGCTGCTGCGGGAGAATGCGGTTTCTGGACCCAAGCAACAGACGCAGCTTTGCCTTCAGACACCTGGCAACCAGATTCACCAGCCAGGCTCCGTTCGTTTCTAACTCGCTGAAAGGCTGGCAAAGCCAATTTAGTGCCCCCCGGGGGGAGGGGAGGCGCTCTTGTGCTTTAGCTAAAGACCTGTGAACATGGTGCTGTCACACCCGTGCAACAGTATCCGATCACAGGGGGTAATGCATGTTTCTGGATACCACAGGGAGGAGCACCTTATAGATACTCGTATCAAAAATTAACAGGAGCCATTATCTGCAGCACCTCCCTGGATCAGGCTACAGATTAGAATCCTAGTAGAGTAGTTTGAGAGAGGGGAACCGATTCCGCTCTCATTTACACTGCTGGAAATCCAGAGCGACTTCAGTCGTGTTGCTCCGCATGTACGTCGGTGCAACCAAGTGCACATGTCCACGGTGGATGGTCATTTTTGAAGTATGATCTGGCAGACTGCAGGGGGCTCATCTGAGGGATTTTTGTATTGCTTTAAAACATCATAATCTAAGTATCCGTCTCTCTAAGGAGAATTTTAAAATGCGGGAGGAAAAATAAATTTGAATAACCAAGCAGCGCCTGCGAAATCCTGAGTAAGCTTTAATCGTCCAGAAAATCAACTGTTCCTGTTGACCATTCCCTTGCAAATTTTTAAAACACAAGCTGTGAAGGGGTAGGGTGACCAGATGTCCTGATTATATAGGGACAGTCCCAATATTTGGGGCTTTGTCTTACATAGGCACCTATTGCCCCCCACCCCCGTCCCAATTTTTCACGCTTGCTGCCTGGTCACCATATGAAGGGGGGAGAGAATATTGACAAACCTTGTGAGGAGGCTCGGTCGGGGCGGGCTGAGGTTATTTTGTCCTTGGTGGTGGTGATTTAAACTCAAAGCAATTTGCATTTAAAAAAACCCCAACATCATAAAGGCTCAGTGGTGTGTGGCGTTGTTGGGTTGCTATACCAACAGTAAGCTAATGCAATTCTTTCTGTTGATGTGACTACTGCGATGGCAGAGCGGAGGTGAGGAACAGGTGTAGACTGTAGTAAATAGTGTGTGTGTGGGGGTGTCCCTCTGCTGGTTAGAATTAGAATGACCCAACTGTGTGTCATAAGCCCTATACTGACAACAGCTGATGGCTCAGGCAGCTGGAGCTTGGCTGTATGGAGCACAGGTGCCCTGAGTTTTCACTCTGTTGCCGCTCATGAGTTCTGAATGGATCTGTTTCACAGTGTCGTGACCGCTCTGGCAGGGTGCATAGCGTGTCTATATAATGTCTGTCATCCATAATGGTGGAAAATACTGGTCAGAACACTAGGACTAGAGGACAGCCGTCTGTCCGTTGTTACTGATTTGAGCACCCTGCGCGCATGCATTCCCTGTGCTTTTAGCTGGCACAGCTCTTCTACCAAAGAGAGAGGGCAGCTGGGCTCTTTGCCCTCGGACACCAGGGCCAGATCCTGGTGCTGCTGTAAATCAACCTTGCAGAGACTTATTATTATTATTATTATCCCAATTCTTCATCTGGGGAAACCAGGACCAGAGAGTCCCAAGGGAGATGTGGGAAATAAACCTAGATCTCCTGAGTGCTAGGTCGGAGCCTGACCTGCCAGGCCAACCCTTCCTTGCAGCTAAGGGGACACCAGCCTGGGCCTCTGAGCAGAGAATGTCGTTAAACGGGAGCAAAGCCGTCTCTGTTGAGCTACGTGGGGCATGAGTTTGTGACTTGTGGCTGAGGACAGTGGCCCACTGATGCTGTTAGCTGTATGTGGATCGATCTTTTTAAATAACCGGGCTAGGTCCTGAAGTCTGTTCTCAGAGCCAATGGGAGTTTTGCCTGAATAAGGAGCAGCTGGCCCCAGAAGAACGTTGTAACCTTGTTCTGATGGTGCAACCGTGTCAACGCTGCTGGGAATTCTTATGTCTCCACATTCCGCCGTCCTTTACAGGCCATTAAGGACTGCTTCTCGGCCAGTCAGAAGATGACCTTTAAAGGTCTGCGATATGAATTACATTATCATCTTGCTGCAAGGGTTACTTCTGTCTTGGCTTTCAGCTTGACCGGGGACTCTGGTTACGTCTCTCCTCTATATGGCCCTGTCTGCTGTTCCAGCCCTGCTACTCCCCAGGTTGAGAGTGGGAGGCCGGCATGTGTCGGAAAGGAAAGCGAACTGGCAAAGCGGCATGGGTCAGTTACTAGTTCTGCTCCACCAGTTCTCAAACACCTCCTCTCCCGCTGCAGATTCAGTGTGAGAACTAAGAGCAAGATGGCTCCTGGGGAGGTGGGAGTGGGGGGGGCTGCATGGGTCCAGATGCAAAATGCTAAGTGCTCAGCAGCAATTTTCAGCCTTTCCTCCCGCCTGGGAAATGGCAGCTTGCTTGTGGGTGTGAAAGGGCCACGTGCAGAGTGGAAAGGGCAACCAAGCCTGTGGACCAGGAGATCGGGGCAGGGGCTGTGGCTGGGGGCATGCCAAGCCAACAGAGGTGTCTTTTGGTCACCCTGGGAGGGAGAGGGTGGTAACATGGAACCGGCCTGGTGGGGCACTGTGCCCTGAGCCCAGCATGCACTGAGCCAGCCTGCTGGTCCTTCTGCTGGCCAGCAGCTCCTTCAGCTGCCCGGAGATGGGCACAAAACTCTGCCCAGTGAGGGGAGCAGGTCAGTCGGGGGGCACTGGGATGGGCCTGGAAAATCAGGGGGATAGGTTTGCAGGGACTCTCCTGAGTGTGCCCTTGCCACGGTGTGGCAATGGGGCAGCTGGCAGGAAGGGCAGAATGGCCACACACCTACAGCCAGGCCCGCTGGGCTCTTGAACGAGTGCAGACACAGGACCTGCTGGGCTGGGGTGCCGGACGCCTGGGTATCCTACGGCGTGGCCCTGCGCAAGTCCCTTCCCCTCTCTGTCGCTCTTGTCTGCCTTTGGGGCAGGGCCTGGCTCTTGCTCTGTCTGTGCTGTGCCAGGACTCTGCTCATCTGCTGCGAGCTGTGTGTCTGGGATGCACCGCTCTGCGTCCTCGTCCGCCATCCGATCGCAGCCCTGACGCTTTACAGAGCTGCCAGCTCAGCCCTGCTTGGCCTGTTCGAGTCAGAACGGCACAGAGAGGCATCCGAAGTGGCCTCGTTTGGTGCCGGTGGAAGTCGGCCACTCCCTTTGCTGGCTGCCGGCGGGAGGGACTGCAGCAGAGATGCGCTCCGCTATGGAGTTTGGGAGGCAGGAGTGTCCGAAGAGCTCAGGCGAGCGGGTGCATAGGGCCTGGGTGGAACTTAGCTTCCTAACCAGGAGCCAGGTGATCCAGGAGTCTGGCCCGGGCTGTATGTTCGGCTCTTGAATTAGGATCAAAACTCTGCACCTGACAGTCCCACCCAGGTGGTTTGGCGCCCAATATTTTGGCCCAGCAAACCTTCCTCACCAAGCCCCTGGGGTGGCGAGGCAGGGCCAGCCCAGGGCCCGCTGGCAGTTCTGCGATTCCCTCCGTTTGTGGGGACAGCGTTTCAGGCGATGGCCTTTCTGCCCGATGAGGCCAGCTCAGAACGACCTTTCCTCGGATGATCACGAGGCCTCTGCTCCGCCATGTGACTTTGCCTTCAGACCCGTCTCCAACACTAGCCAGTTCTTTAGCTCGGCTCCAAACACCCTGAGTGCAGTGTTGACAGCCTCAATTTACGCTGCTCCATGGCTGCGAAGGAGCTGGCTGATGACAGGCCGGTGTGAGATACAAGCTTGTCAGAACAGCTTTGTCCTTGATTCCTTCTCACATACCAGGCTCACTGCTTCCTTTGGTGAATTCCTGTCCCCATTCACTTGTCAGGTCGCTGGGGCCAAGGTGGGGGTTGGCCTTACACCTTGGTTCCCAGAGCCGCCCAGGGGCTCGTGCAACGCCATTGACATGGGTGGAGTTAGTCCTGATTTACACCACTGAGACAGAGTCAAGCCCCCACCTTGGAGCTGATGCGTCTAGCAATGTTGACATCAGCAAGCGGGTGGATTTTGGTTGAGCTTGGTGAAATTTACCTCCGTGGGCTTTCACCCGAAGCGCCTGGTTTTAGTGCATATGGCTGTCCCCCGGGACCTGCAGTTCCCGAGTTCATGCAGCAGCAAGCCCCATGCCGTGCTCAGCCAAGGCACCAACTTCGGGGAGCAGAGGGGAGCTCAGCCTCTGTGGTCCAGCCAGTCCTTGGCTTAGGGCCCCCCCAGAGGGAAGGGCAGGGGGACCAGTTCATGCCAATCGAGGATAGAATTTTTCTCCCCATTGTGATCTGGCCAGCCCAGAACTGAACTGAGACTCGGCCAGCTCCTCTTGAGATCAGGGACGTTAGTTATTGTACAGCAAGTGCCACCCCTGTGGTTTTAGGCCTGTCGCTCTGTTATGCTGCAGATTACAGGAAGGACTGGGTAGGTGCTGGGGAGACAGGCCCTCCCCCAAAGACCTCACGGGGTAAACACAGGCGTGGGAGGGGAGATAACTTGCCCAAGGCAGTGGTTCTCAACCAGGGGTACGCGTACCCTTGAGGGTATGCAGAGGTCTTCCGGGGTACATCAACTCATCTAGGTATTTGCCTAGTTTTACAACAGGCTGCATAAAAAGCCCCAGCGAAGTTGGGACAAACTACGGTTTCATACCGTGACTTGTTTGTACGGCTCTGTAGACCGTACACTGAAATGTACGTACAGTGTTTATATTCCACTTGATTTATTTTATAATTCTGTGGTAAAAATGAGTGTCAGCCATTGTTCCATAACAGTGAGGCTGGGACACTTATGTATTTTTATGTCTGAGTTTGTAAGCAAGTCGTTTTTAAGTGAGGTGAAAATTGGGGGTACGCAAGACAAATCAGACTCCTGATGGGGTACAGTAATCTGGAAAGGTTGAGAGCCACTGGCCCAAGGCATCTGAGCTGGAACTAGAAGACAGCTCTCCTGGTTCCTAGTCTGGTGCCTTATCCATGGATTGCTCTACCCCCCTGATCAAAGGCATTTCCCTGGAGCCCGTGGGAAAGGCTAGATCCCATCTCCCACATGGCACATGCTGCTCATCTGAGCTGCTGCCCCACGCACGCGCTCTGCCCGATGAATGGGGAGCCGTGGCCTGGTGAGAGGGTTTGATTCCAGCCCATTGTTAAGTCCTCTGCCTTTTCCTTTGCTCCCTTGCTCAGAGATGCCCTGTATCCAAATGCAGCATGGGACCTTGCCTCAAAGCGGAGGGCCCTGTGAGCGCTACCCGGCAGACTTCCTGACTCCAGAGCTCAGCAAGTTCACGATGGACCTAGTCAACACCGAGATCGCAGCCACGACCTCCCTGCCCAGCTTCAACACCTTCATGGATAACTACAGTGGGGAGTTCGACACGTTCTTGTACCAGATCCCAGCCTCCAGCCAACCCGCCTCCTTCAAACTCGAGGACTTCCAGGTGTATGGCTGCTACCCCGGCTCCTTCAGCAGCCAGCTGGATGAGACCATGTCTTCGAGCGGCTCGGACTATTACGGCAGCCCCTGCTCCATCCCGTCCCCGTCCACCCCAGGCTTCCAGACCCCACAGGTCCCAGCATGGGAGAGCTCCTTCGGGCCCTACTCGCCCACTCAGAACTTTGAGGGCATGAGGCCCTGGGCGGAGCAGCCAAAAAGCAGTTCTTCCCAGCCAGCCTTCTTCTTCGGCCCCTCGGCTCCCAGCCCTGGGGTCCCACAGAGCCCCCTCAAGGTGCCGCCGGCCGCCGAGGTCTTCGCGCTCTCCCAGAGCTCCCCGGTGGGCTTCTCTGGCCTGTCCCTGGGCCAGACCTCCCCGCACCTGGAGAGCCCCGGCTTGATGGACGGCTCCCTGTCGCCAGCCAAGACGCGCAGCCCTGGTGCCAACGAGGGGCGCTGTGCTGTGTGCGGAGACAACGCCTCCTGCCAGCATTACGGCGTCCGCACCTGCGAGGGCTGCAAGGGCTTTTTCAAGGTACGGGGCTGGGGGTGGGGACGTGGGGCTGGGGGAGACCCAGGGCAGTGCCTGGGAACCCACAGAGCCAACGGCCTCCCTCGCCAGCAGGCAGACCCAGAACCTCCCCACTTCGCCCGCAGCGTGTGGCCGATCTTGCTCCCAGATGGGCCCCAGAATCCTTGGCAGCCAACGCTGGGGATTCTGGGATGTGGGTAGGGTCCCTGAGGGAGCCCCGATGGATGTGCCGAGTGAAGGAGTCTGTGGGTCTCCCCTTGGCCACTCTGCATGGGGCAAGCCCTGGTGCGCCCCTGACCGGGCTTGGCGTGTGTGCAGCTGTGGGCAATGACCCACTCGCCGGTGAGCCAGGGCTGGGCAGAGCCTGTGGGCAGCCTGTCGCCCCAGGCCAGCAGTTCAGAGGGTCAGGAGGTGGCCGGGAGCTGGGGCTGACCTGGGTGCTGCGGGCAGGGTGCAAGAGCTAGTGGAGACAAGACTCTGGCGCCTCTCCTCACCACGGCATCTGAGCCGTGGGGATGCGGGGGGGGGGGGCGGCAGAGTGTCGTGCCGAGCGCCAAGGCCCCGTTACGTGGAGCACGGGCCTCTGTGCGCAGCCCCAGGGGCCGGGCCCAGAACCACCAGCCACGCGGGAAGATCTTGGTGGTTCTGGCGGTTTCCCTCCCTTTCCCCTTGGGCCTTGATTCGGCCAGTTAAGCACGTGCCGGCGGGGGGTGGAGTGAAGCCTGGGTGTAGCTTGCTGAATCGGGACCCATGTGCGTAGGGAGCGGGGCCGGAGGATGAGCCCCGTGGCCCAGGGTCTCCAAAGCAGCTAGTGACTCTGGCCCAGAGCCAGGCACCTCAGGGAGGCCTTGGGTTGTGCTGAGACCCAGGCCCCTTCGGGGAGCAGCTGCAGAGCCTGTGTCGGGCAGCGCCGGCTCTGAGGGGGGAGAAGCTGTGTCTGGTGTGGGGAGGGTGGCGCCGAGGCCCGGGGTTGGGGGCGGGACAGGGGAATCGGGGCCCGGAGGGGGCGACCGCTCAGCCCAAGAGCAGGCGGTTGAGTCTCCCCCGATCCCTGCCTGCAGATGGGAGCGTGCAGGTGCGCTGGCAGTCCGGGCGCCCCGCCGGGAGAGCGACGTGTCCCCCTCCCCCTCGCGTGTCCTGGGAACACGGCCCCTCGGATGTGAAACTGGGCGCCGTGGGGCGGGGCCGCTGCTATAAAAATACCAGGAGGACAGAAGAGCTTTTGTTCCATCCGGGCCCGGCCCTGGGCACCCGGGATCTCGTGCTCCCTCTTCGCCGGAGGCTGATGCGCTCCCTTGTTTCTCCTGCTCCCTGCAGCGCACGGTGCAGAAGAACGCCAAGTACATCTGCCTGGCCAACAAAGACTGCCCTGTGGACAAGAGGCGGCGGAACCGGTGCCAGTTCTGTCGTTTCCAGAAGTGCCTCGCCGTGGGCATGGTCAAAGAAGGTACAGAGCTCGACACGTGGCGTCCCCCTGCCAGGCTGGCAAATCCCGGGGCGGGGACGCCGGCAGCGCAGGCCAGAGAGCACCAGCCCAGCAGCCCCCAGAACAAGTCCCGTGTGTTCCTGGCAGCTGAGCCCTGCTTTCGGCACCGCTCCCTGCTATCCCCGCCCCAGCTCTGCAGCAGCCCAGTTCCCGCTGCCAGTACACCTGGCTGCTCCCTGGTCCCCGGGTGTGTTGACCTGCACTCCTCCAGGCCCAGTCTCGTGCTGCTGCTTTCTGGCAGCTCCCACCAGGTAGCATCCCTCACAAATGCTCGCTTGCCGTTCCGTGGCTGTGATTCCAGGCTGGATCCAGAACAGGGTGGGCTGGGGGGGGGACGTGGCTGGAATCTCGCAAGGAACACGGGAGCTGTTCTTGCCAGACTTGGACCCAAGTGCGTGCACACATCCCCAGAACCATTCAATCTCCCCACATTGCCCAACGTTCTGGGGCCGAAATGTTGTGACCCCCAGCCCTGCCCCCAGCCCCCGGGTGCGCCTGCAGGCAGTCCCCAGCCGTGTGCGTGGATCTGTTTGTTCATGCCGTTCCCCTGGGCTGGGATGTGGAGCTGCCCCCACCCCACTGAGTCCCTTCCCCACCCCAGTGTCCCATTTGCTGTGAAAGCTGCTCGCTTGGGTCCAGCGGCAGTTAGGTAGCATTGCTTTAGCCAGTGCTTGATGTGCTGGGGCAACTTATCTGTGGGGCCGGGGGCTGCTCAGAGCCATGACGGGCTGCCCATTGCAAAGGGCCAAGCCCCGCGCTCAGATGATAACGTCCAGCCCCCTTTTCTCTCTCCCCAGTGGTCCGAACGGACAGCCTGAAGGGGCGCAGAGGTCGGCTCCCGTCCAAACCCAAGCAGGCCCAGGACACCTCCCCCGTCAGCCTCATCACGTCGCTCGTCAGGGCACACATCGATTCCGTACCCAGCGCCACCAAGCTGGACTATTCCAAGGTACCTGCTGCTCACAACCGGGGGTTCAGGGTCCTGGGGCTCCTGGAGCAAGGGGGCCCCCGAGGGCTGGCTCCCAGCCACCCCCCAGCCCTGGCTGAGATGCTGGGCGCGGCAGCCGCTGCCTGGGAAGGGAACCATGTGCAGCCCACGTGCTCGGTGGCGTTTGGGGGGGCGTAGCCCTAGGGCCTGCGGGCAGTTAGAGAAGGGGTCCTGGAGCCCTCGCCATCTACAAAAGGCTGCAAGCTCCGGTGCTGTACGAATGCGGCAGCATTGTCTGCTGGCTAGTGTGCGGGGCACGCGAGGTTCTCTTCCCAGCTCTGGGAAGGCAGTGTTATCCAGTGGTTACAGAGCTAAGAGGCAGGACTCCTGGGTTCATTCCCCAGCCCTAGGAAGGGGGAGTGAGTTGGAGCAGAGAACCAAGAGGCAGGATTCGGAGGTTCTGTTCCAGGCTGTGCCAGCTCCTGTCTGTGCCTGGCTTGTCCCAGGGGCCAGCCATGCCCTGCCTCGTTACAGGGCTTCCTGTGGCTTGGGAGGTCTCAGGCTCTCAGAGGAAAGCAGGTGTGGAAGTGCACAGTGCTCACAGGGCAGTGTGTGCTGACCACACGCTCAGGCTTACCTGACCCAGTCAGCCTCCCCCAGGCATGCGCTGTATTTAGCGCCTAGTCCTGGGTTCTCTTTTGGGCGGTTGAGTTGTCCAGTAGCTAAAGGGGGCTGAGAGTCAGGACTCCTGGGTTCTCTGCCCCGCATTCTGCACCCAGGTGGATTTGTCTGCACAACCGAATCCCACCAACCTTGTTTCTGAGCCTGTCGTTGAATGTATCCAGCAGCTGGAGCTTTGGGTTCTGACCTCGGCAGCGAAATGCCGGCTGGCCTGGAGGCTCAGGGACCAATCCAGCTCCTTTCATCCAGGGAGCTCTGTGACCTTCAGAAACAGGAAACAATTAACCCACCCAATGCCCCAGCAAGTTAGGGGCTATCCCCATTTTACTTGGGGGAAACCAAGGCACAGCAGTGCAACCAATTGCCCAAAGTCACAGAGTAAGCCAGTAGCAGAGAACCCAGGAGTCCTGACTCCCAGCCCCCCTCCCTTTAACCACTAGGCACACTCCTTCCTGCAGCCCAAACGAGAACCCAGGAGTCCTGTTGCTGGTGCTAGGCAGCAGAAAACGCCCAGGCCCAGATGGGTGCGGGTTCCTGTCTCTCTGCTGCTCATTCGTTAACCCGGAGGGTGTACAATGGCTTTGAGAGACACAGCCCTGGCCACTCTCATGGGACTTGTACTGCGTGGACCGAGGCCCGGCCTGTGGGACGCTAACCCTGCCCCTCCTCGTGTGCTCGGCAGTTCCAGGAGAGCCTCTCCTACCAGTTCGAGAAGGAGGACTGTGTGGATGTGCAGCAGTTCTACGACCTGCTCACCGGCTCCATGGACGTGATCCGCAAGTGGGCTGAGAAGATCCAAGGGTTCCAGGAGCTCCCCAAGGAGGATCAGGACCTGCTCCTGGAATCTGCGTTCCTGGAGCTCTTTATTCTCCGGCTGGCCTACAGGTAACTCCCGCTCTGCTTCGTGACCCACCCAGCCCCGTCCAGAGCCAGGCGGCCGCTGGACACCGAGATGAGACACAGGGTGGTGATGTGGCAGCCTGGGTCAGTGGGCTAGGGCACGGAGATCAGGACCTTGGGCAAAACCATCCGCTGTTAGCGTTTCAAAGGAAGCTGTAGCTCGGGTCATCCCCTCCACTCAGACAGCCCAGCTCCATTTGTCCTGTGGTGCCAGAGTGTATGAACGTCAGACCTGCAGCGTAGGGCCCCGAGCGCCTGGCTAACCAGGCCGGGATCCTGGCTGTCATCACCAGTGCTCCGTTCTGCTCGTGCTCCCTCTGTTACAACTCTGGTTTCTGCTCTGACCCCACTCTGCTGCCAGCAGAGCCCCTGGCCTGCCCTCCGTTCTCTCCTGACCGCGTGCGGCTCTGCCCTGTCCCTTGCAGGTCGAAGCCGGAGGAAGGCAAGCTGATCTTTTGCAACGGGGTGGTGCTTCACCGCATGCAGTGTGTGCGGGGCTTCGGGGAGTGGATCGACTCCATCCTCGAGTTCTCCCAGAGCCTGCACCGCACGAGCATCGACGTCCCCTCCTTCTCCTGCCTCGCGGCTCTCGTCATCATCACAGGTGGGGCGGTTTGCACCTTCCTGCCGCGCGGCTGCTGGGGGAGGGATGGGCAGGTCTGGCCGCTGGACTGGGAGCCAGAGGGTCTGATCCTGGCCCGGACACCGGCTCCCTCTGTGGCATTGGGCCGGGGGGTTATTGCACTGCACACGCAGGTGGGGGCGGTAATGTTCGGAGAGCCTTCTGCGAGCTGTGACCAGGGTCTCCGCAGAGCAGCGGGTTTGTGCTGTGGGAGAAGGCTCAGGAACCCTACGTGAGCCGGTTTCCTCCAGCCACTGGCTTCCTCCAGCTCTCCGCTCCCCAACTCTGCTCCTCCAGGGGCGGAAGTCGCTCTGACCATTACTAACGTTCAGGAGTGACTCCTGATTTCGGCACAGTATGAGATTCCTTAGAGGGGCCTGATTTCCAGAATGTGCTGAGCACCCCCCTCTGAGAACCAGGCCCCAGGAAGATCTCGGGCTGGGGGAGCACCCCAAATCTCTAGGCAGGCCTGGACAGTTAGGCCTGTTTGGATCCCAGCAGCCCCAGAGGCTGCAGGCGGGGGCTGAGGCTCTGTCAGGATCTCCTTGTCTCTTTAGACCAGGCGTCCAGCAGACCACAACCCGGCTCAATCAGCAAGGCATACTGGGGCCCTGGAGCCTGTATATACTCCTGCCCTTTTCCCAGCATGCCTTGCCATAGCCTCGAATTCCCAGGGACCGCTGAGAACGGCAGTTCCCAGAGTGCCGTGCTGCTCAAGGGGGGTTTTGTGTTAAAGGGTGCAGAGCACAGAGATTGCCCACTCTTCAGGGTGGATGAGACAGGCCAGGGACTGGGGGGCTGTTCAGGAGAAGGCAGCAGGAGCGTGAGCCTGCTTTGCCATGGCCCAGCCGTGCACGCCGCACCCGGGCGCTGGGATCTAGCCCGGGCCGGGAGTGACCGCTCCTCCCCTCCTTTCCAGACCGCCACGGGCTGAAGGACCCCAAGAGAGTGGAGGATCTCCAGAACCAAATCGTCAGCTGCCTGAAGGACCACGTGACGTCCACCGCGAGCGAGCAGACCCGCCCCAGCTGCCTGTCCAAGCTGCTGGGCAAGCTGCCGGAGCTCCGCACGCTCTGCACACAAGGCCTGCAGCGCATCTTCTACCTGAAGCTGGAGGACCTGGTGCCGCCGCCTCCCATCGTGGACAAAATCTTTATGGACACGTTGCCCTTCTGAGGGGGGTGCAGCCCCCCCGGACCCGGAGGCCCCTGCCGTGGGGAGCTCGCTCGCTTTGTGAAAGGGGAGTTTTGACGGACACGTCTCCCCCGTGCGCGGAGGGGGAGGGGGGACGATCAACGGAGCATTTCCAGAGACCGGGTGGGGGGCGAGCCCCACTGCCATCTGGGATCGCGGGGACGCGTCGGAAGTGGGCAGAGCCCTTCACGCCTCCTGGTGGCTGACCCGCACTCGTCCTCCACGTCCCGTGTTGTGTACCACACCCATGGATCGCGACGTAGCTCTCTGCGGAGAACCCCAATGTGCCTTTTGGGTGATGCACTCAGACGCCCAATATCCATGTGCCCACAGCCCCCCACCCAGCCCCGGCTCGCTACTCACCGCTTGCAACGGCTGGCGCTTCACCACGCTGGGTAGGAGGAGCTGGTCCTGAGACATGCGCAGGGGTGTGTTTGTTCTGAGTGCCCTGCCCTGCCCTGCCCGCCTGCTGCATCCTGCAGCCAGGCAGGCATCGTGCCAGGAGCAGGCTCCTCCATCCCCAGCTGCCGGAACCAAGCCGTTTCCAGACCCTCCCAGCGGCTTCTTGCCTCACTTGTGCTTTTGCAGCGGTGCCCAGGGAGCGATGGACACGTGCCGTGGGCGTGGCACACGGGATGCTTCACGCCTGTCCGCTGCAGATACCTCTTTGTAAAAAGACAAGCTGTAAATAGATGGGGTTTAAACCTTGTAAATACAGCTACGAACTGCAGAGGCAGCGAGAGACGAGAAGGGGCGCTGGGAGGGAGACACCTATTTTGTTCTATCCGCTGACAACCACGTGGCTTTCTGTGCCTGGGAGGGCTTCCTCTCCCATTTTGGACTTTTCCTGTATATAAACTTGTACGTAAAACAAAAAATCAACATTTATATTTGTGTATTTTTTCGGGATTTACCATATGTGACTTTTTTCTGATTAATATATATTTAATATATTGAAATAAAAAACATCCAGGTAGCCGTACCTCTCTCCCACTTGTGCCGTACTGCTGCGGCTGGCAGTGGGGATCGCGCAGAGCTGCTGGCTGGTTTGGGGCTGCGGCCCCCTTGCACTGGGCCCCGTACGAACGGAATTCATGAGACCAAACGTTGGGATACAGAACCTCCTGCTTCAGGGTGGAAGCTGGTCTCTCTTCGGGAGCGGGATGAGGCCTTGCAGGGGGCAGATGGATCGCATGTCTGCCAGCTGGGGGTGTCCTGCCCCTTTCCCTGCGGTTGCTGTCGGAGATGAGACATTGGCTGGACCTTGGGCGCTGACCCAGATAGTCTGAAGTGTCCCCAGATCCTGTTCTCGGGGACACAGCAGGACTGGTGGCATCTGGCCCGTGTTCTAAAACAACTTCTTATAGGCTGGAGGATGTCCTGGCTGCTCTGGCAGCTGACAAGCCGAGGTTTACGTCCAGCCCTGGCCTGAACAGTGTCTCCTGCTGGATGTACTGGTGGCCCTGATGAGCTCTTGGCAGCAGCTGGGAGCCCCAGACCAGTGCTGAGCTCCTGGCTGCTGCTGGCGATTGGCGGGCAGCACCGTCTCTGGCTGGTGGGGTGGGCCTGACGAAGTGGCGACACATGCTGCCCTGGCTGGCAGCCTGGTGAAGTCGCAGTCACTCCTTTCACATCCCCCTGGTGTGTAAATTCGGGGGGGGGCTGGGCTGCTCTCTAAGGGGATTGATCCCTGGAGACCGACTCCCGCTGCATGGGCCTGTCCTGCCCCAGGAGAGCCCTGCCCATGTGCCTCAAACCTCCCCTGCTGGGGCCAGCTTGATGTTTAATCCCCACAGCCCTTTGGGTCCAAGACCAGCCGGCAGTGGGGCTAGCTGGGCCGAGAACCCTCGTGACTCATTCCACCCACAGCAATGACGAGCGACCTGGCTTGGGTTTGAACTGGCTTCCTGGCCCATCGACTGAGCTGCCGAGCCCAGGGCAAGCCCAGCCTGCAGATCAGCTGGCTCCTACGCTGTCCACCTGCTTGGGCTCGTGACGCACGAGTGAACGTGTGCCCATAGCCTGCAGCCTCTGGTGAGCAGCACCAGCATTCGCAGCGCCGAATGGCGGTGGCCTGGCACCAGCGCAGGAGATGAATCATTGACGCAAAAATAAAAGTAACACAGAGCCGCATGTACCCACACTGGGAGCCATGCAAGGCCTCTCAGCGGGGCCCCGGCTCAGCGCTGCTTTTGGGCAGAGGTTCCCATGCAATCCTGCACTGTCTGTAACAACCACCCTGCCTGCCGAGGGGCTCCGATTTCAGCTCAAACCGGGCCGTAGGAACAGCTTAGACAGTGGGATTTGCACGTTGAGCCCATGTGGAAACTCTGATGTCCTTGGACGGTAACTAATATCCCCCAGGCGGCTGCAGCCGGCTCGGCACCTGTCTCGCTGTTGATTTGTTCTCCCTGAAATAGCCTGGGGATCAAGATCTCCCCCCCCCCCCTCGCTCCAGCTGCAATGATTCCCCCTCTGGCAGGGATTCAGGCTCCTGTTGGCCTTTGAACGGCTGCCCAAAGGCGGGTGTTTAAGTGCCAGGCTGCAGCGGGGGGGCGTGCGCAGGTCTAACTGGCTGGCTCTGTCCCTGGAGTGGCCTGGGGAGCTTGAGCAGGCGTGGCCGAGCGAACACCTGTGGGCACGCACCGGTCCGGCTGCTTTGGCCTACCCCACCCAGAGCAGGATGCGCTGAGCTCCCGCCCCCAAATTAATTGTGGGTGCCCAACAGAGACCACTGGGCCAGGGCTGCAGAAGTGCAGAGCCCTCCCCAGCTCCAAATGAAGGCACTGGCCTAGAAATTGGGGCTCAGGCTGGGGGTCCAGAGTGAGCAGCCCCCTGGAACTGTCAGCCCAGCCCCTCCTCCACCTTCTCATTTGTGGTGACGAATTGCCAGGGCGGGACATCACGGTGTATCTATCAAAGCAGCCAGGCTCAGCATGGGTCATGCTGCACTCGTTTGAGCTGCAATCTGGGTGTAATGCACCATCCTGTGGGCGCCCCACGGGGGAGAACCCTGCCCAGCAGCTGGCTGCGTGGCTGGGCCTTGGCTCCTCTGGCGCGCTTGGCTGGGACTTGGTGCGTGCGGCTGCGTTACCTTCCCACGGCACGTCTAGGGTCATGCAGAGAGGGTTTCTGACGCTGTAGGTGTGGCCGCCCACCCGCTCTCTGCCCTCAAGGTGCTGTGTGGCTGTTGAGCAGCTGGAATGTTCCACCCCAGACGGGGCTGCATTTCAGCACTGGGTGAGCAGTTCCCTTGGGGTGCTGCTGTGGGATGGCTAAAGAGCGGCAATGTCCCACCCCAGAGGTGACGTCTCACAGTGCCACGATTCCCCTCCCCCCCCCCCCCCGCCCCTTTACAAAGCTGTCTGGGAGCCTGCGGACTGAAGAGTGCCGGACTGGCAGCCCTGCGTCACTCATGGCACGGCAGCGAGCCTGGGAATAATGGCCTCCTTTGATGCGGTGAGGCCTGCGATCACGGCCTGAGGCATCCCGCTGCTTGGGGCCGGCTGGGGAGCTTCGTGGGCATGGAATTTTCCATCTGAATCCCGGGCTGCTGCCTTGGACCGGGCCAAACGGTCCATGGACAGTAACTCCATTGAGGCTCCTGCAGAACAGAGCTGGGGGAGGAATAAACCAGCCGCCCCCAACCCAGCACGTGTGAGCAGTGCTGAAGCCCTCCGTCGCCTGCCCTGGGTGAGGGGGCGTGGCAGAGGGGCACTGCTGATCTGGGGCCCAGGGAGCTGTTCCAGGGAAGCAGGCAGAGAGGAAAGTGAGCAGGTTGCTGGCTTTAGAAGTGGTTTAACAGGAAGAGCAGCTGCCTACGCAGTCAGGACACCTGGGTTCTCAGCTGTGAGCTGGGAAAGCCGCATGGCTGGTAACAGAGCAAGGTGGCTAGGAGTCAGCACGTGGGGGTCTAGTCCTGGCTCTGGGAGGGGTCTAGTGGGTTAGAGCAGGGGGCTGGGAGCCAGCCAGGACCCTGGCTTCTATTTCTAACTTTACAATAGATTTTCATTGTGACCTTGGTCAAGTCTCTCTGCCTCCATTTCCCCGCTGAGCGGTGGTTGGTTGTCCCCCCTCTGCCGCCCAGGCTGAAACTGCAGCTACTCATGGAAGTCGCTGGGTGAAAGCCAGGCAGCCGTGAACAAGAGACCAAATGCTGACAAGCTGCCTCCCGGGCCGTCCCTGAGCTGGGGGGTGAAGCGGCTGCTGCGTCAGGGCAATGATGAAAGTGGAGATGTGACGTGCCCGCCCAGCCCCCCGCGTGATCTGTCCATACTGCACTGGGGTGGACGCCGGACTCTTAGGAGAATGCCCCAGGGCTAGCCTGCCCAGACGTCTGCTCCCCGCCCTCCTGGGGGAAGGGTCTTGGGGGGGTGTCACCGCTGCCAGGCCAGCACAAAGAATTCCAAAATGGAGCAATGGCGTTTTGCACCTTTCCCGTGGAGATCTCCAAGCACAAGCCAAATCCAGCTCTCGACTGCGCCAGGGTAAAGCCAGAGTGACTCCACGGGCTGCAGGGGAGTTCCTGCTGCTCTACACCACCTTCCTGGGAGCTGCATCTGGCCCCTGACACGGAAGTGTCCCAGCACTCCTCCGGCCGGGGGATTGTTAGAAACACGTTTTTATGCACCATTCCAAGAGCATTTTGAAAAGGGGCCCGTTGGAAGCTCTATGGGACAGGGACTATCGTGTTCTGTGTTCGTGCAGCGCCAAGCACCAGTGTCTCCTAGGTGCTACCATGCTACACCAAGTAAGTCATGTACAGCACCTAGCACAGAGGGGGCCTGGGACCGATGGGGCCTGGACGCGACTGATTATCACCATTCTACAGATGGGGAGATGGACGCATAGAGACGGGAAGGCACTATGGTCACATCGCAAGTCCATGGCAGAGCTGGGGATGGAACCCAGGAGTCCTGCTTTCCAGGCCTGTGCCCCATTTGCTGGACTGTGCAGACGAATAAACTCACTGAGGGTTACATTCTGATCTCTGCTACGCCAGCGTCAATGCGGAGTGACTCCTTCGGACTCAGTGCGATTGCTCTGATTTTACAGCAGTCAGTCTGGGACAGAGAGTTGACGTGAATCCCATAAGGTTATGCAGCAAAAGCAGGAGTCGAACCCAGTAGTCCTGGCTGCCAGAGCATGGATCGAACCATTCAACAGCAGCAGCCCTGCCTCACGGGGAAAACCCGCGAGGGGAACTCCTCTCAGCAGCGCGAACCCGTGTTCCAAAACCATAACCCTTAAAAACTAATGAATGAATTCATCTGGGGTCTGGTCATTTCCCTGCTGGGTTCTGAGCCCCAGCAATAACGTTTTCAAGATTTTCTTTGCAGCCACGCAGGCGAGAAACCTTCTCTCTTTAGGAATGAGAGCTCAGACACTCACCTAATCCCCTGACTCCGGGAAGTGGGGCCTGAAGGAAAACAGGCAATATTGCCAGGCGCACAGTGAAAGGCCACGGTTGGCAATGCTGTCCTCTAACCTGGAGCAGAGCATGCTGGGCAGCGAGAGATGCCAGGGAATTAATTAGTGTGATCTTTAGCGTCTCGGAGCCAGGCGTGCCCTGGGAGACAGCTGCATCGGGATCTGCCTTAGGGTGCACGGCTCCTTTCCAAGTTTGTGGAATCTTTCTCCATCTGGGATTTTTATCCTTAATGTCCCCCTCCTCCCCACTGCGTTTCTTTGTCACTGGTGGCTGAGATCGGTCCTGTGGGGACAGTCTCGGCAGCCTGACTGGCTAAAATGGAGCGTCCCATTCCCGGGGGAGCCACTGGGACCAGTATTTGTAGGGGCTGGGGCTCTGTGGACTGCTCTCTGCTCCAGTCCAGGACCATCTCCTACTGGAGGAGGGAATGACCCTGATCGCTCGCTCCCTGGATGGGCCCGAGGGCCCTCCGCCAGCCCCACTGCCTAACAGCAGGCCCCCTGGGCTGTGCACATGAGGTGTCAACAAGAGGCTGGGCAGGGGCTGGGGACGTGTGGGGCTCTCCCTAGGCCTGGTTAGTGCACTCAGGGGAGGGAAGGGGTGCCTGTGAGCTAAGAGAGCGTTCTCATCACCCCTGTGTGAAGGACCAAGGCTTTGTGTCAATTATTGCTCTTCACGTGTCTTATTGTAGCACCCGGGAGCCTCAGGCCTGGGCCAGGGCCCTATTGTGCAAGGCGCTGTACAAACCCAGAAAAAAAGGCCCCCCTTCCAATCTCCGCTTCGGCCAAGAGACAGATAGGGATGTCCACGGAAACAAGGAGACAAACTGGCCACCACACTAGCCTGCAGACTCATGACCCCCAGTTGGCTGGTGGCCCCTAACCATTGGCAGGTTTTTTCTGGCTTCTGGGTTGAGGACAGTTGTGAGGAGAGACTGAAGGAGGAGGAGTGAGTGGTGCAGATGTTTATGGGGAGCACAGAGGGGAGGTCCACCCAGGCCCATAGAATGGGCTGTCACTGACTGCAATGCGGATCAGGTCTGGCCTCTGGCACGCCCAAGCAGAAGGGCATGTTGGATGGATGCTCCCAGCCCCATTTGCTAGTGGCCTCCATCTTGCTGCCCTTGCACGAGCTGTAAGAATACCCAGGGATGTACAAAAGCGTCTGGCCTCCCCACATCCACCCCTTTATGTTGCAAGGGGAATAACTGGCCCATAGAACAAATGTTAATGAATCTACCAAAGGCCCGCACCAAACAACTGGAGCATTGAGATGGCCTGGGATAAACAGCCGGCCTCTCGCCATCCTGGAGACAATGGCGGGTCTGTTTCGTATTGACCGTTCATTTCCCAAACGACAATAGTCAAAGGGGATGTGACGTTGCCACCGCGGTGGAATCCCAGTGTGTGTTTTCCAGGCCTGAATGCCGGGCGTTCTTGACTGCGTGGGTTTCGGAAAACCTTGTTCACCGGGAACACAAGAGCCCCCTTGCTGGTGGTTTGCGGCCTGTCAAAGTTCCCATTGCATCTGGGCCATGGCCCCTCCTGGGCCGGCGCCTTGTTCCACAACCCGCTCCCACCAGCTGGGCGTTCTGCTCCATGCCGCGCGCCCCAGCGCCAAGCTGTGCCCCAGCCCAGGGCGGGCAGACCATGATCCCGTGCTCTGCCTGATGGCAAACAGGGTTGCAGTCTTAGCCCCATGGTCTGCTGGGCTCCCTCCTGCTCTGACTGTCCCTGGGCCAATGCTGAAGTGGCTGTTAGGTGAGGCGAGCTCTCCGACCTTCCGCTAGCCCAGCGCGCAATCCCCTGGCAAGGCAGCTGGACCGTGAAGGGCCATGGGCTCAGCCCACCTGTGCCCTGGGAGCAGATGGGCTTTGAGGCAGAGAGAAGGAGGCTGCTTAGGGCAGGAGCTCAGGGTCAGAAGGACACGTGGGGGGGATGCTCTCCTGCCATAGAGCCAGATGGGGTTGGGGGAGCTGCTGTAGGCCCAGTGAGGGGCTGGGGGAAAGGATGCCAGATGGGTGGGAGTGGTGCAGGGAGCCCTCTGTGCTTGCTCCAGGGTCCCTGGCTGGAGTCCAGAGTAGAGGGAGGCCCGGGCTCTCCCTCTAGGGCTCCAAGAAAGGTGGGAGGCCCCTGGTGCAAGGGGCCGCAGCAGGAAGTAGTTGGACGAGAGCTGGTTTTGCCAATTGTGACGAAGCGGGACTGTTCTTAATGTTTCCTCTGAATACTGTAGGGGTGCCTCAGTTTCCCCTAGGCATTTCTTAAGTCTCTAGGTGGTGGGATAAGGGGGTGTAATTGTTGCAGAGCAAAGGGCCAGGGTACATAAATGGCAACACTCTGTCTCCTGGCAACTGATGGCCTGGGCCCTTCCCCCCTGCAAGGTGAGAGCTAAAGGGCTGGAGAACAAAGGAATCAGGTGACCTCCTGGCCCGGGACAGGGACAAAGCCCAGAGGAGGAGGGGCTGGAGGGGGAGGGAGTTTGGGTCTGGCTGGGGGCGAGGAGTGAAGTGCAGATGGGGTTGTCTGGCTCACTGCCCCCCAAAATGGACCGTGCTGAGGGGTTCTGTTCTCTGCACCTACAAGCTCTGTGTTAGACCATGTTCCTGTCGTCTAATAAAACTTCTGTTTTACTGGCTGGCTAAGAGTCATGTCTGACTGCAGAGTTGGGGGGCAGGACCCTCTGGCTTCCCCAGGAGCCTGCCTGAGCGGACTCGCTGTGGGAAGCACATGGAGGGGCAGAGGATGCTGAATGCTCCGAGGTCAGCCCCAGGAAGGTGGAGCCGGGTGAGCTGTGTGTCCTGCAGACAGGCTGCTCCCAGAGAGGAGACTTCCCCAGAGTCCTGCCTGGCCTCGTAGGGAGCAGTTCCAGAGCATTGTCCAGGGACTCATGACACCAATGTCTTGCTCACTCCGAAAGGGAGGGGTGAGGTGCTCTGATGCTGGCAGAGCGCCTGGCGAGAGTGGAGGTCAAAGACCCTGAAGAGGGAAACTGAGGCACAGAGCACCAGGTCCCGAGGCAATTGTGTTGCAGCATCTCCTCCTACTCCGGCATGTTGTCTAACGCCTGGATTGTGAGCTCTGCGCGGTGGGGCCTGGCGACTTGGCTGAACAGCACCCAATACAACGGGGCCCTGGCCCTGGCCGGGGGCGCCAAGGTGCTTCTGTGACAAATAAACTCTGCAGGTGCCTTCACGGCAGCAAGGCCCTGCTCATTATCACCCGCTCCATCAGCTCGGCCCTCTGGCGGGAAGTATCTGGCTGCAGCAGGGAGTATCTGACCTGAGTTTGAACTGAGGCCCAGAGAGAAGGGAGGAGACCTGCCTTGCCCGAGGACATGCCTTTTCCCCTCTTTTTAGGCCTGCAGAGCATCCCCCTGTTAGTCCCTGGGGACTAGCCCCCTCGCTGGGTGTCGGAGCCGGGGTAGAGCCCAGGGAAAGCAGGCGCAGAACCCTGGGCTGGAACCCTGGTGGGAAGGGAGCCCCTGACACAGGGACAGCCCTGACGGACAGACGCAGCCTGCGGGGCAACTGGCAGCCTACCCCTCCGGCACTCGGCGGGCTAGATGCTCAGCGAGCGTAGCTGGCGTAGCCATTGCAGCAGGGCTGATTTGCAGCTGCTGGGGGTCTGGCCCCACTGACTCCAGGGGAGCTCCAGCTGATTGACGCCAGCGTGGGGGTGGCCCTACGTTCCGCAGCAGCATCGGCTCCGTGGCAAGCTTCCATCTGGGTTCTCGGTCGCTGCTGGATGTGGGTCTCTGGGACTGGCACCTCGAATGCGTCTCATGCTGCTGCGTTCCCCACTTCCTGCCCCGCAGCCATCCTCGGTCCTCAACGGTCCCGTTCCCCATCCTGCCTTGTGCCTCCTCTGGGCTCTGACCAGCCTCCGCTGGGCCAGGCCCTGCTTCTGCCGGTCCTCCCGGGCTGCCCCCCTGCTGCTCTGGCCTGTTGGGAATGTTCTCTGCCCTGGGGAGAGGGTGCCTTCCTCCTGGTGCAGGGCCCTGGCCTGGCCCGGGGGCCAGAAACTGCTCTTGCTTCCCCTGGCTGGGCGTGCGTTGCTTCTGGGCTTCCCAGCATCTGCCAGGTGGGGCTAGGGCATGGTGCTCGTGCTGGGCCATGTGCGCTGAAAGGCTGGGGAGCAACAAATCGCCAGCCGCCGGTGCCGTCCCCGGAGCATGAGTTCTTGGGGCCCAACGCAGAAACCCCCCCTGAGGTGGTTCTCGCTGGCTGCCGCACGCCCCCTGGCCCAGGGCAGCAGGGAGCGTCCTTGCTGCTCAGCAAACCCTGTTATTTTCTAGTCTGTCGCCTCCAGCCCGGCGCTCGCAGGAGGGGCCAGGGCATCGCCCGTCTCCTTGCCCCAGACGCCTGCTTGTTCGGCCTTCGGGCTCGCGACTGGGAGAAGCTATTTTGACATGAATGCAACTCTCAGACTGCTGAGCACTTCGGTTTCGGGCCGTGCAGTGGGGAGGGGAGAATCTTGGCTCCTAATAACCAGAGACGGACTGGGAACAAAGATGAACAGAAGGGATTGGAAGGGGCGGGATAGAATAACAGCGAAGAACAGCCTGTGCCTTCTGTTTTCTACACGCACAGCCCCGTCCACAGGCCTTACAGTACATGCAGCTGCATGGAAATATGCACATGCCAACACAGGAGTACAGAGCTCCTCTGCACATGTTGCATGCTAGCATGCGTGCATTCTTCGCATACGTGTCTGCAAAGAGAGATCCGCATCCGCAGCGAAACACGTATAACGTCTGGTGTCACTAAATATCCAGGCCCTGCTGTACACACTGGCCTGTGCACGTCTTGTCGGTGGGCAGCATCGAGCCTGGGCTCTCTGAAGCTGGGCTCTCTGCGGGGCGGGGCCGGGGGGGGGAGAGACAGGCAATAGCGGGGTACAGCCCTGGGGATCATGAAACAGAGAGGCTGGGGGTGCTCATGGGTCAGTGGCCCAGGGCTGGAGCTGGGGAGTCGAGGGAGGACCTGTGTGGCAAGACCAAGCAGTGGTGAGGAAAGGAAGTGTATAGCTGTGGGGAGGGCCAGGGGCCTGTGATGGCGGTGTCCCCCACACAGGCCTGAAGGGGTTAACGTGGGCATGAGAGGCCAGCTAAGGTACCTGGCAGCACCTGGGAGAGAGAGAAAGCCAGGCCTGATGGAACCCAGCTGGGGTGGGGGCAGGGGGTGACCGTAAAGCCAGGAAGTTTGCAGCAGAAAGAGGATGTTGGCAGCCAGGCTCTGGGGCTCGACGAGGTAGGAAGCGGCCCAGAGCAACAGGAGCAGACCCTGGCTGCCTGCTAAGGTTCCTGCTAAGATGGGTGGGCCGGAGGGCCAAAGCCTCAAACTGCCCTGCTAGCCTGAGGGAGACGGCTGGCATGCGAGGGGGAACTGAGGCATGGATAACGTGATGCCAGGCTGGCTAAGTGACCCCGTTACAGGCTGGGCTGTCCGCTGCTTGGAGCTGGCGTTGCAGCTGAACGGAGTGGGTGTAAAAATGCCACCAAACTGGAATCCTCCCGTCGCTCCCATCCGCTGTGGTGACTTCCACGCCCCTCATGCGTGCCAAGTGAGCGGGTAGATCCACCACTCCCCCGCAGAGCAAGACACGCACCTGCGAGAGGAAGGATGGGTGGGCGGCGGGTTCAAGTCCTGGTTCTGTCACCAGCTCCTTGGGTGACCTTGGGCAAGTCACCTGGGCCTAAGCATTGTGAAGGATGCAGCCCCCACAATGGAGGCCAGGTGGGCCGGGCTCTTCCACAGACCTAGCCCCCTTGCAGATGCCGAGTGTTAGAAAACCTTGCGGGGGGGAGCCCTGGCCCTGGTCCTCCAGCTGTCAAGGGAATCTCGCTAGTGACTGCAGTGGAGTTAAGATTTCCCCTCCGTGCCCCGTTGGCACACCTGGGGTAAAGAAACACCCTTTGTCTGTCGTGCCTGTGCAGAGGGGGGGTTCTTTGGGCGGCGCCCCCATCGCTACCCTCCTCCTAACAAATAACTGGGGCTGCCACTTCCTGAAGCTCACGGAGCTGCTGCTTTGTTACCACGGCTTGTTGCCGTTGGTAGGAAGCCAAGCCCGGCGAGCTGGCGACACTCTCAAGGCAAAGGAGCACATGGAAATTCTGCCTGCCTGTTTCCAGCGAGCCCCAGGTACCAGCAGCTCGTGTTCCCGGGTGTACTTCAAAGAGCCCGCTTAGCTTGAGCCCTTATCAACACCCAGGCCTGGCCGGGGCATGACCAGAACCTGGCACTTCTTGGGCTATGACAGGGCCGGAGAGTCTCAGCTCTTCCCTTTCTAATTCCAGGCAAACCAACAGCCTGGGAAGCCGCTGCCCCCAAAGGCGAGGTCTAGGGGGCATTTCACGAGCACTGTCACTAACCCTTCACGTGCTCCCCCTGGAAGGGGGTGGGGCTCAGTTATTAACTCTTTTCTACAGATAGAGACGGTGAGGCACAGAAGTGAAGGGACTGGGCAGCTGAGGCAGGAACCCAGGTGTCCTGATTAGGTGCCTAAACAAATGAGTGTTCGTACACTTTGTACAGTGCACTGGCCCCTCCAGCCCACTGCCGTCTGCTAACCAGGGCTTTGCTTTACGCAGGAAGGCGACAGAAACGCTTTGTTAAAAGCCCCACTCTGGGTCCCTGGGGATGCTGCTTCCTCGGGATCCTTCGCCCGGCATCCACGTGCGACCCGGTTCCCAGAGGCTCCCTGGTAACTAACAATTGCTCCCCCCTGGGGGTATGTGTGGAGCTAAATCCACTGGCACTAAATCCCGTCCCAGCCTCTCTACATCACAAGGTCTGCAACAGCTGCGGTGCTCAGATTTCTGCAGCCATCTTGAAATGCTCTGAGCTGCACAGACCAGCCTCTTCCAACCTCATTTGCACTTGCTCACTTTCCTGGGTGAGCTGCTTGTCACTCACTGGCCACTCACTAATTAGGGCTGCATGGCGATTGCTGGGAGCGGCTCTGCCAGGGCCCTGCACCTTGTGCAGCCCCTCACCCCTGGACAAAGGGTGCGAATTGCTGCCAAAGCTGGAGGGGAGCGCTCTGCGGTGCGGGGCTGTGACCTGAGCGAGGGGCAGCTCTGCACCTCCCCAGAGGTAGTGACTCGAGGTGCTCTGCCCACAGAGGAAACAAGCATCCAAAGGCCCGGGGGGTTGGGGGGGGCTGCAGGTGCGGGAGACCTGGGTTCTCTTCCTGACGCTGAGTGGCTGGCTGACCTCAGACGGGTCACTTAGGGTCAGACTTTTAAAGGTTTTTAGGCACCGACCCCCACTGAAATCAGCATTTCCACCCTTCCTTTAAACTAGGGATGTCAGCCCTTCCTGCCCGGTGGCCCCAGGAGCGCCTGCATTCTGGGTCTGTCCAGCACCTTGCGCCCTGGGTCCTACAATAATTCATGGGGACCTACAGCAAGGAGCCCCTGCTCCTGGTGGAGGCTCTCGGTGCTGCTGCGATACTGTCTCCCAGGTAGGGGGACCTCTCTGGAGTCCCGCAGCTGGCGGGGGGGGTGCTGGGCAGACGCCCCGAGACACGATGGGGTTCGAGGGCAGCAGCGACCGGTGCTGACTAAGTGGGAGTGACTGGATGCCAGAGCCACCGGTGAACTGTAGGGGGCGCTCAGGAGAAGGCGCGTGGGAAGCGGCGACGTTCCCACGAGCTCACGCCCGGCCTCCTTTGCCTATTTCAGGGAGAAGCGCTAAATAGCCACAGGCCGGAGCCAGGGGCCAGAGGAGTGTGAATTCAATTACCCTCCAACAGCCATGCTCCAGGCTGCGGCTGGCACTGCCCTGGAGCCAGCACGTTCCAAGCAGGGCTACTCAGCAATGCCCTGGTTGCTGCTGACGATATATTTAGCCTTGACCTGGCTATAAATTAATTTGTATATCGCAACTTTAACAAATAAAGCAGCTGCAGGGCAGAGCGAGGGAGAGGAGTCAGGGAGCCCGCTGCTCCTGGCGTAAGAGGGGGACGAGTGTCCTTTTCCTGTACATGCTGTGCTGGAACAAAGACCTGCTCCCACCCGGAGCCAGAAAGGCTGGCAATACAGGGCTATGCATGGAGATCTGCTCAATCTCACATAAATCAGGAACTGCTTGGATCCTCTTGCACCAAAAAAGCACAGGCCTCGAGCTTAAGGAGAATCTCTATGTGCTGGTAGCAGTATAGGCCTTATGACACACAGCAGGGTAGCCTAACTCCATCCAGCAGACAGTGGTTGCCAGTTCATTGCACTGTTACCTCCGAAATGGGCTCTACATGGGGAACAGACACAGTAGTGAATTGCTCACTTGCAATAGAAGCCCACGAGCAGCCCACGCAGTGACCTAGAGCAGGGAGACAGTCCACCTTATCCAGCGCTCGATTTGTTCCGGGGCTCAGAGAGGTTCCGGGGCTCAGCCCTGGCCTGGTCATGCCACTCGGCTCGCTGAGGGGTACCAGAGCGGCCCTGCAGGAGCTCGCTGGTGGCCCCCGGGGAATGACAGAGCCTGAATCTTGCTGACCTCACCCTGCAGTAAAAATAGCCTCATGCTGGCGAGACACTGCTCAAGGAGAGCCAGGTCCAGGTTTGAAATAGACCAGAGCAGCCTGGTGTGAAGGGAGGCTGCGGGGTCGCAGGGGCCAAAACTGGCTTCCTTAGGCGAGTTCAAAATAGGGGGTGCCGGGAAATGTTTTCTGCATTTAACGAAAATCATGTCTGTCCCCACACATACCCTGCGTCTGTCTGTCTGTCCCAGTGTCTGTCTGTCTAGCCTCTGTGTCCGTCTGTCTGTCCCCACACATACCCTGCGTCTGTCTGTCTGTCTGTCCCCACACATACCCTGTGTCTGTCCCCACACATATCCTGTGTCTGTCTGTTCCTGACCCCTGCGACAGGGTCAGGGCCAGATTCTGATCTCAGCTCCCTGGGGTTGAATCCAGAGTCACCCCCGATCGCGACAGGGTCAAGGCCAGATTCTGATCTCAGCTATATCCAGAGCAATCCATGTGTCTGTCCGGAATAACTGCACTGAATCCAGTGCAGCTGGGAGCAGGCTATCGCCTGCAGCCTGATCTCCTGCAACCGTCCCGCTCTTGCAAAACCCATTGCTCAGTCACCCCTGCCATGGTCCCTGCATGGCAGCTGCTGTTTAACCTCAGCTCTGCTGTCTGCCTCTGGGGCTGGGTTCATGACCCGTCTCTCCCCTCACTGCCCAGCTCAGGCCTTGGCACGCTCTGCCCTGTACACCTGAATCCAAGCACCGCTTTTCCCTGGTATGATGAAGTGGGACAGTTCTTAATGTGGTCTCTGAATATTGTGGGGGTGCCTCAGTTTCCCCTATGCAGTTCTTAAGTATCTAGGGGGTGGGACAAGGGTGTATGATCGTTGCAGAGCCCTAGAGGGCAGGTGTTTGCAGGGCTCTGGACACAGAGAATGGCCAACACCCTGTTTCCTGGCAACTGATGGCCTGGGCCCTTCCCCCCCCTGCAAGGTGAGAGCTAAAGGGTTGGAGAACAAAGGAATCAGGTGACCTCCTGGTCCGGGAAAGGGACAAAGCCCAGAGGAGGAGGGCTTCAGTTTGCTTCAGTTTGGGCTGGCTGGGGATGTGGAGTGAAGTGCAGACGTGGTTGTCTGGCTCACTGCCCCCCAAAATGGACCCGGCTGAGGGGTCCTGTTCTCTGCACCTACAAGCTCTGTGTTAGACCATGTTCCTGTCGTCTAATAAACCTTCTGTTTTACTGGTTGGCTGAGAGTCACGTCTGACTGCGGAGTTGGAGGGCAGGACCCTCTGGCCCCCCCAGGACCCCGCCTGAGTGGACTCGCTGTGGGAAGCGCATGGAGAGGCAGAGGAGGCTGAATGCTCCGAGGTCAGACCCAGGAAGGTGGAGCCGGGTGAGCTGTGTGTCCTGCAGACAGGCTGCTCCCAGAGAGGAGACTCCCCCAGAGTCCTGCCTGGCCTCGTAGGGAGCAGATCCAGAGCATCGCCCAGGGACTCCGTGACACCTGGACAGGCTGGGAGAGCTGCTGCGGCTCCCCTGAAATCAGCGGGGTTTGCATGCCAGATCAGCCCTTGCTGGCGTCTCACTCACGCCAGCTCACTGCCCGCCTCTGGCTGGGCCCTTTAACATCAGTGTCTGGAGCTGGGCAGGGCCAGGGGACTGTGGCCCGGCTGCAGGGCTGCTGGCTGCAATGTGCCGGGCTGGGTGGGCAGGGCAGTGTCTATCACCATGCTGCGTTTGCAAGGCCTCACGTCCAAGCCTGGCAGCATCTAGCCAGTGGCCTCTGGCCCTCTGGCCCCCCCAGTCCCTGGCCCCAAGGCAGCAAAGAGATTTGGCCCCACTGATGTCCAGGGGTTTAAGTACCGATTGGGCTAGAGGGGAACTGAGGGGGTCACAACATTGGGGCCCCAGTACAGGCCGTGGGGTGGGGTCTCAGCACTGTGCAAGGCCGGCTGCTCACTGCGGGCTATCGGCCCTCGCCCCTCTGTTTCTCCAGGATTCGATTTGTAGGGGAGGGAGCCTGGGAAATTGGCCCTTGTTACCCCCACGTGATCTGAAATACCAGCTCTCCGCGTCTGCACACCAGCGCTCACTGGCGTCATGCTTCCTCCATCCACGCTCTGCGTTGCAACGGGCTATTCACCACAGGCTGTCCCCAGTCGGCCATGGCTTGTGACTCACCCTGTGCTCCCAAGGGCCTGATCCTGCACCTGCAGCTCACGGCCATTGAAGCAGGGCTGGGCCCTTGGCTTGCAGCCCAGGGTCAGTGGTAGCCAGGGACTGGCTGCGCCTCAAGTGTCCGGACAGAGGCAGGTCATGTTTAACTGATGCAATCAACAGTTTGGTATTTTGGTCCGTGCTCCTGACACTATAATCAATCACTGCTGCCCTGGGGACCAGGGCTCCAGGCTGTGGCAGGCATGCGTGAGGCCAGGACAGCTGTAGCCCCGGGTTGGTACCTTTGGAAAAAGCTTTCAGAAGTAAATCTGAGCCGCTCTTATCCAGCCCTGCTGCAACCCGCTGAACGTCTCAATGCTGCATGAGAGACGTTTTCCTCCGCTCTGCGGCTTGGTAGCTGTATTGCGTCTCCTGAGAGCAGGGCTGCGCCTTGCAGAACTGCGGCCACAGGAGGACTGGCACAGGGTAACGATGCACCTGGACAGAGCCCCGCTGGGCAAGGTGCTGCCCAGACCATGCTGAGAGCTGCTGGGCCCCATGGAGCTTGCAAGCCACAGGGCTGGAGAAAAGGACTCAGACCCATTTTACAAACCCAGGGCACACAGGGAGTCTGTGGTAGAGGTGGGAAGTGAACTGAGACCTCCAGGGCTTTTGCCCACAAGTGAAAAAGCTGCCAGACCTTCTCCAGTGTGTGTGACTGTCGCCCCCCAGTGGTGGCCGCCCAGGGAGGGTGAGAGCTCTGGCACTGGGTGGTGCTAGACAAGGATCAGGGCCTGTTGTGCTCGGGACTGTGCCAATCAGTAACACAAACAGGAAGCTTGGGATGTCGGTAATGGGCTATGCCCGGGGAGCTGGCATCAGGGGATCTGCGTTCCAGGCCCAGCTCGGACAACGTCTCATTCTGTGACCTTAGCCGACTCTTTTAAAGTCGCCGTGTGCCTCGGTATCCCCGTCTCTGAAATGGGGCTAATACTGATCCACTTCAGGGGGAATAACCCGCTACCCACTTGTGACAGGGGCATGCAAGGTGGGAGGCTGTGAAACTGTTCAGTATTTTTGTCGTGGCAGGGAGGGTGGTGGAAAAATAGCAAATAGGGGGGTCTGGAAAATTGCCCAAGGGAGATGGGTAGGTGAATGCACTAAAGCTGCTCCGGTAGTGATGGGGGCGAGCGAGTCCAGTTCTCTGCCTTCAGTGAGCCACCAGCAAAGCCTCCCTCGGGGCTAGCAGCCGGCACCTCGGCCCACTCACTGGCAGCTCCATGCTGGGGGGCCTGTCCTGGACTTTCCTCCAGCCCAGCGCAGGGCCTGTCCCCTTCCCAGCCGGGGCACGCTCCCCGCGGCGATGGCACCCGAATTCCTTTGGCCTTGGCAGCGCCCCAGTGAAATCCATCCCCTGGCACACTTGTTAAACCCGGGCTCTCCTCACCCCAGGGCTATTTATACAGGCCAGCATTCTTCCTGGGGCTCTCAGTCCCTCCTGGCAGGCCCAACGTCGGCATTTCTAAAGAAAAGAATCCAACAGCCTGGCTTCCAGCGCCCATCCCTGCCTCTGCACCGCCCCAGGCCTGGGCAGCCACTGACATCGGCCCCCTCTGAAGGCCTGTGGCTGGGTGAGGGGGGGGGAACCAGGCCGTAGGGCTGCACGGTCGTCCCAGCTACGAGATGAGCGCACACCCGGCCTCCCCATTGGACAACCCCCCTCCCAGTGCCGGGTGCTGATCTCATGGCGTTGAGCTCTTGCACCTGCCAGGGGCTGGCGGAGCCGGATGCCTGGTCATTGTCAGTGTCTCTGCTCGGGGTGGAGGAAACGGCTCAGCCGTAGTGAACGCAAAGAGAGCCTGATGCTGGCCACAGCCAGACCCCATGGCTCTTCTAGGTCCCCAGCACACTGAGGCCCACTTTTCCATTGCCCTGCATCATGTGCCGTTATCTGGGCCTGTGCAAAGTGGCAGCAGCTCACACCCACCCTGCACTAGTGTAAATAATCCAAGGGGCACAGCAGGGCAACCGAGAATCAGACTCCGGGTCCCCTAACGCCTGGTGTGGACTGTGCCGCATTGGAAAGGCCAGCTGGCTACACTGCCCCTGCAGGGGCCCCATCTCCGATCCTACAGGCATCCCATCCTGTGGGCCCAGGCTGCTCTCTGACCCCTTGGGAGCTGTGTCCAAAGCTCTCTCATATATACTCCAGCCAAGTTCTTCCTCTCTGCAACAGCGCCCTCGGCAGCTTGCAGGAGATGCTCGTGCTCTAAGAACATAACTCTGCAAGCAACCACCCTTTGAAACTGGCTCCTTCCACTGAATGATCTTAACGCTCTTGAGAAATACCATCCAGTTATTCCTGGTCCTGTGGGGAAACTGAGGCACACAGCGTGGCAAATCGATTTGCCATAGGTCCTACAAGTCCCTGGGCAAGGCAGAGGAGAATGCGGGGCTCCTGGCTCCAGTTCTCCCTGTGCTAATGAGTGGGCCCCCCTCCCAGTCCTGGGCCTAGAACCCAGGAGGTCTGACTCCCAGGCTGCGGTTTAGCCACAGGCTCAACCTTCCTCCTCAGTGTAAAAAATAAAAATAAAAAGTGACCCCAGTGTAAGGACACGGTAGCAAGGGAGGAAGGGCGAGTCTGGGGCCAGCACCCAACCATGACGTCCCTTCCCCAGATCACACCCTCAGACAGAGCTTCACCGCGGGAGGGGAGGGCTCCCGTCGGAATGACCTCTCTGACGGGCAGCCCGGAGCTCAGCGCCAGGAATAGCCCGTTCAGGCACCACGTATAAACAGCCCAGCAGGACAGCGATAGCATACGCTCTTACCGGTGCTATATGCCCAACAGAGCAAGTGAGAGATGACACCCAGTTTGAGGCGGACCGGGGAGAATATTTGACACGATACCAGGGCTGTCCCGGCTCAGACACACAGCGCCTCTCTCCCCCTGCACTGTGCTAGGGGGAGAGAGAATGGACTCAGCAAAGGCCTGACCCCAGGCAAAGCTCCCACTGGTTTCAGTAGGACTCCTGCTTGAGTGAGGCCTGCACAATCCAGCCCCAGGTAGAAAGAAACTTGAGTCCCTCCTCCTCCTAAGGGCAGCTTTGTAAAAGCCTGGTTTGGATGCAAATGTAGGAGTTTGCACTGCAAGTAAGAAACTCTTCTGTAGTGTTTAAATCATGTGTAAGCCTGCTCGGGGTGCTCTCTGTGTTGTTGAAGCCCCAGAGCAGCAGCATGTGTGGGGTTGGGTGTGACAGGTTTAGTGAGCCTGGTTGCTTGGGATCGACTGTGGCAGTGGGCTTTCTTCACGGCGTTGTTTAAAGAGCAAAAGACAGAACATCTCCCTCTAAAAATTAAGCTACCTTGTATTTTTGCAAACAGTTTGTGCTTTATTTCCTTGGAGCGGGTGGTCGTCTGAGGCCCTGTATAAATAACGTTCAGGGTTGCTAATGCTGGCAATATTTGGTGTATTTCCTACAGCCCCAGGTCCTGGACTCATGGGATTCTCAGCTAGGGTTGCCAAATTTCTAATTGCACAAAACCAAACACCCTAGACCCTCCCCTTCCCCGAGACCCCAACCCCTTCCCCAGGTTTGCAGAGAAAAAGCAGGGCATGTGACCCAGGTAGGGTTGCCAACCCTCCAGGATTGCCCCGGGGTCTCCAGGAATTCATGTATCCGATGACGTGAGCTGTAGCTCACGAAAGCTTATGCTCAGATAAATTTGTTAGTCTCTGAGGTGCCACAAGTCCTCCTGTTCTTTTTGTGGATACAGACTAACAGGGCTGCAACTCTGAAACCAGGAATGAAAGATTATGTCATGTGAGGAAACCTCCAGGAACACACAGCCCCAGTCCCCAGTGCAGATACCGGGAGCCAAAGGAGCAGAAACCCAGCATTGTTCTCAAAACCTCCTGCTCTCCAGGCCAAACTGGGGAATGTCTGAGTCTGACCCAGGCCTGTGAGGGAGGCTGCAGCGCCAGCCCCGTGCAAACCATGTTGACACCCCCCCCAGCACACGTAGGGCTGGGAGAGAAACCCACGTGGAGGGGCTGGGCTCTGCACACCTTTGCAGCTGCAGTAACGCCGCCCTGGGAGTCCGCAAGCCAGGGGGAAGCCGAGAGCCAATGCCGCCTCCCGCCCGAGGAAGTGGGGCGCTCTTTGATTGGTCTTTCTTTCGGAACGAACCAAGTCAGCGTTGGAGAGGGGGGGATTCTTTAACACGTTTGTTTTGTTTGGGGGGGTTCGAAAACAAAAAAGAAACAAAAACAAATGCTGTATTCCCACTCTTTCAATTGATTGTGCGTAGAAAAAGGGGGGGCTTGGTGGGGATTCAGAGAAAGACCGATGGTTTGCCCCCCATCTCAGATGGTCTATTCCACGCTCCCCATTCCCTGGGATGGGACGTTCCAAGGTCTCGCCTCCCCCCTGTGCCGGGCGGGGATGGTTCATTCCGGACGAAGGCGGGGCCGCGGCCAGCTTCGGAGGCAGGTGAGTCGGGGGGAGGCAGGTGCCCCCCCGGTCCCCCAACTGCCCCCCCGCTGCGGCCGGGCCCCCCCATCTGGCCCCCCCCGGACCGGCCGCTCCCCTCCCCCCATCTCCCGCCCCACCCCCCCGCTCCGGCCGGGCCCCCCCCGTCTCCCCTCCCCCCATCTCCCGCCCCCCCCCCCGCTCCGGCCGGGCCCCCCGTCTCCCCTTCCCCCCCTCGGACCGGCCGCTCCCCTCCCCCCATCTCCCGCCCCCCCCCGCTTCGCTCCGGCCGGGCCCCCCCCGCCTCCCCTTCCCCCCTCGGACCGGCCGCTCCCCTCCCCCCATCTCCCGCCCCCCCCCCCGCTCCGGCCGGCCCCCCCCCGTCTCCCCTTCCCCCCCCGGACCGGCCGCTCCCCTCCCCCTATCTCCCGCCCCTCCCCGCTCCGGCCGGGCCCCCCCCCCGTCTCCCCTTCCCCCCCCCGGACCGGCCGCTCCCCTCCCCCCATCTCCCGCCCCCCCCCCGCTCCGGCCGGGCCCCCCCCGTCTCCCCTTCGCCCCCCCGGACCGGCCGCTCCCCTCCCCCCATCTCCCGCCCCCCCCGCTTCGCTCCGGCCGGGCCCCCCCCGCCTCCCCTTCCCCCCCTCGGACCGGCCGCTCCCCTCCCCCCATCTCCCGCCCCCCCCCGCTCCGGCCGGGCCCCCCCCGTCTCCCCTTCCCCCCCCGGACCGGCCGCTCCCCTCCCCCTATCTCCCGCCCCTCCCCGCTCCGGCCGGGCCCCCCCCCCGTCTCCCCTTCCCCCCCGGACCGGCCGCTCCCCTCCCCCCATCTCCCGCCCCCCCCCCCGCTCCGGCCGGGCCCCCCCCGTCTCCCCTTCGCCCCCCCGGACCGGCCGCTCCCCTCCCCCCATCTCGCGCCCCCCCCCTCCGGCCGGGCCCCCCCCCGTCTGCCCTTCCCCCCCCCGGACCGGCCGCTCCCCTCCCCCATATCCCCCCCCCCCCGCTCCGGCGGGCCCCCCCAATCTTCCCCCCCCCCTCGGAGCCGGGGCCCTGTGAGTGGGATCCTGTGACATAGTCGCCTCCTGGGGGAAGCCAGGGCCGGGGGCCTGGGTTCGCGGGGATCCCCCTCCTGAGCAGGAGTCGGCGTCAGTGAGCTGCTCCGGCTGGTCTGCAGCGGGGGTGAGGGTCCCGTGGTGACACTGGGAGGAGATGGGGGGGGGTGTTTCCCCACCGTGATGTGGGAGCACCCCGAAGTGATCACGCTGCCCGTCTCAGCCCTGTCCGAGTGCTGGGTAGACACCGCTGGACTCATCCTCCCGGTCTGTACGAGCCTGTGGTGGGGTGGGGGAAACTGAGGCACGCACGGGCGAAGGGCCGTCTCCCTGGTGTCATAAGCCAGGGAGCAAACCTAGCAATATTCTGGTGTGGATCATTGACCTGTAGCAGAGGAGCGAGGGGGAGGGGTTTTCTTCGCCGTTTCCTGGCCCAGTTCTCTCTCCTCCTTCCCAGGTCAATACACTCCGGACCTGCTGTGCATTACAGCTGTACCTGAGACCAAGCCAGGGCCTAACTCGCCATTCCTGTCCACACCCATCCCAGCAGAGTCCCCTGGACACCTGTGGGCCGCCCCATCTGTCTAGCGCACCTTGCTTGGCTCTGCCCCAGCTAGTGGATCGCTCATCAGCTGTCACCGCTGCTGAAAAGGGGACGCAGTTTCCTATAACCCTGATGTAAAGACTCGTTCTCTTGCTAATGCAGACACGGGGTGCATTAAACAGGGTGTTTTTTCAAAAGGCTTCAGTCTGGCTCTGTGTGTCGTCGCCAGTCTGTGGACACCTCACGAGCTGGTTGTTAAAACCGACTTTCCTGGTACTAGCTGAGCCAGGTTAATGAAATCATCTTTCTGGGAGGGGCGGTAACACGGAATATTGTTTGGTCTGGAGTACCCAGGGCCTCTCAAATCTCCTCCCCCCATTTTATAAATAAGAGAAGGGTGTTTGTGTCACCTTAAATCAGAATCGCTAGAGGGCAGTCTCTGCTGTCATTACAGACAGACTTCTTTTACACGCATGGTTGTGAGCCTGATTGCTTTGGCTTTCCACAGCAGAAATAGCCTCCCAATCCCCAGGTCCCCCGGAGGTTTAACGTCAAGCTGACACATGGCCGTCTGCGGACACATCTCCGTAGATCTCCGCAAAGTTTTGCAAGACTTGGAAGATCCCCAGGTTGTTTCGGGTGGCACCCTGGGCATGTGAGACCAAAGGACGGGAACGGTTATTCATTATCATGGTCCGTGCCATTCATTTAGCCCCCTGACCTGCGGGGTTATAATACTTTCTACAAAAAAGAAGTATTCCCCCACGGTAAAAATATTCTTTACGAGAATAACCGCAAAAATACGTGTTCAAGCAGCCATCCCAAGGCACTGTGTTGTAGTGGTTAAAGTAAGGGCTCAATTTATTTAGAGCTTTTCTCCTTTCTTGCTATGTGAGCCTGAGTACATCACATCCCTGTGCCTCAGTTACCCTCATCCCCATTTCACATGTGGGGAAATTGCCTAGCACACAGTGGGGTTGGGAGGTTTAGTTCATGGTTGCAGAGCGTGCCGAGATCCTCTGATGAAAGGTGTAAGTTCCAATGAAAGGGGAAAATGTAGTATTCCCTCTCTTAAGAGTCAGCCTGTGCCGTGCGCTGTCTGGCTGGGGGCAAGGAAGGGTGAGGGTTACCTGCACATTGCAGAGCAGTGAGCTGAGGAACAGGGAGGCCGGGCCTTGCCCCTGGCCACCAAGCAAATCTGTGGCTGAGTCCGGAATGGAACTCAGATCATGTGATTGCTGGGGCCCTGCTTGCACCAACAATTGACACACCCTGCTTGTGAGCAAATGACTGCCCTGGCTGTTCTGCTCTGGTAACAGTCAGTGACATGGCTTTGCCTGGACATCTCGACAGAGCCCTGCCGTGCTGGGGCAGCACGCTGAGAACTGTTCCTGCCCAGAAGAGTTTGCTCTCTCCATATGGGCAGGAGAACAGGACGGTTCTTCTCTCCATTTACAGCTGGGGAAGTGGGGCACGGGGAGGCAAAGTGACTTGGCCAAGGTCCCACAGTTGTTGGCAGAGCTGAGAACTTGATCCCAGATTTCCCAAGTCCCAGGCCGATGCCATAACCCCAGTCCCACCCTCCTCTCCGCTTCTGCGGTCTGTCCCACAGTCACAGCATGCTGGCTTGTTGCTTGGTTACAGGGAGAGTTCTGCTTTGCCGTCCCCAGCTGGAAACACCGTGCCCGCAGGCGCAGACTGCCATGAACTGTCGCGCTGAGGTGCTGGAGGTGTCGGTGGAAGGCCGCCAGATCGAGGAGGCCATGCTTGCCGTGCTCCACACCATCCTCCTCCATCGCAGCACCGGCAAGTTCCACTACAAAAAGGAGGGGACCTACTCCATCGGGACGGTGGGGACGCAGGACGTCGACTGCGACTTCATTGACTTCACCTACGCCAGGGTCTCCTCCGAGGAGCTGGACCGAGCGCTGAGAAAGGCCGTTGGGGAATTCAAGGTAAAAAGCTTGGAGCCAGTCACCTTGGCTGACTTCTCAGAGGATGTGTGGACCAGAAATTCCAGCAGGGGTTGGTGGAGCTGCAAGCCCTTAGCCCTGCTATGAAGCGGGCCCAGGGCATTGAAAGCAAGGTACTCCGCATAAGAGGTCTTGGCCTTAACCTCCCAGGATGCGTCTTCACTGCACGGTTAACCTAGGCTCTCCCCCAGGGTTTTAACCCAGCCGCCTGCCATCCACCCAGAAGAGCCTCTGCCACAGGTCTGGAAATGTTTTAAGCCTGGGCAAGCTGACCCAGCTGGGAGGGTGGGTGAGAGCCCATAGCTGGAACCTGCTTATCCTGCAGTAAGGATGCAGGCTGAATAGTCTGAGTGCTGATAGTCCTCCAGTGCCCTTCCCACATTTCCACCCCAAAGGACAGACAAGGTCTCCTTCACTTGGACTGGGAAGGAATCCTAGAGTCTCAGCACAAGGAATCCTGGATATGTCCCCTGGGCCCCCTGGGCGGGTGCAGAACCAGTGAGGACACAGAAACAGAAAAAGGGATTGCAGTGGGGCCACTCGCTCCTCGACTAGGCTAACTCTCAGGTGCCAATCACGCAGGTAAACTCTGTAATGAAAACACGTCCTCAGTGCATTGCATTCTTCCTCTGTAAATCAGCTAACCCCAGCAATGAGTGGGTGTGACAGGGGTGTGGTGAGGCTAAGTGCTTGGAAATTCTCCAGGGAAAAGACACTTAAGTGCAAAGTCATCTGGGGTAGGAAAATACTGCATTGCAAGGGGCTGGGAATGAACCCAGCATCCTGCACTTTGGGGCTACACAGCCTCCTTCATAGAGAGCATCACAGGCGTCATCAGAGTGGAAAGGAGAATTTTTGTAGTTACATGTAAAGAGAGGCAATGGCTCTGTGGATGGAGGTCTGGATAAATTGACTCCTCCAAGCCATAGAGAGTTAATGGCAGGAGACCTGAGGCCCCGGCAGTTCAGCATCCTGTGGTCCTAGTACCATTTGGAGAGGCACATCTCTGCATGGTGCTAAAGCTCTCTCTGTGTGTCGCCTTGCCCGACACACTCAATGCTTACTGCGAATAATGCACCCAGCTCAAAGCTCGTGGTGTGTAATGCAACGGGGCCTAGGTACTGTCCATCTCCTAATGCCTATTCAATGTGATCTGTACCCCAGCTAATTTAGAGGCTATATTGGGGATGGTCAGATTGTGACAGGGTTTCTGTGGAATTAAATCCAAGACATATGTTGCGGTGAATTTTAACGAGGGAGATTTAGGGAACAAATCATCCTTGAGTTTTCTGCGTTATGAACCACAGTGTCCTAAATCCTGCTGAAAAGGTCATGGAAAGCAGTAATATCTGGGTTGTGGAGAGACTGGATGTCAACTCAAACCATCACTGTTCAAATACTTTATCATCTATAGAGTGTCTGGTATGACAGCCCCATCCTGGATTTCCAGATCTAGGAACTTACAATCCTCCTTAATAATCAAGGAAAGCGATGAAGGTTGCAAAGCACAAAATTTAAACTTCCCTTTATGTTTTCTGCTCCTGGACTGCCCCGGCTTAGCAATTCTGGAGTCATTGCCATAGGCAGCTGGCAGCTGGGACGAGCCGGGGGGTCGGGAATTTGCAAACTGCAGGGTGCCCATCCAACAAGGAGCTGTGTTCCTTTTCCCAGGCGTGTCTAGTCCACGTGAGTGACTGCACCTCTCAAACCCCCTTTAAAAGTGTTTCCACGTTTTGTTTCTTGTGCCCTGGTTGATTTGCCCTGGTTTTATGACGGACGTGCCACCAGCAGCCACTTGTTTCCAGTGCTTTGCTTGCTGTAATTTGCAGTGATGAGGTCAGTCATCAGCTTTGCAGTTCGATTTCATGTTTTATAAAATCACGTTAGCTCTGGACAAGGCTGCTAATGGTTAGACTGCTCAGCGTAATGACTTTATGTGGCTGGGCTTCCGAGAGAGAAATCTCAGACTGCTGAAAATGGACGGTGTCTCCAGACCCTGAAGAGCAGCACTCCAATAAATGGGAACGGCTTCTGGACAGCAGCAGTTTCAGGTGCTGAGCTCTGTTCTGCCAGGCGAAGGAGCGGAGGGCGTGTGGCTCAGCCCACAGCTCTGAACATTTGACTAAGACAAAGAAGATATTTGGCTTATGTCCATGATCTGGGATCATGTCACCTGGTTTAATGGACCTTCACAGAAGGTTAGTTACTCTGTTTTACAGCTGGGGGATCTGAGGACCAGGAGAAGATGTGACCTGTCAAAGTCACATAATTAGCGATACAGCCAGGAATGAAATCCAGCGGTTCTGCTGCCCAGTCCCCTGCTCTAGCCAGGAAGTTTCCTTACTGGGGAAAGTTACGGACATTTTACCAGATACTTCCTTAGCTTTCTCCACCAGACAGTTCCAGGGGGTTTCATGTTTGTAAGATGTAGCGGCTGCTTTTGGCACTGCTGTGCTGGCCTCATGAGTTTTACCTGCTTTTATTGTCTGTGGAAGAGCCCTCCTGCTCTTCAGGATTGGCATCTTTTTGAGGTACTGTTATTCTGGGTTCTCCAGACCAAATGTACACCTGGCAGAACTGAGTCAAGTGGAGCTGCCGCGAGGGTGAAACTAGCTCTGGGTCTGAACTTCCTCCTCTGTGATGACAGGGAGGAATGGCCTAGGCCTAGTGGTCAGGAGCTGGCCTGCAACTTGGGAGACCAGGGCTCAGATCCCTGCTCTGCCACAGACCAGTGACCATGGGCAAGTCACTTAGCCTCGCTGTGCCTCAGTTTCCCATCTGGACTGTCCTGCCATAGATGGCTGTTGGGAGGGGGGTACATGAGGTGTTCAGACACAGGTGACGTGGCCAGCTGAGTAGCAGAAATAGCTAGAGCTGATATTTGCATATCACTGGTGTTTGCCGGGGCTCTGTCCATGGTAAGCGGGGTCCGTCACAGCTCAGGGCAACTGTAGCTGTATTTCCATTGCTTGTCTTGGATGGAGGCCCTTCTGAGCTGGGTATTTCCAGGCTGCCTTCACTGTATTATTCCCAGCAGAGAGACTGCCCACACCCGCTGACTTTCTCTGTAGAGATGGTTAACAGTGTGATTGCTACAGGGTAAGGAAAAAGGCACTACAAAGAAATCACATTCTACACACACGCTGACAAGCTTACCAGACATCACCCCAACTCTCACATGGGCTCTGGCGGGGGCAGTCCTACCACACCCCACCAAGGAGTTTCCTTTGTAGTCATGAGTTCATCACAGCTTCAGCTGAGAACGGGCCCCCTCTGCCCTTTATACATTGCATCCTCCTCACCCCCAGGTTTTTCCTAGGAAATCCACTTCACACGCATTGTCTCAAAGTCCTTAGAAGTTCCCAACATCTCCATTAACCAAGTCCCTAGGAAAGTTACACTCAACCCTACAACAACACACAAACCATTGCATTTTGAATACAGTGGGCCCCAATGGATTAAACCTAATTCCGTATGATTTAACTTAAACTGTATTGAATTATCTTAATTCCATAGGGGTTTGTCCAGGACAGAGCCGGGGACTGTCTGTCGCGCCTTGGCCAGATGGCCATTGCCCCAGTGTCCCTAAGCCCCTTGACCTTGGCTGTGCCTGGTGCTCTCTCCGCAGGACGCCCTCCGATACTCAGGCAGCGACGGCATTGGGCAGATCTCCCTGGAGTTCTACCAGAAGAAGAAGTCACGCTGGCCCTTCTCGGATGAGTGTATCCCCTGGGAGGTGTGGACCATCAAGGTCAACGTGGTGAACCTGGCAAACGAGCAGGAGCGGCAGATCTGCCGGGAGAAGGTGGGGGAGAAACTGTGCGAGAAGATTATCAACATTGTGGAGGTGATGAACAGGCACGAGTACCTGCCCAAAATGCCCACCCAGTCGGAGGTGGACAACGTCTTCGACACGGGCCTGAAGGACGTGCAACCCTACCTCTACAAGATCTCCTACCAGATCACCGACTCCCTCGGTTCCTCCGTCACCACCACCATGCGGCGGCTCATCAAAGACACGCTGGCACTGTAGGGCCTGGGGACAGGGGGCTTGCACCTTTCTGCTCCCTATCACACAGGATGACCCAGGGTGTCCTGGCAAGTAGAATCGTCTCAGAGCACGGTCCCAGTGGGTGTTTGCCTGGGCAGGCCCCTCTGCTTAGACCCCTCCCGTCCATCTGTACATTTCAGACGGAAGCTTTCTGCAGGCTGGACTTGGGCTGGCCCTTAATTGTGAATCTCCCTATGTGGGGGTCACCTGGGGCTGTGAACTGAAATGACAGCAAAACTGCTCCTTGTGCCACGTGGCCTATATTGCAGCTGGCCTGTCAGCTCCCCTCCCCCGGTCTCCCTTTCCTCCCTCAGATCCCTCCTGAAGCCCCAGTTCCCTTATGGACCCTCATCCCTGCACTGCCTGGCACTGGGACTGCTGCTGCCTTGTTTCATCTGAGTGGGATTGTGAATTCCTGGACAGGGCCCCTCCTCTTTCTCCCCCATCTGTTTGGAGAGGGGCTTTGCACAGGCTCGAGCAATAGAGCAGTAACCTCTGGCTGGTGGGCGAGTCAGGGATTGTATTTCTCTGCCTTTAACACTGTCTTGTTGTAACAGTGGGGAAAGAATTGCCCTCAGCAGAGCAGCTGTGACCCCCTACAGCCACGGTTAGAACAGCAGTCATAGGAGTCTCTGTGGGTGCCCATGAGGCAAGGCCCATCTCTGCCTCTCTCTCCGTCTGGGAAAGAGGGAGAATGCTGCTGGTGGTGAAGAGCACACAGGGTAAGCAGATAGTCTTTGCTAAGCTTCATAAAGCCCCTTCCCGAAAATACAGGGGCGCAGCTGGGCACTTGCCCAGCCACTAAAACCCATATTCCCTAGTCAGTCACCTTAAACCAAGTCCACGTCTGACGTGCGGCCACTGTGGTGAGAGTGGCTGCTGTGGAGAGAGGCTGGGCTGGCCAGAGACGTGAGTGCTGCGAAAGAGTGGCAGTTGCTTCCTGTTCCTGCCGGCTCTGTCCCCGCACAACGTGCCGTCAGAGGGGCCAGTAGCTACGTCTACTTGGGCACACAGGAGCTAGTGCTTGTGTGTGTTTCCAGCGACCTCACAGCACTGTCGTCACCTTGAAAATACCCCCTTCGTTCTTCCTGGCTGCTAAAAGAAAACTGAGCAGCCAGGAGCTCTGTGTAAAGCGGGGTGAGATCTCCAAACCCTGTCTCTTCAACACACTTACACCCCCGTCCCCACTTCCTCTCTCATGGAGACTGACGCCCACATGTTTGTTACAGACACCCTGTGTTTAGAAACCGACCTGTCTGTGTTCTGTGGATCTCGTACTCTGGGCGTAATAAACACTGGCCTGGGCCTTCTCTTTCTTCCTTCTCTCGGATTGTCGAGAGTGTCTCCCCCCCGCTCAAGTAGTGTCACCTCGATCAGATCCAGGCTTTGCTGACTGCCCTGGTGTCATCCCACAGTAAAGCCCAGACCTTGGTGCGTGAGCGCTTCTGCTCCAGAGGCAGAGATGAGCGTGTGGGTTTCTCTGAGTCTATTGATAAACTGGTTTCACATCAGAGCTCTCTGTGTGCTCATGTGTTCTTACCAAAGGGCTGCGTGAGTCGTATGGGGCCTGGTGAAGTGAGAACAGTTGCCGGATGAAGGGCAGAGGAATGGGGAAAACCCGATGCTGACGGGAGGGCTCAGGGCCACAGTCCCCTCCAGAACGCTCAGGTCCCATGGGGACATCGACAGCCAGATTCTCCAAAGAGCCCTGGGCCCAATCCTTGAGAATTCTGGCCTGCGTGTGGGCCCCTTCCCTGGGCAAGATCATTCCTGACGGTGAAACAGGTTTCCCAAGTTCCTCTGCTTGACCAGCCAGGCCAACAGGATACGGTGCCTCTTGCAGCTGTACCGCAGGTTGGGATCCAGCCTGGGCTGGTCGTCCCCAGGTGGTAACCAGCCACGATGGCTCCTCAGCCTGCTCTCAGATGATTGTAGCAGGTCTCGGGTCAGCTCCTGGAGGATGTTTAAATCCCACTCCCACAGCCCTAGCAATGGGACTGAATGGACACAGAGTCTGGCAGTTGCTCGTGTTTGGCTGCCTTAGGAGCCCCACCTGGGGCCTGGTTTTCAGGCTTGCTGAGCACCCACCAGGGAGGCCAATGGGAGCTGTGGGTGCTCAGCACCTGTGGGAGAAGTTGGACAAAACGGTGAAATCTCCCTTATCGGTGGCTGCTGTTGAGAATTCTGGCTTTAAATTCTTCTCTGCTGCCACAGCAGGGACGCAAGAGGTGGCTCTGGGCCAGTTCTGTGCCCAAGAGCTCTGGTCTCCAGAGGGGCCATGTAACCCGAGACCCCACGTTCAGACAGCCTGACGGTTAGGGGGGATGCACAGTGTGCGCTAAAAGCAGCAGGTCTCCATGAGGGGGACCACTGACCTGTAGGTACGTACTTCTCCATGGCACAGGGTAAAGGGAGACCAAAGGGCAAGGAAGCTAATACCGCAGTAATGGCGGCTGGACTTCAGCGAGCCAGCAGTGGGCTAGTCAAACGCCACACGGGGTTGAGAAGCAATTTCTTAGCCTGGTAAGCAATTGCTTCTTGGAAAGCACCTGGTGCAGCTATTTTTGAGGGTTTGAAGTCACCTGCAGGTGGGTCACAAAGTCGCGGTGTGGAAGCAAGATCCGGGAGCCCAGCAATGCTGAGGAGGAAGTGGGCCGAGCCCAGGACCTGTGGCACTTTGGGAATTTCAGCTCAGGATCTGCCCTTTAGGATCACCATGGAGGCTACTGCAGCCAGCAGCAGCGGCCCGAACAGAAAAATGCAGCCGTGTGGGGCCTGGCCACAGCAGCTGTTGGACGAGCCCAGCCCTGCTAGCTAATCCTTTGGGGTGGGAAGTGACGGGTACTTGGTCCAGCTGATGCTGCGGCAGGGAGAGGGATTTACTCTGTTGGGATTGGGTCAGGGTAGGAAGATTAACAAGCTGCCTGATGAAAAACGCTCCGGCTCCTTAATGACCGTGGGGCGCGGGGGGTGAGTCGAAGCTGCACAAGGGTGTCTCCGACTTCGCCAGCACTGCTGAGAGCTGCGGCCCCGGGGCACGTCACATCAGAGCCAAACGTAAATAAGGGCTGAAAAGTTTTTTTCTCTTCCAACGTTTCTGCTTGAAGCTCACTGCTTGGCCAAGTTCCACGCACTCCGGTTCAGCCACGTTTCGGCTGCCTGTGTGCAAAAAGAAACAGCCGTAATTGCTTCCTGGTAATGGGGAAAGGGACACCCCCCCCCCCAAAGGAGTGAAACTTCCCATCTCTGGTCAGAGGGGGATGCATGGACCAGAACAGGGCAACGGTTGGCGCAAAGGTGGCACTGGGGGTGTTGATCAGGCCCTGCTCCAGGATGCACTTGCGGAGTATTTACCTGGTTTGTTCGGATGGTGCCTGGCTGAGCAGGGGGCCCGTTGGGGTAGGGGTGGTATAAACAGACTAGGAGCCCGTGTCATGATCTTTAGGAGCAGGAGGAGCTGCTGAGGGTGAAATCTGGGCCTCTCTGAAGGTGGGAAGCTTTGCTGTCGACTCATGGGAGCCAGGATTTCATCTCCTGCGGCTGCACCCCATGGGGTGAACCCTCGGCTCTGGTGTCACCAAAGGACCAGCTCGAAGGCCCAGAGAGGAGCCGGCTCTCCAGCTCAGCCAAGATTCCCTGGGGTTTCCCCAGAAATGTGGGGGTGCACTGCCCCTGAGGTGCAGGGTGTCTGGTTCCCAGAAGGGGCACTGGGGGGCTGTTCCCACAGAGTGGAGGGGTTTCCCCGGGGATATGGGGGGAGCAGGGTGTCTGGTTCCCTGGAGGAGCATGGGGGGGCTGTCTCCCCGGGGGGAGGGGTTTCCCGGGGATATGGGGGGAGCAGGGTCTCTGGTTCCCTGGAGGAGCATGGGGTGGGGGCTGTCTCCCCGGGGGGAGGGGTTTCCCCGGGATATGCGGGGAGCAGGTGTCTGGTTCCCTGGAGGAGCATGGGGGGGCTGTCTCCCCGGGGGGAGGGGTTTCCCGGGGATATGGGGGGAGCAGGGTGTCTGGTTCCCTGGAGGAGCATGGGGTGGGGGCTGTCTCCCCGGGGGGAGGGGTTTCCCCGGGGATATGGGGGGAGCAGGGTCTCTGGTTCCCTGGAGGAGCATGGGGGGGCTGTCTCCCCGGGGGGAGGGGTTTCCCGGGGATATGGGGGGAGCAGGGTGTCTGGTTCCCTGGAGGAGCATGGGGTGGGGGCTGTCTCCCCGGGGGGAGGGGTTTCCCGGGGATATGGGGGGAGCAGGTGTCTGGTTCCCTGGAGGAGCATGGGGGGGCTGTCTCCCCGGGGGGAGGGGTTTCCCGGGGATATGGGGGGAGCAGGGTCTCTGGTTCCCTGGAGGAGCATGGGGTGGGGGCTGTCTCCCCGGGGGGAGGGGTTTCCCGGGGATATGGGGGGAGCAGGGTGTCTGGTTCCCTGGAGGAGCATGGGGGGGCTGTCTCCCCGGGGGGAGGGGTTTCCCGGGGATATGCGGGGAGCAGGGTGTCTGGTTCCCTGGAGGAGCATGGGGGGGCTGTCTCCCCGGGGGGAGGGGTTTCCCGGGGATATGGGGGGAGCAGGGTGTCTGGTTCCCTGGAGGAGCATGGGGGGGCTGTCTCCCCGGGGGGAGGGGTTTCCCGGGGATATGCGGGGAGCAGGGTGTCTGGTTCCCTGGAGGAGCATGGGGGGGCTGTCTCCCCGGGGGGAGGGGTTTCCCGGGGATATGGGGGGAGCAGGGTGTCTGGTTCCCTGGAGGAGCATGGGGTGGAGGCTGTCTCCCCGGGGGGAGGGGTTTCCCGGGGATATGGGGGGAGCAGGGTGTCTGGTTCCCTGGAGGAGCATGGGGGGGCTGTCTCCCCGGGGGGAGGGGTTTCCCGGGGATATGGGGGGAGCAGGTGTCTGGTTCCCTGGAGGAGCATGGGGGGGCTGTCTCCCCGGGGGGAGGGGTTTCCCCGGGATATGGGGGGAGCAGGGTCTCTGGTTCCCTGGAGGAGCATGGGGGGGCTGTCTCCCCGGGGGGAGGGGTTCCCCGGGGATATGGGGGGAGCAGGGTCTCTGGTTCCCTGGAGGAGCATGGGGTGGGGGCTGTCTCCCCGGGGGGAGGGGTTTCCCCGGGATATGCGGGGAGCAGGTCTCTGGTTCCCTGGAGGAGCATGGGGTGGGGGCTGTCTCCCCGGGGGGAGGGGTTTCCCGGGGATATGGGGGGAGCAGGGTCTCTGGTTCCCTGGAGGAGCATGGGGTGGGGGCTGTCTCCCCGGGGGGAGGGGTTTCCCCGGGATATGGGGGGAGCAGGGTGTCTGGTTCCCTGGAGGAGCATGGGGGGGCTGTCTCCCCGGGGGGAGGGGTTTCCCCGGGATATGGGGGGAGCAGGGTCTCTGGTTCCCTGGAGGAGCATGGGGGGGCTGTCTCCCCGGGGGGAGGGGTTTCCCGGGGATATGGGGGGAGCAGGGTGTCTGGTTCCCTGGAGGAGCATGGGGGGGCTGTCTCCCCGGGGAGAGGAGTTTCCCGGCGATATGGGGGGAGCAGGGTCTCTGGTTCCCTGGAGGAGCATGGGGGGGCTGTCTCCCCGGGGGGAGGGGTTTCCCCGGGATATGCGGGGAGCAGGTGTCTGGTTCCCTGGAGGAGCATGGGGGGGCTGTCTCCCCGGGGGGAGGGGTTTCCCGGGGATATGGGGGGAGCAGGGTGTCTGGTTCCCTGGTGGAGCATGGGGTGGGGGCTGTCTCCCCGGGGGGAGGGGTTTCCCCGGGGATATGGGGGGAGCAGGGTCTCTGGTTCCCTGGAGGAGCATGGGGGGGCTGTCTCCCCGGGGGGAGGGGTTTCCCGGGGATATGGGGGGAGCAGGGTGTCTGGTTCCCTGGAGGAGCATGGGGTGGGGGCTGTCTCCCCGGGGGGAGGGGTTTCCCGGGGATATGGGGGGAGCAGGTGTCTGGTTCCCTGGAGGAGCATGGGGGGGCTGTCTCCCCGGGGGGAGGGGTTTCCCGGGGATATGGGGGGAGCAGGGTCTCTGGTTCCCTGGAGGAGCATGGGGTGGGGGCTGTCTCCCCGGGGGGAGGGGTTTCCCGGGGATATGGGGGGAGCAGGGTGTCTGGTTCCCTGGAGGAGCATGGGGGGGCTGTCTCCCCGGGGGGAGGGGTTTCCCGGGGATATGCGGGGAGCAGGGTGTCTGGTTCCCTGGAGGAGCATGGGGGGGCTGTCTCCCCGGGGGGAGGGGTTTCCCGGGGATATGGGGGGAGCAGGGTGTCTGGTTCCCTGGAGGAGCATGGGGGGGGGGCTGTCTCCCCGCGGGGAGGGGTTTCCCGGGGATATGGGGGGAGCAGGGTGTCTGGTTCCCTGGAGGAGCATGGGGGGGGGCTGTCTCCCCGGGGGGAGGGGTTTCCCGGGGATATGGGGGGAGCAGGTGTCTGGTTCCCTGGAGGAGCATGGGGGGGCTGTCTCCCCGGGGGGAGGGGTTTCCCGGGGATATGGGGGGAGCAGGGTGTCTGGTTCCCTGGAGGAGCATGGGGTGGGGGCTGTCTCCCCGGGGGGAGGGGTTTCCCCGGGATATGCGGGGAGCAGGTCTCTGGTTCCCGCTGCAGGGAGATGCGTGGTTCCGAGCCATGGGGCTGGAGAAACCATCCTTTCCTGACATCACTTAAACCCTCCCCGCCCGTCACTGCCCTGCAGCCACAACCCTGCTGGGGCTGCGGGCAGCGCGGGAGCTCCTGGCCGGGAGGAGCAGACGGGGCAGCTGCGGGGATTTGCCCCGGGTCCGCGAGGCCTGGCTGCGGCGGGCACGGGGTGCGCTTTGCCAGAGCCCCCCCCCCACACTCTGCGGGGCCCCTCGCCTCTCCCGGGCTGAGACATGAACAGCAGCGCCCCGAGCCCCAGCCGCGCCCCGCCCGTGGGGAGCGGGGGCGCGGGGGGCGAGCCGCGGGGCCGCTCCATGGCGCAGGTCGCGGTGCTCTGCGTGCTCTGCCTCACCGTCCTCTTCGGCGTCTTCTTCCTGGGCTGCAACCTGCTGCTCAAGTCGGGGAGTCTGGTCAGCCAGGCGGGGAGGGACCGGAGCCCCGCCAAGGAGCTGGAAGCCGGGCTGGGCACCTAGGGGACCCGCCCCGGCCCCCTTCCGCAGCCACCAGCGGAGCTCGAGCCTGGAGCCTCGGCGGCAGGTGCTGGGGGTGTCTGGAGGGTACCGGGACACATTTGAGGGGAGGGCTGGAAATCCAGGCCCCCCCTTTTCTCCCCTCCCTGCTCGGCCGGGCCCCCAGCCCTAGCAGGGGCGAGCGCCCTCGCCCGAAGCTGGCCCCTTCCCCTCCCTGGACGTCCGTCTGCGAAGCTCGCCGGGCGCTTTCCGAGCCGCACCCGGGAGGACAAACGAGCTCCCGGAGGCTCCAGGCAGCCCTCGCTGGGTGATGGTGCCACCGGGACCGTTCAACGCGCCGCGGACCGAACCGGCTCCTGCTCCTGCCCCGGGAGAGTCGTTTTGCCCCAGCCGCAGATCAAGACAAACCGCAGCCGGAGCCTGGAAACCCGCCGCGCCTGCCGAGGGCCGAGCTTGCCGGGGGCTGCACATCACGGCTCGTTCCTCGCCTAAAATGGACAGAGCCAGGTGGCTGCGGATCCCAGGCCGGCGGCTGCGGCCGTGGCTGGTGGGGAATTGAGTGTGAACGGTTTGGGCTCCAGGCCAGGGGTCCTTGTCCCTCCCTTCGCTGTTCCGTTCAAAATCGGTATTAAACTACATGGAAACCAGCTTCAGTCCCGAACTCATTTCCCGTGGAGCCACCCGCGGCGAGACCGGCTCAGACCTGCCCCGACGAGCTCCGGGCGTGGGTTAGGCCAAGCTGCGGAGCGCGGCGGAGACAAGCCCGGGGGAAGGGGGCAGGTTTCCCCATATGCCCCGGGGTAACCGCGGAGCGAGGGGAGACAAGCCGGGGGGAAAGGGGCAGGTTTCCCCATATGCCCCGGGGTAACCGCGGAGCGAGGGGAGACAAGCCCGGGGGAAGGGGGCAGGTTTCCCCATCTGCCCCGGGGTAACCGCGGAGCGAGGGGAGACAAGCCGGGGGGAAAGGGGCAGGTTTCCCCATATGCCCCGGGGTAACCGCGGAGCGCGGCGGAGACAAGCCCGGGGGAAGGGGGCAGGTTTCCCCATCTGCCCCGGGGTAACCGCGGAGCGAGGGGAGACAAGCCCGGGGGAAGGGGGCAGGTTTCCCCATCTGCCCCGGGGTAACCGCGGAGCGAGGGGAGACAAGGCGGGGGGAAGGGGGCAGGTTTCCCCATCTGCCCCGGGGTAACCGCGGAGCGAGGGGAGACAAGCCGGGGGAAGGGGGCAGGTTTCCCCATATGCCCCGGGGTAACCGCGGAGCGAGGGGAGACAAGCCGCGGGGAAGGGGGCAGGTTTCCCCATATGCCCCGGGGTAACCGCGGAGCGAGGGGAGACAAGCCGGGGGAAGGGGGCAGGTTTCCCCATCTGCCCCGGGGTAACCGCGGAGCGAGGGGAGACAAGCCGGGGGGAAAGGGGCAGGTTTCCCCATCTGCCCCGGGGTAACCGCGGAGCGAGGGGAGACAAGCCGGGGGAAGGGGGCAGGTTTCCCCATCTGCCCCGGGGTAACCGCGCAGCGAGGGGGCTCCTGGGGACAGGCCAGCTGGGTCAGTTCACTCGCGTTTAGCGGTGGGTCCTAGCCCGTCTCGCCGCTGTGATTCTGGGGCCGCATCCCTCCGCCGCGTGCGGGGTTCGGGTCCCAGAAGCGCCGAGAGAAGCTTCCAGTCTCCCCCTTTCCTTGTGAGCGCCGGGGGCTGTTTCTGTCCCGCGGCAAGAAGAGGCGGGGGCTGGCGGCCCCTTCGAGACTAAGCCGCGTATCTGAGCCCAAGCTTCCCCGGGCTGCACCCCGGGGCGCCGGCTGCTGTAGCTCCCGCAGGCTTTTGCTCAGACCCACTGCTTAGTCTCGAAGGCGGCTCCTCTGACCCCGGCATTCCTCCTCCTGTTCGCCCTGGAACGCCGGTCCCCTGCCCCGGGACAGCCCAGAAGTGGAGCCGATGCCTCCGCGGGGGGGAGTTGCCCTGAGCTCTGCATGTGGCGCCGGAGCGACACCAGATTGACACCACTTGAGGTTCTGACCCTCAAAGGTTGGGCCTCAGCTCGTGTCCCTCTCATCAGATCTGTCTGGCGCTGCACAGTGCGTCTCAGCCCCTGTGCGAGGTGCGGCCCGGCCGGGCAGGTTGTGACCGGCTGGCGGGACAGGCACGAACCAGGGAGCCTGCCCCAGGCTGGCCCTGGCTTGGCACTGGGATCGGACGCCATCTCCTGTGTGTGCCTAGCGGGGGGAGAGGCCTTTACAGATCCCCCCCTTCTCCCGCGCTCAGCGGGGCCCCTGGGAACTCAGGGCGGGAGACTTCGTCTGGAGGTTTCCCCAGACTTACGGTTTCGCCAGGAGTAAGAGCTGATTTGGGCATTATAAGGTGCAATCAGAAAAAAGTCCAGACCAGTCATAAATATAGGTGCTTTCCAAGGGCCCTTTCACAAAGCTGGAAACAATTATGAGCCAAATCAGCTGGGAGGAAGAATTTTTAATTAGAAAAAACTGAAAGATAATTGGGAATCATTTCAGAACACCTTACCGACTCCCTGAAAGCCACAATTGAGGAAGAAGGCTGTGCTGGTTAAAAAACCAATGTGGTTCCTGGAGGGGAAGTGGAGGCAGATATATATATATATCAAATGGAGGAAAGAGGAAGTTGATAGTAATGATTAAAAATCACAAATTAGGAACTGTAGAAAATTTAAAAATTGATAAGGGAAGCTAAAGGACAGAAGGTGAACTCTATGGCCAGCAGTGTTAAGGACAATAAGGAGTTTTTAAAATAAATTAGGAACAAAAAGAATCCTGACAATGGGATTGGTTCATTACTAGATGGAAATGGTAAAATTATGTCTAGGAGCAAAGAACACAGGCCAGACTTGCTGGATGAGGGACTATCCTATGAAGCAGAGACTCTGAAAAAGATAGGTTTCAGAGTAGCAGCCGTGTTAGTCTGTATTCGCAAAAAGAAGAGGAGGACTTGTGGCACCTTAGAGACTAACCAATTTATTTGAGCACAAGCTTTTGTGAGCTACAGCAGATGCATCAGATGAAGTGGGCTTTAGCTCACGAAAGCTTATGCTCAGATAAATTGGTTAGTCTCGAAGGTGCCGCAAGTCCTGTTCTTTCTGAAAAAGATGTGGGGCTCGTGGTGGATAATCCACTGAACATGAGCTCCCAGTGCAGTGCTGTGGCCAAACGCGTTAATGCCACCCTGGGAGGCCTAAACAGGGGACTCGCGAGTAGGAGCAGGGAAACGATTTTACCTCTGTATGGGGCACTGGTGAAACTGCTGCTGGAGTCCTGTGTCCAGTGCCGGTGCCCCCAGTTCAGGAAGGACGTCGACAAAGGGCTCAGAGAAGAGTCACAAGACTGATTCCAGGGTTTGAAAACGTGCTTTATAACGATGGACTCAAATAGCTGCGTCTGTTTCGCCTAACAAAGAGTTCAGAGGTGACTTGATCACAGTCTGTAAGTATTTGCCTGGGGAACAAATGTTTAATCAGGGGCTCTTCAGTCTAGCAGAGGAAGGTTGAACCCGATCCAGTGGCTGGAAGCGGAAGCTAGACACATTCAGACTGGACATAAGGTGGACTTTTTTCACATTGAGAGTAATTTACCACTGATGTCATTTCCCAGGGCTCATGGCAGATTCTCCATCACTGACCATTTCAAAACCAGGATATGATTTTGTTTTTACAAGCTCTGCTCTAGGGATTATTGTGGGGCAGGTTTCAGGCTGTGCTATGCAGGAGGTCCGCCTGGATGATCACAATGGTCTCCTCTGGCGTGGAATCTGTGAATTAGCAGCTGGAAATTAAAGGATTCAGGATCCATTTTCACCTCCCCCACCCTCCAAGATGTTCGGGGGTCTCAATGTGCTGCATAGATGTGGGGCAGCTCAGTGCCAATAGCCTTATGCTCCAGGAGGGGAACTAAGGCACAGAGCCATTACACAGCTTGGCCTAAAACTCTGAGCTAGTGTGAAAGGCAGGAGCCCTGACTCCCAGCCCTGCGCTCTGACTGCTACCCTACATTGTCATTGGCGGTTAGGATTTATCTGTGGCTGTGCTCTTAAGAGGGATGGTCCCTGCCCCATGGACCTGGCGTTGTAAGGACAGACAAGTGGCGGAGGTCAGGAGAATAACAAGCAATGCAATCACCTCCCTGATTCCTCCAGAAAGCAGCTGATGCTTCAAGCAGGAGCTGGGAGCTAATCCCAGTACTTCTGATTTCAAAGGGTGCTTCCCCTCTCATTTCAAGGGATTAGTCTGGGGGGATGATCCCTGAGTGAAAAGTGACCGAGTTATGACTGGCTTCTGCCGGGAGCCAGAATGAAGCGCCATCCATAGGGAAACCTGGATCTCCTTGTGCAGAAAGCCCAGAGCCATGAGCCTATTTCTGGGCTGACCATGGTCATGTCACTTAATCCTCCTGCACATCTGCCTCATCGCTGTCTACAGAACAAAGCTAACAGCCCTGACCTGCCTGCCAGGGTGACTGTGAGGGTTGGGTTTGTGAACACGCCCGTGTGAAGGCTGGGCTGGGCTTGCCAGGACACTTGTTGAAATAGCCAGTGTATTAGTGTGTTACTTTCTACTTAGCAGAAATCCTACCTCTAAGAGGGCAGATAACTCGCTTTAATACCTCTCTCGGCTACAGCCAATAACAGCGCTGGAATCTGTAATGAGTTTTATAATACGCCTGGTCCCGGGTATTGCAAAGATGCTGGACAGGGCTTTCCTTTTATTGCGTACATAAGAAGCAAAGATAAAGAGGCCCCCTGCCCCGTCAATCCCAGAGGATATTTCTCTGGCTGTTAGCTCCTGGGTTTAGCAGATGCTTAAATCTCTGCCCGTTAAACATGGGAAACTCAACTGTGTCGATGTGACGCAGCGGGGAGGGGGGAGCGTTGAGCTGGGAATGTGGCAGGGGGGTTTCACTGGGGAGGGGAGACCTGAGAGCCTGTCACCTGAGCCAGGAGGGGGAGGGGGAGGTAACACCTCTGTCCAGGAATGTGAAGAGAGGCTGCAGGAGGGAGCCTGCTGGGGGGGGTTAGTTTCAGTTTGGTGCTGGGTGGGGGAACGCAGGGTACCGCAGGGAAGCCCCACAGTCTAAGCTCCCTGCCCCCCAGAAGGACTTGACTGAGCGGTCCTGGGTGCACCCAAATGCTCTGTTTTGGACTGTGTTCCTATTGCCCAATAAACCTTCCGGTTTACTGGCTGGCTGAGAATCCCAGGAAGAGGGGTGCAGACCCCAGACTCCCCCACATTCGGTGACAGCCTTCCAGACCAATCCTGTCCTTTTTAAAGGCCTGATTCTGGCAGGGCAGGAGCCAAGTGCTTGTCACCAAGTGGGATTGGGCCCCAATGGCCGAGGCACTGTCCTGTTAGGGAAGATATGTGTCTAGTAGTTAAAGCAGCAAACTCGCGGCCAGGACTCCTGGGTTCTATTTCTCTCAGGTAGGGGAGAGGAGTCTAGTGGTTAGAGCAGGGGGGGCTGGGAGCCAGGACTCCTGGGTTCTATTTCTGGATCTGTGTGATCTTGGTAAGTGGCTTCCCCTCTGTCTCTCTGTTTACCATCCCTATGAAATGGGCGTAATACTGGCGCTCCCAGAGGTGCTGCAGGGGCTGACTCCCAGCTGTTTGCAGTGTGCGTTGAGAGTGTTACACCAACAAAATAAAAACCAGCAGGATCTTACTAATTGGGGAAAAGGCAAAATACCACATTTATTGTGAATACAGAACGAATCCGAGTAAGCAGTTAGTTATAGCGATAACATTCCATTCAATCTCATATTTATTCTCACATTCATTCACACACACGTTCTGCAAGGTTGTTATCATAGTTACCAGCCTTAGAGTTGCTCATGCCAAGCCACTGGCCAGGTGGCCTGGACATGAGGAGGGAGCAGGGCCTCGTCAGATGCTCATCTGATGCTCCTGGAAGTTGGTTTGCAGAATCAGACCCCAAAGTTCTCACTTTCTAGAGTCCATTTTTATAGGAATTTCTTCCTAGGCCAGTGTGACGAAGTGGGACTGTTCTCAATGTTTCCTCCGAATATTGTGGGGGTGCCTCAGTTTCCCCTAGGCAGTTCTTAAGTATCTAGGGGGTGGGGTAAGGGTGTATGATCATTGCAGACCCCTAGAGGGCAGGTGTGTGCAGGGGTCTGGACACAGAGAATGGCCGACACCCTGTTTCCTGGCAACTGATGGCCTGGCCCTTCCCCCCTGCAAGGTGAAAGCTGAAGGGTTGGAGAACAAAGGAATCAGGTGACCACCTGGCCCAGGAAAGGAACAAAGCCCAGAGGAGGAGGGGCTGGAAGGAGTTTCAGTTTGGGGCTGGCTGGGACATGGAGTGAAGGGCAGACAGGGTTGTCTGGCTCACTGCCCCCCAAAATGGACCCAGCTGAGGGGTCCTGTTCTCTGCACCTACAAGCTCTGTGTTAGACCATGTTCCTGTCATCTAATAAACCTCTGTTTTACTGGCTGGCTGAGAGTCCCGTCTGACTGCGAAGTTGGGGTGCAGGACCCTCTGGCTTCCCCAGGAGCCCTGCCTGAGCGGACTCGCTGTGGGAAGCGCACAGAGGGGCAGAGGATGCTGAATGCTCCGAGGTCAGACCCAGGGAGGTGGAAGCTGTATGAGCTGTGTGTCCTGAAGACAGGCTGCTCACAGAAAGGCGACTGCCCCAGAGTCCTGACTGGCTTCATGGGGAGCAGTTCCAGAGCATCGCCCGGGGACTCCGTGACAGACAGTCTATGGAATTGCTTCATCATGCTGTTGCTGAATCAATCAGCGGATGGCACATTCCTGACGGCTCCGTGCTGCCAGATGTGATCTTGTTCTTTGGGTCTCCCATCCTTGAGGCTGTTGGGTGGATTCCAGTCTGCCAATGGACACCGGATTCTTAGGCTGGCACCTCCCTGATCATTCAGTTATTATCCACACCAAGCATCCATCCACATACATCCTCTATCTCTATTTTAATCACAATTGTTAACAAAGCTAGATGAATACAACAAAAGGGCGGGGAGTCTCTGGGTGCTGTTTCTGTTGTTACAGAGTATTGCTTTGAGTCTCTCTCTGTGTGAATTGCTTTGAGAACAGACTCTGTCTTAGAATATACTAACGCAATTAACAGCTTGCAAGTTTCACACATAGTGGGAGAGAAACAGTACCAAAAAACAAGAGACCTCTTAATTAGTAATACCCTGGAATTTAAACTATGGGGAATCAAACTCATTTGTGATTTTAATACAGAACTTCTTTAATATGATCCAACATAATCCTTGAAGGAGCAGAGCTGTGGGAGCGCCAGGGGTCGTCAAGCACAGCACCAGCTGCTGCTCATGGCTCCTGCTCTCTCTCCCTCCGCACTGGGATTGTGCTCTGTGGAGAAGGTACGTTCTGTGCTGGGCAATCAGCAGCCCCAGCCATTAGCAGGTGACCTTGACCACGGCCTGCCATGTTTTCCCTTGCAGGGCGTCAGACAGGGCCCTGCCCAGCACTGAGAGCCACACACATCCCCGGCTCGGGCGTTAAACGCCACAGAGCCGGGGTGGGACAGTCCTTTGGCCAGCGCAGACCAGATGCTTCTGGGGCAAGTTGTGGGGTGGATTGTTCCAGCATGCAGCAGGGCGGGCTGTGTGCCAACAACCCAGGGGGCCTGAGCCGGTGGCCTGGCTGAGCTCAATGGAGCCATGCCAGTTTACACCAGCAGGGATCTGTCCGATACATTTTTCTCACTCCTGTACCACACGGGCCAGAGCACCTCAGCCAGCAACTCCTGTGTCCAGCCCTTGCTGCTAAGCTGCTCACTCAGCTGGCGGCAGCCTGGGCTGTGCCCCAAAGGGAGACCGAAGAGCAGAGAGACTCATGTCCCTCTCCAGGCCATGCCCCAGCCGTACCCAGGCGGCACCGTCCCTACTAACCTGCCATGGAGCCAGCAGGGGTAAATCCTGCCCTGCCCTGTGGCTCCGCTCTGGCCATGATCCCTGGTCTGGGGAGGGATGCTGGGTCCCCTGGAGCCGTGGCTAGCAGCAGCGTGGAAGGGTCCTGGGGAGCTGAGCTCTGCCTGTGTGGGAAGGGGGGTGTGCAGCCTGGCCGCACTGGTCACTCTCTGGGGGGCGCTGCTCAGACAAGGAATTAGAGGGACCTGACTGTGGGGGCTCACGGGGCTCTTGGGGAGCCCAGGGCAATACTGCTTCCCTGCTCCCCCATGCATCCGACCCCCACAGATGTGGCTCCCCCTCGGGGCTAGTGGGGTTAGTTTGCTGATGGTTGTGAACCGTTCTGAGGAGGAAGGGGCCATGTGTGAAGCGAGTTTGCTGGGTCTTAGCCCAGTTCTCACACTACGTTGCCCTCACACCTCGCTGCTGGTCTCGGCAGACAGGCCAGGACTCTCGGGCTCCCCTCTCCCAGTGTGGGGCGAGGGGAAAGCCTTCTGCTGCATTTGAGGGGACCAGGATTGGGCCCCCTAGTGACTGCTCAGCGTAGGGGGCCCAGCGATGGCCCCACGACCCAGCAGCCCTCGTGGCTGGGGATTTCCTCCCCCATGCACAGCCAGCCCGGGAGCAGACACCCATTTCCTCGCCTGTTTTATCTGCTCCTTGTGTTAAATCCTGCGATGGCGGTGTGTTAGGGAGGGAACAAGCCCTTGCTGTAGCCGCGTCCTGACGGCGCAGGGAGAGCAGAGGGCCCTCCCTGGACGCAGGCTGGGGCCTAGGTGCAGCCGTCAGCTGTTCCTGGGCACCATGGTTCTGCTGCTGACCCCCCCATAACCTGGTAGGTGCACATGTGGGGGGGCCAGACCCCTGGCTGTGTCAGTCGCCTGTAGCTTCACTGGAGTCAATGGGGCCAGACCCCTGGCTGTGTCAGTCGGCTGTAGCTTCATTGGAGTCAATGGGACCAGACCCCTGGCTGTGTCAGTCGGCTGTAGCTTCATTGGAGTCAATGGGACCAGACCCCTGGCTGTGTCAGTCGGCTGTCATTCCATGAACACCCACAGCACTGCACTGATTTACAGCAGCTGAGGATGCGACCCTGGGCTGTTGGTTCCCACTCCCTGCACGGCTCCGGATGGGGCTGACTAAAGTCCAGTTGTAGGGTCTCAGCAGGCTCTGGC